>NC_045698.1:43623540-44987707 GCF_009834535.1 Camelus ferus | reverse complement strand
TGCTGTCACCCGTACCTCCCAGTTAATGAGGGGACATTGGGAATTTGCATTAAATTTAAAAATCAACTGCTTTTAAGAAAAGTATTTGGTCTACCATGGGAAAATAGCACAGGACCTAAATCTTGCCATGTACCAAGTTCCATTTACTCAAAAGTCCAGAAGAAAACATGGTGAGTCTCATACACAAAAACGTGTAGGATTTGTGTAAAATAAAAAATATGACTTCAAGTATTTTCTGTATCTGCCAGTATTTTTTATCAGAAATAATGACTTCTTTCCTAATTAAGTTAGCTATTCTTCAATCAGCCCCAGTAGGTTTTAGGGGGGCAAAATCATGTAACTGTACCGTAGCTATTCCAATTAATAAGAGAATGTCAGGAAAAGTCACAGAACCTCTTTCAAAAGCCACATTTTGCTCTTTCATTGGGACTTTTATTGTTGAGAAGTTGTTTTCAAAGTGATTAATTATCAAAACTTGAGGCCTTACAAAGTTTGGTGGCAACACCATTTACATTATTTACATTAGCAACGTCATTTGCATTTACATAGATTTAGTTACTTTTGAATAGATGTTTCAACATCCATCTAGGACTTAATTATTGTTAAGCCTTCCTTTGTCAGATCACCAAAGCAAGAGAAAGAGATTTATGTGTCTGGAGCACAGTCTATGTGCTATGAATTACACACGCTCATTTTAGTTCTTCCTCCTTCATGGCTGTGAAGCAGGTTTTATCCTTCTTTCACACATAAGGTCAAGTCTGTGACGGCTTAAGTCCCAGGTAAGGCCACACCCCTGGGAGTGCTAGAAAACAGATTTGAAGTTAGCATCAATTCCTATCAAAGTGAAAGATTTTGCCATATGCCCACACTGCCCCCAGAAAGACTTTGGAAGAGAAAGACGTTGAAAGAGAGAGTTGAGATCAAGACCTGCTATAGACAAATACTTAAGTCAGCCAAGTTTCTCTTTGGCTAGCCATGCTCTGAGTGTTTGTTTTGCCCTTCTCCTTTCCTCCCCTCATCCAAACTTTCTTGTCTTGGAAGTCCTCATCCCTGCAGGTTTACAATCACACCAGTTGCAATGAACAGAAATTCCAGCTCAAAATGGCTGAGATCATAAAGGAAATTTTTTAGATCAATTACTAGAAAATCCAGAAATAGGGAAGCTTTCAAATGTCTTTATCCTGGGAGTGGGGCTGGGACATCTCTGGTCTCTCATTTCTTTTTTTCTGCATCTCAGAGTTAACGTCATTCTTAGGAGGGGCCTTTTCTAATACAGCTCCCAAGGATAAATACTTTCTAATTTGCATCTGAAATACTTTGGAATTTGTATCCAAAGAGAAACATGTTAGAATTTGAGATAAGATAGTGATGTGGCAATATGATCACAATAATACAGAAAGGTCCAAGTTCCACTTTGGCTTAGAAGCACTGCCCCTTATCCTCATCACCACCACCCCATCCCTTACCTCCCACTTTGTGGTTTCCTGTAGGACGTGTACGTAGGACAATGGGAACCAGGAAATAAAACTCCACTTTACTGCTTGCCAGGTACACATTCCACAAGAGTCCTTGATGAAGACTTCAGGATGGTCTTTCTTTTCCAGCCACCAATATCATGAGAACTCCCAAATACATAAATGTTTCTGTGGGAAGAGGAGAGAGATCCCTCCTGGCTGGCAGCATAGTGACAGAAGAGGAAAACAATTCCAGGGCCAATTTCTTGTCCCAAATATTATTTAGATGGAGGAAGCAATGCACAGCCACATTTGTGGGGCTTCTCCCACTGGAATATGTGACTCCATTAGTGTCCTGAAATCTTACCATGTCATTTCAGTGTCAATTCCTCCCAGAAAGGGAAATACATTGGAAACTGTTTCTTTCTAGAAGGAGCTGTCTAGCTTCTTAGGTGGGATGAGCGATGTTTCTTATGATACAGCTGGGACAGGAAAAGCAAAGCAAGGACTGGCTGAGGACATGGCTTTGCATCACCATTCTGGGAAAACCTGACCATAAGCAGCAGTCAGCTCTACTTGATTTTTTTCAAAGAGAAGGGATAAATTCCACATGGGGATTTGCAGTACAGAAATTTGTTGTGCAATGTCTGCAAGATAAGTCTGGTCTTCACACCCAAGTTTTTCAGCACTTAGAGGCTATCACCTATTGGGTAACTCTAAGCAAATCCCTTTCCTTCCCTCTGCTTTAGTTTTTTTCATTTACACTTTGGGAGAAGGTAGGGATGGATGAACCCTAGGCTTTCTTCCAGAGGTCTGGAAGAGATATTGAAAATATATTGAATACATATGTATATATATATATATATATTCTAGAGTTGTCTGCTAAGAAATAACACTTATTTATACCCTATCTTGTTTTACAATAGACGTAAAGCTATTATTAATTTCTAAGCTCAACAGAGAAGACATCGTACCTTAAAATGATACATAGCACCTTATGTTCAGAAGATCTGAGGTAAACTTTTAATAATGGGACTAATGAGGATGAAGTCACTCTCACTCAAGGGTCCAGTAAAGAACTAAGATCTCAGTCACCAACTCAGGTATATAAATTATTCCCATACTCTTTGAATTAAGAGACTCAAATAACAAAAGGAGGTTATACAAATGAGTGTCCCTGAGTCTACAGAAATAGTCTAATAATATTATGTCCAGCCTAGCTTTCTGTTTACCATGTAGATGAAAATATTCCTTCTTTCTCATTTTCTCTTTCCTCAGAGTATATGACTCTACTGCTCAAAAGCTAAGTATTCAATATG
Organism: Camelus ferus; assembly: GCF_009834535.1. Lineage (NCBI taxonomy): Eukaryota > Metazoa > Chordata > Mammalia > Artiodactyla > Camelidae > Camelus > Camelus ferus. The sequence continues at coordinate 44,984,934 of NC_045698.1, read as the reverse complement.
TCCTTGATTCTAGTGCTTTTTTTCTCCATTATGAGTCCTTTTTAAAGTAAGCTATGCAGTATGGTGAAACAAAAAGAACTAAGTTCAGGGTTCAGTTCTTCTACTTAATAGATATGGGGCCTGAGCAAGTGACTTCTCTAATGTAAAATAAAGAGAATGATTACATTTACCTTACAGGATTATGGTGAAAGTTATTTTCATTTATTTATACCTTATAGGTCTTTCAGAAAAGAGTTGATAGCTGCCATGAATATATAAGAATATAAGATGGCCCAAAAATGAGACTGTTACCCCAAAAGGTAAAGACTCCAGTTCTTGTCATACCCGAAAGATAAGTTTACATTCGGGAGACGGTGTGTTGTACAGCAAGAGATTTTAAAGATTTATTTAGAAAAGAAAAAGTACATCTCCAAGAATGGGAGGCGGGCTGATCCAAGGGAGGAAAAGGGACGGTTTTTGTCTCCCTCTTTCTCTTATACCCTTGCTTAGAGGTGGTCTCTTGATTGATTGACAGCTCTTGTCCCTGGAATGCTTAGCCATGTTTGGCCCCTTTGCACATGTCCTTTACCCATGGTGTACACAGAAAAACTCATTGGGGGTGCGCTAAACTGCAATGTTAATTATAATACAACGAACATTGGGTTGTGTCCGGTTAAGTCCTTTCTGCTGCCACGCGGTTGTGGCTGTCGGTTTCTAACCAGTTTCTTGCTGGTGCTCCTTTGGAAGACGTAAAGTCCCTTCATGCTGGGGGCAGGCATAATGCCATCTTCCAGACCATCCTCCCTCTCCTCCACTTATCTGCCCAGTGCTCCCACTTAACCACTTATCTAACTACCTAACAGGACTAAGACAGGAAAAAACAAGACTTGGGATATAAAATGGAATTGGAAATACAGATTAAATAGTCTATCACATAAATATCTAAATATTTGCTACAGATAAGCCACAAATTGGACAGCTAGGGACAGTACGTGACAGAATGACAGAAGAGAACCTAAGAAGGTCTCCAGCCCTATGTTATTGTTACTTGTTTTTGTGGGAAAAGCCCAGGCTTTGATATCATGCCAGGCTCAGTGTGACCACTGGCTCCGTGTGTTCTTGTACAACCTCTCAGAACCTCGAATTTTCTCATCTATACAACAGGGAGAATAAATCATACTTTGCAGGGTCTTGGGGCTCCGAAGTGCCTTGTACATGATGAACAGACAGCTTATGGCAGCCCCTGTCCCGTCTCCCCCCACCCTCACTTCCACATCTCCTTTCCACTTAGTGCAGGTAGTAAACACTGCTGTGAGAAGTTTGTTGTTGTTCACTAAATTACCCTGTGTTTATTATCATTTTATTTGTAACAATTATTAACAGTAATGTAATACTCATATCCCCCCTAGAGAGTTGGATATATCTGTGTTTAATCGAAAATTGTTTCCTCTCAGGGTGTCAACAGCAATAACAAAACAGCAAAGTACCTTTAAGAACTTGCCCTGAAACACACAGAGCCATTAATGTCACACGCAATACAGCAGAGTTGATCTCTTGACAGGATGTTAATTAGTTCTCTCCTATAGGATGGCATTACCATAATTAAACCAATAACAACAAGGAAAAAAATACACCCCTGGGCAACTGAAGACATTCTGACAATAATGAGAAATGGCAGCAGGCACTGGGTACCAGGGCTGTTTTCTAGTTGCTGTTGTTTAATCATCATTGGCACAGAAAGCCAGTCCTCACCACGCCAGATAACGCCTGTTCCTGAGACAGCCCTGTTTTAAAAAGGTGGCAAGTATTTCAGCTTTATACTAGCTCTTGGTAAATACAAGCAGGAAGCCCCAAATGTGGGTAAAACCCTGGACCTGTAGTTATATGGTACCATATATCATCTCCCCTGGCAATGATATGATTAATAGCATCTGCTCTGTGACCTAATTATAGCCAAATCCATGCATATTCATGACAGGGAGGGGAGGAGAGGAGCCTGTACATATTAGAAACCTACCCGCATGGGCAGGTTCCCCTAAAGGAGAGCCCTTGCAAAGGCTACTGTCTTGAGTGCTCACCAACACCCGCTGGCCTGGCTGCGGGGCACAATTTTTCTCTCCTCCACTCAGGCATGGTGGATGTGCACAGTTTCCCCAGGATACTCTTCTTAAAACCCTGGAGAGGGTCCAGGGAAGTGGTATTCGGCAGCGTGGACTCACTGGGATACTCTTCAAAAAGGTTTGAGAGGTTCAAATTTCAAAAGAAGAAAAGCAGTACCTTGTGGTTACACACATCCTGACACCACCACCCCCTACTGGTTGGGTATGTTAAGGATAATACAGCCTCCCACACCTGGATGTTCAAGACTCCATCGGACTGAAGGGTGACTATCGGTGTCCAGAGTGACATTGATTCAAACACCACCACCTTCAAGGCTCAGCTGAGTATCTGGAGGCTCGTGGCTCAAAGAAACCAGGAAAAATAGAACCAAAGATAACTGCTCAGAATATCTAAAAGCTTCTCCAAGTCTTTGGTCTAAATTCCAGAGCTAAGCCTGTGTGCTAAGCCTCATTTCTTGCCATGACGTTGGTAGGTCATGGGCATTAACAGTTCCCAGGACCTTTATGATGATCCTCCAGCAGAAACTCCAGTGCTGAATATGCAGGATCAAAAGAATAGTAGTACTTCTCAATCTAAAACTTGTCTCCACAGGAATTTAGATACTGTGGCTTTCTTGCCAGAAGCACTTCTGAATCCTCTGTGTCAGTTTCCTAGGTTCAGCCTAATTTTCAGAACAGCACGTGAACCATGTCTGCCAAGTAAATAAAGGAGTCTGCTCAGAGGAAGCAGGTATGCTGGTGATTATTTCCTCAAAGATCCAGGACATTAGCAGACATGACCAATGTGTGCTGTCCTCAGGCACCCCTGGAATGTAACTTCAGTGTCATTGAAAAGTCATAACTTGATGCTATTTCCAGATGGTTCCCCACACATGACAGTCAAAAAACCTTACCTGCTTGGAAACAATTTATAAGAATCTTTACTGAGATGTGATTCAAGGAAAGGTATCAGAATACTTCAAGAAAGCTGCAGAGTTCTGCAGCCATTAGAAAACACCCTTAGCTAATTCTGGATAATTTACAAGAAATGTCAGCTCATACATAATCAAGATAAAGGAATTATTAAATTCAAAACTCTATGAGGTATGCAACAGAAATTAAGATATGATCAGTGACCTCCAGAAGCTTAAAACCTAGGTGAAGAAGTGAATGATGTAAAATGAGTAGCCTTAATAGGAAGCAGGATGTGGAAAATGTCATTGGACACCAAAGAAAAATAGGTGCTGATCTTGTGCAGGTGTAGGAAAAATAGGAAATCAAACAAAAGCCAGAGACCTATTATTCCATCTCCAAATAATAAGAAACTCCTTTTACATATACAAAAACATAAATTTTCTTAGCGTTCATTGATCAGTTCCCTAATCAATACACATGTCATATCAAATATTCATTTCATGGCCTAATGTTATTACCCTCTTAAGTGTCCACAGCTATAAATTAGCCAAGATGACTAGGCCAGTTAAACACATTACAAATGAGATGTTCTGGTGGCATCATAAACCCAGAAGGCAAACCAAGTCCTCAAGATGCAAAGTGTTTGCTGTATTAGAATTTAACCTTGCTATCTTATACTTAACAGATGGTACTCCTGGGAGAGATGCTAAACACTCTAAATGGAAAGTTCATTGATTGACTCTAACCTCAAAGTTTAAGAATACATCACATCAAGACAAAAACCCCTAGTTTGGGCCAAAGACCATTTAAAACTCAGTTTAGTACTTAGTAAATATTTATTGGTGATTGACTGAGAGAATGCAATTGCCATTCATATTGTACAGTATTTTATCATTCAAATTTTCCACAGTCAATTATTATTTACTTCCCCAAAGGCCGGGCACACATGAACTAAGACATTAAGATAGAAGGGTATGGATTGCAGCATCCTTAACACAGGTGCATTCCACACGCTGCTAAAAGCTGAATAATTAGAATGCCTGTGTCTCAATACATGGGCTGAATCCTCCCAATGTAGAACATCCTTTGTGCCATCACATTACTGACTTGAGCAAAATCACTGTCAAGGAAGAGTTAAATAACAAGTCCTCTTTCCTTTATTCTTCTATCTTCTGCATTCCCTCTTTTTATCTTGACAAAGAAACTAGTAAGTAGGAATTTGATCAAGCTGTGTGGATGATTACAGGTCTTGGATGGGTCCCTTTTCACTAAGTTGGGATATAAAAATCAGATCACTTATCTTAAAATATTCTAATTAAATGACTTATAGCTCCCTGACCAAGAATGAGTGACTGTATGTCTTCCCTTCCTGTGATAAGTCCAAGACCCCAAGAATGCTGGCTCAGCAGGTAATCAGTCCTGGTGACCACCTCATGGAAAGAGAAAAACACAAAATCAATCTCAGCATCCTCCATGGAATAGCCACCTTTTCTGCTGCTGTCACTGCCAGAACCATTACTTGGTGTTGTTGAAAACAGCAGCTCAACATAATCCTTGTCAAGTGCTTGGATGGCACAGTGAACTTGGCTTGTCCCTTCCCCTCGCTGAGACTGAGCATCCCAATGGCTTGATGCAGCCTAGAGGCTCCAAGGAGTTGTCACTATCTGAGCATGTGCCCACCTGGCCTGGGCTAAATTTGTGCTGCTTGGGCCTTAGGTCTTACACACGTGCCTTTTCCTTTGCTTCCTGGCCACAGAAGCCCCAGCAACAGCTCTGGATGTTTCCCTAGTTGGAACATCTCCTGCCACTGGTGCTAGTGCCACCACCATGACCAATGAGCCCCCTATACCACAACTGACAACCTGTGCACTGGCTGGTGGGACACACAGAGGCACTGACTGCTCCAGCTGTTTCCAAGGGTGACCACTTACTCAAGCCAGAAGTGCTGCCAGGGGTAGGTGGTTCTGAGACGCCGCTTCAGAAGGCCTCTATGAAGACATCCCACATGAAGCTGTGGTCCACTCTGTAATAAATCCCCTTGTGTCTTCTCTCCCTCCTTCCTTGCTTCACATCTTTTCCCCCTCCCCTTTGTTTCCCGGGAATCATACCCTCTCCATAAAGCACAGAAGCACATCGGCTTTTCCCTCGGGCTCTTTTCTAGCAAATCTAGTTAAGACTCCACCTTTCCTAATTAAACTGCAATGTCTCGGGTTCCCGGCAAATGGAGAAAAATCTCTTTCCATATATGTTATATGCAGCTCTATTTACTCTACAACGTTGTAGCCTGAGTGCCTAACGCTACTGTAGTCAGCAGCAATGTATTTTAGCATGTACACACACACACACACACACACACACACACACACACACACACAGTCTCCAAGAAAATATCACACCTCCACCCCAGTGCCAGGGTTGGTAGGACAGAAGGAGCTTCAATCTCTAACCATGCTGTATTTAGGAGCACAGTCCCCTCCAATCCCAACCCCCCATGACGTTGGTGTCACCTTCGAGAGAAGAGAATGTCCTTCTTCTAGTCTTAAGAGCCACCTTATTTCCTGCCTTAAAAGGACTGATTTTTTTTCCCAGGGAAAGTTTCAGCTTACTATATGCAGTTATGAGAAAATCATGATCATTCAGAAGGCCGTTTTGGTGAGATCCCTTGTGTGACTCTCTACCCCCCTGTGGGTCACAAAAGGACATTGCAAGGCTGATTACAAGCAGGAGAATTCTTTCTCCTCTCATTATTGTTTATCTAGGACAATGCCTACTGGGAGACATTTATTCAGCTACCTTCACTGTAGAGTTTGAATGGCAAATAAAGGACTTTTACACCAAAACCACCCAGTCCCTTCCCTTCCTGACACGTTGTTTTTAATTCCTGGCACTGAATTTCTTTCTTAAGAAGCCTCTGGATACATGTGAATCTCACCTGGATAAAATCATTAAGGGGGAAAGGCAAGAAAGAGAATGGTTATATATTAGCTAGTCAATATCCCTGCACAGATTAACCGGCAGAAAGCCTGGTCCTAATGTAACTGGATGTCATTCAACAACTTCCAGCCAATGAAGAGTGAGCCTTACTGTGCGCCAGGCATCGTGCCAGGGACTAGGGAAAAGGGGAAGCAAAACTCTGTCTCTATGCTGGAGACACACTGGAAAATGGTTGGGGTTTGTTTTGTTCACATTGTTATCATCAATTTTATTATTAAACAATGTTTTACAGTAAATGAATATTGAAAAGAAATCATTATCCATCACTCTGAGTGCATTCTGGAGAGTCATATGGACATACAAATGCCTCTTAATGCAGATAAAATCATAGTTCACAGAATATTTTTCAATAAATATTATGTCACATATATCACATCCTTGCATGAATCTAAATGTTAACATTTCAATAATCACATATAACAGCAATGTTTATTCTTCTTTCTGTTTCAGTACACTGTATAAAGGTGATAACCTCCTACCAATGATAACAGCTTGCTAGAATAGTGGTCAAGGAGCCCCCACACTCCTATCCCTTATTCTCATCCTCACCAATATGTAACATTTCATGGTGATGAGGTTCCAGAGTTTACTTAAACATTACTTTACTGAGCATCATTTAGTGATTGTTCTCTTTCATATATATTACTTGGCATATCTCACTGCTGTGGACATTTTTAACAAATCATTCTTTCTTTCTTTGGGGGGTATATTTCTCAAAATAAGTAGCTTCTATTACACAGGTCACTTCCCAGAAAGGCTAGAACAATCGAGAGCCCCTAACAAAGCAATAAATGTGTGTGTGTGCCTTGAGCCCACTAGGCTGGCTCACAGTTATTTCTGCTAACTCAAGTTGTTGTCATTTTCATTTTCTCAGTTATTTTCAAAGCTATGTATTTATTTTACGTGATGTTTCACTTACTCTTTCCTTCTATGTAAACTGTCTGTTCAAATCCTTTGACACTTAGAAGTAAATTTTTATGTGAAATAGAAGGAGGTTGTAGAGACCTGGGACATGGTAGGGCTGAAGGGCTCTGACTGCCAGGGGTAGCATACTAACCATGCGGCCTAGGTCCTGTGAGGAAGAGGACTGGATGAGGAGAATTCTATATCAGAACAGCATTGCCTTCTGCACAGAAAGCCACAGACCGCTACCCAAGAAAGGGAAAGTGCCCAACCTTTGTGCCAGTCCCCAAACCATAGATACAGCCAGTCATTCTACAGGAGCTGGGGTTTTCAAAGGCTTTTCAAACATGCCTCACAGTTCTCAGATTCATCTGACCACCCCCAATTTGCAAAGAAAGGAGCTGAGTCACAGAGGGTTTGGCTGACGGACTCGGAGACCAGGAGGGCCGTGGCCTGTTAGTGGGAGAGCTGGATGCAAGCGGCAGAGCTCCTGAATGCTTGTCCTGGGCTCAGGGAAAAGAGGCCACTCTGCCTCTTTATTGTGTCCATCGAGGAACAGACAACCAATTGTGATTTCCCCAACACCCACAAAAGAGCAATTTGCTGCTTGGCCAAAGGTGGGACCTGAATAAACTGGCTTTGTGCTGAAAGTCTGCTGAGCCCAGCTCCCTGCCCCCAGCCCAGGGCAGCCCCAGCTCACTCCCAGCCACATCATCTGAAGGCCGAACCCCCAGCGGTGGTGGGAAGACCTGTCATGCCACTACAGATGGTTTGGGAATGAAAGACGGGGTCATTCGTTCTATTTTCTAGAAGAAGAAAATGAAAAATGCATAATGCTTAAAAGTCAAATTTTTTAAGATAAATTAATCTTAATTTCTGAGTTAGACTTTCAGATTCATTGACTCTCCAGAGACTTAGAGACAACATCAAAACACTGGATCAGTTGAACTGACCCGCCCACCAATCCCAAATTGCTTACCCAGCTTTTGGTCCCACATCAACATAGGATGTAGAATCATACTGTTGGTACACAACAGACCATATGTTTGGCAGTGAATGAGCATTTTCTGAAAAAGTCAGTGACTCTGAAAACCAGTTTTTCAATGTTCTGACTTTCATATTTCGTTATCACCTGGAAGTGAGAGAAGAAGCAGAACTGTCTGTTTCTAAATTGGCCCTTTCCACCTCATTGCAAAGAAATTCAAATGCTCCTTAAAGAGCTGGTCTCTTCTCTCATATGAAACCAAAGGAGATTCTGTTGTCAGGGTTTTATTTCACTTTCTGGCTATTACTGAATAGTTATATTTATTTTATTAAAGGGATAATGGATCATGAAAAGAAGGCCAAGATTTTATAAGACCAATGTTCACATAGCCCCTTGGAAATTCACTATCAAGTGTATACAGTGGGAGTCTTGGGAATGGAGACATCTCTTAAAAAGCCTTTCCTTTGAAGTGTTATCATTCTAAGCAAATAAATAAAAGCAGCATTCACTCCTAGACTCGCCTGCAGCCAGAGGCAGAGAACTACAAAGGCTGCCGGTGCTCCTGGGGTCCTAGGCCAGCTCTTCCTGTCTCCCAGTTGCTGCCCTGCTCCTCACAGGCAGACAGACTGTGCCTTTGTTGCTGGCAAATCCCCAAACTTTACCTTGACAGTAATGCAGCCCATGAGTCATTCTCCAGTTGTATGAATCACCAGGGGAAATGCCTCTGTTTTGACGAGGCTCCCAGCAAACCAGCTTTTGCCTGCATACTCTGACCAGAAGAGCAGTTGCATGGGTGGTAGCTTGCTTGCTGTGAAACATACGGCATGGGCCTCTGTTCCCTTCAGAACCCCTGGTCCCTAGCATAGGAGGCCATAGTCAACCAGTATTAACTGAGGGCCTCGTGTGCCAGGCTCAGTTTTACACACAGGGGGATACAGCAATGAACGAAAAACACAAGGTCCTTGCTATAGAGCAGTCTATTTTCCAGAAGGGAAATAGACAATGAACAATAAAATAATAACTAGATGGGACCAGTGCAAGCACTGCTGGCACCTTGCCAACAGAATCTCATTTGGCTTCATATGAGAAAATAAAATTGGGTGACATGAGAGTGAGTGATTTGTGTTACACTGGATTTCAAGGGAGTCTTTTCTGGGGAGATGACATTTGAGCTCCTTGAGGCTGAGTGATGAAGGCAGAGGAATAAAATATGTCAAGACCTTTGAGACAGAATGGGCAGAAGCATTTGTGGCCTCAGAGAAAGATCCATGATATCCAAGCCCATCTCAGGCTGTTACCCTTAGCAGAATAGGTGCTTAGGAGACCAATTTACCACTGAGACACACAGCAGAGAGTAAACACTGGCCCTGGAGGTCATTTCATCCAACTCCTTATTTTAAAGCTAGAGAGCAAAGGCTTAAAAAGACAAAGAGTGCTTTGCCCTAAGTCATAGGGCTTTAGGTAGGTGTGGCAAGCTCAGAGGCAGGAGGTAGTGATATTCTAAAGCAGAAAAGCCTTTCCAGAAGCTCTGAATTACATCAGGCTACTCCACAATAGGGAAAAAAGACCCTGAATTCTCATAAGACAAATCTGCCTATAAATCAGTCAGGATAGGCCAGGTGATGTTGTTATAACAAATAGCTCCAAAATCTTAATGACTTAAAAGCAGTGCATATTGCTTATCATGAGTCAGCAGAAAGAGTCTTTTTATCAGAGTCAATTCCATATCTTGAGTATTCCGCAGAGGAAAGGGAGAGCTCTGGAGGGTCTCACATTGGCAATGAAATATTCCAACTCAGAGGTGATTGTCACTCTACTCACAACTCATTTGCCAGGCCTATTCGAATGGCCCCTCCCAATCACGAGGGTCAGGAATGTACAGCCTACACATGTACCCAGGCAAGAGAAGAGCTAGAAGCATTTGGCAAATTGCACTTATGACTCTACACAATGTTCTTCTAAATGCTACAGAATGCATTAGCAAATAGAAAAGTCCTCCATGGGACCAAACAACAGGCCTTCCATTTTCCATCCTAGATAAGCTGAGGCACTACCAGGAATAGAGTGACCAGAGAACCAGAGGTGAGAAACACCCAACAGGCAATCACTGATTGTTATCATCAATAGAAGGAGGGAGGGGAAGGGCTTGTCAGCTGAGGAGGAAGAATGGCATCCTACAAGCTGGAGGTCAGTTCCCTGGGCTCTCAGGGATTTGGACCCTGGATCTCAGAGGTCCTAGCCTATCAGGAATAGAAACCCTGAAATATATCTTAAAACCTAGTTGGTAGGGAATCCTACAACTTCAACAGTGAACTGGCTCCAGAAAGAGTCTTGGCTCTGACACATAATCTGCTCATTTCAAACCTTCTAGAGCTGTTCTCTTGCCAAATAAGGCTGTCCAAACAGGTAAAATCAGTCTTACACATCCCATAGAACAATAAATACTGAAATAAGACCCACCCACATTCTCAGACCAACTAGACCTTGCCGTAGAACCAGGAATATACAGATTTCATGCCCGCCTGGATCTCTGGCACCTGCCACCCATCCCAAATTCTCATCTACTGCCTCTCCTGGCCTTAGTGAGCTCATGCAACCTGGTGTCTCTTGTATTATTGCTGCATCTGGGGTAAGACACAGAAAATCACCACAAACATTCACATGTGCCCACACCCTCTCAAGTGAGAGCTCAGCCTCTTTAATCCAAACACGGTGTGAATCCTGGGAAACAATTAGTTTCTGTTCCCTTTGGCCCCAGCATAAACCATGGCCAGGGTTTAGTGCTCTGTTCCCAAAGGCCCCAGTGAGATGAATTTGAAAATTCAGTCAGAAGACCCAGCACTTCAAAGAAACCACACAATAGAGCTCTAGTCACATGAACCCCGAGAACACATTTATTATTTTTAAATCTTCAGAATCTGCCTGTTTTTCCACATACATCACTCTTACAGAATCCTCTTCACCAAAGCCCCCCTGCCAGAAGGAGAGGCATTCCCAAATCACAGAGACTTCATGGCTACAGAATTCTTCACCACTTTTCCACAGAAACTGTACAAAACAGCTGGCTTTACAGCAGGATGTCAAAATGGTCTCAGCCTGACGGCCTCGCTGTATGAAACACTGGAATCCTTCTTAAGGAAATTCCATCCAATGACCTTTTTCAGCACATAATTAGAGTGTGAGGTTTTCTTAAGCCCTGGGTTAAGATGTTTCTGGTATAAATCCATGGGTGATCTGAAATCTCCTGTGATTACTGGAGATTGCTGTGCCACTTCTCAGAGTTCAAAAGCCAAGCAGACAAATACCACTGGGCTTTGGGGACACACAGCACTGATGTGTTTGCCAAACTAAACTGCTTTCTCATTAGAACTACACGAAATCTGTAATTACTGGTCTGCTGAGGCTTTTGAGAGAATGCCCATACATTTTCTGCACCTCACAATGAATCTGCAGGAGTTCACAGACCACCCCAGCCCCCACCTCCATCTGGGTCAACTTTGTCAAGGCTTGTTTGAATCATATTAAAATGTCACATCTGGGGAATAAACTTTTTCATGGGGCCACGCATATGGCCTTTACAAGGGACTTCTAATGCTGATTCATGAGCTGCCTTGCCTCCTGTTTGAGTTAAGGTTCTGGTCCGGTTCCTAGCTGATGGTTATCTCTCCCACCACCCCTCTCCTTTCTTCTCCTCCACCTCACCCCTTCACCACCTCTCCCGCTGGGACTCAGTCGGCAGTTTCACCAGGTCTGCAGCTGGGGAGGAAGCTCTCCCTCTTCATCTACTGTGCAGCTCACTTCCTCCACTGAGTCATCTAAGAGCACTGGTTTCACCAGCTGAGAAGTAATTTTTCAGGAGGGGTACACCCTTGATCTTCCAGGCAGCCCACCAATGCTCTTTAGAAGGTCAACTGCCACCAAAGTATCCCCATTCAGTGTCACCTTCCCAGGTTGATCTGAGAAATGACTCTTTGCTAATGTGAACATGGGTAGTAGTGGTTACTGGTACGGACATTATCACCATCATGGCTGAAGCTAACACTTCTAAGGGCTTATTCTATATTAGGCACTGATCTATTCCTCTTCCCATATCATCTCATTCAATCCTAAAAACAAATGCATAAGGGGGCAACTATTACTATTAGCACATTTTAGAGATGTGGACCCTGAGGCTCAGGGAAAGTAAATAACTTGCCCAAGGCCACGTGTCCCCTGAGTGATAGAACCAGGATAAAACTTGGACATTCTGACTCTGGAATTCATTCTCTTATCAGCAGTCTTTCTAAGTGATCCACAGAAAAACATAAGAGGTTTCCCAGGAAAGGATGCTCTCATGACCTGTGACTACCAACTTTCTGCTCTGTCCTTTTTTGCTGCTGAGAAACAAAAGAACCCATCCACCTTGCAGAATGGTAGGGATCTCGGTGAGGGAGAAGGTGGCCCAGCCTCGAGTCCAGCACAGGCTTGACTTCCACACACAGCCCGGTCATCCACCCTGCTACATGAAACAAAGGCAGACACGTGCCCAACTGTCACAGTCTTGGGCTTTTCTGGGAGCTGCCAGGGTCTCCACTTAGCACCTAGGTAGGCTTGTACCTGAAGGAAAGACCACCCAACAGTTCCTGTTATACCAGGATGAAAATCAAGGTCTCCTCTCTGAAGCCAGCTCCACCTCAGTTCCCAGATGCCCACGAATCCAAGACTGAGTCTTTACTTCAACACTGCTGGAGTCAAGATATGTGATTTGGTGTGAGTAACCAAACCTCTCTGAGATAGTTACCTGATGATGGGGCTGCTATAGGCCTGCAGTGGCCAAAAGAGGTGCAGTCCAGAGCCTGCCTCACCAGCCCAACACGTATTGGTTCTTTCTCTGAAGCTTGGTGGTCTGCCCTCCTGTCTTGGCTTTAGTGAACTATACTTAAGGTTCCCCAAATCCCACAAGCTCCTCAGATCCAGACTGATTCTGATTCTGTGAACTTTGACCTCTCTGCTTCCAGTTTTGTTGATAGCCTCACCCTGACCTCTACTTTACCTTTCTCATTCCTGGCACCGTGTCATTCCCTGATTGCCCCCTGCCCTTGGCTCAGCTCTGCCAGCCCATCATTTGAGTATGGGCCTCCCCTAGGCATAAGGGTGAGGACCACCATGTGTCTGAAGAACAAACTCATGGAAGGTCCAAGGCTAAATTAGTAAGTAGGTGGTCTGTTTCAGCACACCTCCCACATGTCCCATTCCTGGCTTATCTTTTGGACAAATCCTAGACAAATTCACTTTCATAATCAGGGATTTTGAGTACTATTCTATGGCTCATAGAATTGAGCACGAAATCTTGCTGAGCCATTCCCAACCCACTACCACCCCTTCTTTTGGCCAGTTTTTGGCTTTTCTCTCAGGAGACCTCTCTACTAGCCCTGCTCGAGCAAAGCAGAAGCATCACCAGGCCCCATCCAGCCACTGACCTTCAGCAAGTCCCTTTGTCCTTCAGGACTTGAGGTTCAACTGCAACTGCAGCAGCTCTCTATATCCCTTTCCCTAAAATACTCAGCTCCCAGACAGGAGAAAGTGAAGGCTCATTTGACAGCAGCTGGGCTAGGCAGCTACAGCTTTCCTTTTAACCTCAGTGGGGGTTATTTTTGAGTTCACATAACCTTTAAAAAAACTGCCACTTCATTTTATCTAGCATCACCTTGACCTCTGCTTCAGGATGACTGTCTATTGCTGGTCCCTGGAGTGGTCCCCGTACTGTGGAATAACAAGTATCCTCACATCCCCCAGACCGTGCCAAAGACCTGTCAGGGTCTGGAATGATCCAGTAATAAAAACCTACTAAAGTTAAAGTTGCTACAAGTGTGAGAACATTTATGAATGAAATTTTTCTCACTGTACTAACATCCAGAAGTGAATCATTCAACCTCCCACCCACCAGAAATGCCTCCCTTTAGATCTGCAGGATTCACTATCCAACAGTTTTTATATCCAGTAGGGGAACAGGAAGTCAGATCCCCCTATGGTGGGTGTTAAAATAAACAGGCTCTGGCAGTGTGAAGAACCTCTTGTTTCTCTAAGGAGGATCTGAGACAGAGAAGGAAGTGCGTGGACACAGCGTGCAGGTTTTTATACACTACCCTAGTGGATAGGTCAAACCTAATCCACGGGTTATGACATGAATGCTAATATCCATTTCCATGTAAAGCCGCAAACCTCTTTTTTGTTCTTTAAGAGTTGATGCCGCTAGTCACTACAGGCAAGAAGAATACAGGAACTGAGAACAATAAAACATCGTGAAAGTTACAGATTCTGCAGAAACCTCCCAGGTCCTATTTTTACGAGTTACATTTATTCTTTGCTCAAAGGCAAATAGGTCCTGGCCCTGACCTAGCTGCTTCCAGGAATTGCTTTCCTTCATGTTTTACTCTTCATTCTGGAGGTAGACCTCAAGGACACACAAACCCCCAAACAGTATCTACACCCTTGCTTTTATGTGTGTATGTGCACTCCTTTGGGAAGGGAACTCCTAAGTTTCATTAACCACCAAAGGATTCAGAAACCCAACAAAGGTCAAGGAACAATTCTAATAGGAGGTCCTCATCCATCTTTTAGGGCAAAGAAGTAGATCAAATCAAGCCCATATGGATGTCTGTAGATTCCATGGACTATTTATACCAGGAAGGACTCAAAAACAGATGTCAGCAATTTGTATCCTCAATGCTTAGTCAGGACCCAACTACGTTCTATTCAAATTATCTGGTTACAATTCAGAAAATTTATTGGACACCTACTTGTGCCATGATTGTTCTAAATATTAGTGATAATTGGCATGCACCACTAAAGCTGTGTGGGCTATTAAAATATTGAAATTCTTCCATGCTGCCCCAGCCAGTGTCCCCTCCATCTGGAACCCCTGAAGTTTCCCCAAATCTCTCAGCTAAAGGGTGAACACTTGGAAATGCAGGAGGCCTCCAAGGACCCTCTTCAGCACTGCAGTGGCCCTGTAGATTGACTGTTCCTAGGGTCATGGCATTTATTAGTATTTTGAATACCACCCCTGGATATAACCATGAACACAAACTGGACTGGCACTTACCCTCTTTCTACTCACAGTCTGTATTAATCGGAGTCAGAGTAGTTATTAGAAGCTGCTGTGAGAAACATCCCCCAAATCTTAGTTACTTAATACAATAAAGTCTAGCTCTCATAGTCCCATACAAGCTGGTAGAATACCTGTCAGGACCCAAGCTTTGGCATGGATTACCTCACTTCTGTGATATTCCAGTGGCCAGAACCCAATTACAAGGCCACTCTAATCGCAAAGGAGGCTGGGAAATGTCATCTTCCTGTGTGCCCAGAAAAGTAAGCAAGGTTGAGAAGCATCGAGCCATTTCTAGCACGCAGTCTGAACTTACAGCCTAGTGAGGCACATGGCTATCAATCGAACAGTCACATTAATAAATAGGTAGATAGTCCCTGTCACAAGCTTCTCTCTCACTGTTCCCAGAGGTCACCTGGATGGCTTTGTATGTCTGAGAGCCAGTGCTTCCTAGGGCAGTGCTTCTCCAAGACTAGATGCATCCAAAACCCGGACAGCTTGCTAAATCCTGGACTGTTGAGCCCCATCCCAGCATTTCTGATTCAGTAGGTCTAGGGGGAGGCCTGTTCTAAAAAGCCCCAAGCGATGCTGATACCAGGACTGCACTTTGATTCCCAAGCCAGAGTTTTCCAAGGTTGGCCAGGAGTAACTCTCTCCTTTCCTGCTTGGGGCGTCTGAAGCCCTCTTCCCCTGTCTCTCGGTGTTCATTCCCCCTCTGGGATTTTGGCACTGAGGTGGTATTGCTATCTTTCTGCCTGAGGTGAGGCGGGCCCTGGGGCCCTTCCAGGCTAATCACACCTTGTGAATGGCTGCCTTCAGTGTCCTTCTCTCTCTCTGCCCAGTGTCCTAGCCCCAAATCAGACCTCCCCCAAAACGAGCAGAGCCGCTGAGGCCACACCCTGGGAAGGTCCTCTTCACCCACTCTCCTTTCCTTGCAAGTTCTTTTCCTTCCCCACTCACAGAAAAACCCTGTTTGCAACAACCCTCAATTTCTTTCAGAATATTAACTCTGGCCAGAGGGAAACACACTAACAATTTATTGGAACCAGTCACTTGCAAATCAAATTTTGTCTGAAATATTTACTCTTCAGAACACCGATTCTCCAGATATCAGTGAGCCCACTTTCAGATATCTGCTTTTCTATGTCGCACAGGCAGCCAATACAGTGGATTCAGACAGACCAGAGTTGAAATGCTATCACGATCTCTGCCAGTGATGTAACCCTGAATTTCAGTTTTCTCCTTTGTGAAGTAGGGATAATAATGCCAACCTCATAAAGCTCTCGTGGTGGTGAAATGAGACAAGCCTGTGGCCTGGAGCATATTTTTCAAGTACCCTGGACACACAAATGATCAGTCCCCGGAGACGCATTCTCAATGGTAAGTGCAGGCAGCATGAAACGGTGAGGGAGCCTCCATGTTTTTATGCTTTTACACCAGATCCCAACCCTGGCTGTGTGACCCTAGACAAATCACTGCACTTCTCTGTGATTCTAGGCCCTCTGCCTCCTGTAAGAAGAGAAATTTAGTTACCATCTAGTTTATCCTGAGTACATTCTGCAAATAAGTAGGAAAGAGGATTAAATTCTTTGAGCTCTCTGAAAGAGTAGTCTATAAATTCAAACCTATGACTACATAAACCTACAATATCAATAAGTGAACTAAATAGACTATTTGATGCAAACTTGTTTTTCTAGATCAAAGACTTGTCTCCCAAGAAGGGATTATCTACAAATAATACCCACTGCAAATGTAAGCGGGACGTTGGGTTTTGTTTTTTTGGTTTTTTGGGGGGTTTTTTTTGCTTGCTTGTTTTGTCTTAGCTGATTTATGCCCAGGTGAACCTGAACATGAAAGTTTTAACCTGAGATCTAATACCTAAATATTTAGGAAGGTTCTATAGCAACTCGAGGATTAAACGCCCAGGAGAATGCAGACGTCACTATTTTAACCCAGGGCTGAGTTAGTGTAATCTCCTCTCTCTCCCCTTACAGCACATTATGCACCTGGACCACTGAGCATCTGTTCCAACAACCTCCAGAATCTGGAAATATCCAAAAGCAACGCTGCTGCGGAAAGGAAATTAGGAGAGCTGATGCCATCCGTCAGGAAACTGAGTATTTAGGATAATGTGCTTTTCCAGCTTAAAGAACTCTGTGAACATCTTTTTCACTCTGTTAATGACAGGAAATGAATCATTCCGTGCTTCAGAGGGCTCAAAGAATTCCATTTTTGGGTCTTCGCCAGTTAGGCTGCCCAGGATTTCTCCCTCTTGAGGGCGGCACTGGGAGGGCCTCCCAACACTCAGGATTTCACAGCAGGCCTGGACCAGACAGGGGTGGCTGATGCAACTCAGCACATGAGGAGCATGTGTTCATCGGGTGGGGAATTCAGAAACCATGCTTCCCCACCATGCTCCAAGGAACAGTAAATCATCAGAAATTTGTGAGTGTGTGTATTTTGTTTGCCCCGCTCCCTCTCTGCCTTACACAGACAGAATAAGCTTAAATACCCCAATATTAATCATGGTACCTAGTGAAATGAGAACTTGCCAGCGCAGAATCCAGTAAACAATATTACAGTATTACAAGTGGATTACAGTATGAATTTGAGCCAAGACATTTTATCATCTATCTTTCCCTACAGCTCTCTAAATCACCCCTTCCTGAGTAGGTCTTAAGTGTTTGGGAAGAAAAATGTTAGGGAGCAATTAAGAGAAAGGAAAGATCATTGGTTAGCGCTGAACTAAGCCAAAGTCTCTTCCAAGAATTCCAGGAGATGCGTCTCTTGTGATCTAAACAGATCAGACCTAGGGTTGGTCCAGCCCTACATAGTCATGATTTCTTCCATCCCAGTGTCTCCTCCTACTTCTCAGGGGCAGCCCTCCCATAGTGTCACCGATTTTAAGCAGGGACACTTGATTATAGGCTAAAATGCAAACCCACAAAACAAGAAGGGGCCTGGTCACCCCTGCACAGAGAAGAAGCCTTGGAGGACTGGCCTGGGAAAACAGGACTCCCTCATCCACAGAGGGAATCTGTCCCCAAGCCACTGCTCAGCACACATCATCTGGAACACTGTATCCTGAACAGGTAGTGTGGAGAGACTACAAGCAGATGCCAAGATGAGGTGTGGGTTTTTAGGTGAGAAGAAACCACACAAAAGCACAGAAAATCCAGAACAAATGCAGAGGAACAGCAAACTGATTCTTCAGTAGCACTAATGAGGAAAGAACTGGGTTAATTACAGATAAACAGAAGGAAAGAGCAGGGAGGGGCAGGAGGTGGGAGGTGGGGAGAGAGGAGAGAAAGGGAGTGGAGAGAGAGACAGAGAAAGTGGAAAAGTAAGACAGACCTCCAGGGCCACTCATGCCGTACGTGGGTTTCAGGATCCTTATTTTTCTCTCCAAAGTGGAAGCAGAATGAAGGTCAACCTTGATGTTGAAAGTGGATTTGATTTTATTCCTTTCCTTTACACCACTGGCCCCACCCCTATCTGCACACGCAAGCGCGCGCGCGCACACACACACACATACACACACACACACACAGAGAGCAGAAAGTTTAGTTAGTTTGCAGCCTGAGGGTGTGACATACTCAAGACTCCCTGGAACCACAGGTTCAAATTCCAGCAGAATAATTAGAGCCTTCCTCCTTTATGGCTGCTGATTGACAGCGGTGGGGGGTGCAAAGGGAGTATTCACTTTACCTTCTTCTTCAAGGTCCAAGTCAGGAAATTTCCAGTGGGTGGAAAGATTCTGTTATTTATCAGGATAGGCAGGACACAGATGGATGTGTTAGCACAAGGATAGAAGAGAAAAGATCTAAAGTGCACAACTGGGGAAACATTTGAGCAAATTAAGGATTAAGGTCTCTTAATGCCCACCTTGGTGAGGAATAATCGTGTGTTAACTTACGGGAGTGTGTGATGAACATCATGATTCCAAGCACCAGGAGAAGAATGTGACAATTAGAACTGAATCCCAGCTAAGAGGCAGGAAAATCAAACATATGCAACTTTGCTCCTGACCATTCATGATTTTTAAGTGAAGTGTACTATCTTTTGTGAGACAAATGATTAACTGTGATTATAAGATGGAAACAAGGCCGTTGTTAGTGGTTCCAGAGCCCATTAGTGGTCCAGACCATTGGGTGTGGAACAGGACAGCCTGGGTTCTCATTCTGCTTGATCCCTGATTACATGGTATGATCTTGCGCAAGTCACTTAACTCCTCCGTGCTTCATTCAGTGTTCTCATTGGTAAATCAGGGAAACAGCAGTACTAAGATCACTTAGTTATTGAAATAATTCAAATAAGTGACTTAATACCTGTAGGGCCATGAGGAACAAGGCCTAACAAAATACCAACTTGAACATTCATGATGTCAAACATATCTATAATGGGCTAGATCAGTGATTTTTGAGGAACAGAGAGGACAAAGGGGCACCATCATCTATCTTATTGTTTAAGAGTGAGGATCCCTACCAAAAATAAGAGTCATTACAAGGGGGTATTGTTGCCTATGTGAATGGTGTGAAGGTTTAAAAAAAAAAAAAAAGTTATCAACTGAAACATAGGCATTGGTTAGTTTAGCATTTAATCACCAGTGGTCACCATATATAGACATGTAGCTGAAATAAGTGATTTTATTGTCAGTAAAACTTATCTTCCAGGCCCTACTAGCTAAAGGGGAGCTACAAATGTAAAGAAAAGCATGATGCTCACAGTTCAGAGAGGCACGGCCTAAAAGAACACATGCATTAACAACGTAATGCTACAAGCACTGCATCGAGTATGTAGAAAGTGCCAGAGGAGCACAGAAGACAAAATTACTGATTCTACATGAGGATCCAGGAGGAGCATGTGTGCTGAGTCTCAAAAGACATATATTAGGTATTTAGGGGGTAAAAAGTTTTCTAGGAACAAATCTGGCAAGACTGTGAAGGGCCTCATATGATATTCTGACAAGGATGAATTTTATCCTGCAGGCACTGGTGAACGCATTAAGAGTTAACTCAGTGAAGTGGCGTGACTGCATGCATGGTTTGGAAAGACACCTTCAGTGGCAGCATGGAGGATGGGTTTGATGGGGTAGAGAGATGGAAGGAGGAAAGGCATAGACTACCGACACAGACTGAGCATAAAAGGATGAAAGCCTGAACTAGGACAGAGTCAACAGGGATAGAGAGATGGAGATGGTTGGATCAGAGAAGTAGAACCAGCAGGAAATGGTATCCTGAGATGTCAGCTGTCAAAGTCAAAATAATCTGAAGGACTGCATCTTGCACTATGGGCTGGATGGTGATTCTGATTCAGAAGACTGTGGAATAGAAACAAACATTCTTATTTTGGTTTGGTAGGTGTGGGAAGATATGAACATATTTGGACATACTGAGTTTGAGGAGCCTCTGAAGTGATCAAATGAAGGTGCCTATAGGTCGTTGGGATCAAGTTCTGAAGTTTAGGCAAAAGCTGGGCATCTGAAACACAGACCTAAATATCATTGGCATTCAGGCAATCTTTAAAAACAGAGTCAAGGAGAGCACACAAATTGAGGGGAAGGTCAAGGATGGAGTCCAGGAGCACATAAAGCGAGGGCAGCTGATGGGGCTGGTGGAGAGATAGGAATGTGGCAGGAGCACCTGGTCATGGAAGAACTCAGGTTCTATCTTTGGGGCCTCAGGCAAAATTGTGACTCCTTCAGATTCTCTTTCTCAGCACGTATACTGATGAGGAGGCTGTTTACCTCTGTCTGATCTCATGATGAACAGCCAAGGAAATATCCATGAAGAACACACGGGTCTGGGAGTTAGCACTGAAACATCATCGATATGTGATGGGGACACTACTTTCTGTCTTGATATCCTTTCCACAGCTTGGGCTCCGGCACAAGACTCCCTGTGTTCTTTGAATGACCTGTCACTGCTGAAGGATTAACCTTTTCACCTCCACTGTTTCTCAGGAGGCACCACCCCACTTCTGGCTCTGTGCCAGATCACATGGCTATGCACAGCATTCTCAGCATTCCTTACTCCGAAGTATCAAGCTCAGTTACTCCACAAGCTTTTACAATCTCCTTAAAGAATCTTGCCTCAAATTCACTCCCATGGTCGGAATATTTGCAAAGACACAGGACAGCTATATATTTACCTCTTACAGAGATGTGTAATCACCAGAGTCAGATGAACCATGGATTACAATTTTATCTCGGCCCTTTACTAGCCATAGGACATCAGACACTTTACTTAAGCTTTTGTGATCGCTAGTTTCCTCATCTGAAAAACAAGGATGATCCTTTAATATGGATGCAATCAGGTACAAACCCTGCATCCCTTCTTCCTTCTTAACAAGGCCCCAGTTTTGCCGAGTATCCACCTTTTCTCTTGCAGGCATGAGCTTCAGGGCAGCTAATCCCATCCTTAACTCTAGGAGTAGACCTGACTAATCTAAGAATTATTATATGTGCTTTTCTAATGATTGATTCAGAAACAGGCAAAATTCTGAACACTAAAATGTAAAAGAAAATCAGAAGCAGACATTTGGGGAAATTGTTCTCGCTTTTAAGAGAGAGACACATGAAGAGATGATCTCACTCTGGACTTTGCTGTTTGGCTGTGATATCTGAAACTATTGCCACCATCTTGCTTCTAGCTTGAGAGTGAAGCCAATGTAGGGGTGGCAGATGAGAGAGAAAGAACAAATTGCACTCACCATTTTAGATCACTGAATCAACCAACTCTGCACACTGTACTAATTCTGGACTTCCTGCTATAAGAGAGGATGAATTTTCTTATCATTTAAGCTGACTTGCTTTCGGAGTTCAGATACTGTAATGGACAACATGGTGGTATCCACTTCCCAGGACTGCAGTAAAAATTAAATGAAAGCTGTGCTGTGAAGTGCTTGGAATGAAGGAAGTACTCAAGTAGCTACTACATGACTTCCATCAACTCATCCTCCTTGTTAGTTACTTTTTGCAGGAAAGTTTCATCTTGTATGTTTCACCTTGGAAAAATGTCACTTGAACACTATATATTACTTTGTTCTACAGTCATGAAGTTGGTGAACTATTATATTTATAAACTGAGTACTCTCCGTATCGCATGCACTGTGCTGAGCATACTTCCCAAGTTATCTCACTGAATCCTTAGAATAACCCTGGGTCCAGTGCTCACTTTTAATATCCCACTTTGCAGACGATAAAATTGGGTCTATCTAGGCTTATACCTCCAAGCCTAATATTATACCGCTTTGCTTTTGAATGCTGAAATGATCCATTTCATAGGCACCTGTGAAGGAACAGATGTCTCCTGTAGCTTATCCATGTGTAAAAACTTTAGCAAGTGGGTACCCCTGGCTATGATGCTCCAGATGGGGCCAGCTGAGGTACAGAGAATTGATGCTGTTTAGATTTAACCAAAGAGTCAAGAAAGCATTCTGAAAGAGGGTGAGCAGAAATGCAAATGCTGAGATTCATGTGACTGAGCTGAGCAGATTAAACTGAATGGTGAGCTCACTGGGAAGGAGCACAGGCTCTGAGAACACTGTAAAGGTCAGAGAAAGCCAGGGAGTTAGTCCCTGTGTCAGACAAAAAACACTTTGATTCTGACTTCGCCTAAATAGAGTTGTCAATAATGACCAGGTATAATCCTCTCTGATCTAAAATAGATGTTATATATGCAGCACATGTGTAGCCACAGAAAGACAACTGGAAAGAAATATAGCAATGTTTTGCAGAGATTTCTCTGGATGGTGAAATTAGGGATATTTTCATTTATCTACTTGGGGTGTTTTCCATATTTTCCAAATTTCCTGGCCAAAATTATTTTCTATGCATTAATTATATAATTAGAAAAATAATTATATAAATGTATATGTGTGTCTGCACACTCACACTTTCACAAACATATACTTTAAATTAACCATACTTCCCCTGGCTCAGCCCAGCTTTGGTTATGTCCACTCTTTTCGCCCAAGCTTTCCCCTTGCTATAGCCACTTACTGCCATTTTGCTTGTTCCCAGCTTTGCTGAGGAAGTAAGCTCCTACACTGAGGAGAGGGAGGCAGTCTAGAGGCATATCCTGTCCCTAACCAGCTGTCCTGCTCCAGCGACCACAGGGCCAGCATGGGAGATAGCACCCTGAGCAAAGCAGAGAGCACAACTCGCTCTCAGGTAACAGATCCCGAGGGGCGCCACGCTCAGTCTGGGTGACAGCGAGAAGGTGAGCACCATCAATGAGCTATTCCAAGAGGGAACAGGGAGAAAAAGGAAGGATCCTCTGAAAAGTCAATAGCACTGGAGAGAGACAAAATAACATTTCAATATATTTTTCTTGATACTAGAAAATAGTTAATCAGTGAATTCAGTACTTCTCTTATGTTTAGAAACATGGAAGGAAGGCAGGCAGGGAGGTTGAAAAACAGGAGACCAACAACAACAAAAAATGCTTCCCTTCCTTGAAATCAGTGTCACAGTCAAAAAAGAAATTACCTTAAAGTCAGCTCCAGGATTCTCTTTAGGAAACTGTTTCATAATATAAACATCTTAATAAGGTAGAGTGAAAGGCTGTGAGAACAAGGTTTAGCAGGAGACAAGGCAACAACAGCTGTGACATGAACAACGTGGACTTTTTAAGATAAAGCGCATCCAACATTCAACTGAGATTATATGCTTTTCTGAGAACTGAAGATGTAAATTCCCTTCCAATTCCTCCAGAGCCCTTGGTAAAACCTAATAAACACACACAAAGGGGGTTGGAAAAATAGGGGTAGTTTTATGGAAATCAAAAGGACTGAGTTCTATGTTGGGGTTGACATGGGGGTGCGACCCAGATAGCTAACGATAAGACCCTCTGTAAACTGAATTTATCTAGCAGAAGAAGAGGCCCAAGCCCTAAGTAGCATCCAGAGTAATCATTAGACCCTGAGTCTTACTGTGCGCTGGCAGGGATGGACTAGTTTAATCCTCACAACCACCCTGTGAAGGTGGAACCATTCTTAACTCCATGCTGTAGTTGAGAAGTTGGGGCACAGATAGTGTAATCACACGTCCTCCACAGCCCATGCTCCTAATCACGAAGCTGAACAACAAGAAGCTATGTTCCCAGGAACTCACAAGATGCTGTTGGACTTTCCTCACATTTCTGGCCTGGGGGTGAGTTTCTTGTTTCTTCATATCTGAAATGGCAGGAGGGTGGCGCCCAACTGACATTTGAGTCAAAGGGATATAATGTAATAATGATTTACAGTCAAACATCCCAGTTTTGCTTTCTAATTTCTATCTCTGTGACCTTGGACAAGTTGTGTATCTTCTCTGATCTTCAGTTTTCTCTTTAATAAAGTCATGGGGAAGTAAGAAGACCCACTTCATAAGATCACATAAGTAGTAAATCAGCTAACAAACCTGAAGCATGTAGCACAGGACCCAGCACATAAGTGCCCAGTAAATGGAGCCTTTTAGTTGTTCCCTGCAGGTAAAATATATACTGATGCTGAGAATACAAGCTAACAGCTGGCAACCAGCAAACCTGCTCAGGCTCTGGCAGGTGCACCTTCTGTAAATGGAAAACATCTGGTTTACTTCATATAAGCCACTAGGGTTTCAGTCAAATAAAAGAAATACAGGCCTAAGGAAAACAGGGAAAAAATGCACTCAGACAGGTCACTTAAATACATGATTGTGTGAACTGAATATTAAAATGGGAAATAAAATGTTCCTGCCACTGTCTGAATATACTGTGATTAGTTGCAATAGGCAATTGATACAACACTTTTTGCAAGGATTAAACTTTCTTATTCCAAGTTCAACACATATGCTGAAGCTTTGCTTTCTTTCTCCCACCAGGATTTTTATAGAGGAGCCTGAATTAAGATTAAACAAACATACAGCAAACCCATATCACATTTTCAGCTGGGAAAAAAAAATGAAAGCTTGAATCAGTCAACCCACCTCTCTCCTTCCAGCTGGGCCATAAATGTCAGTTGTTCTACTTAAACAGAAACAGAGGACTGTCTCATGTCTCGATGGGAGCCAAATGAGATGAGAAACCAGAGAAAAGAGGCGATTGTTTTAAAAACTGCAATGCTGGGTGTACTTGGAGCTCTCAAAAGCAGTAATTGCTGAACATCAAATTTTGAGCCATCAAAGGGCTCCTGTTCAAGAGTTAAACCTCATCCCACAACAGGGATCTGGTAAGAGGTGATGCAAATGGAAATGTTTCTATACATTTTCTTTCTTAGAATGTTCTAGAAAAAATACTAAAGCAGGTGAAAGAGAAAGTGAGTAGAAGGGAAATGATGAACAGGTCTAGGTCTCCAGAATCACTGACATGCGTCCCACATGCGCTGCGTTGTGTGGTCACATGCATTCATGTTGATACGCACCTGAAGCACTAAGGATAACCTGTGTAAAACTGAAACCATAATTGTGTATCCAGAAAATAATTCTCCTTTTAAAAAAAACTATATTTAATACGCCTTAGATGAAGAAGAGCTTTTGTTTAAAAAAAAAAAAAAGAAAGAAAAGAAATTTCATGGTTTTCATAATGTCAAATGGGTTAGATTGAATGTTCTGTCCTCTGGAAACAATACCAGAGCACTGGTAAGCAACATGGCAAGGTCTCACTCGTGTTTTCCCAACTTGCCCAGAGCAGATACAAGCTCGCCTTGAACAGCAGTGCCCTAGCAACTTCCTTGTCAGCTCACTTCACCCCATGCCTTAGAATTGGACAATCCGAGATGGCATTTCAGGGAAACCACAGTTTTCCCACAATTGAAGGAAACGAAAGCTGTGAATGATGTCTGATGAACAGCAGTTGGTAATACAGACACCCCAACCCACCCCAACAACCCCGCCCCCTACTCCTATTAAGAAGTCCATGCTCTGTCTGTGACCACCCCTGTATCATACCACACACTGAAAGGGTCACACTCAGGGCAGGAGACACAGTTTTTCTCAGAATATTCAGTAATCCCCTGCTGGGCGGGGCAAAACTCTTGGAACAAGAAATCTAAAGGAACAAAAATCACGATGAAAGTGCTTTGAAACAGTGAATTTTGTGTATGTCAAACAGAGGATCATTTGATTGCATTTTGATTTTTAAAATGCTTGTGGGCAGAATGGTCTGATGTGCCATTTCTGTGGGTGTTCCCAGCAACTTCACCCAGGATGACATTCTAGCCCAGGAACTCTCTCCTTCAAAAAGCACACATTCCTTCATCTTTCCCTCCTTCTGCATGTGCAGAGCTTAATAACTCAGCAGTAGATGTTCCTTTACCAGAGGGAGAGGGTATCCTGAGGGTACTGCCCATTTAGCTTTTCAATTACAGTCCATCATTTGAAGACAGGGATGGATGTCAAACAGGCATATCTGGGTGGAGGGCTGGAGCGAGGGTGAAAGGGACCCAGCAGCAAAGATGTGGGGCAGAAAGCTGCTTGGGCTTCACAGTGGAGCTGTCTGAGACTTCAAGGCTGGCATGAACAGGCACAATCAGGAACTGGGGAGACTAGAGGGGCTAAGCATTTCCAACTTCTTGTTTTTCCTTAGAAAGCCCAGCCAAGGCCAGGAAACAGAGTACGTCCCTGCAACTGTTCTCACGTTACAATGAAAACTAATAGATATAAAGGCAAAACCATCGCAGCCCCCTCGCAGAACACACCAGATTAACTTTAGAGTCACAGATGTACGACACCATATTCAAAGACTGTTAAGATATTCAGGGATCCAGTTCAGGAGTTCTTAACATTTGGGAAGTCTTGGACCACTTTAGGGAAGAGGACCAAAGCAATGAGCCTTCCACAGAAAAAATGCCCATGTGCACAAAGATAACACACACTGCAAACTACCCTGGAGGGTTCACAAGACCTCTGAAGCCCTCTGGATCATGAACAAAAGATACCTAACCCAGCCACCTCCTGCCTTCCTACCCTATTAGAAAATGAGAAAGCAGAGAGCCCAATGAGTAAAATAATATCTCAAGTTTTGAAGAGCCAAAGCTGCAGCAGAGCCAAAGCTCTGTTCCATTTCCCTCGATTCCTAAGCAGAATTTTTTCCACTGCTTTGTAAATCAGTCAAAGAAATTTCTACCCTTTTTGTTTATTTATGATCTCAGCTCCAAGATACTTACATAAAAAAGTGTCTTCTGCTGCCACTCAAATCTAAAGGGGCCATGGGGAAAAATATAACAGATCTAGGCAACTAAACAAGAGCATCCTTGTTTTATACACAGATTGACTTTTTCTAATTCTGGGAAAGGACGTTTTGATGAGAGCTACCTGGCTACTGTTAAAGCAAGCGTCCCTTTTATCCCTGTCAGTCCCCTCCCAGGTGTGACCCTCCATACTCGAACCATCCACCACATGCCCTGCTGACTGGACATCTTTTTGAAGCAATTTCATCTTAGTCTCATTAGTGTTCAGCTGAGGACTCCGTCCCCTTTTCCCTCTCTCTATTAGAACATGGGCTGACATTCTTTCCAAATCAATGGTGAACCTTCCAAGTTGTCATGAGGCCAGACACCCTGTTCGCCCCTGGCTAATAAATCCTCTTGAAATCCAGGCCCAAAGTGGAAGCTATTTGATTGTGAAGGGCCCTTTTAGACAACAAAGCAGGGATCTGGGTGGGCTCTCACAGAACTTTGGAGCATGTGATGTATCTTTATCACTTGGCTAACGGTGCTAATTGAAAATTACTGTGAACCAATATTTTTTGGATCCCTTTCTGTCTTCACATTGCAAGAGTAAGGACTAGTCCTTAGAGAGGCAAAGATTCTAGGAAAGAGCAGAACACCAGTTGCATAAAAAAAAAAAATTAACCAAGTATGTAGAATGCTAATCTTTCCAAGAGTGGTCATTATCTGGGGGTGCTGCAGACATTGCTTAATGGGAGAAGCAGCATGGAACAAAAATGCACGTCCCCGGGGTACTGGTTGGGCTTGTCCCAAGCAGGGAAGGTCCTGGTACCAGGTCAGATCATTCCAGGCCATCAATGGTGACCATCCTGAGCCTTTGCCATGATTCCCAAGCTTGTTCTCATTTCATCTGCCCTCTCCCCCAAAGGCTTTTCACAGCCCAGAAGGTGTGCACAGCAGAGCCACTTTGCGGGGGACCCCTTAGGAGCCCTGTGTTAAACCCCAGAGTCTGAGTTGGCTCCCAAGGGTCCTTTAAATGTAGGAAATGTGCCCATCCTTCCTACCCCAGAGCAGCTTGAAGCCCAGAACACTCTGGGACCATCCCCATTTCTCACATGGGAGAACCAGCAGAACCCTTGGTGCTGAATCATCACTGGACAAGGGGTAGAGCTGCCCAGGGCAGGGCTTCACCAACAGCAGATGGGAGAAGAGCTGGCATGGTTCCTCTGCATGGATGCCCGATGGTGTGCACTGGAATGGCTGCAGGAGGGGCTGGCCCTGTCTCAGCTTTCCAGGGCCCCCTCTAAGCTGACTACAACCTTACCTAAGGAGAATCTCAAGATCTAATCCTCAACTGGCCAATAGCTAAAGCTTCTTTAAGACCAAGCCCAACCTTTTCACTTTCCTCACCCTGTCTGTGCGACTCCTTCCATCAATACTTCCACGTTTACAATCCTGGATCATCCACTTCTGCACCTTCTCTTCCACAGTGTTGATAGTATAAACTCTATGACCTACTCCCTCAGGATCTTTTGTTTCCATTTTTAAGAGTCCATTTTTGGCAATTCCACTTCTGGATATACACTCAAAAGAACTGAAAGTGGGATTCAAACAGATATTTGTACACCCATGGTCACAGCTGCATTCTTCACAAGAGCCAAAAGGTAGAGGCAATCCCAGTTTGTCAACAGATGAATGGATAAACAAAATGTGATATATATGTAAAGTGGAGTATAATTTAGTCATAAAGAGGAATGAAGTCCTGACACATGCTACAACATGGATGACCCCTGAAGACATTAAGTGAAATAAGCCAATCACAAAAGAACAAATATTGTGTGCTTCCATTTACATGAGCTACCTAGAGTATAAAAATTCATAGAGGTAAAAAGTAGAACGGTGGCTGCCAGGGGCTGAGAGGATGAGGGATGGAGAGTTATTGTATAAGGGGTATGGAATTTCAATTTGGAAAGATGAAAAAGTTCTGGAGATGGATGGTGGTGATGGTTGTACAACACTGTGAATGTAATAATATCTTTGAATTATACACTTAAAATGGTTAAAAAGATACATTTTATGGTATGTATATTTTATCACAATTATTTGGGAAAAAAATTAAGAGTCTATATTTGGAAGCAAAATAAAACTAACCAAAAAATAAACCAAAATGTCACCTCTTTGGAGCATATGTGCTTTTTCCTTTTGAAACTGAACTTAGAAGTCACCTCTTAGGCCTCCCTTCACTTTTTCACTCCCCTGTTGTGCCTCAGCAGCTGCCATCAAGTTACTAGTGACTCTCAGAGGCCTGGGAGGTGTGACATGGCTTGGAGAGATAGAGCATCCCTGCAGGCCCCAGGAGATGCCATCTTTCCTGTGTGTTTCTGCTGAGATGATAAGTATTCACAGTGTGACATTCTGAGAAAGAATTACATAAAAGCAATTTTCCTCAGTACTATTTTTGGACCTTGCA
The DNA here is from genome assembly GCF_009834535.1 of Camelus ferus. Lineage (NCBI taxonomy): Eukaryota > Metazoa > Chordata > Mammalia > Artiodactyla > Camelidae > Camelus > Camelus ferus. The sequence goes on along the minus strand of NC_045698.1, from coordinate 44,955,373 downwards.
TGAGTCACTCCTTGCCTTCTGAAGTGCTTGCATCACTAATGAAGGCTTTCAATGCACAATACAGCAAGAAGCCTTCAAAACTCTACTGAGATGAATAAAAAAATTGCTTTTTCATTCTCATGTTCATTCTGAAGGGTTAGAGACAAGTAGATGGAAGAATCAAACACTTACTCACTAGGTGCTTTATCTATAAAGCCAAGCACCTGGGAAATACTAGCTCAATTTACCTAGAACCCCCCAGGCCTGCCTCAGTAATGTTTAATGCCTTCAAGAGCTGATTGTGCCAGTAATGAGAAATAGAGTGACCCGCTCCCTAGAGGTAGGTCCAGTTCATGCTTTATGTAGAACTGGAAGCTTGTGTTGAGTATGACCAATGATGTTTATAGCAACCACCTTTGTAACTGCTCTAAATTTGAAGGACCTCAAGGTTGAAGGTCTCCTAAAACATCAATTCAAAAGACACCTTAGATAGACTAGGATCCTAGTCCAAAAGGCTCTCATAGATGGTTTGTTCACAGAACAGTCCACATCAAAGGATTTGGGCAAATTAATACCTGCCTTCCTTTCTATCTACCTTCCTGGTGAAATGAAATCAGCAAACATATGAGGCTGCTTTGAAAAGGATAAATCATTACCCAAACATGAAGAATTCTATCAGCTCCTTTTTTAAAAATGAGGAAACAGAGACACACCAAGACATCAAAGAGTGTGACACAAGCTGCTTTTAGTGACTTCAAGACCTTCGCTTTTCCTCCTCTACTCCACTTACATTCTTCATCTCCCCAAACTGAACAGGCACCCACTTACTGAAAGGGACTTAGATCCCTCGGTCTGTTCCATGAAGGGACACAGGACCAAGGCAACAAGTCAAAGGGAACTTCCTCCTTCTGCAAATGATCCACGTGGCAGGAGAGCTCCTTATTTTGAAAGGAGCGACAATCCCTTTTTGAAGGGGACTTTGACTTCTAGTGATCTCCCCTAACAGTGGGCTGTTTCCTCCTTGTGTTCAGGTAGCTGCTATCTTAGTTACTGTTTTCTTATTCTTCCCTCTGGACAGTACTGTCACCAAGCAGAAAACCCCCTGAGGAGCCATTTCTGCCCCTGACAGCTAAGCTGTCCATCCCTCCTCCTCCCCCATTTCTGTTGACTTCTTAGCCTATCAGAGAAAGAGTCAATACTAGAAATGCAGTCCAGTCCCAGAGAAGTTCAGTGACTTGCCCAAGGTCACACAGCTAGTTAGTGACAAACCTAGTTAGTGACATACCTAGTTAGTAACATATTTTTCTTCTCATCACTCCATCCTTTCCTTGTAGCTTTGTGCCTGGCATATGGTTATCACTCGACTCATAGCTGATGTAAAAAGTGAATGCTTTTCACATCTTACATGGAACCAATCATTCTGTTCCTAGATGGGAGGTGGGATAGGGAACAGAAAGGCAAACTACCCTTACAACAATTAATCTGTCCAGCAGGCAGAGGAACAGGCCTGCCTGGGGCTGAAGGACTGAGGGTGCACTCAATCTTCTGAGCACTGAAGGATGCCTTTCCTGCCACCTGCACATCTAGATGCGGTCGTGCTTTGTGTAGTTTGTGAGGAATCTGTATGCCTTGCTCTTGGTCTTGTATGGGAAATTATGAAATTGCATGTGAGGGTGCACGTGTGTGTGCATGGGTGCGTATGCTTGTGTTGGGGAGAGAGTGGGCAGACGTAAAAGCATGATGACAGCCTCCTGCTGGTAGAGACAGCAGGTGATGTGAGAGAACAGGGGTGCTGGCCTACAGCTGCCATCCTGTGCCACTGAGTTCCTCTGTGGCAAGGTTAATGCTGCAGGAGGCATCATGCCCCATTTGCAGGTGAAAATGAAACTGAAGAACAAATTCGTAGTTAATGCTATGAAATCCCAAACCCCAATGATACTCCTTCCCTGTGGGCTGGGAAAAATTGTGTTGCACTCCAGCATAGTGCTTCCTAGCCCAGAGGGAGGGCTCCACCTGTGAGTGGAGCCCAGAAAAGTGACTTGCTTTGTGTTGAGAATGGCCCTGAACAGGTAACAACCATTAACAGCAAGAACAGCTCAGGGAGAGAATTTCTTTGGGGCTGCTGACCACTCCCCGGCTCTCAGACGGCTCTGCTGGGCCTTGGACCCTGCTTCATGTGTAAACTGGACAGACTGAGAGACAAGGGCGTGGTTGCCTGCTGAAGTTTTGCACGTGGCTGATAAAACTTTTGAGCATTTCAGAGGCCATGTGTCATCTGAGGGAAGAATGACACTATCTATGCTTTTCAATCTAATTTACTCTAAACTGTACTTCAAAATCCTTTCCAAGCTTCAGGGAATTTAAAAGGATATAACTATTGCCTTCTTTCTTCCTTTGCCAAAGAAAATCTGGGAGGGCCCAGTGCTGGTGCAGTCCTATTCTCTGCCAAAAGGATGACAAAATGTCCTAAGCTTATCTCCCAGCTCTTTTGTAAGGACAGAATCAATGCAGACAAAGGCAAAAGGGGACCCATTGTGACCTACTGTCACTCTTCTTATTCTATATATTGACCTTTTATTTGAGGTCGTGGGGGTCTGAAGTCCTCAGAGGAGAGGTAACAAAATTAAAAGTATGGCAAAGTTTGTTCAGATCAAAAGAAAACAGAAATTACAAGTTGTGGTTAAATTCTCACAAGGAAAGTTATCCAAAGAGCTTATTATGTTTTCAAGAGAGAGTCAGGTCTGACACAGAGATGTTCAAAAATACTTCTTTCATTTAAAGCATCATGAAAGCAATATATCACAGTAAAAATGAAAAGACATCTGAGAAAAGGTTTCCTTCTATGCAACAAAATGGACAAGACAAACTTTTAAGTGGGCTCCGCTGGGCACTCAGCCTGGATGAAACAGACCTGCAGAGCCTCCAATGGCCCGTCAGCATGTTGACACACAGTGACTTTTCACACTTCAAAATCTAAGTGACAAGGTTATCTCACGGAAACGACTACCATCCTCAGAACCAAGTCTCTTGGTACAGGTGGCCAAGGAGGAAGAGAATGTTTCAAAAGCACAGTAAGTATAAGAAAAATGGAGCTTGAAATAAAGAGGACGTTTGAACTGGAATTTATGGTTCTTTGAGGACTTTTCCATCATTAGTTCATTCCTACATCGGGTTGGGAGGGAATTAAGGGTGACTCCGGAGAGCTGATGAGAAAACCAAGGTTGAGGTACTGCAGGCCAGGTTGAGGGCTTCTGACCAAAGGCCAGACACTTAAGGCTAGAAGGAGCACCAAAGCTGTCTCTTCTTCCAAATTCTATGTGGCATCTGAAGATGCTCTAAGACAAGGTTCCATATCTACAGCCCTGGGCCAAATCTACGCTCTGCTGCCTCTTTTAATTTAGGACGGTCTATAAGCCAAGAATGGTTTTTACATTTTTAAATAAAGAATATTTTACATATAAAAACTACATGAAATTCAAGTGTTCCAGTGTCCATAAATAAACTTTGATTGGAACACTGTCCCCCCTGGTCATTTACATACTGTCTGTGGCTGAGTTTCATGCCGCAACAGCAGAGTTGAGTAGTTGCAACAGAAACCTTACAGGCCACGAAGTCTAAGGTATTTACTCTCTGGTCCTTTAAAGAAAAATTGCCCATCTCTCTCTAATATCACAGAGGGAAAGAGGGAAGAACAGGGAGCATTTTGGGTGCTTCTGCCAGCATTAGGAGGAAAGAAGCTTCTTTTCCCCATTAAAGATACACCTTTGCCAAGGAGGAGAACTCGGAGGTCAAGTTGCTCTTGGATGCTGAGGCCCAAGATCAGCTACTCTGTCACAGGATTCTGAACCCTCTGATCATTTCCAAGGCTGTGCAGCCATTAAAGTAAATGATCTGTGCGTTTTCAGCTCCTGCACTCAAGTTGCTTGGGCCCCCCTATTATCTTATGGCAAATAACAGACTGTAATCACACAAACATGTAATCACATCAGCTAAACACTGAGGAGAGAAAAAGAGGCAAATGGGCTCCCAGTTTGGAGCACTGAGCTGTATAATCTGACAGACATTCCATACACACCCTGGGGCAGAACTCTGGACTTGCTTGTTGATAAAAGGATTTTCCCAAGATGAAAATTACTTGGATGGAAGGTTTTAATTCTGTCTCGTTCTTACATATTCAGATTGAGGGTCAAGCAATTCTGAACCTTGGGGTAGCTGGCATTTACCCATTGACTGTCCCACAGAGCTTTGCACCCAAGCATTTAGTGCTTCCTGGAGCCCAGAGAATGTTGCCCCACTTGGGAGAGAGAGAGGGAAGACAATGTGGGATTGTTTGCCAACAAGTTTGATTCATCCCTTTGTTGAAATGAATTTAAAAAGCTGCTGCCTCTGTGTGCTGTGAAGTCAGCACAATTGGCATTGTTTACAGCACCATTTGTTGTGGCTGCTTTATATGCACAGATTTGGCGAGTGGAGAGATTTCGATATTAAAGTCATTCCTCTGAGTGCTTGCTGGTTCGTTCTCCAGTAGCACCAATCTTTTCCTGCCATGCTCCTGGACTTGACAGCCCAGCCTGGAATGATTTCAGGGTCGGGTAGCATACAGGGCAGCCAGTGCCTTGAGTCTAAGGATGAACAGGCATCTTGAGATGGAGGGAAAATGCCAAAGAAGCACTCTGACACAGAGGACACAGGCTGACAGAGTTCTAGCTTACGGCATGAATTTTTCCAACAAAAAGTGTTCTAAAAATCCAATCTGCACCTTGGAAATGCCTGAATTCCAAGTCCCAAATAAAAAAGTTTTGGAACTCTTTAGGAAGGAAGGAGGGGAGGGAAGGAATGAGTGATGGCTTTTGACATGTCAAATTGGCGAGGCTCAACTACAAGGACAGAAGGGAAAGGAGCAGCCATTTCGCAGCAAATGCACACCTTTTCCCAGTTATGCAATCAAACACTAATCTAAAGGGTGAGGGTACAGTTCAGAGGTAGAGTGCATGCTTGGTGCACACAAAGTCCTAGATTCAATTTTTAAAGAATCCATTAATCTAAGCTCTGCTATGAAGGGATTTTGTGGATCTAATTAAAGTCCTTAATAAACTTTAAATAAATTATCTTGGTAGGCTTGACTTAACCAGTGGATGCCCTTTAAAGGGGGCGTGGGTATTCCCTGAGCCGCACACCAATGGCATCTGGGTGTTCAAGTGTTCTCCCCTCACTGGAACTTCCATTCCTGCCTGCCTGTCACAGCTTCAGCCTGTGCCTTTGGGGTCCCCATCTGTTCTTGATCTTCCCTCCTAGATCAACCTGCCCATCGACTTCAGCTCCTACAATCATGTAGGCCGATTCCTTGTAATAGCTGTCTTCCCCTGGTTCTGCTTCTCTGGTCGAACCTGACTCACCCAGAGGATAGGCTAGTCTAGCCATGCAAATCAGGATAAGATCACAGGCTCACAAAAGTATAAAGTCCACCAGCACAGTTGTTCTCAATTTTTTTCCATCCCACCCCTAACCCCACCTAAGGGATGCATCACTTTTCTATATAAACTATGGCCATTTCTATATAATCACTCAGGCCATGATTTTCAATGAGGGAGTTAGTAGGGGACCACAGCAGAAAAGCTCTGAGAGTGTGTAGTCTACAAAGCCTCCAGGAGGTTCTTCCACCCTCCCCCCACACCTCAGCTGAGAATCTCAGCAGCCAAGGGCCTTTGGGAGGTGGGCAGGGGCACTTTGGTCTCATTTCTTTCATTGATAACATGTGTACCCGAAAGTATATCTAGGTGGTAGAATCCAGGCCTGGCAATGATGGAGGGGTAACCCCACCAGATCCAGATTCAACACAAGCTTTTCTCTGTTATCCCAACTTCCAGCACCTGAGCAGGAATGATTAGGCCTAACCAGGGCACTTTTTGTCAGTTTGCACACTCCTTATCTACTCAGTGAATCAAGTAAGAAAACTTTTTTTTCAGTATTTAGATGATCTGGGTCTCACCACTCCCACCTGGCCTTTGGGAAGAGTCAGAGGAGAGTACAGGTTTGCATGGTGGGGTAGGGGGTGTCTGGCCTTCAACACTAGCCCATCCAGGGACCCACAGGTTCCCTAGGGAAGGATGCAGAGGGCCCCTCAATGGTAGAAGAGGACAGAAGAAGGGGAGGGGTGGGCAAGAATAGAGAAGAGCGCTAGCCCGATTTCTTTCAGCCTCCCCATCGAATTTCCAGAATCTTCACCCAGGGAGGCCTGAGAATCCTGGTGGGAGTCCCTGAGGCTAGAAGTTCCTGTGTTTGGTTTTATATTTATGCAGGATACAGACAGATCAACAGGCCCTTGGAAACACAACTTAGGAAGTTTCTGCTTGTTGTTTACCCCAGAAATGACCGGGAAGAAGTTGACACACAAGTAGTTTGTTTTTAATGATTCACTGCTTTAAAATCTTATGTCTGAGAAGACATGGCACACACACAGTCCCTATGAAAATCAATTAAGCCTGTGGTTCTGCCTCAGAGCAAGCACAGGACCTCAGCTGAAGGAGTCACCACTGAGAAGTGTCTCTCTTCCTCTTTCAGTATCCTTGCCTGGGTGACTTTGATGGGTTGGACTTGCTGCCTAACACATTAGTGTTGCAGAAACAACATTTTCATGTTTTCTTTATGAAAATGCTTTCTTTTCTAGAATCTTTATCTTCAGCAAGAATTATTTCTTTCAGAATTAGACTATAGGATTGTATCAATTTGGGAACAAACCTTTGGCTAAGACTGAAGATTCTCACTTGGCTGAATCAAGTTTCTGGAAAGTGAAAAATTTTTTAGAAAGAAGGAAGAAAGAAAACATTTCAGACAAGGCATTCCTTTGTGTTTAGCTGATTCAAAATCAACTTTATATCATATGAAAGAAAAATGAAATCATGTGAATATCATTCCCGAAAGGAGAGAAAACATTTTACCAATTAAAAATATATGTGTAAACATGTATTACACACACACACACACACACACACACATCCCTGTTTCAGGCTCACCAAAGCCAAAGTACATTCACACAACTAGACTTTAGCGTCTTTCAAAACTAAATTACAGGCTCTATGTCTGTGATTAATACATTTTTGAACCAAAAATTAAGACACAATGTCTGACACACAACATTTGCAAAGGGAGAGAGGAGTTCCAGGAAATCCTAGACACACAGTTGCTGTAATGACACCACATGCAGAATAGCACCAATTTGTAAAGTTCCTCTGTTACAAGAATTATGTTCCATATATTACTTACATTCCTTCTCCCTCAAGGACCTAGATTACTGGCCATGCAACAGGGCTCAATATTCTTGGATGCTACTTTATGGTTTACAAAATATTTTTACCTTTCTTGTTTCATTTAATCATTAAAAGTACCTTGAGGTGAAATCAATGATTCAATTATGACCAGACTCATTTTATTGAAAGTACTAAAATTCCCACCTTGCTACTATAGAGAAAGGGGCTCAATGCCAAAGGTCATACAAATAAATAGTAAATGGCAGAGCTGAGACTCTTAAACACTCACTGATTAATAAAGTGATCAATTAAAGGAACTGCTCTTTATTACCTGTGTAATTAGCAAAGATAAGAATAGAACTATCAGAAAACTACTAGAGCTTATCAATTAATCCAGTAAAGTTGCAGAATATAAAATTAATATACAGAAATCATTTGCATTTCTAGACACTAACAACAAAATATCAGAAAAAGAAATTAAGGAAACAATCCCATTTACTAGTGCATCACAAAGAATAAAATACCTAGGAATAAACCTACCTAAGGAGGCAAAGGACTTGTACTCCAAAAACTATAAGACACTGATGAAAGAAATTGAAGACAACATAAACAGACAGAAAGATATACCATGTTCTGGACTGGAAGAATCAATGTTGTTAAAATGGCCACAGTACTCGAGGCAATATACAGAGTCAATGCAATCCCTATCAAATTACCAATGATATTTTTCACAGACCTGGAACAAAAAATTTTGATTTTGTAATGGAAACACAAAAGACCTCAAACAGCCAAAATAATCTTGAGAAAGAAGAATACAGCTGGAGGAATCATACTCCCTGACTTCACACTATACTCCAAAGCTACAGCAATCAATATAGTAGGGAACTGGCACAAAAACAGACATATAGGTAAATGAAACAGGACAGAAAGTCCAGAAATAAACCCATGCACTTATGGTCAATTAATCTATGACAAAGGAGGCAAGAATACATGATGGAGAAAAAACAGTCTTTTCAATAAGTGGTGCTAGGAAAACTGGACAGCTACACGTAAAAGAATGAAAATAAAACATTCCACAACACCATATACAAAAATTAACTCAAAATGGATTAAAGACCTAAATGTAAGACCAGATACTATAAAACTCCTAGAGGAAAACATAGGCAGAACACTCTTTGATGTAAATTGCAGCAATATTTTTTTGAACCAGATCCTAGAGTAGTGGAAATAAAAGCAAAAATAAACAAATGGGACCTAATTAAACTTATAAGCTTTTGCACAGCAAAGGAAACCATAAACAAAACAAAAGACAACCTACGGCATGGGAGAAAATAATCGCAAATGACATGACAGACAAGGGACTAATTTCCAAAATATACAAACAGTTCATACAGCTTAATATCAAAACAGACAAACAAACAAACCAATTTAAAAGTGGGCAGAAGACCTAAATAGACATTCTTCAGAGAAGACATGCAGATGGCCAACAGGCACATGAAAATATGCTCAATATCGTTAATTATTAGAGAAATGCAAATCAAAACTACAAAGAGGTATCACCTCACACCAGTCAGAATGGCCATGATTCAAAAGTCTTCAAATAATAAATGCTGGAGATAGTGTGGAGAAAAAGGAACCCTTCTACACTGTTGGTGAAAATGTAAAGTGATGTAGCCACTATGGAGGACAGTATAAAGGTTCCTAAAAAGCTAAAAACAGACTTACCACATGATCCAGCAATCCCACTACTGGGCATATATCCAAAGAAAACTATAATCCTAAAAGACACATGTACCCCAATGTTCATAGCAGCACTATTTACAATAGCCAAGACATGGAAACAAGCTAAATGTCTAATGTCCATCGACAGATGACTGGATAAGAAGATGTGGGATATATATATACATATATATATATATATATTATAGCATATGATATCACTTATATGTGGAATCTAAAAAAAATGATACAAATTTTATTTACAATCCAAAAGCAGACTCACGGACATAGAAAACGAACAATGGTTACCAAAGGGGAAAGGACAGAGGAGGGATAAATTAAGAGTTTGGGATTAAAAGATACACATTACTATACATAAAATAGATAAACAACAAGGACCTACTGTATAGCACAGGGAACTATATTCAATTTATTGTAATAACATATAATGGAAAAGAATCTGAAAAAATATATATGTATATATATGTATGTATATGTATAACTGGATCGCTTTGCTGTACACTGGAAAATAACATTGTATATCAATTACATTTCAATAAAAAATAACATTAAAAAAACCAGAACTGAATGCCTGGTTGATGTGGTCATGTTGCTGAAACAAGGCCTTCGCATCCCAGGAATGAAAAGTTGGTTCAGCATTTGAAAATCAATCCTATCAGCCAAGTAGGGAAAACCACATCATCATCTCAAGAGCTACAGAAACAGAAATATTCAACATCCATTCATAATAAAAACTCTTTGCAAACTAAGGATTGAAAGGAACTTCTTCATAGTGATAAAGGGTATCTATGGAAAACCTACAGCTAATAACACACTTAATGTTGAAAGAATGAACGCTTTTCCGTGAAGGTTGAGAACAGAGCAAGAATGTCCACTCTTACCAGTCCTTACTGTCTTCCTAGAGGTCCTAGGCAGTACACTAAGGCAACAAAAGAAATAAAAAGGCATTCAGATTGAAACAGAAGAAACTAAATTGCCTCTACACTCAGAAAATATGTATCTACGTAGAAAATCCTAAAGAATTTTTTTAAAAGTCTACTAGAATTAATCAATGAATTTAGCAAGATATCAGGATACAAGGCTAATTTTTTAAAATTATAATTTCTATATACAAAAAATGAACAATCATAAATTTAAATTTTAAGCAGATTTACAGGATCTAAATAAATGGAGATCTAAAATATGTTCAGAAATTGGAAGACTCAATACTGTTAAGAAGCCAATTCTCTCCAAGTTAATCTATAATTTCATTGCAAATCCAATGGAAATCCCACAAGGCTTTTTTGAAGAAAATGACAAGATGCTTCCAAAAGTATAAAGCAGGGAGGGTAAAGCTCAGTGGTAGAGTGTATGCTTAGTTAGCATGCACAACGTCCTGGGTTCAATCCCCAGTACCTCCATTAAAAAAAAAAAAAAAACTAATAAAATAAATAAATAGGCCTCATTACTTCCCCCGTCCAAAAAACCAAAACGTAGAACTATATAGAAAAGCAAAACACCCAAAATACTTTTGAAAAATAAAAAGGTGGATATTTAGAAAACCTCAAGTCCCTTCTTACATGTCTCCTTTACTCTCACACAACTACAACACTCATAACACTCCTGACAGCAGACCTGTGGGTTTTTGCTCACACCAAGCAATCCTTTGCAACACCAGCTGGGGGTCCTATAGTTCAACTCAATTCTGCCACTATCTACCTGGAGAAAGCACCAGATTCCACATGTTGAGGGCTCAGTCCCACAAGACTGCACCTCCCACCCTGTTCAGATGCTAATTACAAGTCCCAGGTTGTCCCCTGTACTTCTAAACAACTAGCTAAAAGTCAGAGCTCCACCAAACTATTCCTTAGGTTCAGTAATTTGCTTAAATAGCTAACAAAACTCAGAGAAATGCATTTACTAGTCTATTATAAAATATGATGAATGATATAGATGAACATCCAGATGGAAGATATACAAAGAGTGAGGTATGTGGGAAGGGGCAAAGAGCTCCCATCCCCTTTCTGGGTGTGTTACTTTCTCAGCACCTCCACGTACAACCAACCAACTTGGAAGCTCTCAGAGATTTCCATGGAGGCTTCTTCACATAGGCCTGATCAATCGTTAACTCCGTTTCCAGCCCCTTTCCACTCTCTGGAAAGTGGGAGTGGGACTGAAAATTTCAAGCTTCTAATCATGGCTTGGTCTTTCTGGTGACCAGCCCCTATCCAGAAGCCATCCAAAAGCTCACCCAGAGTCACTTCATTAGAACAAAAGACACTCTTATCACTCAGGAAATCATCAGGCTTCAGGAGCCATGTGTCAGGAACCAGAGTCAAAGACCAAATATTAGAATAAAAACTGTTTCTGGTGCTCTTATCACTTATGAAATTACAAGGGTTTTAGGAGCCCGATGCCAGTATCTGGCGACAGAGAGCAATATACATTTTTTTCCTATTATTTCACAGTAAAAACTGTCACATTAAAATTTCAAGACTTTCAAAATAAAGCCACAATGATCAAGATGGTATGGTACTGAGGAAAAGATAACACACACAAGGGAACAGAATAGAGTCCAGAAATATACCCATACATATATGGTCAATTGATTTTTGACATAGGTGCCAAGGTGCCATAGGTATAAGGAGAAAGGATTTTCAACAAATGATGATGGAAAATTTGGACATCCATATGCAAAAAACATGAACCTCATTCTACACCTCATACCACATCCAAAAATTGACTCTGAATAGATCACAGACCTCAGTGTAAAATCTCAAGCCTGAATTTTTAGAAGAAAAAGTCTTTGAGAAACTCAGACTTCAGAAAAAGCCTTTGAGACATTGAGTTAGACAAAGATATCTTTAGTAGGACAAATAAAGCAGGAACCACAAAAGAAAAAATTGATAAGCTGGAATTTATTAAAATTAAGTTTCTGAAGCATAAAAGACAGCTGTGAAAATGAAAAGCCACAAACTGTGAGAAAATATGCACAAGATGCATATTGGACAGTGGACTGGTATCCACAATACATAATGAACTCTTCCAACTTAATAATAAGAAAATAAACAACTTTAATTAAAACTTGGGAAAAAATTGGAAGAGACACTTCATCAAATAGATAAGGATGGCAAATAAGCACATAAAAAGACTTTCAAAACCATCAGTCATTAGGGAAATGTGCATTAAAATCTGACTGAGATACCACAACACACCTATTAAAATGTAAACAAACAAAAACTGTCATTACCAAGGGCTGGTGAGGATGTATACCACCGGGAGCACCAGTGGGCATAAAAAGTGATATATCCAATTTGGGAAACTCTTCAGCAATTTTGTAGAAAGTTAAACATGCATTTCCCATACAACTTAGCAATACCCATTCCTAGGTATCTATCCAAAGGAAATTAAGATATATGTTCACATTTTTAAAAACTATAAAATTATAGCTATCTTGAGTCATAATTGTCAAAAACCAGAAACAAACCAAGTGAATATCAACTGGGAGTTAGATAAATGTGGTATGTCTATATATTGGAATACTATTCAGCAGTAAAAAGGAACAAACTACTCATACAAGCAACAACAGGCATGAATCTCAAAAATAGTATTTTAAGTGACAGAAGTGAGAGATAAAAGGCTAAATACTGTATGATTCCATTTTTAAGACATTGTTGAAAAGAAAAAAAATCTATAGGAGTCAAATAAGATCAGTGGTTTCTAGGGAGTATGGTGGAGGGACAAGATTAATTATGAAGGGGCATAATGGAATTTTGGGGGTGGGTTATGGAAATATTCTATAACTTGACTTTGGTGGGGTTACATATCTATATGTGTTTTTCAAAACTTATAGAATTATACACCTAAAATGAGTGAATTTTATTGTATGTAAAAGATACCTCAGTTAACCTTACTTTTTTAAAAAGTGAGAAAAAAACAACATAAACAAATAAAAAGGAGGCAAAAATATAAAGCCATGTTAAGTGACAAGTCAGTTTAATAATTTTTGATGTCTATAAGACAGGAAGGTAAATATCTGGTTCTTTGTATAATTTTGATCATATTTATATAATAAGTTTTCATATATCTAGAAGAAAACCAATTATCCTTAACTGGGTTATCAATAAGAAAAATATTTATACAGATGCCAGTGAAGGCAATTTAGGATATAAACTATTCCCCATGTATAGTGGGCTGAATGGCGACCCCAAAAGATAGGTCTACATCCTAATCTTCAGAATCTATGAATGTTACCTGATATGGTAAAAGCATGAATACTACCTTATGCGGCATGGCAGAAGGCATGATTAAGTTAAGGATCTTGAGAGAAGGAACTCACCCTAGATTATCTGGGTCTGTCTAAGCACAATTACATGTACCTTTATAAGGAGGGAATTGTGAGATGCACAAAGGGGAAGGCCACGTGAAGATGGAGGTAGAAACTGGAGTGATGCGGCCACAAGTTCAAAACTGCTGGCCGCCACCAGAAGCTGGAAGAGGCAAAGAATGGGCTCTCTCTTAGAGTCCCCAGAAGGAGTACAGCCCTGTTACCTTGATTTCAGCTCCAAGAAACTGATCTTGTACTCCGGCCTCCAGAATTATAAGAAGACAAACTTCTGTCGCTTTAAGCCACCAAGTTTGCAGGTAATTTGTTATAGCAGCCATAGGTGACGAATATAACACATTCTATGATATGATAATATAAGGACATGGGTACTCATGCCGAATTTGGCCACAAGAAGCAGGCCCTGTGTGAATTTTTCTTGGACTGTACTGACCAAGGTAGCCTGTTGCTTGGATTGTTTCCCTACCCCTTCACCATCACACCTGCCCAGAGGGAGAGGCAGAACCACAGCAACTGCAGTAGAGGCTGCTACGTGCCCACCCAATAGCCATTCTCCCTTCTTCCTTAGGAAGAAACACCTACACAGTTAGACACTGCAGTGGGCCCAGCTGACAAACCACATTTCCAAACATCGCTTATAGATACAGGTGGCCAATGAAATTTAAGCAGAAATTACTGGGGAAAGTTGCAGGAAAAGGTCTTCAAAAGAAGTTGATTCAATTGGAATGCAAATGCCTTAACTCACCTCCTTTCCTTCTTCCTAATGTTCACAAGGCAGAAGTGATGACTGGAGCTCCAGCAGCCATCTCTCAAGAACAAGGTGACCTTGAACATAGAATTCATGCACTAAAGATAGAGCAGCAAAAAATACAGAGGGAGCCTGGGTTCCTAAGGACCATGGAGCTGCTGTACTAGTTCTGGACTGCTTGCTTCTGTTCTACACGAAAGGAAGTACAAAAGGGCCTTATTTTGTCAAAGCCACTGTTCTTCTGAGTCTATTATTAGAAGTTGAAAGCAATTCCTAACTGATTTAATGATCTAATTAACTTTATAAAACGATACCGAAAACTAGAAAGAAAGTTAAAAATGAAAAGTTGTAGATAGCTTAACTCCCCCCCCCCTTTTTAGCTTTCTTGAGAACAAATGTGTTGCTCTCATAGAAGGTTTCTATTATTTTAATCTGCTAATCTTTACTTTTTTTCTTTTCAGTTAGACTGAAAATGAATAGAAAGGTACAAGTTAGTTATAGGCCACATCACTCTATGTCCCCAAAACTGCCTGAAAAGAGTACCCAGCCCTGTTACTTGCTCTAAATCAGAAAAAAAAAGTACCGTAGTGGCCAAAGTACTATTCCCCCATGCTCTTATATTAGTATTCAATGTACTCAAAGAGCATCAAAACACTTCCTTACTAAACTGTGTAATTTTGCATTGTAGAGGCTGACTTACTTGGATTCTAAACACTTCAGACAATTTTCTCTTGATCATTAAAAACACAATTAAATCTACAAAACAGGTATACAGATGCAAAATCTGAAAAAAGAAAAAAGAACTCCCAGGTGAGGGGAATGAGCAGGGAGAATTGCTGAGTGAAGTGACTAAAAGCAGACTTATAAAACAATAGTTAGAAAAAGTGATAAAAATAAGAATAAAAGAGCCTCCTCAGGTTATAAAATATAAGAGGACCTGCAGCCAGTGGGACTGACTGCCCCCGGGCCTGAACCTTCTGAGCCTCATTTCTGTTTACAAGAGCCCCATTCACACCACCTCACAGGCTGTCCTGGGGGAGCAATTTGGGGAAGGCAAGAACTATAAACAGAAGGCACAGTAAACAAGATCACAAGCACTGCCAGGTACAGGACATAAAGCAGAACAGTTCGTCTACACTGGGCTCCTAATCTAATTTTACTCTCGTTTGAATTCCCTTCACCCTCATAATACTTCTTAAAAGGGAGGTTTAAACCAGTTCAGGGGACATCAAAACTAAAAAATTCTTGTTGCATGCACTTCCCATTTGAAAGGAAGTCACTGAACACACTAAGGTGAAGCCCCACAGAACCACCCCAAGGACACTTCCCAAACAATTGTAACCATAAATGTGTCTGTCTGGCTTACGCCACTGGGCAACAAAGTTAAGAGGAATGGGGAGTCACTTCGATTGCACTTTAATTTCAGCTCAGGAACATCATCTGAGGACAACTGAAAAATCATTCACACCAGGGAGAGCACTGACCTTGACTTGTAAGGTGGAAAGAATGGAGATTTAGGCGTCTAAAGACAGGCAGGGATCTGCCACGATTCTGTTAAAGGATCTTAGACTAGTTACTAACCTCCCTGCGCTTCAGTTTCCTCATCAGGAAAATCAGGTTGATAATACATTAATTCCAGGACCAGGTGAAGAACAATGGCCCATAGATGTTCTGGAAACAGTGATTCATTTTCCCCTTCTTCTGCACATTCTCCTAGCCCCAGACTGGCAGCCCAGAGGCCAAAGCTGGTCTATAGACATGTTCTTGCTGCAAATTGTGGGTTGTTGTTTTGTGGGGCTTTTTTATTTTTTAAGAAGCCACAATTAAATATTTCTCTAAAACTGCAGTTTCAGTTTATCTTGAAACACTGAGATGGTAAAACTGGCCTGCATTCCTCCATGGCCTCACCACTGCTGGAGGTGACTGTATGGACAGGGCATTTGCTATCCAGTTCATCAGCCTCCTAATCCAGCCATGTTCGTTCCCTTCAGTTAAATGCCTGACATTATAGACATCTGAGTTTGCCAAATCTGCTAGCAGTCAGTCACAAAGGATCCACTCAAACCACTGTCTTCTCTTCCCTCTGCCATGTCACACACTCCTTTGGTACACTAATCCAGTACTGAGGCTAAACATGCCATTCGGGCCAACTCTGCCCATGATGGAGCAAGAGATTAAGGTGAAGTTGCAAGTTTAGTTACCACTTTACATGGAATCAAGTTATGGGGGAGGACGGTCAAGGAGACACACATAGACACACACAGACACATACACAAGATGCACATACACACATCAGTTGAGCGACCCATGACTGATTGACTATCTAGTCAGTAAGGTTCACTGTTTCCCTTTTGTGAATTCAGTGAAAAGAGTTTGTGGGAACAAACAAAGTAAAAATCATGCACTTAATTCTGTAAGTGTTAATTAATGTTTAAATGTATTTCTTTATTCTAATGTGATTCAGCATACACCTACATATATAATCAAATGTTAAATTAATTTAATTATCAAATAAACAGATAATGAGAACAAACTGTTAGGAGACTATGGAGAAACAGGCACTCTCACACTGTAGATGGGAGTATGAAATAGCACAATCCCTACGAAAGGAAATTTGGAAACATCTAACACAATTCTAGATGAATTTACCATTTAGACCTGGGAATCGATCATGAAGATACACCTGCATGCATGAGAAATAACATGTGCATAAGTGTATCAGTTATCTACTACCTCATCACAAACACAGTTACCAGATGTCTTGGTTTGTCCAGGACTGTGGGGTTTACTGAAACTCAGAACTTTCAGTGCTGAAACTACAACAGTCCCAGGCAAACTCAGGCTCTTAGTCATCCTAATAATAAACTGCCCTAAAATTTAGAAAACATATTTATTTGGTAAGCTTGGCAGTGATTTTTTTTTAATCTGACACCAAAAGCAAAAATAAGCAAGAGGGACTATACCAAACTAAAAAGCTGCACAGCAAAGAAAATCATCAACAAAATGAAAAGACAACATATGAAACGGGAGAAAGTATTTGCAAATCATATATCTGAGAAAGGGTTAATATTCAAAATGTATAAAGAATTCACACAACTCAATAGCAAAAAAAAAAAAAAAAAACCCAAACAATCCAATTTTTTAAATGGGCAGAAGATCCAAACATTTTTCCAAAGAAGACATGCAGCTGGCCAACAGGTACACAAAAAGAGTGCTCAGTGTCACTAATGATCAGGGAAATACAAGTCAAAACCACAATGAGGTATCACCTCACATCTGTTAGAATGGCTATTATGGAAAAGACAACTAATGACAAGTGCTGGCGAGGATGTGGAAAAAAGGGAACTCTTGTGCACTCTTGATGGGAATATAAATTGCTGCAGCCACTCTGGAAAATAGTATGGAGAGTCCTCAAAAAATTAAAAATACAACTACCATATGACCAAGCAATTCCACTTTTGGGTATTTACCTGAAAAACAAGCAATACTAACTTGAAAAGATACATGTAACCCCATGTTCACTGCAGCATTATTTATAATAGCCAAGATACATGGAAACAACCCAAGTGTCTATCAGTGGATGAATGGATAAATAAAATGTGATACACACACACACACACACAATGGAACATCATTCAACCATAAAAAAGAATTAAATCTTGCTATCTGCAACAATATGGAGGGACCTCAAGGGCATTATGTTATTTCTAAGTGAAATAAGTCAGACAGAGAAAGACAAATACCAGTATGATCTCACTTACACATGGAATCTAAAAAATAAACAAAAAACAAGCTCATCAATACAGAGAACAGAGAGGTGGTTGCCAGAGGTGGAGGGGTTAGAGGGGGAGAAATTGGTGAAGGGGGTCAAAAGATACAAACTCCCAGTTATAAAAATGTAAGTCCTGGGGATGTACAGTACAGCACTGTGACTATAGGTAATAATATGGTATTGCATATTTGAAAGTTGCTAGGAGAATAGATCTTAAAAGTTCTCATTATAAGGAAAAACTCATAACTATGTGTGGTAATGGGGGGATATTAACTAGACTTATTGTGATCATCTGGCAACGTGTACAAATATCAAATCATTATGCTGTACATGTGAAACTAAGGTTATATGTCAATTATACCTCAAATTTTAAAAAGCTTAAAAAAAAAAACTTCCAGTACTAAAACCAGAACAGTCCCAGGCAAACCAGGACTGTTTGTCATCATAGTAACAAACTGCCCTAAAATTTAGCAGCTTAAAACAATATACACTTTTTATCTCCCAATTATCTTCTTATTACGCGAGTCAGGAATGCAGGCAAGGCTCAGCTGAACCTGGGCTTCACAGCCTCTGACAGCGCTGCGTTCAAAATGTCAAATAAGGCTAGGGTCTCGTCTGAAGGCCCAGCCACGGGAGGACCTGCCTCCAAGCTTGCTTACCTGGTTGCTGGCAGGATTCAGTTCCTTGGAGCTGTTGGAATGCAGGCTTCGGTTAATTGCTGGCTGTGGGCTGGAGATCAATCACCCTTAGTTCCTTGGCAGGTGGACCTCCCCAACATAGCAACTTGCTTTGTCAAAGCCAAACAAAAAAGAGCATTTTCTAGCAAGACAGAAGTCACATTTTTTGGTAACCTAGTCACAGAAGCAATAACCCTTCCGTATTCTTTGGTCAGAAATAAGTTACTCAAGGGGAGGTGCTTATACAATGCCAGGAGGTAGAAATCACCTGGGGCCAGTGTAGACGCTGTCTGACCCTGGCCTAGGCATATCAGACACATTTGTGTTCTATTTCAAATCCTCTCCACTCCCACCTCTTCCTCTCGCTACTGCGATAGCAAAGCCCCAAGCCTTGATTAGCTTTACACAGGTACAACCTGACAGTGCTTTGCTTCAAGCCTGTGATAATGTCTGATACAGGTCACAGTATTCCAAGGGGTATACATCCATAGATGGGCAGCACTATAGTGCGGCAGGGTTTTTGGCCTTTTTTACTGAGTATAGTCAGTTTACAATGTTGTGTCAATTTCTGGTCTATAGCAAATGCCAGAATTTCATTTATCACTTGTCCTCTGTACCACCTTTCTTCCCTAGCCAGAGAAACAGTAGTAAATGGCATTTATGATTTTTTTCACAGCCAAATAAGGTCGGAACAACTCTGTATTTCCCTTTCGCCAGTACACAGTTACTCTGGTAAGTATCCATAGGTCACTCTGGGGAAAGGCTGAGGTAATGTGTATTGTTTACACATGTGATGGACTTACAACACTCTTCTTCAAGGAGACCCAGCCTCCTCTTCAATCACTGGGCTCTGGGTCTATGAGCTAACTTACCTGGGAGCCCAGGTGGAGGGCCATGATTTTTCCACTACAACATCTGACATCAGCTTTTTCCCCTCATAGTGCCTACATTTTTTTGCTCCTTTTAAATAAAATTCAAGAATTAGTGTAGAATCAGTATGGTTGTTTTGACCCTACACTGCTAAGAAAAAAATCATAAATGCCATTTCCTACTGTTTCTCTGGTTAGAGAAGAAGTACAGAGGACAGATGATACATGAAATTCTGGCCCTGGTCGATGTCATAGTGAAACCAGTAGTTCTCTCTCCAGTAACTGAGCTTATAATTCGGATAGGTAAACTTAGAAGATGGAAACCCCTCTCATGGGTTCCCTGAATTTTGAAATTAGAGCCTTTGTAGTAAGAAAGTTGACACAGAAGGTGGGTGTGTTTTTTATATCTTTAACAGCTTTGGGTGACAGGTACATGCAAAATAAAATTAGATATCACCCACTTTCTTCCCGAGCATCATTTGAGGGGGACCAAAAGTCCTGAAGCCAGAGTGTGCCCTACAGGTGTGATGTGAGGAAAACCGGGCACTCTAAGTATGTCCTCCACCCACTAGTCTACTTCTGGAAAAGGTAATTACCCCTAAGGGAAATAACATATTAACAGGAAGTCAGTTATACCCTCTATACCACCCATCAGAGGAACTTCTTGGCCTCAACTAGACGCTCACACTCACAAGACAACCAGAGACCACAAGTGGTCTACTCAGAACAATGTAAGGCAGGACCACAGGTCACCAGAAGGGCAGCACCAGGGGTTTCCCTCAGTGAAGGTCAGTACGTCAGCCTGCCCAGACATGCAGCACTAACTTCTGCTCAGGTACAAGGGATAAGAGCCACACTGGGCAGATGTGGGAGTTAACCTGGCTTAAAATCCTCATTCCCAAAAGGAGCCAAGATCTCTTGTAGCAACTCCCTAGACATGGCTTTCACTCCCCACAAGGGACACTGCATTACAAAAGTCACCACACCCAGGGGAGCCTAAAGTATGGTGTCCTTAACAGGAATTTCTGGTTCTTTAGAGCTTCCTCCCAGCCCAGATATAATTGACCAGTCAGGGGTCATTTTATGATCAGCAATGTTGCTTGGAAATACAGTTTGCATTTTAACCTAAGAGGTTGCCAGAGTAACAGAGCTGGACAGTTAACCAAAGGTCAAGTTCTCATGCAGAAAGGAAAGGCTGTTTACCCTTTATCCACCGTCCTTGTTTGAAAAAGTCTTGTTTTACAGATTCTGCTCTTCTTGAGAAGGAGCTATGTAGCTGCAGATGTGTTCCAATGTCCTTGAGGGAGTTGCAAGGAAAGGCATGGGTGGAAGCAGAATTCCAGAACAAGCCTTACCTTCTCCCTTTGTTTTTCTCAAATAAGCCCTACTTGAAGTATGAGGCTAATGTGTTTCTTGGTTTGTCTGTATGTTTGTTTGTTTGTTTGTTTGCTTCAAATAGGAAGGCCACTGTGGCAAAAAACAGACAAATCTTAGGGCTTCATCTGATACTAGAGACTGAGGTGCGCAGGATAATTAAAGCAGAACGGAAATGGTGCCCAGGCTCCACCACACCCTTCAGATTAGCCGGCAGGACAGTCTTACCCAGGTTCCAGAAAGTCACCAATTAGCTACCTATTAGGCTCCCTCTGGGTGGTACTCAGGAGCAGCTCTCCTGAACGCCTGGAAGCTGCACTGCCTTCCAGGGGAGGCTACCGGCCTGTGACACAGGTCCAGGGCTAGGGGAGCCCCTACTAACAACTGTCCCTCTCTCAGGCCCCTGAGCCCTTAGGTGCCTTCAATTCTCTGCTCCCTTGCATAGGGCGCCCTGTTTTCCTCTCCCGGATTTTGTCATTTGGTTTCATTCCGTGTCCCCTGGGGTGAAGGTGGAGGGAGTTTAGGGTCCACGCAGATGAAGGGCCGAATGAAGATCAAGTGTCTCTTTCCACAGTGATCAAGTCACCTTCCCAGTCAGAGCAGGCGCCTCAGTAACAGCCTCCTGGTCTGTTCTGCTAAAAGGGTCTCTGACTCTCCTCCCTTGAGTTACATTGAGAGCAGGTCTTCCTCTGTCCTTTCAGCTTGACAGGCGCCATCCCCCAGGAGAGCAGAGGAGGTGAGGAACTTATTCCGCACATGAAGACTTCCAATTTTCCAGAAGCCTGCCTTGTTTATAGTTCAAGAAACTGAACGTCTGTGGGAAAAAGGTTTGCCCCGAAAGACCTCACCTCTTCCCTAGGATGTGCGGCGGGCGAACTCTCCAGGGAGACCTGGGTTTTCATCTTCGGGGCCCTGCTCTGTCCTCCTTACAGCCAAACTCTCCCCTTGCAGCTTGCCGACTGGCATCAGCCCAGTGGAGAAAACTCAGTTATTTTCTCCCTCAGCAAGTCCAATGTGCTTCTTTAATGATTCTAGTGGCGCTCTGGTCAACTGTCCAGAGAGCGAAGAACGGTCTTTGGCGGGTGGGGGTGGGGGTGGGGGGGTTGGCTTGGACAGACGAGCTGGCATCTGGGGTCCAAGGAGGGCTGTGCAGTGATTCCTTAATGAATTTGTTTAAGAGGGGAGATGAAATCTAGGGCAGAGTCTGAGAAGTCAGGGGGAGAAGTAGGGAAAGAGAGCAGATGTTGTAAAAGACACTCTTTCATGTTTCCTGTGCACCAGAAATCAGCAGATGTATGTTGGCAGGGCTACAGTCAGAGAACAGAGGGAGGCGGGAGTTGACACATCTGGAAATCATTTGGCAGAGGGCAGAGTTCAAAGGCTTTCTGCCTCAGCCGCCTGCAGACCTACCTTGCTGCATGGGACAGGGCTGAGTGAGGGGCCACCAATTATAGGGTCTCTCTGGCTTTTCTAACGTGGGGGCCCTACCTAAGCCAGAGACCTGGCCTCTGTGTAGTTCAGTCACATGGAAAAGTTGAAATGATGATAAAAAGAGAGAAAGGGACAGGGGAAGGAGGGAAGCACAGCAGAGAATACACCACAACTGAGAGAAGCCTGGCTGGAAATCAAGAAACAAAATGTACTTGGACCAAATCCAGTGCATGAGTTAACTTGAGAGCAAAGAACACCATTCAGTGGAGGGAAAAAAGAAAAAAAGCCTGCTCTGCTGCACAGTAACACCCAGGGATCATGCTCACACCACATTTACTTTTCTCAGAAATCTCTGCACACTTTGCCTTCACTGATTTCAGGAATGCGGAGCGCCCTCCTGATCCTGAGGGAATGACTCCCTTTGGGAGGATTTATGGGGTTCTGCAAAGAGAGAGAGCAGGGTCTCTGAGGAGCCGGTCATCACCCCACCAACCCACAGCCTCTGCTCCACTGTCCTCCCTCCCAGAAGAGGGCAAGGTCAGCTTGGGTGTTTAGCTTCCGTTCAAGGAGATACACATCTTCGGGGTGAACTTGTGTCCTGGCTTAAAGTTCCTGCCACACTCAATCGGTCAGACCCATTGGTTGCAGCTGCTGGTGGGCTGCACTCGGGGCTTCATGTGGTCTGGGTGGGAAGTGAGCTCTCAGGGAGTGGTAATGAGTTAAAGGCCCTGGGGCTCACCCATGTGAGTTAATGTGGCCCAAGACCTCAGAAGGACCAGAGTCCTCCTGGGGAGAGAACAGAGCACGGGAAAAGCTGAGTAACAAAAGACAACCAAAGAGAATAAATGCCAAGTGTGAGAGAAAACATGCTCAGATAATCTCCTCACAATCCCCATCCCCTAAACCTGTGTAACTTCCTGTCCCCTCTACCTTGACAGATATCTCTGCCATCCCCGCAGTTGCCCAAGCCAGAAATGTTCAATTCTCCCCCTCAGCTCGTATCCAATTTGGCCACAGGTTCCATCGATCCTACGCTTTTGCATCTTTTGAACGTGTTCACCCTCCTATCCCACCACCTTCAGCATCTCTAGCCTCAGTCACTGAAGCAGGCTCTTAATCTGTCTCCGTGCTGCCACTCTTCTCCTCTGAGTCCATTTTCTGAGTAATCTTTCTGAAAAATAAAATTTGAGCGTGTCACTCCCCTAAATGGTTCAATGGTTCCTGACAGGATTCAGGATAAAGCTCCGCCTCCTGAGCATGACACACACACTCTTCATGACCTCGCTTTTATCTGCTTTCCGAACCTCATCTTCAGTGCTGCACTGGTAAATGTTTAATAACCAGGCCTCCAGACACACCATGTGTCATCTCCTATGACACACTCCCCCTAAAACAATGAACTTCTTCCAACTTCCTGGCCATGCCCACTTTTCTCCCTCACCGTGGCCTCTGCACATCTTTCTCTGCCCGGAAGGACCTTCTTTCTGCCTCCCTCCCCAACCCAGCCCAGACCTAGCTCCTCCAGGAAGTCAGCCCATAGCAAGCACAGTGGCCACCAAAAGGCTGCACTGTAACTGTGCACCAGCAGGGCTGCTGCAGCCAGGCACCTTTGAGAACAGGCACTATTTTAATCTTTGTATCTACACTGCTTCACATGCTTCCTTGCACATAGCAGGTTTTCAGTAATCACTGAATTAAAGAATACAAACTGGTGCTAGCTCTTAATTTGCTACTTACACTTTACCCTCTTGTAAAAAGATTCAAGGTGATGAGTAAGTGCTGTAAGCCTTCCACAGACATGGAGCTCTGGGAAGTACAGAAGTCAGAGCAGCCAGAGGAGGCTTCTTGAAGTAGAGTTGCCAAAAATTAGCAAACTAAAATATAGGATGACCAGTAAAATTTGAATTTGAGATGAACAATGATTTTTTTATTATAAGTATGTTACATGCAATATTTGAGAAATATGTATAGTAGAAAAGTATTTGCTTCTCTAAAATGCATATTGAACTGTGCATTCTGTATTTTATCTGGGAAGCCTATCTTTGAGGAAGCTGCCTTCCAACAAGAGCTTGATGAATGAGTCAGATTTAGAGAGGGCAAGAGAAAGGAAACTGTTTTTTCTCACTGGAGACCAGTGAGAGGGGTGATGAGCAAAGGAACAGAGAACAAGAACCTGCAAGGAATTCTCAGGTTGGTCTCTTAAAGCACAAGGTTTGGGCTCACAAAGGATGAGAGGCTGAAAAGGAGACTGTTGAAATTGAAACTGAAGTGGTTAGAGAGAAGACCGTTGCAATTATTCAGACGTTTGTTTGAAGTCTGTAAGTCCTGAACTGGCCCGGAGGGCACTGGAAGAATGGACAGGAAGAATAGGCAGATTTCTAAATGTGTAGGGGGCATGGGAAGGGGATCTCAGGAATCCTTAGAGATTCCTTGGGACTTGAGAGGAGGAGCCAGATTGAAAGGGGCAGGCACAGGAGGGTGAGCCTCATCTACACAAGATGACACTGATGTGAAAGGAAGACCCCCAGGGAGAAGTGAACAGCCAAGTAGAAGACGGGGTGCTAGAGCCTGGGAGTGACAGTGACCTTGGAGTGTCCCTCCATACATGATTTCCAAGGGCTCTCTGTCACATCCATGCTTTATATACATGACAGAAGAATGGGACTACCCTCACAAATACCCCAGACAGTGTAAGAGATCACTAATCATGCTGATGTGACTCCTCCTCATCCCAGGGCTCCTCAAGAATCCCCCAGGCCACTGGGCAAACGTCTTACTCTTCCATTTACTGAAGGAGTGACTGATGCAGTTCACTATAAGACATTCATAAGATGGGAAAGGGCACTTTTCCAGGAAGTCACCTAAATGGGCTGTAAAGTCCAAATTTAATATACTTCAAATCTGTGCCTGAATGGAGCAAATTGCTTATCTATGTGAAATTGGCAGAGGCACAGTCTGTGGAAATGATATGAAAATGCTTTGAAAACTATAATGCACTATACAAATCTAAGAACATTATTACTTACACATACTGAATATCTATAATCACCTAGATATCCAAAATTATGTTTGTGTATTGCCAGATGTCTGAATATTTCAAGACAATCAAATTCAAACTTCTCCCTGACACTCCCTATGCTCCTCCTGTCTTCCTTTTACATAGCACTAATTGTCATCCACCATACTCTGTAAGGAATACCTTATTTTGTGTTTTCCCTGAGTACCCACAAGAATGTATGAGCCTTGAGGGCAAGAATTTATATCTGTTTCGTTCATGACTATAAGTCTCCATTCCCCAAGCAAAGCTTATTTCTGATTGAGTGAATTAACTTCAGTTTTCAGAGGGATGACTGAGCTTGCACAGATTTATCTTGGTAGCTATGAAGTATCCTTAAAGACAAACAGGAAAGAAATCTCAAAATCACAATACCCATCGTCCTATAAGTGGGCATCAAACCATCATGCAGGCCCAGTGGGAGACACTGTCCTTGTGAACTTGATTGTCCTAGAAGTAAGACGTGGGTAGGCCAATGCCTAAGGCCTTCCTGGTAGAGGATACTATAGGCATATCAGGTGACCCATGAGACTTATTTCCCTCCCTCAGTATGGACTTGCTAAGCTCAGTTTGCAAGCTCCCCTCATATCTTTAGAGCCCTCAGATCCTCATCCCACCCCTGATGAGGACTGACTCAACAAAGGCACCCTGTGGGCTATGCTTTTCCCATCTTCCTGGAATACTACGTTTGTTTCAAATGTCCAAAGAGAGCCACATTTGAGTTCCGATTCCAGAGCTCAGCATGTCTATTTGAGACCATGATGCTTGTAGAACGGTCCACTCCCCTGTTGTCTACAGCAATCTTAACTTAGAGTGTTGGCTGGACACCACCTTGTACACGGTGCTCTGCAGAGCAAATAGAAGAAAGAGGATTCCTGCTCAGTTTCCCAGCATGAACTGGCATCCCTGATGTAGATAAACAAAAAAATACACTGTAGCTGAAGCTCAGTTGAGCCTTGAAAGGCATCCAGCTGCACTCCTAAACCCAGCTGTTATGTGTCCTGGTTAAATAACAGAAAAGACTGGCAAGTCTCTGGAGAACCCAGTTGTGGAATCCAGAAGGCTGTCATGTCTGGGTGTGCTTTGGCCTCCCTGGGAGGCAGGAGGCTGTCGGGGGAGAAAGACTCAGTAGCAAGATGTTAAGGAAGATGGAGGCATCCTAACTAAAAAGGACTCTCCCTACTAAATAGCTGACTCCTTCTTGGAGTCAAGTTGCATGGAGATGAGTAGAAATTAGCAGTGAGAGGTGGGCCACAAGGCCCACAGGGAGCAACCTAGAGACCCTGAAAAAGTCGTGGGTGGTGGCACCTGAATCCCAACAGATTATCGTAAGGCAACCTCATGCCCCTCTCACCAGTCCCTCCATCTACTACTCTGTTCCCTCTCTCCTCCTGTGTGTCAATCACCTGGCCACCCACAAAGAGCCAGAGGAGGCTCTCCTCTGTCTCCTAACTTAGGGGACTGTCTCCCACAAGCTCTCCTCTTCCTCTGTAAGGTCATCTGCTCCACAGAGTCTATCAACCCTTTCTCTTTTCCGTTCCTGGCCTCAGTCGATTCATCACAGTATTCCTTTGGCCTCCTAATTACTGCCAGACGTGAAGCTGATGGGTCGGCCTTTATAGACACTATTACTGCCAGATCCTCTTCCCTTCATTGTCTGGAAGGCTGTCTCTATTTAAGCCCTAATCCTTTTTGCCATTTTTGACCTAGTTCCCATTATTTTATATTTTTCCACATTAACTTAAATAAGCCATTTGTCAGCCGGCCTGTATCTTATTGGATCCAGCTCTTCTTTTATGACTCAAATGAATGCCCAACAGAGAAAAAACTGCACCGGCCAGCTCCAAGGATTTACCTACTTTTTAAACTTACAGCATAAAGGACTAGATGGAAAGTCCCTTTAAAAATACTGGTGATATTTCTTAACTAGGCAAAGAGGTGCTGTAACTCATTACCATCCCATTCCTGGCAGTCTCCAGATGGACTAATATGTTTAAATATATTTAAAAATATCTAGCAAGTGTGGATAAAGCACTTCTTACAACTGAGAAGTCTACCCATTCCTGGATGACAAACTGACAGCAGATGATGAATGTGTTTCACAGATAAGGAAAAGGAAAAGAAACTAAGCAAGAGAAGAAAAAGAGAGTGAAGAATCAAGAGTTTAACGAAAGACACTCATCTGAGGCATAATTAATCCTCCCTCCTCATCTTAAGCCCCAGAGCACTGTATGTATAATCGAACAGAAGCCAAAGAAGCACTGTTTTGGAAAATATTATTTCTTGAAACACACATGTCAGGACTGTAGGCCTGAACAAAGACACCTTTCGTGATAAATAACCCACAGACTGGTGCCCACCCCTTTCCTGGCATATTTCAGAAGGAATTGCATGTACCGTGTTTGTACCACAAACTCTTTGCACCAAACCAAACTTTCAAAGGCTCTCTCTATTGCTTGAATACACTCTATCTTGTTTGTCCATCATTTAGGGAAACATTAAGACTACTTAGTGGTGTTTTCACGTGCTATTCTTAGTCTATTTTCCTCCTCCAAAATCAAGTCGTTTCACAGCTGACCAACTGAAATTGTAGAGCATGTGGAACTCTCAGGGATTATATCCAGAAATAGTAATATCCAGGTGGTTTTATAATCTTGGCAAGGAGTGGTGACTGCCTTGCCCTGGCTGGTGGCAACTTGCATTGTGCAATCCAGAGACGCAGTCCGGGACGGGTGAAAACAAGAAATAAGATCTATTGGTTTTGATGCTCCAAACAGAGGAGCTGATGCTTCTATTTTTAATTCTCATTGATTTGCAGAGCCAAACCTTTCTATTTTAAAAGAGTAGTTTTATTACTGATAAAATATCAACAGTTAAAAAATATAAAGAAGCAACAGCATTAGCTCTGACAAAATTCTGCTATGTACTTTTCAATGCATTATTTTAACACAACTATCTTCCAGGTAGGTATTACTATAATGTACATTTTGTAAGAGGAAACCTGAGGTGTAATTAGCTAACCAGGGTCAAAGGACAGTTGGTGTGCACAGGTCCGTCTGAACCCAGAGACCATGCTCTTGGCTACAAGGCTTTAAAATATGTTCACGGTGGAAATGTTTTTAAATTAGATATGTAAAAAGGAGAGCAAAAACAATTTTAATCATGCTCACTCAGAGATACCTTGACCAAATCTCTTCTACAAATATTGTACATATACCCCTAATTTAACAAAAAAGGGAGGTGAAGATCATATGTCACATAATGCTGTATAAGCTTTGTATTTTCACCTGAAATACATTGTGGAGGTCTTTTTTTGTCAATAAATACACTTCTACCACATCATATTCAATGACTGTTTTCCACTGTTATCCCTACAACATAATGGGTATAGTCAATCCTTTTTTTGGACGTTTTGGTTCTTACACAGAGTGCTGTGATGAATAACGTAATAGCTGACTTCTTATACACAGCTTTGTATCTTTGAGATAAATTCCTAGAAACAATATATACAATTTTTACATATTGCCCAGTTGCCTTGGGAAGTATGTACGAATTTTCATTCCTGTCAGCAATGTATTAAATTGTCCTCTTCTCCACAATGGATATTAGCATTTTGTCATCTTTGCCAATTTGAAAGTGGAAATAATAAGATCTCATTGATGTTTATTTGCTCTTCCTTAATTAGTACTGAGATGGAACACTTTTTTCTTTTCTCTTTTCTTTTTTTTTTTTTTTTTTTTTTTGGTCTTTGTATTAGTTCTTTTGTGAAATCTCTACTTATGTCCATAGGTCATTTCTTTTCAGGGCCCATTATATAGTAAGCATCTGGCAAAATAATGTGTCAAATACATTTCTCCCAATTTTTTCATTTGTTATTAATTTTTAAGGTTTTTAATGAAAAACTTAAATTTTTCTTTCCTGTTTTGATTTCTGTCATTGACATCACCCTTAAGAAGAATCTCTCTCTTCTTCAAGATTATAAAAAAAAAAATCTAAATTTCCTTCCTGTAGCTCCAAAGGATTTTTGACATTTGAATGTCTAATATTTAGTGTTTCTTGGCATAAAATGTAGCTTATTTCTTATAATCTATAAAGCAAATGTCCCAACACCATTTACTAAATGATCTATAAATTCATTACTCATTTGTAATTACATCTTTATTTTATACTAAAACTTCACACATATTTAAGTTCATATTCTAGTCCATAGATTTTTCTCCTGATTCCTATGCCACTATTATCTATTCTACTTATCACAGCTTTTAGCCACATTAATGTCTCAGAAGGCAATTTCCCTTTATTATTACCAACTATTTATTCATTCAAATGCATTTAAAAGTTATTCTGTAAGTTTTTTTTAAAAAGGCAGCATAGTTAGAATTACGTTACATGATTAGAAATCATGTAACAAGCTTTACAATTTGACTGAATTGCTCCTCCCAGGAACAAGCAAGTCATGTCTATATGTTCAAGTTTTCTTAATAATGCATTTATTTTCTTCATATATTAGAATATATTCTATGAAATGAATGGAATCTTCTCCTGATGATACGTACCAATTGGCTATTGTGAAACTCAGACTTACACAACTGAAATCCAAGTTGTCCTCAATTTTCAAGGGTAAAGTTGATGCCAAAAAAGTACTAATTGTCATTCAAGAGTCACTCATTTCAGTAAAGGTGGTCAAAACGTACAAACTTACAGTTATAAAATAAAAATTCTGGGGGATATAATATACAGCATGGTGACTATGGTTAATAATACTGTATTGTATATTTGAAAGTTACTAAGAATAGATCTCAAAAGTTCATAAGAAAAAAGAAATTTATGACTATGTGTGGTGATGGATGTTAATTAGACCTATTGTGGTGATCATTTCAAATCATTATATTGTGCACTGGAAAGTAATACAATGTTATGTGTCAATTATATCTCAATTTTTTTAAGTCACCCATTTTACTGTGATGCAACTTAGTATATAAAGGCATCAGCTAGTTCTGATGACTCTGTCTCCAGGACGCCTCCCTGAACAGTCCACCTCTCCTCAGCTCCACCACCACTGGTCAAGGCACCAGCCACTTTTGCCCAAGCTACTAACTATTTTAACTTTTTAACTTGTCCTCCTGATTACACTGTCCCTCCTTTATCCATTCTTTGGATTCCATAAATGAACAAACCTTATCACACCCCTGCTTAAAACCCTCCCAGGGCTTCTTGAAACCAAGTATCTTACTCAGGCCCACAGGACTCTATGTGATCTGGGCCCCACATCCCTCTACAACCATGTCTCCTACCTGTTCTCCTTTCTCAGCACACTCCACCACCCTTGCCTTCTTCACACATAATCATTTCCTCCTCAGGGCCTCTCTGCAAGCCTTTCCTCTGCCTGGGAGCTCTTCTTCCAGATGGCAGTGCCTTCTGACCATTCAAAGTTCACATTAAGGGTTACCTGCTCAATGAGCACCTCCCTGACCATCCAATTTAAAGTAGACCCCATCACTCTCCCATCAGATCCTCCTGCTTTATTTTTATAGAAACATTTATCATGAAATTTTAATTTACTTGTGTAGTACATATAATCTCCCCTCACTCTGTACCCCCTTATCCCCACCTTGAAGGCATGGTCTCAGAATAGTCACAATTTCTGTCTGGAACACTACTGAATCTCTAAGAAGTAGATAAATACCTGGAACAGAGCAGGTACTCAATAAAAATCTGTGAAATGAATGAATAAATGAAGGAACTCAGGCCTTGTGAGTCCTGGTGAACACTGTTTGGTGCAAACAGCACTCATTTTACAACCACGTAGACCTATGTTTGCTTCTCAGTCTCAGATCCTATTGAATTTGAGCCCTTGGGAAAAATTATCAAAGTCTTAGAATATTGCTTTCTTTAGTTATAAAATGGGGTGATCAGTAAGTGCCTCAGAGGATTGGTTTGAGAATTAAATGAGAAAACATACATAAAGCACTAGCATAATTCCTAGTACACAAAACTTAAGATATGTTAGTTTTCTGCCCATTCCTGAGCTATTTTCACTCACCAACTAGCATCTTTACCTGTGTTGCAACTGGGAAGCTGTGGAATTTAGTGCCCAGAGAGACTCAATGTTAAAGGGGACTTTCAAATTAGGTAAAAAGAAAGGATGGAAGGAAGGATAGACAAGCTGCCATCTGGGATAGGTCTTTGTTGCAATTAGTTCTCTGAAATTCAGAAGAAATAGACAGTTCAGCAAATTTCTCCCTGTCTTAAATTGGAACATGGAGTCCAAGACAAGGACAGCTGAATAAGTCAACAGAATACTTCATTTTGATACAAATCAACACAATTTGGGTCTCTAATCTTAATGCCACATTAGGGGAAAATACTCATTGCTCAGATGTCACAGAGCACATTGGAACTATAAAAGAGGGCATTAAACATAATCCCCAGTGGAGAATCCAAAATTCAACTAAATCGATGATTATGGTTTCCTAGAGCAATTTCACTGAGTTTCCATGAACCTCCACCATCAGAGGAGTACATAAATTATACAAGGCTATAAAATGTGACACTGTAAAAGTGGTTCATTCAGAAAAAGGAAATGAATTCTTTGACCTTGACTATCAAAACACCACCATTGATTTTTCTATACTTGCCTTTGGAGTTTACAATTGAGAAGCCACTTCAACTTGTTTCTCTTTTATTTATGTTTTAGGGGTTTAAGCCCATGGATACAAGTTTCCTAAATCTTAGGAAGGGTCGATAGGTCACCAAAAAGGCCAACAATCCCAGTTTGTGGCAACCCCAGAATCATGAGCATACCTAGGATCAGGGCTCATTCTATTTGAAATACAAACTGGAAAGCAGTGGACACAAAATTAGAAATCATCTGCTATTACAAAGAGGTTGGATGAGCCTGTTGTTTTGTTGTTGTTGTTTCAACAAACATGCAACATATATTTTCCCAAGAGAGGACTGGCCAACATCAGGCAGGAGAAGTGCAAGCCAAGCCCGGGGACTCAGAGCGTGGACTTGAGAGCATACTGCTGGGTTTGAATCCCTGTTCCACATCTTACTAGCTGTGTGACCTTGGGCAAGTTACTTTACCATTCTGTGCCTCAGCCTTCTTGGCTGTAAAATAGAATAATAACAGTATCTATATTGTAGGGTTGTAATGAGGAGCCAATAAGAATCTGTAAGAAACTCAGTAAAGCTTACTAAAGTCTTCATGTAACTCAGTTATAACTCAAGGGAGATTTTCAATATCTTTGTTCTGTGAACCTGTGTCCTCAGTGGAAAGTGAACAGTTAAGTCCTCCTACCCTTAGTGGGGTGATGAACAGAGACTGGCTTCACCTTTTTCCACCTTGTTCCAGAAGGTGGAAGAGGTAAACATGAGTCATCCACACTTTTATTAAATGAAAAATTGACATAAATGAAATGAATAAAAAAGCCAATTCCATTCAACTGAAAAATCAAAGGAGGATGCAGAAATTGAGCCCCAGTTCTTGGGTTTCCAGGCCTCCCTGCCACTTTCCACAGGCATCATTATAAATCGTGACCTGTTCTCAGGACCCAGATCCTGAATGTAAGTTTCCACTGCTTGGCAAAGTACAGAATATAAAAATGTCTACCTTCTGAGAGCCCCCATGGAGTCAAAAGAAGTAAATAAGACAACAACTTTCTATACTCCTGTGAAGCCTCAGAATGGAAAAGAATCCTTCAGACTCTTTAGAGTGTCAATCTGACTGTGCCCTGTTCCTCATCGCTCTCTGCCTTGCTAAGTCTTTCTTACCTTGGCCCACTAAGTACCAGGTGGTTTCTTTGAAATCTAAAAATAATTTTCCATACACTCCATGAGAGCAGCACATCTGCTGAGAGAAAATTTAAATGAAACTTCTGAGTGGCTTTCTTTACCATGAGACGGGGATGGTTTTAAAACTAAAGTTTCTGAGGGAGCAGAGGAAGTGGAGTTCATGAACCCAAACTGGGTACCCACCGAAGAGGGGCTGCTCACAAATTGCCGGCCAGTCCAGATAAGCTGTGGATCTCTAGCACCCAGGGTAGACTCTCCGAACCAGAAGATAATTCTAGAAAGTGAGAATAAAGACGTCACCCCACTCATCACAACTGTAATAATGAAGATCCATAATGACGATGCCCAGAGAAGGCCGAGAAAAGAAAATGTTACAAGACAGAGAGGCAGCTAGGAAAACTGCATACTGATCATTTTTCCTCAGGACACACCACTGAGAAAAATTAAGTCTTTAACCTCTGATGGCTTCCTGTGGCTAAGCCACAGAAATCTAATTGAGAGACTCAGGTCCACAGAAATCTGCTGTCTGCTCTGGCTGTGAAATCATATTATGATAAGCTTTTGATTTGATTACTGTAAAAAACAAAGAATTGTTGCTTTGACATCACTATATAGACTGCACACCCAAATGATGCTCTTCTGATCTTTGTTCACTAGTCTTGCCCCCTCATTGTCTCTAGCAAACAGATGAAGGAAAAACCTCAGGGGACATTGTATTCTGCTTCATTCTGGGGGTTTTCCAAATGCATTTTGTATTTCCATCATGGAAAAGACACAGAATTGAGTGGCTGTATAACAGATGGAAGGGCAGTTATTTCCGGGATAGCACTGTCCTATTACTGACATTACATTTTCTATCTTTGGAATTAATAAAGATATTGGGACCACAAAGGCTTCTCATAGTGACGTGCTTGCTGCTCATTGTATCTGCCCATTACACACTGAGTACATCTTCCCATTTGCTCACAAAGTTTAGCTCCAATAGTATCTTCACAGAATAAATTTTTGCCAAGGGTTGAGGTCTCAGCACAGTTTTGTACTTTTCCTTTCTCTGGCTGGTGTAAACAACTTCACGAGGCCTGCAGGCTTCTGGAGGAAGAAGAGGCATCTGGGATGTAGTCTCAAGTCTACCTCCCTCTTTTCCATTCGAGTAACTTCATTTACTGTTGCTTTAAACCTCCACCTCTTCTTCATCCCAAAATTCCCATGCGAAAAATCAGCTCCTCTGGCCTTCCCTAACTCTCCCTGGACAGAAAGCACAGCCCTTACCCTTCTGCCCAAACAGAGCTTTTCTCAAGATGCATCACGTCCCATTACAATGATCTCTCTGCAAGTCTGCCTCCCTCACTTGGCATTTGAAACACTAGAGCCAAGCTCAGTGCCTGGCTCTTAGGAAGCATTCCTTGAATAAGTGAATAGATGAACAAATTAATCAACTGAAGATTGCAACTAAACAGCCAGGAAGCCTAGGAACATGGGACGCTGACGTCTGCTAAGAGTATGATTCCCTCATTAATTATGAAGTTGAGGTTGCAAATGCAAACAGAAGACCGTCAAAGGACCATGATAATTTTTGATCGACCAAAAGGATCCAGTATTGGTTCTATTAGCTTAATCTTCTATGACATGCTGTTTGCATAGCCTGTAGGGATAAAATTTAATCGCCAGCATCGTTCTAAGTGTATCTGTAAGTGTTGCTCAGCTCAAGAAAATAATAATTACGATAATAAAAATAATGAAAGCAACCAATAAAGGATAATACACGTTAATTTACCATAAAGATAAACAGTATGAGTAGATGTTATTCACAGTGATGTCCTCGTTCTGTGGATGGGCAGTGGGTTGATGGGTGTTCATAATTCTATTAAAAATACCAAACCACTGTATACCACAAGGAAATATATTCAATATCTTGTAGTAGCTTATGGTGAAAAAGAATATGAAAATCAATATATGTATATTCATGTATGACTGAAGCGCTGTGCTGTACACCAGAAATTGACACAACATTGTAAACTGACTATACCTCAATTAAAAAAAAAACTACTGAACCACACACATCTTGACCCCAAGACTGATCAACAATCAATTAAATTCTATGCTGGTCAGGGTTAAAAAAAAAAGCTAAAGAGAACAAATCTTCTTACAATGTATAATTCTCAATCTATTATAATTATCTGCCTTTGTATAGCACTTCAACTTAACCAGCACTCAGTGCTCTATTTTATTTAATGATTTAGATTTTTGTCTAAAGCTTCATAAAATCCTTTGTTAATACTGAAAATGGTAGCTAGACACTGCTCAAAATTCAGAAGTGAGCTGACCACGTGATATAAAGCTTTGATTTTAAGCAGATATTCTGTTTAGGGGATATTATGGACTCATGACCTATTTGAATCTACACAATAAACTACGTTAATAAAAAAAAGAAAACAAAAACAACAGGGTCCTGCTGTATTCCAGTACAAAGCTTAAAAAAAAGACTTGTGAAGACCAATTCAATCCTTATTTTTCCTCATTCACAAGCAAAGTCCTTTGTTGTAGTAAAAACTAATCCTGGTTAAAGTTCAATTCAGAGGACAGAACTGAATTAACGTTCCAACAACAATAACAACAATAAAAAGAATAATAACTGAGTGGTGACTTCCCACTTGTATAGGACTTTGCTGTTTCCGTGACATCAGAACCCATACTTGCTACCAGTGCTAGGATTCACTCGGCATGCGGCCCACGGAGCAGAGCACCCAAGCTGGGCTGGATGAATCATCATTAGTGATGGTGACTGCACTGACGAGACCATCCACAGTGTTCTGCATCATTTATTCAGGAGTTAGTATGAAATTTGACCATAAACACTTCATTTTATGGCCTGCTTAGTCCTTACCTACAGAGAGCAACACAATTAACAGGAGTGAGATTAAAATTTAAGTAGAGGGAGCATTTACCACGTAAGGCTATAATGGAGCCTAAGAAGAGTCAATTAGCTCCAGGTTGAGAGCTCACTCTGAGCACAAGAGGACTTTTAATCATGAAGAAAGAATTTTAATCATGAAGAAAATGCCATTTTGCTGTATGCTATTGGAGGAACCTCTGAGTCACCACTTAAACCTGGGCTGTAAAAGACTGTCACTCTTGTTGTCTTCATAACAATTGTTCTAAAAGTGGGTCTCATGGATGATGACCTGCCTGCACGGACCTTAGAGGGAAGTGCAATGTTACAGAATGTGGGTTAATGAAAGGGTTTTGTTGAGGACAGTGGAGGCTTGCACAGCTAGGTTTAGCAAGAGTCAAGGAGGTGGGGTCACCCATTGTCCCTGTAGAGAGGGGGCCAGGGCATCCTGCTGGAGAAACAGTGCAGCTATGTTCCAGTAGAGGACCCTTTCTCTACACCTTTGTTAAGGACACACTGGAAAAGGTGGCTTTGCTATAGGAAGTGCAGGCAGACTCCTGCTGCTAAGTGGGCTGGCTTTAGATGCCAACTGTTTACTGGAACTGTCCAGGAAAGCCAGACACCCAGCATCCAGAGATCTTGAGCCCCATGTGAGATTGCAGGCCTCCCTGCCAAGGAGAAAAGCCACCCTTCAAGTGATAAGCTAAGGCTGGACACAGCATTTCCCCACTGCAGGAGGAAACCCCCAGGGCCAACTGAATCATCAAGGCAACCCAAAATCAGCACCTAAAGTGGTTCGCAGATATCTGTTCCTTGCCTCACAATATGACCCATGAAAGTTTGCAAAAGACTGTGAAATAAAACCATGTTGACCCCAATTCTCTGCTTTCCTTTGGCTTTATTAGAATGATCCTGTTATAGCTAATATCCAAGAAAGTATTCTGTGAAAAGAGGGCATCATCTGACAGGTTCTTTCTTTTCTTAGAACTAAGCGTACATACTTCTCTACCAAGCAATAGTAAATCCTTTGCCTCCTTTCATTTTGTAATTTATCACACTAGGATCAACGCTAGGAAAAAAAAAAAAAACTATGCTGTAGGTCACATGTGTTATCAGAGTTCCTCACAAGCACACTGCTGTCTCCCTCCCTGAGTACAAGGTCTTCGTGCTGCCCACATGGGCCTCAGCCTCCGGGCACTAACCTCCCGACCTGACCCCCTTTCACCAACAAGACACCTGCTTCATGCCACACTCTCTTACAATAAATGGCAAGTTCATATACAGATAAATGAGCCCTACTAAATTGTTTCACTTTCTAGTGCGCCATGAAATGAGTGGTGATGAAAATTCTGAGCACTCAAAGAGGATATGTGTCATCAGGGAAGGCTTCTGAGTTCCTTACTTCCTCTCTGTGGCCCTCTTGCACTTGGATTCAGCTTGGCCTGCTGCCACAGAGGAGGCTGGACCGTAACAGCTGATGAGCCCACATCTAACACACTTCAAATTCTTTGGTTAAGTTTGAATGAGACTTTTGTCCTGATCTGGATCTTACAGCTCCTTCAATTTACATTTTACCATTATTGGATGTGTCACTGTTGCAGACCACTTCATTCCCTTTATGGGATAAGGCTGTGTATACATAAACTAGTAATAAATGCACTTTGGGTATTGTTCCCTAGTAGTGTTGGTGTATGTGACTCTCAAAAATGAAGCCACAGTCTCAAGTTCTTGTTCATGAGCTATTAAATACTTGGTTGGCTATTAATAATGCCAAAACAGTATACTAAACTTGGAACCCAAAAATCTCAGTTTGATTCCTGACCCTGCATTTGCTTATTTTCCCTAGATTTCCCTTTCTCCTGATGTTTCTCCATACTGAGGAGGGGTGAGGCATCATAAAAAAAGAAATGCAAAAGGCATATTCCACAGGAAATCAACAAAGACTACATTCTTGGCAACCCTCTTCTGTCAGGGACAAACTCTTAAGAAAAAAGGAAATACCATATTGAAATAATTTATTAACTGATTCAATGCCAAGACATGACTCAGGTCTCATTAATAAACCAATTACTAGCCAACCCTCCAAATCTCCTTTATGAGATCTTTCAATATTCTTTAAACTAAGTTTCCTACGGTCTAAAACAGATTGCTTGACCTTGAGCCCAAATTAACAAAGTTCTCCCAGGTACTCTCCAGCCCTCCGGGTGAGGGCTGGGTGAGAAATGACACAGGAAATTCAGTGTGTATTGCACACCGCGTGCCGAGGAATGTCTGCAGTCCTGGAGAATCAAGCAGGTACCTGTCTGTGTTTCCTGTGGTCTCAGGAGCTGGGAACCAGATCAAGTCACACCATGTTTCAACTGCAGCAAATCATTAGCAAAACAGGCAAATGGCAACAGTGCAATTGCAACAACAAGCAGGTGGCACTTTCCCGACACCAAAGATGTTATCCTGAAAACACAACTAACGGGCTAGAGTGTAAACAGCACACCTTTCTCATAAACAAAGAAGTCTTGCAGCCGTCAGGGGATCCAATCCCAAGTCTTCAGATGCACTTCTCTACAGTGGGCCTCAGAGGTCCCTCCATAATATGTATGAGTGAATAAATGAGCCAAGAAACAATGAAATGAGCGGCACTCCTGTCAACGTTTCAGAACCACTAGAGGATACATTAAAAACTTACAACATAAACCCCAGGTCTTTTGCTTCCATTCAAATGCCTCTTACTTGCTCTTATTTCTATATTAATCAGCCTCCAGCTGGTTCAAGATTTGTTATCATAGAATGAGATTCTTCCCCTTTTTTAATATCAAATTAGAGATTCAATTCCTTTGTGAATTTGCAGCTCTTTAAAATCTATAATGATTTTTCTTCTCAAGTATTATGTCACATTCAATTTTGATAGCCATATGACAGAGGGGATCTTTTCTCATTTTTAAGAAATCATCAAAATATCTGAATATTTTAAGTACAATTGTGTGATGAATTGTCCTAAATAAATCTCTTAGAGTCTTGATATACAATTGGACTTAACATCAAAATCGAATATTCCATGTGTATAAAAGTACTGTATGTGCCAGAAATAGCCTAGCTACTCCAACATAAGTGACAGCAGATGGCCAAAGCCCACCTCCCCCATTGCACTTCCTCCACGCAGACCATCACCACCCCTACACACAATATTTCCCTCCACATAACTTTCCGGATGGATACAGAGGCACCTCTGCAAAATGTACACTAAAAACTACTAACCTAAATACAGTTCAATCATAAAGTCTAATAATAGATATATAGTTATTTTAGATACTTCAAAACAATAAAAATATTTATATATACACATAAATGTATATTTTATATTTAGATAGTGCTATAGGCTCAAGTCTGCCAGCATTTGAGCACCTAGTAAGTACCACCATCTTATATATTCTCATTAACATTTTTTTCCTAAGAAGAAAGGTTGATTTCTATATCATGAATTATATTTCCAGCTGGGTCAATGCCTCTCTAGTATGAATTATCTTGGCGATACCACAGCTACAGTTTTCATAATCAACTTGTACTATTTTCCCCAGTTATGGCAAAAATCTAGCAGTTTTTCCAGGCCTCCTGCTTTGTAGATGGGGGAAAATGTTATAGTTATGCTGAGACAGAGGTGGATGAAAATTATATAAAAGAAGCAGGAAAAAAAGTGTGTGTGTGTATTACTGTGTAAACATATACATCCCTTGTCTGGTTGTACAGGAAGCAGGCTTTGGAACAGAGCAGGTCTCTTTCTTTCAAAGAGATCCACATCATTTTCCCAGGTTTTATCTAAATACAAATGGCAAGACAATCTAGACCTTTTCCCTTTCACATCCTTGCATTTTTCTCCCATGAATAGTTTCTGGGCTCAACCCTGATCCTGCCACACAGTGGCTTTGTGACAACTGACAGGTTACTTAACTTCTTAGAGCCTCTCCTTGAGAATGGAGATATCAACATCATCTGATTCAGAGGGTTGCTATGGGGATGAAATAAAGAGCATCAACGTAAAGTTCTGCGTGCTTCTATTCACTTACATTAGATCACTTTCCACTCCTGCCTTTCTTTAAGAGTAAGATTATCTGTACCATTCTATCAAACCCCACCTTCAATGTACAAATTGGCAAAATATCAGCTTTTCGTCTCTCTGACCGTCAATAAGTAGATACCCTATGCACGCACAGGATACACATACATGAAAACGTTCACTTTTAAAGACAACGGGACCAGCATCAAGGGAGTCACATAACAGACATGTTTTAAAGTAAGGAATTGTTTTCCAAGTATTACTTTACCAACTTTCCACACACCAAGTTCCCAAAGCAGTCAAGAACATCTGAGACTGAGCGGGCTTTACGTTTCCCCTAATGGGGCACTAATTGTTTTCAAATAAATGCCCTCAGTGCGCAAGCTCTCTGGGTAGAATGAAAGTGGATTAAGGAATGGTAAACAAAACCCATCATTCTAGTGTGTACAATGTCACACTTCAGGAGATTGCAGGAAAGATCTGGTAGGGATTAAATATTTTTAGTATCCAATAAAAGTATTTACTATTTGAATTACAAGAGTATCAATTGTGCAATACCTCCCTTAAAAAACAACACAACACAATTCTCTCATTGCTCCGCATAACTTTTACTCTTCCTAAAATGATTACATCTTTAATACACACATACACACACAAATAAGCATCACACAAGCAAATTTCACTACTTTGATATAAAATATTTTCTATGTGAAAGGTTCTTTAATTTTGTATTTTCCTTCCACACTTGCCATCTTTTTAGGACATTAAAATGAGGTGTTTTAATAGTGCCACCTTGTGGTAATGAGCCATTTCAAATTCCCACCATCGCTTCTCTTCCCCCACATTTTCTTGCTTCTTGTTTTGTTTTTTCATTTGTATTCATTAACCATGCCCCAGCACTAGTGTTACTGAGGATGATAAAGATTACATCAAAACAAAGTAGGCCATTTTAAAAACTAACAAAAAAGCAATAATGTGAGAACAGTAAAACCTGTACACTTAAGAATCGCCACTCTTCATGGGAAGGAGTGCAACTAACAACCAACCCAAGATTTACTAAGAAGAATTTCACAGGGTGTTTTAAAGGAAAATCTTATCTGACTTAAAGCATTTGGGCTGGAGTCTTCCTTTTATATCTGCCACATTTTTTGCCTGCTGCCAGTCTGAGAGCCAGGCAGCTCAGAACAGTAAGCAAATGCTTCCCAGCTACAAACAATGGAATATTAAAGCCATTGATATTCTTCTCATAGAGGCAGGAACCACAGCCAGGTGCTAAAGGAATTGGTTGTTTATGAAGAAATAATCAAATAATCCTTCCTTTCTTTTTTCTTCCTCCTTTCTGCTTCCTCTCCCATAACTACAAGCATCCCTTCCCCAGGAGCCAGAGTGCTACTTGGGGAACTAATAAAAATGTAGCTTTTTTTCCCCCTAAATCACTTCAGCTCCAAGGATTTAGACATTCATTAGGAGCTTATGACCAGTAGCAGGTCTGGCTGGTTGATCATCAAAATAAGTAATGCATATACTCTTTTGAGAATAAGATCATTAAATCCATTGAAAACATCATCCGGCCTTTAAAAGTCCTTGACTCTTTCAATTCTGAAAAAGACCACTATGTGGATTCACACGGTGAAAAATGAGAGGAAAAGAGTGAAGACTTGAAAATGATGGCCGGAGAATATCCACTCATGAGTCTAACCAAGAGCACCCAGACCACTAAAAGACCTTCCCTAAGCAGAGAGGCCCAAGGAGAGTTTGACCTCCTGATTTAAAGGTCAAACTCAGATACCCATATGTACACACAAGCATACACAGGCACACATATCAATGCACATGGACTGGAACAATCATCCAGATCACTGGCATAAGCGTAGGGTTTAACCCAAGCTTCTTGCACTGACCTTATATGGAAAGACATTTATCTAATGGGGCTTCAGACATGGGACTCAAAAGTCAAGTTAGCAAGTTCTGTGGAAGACGAAACTGAGAGAAGACAATCTTTGGCTACTGGAGATCTTGATTAACAGGAACAAAAGCTTAGCATGGGAAGATGACAAACGAAGGGCAGGATGAAAGAGTTGGGGGGAATTATATACTTGATGTTAAGGAGGAAGGGATGACTGGAGCAGCTAAAGGAAGCTCTGTGTGGGCCGTAGAAATCACCAAAGCCCAACTGATCATCCTGTGAGCGTAGAGTCTGGAGACCTGCCAAAATCAGACATGCATCCTAGCTGACCTTTCCAAGTCTGAGAGACTTCCAACCAGACTGAAGACTGTGACCAAGGAGTGAATTCCTTTTCCTTCCTGGTGACCTTGCATGACTTTCCAGTAAGTTCTCCTGTGGTACAATTGTTCCTTTATCTGCACAGGAAGGGAATTTGTGATACCTTCTGGAAACTGGAGTGTTATGAGTGCCAGGCATACTTTTCCGGCTGCTGTTTCAGAGTCTGATCATACATAGACCTGGAAGGAAGCCCAATCAGGTGTGGGCTGTGATGCAACAGCCCAGCTCGCCACCAGGCTAGGGGGTGGCTTTAACTCCCCAGGACCCAGCAGCCTTTTGGTGGCCATCCAGCAGAAGTCACCATGACTCCAATGGTATAATACAGGGAACAAATTAGGCCTACCACTGGTGTTTACAAATAAAGCTTTTTAGTAACACAGCCATGCTCATTTATGTGAGCATCCTCTGTGGCTGCTTTCACATAAAAATGGCAGAGTTGAGTAGCAATGACAGCAACCATTAGCTTGCAAAGCCCAAGTTATTTACTATCTGTCCTTTACAGAAAAAGTTTGCCAGCCTCTGGTTTAAAAGAAGGATCACGAAGAGAAGGCAGTGTGGTATACCAGAAGGACCACGTGAAGGGGTCTCCCAAGGCCTGGGTTCTAGTCCTAACTCTGTTAGAAACCATCTGGGTCTCCATCTCTGAGTGACCCTGAATGCCTCTGCTAGCTGCAAAAGATACAAAAATTCTGTGATTTAAACATTTGGTAATGCACAGGGTTTCAGATGCCAATTTTACTGCCCAATACGTTCCATTTTCAAAAAATGTCATTTTTCTATGTGTAACCAAAGTATTATGATATTTAAAATCATTAAATTGGAATCCATACCTTGTGCTTAGAAAAGAAACAAACACGTGTGATTGCACACGCATGCGCGCGCGAGCGCACACACACACACACACACACACACACACACACAATCAGAGCAAGGCATCCAGCCCATTGGTGTGAGCATAGGGTTTCACACCCAAGCTCCTTGCACTGACCTTTTGTAGGAAAGACATGTGTCTTCTAGGGCCTCACCACTTGCTCAGTAAAAGCTTCTGAGTCTAGGGCCTCACCATCTGTAAAGTTATGATGAAAACATGCCCTATACAGTTACCACGTACGACACAGCTGCAGAATTAGGGAGAAGTGCTTTTATGAAACTGAGGAATTGTCTGAGTCTGTCTCTTGACTGAAGGAGTAAGAATGCCTAATTCACAAAACATTTCACACTTTATAGCACATTAATATACAATATAGTGAATGCTATCCTGTTTACCTGTAATCTATACCATCTTTATTTAGTGGTTACTTGCAAATAGTTTCTAAACATTTCTCAATCTGAGAAAAATACAACATAGTGAAGCTGGTTTTAAATGAGGGCTTCTGTCTTAGTCTAGGTTCTCCCCCAAAGCAGAGCCTGTGACAAGATCATTTATTTTGGGAAGTAATTCCAAGGAACAGAAGTAGAGGACCAGGCAGATTTAGATGCGGAAGGAGGGGCAGCCAGTCCAAGGACCTTCACTGCACTGAACTAGTCACTGGGATGGGCGACTACAGCTCTGTCTCCCTGGGTCGCTTTGACTTGCCTGGGAGAATGAGGCCCAGCTGTCTTCCTGAATAGTATGGAGTGGAGAGGTATTTACTGATCTCCCTCCCCTCTCCCATCATTGCCTGGGGGGGATTGAGCTCACTCCTACTTCTGCTGTGTGCCTGGGGCAGAAATGGCTCCCCTGGCCTCTGCAAGCAACAGCCTAAGAGAAGGCCCAGGTCAGAAAGCAAGAGTTATGTGGTGCAGCTGAGGCAAGGACCTGACGGGTCACAACTGCACAGAGTTGTCACAACAATGGTTGGAGTCAACAGCTAGGTGAATAGGATATAAAGAAGGGTCCAAGAAGTGACCCACACAATGGGTAATTCTTGAACGTTACTACCCCAATCTCCCAACAATTAGGTCAGC
Source organism: Camelus ferus (assembly GCF_009834535.1). NCBI lineage: Eukaryota > Metazoa > Chordata > Mammalia > Artiodactyla > Camelidae > Camelus > Camelus ferus. Next base: position 44,911,191 of record NC_045698.1, on the reverse strand, counting down.
GTGATGACAGTATTCCTTCACCCAACATCGGATGAGCACCTGCCTCACGCTAGAACCCTGGAAGAAAGAAGTGAAGATACTGACCTTGTGTTCAAGGAGAATTCCACGTTAAAGAACACAACTCTAAATAAAACATTTTAATGCATTCAGATCAACACTACCAGTTAATATTTGAACACAGACAGATTTTCCTACTCTGTTGGATGAGTAGCAATGAATGAAGGTCAACATAAAGGAAGTCTTCAGAAGGAGGGTCTATTCTTGAGAATTTTCAAAGAACCAATAGGCATTTTCCAAGACATAAAGCAGAATAGGAGAGTAAATCACCTATGTAGAGTCATGGAAGTTGAAGAAGTCAAAATGTGTGCAGGAAAATACAAGGATTTCAGAAAGGCTGAACAAGAGATAACATGTGGGGAAATGCTCAACCACGAAGAAAGAGCAAAGCCCAGACCATGAAACCCTGGATCCCATCCTAAGCATCTTGAACTCCTTTCTACTGACAATAAAGGAAGATGGAAAGATTGTTTAAAAAGGGGGAGGAAGTTATTCAATTTGCTTTTAAGAAAGATAATTCCAATAACATCATGGAAGGGAGTTCATATCATCTCAAAGGAATTTCAGAAGTAAATTAAAGTTTGTGTATCTTGATGATCCCAAGATTAAAATAATTCAGCTCTGTGAAACATTACAATTCAAAGAATATACAATAACCTATTTTTCTGTAAATGTACAGAACATTATAGCTAAATTTAACATAAGACTAAATGAAACCATTGCAAGTCTTCATCAAAGCAGAGACTTTTGTAAGAGTAGGTCTGTTATTTATATTTAGTTGTTCACAGCACTTGACAATGAAGGTCTAGAAATAACTTAAACCACTGGTCATTTCCCTAGCCCTTTACCTCCGTGAAGCAAAGTAATAATTCAGGAAGGCTACTGCCAGGACTCAGTCCAGAGTACAGATTTTTCCCACCCTGAGAGAAGAAAATCACTCATTTAGGTTTTTAGGTCATGAACAATGGGCATCCAATAAACAAAGTGGCCTTTTCCAACTCAAATCTGGCAAAACAGTAATTCTAAGGCTCCTTACTTGAATTTGTGTGCCAAATACATGAGGCAGGGTCATGTCAATGGAGGAAGAAGAAGGCAAAGATGTGAAACTAAACATGAAGGGACCGATACAGAGATAAAAGAAAGACTTCAAGGAGCAACAGACTTTCTGTGCCTAGTTTCCACATTGCCTAGAATGAGAAAGTACCCCCATTTTCCCCTTGCCAGAGCGTTCAAAATAACCGATGTTGACGTCGAGTGTCTAGACGTATGACCCATATCTAGAGAGGCAATCCAGAGCCCTGCAGCTTGTGTTCAAGCCCCTCCTCATCCTGGAGCCATGACTGCCATCTATTTTGGGGCCATGGTCCACTTCCACAGCCTGGCGAGACTTGGGGACCCCTTTCCTATTTCTATTTTTTCTAAATAGCAATGAATTTAAACATAAAAAATAAAATGATATTGACATATACTTACCAAGTTATTATAGAAAAAAAATTTGTGATATACTAATGCATGTGCTCTTTTATCAGTACACCACAGGTCAAGAGCTAATGGTATCTCTGATAAACAGCATGATTTCTAGGACGTGATGAGCATGAATGATATTTCGAAATATCTGCAACACTGTAAGATGGTATGAAAGTATCAGTAATTCCTACTGGTAACAAACGTGTATGTGCTACTAATACTGCTGTGGTTTACTGCCTATTAATAATTGAAGCATATGCTAAAGTTCAATCAGTGGTCAATGAAACTAAGATTCAATTCATGAATCCCTAGTTAAGCCTGCTAGCCACACTTATAAAGGTGTGGCCTCCATGTTTCAATTCACTTCCTGGAAAAAACAACTCCAATTTCAAAGAACTCTTCAGATCTCCATATAATGGAAGCTGTAACTTTAAAATCAATGGATTAAAAACATATATAGTAACTAAAAGCTACATGAATTTAGAGTTATTGAGAAATATTTGAATTTTATAACTGACAATCCCATCCACATGTATTAGACCTAAAACAGCACACAGATAGCCATACGTGCAAGACCTTGTATTTATACAGGCCACAAACAATACACCAAGCATATAAGAAATTGGAAAGCTGTTTTTAACACAACTGATACCTGTTTTAAAAAAGAATATAATCCCAAGTATAAACCATAGACCTTGGTTTCTTTGTGTGATCTTGAACAAACTACCTCAATTGTCTCATCTATAAAACGGCTATTAAAATTACGTTGACTTCATAAAATTACTGTGACAACTGAAATGAGCTAAAGAAGTGCTTTTTTAAACAACAAGTTATAAACCATTTAGCAGGACATAAAATCCATTAGCATGAGACAATCCGCATTCTTTAAAGTTAACAGAATAAAATGGAAAATAGCAAACATTTTTCCTACACATGTATATATATAATTTAATCCTGCTTTACAGTATTGCTTTTAACTGAGTCATATTTTTTTAAAAAATACTGAAATAAATCATGTGAAGTATATAGCAGAAGGCATGCTAGCAAGCTAGTTTTAGTGACAACAGTAAATCATTGGTGCCCCAAGGTCTAGTCACAGACTAGGGACCACTCCTCTAAAGAGGCTACTTAGAGACTTGGCTTGCTAGGAATGTGAGGGAGCAGCATTTTCACTGTATCTTGCAGAAGGACAAGAATAAGCTTTATCATGGAGAGAGGAGAAAGTATAAATATGCCTCTAAAAAACAGGATAGAGTTTTATTTAGCTCACCTCAAGAGACAGCATGAATACCATCTCTATTAATGACTGCTGGTCGTTTGACTTCACACAAGTTATTTAATTTCTCTGGACCTCAGCTCCCTAAAAATGAGGATAATAATAGTAGCTATGTCATAGGTTTGTCACAAGGATGACATTAGTTAAATGTGAAAAGTGCTCACTATGCCTGGCCCATTGTAAGTGCTCAAAAAACATTAACTGTTGGTATAGCTGCTATTGGTATTATTATTACTATACCGAGAATAGACAAAGCTACAAATAGTGACCATTTTTCTACTTCCTCCCTTAGTTTCAAATGATTTTTATCTTTTATTATTATTCCTCCAGCAAAACAAAAGACTTTTTTAAAACCAAACAAAAGGCTGCAAACAGCTTTTTCTTTAGGAAATCCTTTATACATTACCATCGACATTTTCTTCTTTTCTCTGAGATCTAAGTTACTTTTAATAATAATAAAGGGTTATATATTTTTTCTGTCTTGTGTGGCTGGCAGAGGTTATGTATGTATAAATGCTCACATCCTAAACATAGGCTAAAATTTCATCAGGAGATCTAAAGGTGCTAAGCCCAGCTTTCTGGATGTGCAATTTCTTGCTTCCATGTGGAAAATACCATATGGAATTGATGTCACCCATGCAAAGGGAAGTCGAGCTTTCTAATATTCACAGACATATTGGCCCCTGGATTAAATATGAGATTTAATACACCAGAGCCCAATCCCCTGACAGCGCCTGGTAACCACCAGACTGGAAATAGACTTTCTGGATGACTGCTCAGTTTCTAAATCACATTACACTTTTGTCAAGCCACACAGCAGGTAAACAGTGAAATAATTTAGAATCTCAACATCAGGGAAAAAGCATGCACTCCAGAGAGGAATTAGCCTCCCAAAGGCTGCATTTCTTCTTTGCCTTCCCCTTGCCCTACAAGTGTCTTTTAAAATTATAAGGCATCTACCATTCTTTGACTCATGGTCCTGTTCTGTTGGGGCCCGCCAGCCCAAAGGGATTTGGAATGCCACCACCTGACATTCCACCTGAATGGGTCTCATCCCATCCCATCCCTATGCTTGGTGTCTCCTTTAAGTCTTGAGAGGTAAACACTTCTGACCCAAAGAAAATAAACTGCCCAGAGGGCCAGGCAGAATCTCAGGAGGAAAAATAATAGCAACTAAAGCTGGAGCCAAAATAATTGGACCATAGCAGAAAGGATTTTCCCCAACTTTTTAATACGAAATTTTTCTAAAATGAATGTTTATAGACTAATATAACCAGTATCTACATACCTACCACCAAGATGGAACAACTGTTTATATTTTGGCATTATCTATGTACGTACGTATCCATCTGATCGTGTGTGCACACACCGCGCACTGAACCACTTGAAAGTAAGCAGTTGGTATCAGGACACTGCACCCCTAAATGTTGCAGCATGTGTCTTCTCAGAATGAAGACACTCTCCTATATAACCTTAACAGAATGATCACACCTAAGCAAATTACGAGCAATTAATATCATCTAATATTAGTCCACATTCCAATCTCCCTCCTTAACCTAAGAATTAAGGCATTATGTTTGATCACTATAGCTCTTTAGGCCCTTTTAATATAGAGCAGTCCTCCTATCTCTAATTTCAACGGCACTGGCTTTTGCATGCACCTGGGCCAGCTGTCTATAAAATGTGCACGGTGAGCTGTGACAGTGATCGGAAGGGGCAGGAGAGGAGAAAGGTGCACAGCACAGGGTAGCAGGGAGAAAAGAACTGGACTTTCCATCTCACTCAGAATAGAGGGCTACAGCTTCCCAGCCCCACACATCCTGCCCTCCCTCCACTTCTCCACCCTCACATACATCCATGCCGGCCTCCTTGCTGCTCCCCAACAAGCTAACAACACACCCAGCTCGACACGCTGGCCCTGACTCTTGCCTCTTCTCTGAATGCTTTCCTTCCACATATCCACTGGGTGCTCCCCCAACTCCAGGTCTTTGCTCATCTTATTTAAAACCGCAAACTATGCCCTCCACCCTTTTTTCCTTTACAGTGTATTTCACCGTCTAACTTTCTACGCATTTTGTTTCTTCTGCTGACTGCTTCTCTCATCACCTGGAATATACACTCCTCCAGCATAGGGTCTTTGTGCAATGGTGCTCACTGCTGCACCCCCAGCTCCTGTATTATGCCAGGCTGTATTCAATCAACAAATCCAGACACAGGCAGAGCAGCAGGACATCAGAGGTGCCTCTCATAGCTGACACAACCTGGCTGTTCAGTCCCTGATGCCCCAGGCCAGGAGTGAAGCCACTGCCCAGGACTGAGAATGGCTCTCAGAAGCCAGGTAAGGCCCTGGAGCTGCCCAGAGCCATTCCCAAGCCCTGTCATTTGCTTGGAGCTAGGGCTGACCACTCATTTCACTCCAGCTGTCCCACTGTCCCCTCATGAATCCCACAGCTGCCTGTGCGGGTCTCGGACAATTCACCTGGGCCTGACAACTCCTCAGTGTGTCTAGTCAGAGCATCCAAAACAAACTTGCCCTCCCCTTCCCCCACTGGACCAGTTCACCCTCCAGTCCCACTCCCACCTTCCTCCTCAAGGCCAATGCACGGATCTTTCTAAGAAGCAGACGTGGCCAAGCTATAACCTCAGCTCACAATATTTCACTGGCATCCCTCCCTGCACAGGATAAACACAAGCACCTAGCCTCACACATGCACAAGACCCTTCTTGATCTGACAACCACCTTCCCCACCCCTCTCCTGCCACTCCCCACCTCACATGTGACAACACTAAATTATTTTTGAAGTTTCTGTAATATCCATGCTCCTCACACCTTGCACTGCCCTAATCTTCTCTCCTGCGTGCATTCCGGCTCCTACTCCATTACTTCCAGTTTGTGGTCCTGGGAAACTTCTACTCTTCCTGTCAGTTTCAACTCAAATGCTGTCTCCTCTGGGCAACTTTTCTGACTCATAGGTGAACTTGGGCTCTCCGCTCTGGGCTATTTTCACACAGGGAATTTTGTCCCAAATGAAAATGACTTTAATAGTGCCACCTCACCATTATTTGTTTCTCTGTCTGCCAGCTGGACCTCAGCATGGTCCTGGAAGGCATGCTGTATGAAAGGGCTGGGGTCTTCCATCCTCCTATCCAAAGAGTCTTTGGCAAAACACTAGGTGTTTAATAAGTTTGGATGACTTGGTCTAAGGAGCTACTTTGCCCTGAGCAGAGCTGTTGGTTGAGGGCCTTAAGGATGAGAATTAGTGACCCTCATCTTCCCCCATTCTGATTTTATGGCTCAGGCATTGAGTTAATGGTAAATGTTCTCATTGTTTCGGTTAGCTGGAACATTATGTAAACCCAACATCAGGCGGCTGTTTGACTGGCGACAAACAATTCTGCATTCCAGAGCATGCTGACCCCGTGGCCAATTTGTTTTGTTTGCTTTTCACTAACAAAGAGCCTCTCATTTAAACTTCTGAAAGTTAAGCCGTGTTCTTCATTCCATCTTGCCCTCCCTCATACAAATGTCAGTGTGTGTGCGTGAAAGAGACACAGGCAGAGACAGAGAGAAACTGAGAAGCCATGGAATTAGCAGGCCACCATGCTTCAAACTAACTCTCATGCCCAACCCAAAGAAGGACTGCATAAAGCACAAGGATTTGGGCACCAGGTCCAAAGGGCCACGGTGGGGTGCCACTAGTCTTAGCAGACCACCTGCTTTCAAAGTATTAACAAACATGGGCAACATCCTGGCCAGTTTTCCACTCCATTTTATCTCCATTTTAGAGAGAGACATTATCCTTTCCAATCAGCTGAGTCCAGACAATTAGATATGCTTAACCTTCTGGTCATGGTCAACACTCAGTTAATGGCAGCATTAGGAGTTCTCCAAGGAGTTTGGGCTAATTTTCCACAACCTAAGAATCTTCTGTATTGTGAATAAGCTTCTGTGGTTTCTAAGGATGACATGCTGACATGGCTGCAATATCACTTACTGTTATAACTGGTAAATTTTCAACCATTACCCATTCCCAGAAGAGACCTTCATTCGTGGTTCTGTGCTGGGAGGGATGCACGGGCTGTGAGCAGGCTCATGCTAATAGTCTACAGACGACAGGATGAAGGTGAAGAAGCATTTTGTGCAGGGTCTAGACTCCTCCCCCTGGCTGCTGTCGTTGTTTTCATTTGTCTGGTTTGAACCAAAGCCAGCTGAATCTCCTCCAAGTTCCAGTCTTGGTCAGATCTCAGGAGACAGCCTGTCTGGTTGTTCAAAAAAAAATATCTGCCTGAATATCCACCCCAACTTGGAGTCATGGCAGATCACTGATGCCTTGTGACCCCAGCAAGTGTCCCCATCCATGATGGAGGGGAGGGGCAGCAACATTAAGTGCTGTAATTGCCACATCTGAGGTTACTGAAGTCTGAATAAGAAGTCCTGTGGGCAGACGGCGAGGCTGCACGGCCGGTTTCTGTCTTGCACAATCAGCCTCTCCCGCCAGGCATCTATGTCGTCTTCATTTTCTCCCCTGTTTACTCATGGGCGTCTCCTCTTGGTGCCTTGAAGCACTTTTGATTGTCGGCCACGAATTTGTGAGCAGAGAATGGGCCGGACCCTGATCAGTTTCCAGAAAAGACAGGAGAGAACTAGAAGAGAGGTCTTCGCTCACCAGGAGCTTATAATCCAGAGGTGGAGACAAACATGACAACATTAAAAATGGAATTGAGATATGAAATTACTGTACTGTATGCATATATTCCTGGCCTTTTGATCAATACATTTTTCTTCTGCAAATGGGTGAGATCATCTTTATATTAGCATTTAAGACCTGTTCATGAAGTGGGCAGAGGTAGGGTGGAATATACTCTACTATAATCTACTCTTAAACATTTAAAAACATTTAAAAATTGAACTATAGTGACTTCAAATATTTTTCACTTAATTACAGTGTGGCTTTTTAATTTAGTGAAAAAAATTTCCATCAAATTTACTATCTAAAATTTTTGTTTAAATATGTAAGAATATACTTTTTTTAACTTATGCTCTTTTCCTTCTCTCTCTCTCTCCTTATATCTCTCTATACACATATGCTTATGTATAGCTACATCTATATATCTATATGTATATAGATATATAGATAGAGATACATACACCTGTTTTTCTGTCCTACCAGGAACCTTTGAGAAAATTTTAATGCTAATCTCCAAACACTAATATAACAGAGATATGTGGTAATTACTACTATAAACAACTTAGTAAAGAGGCAGCTAAGTGTGGTAGAAAGAGCATAGGCACTGGAGAAAGGAAGGATGAGTTTAACCTGCTCCTTTCTCATTATGTGAACTTGGAAAAGAATAATAATCCTTATCTCATGGGGTTTTTTTTTATGGGGGAAAAGGATTAATGTACATAAAGTATATAGCGCAGTATAAATATGGTGTTTTAAGCTGCCTTGTATACTTTTGGGGATTAGGTATAAATCATTAAAAACCATGATAATTTAACTCTCTGTTTTTAGAAGTTAATATGCATTTATTAATTAGCTGCACTGTCTTTAATGATGAAATCATGCTTTCAGGTCTTATCTGGAGACATGTGATAACCAGACACCTGTAATGGGACAGTTTAATCAAAGTCAATAGTAATAGCTTTGAAGAAGAGTTGTGTGTTTAATGGAGGTTGAACTAGGAGGAATATGTTCTGACCAAGGGAACGGAGAGGACATTCTGCATAGTACATGAGTGAGAAGAAAAGAACAAGAAAAGTCTGGAGATAAAAGAAGTCAAATCTGTCAACTCAAATAGAAACTCTGGAGTCCCTGCAGAGTGATGGCATGATATAGTGCAATGCTCACAGTCTTGGCAATCAGCTGGTTCCAAATTCCTGGTCAGCCACTGGTAACTGGGTGACCCTGGGCAAGGCATGTGACCTTTCTGAACCTCCACTTCATCGTGGCAAAATCGGTAATAAAATCCCTACCAGCACGGAAGGCTAGAGATGATCTATGGAGAACGCATGACACAACGCCCTGTCCAAAGAGATGTCTTATAAATAGCTCATTATTACCTCCTACTTATCATTAACTATTGTCATTGCCTAACACCAGTGAAAAGCAAATCCATACATAACAAACTAATACTAGCCAACTACCTAGCTAAAATAAGAGCAAATACTGATGAGCAAGAAAATAAACAACAGACAACAAACAAAAAATCTTTCTGTAGCCCCTAGCAAGATCAACCAAGAAAAAAATAGAAAGGCTAATAATAGTATAAAAAATGTTTTGATATGCCCACACAAGGAATGAGCCTTTAGAAGACCTGGTAGCTAAATATCAAGAAACCAGAGTTCACCAGCTACAACTTACCACCTTCAGCAAATGCAGCTATGTTCCAGTGCAGAGTCGCCGAAGTAGAACCAGACCGAAAAAAAGCTTGGCTACCAAACCAGAACTGCAGTCAAGAAATCCAGTATGTACCTGATGGGAAAAGCACCAAATGATACCTTTTCTGTGGACAAGATTAATGTGCTGATTTGGGAAGTGAGACTCTGCCCACGGGAAAGGAGTATCCAAGTAGAGTCAGGGAGGTTTTCTTTCTCCCAGAGTTCCCCCACGATCGCCCACAGTACAATAGTGATCAATGGTAGGACAGTGCTTAGAAGCTGATTGCTCCAAAAAAACCAGGGAAAATACATAAAACCACAACAACTGGGACCCACAACATTTCTTATGAATTTCCCTGCAAAATTTTTGTTCCTGCAGGGGCCAAAGAGTTGGGATCATTTCAGGAAAGACACAACCTGTTGGGGGGTTCTGGATGCCGGATACTGGACAGCAGCATCAGCCCAAAACACATAGGAAAACAAGGAAGCAAAAACCATAAGCTACGCCCCAGAATCATTTAAAGCAGTAACACCATGTCCTAAATTCTATAAAATAAGAATAAATACATTGTATGCACTGATTACACAAAGCCTCCCTGTGTTCTTTAAACAGCTCTACTGTGTAGCCTGAAAATGTATATTCTAGCTATAAGGAGTTTTAAACATGTAATTGGCAATAATTGTCTTCCTGGAATTCAGAAGAGTTTTTGAGGGAATGCTACAAATGGCCTGACAAAACTAAACAAGTACAAACTCCAAACCGAGAGGTTTGTGCTGTTGTCTTCTTACTCTCATCACATTCGTTAAATTAATTTCACAAGGAGGCCATTAGACTGAGATGGCTTTAATGCTGTATTGCAGCAATAATGCTTGGCTCCTATATAAACAAACCAAAATCTAAGCCTGTAAATGCCTCAAGGTTAAGAAATCTAAACCCAAGGATGACCAATCACAAACAGTCAAGTAGGCTTTCCCAAGTAAGGCAACGGCTTGAACTACAGCCAATCAAGTAATTTCCTTGCTTTGCTTCTGGCTTTTCTCTATAGAAGTCTTGCTTCTAGCTCCTAACTACCTCTGGTTTGTCTCTGCCTGATCAGAGTCTATGTTTGCTCAAACTCATACATTTTAATATGCCTCAGTTTATCTTTTAGCACATTAAAACCCAGTTCTAAACACCATCCTAGTTTATTGGCATGATCTCTGACATTTAAAAGGGGAAAGTGTTTTAGAGACCATCTGGCCCACCCCACCCCAACTCTCACCCCAGCACAGTTTAAAATAAGGGAGCTAAGACTCAGGGAGGTCAAGGGACAGCCATAATCATAACGATGCCAGTGTTTATCCCTCCATGAAAGCTAACCAAATCATTTTAACAACACAACTATATCCACGTCGGTTACCACTCAGCATATATGAGCAACTAATGTAACTCATGATTCATAGACAAACTAAAATTAAAGTTAAAATGATGTATCATGTTCAGTCGCATGAGAAATCTATTATTTTGAAGGTTGCCACAAATGCAATGAAATTCGGATGTTCATATCAGACCAAAGACAATTTGGAAACAGAAAGTGTTCTTAGTCACTTGAAGCTTATAGTGACAGCCAGTCCTCCAAGCAATTAACACATTATAGAAATGCATTTTTAGTTGTAATTTTATAGGCCTGTATTAAGCAACTTTAAAGATGTTTCATTAAAATGAATATTTCACTAAAAAGACTAGAATTCTGAAATCCAATTACAGCATCATTTACTTCGTCTCCTCCCCCACACCCTCTAAGCCACCATCAGTCCACACTCAATTCTGACCCCACTTGCCCAACATAAGCCCACAGGATTCATCATCACAACACCCTGGGCCTTCTGAGAAAATCATTCTGGTTTCTCCCTCGGTCTCTCTGATACAAATCTGCAAGTCTCTCTCTAAGTTCTGGTGGTCCTTTTGTATGCCTTACTTCCTCTCATTTTACTTCCTCGTAATACCAGCAGCAAAGTGACTTCATATTGCAGCCTAAATCCTACCCAAAATCCACAAGAAGAATTGAGCCATTTACTAGAGATACCAATTTATCAGGAGGTGCACTAAACCAACACAGGAAGAAGTTGGCAGCACTTTGCCAGTGAATTCAGCTTTCCTCAAGAAACTTTTCACATACCTGGCCAGACGGAAGCCCACTCCTGGCTCCCACCAACACAGATATCAAAGCATCCCACATGGCACTGCCTTTTCTCTGCTGTGCACTTTAGCAAGTTACATGGTTTGCCCACAGAGTCACAGATTTTGAGATCAGCTGATAAAACAGACCAGATCAGCACCAAGGGGCCAACGAACGGATGAAACTACAGGATGCAGACTGTAGTATTTACCAGTAACAGGTGATTCACATTATTATCTCAATTTAAAGCACTGACCTAAGACTTCTAGGAAGTTGTCTGGTTCAGGGAAAAAAAAAAATCTCAAAAAAAAATTAAAAAAAAAGAGAGAGAGAGAAACTAAATATAAATGGGATATGTTTTGCTATCATGTAAGTCAGGAAACGAAACATTTAAATACATTTTGAACAACGTTTTCCAACTATTCATGTATTTTTTCCTGTACTTAGTAAATAGGAGTACCTGTCACTACAGAAAATATGTGAGGTGAGAGACAATTTCAAGTAAGTATAACTGTTATGCTACATTCAGGGTATATAATAAACCCTAATTTTTAAATATAAACACAGGCATGCAATTTTTTAAAGAGAAAATCAGCTTCTTCTTGCCATCAAAAAACAACTACTGGACAAATATTGAAGGAATATCTACCTGAAGACTGACAAACTATAGCCCTGCCCCAAGTACCCCCACCCCTCCCTCCACATGTGCTGGTCCTGCCCAGGCCTTGCCCCATTTTATTAGCATGTCCACACATAACCTGAATCCCAGCTCCTCTCCTGAGCTCCCTCCTCCCCACTGCAAAGTTGCCCCCCTTGCTACTTCTGTCTGTTGCTTCTCCTCTTTCAAAAGTAGTGAGGATGTGTTCTAACTTCACCGATTAACATGCAGCTGTCTAGCTTTTCCAACACCACTTGCTGAAGAGACTGTCTTTTTTCCATTGTATATTCTTGCCCCCTCTGTCAAAGATTAACTGGCTGTTGGTATGTAGGTTTATTTCCGGGCTCTCTACTCTGTTCCATTGATCCATATGTCTGTTTTTGTGCCAATTCCATGCTGGTTTGATTAGTGTCACTCTGTAGTATTGTCTGAAGTCTGAGAGGGTTATTTCTTCAGCTTTGTTCTTTTTCTTCAGTTGCTTTGGCAATTCTGGGTCTTTGGTGATTCCATATAAATTTTAGCATTATTTGTTCTAGTTTTGTGAAAAATGTCCTGGATAATTTGACCTGGATCACATTAAATCTGTCGATTGCTTTGGGTAGTATGGCAATTTTAACAATATTAATTCTTCCAACCCAAGAGCATGGGATATCTTTCTATCTCTTTAAATCATCTTTAATTTCCTTAATCAATGTTTTATAGTTCTTCAAGAACACACCCTCACACCATACACAAAAATAAACTCAAAATGGCTTAAAGACTTAAACATAAGACCAGACACTATAAACCTCTTAGAAGAAAACATAGGCAAAACATTCTCTGACATAAATCTTAGCAATGTTCTTCTAGGTCAGTCTACCCAGGCAATAGAAATATAAGCAAAAATAAACAAATGGGACCTAACTAAACTTATAAGCTTTTCCACAGTAAAAGAAACTATAAACAAAACAAAAATACAACCTACTGGAATGGGATAAACATTTGCAGATGATGTGACTGACAAGGGCTTAATTTCCAGAATATACAAACAGCTTATACAACTTAGTAACAAAAAAACCAAACAACCCAATCCAAAAATGGGCAGAATAACTAAACAAGCATTTCTCCAATAAAAATAAACAAATGGCCAACAGGCACATGAAAAGATGCTCAATATCACTAATTATCATAGAAATGGAAATCAAAACTATAATGAGGTACCACCTCACACCAGTCAGAATAGCCATCATTCAAAAGCCCACAAATGATAAATGCTGGAGAGGGTGTAGAGAAAAGGGAATCCTCCTACACTATTGGTAGGAATGTAGTTTGATGCAGCCACTGTGGAAAACAGTATGGAGAGTCTTCAAAAGACTAGGAATAGACTTACCATATGACCCAGGAATCCCGCTCCTGGGCATATATCCAGAAGGAACCCTACTTTAGGATGACACCTGCACCCCAATGTTCATAACAGCATTATTTACAATAGCCAAGACATGGAAACAGCCTAAATGTCCATCAACAGATGACTGGATAAAGAAGATGTGGTATATTTATACAATGGAATACTACTCAGCCATAAAAACCAACAACATAACGCCATTTGCAGCAACATGGATGCTCCTGGAGAATGTCATTCTAAGTGAAGCAAGCCAGAAAGAGAAAGAAAAATACCACATGAGATCGCTCATATGTGGAATCTAAAAAAACAAACAAACAAACAAAGCATAAATACAAAACAGAAATAGACTCACAGACATAGAATATAAACTTGTGGTTGCCAAGGGGGCGGGGGCTGGGAAGAGATAGACTGGGATTTCAAAACTGTAGAATAGATAAACAAGATTATACTGTATAGCACAGGGAAATATATACAAGATCTTATGGTAGCTCAAAGAGAAAAAAATGTGACAATGAATATATATATGTTCATGTATAACTGAAAAATTGTGCTCTACACTGGAATTTGACACAACATTGTAAAATGATTATAAATTAATAAAGAATGTTAAAAAAAGAAGTTGTGATATATATATATATAGACACACACACATACATATATGTATACACACATATACATACACACACACACACACACAATGGTATGCTACTCAGCCATAAAAAGGAATGAAATAATGCCATTTGCAGCAAAATGGATGGACCTGGAGATCATCATACTAAGTGAAATAAGTCAGAAGGAGAAATACAAATACAATATGATATCACTTACATGTGGACTCTAAAAAACAGACATAAATGAACTTATTTACAAAACAGAAACAGATTCACAGACATAGAAAACAAACTTATGGTTACCAGTGGGGAAAGGGGGTAGGAAGGAATAAATTGGGAGTTTGAGATTAGTAGATACTAACTACTATATATAAAACAGATAAACAACAAGTTTCTACTGTATAGCACAGGGAACTGTATTCAATACCTAGTAGTAACCTATAAAGAAAAGGAATATATGTATGTACACGTATGACTGAAACATTACACCATACACCAGAAACTGACACATTGTAAACTGACTACACTTCAATAAAAAAAAAAAAAAGGAGAGAGGTTCCTTTCCTTTTCAAACTTGCTTCTTCCTCAGCTCCTATATATAATTTTGGTTTTAATCAATCACTTCCTCCCCCACTTCTTCAGTCTCCTATTCTTTACTTAACTCTTTCCTTTTGGGTAACTCCAAACAGAGCTTTAATCTCCATTACCCTAACATACTCATTGTTCTCTTCCCTACTACCCTGATTAATCATCCTTCTGTCTTCTGCACGTCACCTCCAAACTTTCAAAGGAGTAGTCTACTTGAAAGAGTAAATGACCTCTATTTCCTCATCACTTCCACATGCCTTAACCAAGGGCAAACACACTGACAGCGGAATGAGGCTGGATGCAGGTGAAGCAACCTGGAGGGAGAAATCCCCTCTCATCTCCCCTACTCCCCACACAAGGGCTCCCCAACCAACATTCAACCCCAGAGGAATGAGGGCTCTGGATGGCCAGATCACGTATGTTTGGAATTTAGGATCTTTATGTGAAATCTAAAAATTTCTAAATATTAGCCATTATTTAATTTTTTTAAACACTGAGGATGAAATAAAACACCTCTTCTGATTGGATTTAGCCTACAGCCCTGAAATTTGCAAATAATGCTTTAAACTTCTGGCTTCTTTCACCCAATACTCTCTAAAGACAGTTCTCTTAAAAGTCATCAGTGACCACTTAGCTGCTATAACCAGTGGCCTTTCTCATTTCATTTTGTTCACCTAGTAGTATGAGTGAGGATTGCTCCTCTTTGCCACTGAGGCAATTTGGGGATCAGTATGATATATAGTGCTAGAATGAGCAAATTACAGGGGCAATCTCATATTTCTTATTTTGGCTTGACACTGGTTCATATCAAGAGAACTTTAACTTCTGTTTCCAGTTATCCTTCCAATTTTAGATTAAAGCTGTTGTTTAGTCACCAGGAAAGCAAGCTCCTTTGTGGCAAAAGAGACCTCCTCAAAGACCCTCGCCTCCATCCCGCCCCATGGTTCTCTATCCACTGTATTACCTTGGATTTGTCCTCCTCCAGGATTCAACCCACAGCATCTGATCCACAAAGTTGCCTTGGACTATGAAGTTTTCATTTTGTTCTCCTTAAAAAAAAATATAATATTTTTATTGAAACAGGAAGACATCCAACATGGTTAAAATAATTCAAACAGAACAAAAGTGTACTAAATAAAAAATCTCCCTCCCACAACATAGTTCCCCAGTTGAGGAATCTCTTGATCTCCTACAACCACTGTACCATTTCTCTGGGAACTCTTCCAGAAGTTTTCACTCATTTGCAAATATATATACATGATTACTTTCTTACAGGAATGAAAGAACACAATGCACATTTATGTTCTACTTGGTTTTTATTCTTAACAATATTCAATTACGTGTAAATCTAAGTTAATACATGCAAAGTTCTTAAAACAGTGTCTGGCTCATAGTCAATGCTAGAGAAATTACCCTTCACAAGAAGTCTAACTGAGGACATCCTGGGATTTGAGTTTATACCAATGAGACCCCAAGTGCACACAAGAGAATGCTGCAGTTCTATTGGGAAAGAGCTCAGAGGGACTTCTTTCCACTCACATTCCAGAGACAGGCTCCTCCAAATTTGGCTGTCACCTCTAACCCTGCCACCAGGGCTCACGATCCCCTAAATGAAGTCACACCTCTCTTCCTCTGGTCCCACCGATTCTCAACAACATAGGCAAGAGTAAAGGCTTTCGCTGCAACCACCTTCAAAAAACTGTGAAAAGCTCCTTCTTGCACTTTAATTCGATTACATGGCAACGAAAGATAAATTCACCCGGATACAAGAGCTGTGTTGAATCAGCACCCCCAGTTTTACCCCAGCTGCTCAGCTCTATACTAGGTCACGGAGTGTTTCTAGAAGGCAACGTGGAGAGCCCTCGGCCTTTGGCTCCCGGCCCAAACCTCTCGTACTGAGTCCTCGAATGAGAGCAGAGTTCACAGGAGGTGTAAATTAAGAAGTTAATCATGTCCACGCCATAGGCCGCGTGTTGGGGGGGCTTTGGGAGACCACCAGAGAAGCCTCTGTTCCCCCTCAGATGCAGCTTTGAGGCTGGACGACTTTGTCCGAAAGCTCTGTAGAACACTGCCGCTCCCCCTTTCAACCATTTTCACTTCCCCACCGAGGTGGCCCGCACACTTCCGGTTGTTTGGTTCCCCCACCTGATGAGTCTTCCACTTCTTGCTGACAGCGAGCCTACCCAGCATGCACTGCGGCAGACAGGCGGCCAAGTGGAGGAGGGGCGGAGGGGCGGAGGGGCGGGGGGGGCGGGGGGGAGGGGCGGGGGGGGGGGGGGGGGGGGGCGGGGGGAGGAGAGGCAAGAGCATTTGGATACTGAGTATTTGGGGACGTCTGGAACGTGAGAGCGCTTGTAACTGCTTAGGAGGGAAGCTGGTGACAACCGCACCTGAGCAAAGGGCTGAGTCCATTTAAATTCACTGCCCCCAGAGACCTCTTTCCAAGCGCACATGGGTTTGGGGGCTGGAGGACACACTGCACACACACACACACACACACACACACACACACACACACACACAGCAACTGAAAATGGGAGAGACGCCATCACAGTGGCAGTCCTGATTCTCATCAGGGGGAGAAACATGAGATCCTTGACCCTTTCATGTTACTCACCGAGGGGCTCATGTGGGGTGAGAGACTGGGTCAAGACAGACCCGCCGTAGACAACTGTTTTGCCACTGACTCTCCAGACATTTCCCAAAGCCCTGCAGCACCCGATACCCAGATCGGCATAACTGCACATACACAGGAGTGAACTTTCTTTCATAACAGCTGCAGCTTCTAAAGGAATGGCGTTTCTACTGAATGGGTCATATAAACTAGCCCAAAGCCCCTGTCAATGAGAACATTAAAAATCCAGGAAGAAGCTGAGTAAACAGGGCACTGTTACCTAAAGTGGCCCTTGACCAGGCCACCTGGGCCAACAGAGATCCACAGGCCACTGAATGACTTCAACTGTTCTGGACCAGAACAGGGAGAAACTTTTTTGAGGAAACCCCCCCCCCCCAAAACAGGTCAACCTCCTAGATCCCTGGTTGTGAACAAAAGGCTAGGGTCAGAAGGGTACCCCATACACTGTGTGGAGGCTCAGACCAACCTCGACAGGAAGGCCAAGGGTGCACTGTGACCCGTGTCACAGATGGAATGTGGGCTGCAGGCTGAACATTGCACTGAATGCAAAGCAACCGAGTCTCCCGTGCACAGATATGAGAGAAAAGAGGGGCATAAGTTTAGAGGAGGGATCAGACACTCTCCAGGGAAGGATGGATGACAATTCTGAGCAGCTGTCTGGAAAGTTCAGGGCTTTTGAGCCCGTTCCAGTGACTTTAGGGAATTAAGTTGTTTGGGGGTAGGCGTTTCAGACAAAACTCTCTATTTAGTCTAGATTCCAGTTGCTCTGGGCATCCAAAAACCTGGGCATCATTCTTGACACCTCTCTCTCTCTCACTCTCTCTGGCTCCCACCCCACATCCAATCTATCAGGAAATTCCATTGGCCCTATTTTCAAAATATATCTCAATTCTGCCCAATTTTCACCACCTCTGCTACTATCTATCACCCTGGTCCAAGCCACACCATCTCTCGATTACTGAAATAACTTCCCCAGGGTCTCTTTTCCACCTTTGCTCCCCTGCAGTCCACACAACAGCCTATGAACACTGGTGTGCATATATTAGGATACTTTGATATCCTGACTTTTTAAATTTATTTTTATTGAAATATAATCACTTTACAATGTTGTGCTGGCGTACAGCATAGTGATTCAGTTATATATATGCATATATTCTTTTTCATATTCTTTTCCATTATAGTCTATTACAAGATAATAAATATATTTTCCTGTGCTATATAGTAGGACCTTGTTGTTTATCTATTTTTGTATATAGCAGTGTGTATCTGCTAATCCCAAACTCCTAATTTATCCCCCACCTTTTCCCCTTTGGTAACCAAACTCTGTTTTCTATGTCTGTGAGTCTCTTTCTGTTTTGTAAATAAGTTTATTTGTATCATATTTTAGATTCCACATACAAATGATATAATACAGTATTTGTCTTTCTCTTTCTGATTAACTTTGCTTAGAATGATGATCTCTAGGTCCATCCACACTGCTGCAAATGGCATTATTTCATTCTTTTTATGCTGAATAATATTCCATTGTGTATATGTATGTGTGTGTATATATATACACACACACCACACCTTCTTTATCCATTCATCTGTTGATGGACATTTAGGTTTCTTCCATGTCTTGGCAATTGTAAATAGTGCTGCTATGAACACTGGTGTGCATACACCAGGATACTCTGAAACTATAAGTCAGACAGTGTCCCTTCTCTGCTGGAAACTCTCCAATGGCTCCCCATCTTACTCAGAGGAAAAGCCATAGTCCTTCCACTGCCTTACGAGATCCCATACAGGCTTGCCTCATCACTTGGCCTTATCTCCTCCTACTCTCAGCCTCATTCACTTACTCACTCCAGCCACACTGGCCTCCTCATCCTCCTTGAGCTGACCTGGACCATTCCTGCCTCAAGGACTTTCTTAAGGGCAGTTCCCTTGGCCTCAGAAGCTCTTTCCCTAGGTATATTCATGACTCAACCCTCAGGCCCTTCAGGTCTTTTCTCAAATGTCAAATTCTCCTTTTAACTGCTGTATTATTTTTTCATATCACTGATCACTAATGTGATATATAAGTACATATACCTACATAGAATGCATTTATTATATATTTATTATGCTTTCTATCTGTCTTTGCTCCCACTAAAATGCAAAGTTCCATGAGAGCAAGAAATTTTATGTAATTTGTTAATTGGTGGATTCTTTGAGCCTACTAGAAAGTTTAATATACAGATGGCTCTCATTACAAATAGTTTAAATGAACAAATGAAATAATTTAGGGTTAAAGGCACTGAATGGATCCTTCACCAGACTAGGAGCTCCTCTGGCAGAAAGTTATCATCAAGGTATCATCTATCCTCTCATTCACACGATACATATTTAATTCAGCGCCTAATCTATGCAAAGTACTTTGATGGGGTCTAAAATATAATGGTGTACAAAACATATATGGTCCTATCTTAATGGAGCTTAGTGACTGGAGAGAGATATTGAACAAATAGCCACACAAATAAGAAGATAATTACAACTGACATAAATATACTGTTAAAATCGCCCAGGAAAGCCATTCTCTTTTGGATTAGGTTGGTGGCTGATGAAATGGAAAGAGCTGAACTGATTCAGGATTATTTAGAAGATGGAAAAGATAGGTGTTGTCAGTGGATTAGATGGGGTTGGAGAGACTTTTATGACAAAAGTGAATCCTGAATTTCTGATATAAGAAACTGGGTGAATTAAAGTGCCCTTTGCGTGAATTAGTGTAGTCGGCTGAATAATGAACCCCTGCCCCAAAGATATCCATGTCCTAATCTCTGGAACCTGTAAGTGCTCTCTTATCTAGAAAAAGGGTATTTGCAAGTGTGATTAATTTAAGGATCTTGAGAATGAGAGATTACTCTGGATTATCTGGGTAGGCCCTAAATGCAATCTCATGTATAAGAGGAAAGCAGAGGGAGATTAAAAGACACACACACGCACACACACACACGGGCACACGGGCACACAGGCAATGTAAAGATGGAACAGAGAGAGTTGAAGATGCTGGCCTTGAAAATTGCAGTGATATGGCCACAAGCCAAGTGTGATAATTAATTTTATGTGTCAGCTTGACTGGGCCATGGGACATCCAGACAATTGGTTGAATGTCATTCTAGGTGTGTCTGTGAGGGTGTTTCCTGATGAGATTAATGTTTGAATCAGTGGGCTGAATAATGCAGGTTGTCCTCCCTAGAATGGGTGGTCCTCATCCAATAAATCGAAGCCTCTGAACAGAACAAAAATCTAAGAGGAAAGATCTCCTGCCTAACTGCTTGAACCAAGATGTTTGTCTCCACCTGTCCTCAGACTGAAATGTACAGCCTTGACTCTCCTGAGTCTCCAGTTTGATGATAACAGATCTCCTCACCCTCCATAGTTACAGGAGCCAGTTCCTTACAACAAAACTACACACACACTGTTGGTTCTGTTTCTCCGGAAAATCCTCACTAATATACCGAGAAATTCTGGCAGCCACCAGAAACTGGAAGAATCAAGGAACAGATTCACCCCTGAAGCTTCCAGAGGAAGTATGGTCCTTTTGACACCTTGGTTCCAGCCCAGTGGAACTGATTCTAGATTTCTGGCCCCCAGACTGTGAGAGTATGAATGTGCGCTGTTTCAATCCAATCCACTTGTGGTAATTCATCACAGAAGACATAGGAAACTAACACAACAGAAATCAGTGTAAGAGAATCATCTAAGGGTAGAGAGACAACAAGAGTCAGTCTGGAACATGAGACCTGAGATGCCTGTCACACAGCTAATGGAGAGGCAGGCCAAGCAGGGATTTGGATATACAGGTAGGAGCCTGACAGAATGGTCTGAGCAGGTGGTATCAGCTCCGAGGTCCCGGAGCCTGGAAAGCATGAGAAGTAGAGTAGAAAGGAAAGCTGGCCAAGCACCACGTCCTGAGGAGCTCTCAGCATTGGGAGGTCAGGTACAAAGTTAGCCTGAGAAAGAAACAGGAGAACATAGAGTCTTTAAGGCCAAGGGAGGTGAGTGTTTTTGAACAGGGTGGTCAATTCTGGAGCAGAACCCTGTCTGGAATATATTTAAGATTGAATGGTTAATGAGAAAGCAGAGACAGCCTGTGTGGGTATCTTATTCTTGAATTCTGTTTGACTGGGAATGTACATAGACAGTGCAGATAGTTGCTATGGATATTGGATCCAGAGAGGTTTTTTCATTCCGATTTTCAGATAGAAGAGTTCAGGGCATTGTGTGTGACTTGGAAATGACCCAACAGAACAGAAACACGTGGAAATGCAAGTGACTGTGAGGTTACCTGCTGAAGCCTGAGAAGGCTGAAATGGAGAGCCTGCAGAGATCAAGTCTCAATCCTGGCTATAGTTTAGGTGCCCATGGGGACATTTGAAAAATCCCGATTCCCAGCTGGCACCCAAGACCAATGACATCAGATTTTCTGAGTTAGGACCCAGATGTCAGTCATTGTTAGAGCTTCATGACTGATTCCTATGAGTGGCCCAGGGGGTTCAGTGCACATCTGGAAGGCATGGCATTGGGTCTAAGGAGGGTCAGGCACAGGGTGCAAGGAAGTTTTGAGGTTTGGTGGGTATAAGTGAGGGGGTTCCCACCTTCAACTTTGTATTTCCAGAATTCAAGACCAGGTCAAGTGCTAAGCATGTGCTGAGTGCAGAAGGGATTAAGGAGGAGACTGAGAGCTGAAGAAAAGGAAGGAAAAATGACAGTTTATACTGAGAGTGGAAAGGGGAAGATGCCCCAACTGGAGAAATGTGGGAAGAGTGCTGGAAAGTGCTGTGAAGCTGTAGCTATACCTTCCACCCATTCATTCAACTGACATTTGTCAGGAGGACACCAAACCAGGCTGCAGGGATAAAACATAAGCAAATCATTGTCTCCGACCTCACAGATTTCACAATTCAGTGGCGGAGAGGGACATATCAGTGCACAGAAGATTTGGGAGCTGTAAGAACCAAACACAAGGGACAGTGGGAACTGTGACCCTTGTAGGGACGGAAGTCATCTCCTCCCATTACATTACTTGGCACGCAGGATGCTCTTGAGACATAGTCATTGTACTCCAAGCATCTTATCATCGCGAGGAAAAAGAAGAGGAAATGACAACTCAGCTCTTTATTCTGCAGGTATGACTAAAGCAGCCAAACAGTACTGACAGATCAGCTGCTCAGCGCCACATGGGGTCTCCAAGCAGGGAAAAGTCTCAGAGCTGTTAGGAAGGGTTGGTGGCAATGCTGAGATCAAACATGGGATTTTCTACAAGGTAATCTCCTTGTGACATTCAGAAAGTGGTCACTAGGTGGCAGGGTTAACATTCGCAAAACAACTACTCTTAGCTAGATACTACACAGAAACAAACTTGATGCCACTTAGTGCCAAAACCCCAAACTCCCTGGCCTGCCTGCAGAGGTTTCTATGCCAACATGACCAGCAAGATGAAGAATAATAGATAAATGATGGTTTCAGGTAACTGTTTATTGTGAAGTCACTAATCGGTGATTATTTAGTTTTATTTATCTCTAGCCTCTAGAACTATGTTGCCCAATTTGATAGCCACTAGTCACACGGGGCTCTCGGG
Organism: Camelus ferus; assembly: GCF_009834535.1. Taxonomy (NCBI): domain Eukaryota; kingdom Metazoa; phylum Chordata; class Mammalia; order Artiodactyla; family Camelidae; genus Camelus; species Camelus ferus. The sequence continues at coordinate 44,888,372 of NC_045698.1, read as the reverse complement.
CACTTGAAGTGTGGCTAGTACAACTGAGAAACTGAATCCTTAATTTTATTTCATGTAGCTCATTTAAATATAAAAATGGATACTCTGTTCAATTATTGAAAAACTTTTAAGTGTGCTTAATTTCAATCTACTTTTTCAACTGTAAATTTTGTGAAATATACATAGAGATCAAGTATTTTTCAATAAAAATGTAGTGTCAAATTGAGATGTGGCTTAAGCGTAAGATACACCATATGAAATATAGAAGGTGAATATCCCATTAATATTTTACATTGGTTACATTGATTTTTCCATTGATTGAAATAATATTTTGATATATTACTGGAGTAAGTAGAATATACTGTTAGAGTTAATTTTACCTGTTTCTTTTTATATTTTTAATGTGGGTGTCTTAGTCTACTCAGGCTGCTGTAACAGAAGGCCATCCACTGGGTGGTTTAAACATTAATTTCTCACAGTTTTGGTGTCTGGGAAGTCTAAGATCAAGATGCTGACAGATTCAGTGTCTGATGAGAGCCCTGTCCTTTTGAAGATAGCTGCCTTCTTACTGCATCCTCACTTAGCGGAGAAAGATCATCTCTTTTGTATCTCCTTTTATAACAGGAGGTCTCCACCCTCATAACCTAATTACTCCCCAAAGGCCCTCCCTCCAAATTCTATCAAACTGGGGACTTGGTTTCAACATATAAATTTTAAGGAGACACAAATATTCAGTCCCTGGCAGTGGGATACTGGAAATTTTTAAATTACATATATGGCCCCATTGTGTTTCTATTGGACAGTGTTGCCCAGAAGGCTGTGTAGAGTTAGCCTAGGCACTGGAACTTTTATTTAATGAGGAAATTGGAGAGTGAGTGAATGTAGTACAAGAAGAAGGCTAAGGAAAGAGGCTGAGATGGCAATCACCAGACAGTGGGCTGGCCTTCTCTCACCTTGCTCTGCTCTTGACCATGAGACCTTGACCAAATGGACATTTTTAAATTCTAGCCCAAGAGGAAAGCTGAGCCAATTCCTAGGCATAGGATGACTGGGCAGAGTCTCTTGAATTTCACCCAGAACTTCCCTCGCTTCTATAGCTGGACCCCTCTCTGCCCTTTGGGGCACTGAGACCTGTCCCTAGAGCAGTTTCAGAGGGGGTTGGGGGTGGGGAGGAGGCAAACAGGCTGCAAAGATTTCTTCAAAGCATTCGGGAAAACACGTTGCTGATGTTTTTTCCCCCTTCTTCACACTTCCCTGTCACCATCCTTCTCCTGCTTTCTCTCTGACACCAGGCTCCCTAGGTGCAAGCCCTACCTCAGCCCCACACAAATGACTTTGAACGATTTATTTAGCTTCTTTGTGTCTTTTTACCTAGAAATCCCATTCAGAGTGTAGTCATAAAGTTTAAATGAGATAATATCTGTAACTTACTTAGAACAGTATCTGGCAACAAACAATAAGCACTGTGTGCTAAATATAATGATTATTTTCTCAAGAAAAAAATACTTTTTTTCTAAATTCCTTATGAAGATGGTAAATAGTTGGCATTCTAAATTATAATTTAAAAACAAAAACAAACTTCCAATCCCAATTTTGCAGACCAAAGTATAAAGAAAAAAGTGACAACCCAACAAAAGGTACATCTACTCTGGATTGATAAACTGTGGCCAGGTTATTTTCCTGGTAGAACTCTGGATTGGAAATGGGCCACCTCTTGCCCCAGGAAGCATCCAGCCCTCCAGGTATCCAAATTCCCTGTCCATTTCCTGCAGAAGAACACAGCCTGAGGCCCAGGCCAGCAGATGCTTTAGAACCTGTCCTAGGTCTTGACTATGGTTGTGGGTCCCTCATTCCCCACATGAGTACACAATTCTGGCATTACCGTTGACCTGTCCAGACACTACAAAGCTGCATTGCCCCACCAAGGTGGTACCCTTTTCTCAATAACAACAACAAAATAACCACAACAACAAAAAACACAGATTGGGATAGCTCAAAGTCAATTTTAACCATGGTTAGGATCTTATTGATTCATATAAAGCAAATATTCTTTTTGTCATTCATTTAATTTTTTATTGTCTTGTGAATAATGTGCATGTATTTCAAAGCTACAGGTTAGCCTCATTTTTCACAAGATAGACACATAGTTAAATTTTGAAAATTTTGATCACAAAAATTGCACTAGATTTGATTACAGTTTAAAGCAATTCTATGATGCAGTGTGGTCACAAATAAACTGGGTCTTTTGACAAATTAAATGGCTGTATTTTATTAAGCCTACAAATTTAAATTTTTATGCTGTTTTTGCTTAAAGCAAATTGAACTATAGAAAGTAGAAAGGGATATATGTATGTATATGCATGACTGGGACGTTGAGCTGTATACCAGAAACTGACATATTATAACTGATGGTACTTCAGTAAATTGAAAAAAAAAAAAAAAAAAAGGTAGATAGGGAGTTTTGAATTTCCTCTTTCTTATTCTTCTTTTTTGTTTGTTTGTTAATAATAGATTGCAACAGGAACACAGAGTGTGTTCCAAAGAGGAACACTATGCTGGAATTGAAGCTATACTCTTATAATTTCCCCATACTTAGCCACCATTGATGGACTCTCCATGGAAAAACTTTTTCTCTCAACCTGATGTCAATTTATGGTGAGTCTTAATCACAATATATGTGTATTCAGTGATACAAAATGGATTTTCCTTCTTTTGTTGAAAATCCCAAGATGCCCCAGTTCTTGGTTTCCTGTTTTCTGACCCCCACAGACTCCACACACTTGCATCTCCTTTGAAAAAAAAAAAGCCAAAAGCTAGATTGGTACCATCTCAGAGGTGAACTGCCTATTCTCTTGCTTAGTGTCAGGGCTGTGGGGCATGACGGATCCCAGGTGTTTAGGACCTACCACTCCATGACTTACCTCCAGCCAGGCACATCCCATTGGCCAGGCTCAGCTGAACACTGGATCCCAGGCCCAGAAGCGAAGGAAGCCCAGAGCTGAGATCTTCAATAGTGCTGGCTGCTGACTCAATCAGACATCTGGGCAACCCCACAGGACCTGGAAGAATGGGCACCTCCAAAACAAAGTTCTAAGGGGAGAGAACAAATGCATGTTGCCTGGGCCTTCCAGAGTCCAAGAGACATGGTGATCTTGCAGAAAACGAGTTCTGACCAGTAAGGGACAAATAGGGTGGAAGGATGATGAAAAGCCATAGCTAAAGGTGAGGTTCAAAAAAAAAAAACATGCAAATCTGGGGGGAAGAAATGTTAGAGAGACACAACTGAAGCAAGAACTAAATGCTAACAAAACAGACCTTACAATAAAAAGATTTTCAGAAAGGAAATGCAAGAGAAGTGAAATGGGAGACAGGCAAGGAAAGAAATGCAGCCTATCAGAGAGCAAAGGAAAAGAAAGAAGAGGCCTTTTCCTGAGCACAGAGGTGGGAGGGATTCCAAGGTTTGGACCAGCTCTCCATCTGTCTCCGTCTGAATGGATACATTCCTACCATTGGGGGTGGTTTGGTTTTGTTTTCAAGTCAGAAACAATAGTAACTTGGTAAACACTTCTAGACATAATATTTTTCATGATTTTGAAATTAAAATCTCTCAAATGTCAATCACCCCAGACTAGTAAACCTTCCCTCCAAATTCCAAAATCTTTGGTATGTTCCAACTCCACAGGAGCTCAGAGAGAAGTGTTTGGAATAGGTTTTATTCCTGCCATCTATGGGAATTGGGATTTCAGGAGTCTCCCTGGGACAAGTAGTACCTCTTTCTGGGGGAGGTAAAGGGAGACGAGTTCGGTTCCAGCCCTGCCAAATTTGGTGGCTTACTGAAGGGACCCGCTCTGCTTTAAAACAGACTAAGGCTGGTGTGTAGGATTCAAGCCATCTCTAGAAACATGTTTAGAAAATGTGTTCAGATGTTGCCACATTTAAAGTCCTCTGTGCAGAATCTTAACCTTTTACTTCTAGTTCCTCAGCTCTTCCCCAAACCCTGTCATCCTCTACCCAGGGGCAGTTCAAGAACTCATGTGATTGGAGAGAACCTCTTCACAGGAGGAAGCAGAAGCAGTAAGCAGAGATTGGGTATGCAAACCCAGTGAGCCACCTTAATTAGCTTCTTTGTATATACAAATATTTCCTCTCAGCCCTACTTAACAATCAGCAGTCATGATGGGCCCTAATTACAACAATAAATTGGGCCTCAGGCAGCCACCTCCTGCTCCATCATTAAAGGGGACTATCTACCAAGGCCTTTGCAGTCAGTGCATCTCCTTAGCACTGGGAAGACCCAATGGCTCATAGTGGTCACTGGCTGTGAGCAGGGAAGCCCTGGGTGGTCAACAGCATCAGGAACTCAGCGGCTCCAGCAGCAGCTCAGAGCCTCAGACTTTGCACAATTAGGAAAATACTTGTGTGTGACATGAGGAGTGGCCTGTGGGCCTGGGGACCAAATCAGCATGTCCTTGGCATTTACTAAGTCCAGATGTCTTCATCTTCTGGGCAGGAAGTCAGAGTCTGTCCAGATGGCATCTTGATTGCTTTCAGCTCAGCTGATTAAATTTCTATGGCTGACATCTCTTCCAAATACCCTCTCCATTCTATGAAAATGTGGTTGTCAAATAGTGCCAGGAAGAGCCCCCGAAGACATGGCAAACTGGGAGGGCCTGATTGCAAACCTGAGTGCCTGGGACAGGGCCCCAGGCAAATTTCCTGCTACACAACTGGGGCTCTAGAATTCTTACTATTGCTACAAGCATGGGACTTTCCAGGGAGGCAGTGTGAAAGGGGCAAGATTGTGACTCTGGATCAGACAGATCCAGTTAGGAGTTCCAGATCCTCAACTTTCTGACCTGTGACTTTATGCACATCCCTAAGTGACTCTGCCTCAGTTTACTCACCTATAAATGTGGGGTAACAATAGGACCTACCTCAACAAGTTGTTCTGAAGATTTACGAGCTTATGCACATCAAGTGCTTACAAGAGTGCCTGGCACGTGGTAGGGCTCCCTGCAGACATTCTGTTATTACAGTGGGCTGTCTCTAGTCCCAGGTTCTGCACCCGCAGATTCAGTTAACCATGGATGGAAAATATTCGGGAAAAACAACTCCAGAAAATTCCATAAAGCAGAACTTGAATTTGCCACACACCAGCGATTATTTACATAGCATTTATACTGATTTACAACTATTTACATAGCATGTACATCACATTAGGTATTTTAAGTCATCTATGCGGGGTCCACAGACATCTGGCAGATTCCTGCTCCAAGGTCCCTCAGGTGTCCCACTGCTGACTTTAAAGATAACAAAGAACATTTCTTTCCTAATACACACCTGCCTTAGCTGAGATAATGATCATCTATACAATGCCCAGAAGCCTGACCACCAGGACCAGTCACAGCTCCTTACCAAAGCCCTAGCCCTACCCTTTCAGGACCCCCTTCCTTCCCTATTGTCTCAACATCAACCAATCAGAGACTTGTGCACAAGCCAATCACAGCCTTTGGTACCTGATGTAACCTCTCTAATAAAAGACCTCAGCAGCCGACCCTCGGGCTCACACAGGCACCTCTCAGCTGTGTGGCCTGCATTTGTCTCTGGCAGACTAACAAAATAAACTTCTTTTCTATTTTCACCCTGTGTCTTTCATAAATTCTTTTACTATCCATGCACCAGCCTGCCGAATCCCACAACAAACTAATCTTGAATTTGGTAGTCGTTTCATAGGTGTATACATCTGTCAGAATTCATCAAATTGGTCAACTGAAATATGTGTAGTTTACTGTACAGAAATTATACCACAATAAAATTGTTTTTTTAAAATAATAAATAAATAAAGCATATGGGAGGATGTGTGTGGGTTCTATGCAAGTATTACGCCATTTTATATGCGATTTCAGCACCTGTGGGTATTCGTGGCTGTCCTGCAGCCAATGCCCCACATATACTGAGGGACGACTGTAATCTTGCTAATTTTTGTCCCTAGCTTTACTTTGCCTTCTGAGGAGCCACTCCTCAAAAACACAAACCAGCATGAGGGCAAGGGACCCACCTTGTCACTCTCACATGCTTTATATTAGAAATAACGGTAATGACCTGTCCAAGGTCACGTAGGTTGCCATGTCTGACGATGGAAACCTATAAAGGCTGGTGAACTCCTCTCTGCTGAGGTCCTACTTAAGGAGGAAGTCAGTGCTGCACATGGAGCAGAGGAGTGGCCATGCTCCCCTCCAACCACCACCATCCCGCCCCCAACAAACACTTGCAGTCCTGCTGAGGGGATGTGCTAAGGTTCACCAAGGTGAAGAAAGGAGGCCATGATACCATTTACAGAAAGTGCTGCCTACCCCTTTGCTAGTTAAGAAACTCCTTTCCTCCCATGCTTCACTGTGAAGGGCTGTGGGAACTTAATCCAATGTCATGTTCACACTAAAAAGCCTGGGAAATGTTCTAGAAAGCCTGAAAGTCAATGATTTAATAATAATGTGAATAATCTCAGCTCTTGGGAATGTTAGACTCATGTCACTCTTTTACATTCTTAAAGGAAAGAAAAAGGCAGAGTTGGATTAGGGTATTTTAAAGCTTATTTTTAGCTTTAAAATTTCTGATGTTAATGGACGATGATTAGGACCACCTTATTTCAGAGTGGAGAGTTAATCTGAAAATCCCAGTTCCCAGTCCTGTGCTCTAGTCCCCATATCCTACTGCCTGTTAATATCATATTCATTTAAAGCTTGAGAGAAAAGCCCTAAGGATGCCTTTAACATTTCTGCCTTATACAATACACCAGGTGAAACAGAAGTTGGTGAACAGCACTGACTCATACCTAATTAGAAGTTAAAGCTTGACAAATACTCTAGTATGTTACACATATTGCCAGAACCATGTATGTGTAACTGGATGACCACAGAATAGAGCAACCTAGATTGGGGGAAATGTCCCAAATCAGAGAGTTTTTAAGTTGTTATAACACAGGCCCCAGGGAGTGGATGTTTCTAGTGTTAATCATCCTGGGAAGAGATGATTTCTGGGGCAGGAAATGCAAGGAAAAACTTCCCCTTTCCCTGAGTACAAAGCCAAGAAGGCTTGGGCTCTGAGATGTGAAAAGGCCTGGAGTATTTTTTGTGATGGAGGGGAGCTGGCTATGCCATGTGCCTGCTTTGGTAGTGGTGGTGGTAGTGGTGCCATCAATAATAGGGAAGAGATGGGGAGAAGGTATAGCTCAGAGGTAGAACACATGCTTGGCATGCATGAGGTCCCGGTTCAATCCCCAGTACCTCCATTAAAAAATATATATATGTAACTCTGCTGTAACCAGATATTAATGCAACATTGTAAAGCAACTATACTTCCATTTAAAAAAAGGAAAAACTATGATAAATAAACACACACACACACACACACAGGGCAGAGAAATTGCCAGTTTTGGAGCAGCAGGATCGAGGCTGGCATTGTGAAGCTGTCAACACAACTGAGCTTGAACTCAAGGAGGACATGAGAGAGGTCCCCTCTCCAGGTGGGAGAGGCCCACTAGCATCACGTGCTCTGTCCAGCCTGGGGACCTCACAAAAGCCATCAGCTGCAACAGCAGCAGCCTAGCAGCATGACAAGCAGGCTTAACGCTCAGTTCTCATGTGCCCACAAAGCAACAAACCCTCAGATGGGGGGAGGAGGTGACTTTGAAGAAGGCTTTACTTATTGTCTTTATGGCTCTGAACCTTGCATCATAATAATTTGGTAAAACAAATGAAGAAATATGGAGAAATACAACGAGTAAAATTGACCATAAAATGCACTTAAATATTCAAGGTTAAGTGGAATTTTAAATGCAAGTAGATTTAACCATCTGGAAGCAAAGGGGAAAGCAGGCATGACCCAAAAAGCAGAACAAAAACTAAATGTACAGGAGGAAAAAACAAGATAGGACAGTTTAATACCAACTGGTGCCCATAATCTGCAATGGATATTAAATATCTCATTCTTTGCTGAAGTTGGAGCACAAAACCATATTTTGGTTTGTACGCACTTGAAAGAAAGCAAACTAGCCCTTGGGTTATTGCTAATAAAGGGCTTAATGAGCCAAACAATGTATCCTAGGACCTCACATCATTCCCCAGACTATCATTTATACCTTGAAACACAGGAAAGTGCGTGCACAGGCCTCCCAGACATGAAAGTGGCAGTTCGCTGGAGTCACCCACAGGGTGACAGCTGACCCAGGGGATGAACGGTCTGGAGACCTGGCAGAAAACAAGACAAAATGCACCAACAACAAAGGATGGTTTGGGGTTTGTATGTAAATATGTAACACGAGGGCACTTGAACTTTATGAAAACTTCTGGGGTCCACAGATCTATTGTTTCTCCACTGACATGGTTACCTGTCTGTAGAAATAAATGAGTTTCCAGTGTCTTGTCTCATCTTCTCCTTTCCCTCACCAATTTCTGTAAGAACTGGTCCTTAGAATGGATGATGGCAGTCCATCCCTAAATGGCACTGAGAATGAACTGGGATTGTAGCAGTCACGAGGCCCACAGCTCCAGCCAAATCTCTTTCTATTTTTTATATTTGCCTGGAAAGGGGTCAGACCACCTGCAGTAGTAAAGAAAGAACACTTGTCAACAAAAAGCAAGGGCAACTCCATTTTATTGGCTCAGGCCCATGACTGTTACAAAAGTAAAATGGAAATCATAGTTTTGAAGCAGAGTAATGGGATTTTCGATGAAGAAATGCCTTATAGATAATCTAGTCCGACTCCATCATTTGACAGATGAGGAAATTAAAACAGACTTTCCCAACCACACACAACTGGTTAATAGCAAATCTAGGGCCAGAATTCAAGTCAGTGCCTTTCTGGGCAGATTTGAATAATATTCAGATCAACAGACTGTGAGGGACGGTAATGCATGAACTTGTGACACAGTCGGAGGAACTAGAGATTTTTAACCTAGAAAGGGTTTATTATGTCCCTAGCTCAGGGACATAATAACTATTTTCAAGTACCTGAAGGGCTGGCAAGTAGTATAAGGGCTTGAACTTGTTCTGCTGGCCTGAGGAAAACAAGGGCTATTGTGGGGAAGTTAGAGGAAAGACTTTAGCTGTTCAGTGTAACACATTACCTTTTAAATAGTCAAAATTTGCCAAAACAATTCATCAGGGGATAGTAAGCTTTCTGTCACCTGAAGCAATTCAGGAAAGACTGGAAGATAATGTAGTGTGTATGTTTTGTCCATGGAAAGGGCTGGGTAAGGGGCGTGGAGGAGAAAATTCAGGCATGAAAATCATTTGGATGAGGTGACCTTTAAGAGTATGTGATTCTTTACAAACTGGGACCAAATAAGGGTTTCATTCTTGCCTCCAAACTCTAAAACCTATCTTCCCATCTGTTTGTAATAGTTTAAATTTTAATCTATTTCAGATTTCAGGGTATTATGCCCTGAATATTTGATTTGAATGCTGTGGCAGAAGGTCACTCATATTCATTTATTTTTCTTCTTTTACTCTAATACACTTGCTAGTGAGTCTTTTGAATCTATTATGCAAACACATGCAAATCATATGCAAATAGTGTGGCCTCAGAAAATGACAGAATCTCATGGCCCTAACTGAGCCACCAAACCTTTCTTTAAGAAGGAGAGTAATACCGCCTTTTGAATGTCTCTGGGGCAGGAGACAATTTCCTGAGAGTGACACTTACATGACGTTGAAATTGGTTACTCAGAGGAGTCTCTGCCTCATATTCTTCATATTTATATAGGACTTTAAGGTTAAGAAAGCATTTTCACGTAAATGATCCCATTTGATCCTCATAATTACTCTGTGATGTTGGCAGAATAGGAATTGGAATTCCTGTTCAATTACTCACGTGGGAAATAGACTCAGAAAAGTGAAATGTCTGGCCCAAGTTTGCTCTGCTGATAAATGGTGGACCTGAGGCTTCAAAGTAGCCCTGCGTTTAGTCCAAGGACTCTGCCCACGACACTGTGATGCGTATCTGTTTAAAGCTATCAGTCTGGGTTTGCTTGGACTGCATTTTGCCAAAAGCATCTTTGAAGGTGCTTTTGTTGATGAGGATGGCATTTTAAGGGTAACCAAAAAATTCTGTCTGTAGTAGCCCCAGCACAGCGCCAAGGACATAGATTCTCCAACATCTTCTGCTTTTTTAGCAACTGCTCCGAAATCCCCGGATGAGGAATGTTCTTCCTCCCATCCACTTTTCAGCTTTTTCAGGAGGCAAAATTCTTTCTTAAACTATGGAGAGTAATGGTACAGCCTCTGCAGTCAGACTGTCTGGATTGGAAGCCCTATTCCACCACTTTCTAGTAGTGTGGCCTTTGAGAGGTCATTTCTCATCTATAAAAGGTCATCAGTTTCTACATCTATAAAATGGGTGAAATAATGGCACCTCTGATAGAATATGTGATAAGAAGATACACATAAAACAAAAGACAACCTGCCCAGAGTTTGACACACAGTGTGTGCTCAGTAAATGGTAGCTACTATAATGATTGTATTCACGGTAGTAATGCAGTTGTGGTGGTAGGAGTAGTATCTCAAGACATCATGAACGGTGATGTTAAGAACTGGCTCTTGGAAATGGAATGGGAGGGCATTAATGCCAAGTATCTCCTATAGGCCAAAGGGTTGGAGAATAGACAATGTCTGAGGTGGCTAAAATTCAGTCCAGTGAGGCATGCATCAACTTTAACCTTCTTTAATCACTATCACATTTTGCATCACAGTGAGGGTAGTTGCAATCCTGTTTCAAAGCTCTTTCTAAGAAGAAATAGAGCCAAGGCTGACATCCTTAACTCTACTCACCCTTAGCAAGACTGCTCTGCTTATGGCAGTGTCCTCTACTTCCCTGGGTCACCTTGGGAGGGAACCAGAAGGGATTCCACTCCAGCTGCTTTAGCAGCCCTGAATGACAAGGTCACGGGAAGGACTTGTCCTTCTCCTGTACTAAGACCAGGGGTGCATACTGTGGAGGTGGCCAAGGCAGCAGCAGAGGCACAAGGGGCAGCTCCACTCCCCTTCTGGGGTGACCCTGTTCCCTCTTGCTCTAGTACCCAGCTCCAGCGGGTGCCAGCGCAGGGCTCAGTCCTTCCATCCACCCCCACAGAGTGCTCTGCCCTTCCAGTGTGCCAGGCCCCTCCCCTAGGATAACTAACAAGATGGCCTCCTCTGTGAGGACAGCCTCCTGCTCCCAGAGCCGTTCTCGTGCAAAGGGACCGGCGGCTGTTGGATCTGGACAAACTTTAAGAGTTTGTCCAGAGTGACTGGGAACCATCACCCGGAGAGTCCATGTGACCAGCCCAAGTGGGCTGCATAACTGATTCGTGTTTACCAGGAAATGCATTGGGCCATTCTGGGGCTGGGTCCGCAGCTATTTTGAGCAAGAATGGGTACTATGCAAAAGGGACTTCCCTTTTTTTGTAGCACAGGGCCACCCAACGCTGAGCAGTCAGCAGCAGTTTTTGTTCCCAGATCATTCTCCTGTGCACCTCTCTGGCTGCCAAATTACTGAGGCCATCATAGCTTGACTGGATTTCTTAGCTCTGGCATTAACTAACCTACCAAGCTGGGCTGCACTGGTCCTGCAATGGCTCCCTGTGCCGGCTGCTTCCTGCTGGCGGTGCTGTTTTCTGCCAACTGTAAAGTCATCACCTTCTTAGATCCAATGTGCACTGAGGTGAGTCCGAACTATTTGTCTTTGTCCAGATTAAACTGCCTGGAAATGTTAAGATTCAGCATGCAGCCCCATCTGAGCCTTGGCATTCCAATATCCACTGTCTTTCAAAGGGCAACGAGGTGTGTAGAAGTTTTTCTTTACTGTGAAAGAGAAACCAAAGTGCTCAGCTGGGGTGATGATCTCAAAGATTCTTAGTAGAAAGAAGTGAGAGCTGTTTTCCTAGGCAAATTCCCCCCAAATCATCCCAGTAAGGACATAAGATGTCAACGGGTCCCAGGGCAAAGAGCAGACCTCCAAACCTGCTTCCTAGTGTGCAGGAGCTATTTGTCCAACCTCCCAGCACATGGCCACTTCCCCAAAGAGTCCTCCAGTTTCCTGGCATTCAGGATGGAGATTAGTAAAGACCATCTGTGCCAGGTTTTAGAGCATATAAAAAGCACTCTGAACAAATCTGGCTTTCTCCTTGAATTGGACAGCCCTCCATCTGTTTCACTAACCCACAGGAGTAACATCTGAGAATAGAGCCAAGTCGCACTTTCTGTTTTGGACCACAACAGTATTTATCAACCTGTGGGAAGTTCTTGGAGAGGGTGGCGAGAGAGAGAAAGGAAATGGGCTACTTTCCTTGCCATCTTCCTCCCGCTACCTCTGATCCCAACAGGTGTCCAGTACCATGTGGCCTATCGAACAAGAGCTATGGACAGGAAGGACCATCAGTCTTGGTGGCTGGGTAGGTTGCGTTCCTAGGTTGGGGATGAATGATGAAAAAGAGGCAGGAGTAACATGATGGAGAAAGGCAGTGCTTAGGAACAAGGGTTGGGAGAATAAGGGAGAGTGGGGCAAGGACCTGCCAGATAAGAGCAAGAATCAAAGCCAGGGCTGAAATAAGGCCTAGAAGCAGAAAGCAACAGAACCTTGTATTCAGTTGGAATCAGGATGCACACTCAGACCGAGAAGAGGCACAATATCCAGGGGAAATGATGGCTGGAAAGTTATGTTCATTTGCTTAGGCTGCTATAACAAAGTACCACAAACTAGGCAGCTTCAACAACAGAAACTTATTTTCATACAATTCTGAGGGCTGGAAGTTCAAGATCAAGGGGTTGGCAAGTTTAGCTTCTTCTGAGGCCTTCCTCCTTGGCTTGTTAATGGCCTTCTTCTTCTCCCTGTGTCTTCACATTCTCTCCCCTTTGTACATATCTGTGTCTAAATTTATTCTTCTTATAAAGACACCAGTCATATTGGATTAGGGCCCCCCTAATGACCTCATTTTAGCTTAATTACCTCTTTGAAGACCCTATCTCCAAACAAACTCTCATTCTGAGGTCCTGTGGCTAAGACTTCAGCGAATGAATTTTAGGGGGACACAAGTCAGCCCACAACAGAAGTGGGCAAATGAAAGGTTTTCATCAGCCCCAGAAGGCGGTATCCTCATCATTCAGGGTGAAAAATCAATTTCACACAGGCCTGGAGCTGACATGTAAGAGGGTAGGAGTGGAGACACCACCCCCTCAGTTATGAGGTATGTTATGCCATCCACCTTCTGGCAACATCCTCAAATGGAATAATATTACCATTAAATTCCAACTTATTGGGAAGCAATCTGTTTTAAACACCCTACTCTCAAGTCTACCAGTTCATGTCTTAAATCCCTGCATTGCAGCAAAGTCTGTACATCCCTTCCAAAGTCCACGAGTGCCCTTATTCCTGGGAGACTTTGGAAAGCCCTGGAAATACTGGACTAGTCTAGCTTCCTACTGAGGGCACCAGGCCCCAGAGTTACCAGTTCTTTTTTCGCAAATGGTTCCTGCTTTAGCAGAGGGAAGGAGGAAGAGGCATGGAGAGCACCCTAGCCCTTTTGCTGCCTGTTCAGAGGACTTCCATGCTATTCAGGTGGCAGGAGTAGTGCCAAGTGTCCCAGGAACCCCAGGTCTGGCCTATGTATGCTACAGTGAGAGATTTCCTTTCTGGAGAAGTCAAGTGAGACTGAAACCCTCCAATATAATACCCTCCCTGCAGCCCGCCCTCTGAAACGACTCTGATTTTAAATGCCTTAAGAACAATTTAATTAATATTGGATCTTTATTTTCCTTTACATCTTCCATTGTGTTTGAGTTCATGACAGCTGTTTATCGAGCTATCACTTCTATGTGAATAGTAGGGAGGGAACTGGGAGATAAACTTGTTCCTGAAGGTAAAGAAATTCTGGGCTTCAGGCAAGAAGGATAAAGTCAAAGTGGTGGGAGAGAAAGCTTCTGATTTAAGGGCTTGGCCCTTTTTCAGGTGAAAAATCACCCCAGTTTTCCCACCCCTTCCCCTTGCTTTCCTTTCCTCATTCATTCTCCCCTCCCCCAGTTTAAGTAAAATTAACCACATACTGAACATACGTTCATGTAACTACCACGAGCTTATCAGGCCCTACCCTGAAAACAAGGTTTCTGTTTTGTTTTCCTTGTTTTGAGTTCAGTAAACTTTTTATTGAAGTAAAACAGACACACAGAAAAGTTCACCAATCCTAAGCATAGAGTTCAGTGAGTTCTAAGTGACCACATCCATGTAAGCAGCATATGGACTGAGAAACAGAACATTCTCAGCACCTCAGAAGCCCTCTCATGTCTCCTCCTGGTCACGAGCCCCCACGAGCACCCAGTACTCGAACTTCTATCACCCTCAATTAATTTTGCCTCCGTTTGAATTTCATATACATGGGAACATACAGCATGTATTCTTTTGTGTCTGGCTTCTTTCGCTCAATATCAGACTCATGAAATTTATCAATGACGTCATGTGCAGCGATCATGTGTTCATTTTCATCATGGAATGGTATTCTGTTGTATTAGTGAAAAACTGTTGATTTATCCATTCTGTTGTTAGTGGACATTTGCACTGTTTTCAATTTTTTGGCTATTATGAATGCTATTGCTTTGGACATTCTTATCTATGTCTTTAGTAAACAAATGAACAAACATTTATTAGGTGTTTATCTGAGTAGATTTATTTGCTCATAGGGTATATAGACCTGTAACTTTAGTAGATATTGCAAAACAGTTTTTCAAAGTTTCGGGACCTATCTCTTCTCATCAGCCATGTGTATGAGTTCTGATTGGCCCACAGCCTCATATACATTTGCTATTTTTTGTTGAACACAAGCCATTCTGATAGATGGGTAGGGATATTTCACTGGGATTTAATTTTTTTTTTCCTGATTAATAATTAAATTGAGTACATTTTCGTAATTTTCTTGGTCATTTGTGTATCTTTTCATGTGTCTGTGTATGTGAAGTGCCTTTTCAAGTCCTTTGCCATCTTCTCTTGGTTTGTCTGTCTTTTTTTTTTTTTTTTTGATTTGTAGTGGTGCTTTATGTATTCTGGATACAAGTCCTTTATTAGGTTGCAAATATCTCCTCCTACCCCATGGCTTGCCTTTTCACTCTTCTAACAATATTTTTTTAAAGGAATTGAAGTCCTTAATTTTAATGCAGCTTAATTTATCATTGTTCCTTTACTTTTGGTGCCTTTCTGTTCTGTTTAAGAAATGTTTGCCTACCCCAAGGCCATGAAGATATTATCATATGTTTTATTCTGGAAGTTTTATTGTTTTGTCTTTATGTTCATTTCTAGATTTCACATTTAAATTCATAGTCCATCTGGAATTGCTTTTTGCATATGCTGTGAGGTATGAGTCAGGATAAATTTTGTTAATAAACCTTTTTGTTTGAAAAACATTTCAAACTTAGACAAATTCTAAAATATATTAGAAGTCTTACAATTAACACCCATAAACACTCCACATAGAACCTTTCATTATTAATTATTAAGTGTGTGTGTGTAACATAAGTAACAAAATTAGACCTTTGACCAAGTTTTTGGAGGCTGACAAATATGCAAAGTGTAGCTGGAATTCAGCGTTCTGTGATTGGATTCTGGTAACATTTTAGATGTATTCTTGAATAATTACTTGGACGTGTAGGCAGGCCTCCTCATTTCAAATGAGCTCAACTTGGCTATCCTCTCTTCTCAAAACCATGGTAGGAGACAGTCCTTCAGGCCTCAGTAGGAGAGAGTACTTAGTAGAACTCTGTTTAAGAAAACTCCGAGTTCATGGATACAAGGGCTTCCCAATAGCTTGAGACAATGACAGGGATGCTGTGAAGACCCAGTGCAATGCTAATTTATCTTGTGAGTGCTTGACGTACCTTATCTCAGAATTCTCAGAGCTGGCCTGGCAAGAGGGGTTATTATCCTCAATCTACAGTTAGGCAAAAAATGAGGCTCAGAGAACACAGGTCCGTGGTTGAGAGCTGGGATTTGAACCCCAGCCATTTGCCTCAAGACACACAGAAAATGAACCGTATATAATTGGAATGCCCTTTGCTTGGAGGAGTGAGATTGAAACAAAGTTTTAGAGCTGTGATCTCTTGGGAGCGTTTTATTTTCAGAGAGTAATTGTTACTCTGGGACTTGGCTCAGTCAAATTGCTAGCTCTGGATAGAAGAGTAATTAATGAGGGAGGGTTGGGGTTCAGTGTACCAGACTCCTTGTGCTTGGGGGAGCTGGTTGCTATGTGAGCCAAGTGCAGAGGAGACATCAGAACAGGTGGGAATCAGCACTTGCGTTAAACTCACAGGGTTCTAAATTAGAAAATGATTTCAACCCTTGTGAGGAGAGAAAATACTGTGGGATGGCAGAGAGTTAGAGACAGCAGAAAGGAGCAAAATCAGATCCTGATTGAAAAAATGCAAATGAATACCTGGAGGGAAGAGGGATTGCAGACACAGATGCAGCACTTGGGAGTCCTGCTCTGTAGAAAGGCACAGCTCGGAGCTGGAGCTGGAGACAAAGGGACTGGCACAGGTCCCAGGGCACCACAGGTTCTGAGCAAATGCCCACGACTTAGAATGGGGGTGGGCCTGGGGCAGCTATTGGGAATACCGTGTGGCTTTGCCTCACGCCTGCTGGCTGCGTAAGTTCTCATCCAGAAGGGTCCTGCCTGGGATGGAACCAGCCAAAGCAGAAGAGTGAGAAAGTGACTCAGGAAACTGACCTCAGACTGAGGTCTAGTGAAGAAACCTGGGGCTATAGGAAGTGATCACGTGGGGCTCAGAGAAACCACAGGGGCTGCGAAAGTGGTGGTGGGTTTCTGCCTGGAAAAGCAACTAAACACATAGTTTTGGCTGCCAGCCCAGCCCTGTGCCAATAGCAGCAGTCACACAGTTGGGACCCAGCAGTCCTCTTCTACACCACCCTCTCCAGCTCCGTTACATTACCATTCTGCTGTCCGGGAACGCTGTGCTATGCTATCAGAACTTGCCCTCAGAAAGTTTTACTGTGAATCCTGACAGCGAGAAAGACACCATCTCCCTGATATGGTGCTGCACAAAACGTATAACCTTAATCAAATCATGAGGAAACATACAAACGCCAAATGATGGATATTCTGCAAACTCTGAGCCTGGATTCTGAAAAAAGTAAATTAATGTCAGGAAAGGTAATGAGAGGCTGAAGAATCAGCTCAGATGAAAGAAGACTAAAGAGACCTGGAAACTAAATGCAACAATTACACAGGAGTGTGAGTGCCAAAGGAGACCAGCCCAGGACAGTCTCTGAAATGCATGTGGTTTTCAAATTTTCTTATGAGCTCCGATTCTTGTCATTTGCCTCTTTCTTTAGGAATCAAGGGCAGAGAGTTCACTGCAGATTAGCTAACTGGAGATTATCGAATGTTGTGACCCAGGCTCACGGTGGACTTCTCAGCACCCCTAGGGAGGGTTATGCACTGGTTCCCGGGGTTTTCACTGAGTTGAAACTGAGCTACTTCATTTCCCTGCCTTTCCATTTGCTAGGCGCTCCCTCAGGTCACTGACTCAGGAGAGCTCCTGCTCCCTTCCAACTTTGGGAATCACATTAATGTAATAAAGTGCTTACTTAGTAAAGCACACAAGAGAAGTAATTTAGATGTCATGGGCATTTTCATATTCTGGCAAAGGAGGGAACTGTCAATGTTGAGCCTGTTCCTGTAGGGCCAGAACAGAGTGAGACAAATTGAGGAAAGGCCCCCTTTCTCCACATGTGTATGACATTTCTTAAATCAATGGAGACCAAAAAAGAAAAATGTCTCCTCAAACTAATCTGTACCTTAGCAGCTACACATACATTTTGCCTCTGGGTCTTCCATGTTCGTGGGCACCGAAGAGGGGCCCAACAGCAACTGTTTTCCCCTACCAGTCAGTTAAGTAAAAGTTTTAAATGCAAAATGTGCATGTCAAGGACATTATGTGGATTTGTGGCAGTGCCCTGAGGACTTTGGGTCTATGAAACAAAGGATGAATTACAAGAAAATGTAAGTATGACATTTTCATTAGTGACTTTCCTAATACTGTCACAATATAGAAGAAAACCAGTGATTTCCTGTAAATGAGCATGTTCACTGTAGCTACAAAAAAGTGCCAAGCTAAGCAGAAGTTGGAGTGGAAAAAGCAAAAAGCAATTCAGATGGCGACACCTCTCAAAATGTCACACTTCAGAGCAAAGGCAGATGTGTGTGGTCTTCCGTTTTCAGCTAATGAGACCTGTTTGCAACTTAGCATGAGGAAAGCTACTGATTTAGTGTTTGATGGGGCTGGTCTTTCCTAGACCCTGCAGTCTCAGTGGAGCCTCTAGTGAGACCACTGTGTGGCCAGGAGAAAAGAAGGCCTGAGAGGCTGGGTGAAATCACATGGAGCCTGAGATGATCTGAGAAGTAGCCCATGGCTCTGGGGTGTCAGTCTTCTTTGTGTCTCAAGTGTACTTTTCTTGGAGATTATTTCTGTCTATCCTAGGAGTCTCCCCATGCAAAATATACCTCATCAGGCCTTCATATTCACCCCACTATCCTTTATCCTAAGGCATCATCCAGATGAATTATGAGCCCACAATTCTATAGGCTTCTACCTAGCCCCTTTCTGTTTTTACCTAATTAGTCCAAGATCTATAACTTGAGTTAGGGAATCTTGCAAACAGTGTTTGGCAGATACCAGAATACGTGACTTTCCTGGGACCCAGGATGATAAATTCCTCTGAATTTATGTGCAGGGCTGTGCCCAAATGGTGGGTCTGGTATCCACAGCCTGCATTTCCAGAGATCCAAAACTGAGTCAGGCTTCAAGATCACAAGACCTTGTGACCTAAGGTCTGGGCCACACTGCTAGTTTTTTTTTTCTTTTTGTTTTTTCCTAACATTGTATTAAGAACATTTCTAAATATACACAAAAGCAGTTAGTTACAAGGAATCTTGTGTATATCATCCCACATTCAATAATCACCAACATTTTGCCTACCAGTTTCATCTCTCCACTCCCTCTCCTTTTGCCAGAGTATTTTAAAGCAAATCCCGAGCACTGTGTCATTTTGCCTCTAACTACTTCAAAATGCAACTCAAAACAAGATCATTTCTCTTACATTATTGCGAGGTCACTATTATTGACAAAATTCACAATTCCTTAATATTCTCTAATATTCTGTCCTCGTTTAAAATTCCCTGATGGTCTATAAAATGTCTTTTCCCAAACGCTTTATTTGAATTAAAATCTAAACAAGGGCTACTCTATTATCTGTTGCTCATGTCTCTTCGGTAGCTTGTATACCTCTCTCTCTTTATAAGAGCAGCTCCTCTCTTGTCCCACCCCCTCATTCTCCACTTCTACCAACATCATTCACATGTTGACAAAACAAAGTCTGTTATTCCATAGACTGTCCCACCTTCTGCGTTTGGCTGACTGCTACCTTCACAGGTAGACTGAAAGTTAGGCCCAAAGTCTTTTTTTTTTTTTTAGGTATAAGAATTTTAAAACTTAATCAGTTTTCCCAAGTGTAATCACAGGTTAGATAGTGATATAGCAGTTTGGAGACATGAAAGAAAATCAGCCCACATCATACTTATTGGATTCACTGTGGGTGCATGCCTTGTTTTGTGAGCTAATCTTGTTTACATTCTTTTTTTTTTTCTTGATTGGATTCAAGGTTAATCTTTTTTTTTTTTTTTTTTGGCAATACCTCACAGGTAGTGCTATGTACATTATACGGCATCACATCAGAAAGTGTGTACTATCTGATTGTCTTCTTTTGTTGAAGCTAATCTAGAGTTGATTTATTTGTTTTGAAGTGAAGGAAAACATTTCCATGCAACCAAAATCAAAACTGTAAAACAAAGTACATTCAGAGAAGTCTTATTTCCATCCCTATCCTTCTCTCTGGCTCCTTCCTTTCCCTAAATATAACCAGTTCGGAGTTTTTCCCCAGTTTCTTTTTCCAAATATAAGAAAACACACACGTACCTTTCTTACGTACTGTATACTATATACAGTAATAGACATTCTGCACCTTGCTTTTTTCACCTCAGAATAAACCTGCATATCACTCCATAGCAGTGTGTGGAGATGGGATTTACTCCTTTTTCAGCTGCGGAGGGTTCCATTTTGTGAATGTACCACATTTTGTTCAACTAGTCCTATATGGATAGATAATCTGGTTATTGTCAATCTTTTGTTATTTCAAAAACTACTAAAATGAATAGTGCTATGCATAAGTCATTTTGTGTTTTCCCAGTTTTATATTTGGTAAAGATTCCTAGATTGGTAAAGATTCCTAGAAGTGGGATTGCTGCTCAAAGAATAAAACATGTAATTTTGATAGTTAGCCAATCAAATTACTCTTTGATATAAATTTATGTTTTTTCTCTCATCAGAAAGAAGCCAGCAGAACATATAACTGTGAAAATTTAGGTCTCAAAGAAATTCCTGACACTCTACCAAATACAACAGAATTTTTGGAATTTGGCTTTAATTTCTTACCTACAGTTCAAAATACAACCTTCAGCAGACTCATAAATCTTATCTTTTTGGATTTGACCAGGTATGTATCCTAAATCTTTGTGTGTGCTTGATGTTTTACTTAAGTGAAAACACGACTTGCACTCAAATTGTTTCCAGCACTTTCTTTTGGGCCACAGGGACAACCTGCTTTTTCTGCATGTTTACCCTTTCCCATTAAATATTTTTAGGCAGGTAAAATATAATTTAAATAAGTGCCAGTCAACGGAGAGGAAAGTGGATTGTTCTCAAACTGGACTGTGTTGGCAGTGCTGCTTAAGAAATTCTATAGAATATCAGTAACAAAATTGAAAATAAATCTTGTACTAAATCAGATGCCACATCATACTACATTTTAGCATAGTTGAATATTAATGGATGTGGCATTTTAGGAAAACTTTACAGGAGAAATATGTATCATCTATTTTTCCCCCCCAAAATTGGGAAAAGAGTTTCATTACTTGGTTTTAGAGGCAGACTTAGTATTCTAAATGCTGAACTAGTGCTTGTTAATCAGTGGGCAGAAGTATCACAAGAAAATAAGGGAAGAGAGCAAAAGGGAAAGGCAGGGTGTGTGTGTGTGTGTGTGTGTATGCACGCATGCATGACCATATGTAAGGGGGGATAGGGTGCTGCATGTGGATGAGGTCTGCACCCCTTGCAGCATCTCTATTTCTTCTGCTCTGGTCCTTCAACTTAAGCTTCTGCAGGGCAGGAAAGCATTCACCTCCATAGAGCCACTTTGTCTGTGTAACCCCCACTGGGAGGTAGCCAGGGTGAATGCTGCCACAAAATCTCCTCCTAACAGAGGCTCCAGCAGATTTTGTGAGTTGAAGGTCATGAAGGAAGGAAACTGGGACTCTGCTCTCCTGACTGCCAGTCCAGAGTCCCCCAAATGACCCCCGGCCACCTCCCCAGCCAAGACTCAGTTAGACACAACTGAGAGTGAGCCTTGCCCTTTCAGGTCATTCTGCTACCTACCTAGTTTGCCCCAAAGAAACTGACTTTCCCTCTCTTGCCATTTCTCATTTTCAGATGAAATGAGTTTGACCACATTTTTAAGAAGTGCTGAGCTTTTCTAGCTGAAGACTCTTAAGTTTCCTCTTCCGCTATTTTCAAAAAGTGATAAAAATAGGACCTTGTACTTTCTAAAACCTTCCTCCACTGCTCCCCTCCCCGCCTTCTATCTGGTCACAACAGAGACACTGCTTTTACTACTTGACCCGGCCATTGTTCCTTTAGCTTTCCCAGCTTGCTTTCTGTGCCCTTTCTATCCCATCCTTCCGTCTTGCTTTTTAGACCTTCCTGTCTGGAATCATTTTTCTTTTTCCTAAAGCACCTCCTTAGACATTTCTTTGGTGAGTGTCTGTTAGTAATCAACTCCCTCAGTTTTTTTTTCCCCCCCTGAAAATATCTTTATTTCACTTTGATTCTTGAAAGATAGCATTTTCTGGCATATGGCTCCAGGCTGACAGTTATTTTTAATCCGGTCCTTCCAAACTATCCTTTCAGTCTTCCATCTTTGCTGTTGGGTGGTCATCTATCTGTCTAATCATTGTTCACATATTGGTGATCTGTCTTTTCTTCTCCTGAAGTTTTCAATAGCTTCTCTTTGTCCGTGGAATTCTGTTAATATCACAGTGATGCACTGTGTAGATTGTCAGGCTCCCTGACTCTGAGATTGGTGTCTTTCATCAATTCTGAAATATTCTAGCCATTATCCATCTGAACTTCAATTTGCTTCCATTTGTATCTCCTTTGGATCTATGGTTAAACTTATATTGCATTTTCTAATCTGTCCTTTATATGTTTTATCTCTTTCTTGTTTTCCATCTCTTTGGTTTTTTGGACTACATTCTAATTAATTTTTTCCTATTTACTTCTAACCAGTTAATATCCTCCTCAGCCATCTCTAATCTGTATAAACCATTTCAATTATTAACTTTTTTCATTTCAAGAAGTTTCAATGATTCTTTAAAATTTTACACAAATATTAGATCCATTTTAATATTTTTTCCTTTATTATACTTTTGGTTCTTATTGTTTCCCTTAAACATATTAAACATGTTTGACATAAGTATATTTATTATGTATTCTGATAATATATATCAGTTATATCATATATTTTTTTATATAGCATATATACATTATCAGACAAATCTGATAATTCTGGCATCTGTTGCCTTTTTTAATCTGATTCTGGTGGAACTTTTTTTTTTTCTTTTCCTCATTTTGGCTAATGTGTTTTCCTTATATGTTTAGTGAATTTTTATTTTGAGCTCATTTATCTTGTGGAACTTTGTGTAAATTTTTGTTTAAAAAATTTTCCTGAAACTAGATAATACCAATAAATTATTAACATTATTGTGTGTGACAATGGCATCATGACTACAGAAAACAAGCCTATATATTTTTTGGAAATGCACACTGACATACATATGGATGTCTAGGATTTGACTTAAAATAACTCAGGAGAGGTAAGTGGGATTAGATGATTCAAAGCAGCATGTGTGGCAAAATTGTGAGAACTGTTGCACCTGGGCGATAGGTACATGAACGTTCATTATACTATTCTCTTTACTTTTATGTAAATTTGGAAGTTTTCCTTGTAAAAAAGAAAAATTGCTTAAGTAAGTAGATCACTCCAGAAAAGGTTTCTATTTACTTCTGCCAGTTACCTGAAGTCACTACCATTCTGGCACCACTTTAAGCTAAATTTTTCACCGGGGTTTCTTTTGGGTGGTCCACAGAGGTAGCATAAATTCAGGCTACAATCCTCATAGGTGGAAGTTTACGCTTAGGGAATCTCATAGGAGATTTTTCTTGTTGTTTTGTTGTTCTTCTACCCAGAGCCAAGGCCAAGACAAACACATATCTTCAAAGTCTCTCTGTAAGTTTTCTTTTTTTTTTAAGTCACCCATTGAAAGGATCCCCTGAGGGTCTCTGTTGTTTGCAGGTTTTTGATAAGACCTCTGATGCTATTCCCAACCATTGTCTCCTGCACTGGTCCATGTGGCTTATTAAAACCCAATCTCTAGGCCAGGAAGGATTGGCAGATATGACAAAACTAGCTCCAGAGATTGCTTGGTTCTATGGATTCAAGCTTCCTTTTGACAATGCACTTCTAAGCAATTCCCTTATTAACCTCCAGGGGAGCTCTGTGTGTGTATGTGTGTATGTGGCTCTATGTGTGTAATCCAGTATTTTTATCTGCAACACCAGGATGGGTTTCTCTGAACCTCTAGGGTTCCATATTTCACTGGAGCATTTTCTTATGTATCATTTGAATCATAACCATTTACAAAGTAATCATGGTTGCTATACTTTATAGGTGAAAAAACAGAGCTTGAGAAAAGTTGTGACTTGTCTAGGATGGCAAAGATTCTTATTTACACATCATATGTTATATACTGTGCATTATATATGACATAGTTTATATTACTTATAATAGTAAATTATAGTTTGATTTTGCCTACAAACCACTAATTATCTTATACACAAACCTGTGAGAGTTCAACCTATAATATCTGGAAAAAATTCTAAATCAAAGGGTTCACATCTGAGGCTAGTCATTAATTCAGAACCCCATCTACAGGTACTAACGAAAGCTTTTTATCTTTCACTTGGAATAATAATGTATACTGGTTTTACTGTACACAAAAGATGGCTTTTTAATATAGGTCACTGTGATAGTTTTTCTTTTTCCTAATTAGTTGTTATCAAATACTATTATCTTTTTAAGGTGTCATATTAACTGGGTACATGAAGATACTTTTCAAAACCACCATCAACTGAACACCATCGTGTTAACTGGAAATCCCCTCATATTCATGGCAGAAACATCACTGAATGGGCCTATGTCACTGAAGCATCTTTTCTTAACCCAAACAGGAATATCCAATCTTGAGTTTATCCCAGTGCACAATCTGGGAAACTTGGAGAGTTTGCATCTTGGAAGCAATCATATTTCCTCCATTAATCTCCCAGAAAACTTTCCAACACAGAATCTGAAAGTCATGGATTTTCAGAATAATGCTATACACTACATCTCTAGTAAAGACATAAATGCTTTGGAACAGGTCACTAACCTTAATTTCAATGGCAATGACATTAAAGGCATTGAGCCTGGGGCTTTCAATTCAAAAATCTTTCAAAGTTTGAAATTTGGAGGGACTCTAGACTTATCTGTCATATTAAAAGGTCTACAGAACTCTACTATTCAGTCTCTTTGGCTGGGGACATTTGAGGACACTGATGACCAAGACCTCACTTCAGCCATGCTTGAGGGACTCTGTGAAATGTCTGTTGAGAGCATCAATCTACAGAAGCACCATTTCTCTGGCTTTTCACCTTCCACGTTTCAGTGCTTCACTGGACTCCGGGAGTTGGACCTGACGGCAACTCACTTGCGAGAGTTACCTTCTGGGCTAGAGGGTATGAGCTCTCTCAGGAAATTAATTCTCAGTGCAAACAGTTTTGAGCAATTGTGTCAGATCAGTGCTGCCAGTTTCCCATCCCTTACAGACCTCTATATCAAAGGCAACACGAGGAAACTTGACCTCGGTACTAGGTGTTTGGAAAAACTAGAAAATCTTCGGAAACTTGATTTAAGCCATAGTGATATTGAGGCTCCTGACTGTTGCAACCTGCAACTCCAAAACCTGTCCCAACTGCAACACTTAAATCTGAGCTACAATGAGCCCCTTGGTCTCCAGGATCAGGCGTTCAAAGAATGCCCTCGGCTGGAACTCCTGGATTTGGCATTTACCCATCTGCATGTTAGTGCTCCACAAAGTCCTTTCCAAAACCTCCATCTCCTGCAGGTTCTGAATCTCTCTAACTGCCTCCTTGATACCAGCAATGAGCACCTTCTAGCAGGCCTGCTGGATCTCCGGCATCTGAATTTACATGGGAACAACTTTCAAGATGGGAGCCTCTCAAAGACCAACCTACTTCAGCCAGTGGGCAGCTTGGAGACTCTAATTTTATCCTCCTGTGATCTCCTCTCCATAGACCAGCAAGCATTCCACAATCTTGGGAAAATGAGCCACTTAGACTTAAGTCACAACCGCCTGACAGGTGATTGCATTGACGCTCTTAGCCATCTTAAGGGGACCTACCTTAATCTGGCCGCCAATAACATTCACATCATCCCACCCCGTCTCCTCCTCATCTTGTCTCAGCAGAGCACCATTAATTTAGGTCACAATCCCCTGGACTGCACTTGCTCAAATATTCATTTCATAACGTGGTACCAAGAAAACTTGCAAAAACTTGAGGGCTCAGGGGAGACCATGTGCGCAAGCCCTCCATTTTTAAGGGGAGTTAAGCTGTCTGATGTCAAACTGTCCTGTGGGATTACAAGAGTGGGCATTTTCTTTCTTATGGTATTTGTATTCTTGCTTATAATTCTGCTCATTTTTTCAGGTAAGTCTATTCTTAGGTGGAAATACCAGCACATTTAGTGCTGAAAGTTTCTAGAGATGGCAAATAAATGTTTAGCAAAATTGCCCTCAATAGAGGAACTGTTGTCTGTTAGTGATTAGACTTTTCAGACGGCTTCCTGGAGCCGGGCAAGGTTTCACTGTGCTTTTCTGAGTCCCTGCGCTAATGAATCTCCAGGGAAGGTAAACTAAGTAGGGTCAGAGGGCCAGATGCAGCCATGAGAGACACACAGCCATTTCCTCACATGGAAGGTGAGCAGAAGCTGAGGAGGACCCCTGCCAGGGAAAGGTCAGGAGAGTAACCCATCAGGAGGCCATCCCTTCCACTCATGGGCATCTTTCAAAGGAGAGTCACCTCCCACCCTGACCCTAAAAGGACACCATCAACTCCCACCACTTGGCCGGGCTGAGGACCCCAGCTCCCCAGCTCCCCAGCTCCCTGTCCCACAGCTGGGGAACTGTGCTCAGGTCTTTGCTCTCAGTAGTCACTTGGGAAATAAGTTGGGGATAAAGTACCAACACTTATTTTAAAGAAAAAAGGGAAAACACAATGAATGTAAAAAAGACTGAGAAATGAACCTTGCCATCAAATTCATTTCATTAACCTCTTTAATCCTTAAGTCTCTAAGGTTTCTACAATGCTGCTGCTGCTAAGGTACAAATAGCTCCGAAAGACAAAAACAACAAGAAAAAACCACCCACCCCTGCCAGGCTGTCCCTCCCCTAAGGTTTAGGAGTTTTGTTACACTGGCCGCCCTCACTTCAGAACCAGGGAGGTTCTTTCTACCTACCTGATGTTCTTACTCTGTTTCAGATCCTAACTTATAGGTGGGCTGTGGGCCAGATGCTCTTCTCACTTGAATGTCTGGTCCTTACAAGCTTCTTTCCCACAGGAACCATGAGATAAATGGTGGTTTGGTTCCCAGGCCAGCTCTCAAAAGCCTTTCACCTGGGATAGCAATTGAGATAGCACGTTACTGCGGAAAAATGTGTTACAGCTTGGTGTTACAGCTCAGACTGAATCGCCTCCGCAAAGAAGGACCCGGAATACTGTCGGGTGGCGAGCCTCCTCGTTCGCTTTCAGAGCTCCCGACTTCCAGACAGTTGCTCTGCCATCCCTGCAGCTCAAGGGGCCGGTGTGGTTGGAATCTCAGAATGTTGCACAAAAATGTGTTACAGCTCAGTGAGAGCCCAAGCAGCACTCAGAAAGTTAGAGAACTCAGGTTTATTACGCCACCAAGCCCAGAGGAGTTACCACTTAAAGCTCTGGACAGCATTTGTAGGTTTCACAGGCCTTTTATAAGCTGCCGGTTTTACACTTTGCAACATCATATGCAAATAAAGTATAACAGAAGTTGACCAACCAGGAAGAAGCTTTGTAGAAATAGACCAATCAGGAGAGAGAGAAATAACCAATCAGGAGTGAGGGGAATGGACCAATCAGGAATGAGAGAAATAACCAATCAGGAGTGAGCTCCATGCAAATAAAATACTACAAATGGACCAATCAGAAGTTAGGGAAGTGGACCAATCAGAAGTGAGAGTAATAACCAATCAGGAGTGAAGGAAATAACCAATCAGAAATGAGTCAGGGAACCAATAGAATTTTAGGTGTAAGTTAGCCGCTTTAGAGGCAAAGAATGAGATAGAGCCTCTGGGCCAGGGAACTGGACGGTGCTGGGAGGAGAGCAGCGGCCCTGCCTACGGGTCCTGCTGATCTTTTTATGGGGCTTCCCGCCTCAACGTCACAATGAAAACTAGCAGAAGAAAGAGAGCACCCCTGTGCACTCCCTGCGGGGCGCACCATCAGCTGGCTTAGTGAGAAGCTGGGAGTATCAGCAAAAATTGTGCCTGCGACGGAGAGGGGACAGAACCATTAAACACAGAGAGAGAAAGAGAACAGAGACGCTGGCAGTGTTATGCCTTAGGCCTTCTTCCCAAAGCACAAAGGCTTGATATTCTGAAGTCTGCATTGGTGGGCAAGAGAGCTGAGCTCTTGTACTCAGGTGTTGCATTTTAAGTCCTGGATTAAGTTCTACAACCAGTTTTAGGCCAGAGATAGTAGCTTATAGCTATAAAATTCTGATTGGATATCAAAATAAAACTTGATCAACATCTAATCAGAACTGATTAGCCCTTAGGTCAAGGGCATAATAATAGCTGGACAGAATGGAAACTTGGGGACCAACTCAGCTTTACCTCTGTACCCCTAGGAAAATTACTAAAGACAAGGGAATAGTGATGGAAAGCCATAAACCTTTCTGCAAATGCTTTGCAAGTCTTGGGATTTTTGGTGTATACTACATAGGAGTCCAGGTTTTCTCAGAAGTGCCTGGGTATGAACTCAAGCCCAGGCTAGAGTGAGGGGAGTGAGGCACCCATTCTGGGTGCGAAATTTAAGGGGGAACCAAAAACTCGGTCATGAAGGCAAACCATTATTTTTAAAACTTTATATTAGTGCAAAAAAAAAAAAAATCCATGATGCATATCAACATTTTTAAACAGGCTGCATAACAGTGCCACGCTGAACCATATCAGAGCCTGAGGCAAAAAGGAGATGACTAGTCATGCCTCTAACATTTTGGTATTTTGTTCATGGTGGATATTCTACCTCGGTTTTGATTTTTTATAATGTTGCATTAAAATATTTTTTATCTTTGCTACTGAGTTTTTGGGTGCCCCCTTAAATTTGGTGCCCAAGGTGGGTGCCTCACTCACCTACCCTGTCCCCACCCTAAGGACTGGTGAGAAGTGGGGGTTCCCGGCTACATACCAGGCCCCAGTTTACCGAGTGCCTATTAGCAGGCACATTATCTCAGTTTCACTCCAAAGTGTCCATCTCCTGTCTCTTTTATTTCTGGAAGCAGGGACAAGTGTTCCAGATCTTACACCTTGTTCCCCCATTTTCAGCTAACTCCTAACTCCTGGGCTCAAAGACTTCCTTCCTTCAAAGCCCAGAGAGGTGGCAGAGATGAATGGGTATCAAAATCCTCTGAGCCCTAGGAGGCCTGGGCCTGGTGAGAGGGGCCAAGTAGAGCCCTGCTCTGCTGATGACATGAAACATCACACAGTGAATGCTTTACTTATCTTGAATACCAGCCTTTGGGAAAACAGGTGCCTGGGAAGGCAGTTTTCCTCGGCTTCCCTGAGGGAGCATTGGCAAGGCAGTCATTTAAGGATGTGTGTTAAATGAGAAAGAGAGTACCTGGAAATAAAAGGACAGCGGGACACACTTCTTCAGCCACCTTTATTCCTTCCTGGGGCCTAGGATGGTGGGCATCGTTCTGAGAAGGCCAGTCTGAGCCACTGCTGGGTTGTTATTAGCCTTGAGTCTGGCAGTAACCAAGGCCTTTCTTTTCTTGTTGAGTCTTGGGGCCAGGAGGGACCTAACACAGAAGTGGGCCTGGCTGCCTTGTCCAGGCTCTCCATGCTGAGCAGCTGCTCCTCCAGGAAGCTTCCTAACTGCTGCTCCAGAAAAGGCCCCTGGAAAGGCCTCTAAGGACCTGAAGGCAGGCAGCCAGCCCTCCCAACTTAGAGACAGCACCTCCCTCTGCCTCACCACACACCTGGCCCACTCTTGTGCAGGAAGCTTCACCTTTGGGAACTCAGGCAGGAATGGAGCAGGACACACAGTTATTTTGCTGATTTTGTTCATTTGCTTGCAGCAACTTAGAGGGTCAGCTCTGGGCACTTAGGGAAATATTCCTGGTGGTGACAATGATGATGCCAAAACCATGCTGTCTGCTCCCCCTGCTTTTCTCTTTGCTTCTCTTCCCTTTTTCTCTCTTTGCTGTTTCTTCCCTTCCTTCTTTCCTTTTCTCACTGTGTGCTTCCTTCTTTCCTCCCTTCTTATCAGAGTGTATGGAAGTCCACGCTCTAAGAATCCAATATGACAGCACCAACTCACTGAGTTCCCCGTGGTTCCTAGCAAACTTAAGCTCCTTCCTGCCTTAAGGATTTAACCAACAGATAGAAAATACTAATTGCTAACTTATCAATCCACAATCACACTGTCCACCATAATACTTAATGTGTAACTCACAGTAAAATGAAAACATTCTGTAGAGTGTCTCTGATGACTGTATCTCACTAGACTAGAGGGGCGCAAGCCCTGGCAGCATGTCATGGCCCATGCTGCTGTCAGGCACCAGGCCCCACCCACGGGCTGCTCCGTAACTGAGCACTGATCTAGGGCTTTGTGACAGCGCCTCTGTTTTAAGCAACAGTAAATTGACCCTACACAGTCAGAAAGGGAGATTTTTGATGGCTGCTGTCAATTTTATTGCTTTATCCTGGTTACGAGGAGAGAATCTGCAGGCGTGGTGTGTTTATTGGTTTTATGTATCACATGTGGTGGCAGCTCTGACAAGCTACTCCTATAAAAATGTGTTATTATTGCATGTTGTAGCTCAGTGAGCTGACCCTGCATTTCAAAGTGTACTGAAGCAAACAGCATTGAAGTCCATAAAAGCCCACTGGCCTCCATCACAGAGGACTCCTTGCATGAGCTGCAACTCCCACAATCTGGGAGCAAATTACATCTTTCCCCTGTGCCAGAAGCCATCCCTGCTAACTGAACACAGCACAGACCCAAATACAGGCATTATCTATGTATCTATGTAAGATTTCAGGACACAAAATGGTCATTTTATTTCCTACTTGCCTAACTTCCCAGTAAGTGTCACTTGCAGTTTTGAAATTTACAAAAGTATGAAGTCGATGTCTTTGTAAAGTTTTTATATATGAGTATAGGATGCAAGAGGGGTGTCTGACATTGTTTTCTATCTGCTCTGAATGCCAAAGGGAAAATTAACTTAAATTACAGCAAGAGGAGACGTGCTTAGTTCTAAGCAAGTCATGACTAGGGGGAGTCTGAGTGTTGAGCTAGAATCGGTTGCCGCATACATTAGGAGCTCGAATGCCCAATATGGCGGGAGTTAGTCTGAAGGCTGCAAAGCAGTCGGCCTGCCCAGTGTAGCTCCCAGAGCTCCTGGATACTGGTTTACCACCAGAATCATCTGGGGGAATTCTTTGTAAAACAGATTCCTGTGCCTTGCCCCTAGATACTGGGATTCTGTTAGACCAGGGTTGGCCTTGGACTCTCAGCCAAATGATTTCATGAAAAATCCTTTTCCTATTCCTAACTTTATCAACCAACAGCAGAAACATGTGTTAGACTCCATGAGCCAAACAAGCTGAAGAATTCCTCCATAGCCTTTAAGAGGAAATTTCCTGACAAAATGGGAAAAAAGTTTTAAGGAGCCTTCACACCCAAGGGTGAGACATCTAGCCAAGCCACTGGTCGGTCTCCTCTGCCACAATTGCCATGTCACAGGACCTGCTCCTCAACCACTCTGCCCTCCCACCTGCCCCTACCTGTCCCCACCAGCTCCCACTCCAGCCCAGCTGTTGACAACATGAAATCACTTATTGAATATTTTGTGTCTTGAAAAAGGAGAGAACTAATTACTGTTTTTAAATTTTGTTTGGAAAATCCATTATTGCTCATGAAAGATCAAACAGTACACTTCACTGAACATCCACCACTCGCCACCCCCCACTGTCTTTAGATCATATCTGCTAAACATCTGTTCAAGACTGGGTACCAGATCCTGCAGAGGAAGCAGAGGACAGGGGGCCACCTGAGCATCCATCTCCATTCCTGTTGGTCCACGGGCTTCCTAACCAGCTTGAGTGGGTCTCCCTTTTTCTCTTTCTCCTGTCCTTGGAAACAACCTAAATATCCAACAACAGACAAATGATTAAATACAGTTGGGGATGGCATACTATGTTCTTGGGTGGGATAATAACATTCTAAACTTGCTGATTCTACCAGGAATTGAAGAAATACAAGTTAAAAATGAGATAAAGTTTTATATATATTAGTCTGGCAAAAAGAGGAAGCTGGATAATAGTGCAGGTGGGATGTGGGGTATAGGAGCCACGTGCACTGCTGATGGGTGTAGACTGATAGGTACAGCCATTCTAGGACCACGTGGCAAATACCAGTTAAATACATGACCCATCAATTCTGCTCTAGGCATTCCAAGAAAATTTCACATATTCACAGTATTTGGGGCAGCATTATTTATGGAGGGGGAAGTTCAAAGTAGTCTGAGTTTTCCTCACTAGGAAAATGGGCAAGTAAAATGTGGAAGACGCACCCCACAGAGTGTCATATAGTAGCCAGAAACAATGGATTAGATACAGCTACAGCGACATAGTTGACTCTTCAACATACAGTGTTGGAGGAGGTGGAGAAGAGGACATGATCGCAGGCTGACCCAAAAGCTGGACCTGGGCAATTGGTGTCTCCTCTTCTCCTCCCCTGTCCTTGTATGGGTGGTGCTTTCACGACGGGAGTCATTTTCAAATGCAGACTTGAGAGAGCAGGGTGTTGCTGAGACCATCTGCACGATGTACATGACAACGCTCACCCTTTCCCCGTTAAAGCCTCCACATAAACTTTTAAGATCCTGGCAGCTGGGTGTAGGGAACTCCTTGTCTTGTGGCCGCCCAAGACAAGCCTTGTATCTAAGTTCCCTTGCTTATTAAACCTGCCACCTGTCACTCTGGAGTGGCTGCCTCTTCCTTCAGTCTCCGTTTGTCCCGTGTGAGGGCCAGTTTGCAAACCAACACAAAGAGCTTGATGGACAAAAACGAACCCCAAACGACATATTAGCATTTTTATAAGTTATAAAAATACATGCATACAAAACAATACCACCTATATTTTTTAAGATTACAGAAAGATAAATCATTAACATGGTTGCCTACATACAGGGTGGGGGAGGGGGGTGGATGGGAGTGTAGGGAAAAACTAAATGACCATGGTGCCAAGGTTGATGTGCCAAGACCTAAAGAGTAGGATGACCTCAAATATCTGCATCTGAGGTTCTCTACTTGTGCACTAGCACGAGAGAAAATAATACAGCATGCCCTTAATGTAAAATGTGGCCGTTACAAATAATATTGCAGGAGATTTACAGACACTGTGATCTCATACTAAGCAAAAGAGGTTACCAAACATCATGCCCCCTATTCACTTTTTTTTGAAAAATAAAAAAATCTACATAAATTGAAAAATTGAAAGTGGCTGGTGGGGTACAGCAGGGATTAAACATTTTTGCTTTTCTGTATTTTTAATTTGCTTTCAATAACCATGTATTGTGCAATGAAGAGGAAATCAGGATTTTTTTTTTTAAGACTTTGCTTTGGTTTTACAAAGACACAAGAATAAAGAGGTCATAGGTAGCATTTATAGGTACTGAAAAAAAAGGAAGCGATCTTTTAGGCTTTGTGTTTTCAAATGCAAATGCTCAAACCCAAGCTTTGTGGGTTGCTCTTTCCTTTTCCTTGAGGACAGAGGGAGCGAGTTGTTCTAAGGATCCCCACTTGGAAGGGGCAGTAGGTGGAAGGAGCTGGGACACGCATTACCCGGTGGCAGTGAAATGATGGACATTGAGGTTGGGGGGAGGTGGCATTCACAGGAACTCCCCTCAGTCCTGACACAAGGAAATCTGCCTCCAGCCAGGAAAGTCACTTTAGCATAGCACTGTTTCACAACGTGTATCTACTCGAAAGGGCAGAACCTTCAGGCGAAGGACTTCTACTGAGACAGGGTAGGGCTGGAGGATGTGGTGACACCGGCCTGACATAGGAAGACTTGGAAGCTGCAATCTGCTTGCTTGAGGCCTTGCAGTTTCCTTCTTCATCTCCAGGCTGTTTACAGCCATCCTGGGCAGTGCTTCAAAGACACAGCAGATGACTTTGTTAGAGGCGTTCAGCTTTACAGCATTAACAGACTTTGTAAAGCTGTGTGGAGCAATTCCTAGTCATCATAGGCAACAGATCTTTTCCCCCACATCTGAACAGACTTGACTGGCACGTTACGAAGCGTATAGGGAACTTCAGTCTTAGGAGCAGATTCCTTTCTTTGAAGTGCTTGCCTGCATCCAAGTATTGGGACTGACAGACCCACCGGCAGCCTGTGATGTTATAAGAGATGGTGACCTTGTTTTTTGGAGTGAGTGGTCCCAGAAATCCGTGAGATGTTGCTGCAGGTTCGTCTGTGAAGACTGGTGTTAACGCCTCCAGTTCAGGGTCTGAGTTGTCTGAACTGCCAGAGAACATGAACCTGGCTGGACTGATGGACTTTCAGTCTACAAAAGTGATGAATTTCAGGTTCTACAAAGGTGGTCATTTCCAGCTCTTCTAGATATATGGCATGTGTACAATGCTAAGTGGGGTAGGAGGTGGAAAGAAAGGAATAACACAAAATGATTACTTTGAGGAAAGCATTAAAAACATATTAGTGGGAGGGAAATTAAATTAAGAGAACTGTCTTACCATTGAGTAACTTAATGTCTGGCCTCTACCGAAGTAAGCAAATTTCTGCAGTTAACATGGCTGTAATTTTTCATGTTACATTTGTGTTGTGAACCAAAAATCTAGATGGGAAATTGCCTACTAATGAATTAGAACTATTAAAAGAGCCCTATTACAGAGAACGATTAGCTTCCCTGGCTCATGGTTTCCCACCAATCATCGAGTTTGTAATTTTGCACCATATGATTTTTCTGCATATAAATTTAGGAAGAGGAAATGAGATGGCTTAGATCGTTCACGGAGGGTCTGCATCTGAATTCAACTGCATGAGACCCAGTAATGTTTAGAAAGGTCAAGAGCTTTAGGACCAGAAAAATCCAGGTTCTAATCCAAGCTCCTTTTACAGTGTGCATGTGAAGCAAATCACATAGCATGTCTGGGCCTGTTTGCCCATCTGTAAAATGGGGATGCCACCACCATCTGGTTTGAGGACTGTGTTGGGGCTCAGAAAAGATTGTAGTTAAAAAACACCTTGCCCAGTACTAAGTGTATGTATACAGTAGGCAGACAATAAATGTTAGATTGCTTCCTTCCATCCTGATGGCCTTAACGGTTTTCAATTTTGAGGAAGGAGAAAGGATGGGAGGGAAAGAAAGATAAGAAAACACAATGGTAACTGATGGAGCAAGGTTTTAAGAGAATGGAAGTAGGTGGTATCACTGAGAGAGGACGCCTCTTCCCATAGACTGTAGGGAAGATGGTGAGCATGGCGTGAAAGCTAGTAAGTTCTGCAGGCAAGGAAGAAGGTTGGTAGAAAGCACAGGAAGAAGCTCAAGGAGGACTTAATCTGGAAGAATGGAACATGCATGTGTTAAGTTAAAAAAAATTGCAAACATTCCACTCACCAAAAGTAATCTACACAAAACCATACTTTCCATAATAGAGAGCTATATTCAGTGACATTTTGGAGATGCTATGTATGCATGTGTATATGGGAAAAAACTTCATAGTCATTATCTTTTCATGCTAAATTTTTATTTCAATGTTATGCAACTGCATAAGTATAAATATTTGTCCAATATACAACAATTATGACATCCATAGGGAATTTCTTAGAGAAAATAAGACTGCAAACACTTTATTGCACAGATCCTAACAAACTTTTAAGCTGGTAAATCTACAGCTGGGAGTACTACTGAGGAGCACGTCTTAACAATCACAGGAGACTGACTAAAGAGAACACAGGAGAACTTCTACCAGCTGAGTGGAGAGGTTTACAACAAACAGGTACTACGTGAATGCAACCTTAGGTACTCTGTAGCCATCCAAAATGCAAAAACATATTTGGCAAAAACGGTGATACACTATACAAATATACATAAAAATATCATTTGTAAACAAGCAGCTAAGTTGTGCTTTAAAGGAAACTGGACAGTTAAAAAGCAAAGGCTGTAAACCATGAACGACCTCCCCGACAGACCTGTCTAGATGTCTGAGTGCAGAAGGATTAGGTTATGACAACTGCCAAACACAGGTATGAATTATAAATGTTGAGACCATTTGTAAAACCCATTTAAGTTCTTTCAAAATCTTTGTTTCTTCTACAATTCACAGCACAGTGATGGGGAATGGCTAAAACCACATGGGAAAAAAAATGAGGGGCAAGGAGGAAACTTTGTCTTTTTCTTGCCATCGCCTACTCATTTTACAATGAAGAACAACTAAGCAGTCGGTTAAGTTATGTCTTTGTTTTCGGAGTGGAGTTTACAGCCTCGCTAAACGATTTACAATCCACAGGGCTGTAAGATGATGCTGTGCTAGATGAACAATTTTATAGGCTGAAGATACTAAGACATCCCCGAGGGGGGCTGGGTGCTGGATTATATTTATTGGTAATTTTTTTTTCCTCTTACAAAACGAAAAAATCCTGCTGTGGATCCCAAGCATCTTAGAAATACTTCTCTGTGTGTATTTTCTCTTAGTGCCTTAGTATTTATGTCAGCAAGTGCCGTCTTACAATACAAAACAAGTCACCAGGAAAACTGCGACAACGAAAAAAAACAAACAAAAAGACCCCCTCAGCACTAAAATGACTGGACAAATTCTACAGTCCATGGTATACAAAATTTAAATAAGGCTTAGCAAAAGTAAAAAGGACAGGCACATTCAAGCACCAAATAGCTCCAACAAATCTTTTTTTGTTACAAAAATGCTGCTCTTTGTTAATACAGTATTTTTTTGCATACAAATAAAGAGACCATGTTATGAAATGTATGGAGCTACCTGATGCACAGAAATGAATGTGAAACCCAGGAACTTGCTAAAAACAGCAAGCTTCATCTACAACGTAAGGCCCCAGCTATGTATTAAAATGTATCTGATGTCCTGATTATTCCTTAGTATATACGCTATGATGTCAAAATCCACACCCCCCCCAACTTGTCCTCAAAAAAGCAAATTTAAAACCTCTTCCAATGCCTTGATACTTATTATTCAACCTAAGTGCTAGCAGATTTGTGTGCGGCCAGTAACTTTCCTCTTTGTTCAAGAGCAGGGCTGGTGCAGAACTACTACAAAATGTGTGCTTCTTGGACTAGGGACTCGTAGCATAAAGGCCTGAGTTTAAGAGCATGAAAAGAAGGGAAAAGCAAGAGAATGGAAATAAAGTCGACACGTGTTTATAGCCCCTGCTCTACCTACAGTGAAGACCTGACATACACACCCACAGACAAGGACCACTGGCCTTTCAGACAGTTGGACCCAGGATCAAAATGGCCATGAGGATGACTGTGAAATGAACATGGCTAGCTCCATCTGCTCTGGCCATTCCTGATGGAGGAGGATTCCAAATGCAGCCATTCAAGTAGTTCTTGCTTTAGATCTGGAAATATAGGTAGCCAGACACAGTACTATCAAAATCTCTGGTTAAAAATACACATTAAAAACTCACAATCTAGTGTATTTCGGGCTTTCTTTAATCATCAACTCTAGTTAGAATGTTTCAACTTAGAAAAAGGTAGCCTTGAAATATTCCTTTCAACCACAGACCAAAACATGTGGGTGGATGTGTATATACACAAATATGGGTGTATCTATACTTTTACACACACCCAGTTTCAACCATTTTACTTCATTCCTGCATTATGATCAATGGTAAAGCAAGAATCTTATTAAAAAAAAAAAAATCTGCAGTAAACGACGCCATCAGCAGCAAGGAATTGGCTCTACATCCCAAACCAAACACACTGCTAGATATTTACAGAGAAAATCTTTTCCCTCAACAACCCTCAACCTCAACTGTAAAGATTGTTGTTGCTGTTTAGGTTTTGTGTTTTTTTTTTTTTTTCTCGTACAAACACTATCTGGTAACAGTTTACCGGTTACAATTGGGAAGGCATTTGGAAGAAGGTCCCCTCTTTCTCTCCATCCCTTCTCTCCCACGTTCTTCAAGGAGGCTCCGGGCTCTGCCTGGGGGGTGTTCCCACGCAGTGCTGGTTTCCAAGGTCAACAAGATGCAGTTACAAACGCAGGCGCAGACTGGGTCTCCCAGTCTCGCCCCGGACCTGCTCCATCACCAGGCTTTTTTGTGAGGGCTGCCTCGCAAACTCTCTTTTCCCCGTCTCTGCCGCAGCCCCGAGTCCTTCTCAGATGTAAGGGCGATGGGATGCTCAGTGTTTGGAGCTGGGGACGACTTAGTCACCTCTCTGCCCACATTCTGTTTCCTAGTCTGAGGAGGCTGGGTGGGGGCTGGCTCTTTCCCTTTGGTTTCTCCTGAGGGGGCTGCTCCTGAGAGGGCCCTGTCCCGGTGGCCAGCGGCCCCCACCACGCCTGGGTTGGGGTGATGCGACTCCAGAGTGATGACTGAGCTGTGGAAGGATGGCAGGGAGTCGCTCTTTGTCATCTGGGTTCTGCCGTCTCCCGCAGGCAGTGACTTCCTATGGTCCCTGCTGCTGGAGCCTGGGGGCTCAGCCGCAGCCCCGCCAGCCTGGGCAGAGGAGTTATCGCCGCAGGTTGGAGAAGCTTCTCGAATCCCCAGTCTGGCCTCAGGAAAGCTGGAAGAGTAGCTCAAAGACTTCTCTGGGAGGGCAGCACAGTGGAAAGAGCTCTGCCCCATGGCTGAGGGCGACCGTTTCATGCCACTGGGCTTGCCCGCCTCAGTCAGCGGCTTCTGGGGACTGGGCCCTTTCCCCTTGGCCTCTGGACAGCTCTTCCCCGCGGCCGCTGTTGGCCTCTCCGCGGCCGCTGCTGGCCTCTCCGCGCCCTTGGACTTGGCCTCACTGGGCGCCGGGGCAAGGCTGGTCTCCAGCTTCCCGATGTCCGCCGGGGCAAGGCTGGTCTCCAGCTTCCCGATGTCCGCCGGGGCAAGGCTGGTCTCCAGCTTCCCGACATCTGCTGGGGCGTAAAGTGCTTCGGTGCATTTCTTGCCTTCAGACTTCCCATCTGTGCTGGAGGCCAGCAGACTCGGGCTCCTGTCTGTCTGTTTGCACAGAGGGGTGCAGTCTTTCACAGTGGATGGTTTTTGGGGCTTTGGAGATGGGTTTTGCTTTTCCCCGACAGTGGGAAGTTTCTGGTCCACCGACTCACTGGCCCCTGAGTGTCCCTGCCGAGGCAGATGCTCAGGCTTCTGCAGCATCTCTGGGGGATGCCCACCACTGGTGGGTCTCAGCTTGGTGTCTAGAGGACCCCCTTCTGTGTGCAGGGGGACTGAGGGTCCACTTCCTCCCTGGCCAGTCACACTGCTAGCTGTGGCCTGGGGGCCTGTGAACACCTCCAACACACTCTTAATGCTGCCCTTCCCCTCTCGGCCAGGGCCACTGGGGGCCTGGGCACCAGGGTCTTTGCCCACTGCAGCCCCAACACTTGGCTTCTGGGAGGAGAGTGGCCTGTCTGGGTGCTTGGACTTTGGAGGGCCTGGGTCTGGGCCAGGCCTGGGCTTATGGCTGCTGCTTTCACTGTGCATGGCAGCAGTGGGCTTGGGAGGGTCCTGGAAGCCCAGGCTGGGGTCTGCAGCACAGGGCTTGCTCCCCAGCTCTCTGCTTGCAGGGTGGCTTGCTGAACTGCAATGCTGCCGAGCAGCCAGGCCAGGCAGCTCTTTGGTGGTGGGGGATTGCTGAGGGCTACTGTTGAGGTGCTTCTGTAAGGGCTGCTCTTTCTTTTCTGGTTCCCTGGGACTGTCTTTCTGCAAAGCTGGGAAACCAGAGAGCTTTGCATTCTTCGCACTCTCTGTCCTGGGTGGCTCCAGGGACCACCGGGCAGGAGTGGCTTCCGGCTTGGGCTCCAGGCCACTCCTTCCCTTGCCCAGCTCCCTCTCACAAGGAGTCCCTGCCAAGTACAAAGAGGAGTCCTCTCTGGCCAACAGCCTCACCTCATCTCGGCCATCTTTGGGGTTTGCTTTCCCACAAGGCCCGCATGCTTTCTCCATGGCCTGGATCTGGGTGTAGACATCTGGGCAGGTCCTCTCCACAGCCGGGAGGGTTTTGGAGTTGTCAATGGTTTTAGCAGCGTCTGGCAGACACAGCTCCTTGGAGGGGTCTCTGCGGACATCAGCCCTTGCAGCCGACCGCTCACTTCTGGCTGAGGAAGGGCCCTTCTCGGATGACTCCCTCCCACTATGCTTCTCCCTGGAGGGGGCTCCTTCGGGTAGGAGAGTGCTGTGCAATCTAGATAGCTCAGCGCCATGGAGGTTCTGCCCCAGGAAGGGAAGGAGCTTAACATCAGGACTGCTGTGGTCTTGGTGTTGACTGAGGCTGCCCTCTCTCCGCTGGGGATCACTTTCCATGACAATCGCCGGGGTCCTGGCTGTGTGGGAAGCCTTCCTGTCCAGCTTCAGCTCTGGGTCAGGCAGGGGAGCTGTGGGTGAACTCTGCAGACCCCGGCTGGTGGGCAGGAACCGGGGCTCGAGCAGGTAAGATTTGCTCACCTTGAAGCCAGCAGGGGAGGACTCCCTCTGACCTACAGTCTCACCCTTCCTCCCCCCGCTGCTGGGGGGAGCCAGCAGCACAGGGGGCCCCAGGTCACTGCACGGGCTGGGGCTCTGTGCCGGCTCTGGGGAAGGCAGCTCCGTCTTGGAGGCCTGCGGTCCAGACAGGAGAGCAATGTCCAAAGTGCCCTCAATTGGCTTCAAACACGACACAGACCTCCCTTCCAGCTTATACTCGGAGGGGCTTTTCCGGACAGGTGACTCAGGAGCAATCAAGCCCGGCTTCTCCACTCCACTGTCCACCCGGCCAGCTAGGGCCTTGAGAGGGACAAAGGAGATGGCGCTGATCTGAGCCGTGTGGGCACTGCTGATGAACGGCGCACGGCTCTCGGAGGCTGCCGGGGCCTCCTGCTGCCCTCCTGCCGGCCGGCCCGGGCTCCCTGGCAAGCATTCGTGGGTGCTGGGGGTCAGTTTGGGCTTGAGCACAGGGCCAAGGCTGTCATCTCTGTCTTCAAGTGACACTTTCTTTCGGAGGTAATCGATGTTGGCGAGCTTGCTGTCTAACTTCTCACCCCGGAGGCCCTCCTTGGCCTGGGGGTCCTTCTCTGAGTTGTCACCCTTCCCGGAGGTGGACCTGTTAGTGGAGTGACAGAGACCGTCTTGGAGGGTGCTGTGAGCCGAGGCTCGTTTGAGGTCACAGGTGCCCTGGCTGTGGTCCCTGGGTGCTGCCGCCCCCTCCAAGGAGACCCTCTCACTGGCCCGCGCACTGGCCTGCTTATGGAGAGCATCTTTCAGCAGGCTGCCCGGTGCCTGGGCCTCCTGCATGCCTGCTTTGTTATCAAAGTGACTTGACCTTTCTGAAGCCTTCGGGTAGATTTTCTTCTCTCTCTCTTCCAGTCTAAAAGTGGGAAGATTTTCCAAATCACTGCCAAGTCCGTGGGGTTTTGGGTGGGGCTCCTGTTTCTCTGGGAGCCCGTCGGGTTTCTTCACCACCACCTTGGCCTTCAGCTTCTCTCGGTCCAGCTCATCCACAGACTCCTGGCGGCCCAGCTTCCGGGACACAGGGCGTTTCAGGCAGCCTTGCTCCACGGGCCTGGCCCGGCTGAGGGCAGGTGTGTCACACACATTCTCCTCCAGGCTCTGCAAGGTCACCTCCCGCTGGGACTGCTCCCGCTGCACCTCCTCCTGGGTGACCTCCAGGCTGTGCTTGCGGGAGCACAGGTGCTTCTTGTCACTGCCGTAGGAGGGGGAGAGCTTCTCCTCCGACTGCACGCGCTTGAGCAGGGGGGACCGCGGGGGCTCTGCACTCTTGGGCCGCACGATGTGTCTGACAATGGTCGGAGGGGAGTGCATTTTGCTGGGAAAGGCTTGGGCAATCTTGGTGTTGCCAAGTGAGTGTCCCAACAGAGGGGATGGTGACCGCTGAGGGGAGGTGGGCTGTGGCGTGGGCGAGGGTGTCCGGGCCAGCGGGGAGAGCGGGATGCTACCTGCCGACTTCCGCCTTCCGGACCGGTACCGCTGCCCACTGAGTTTGGGGGCCAGACCATGGAGCGTGCTGGGCCGGATGTGCCCTGACCCCGCTGGGGAGTTGGGGGCACTAGAGCTTGGGGAGCTGCTCTGGGAGGAGTTAGTACCTGTGGGGGGAAAACAGAATGCTGTGAGTGATGCCCACCTTTCCATGCTCTCAGACCAGGGTGTTTTAGGGAAGGTCAGGGACAGGTCAGCAAACTGTCTCAGCATCTAACTCTAATGAATAAATGCTTTTCAGATTAAACCCTCCCACATCCAGGGTTAACTGGATACTTCCTGTCTTATTTAATGGTCCAAATCATCGTATCTTCTGCCCTTCCTGTAAATCCTGTTCTCTCTCAATGACATCCTCACCCCCTCTTTCCTTAAGCTGGAAGAAGCCTGTCTTCCAGGCTCTTCGATGGAGACCCCTCAACTCTCCCTTGCTGTGGAGGCGAGACGCCTCACTCACCGGATGGGAAGTCAGGGGTGGAGCGATAGCTGGGCGTAGGGGATCGGGGAGACAAGCTGTGAGTGGGGGACCCTGGGAGGCTCTCCCCTGATGACAGCGATCGGTTCAAGCAGGAGAAGCTTCGGCTGGTGTGGAGTAAAGGAGAAGGCTGCTTGGCTAGTTTTTTGAAAAGGGATCTCCTCCTAGGGTGAAAATAGGAGAAAACAGATCAGATTCTATATTCAAAACCACTCCTGCCTCCCCAAAATACCAGTGCATTCCGGACACACCTCTGGGCCAGAGACACAGATACAGTGGTAGATCCTATTAAAAACTGGGGACCCACTTTCAGATTAAAAAATTTCTATGACTTAGACCGAAAGAGTCTTTAATACTACGCAATGAAAGCTCCCTTCTTTCTTCTCTGAATTTCAAACCCTTTAAGAGGAGCTGGGAAAATAGAAAAAGGTATTTAATAAATACACATTCATTTGTTTGTCAGGTTTACGAGGAGATTGTTTTTGGCCTGAAAGCTTCCAAGTACATACCCCCAAACACCCTGACACCATTTAATTAAGAGATAATACAAAGTAAATCCCGGGAAGAAAAACCATCATCTTGGATGTAAACTTCTTTAGTGGTGATACACTGGGTCGAGGTTTTATCTCTGAGGG
This sequence comes from Camelus ferus, assembly GCF_009834535.1. Taxonomy (NCBI): domain Eukaryota; kingdom Metazoa; phylum Chordata; class Mammalia; order Artiodactyla; family Camelidae; genus Camelus; species Camelus ferus. Next base: position 44,845,523 of record NC_045698.1, on the reverse strand, counting down.
GCTGTCTGCTGTGCTTATTTCATTGTGAGCTCCCGACTATTCCTGAGGATAGTGGAGGCTGTACTTTTACATAAAAGAGCCGAGAAAGGGGAACTGAAGCTTATCCTATCAGCAGGGAGGCAGACACCAGGCTGTAGCAGAAGCAAATGTGTAGTCAGTGCCCAACAAGCACATCTTGAAGTAAAAAGCACGGCTTCAGATGGCTCCAAGTGCAGACAGCTGTACAGGGTTCCTCTGCCACCGCGCAAGCCTGGTTCACCCCAGCGCTTAGGCACTAAGGTTACAACCTGCTACTCCTTGAAAACAGTGTGTTCTATGTGACTTAAAGCACAATCAAATCTTAAAGCTCACCTTAAAAAAGAAAAAAGAAAAAAGAGATCTCAGAATGTGTGTGTGTGTGTGTAGTTTAATCAAAATAATAAATGCACTTGAGTTAAAAAGTCAAATACGTTGATGAACTTATAATGAAAAATAACAACTCTCTGCTCTGTCTTTTGCTCAATCCCCAGAGAAACCACTTTCTACTCTTCTAGCTGCTGGTTTTCCCATTTGTCTGCAAATTGTTAAGTAATATGCTTATGCTGTTTTTTCAGTTTTTCAATTTTAGAAATGATCTGTTGATTTCCTACCACAGAAAATGAGAATTAAGTTCTCATACAACTCCTTCCACCTTCTGACCCAAAATACTTCCCTGTTTCTATTCTTCCCAGTAGAGCTAAACCAAAATTTTTGGTTTGAAAAAAAAGGCTGGTGTTTTCTTTATTTTACATGATAAATACTGTTCAGAGCTGGGCCATGTAAGATATGATTCTATTTTTCTTTCTTGTACAACTCTGTCTTTCCTGGAGTTAATAGTCATTCCTTTTTTATTTGCTTACTTTTCTTTTCTATCATCAAAATTCCTCACAACCTAGGGGCAGGTATAGCCCAGCAGTAGAGTGCATGCTTAGCATGCATGAAGTCCTGGGTTCAATCCCCAGTACCTCCATTAAACAATTAAATTAAATTAAATTTTAAAAATCCTCATAATCTGATCTGACGCACCAGATCCAAGCAGGTAAAGGAGTGACACTGCGGCATCAAGCAGGGAGCACATCCAGACAGTTGCCTGGCGAGAAATGTCCCCACCAGAAACACATACACACATCATCCATGGTGTCTGCAGAGCACAAAATGGCACACAAAGTGCCTCCTGGACTGCAAATGTGTAACCCAGTTAGGCTTTCAGTCAGTAAAACAAAGCCTTTTTATTTCTAGGCTTATTTGGATGCTTTAAAGATCAGTTATCTTGGAATATCTGGCATTAAAAAATAGCAACTGTTTGTTGTCAAATTATGTAAAGGACATTATTAAAGGTAGATGTAATGCTAAAAACTGCCTGAAGTTTCAGTTCCTCAAATCCAACTCAACTGAAGTCTAGAGACTGAGAAACAGCAAAGGGCTTTTCATGGCTCTCACACGTGAGAGAATAAAGCCATCTACAGTGTAACTATGTGAATCTTTTCACTATGAAAAATAATGCTGTTAGGAATTAATAGAAATGCTGATGAATGAATAGATGTGAACCACAGCATAACATTTCTCAGAGAGAAAAGGACCCTTCTTATATGAAAGAGTTTAAATTAGGTAAGGAGTAACCCGCCTTCAGTGTGGGACACAACCAAGCCCAGGAAGAGGACTGCTCCAACGCACCTTTCTAGACTTTCCTTCTTCTTAGATTTCTTACTCCGCCTCACCATCCGGCTCTTGTAGCTGTTTCTCCTGGCTGGTCCTGTTTTGATTGATGTATTTTCAAATGGAGTGGTTGTGATTGACACCTTATTTCCACTCTATTAAAAAAAAAAAAGGGAAATGCTGTGATGACACAAGACCAGAACAGAGATAGGAGATCCAAAGACAAAGATCTGTAAGGACAGATATACTTAAAAGGCTTTCTGTTTGTCAGTGACCCTTCAAGCAGTCAAGTATGATGGAGCACAAACTGGGTGGGAGGAAACTGTGAGGTTTCCTCAGGAGGGGGGCTCTGGACTCCACAGAGCTGCCTGTACATCCCAGCCTGTGACCTGAGCACTTGCCGGTACCATCTAACAATAGAGTCCCGCCATCTCGTGGGGCTCCTCTGAGGATTAAGGGGATGGAGTTTGTAAAGCCTTTAGCACCAAGGGTGACACAGGGGAGGGGCTCTATAACTGTCATCTTCATCCATGTGTATTAAGTATAAACATGCCCAGGGGCTGTCTGCTCTTGGTTGATTTATTTTTCTTTTCTCTCCTTTTTGTGTTTTTCCTTTGACCTAGAAGTCATAGAGCAGCAAGACTGAATGAGACTTTTATTTTTAATTATTTTTAAAGATTCCTTTTCTACCACCGGAAAACCTGTCAGCATGCACAGCTGGAAAGTTTATGCCAGCAATAGCCTCTCTCTCGCCAGGTCAGGCAGGGTGAGGTCATTCCTGGCGGGATTCTGTGTCCTTCCACTTGGTCCTGGGACAGAAGCTTGCTGGGCAGGTCCCAGGGATGGATTTGACAGCAGTCACAGGCCAGGCTGAGGGATGCCCTGGGCAGGTGGGCGGAACCCATCCCAGACAGCACCCATCCCCTTCACTCCCATATCAATGACCTCTTTTTGAATTTCTTAATAACCAGGGAGAAACACATCCTTTCAAAGTCACAGATGGCCCTGATTACCCAGAAAAAACAAGAAATATAAGGAGAAGGGCCTTTTAAACGGCCTATGCCCGGCAGATGCCTAGCAACTTGGCTCTAAGTGGCGCTAAGAGTTGGGGGATCGAGTATGGTGGAGGCCGGGAACTGAAAAAAACAGAGATTGTTTCAACATCAACATCCACCTCCCCACCCGATTTGGGAAGTAATACAGGTCATTATAAGAAAAAATAGTCAAGCATATACAGAAAAAAATCGTTGAGAAGCCTATCACCCAGCTAACATTGGTTATATTTTAGTATATTTCCTGCTGTTTTTTTAACAGGCATGTATAAATTATGCATCTATACATACTTTATAAATAACTTTAATCTTAATTAAACTAATCTAATGTTTAGTTTTATGTTGGTTTTTTTTTTTACTTCACATTTCATAACTCTGTAAAATGTCTCCTTCATCACTGAATATTCCTTAAGAACATAATTTTTATTGGTTATATAGCAATATTCCATGAGATGGGGGAATCAAAATTTAACTATTTCCCTACTGCTATTGTTTTCTGCTTTTCAATTATTATTAGAGTTGAAATAAATGTCTTTATCTGTAAGTCATCATTCTAACCTGACATTTTCCTTAGATTATCCAATTAGACTCAATATACTGCATCAAAGAGTCTATCTGAACTTTTAAAAGACTCCTGGTACATAATGATACACTAATTTCCAGAAAGTTTATGTCGATTTTTATTCTTGCCAGCAGCACATGAATACCTCTCTTACCACAGACTTGTCAGAACTGAATTTGGTGGTGGTGGTGGGGTTGTCAGAACTGAATTTGGTGGTGATAGTGGGGTAATTAGGCATTTATTTATTTATATATTTATTTATTTATTTATTTATTTATTTATTTATTTAATGGAGGTACTGGGGATTGAACCCAGGACTTCATGCATGCTAAGCATGTGCTCTACCACTGAGCTGTACCCTCCCCCTCAGAACTGAATACTAACATTAAACAAATGAGTGATTTTATAGGAAAAAGTTACATCAAGTTTTAATCTTTGTTCTTTGACTATTAACCAAGCTGAATGCTGTCTCATTTATTTTGTACCATTTGTATTTCTTCAGGGAATGATATGTTCATGTCTTACATCCAATTTAGTATCAAAGGTCTTAGTACTATTAATTTTGGAGTTCTTTATATATTTAAGAACATATAATCCCATACTTAATGTCATAATTGTAGAAAAATATTTTAGGGAAATGGGATTTGAACTTAAACAAGGGAAAAAATGTTTTTATTATGAAAGAATAAATTACATGTTTTACAAGCAAATGCCAAAACTTTAAAAATAAATCTTTATCTGATAATAGAGATGGACATTCTACTTATTCTTTAAACTAAAAATTCAGTGTATTCCTAGGAAAGGCCTACTAATGAAGGTTGTTTGGAATGGGGTTTTCTCTTCACAAACTGAGTGAGGCTGGGCTAAAATTTTCCCTATCTGCCTTAGGAGATGGAAAAAGGCAACAAACATGGCAGGAGTTTGTCCTCACTGAAGCCCCTTCCGTCCTTTTCTACATCACATACGAGTGACACAGAGCTGCAACGACCCCTGGGGCTGCTGTGGCACGTGAGTCCCTGGAGCCGGAACCCACTCACACCACAGCACTGACTTTCATATTCCTGTTGACAAGGGGCTACCAATGCCACTGAGCATTTTAAAACACATTGTGACTATTCAAGCACTTTCCATATATATTCTCTTTATTTTCACAACCAAGTCATAAGGGCTGTAAAAAAAAAAAAAAAACAAAAAAAACAAAAAAACAAAACAAAAAAAAACCCTTTCGGGAAGGGATTATTATCCTTCCATTGTACAGAAGGAAAACAGATTCAGAGAAACAGGGTCTTCTTTCCCAAGTCACAGAGGCCAGAGGAAGAGCCCAAACCTGGCTCTCCTGCCCCTCACCCCCTGCCCACTCCTTACGGGCTGGGCACGTTCTCACCCCCCACCCCTTCCACCTCCCTTGTTCCCAGCAGAAGGCACAGCTTAATGAGTGGGGGTGGGAGGGTGGGGGGCGGAACCAGGTGCTGTACTGATACAAGGAATGATCACACTGTCAAGAAGAAACTTAAAATATATAAAATATCAAACATTATATGACATAAACATAATATAAATGCTGAACATTTCTCATCAGAAAATATTTATGACCAGGGTTTGCTGAATCAGAGCCCAACATTGAGCCCTGTACAAATGTCTCTTTCCACTATAAAAATCAAACATGCTTTTCTCTTGTTTCTTTATATGGCTGTACCAGAGGACAGTTCCCTTGACTTACGGAAATATACCAAGAGATAACTTCCCCAAGGAGAAAGACAGACACAAAAAATGCAGAGTGCAAATACTTGGTTGGAAACATTGTTGATTACGAAAATGGTTAAGATTGGAAAAATAATTTCACGGAGCACAGGTGAGAATTGTGAAGCCTGACACCTTGTGGATCCATTGGCTATAGCAAGTGCTGCCAGAGCAGGGAGCAACATGTTTTCCTGGCTCATTTACCTCAACAAATTGTTTTGGAGAAGGTGCAAGCTCTTATCGGAGATATTCTGTGGTATTGTTTTAAAAAATAACAACAGCAAAACCAGGCCAGTGGACTATTAAATGTTCAGTTAGTTAAGTATTCCTTTAAACTACTTGTGTGATTAGTGTACAGCGGGAGGGAAATTATTTTAAGCTGGCTGAACTGAATACAAAAAGTGAAGTCAGGCTATACAGTCTCTTCTCTCAGTCTGACTCCGTGTTGGTTTATCAGTTGGCCTTGGGTATCTCACTGAGATTCTTTCTCTGCAAAATGCACGTGATGGACCAGCACCCTTCGAGACCATGCCCTGACTCACACCTCCGTGGCCCAGCCCCAGCTATCCAGCACACTTCAACCCATATGCTATGAATTCAGGCTCCAGCTACTGGTTTACTCATGTGCCTCAAGCGCTCTGAGCTTCCTGCCCTTGTGCTTTTAGGCATCTTCCTTGTTTTGCCTAGACCATCCTGCACCCCCTTTCCACACATTCCACAGCCACCCATCCTTCACAGTCCTGCACAGAAACCCCCCAAGTCTTGATCCCTGTCCACCCTGGTGGACAGCTCTCTATCTTTCCGAACTTGGGCCATATTTTCAGCCTACTCCTTTCATTTACACTTTGATAGCTGAGTATTGCCACCGTTTCCCCCTGAACACTGGGTTGTAAGTTCTTGGCAATCGGAGAACTCCATGCATAGAGCACTGTGCTGTGCTGGCTGGAAGCACAGGCTCGGGCTGCAATGCTGGGAGGGAATCCTCTTCTGCTCCTCCTAGCAGACACCCTTGGGCTGCTCTGCTAATTGCTCCCTGCTTTCATTTCTTCATCTAAAATGGGCACATTTATATTTATAGCACCTCAGCATGGCATATGAGGACTACCTGAGTTTACTCATGTAAAGTGCTCCCAATTACCTATTACTCCCAATTACTGATTAGAGCAGCCAAGTTGGACAGGTAATCCTGTGAGCAGGGGATATGACTGGGTCAGCGTGGCCTCCAGCATCCACTATTGTGACTGGACAAAGATTTCAGTGCTTTCATAAAGTTCTTTTAGAAAGCTACTTGAAATATACATACAGCCCTACATAATGGGCTCCGTGAGATTCTGTGAAGTGGTCTGCAAGTATAAACTACCCGTAAACAGCATCCAAGAATACCAAAATATGGCTACTACCTTGATGTCCTGCCAGGGACGGCACATCAGAGCCCAGTGTTGGTCCCAGTTACTTCACGCTTTGTCCAAGAATCGCTACTTAAATTTAGAAGAAAGCTGCATGATTACACAGTTCACTGGAAAGATAATTAAATCCCTTGTATCCTTTTTGTCTCATTACACTGGTTACTCCTCTCGAGTGCTTTCCTGGTGAACCTCTACTTGAGTCTGAGACACAGCACGCCACGGCTTCGAAAGGGAGCTAAAGGCTCTCTGTTACGCATGTCCGGGCCGCTTCAGAAGAGACACACATCAGGCCGACCCAGAAATGAAGGCACTTGGGAACCAGACGAGGACAAAGTGTTATAAATGGGATCAACTGGTTCTACCCAGAGACCTTTAGGAGAACTGGACATTCAAATTTCATAGAAGCAGGAAGAGAGATTTTAAAGTCCAGCATCATATTAAAATACTTAATAAAATAAATTACAAAAGTGACCAAAGGTCTCAGCAAAATAAACAAATGCATATTTTCTCAAGATACATGTAGGTTTCACTTTATTATTTCTTCTTCTGATTTTATGAGCAGATGTAAGAAATAATATAAAGATACCCTGGGTCAGGAGCTAAGATGGGTATAGCATAACACTGCTATAAAGAACGCAGGAGGCCGAATATGTTACCACTTAAAATCCATTTGCTGATGCCGAGACTCTAAGATGAATAACAACTAAAAGAAGCTCACTTACAAAACATAGATTTACTATCTAAACAAAGGGTGAACTAATGGAAAAGCTCAGGGAGCAGTTTAGATAGAAGCACCTGTCTGCCTACTTTTGTGGCCCTGAATCCACTGGAAAGTCTTATATATTGGATACAGTAGACAGAGGGGAAAAACCCCGAACAACTGGCCTGGGCCCTTACTCACAAAGGGTCGATGTGGAGCAGAAGTGGGGCACCCCTGGACCGCAGGCTCAGGTACTATGAGAGATGCGGCTGGTCAGACTCATAAACCTTTGGTCTCTTTCTTGAATTTTGTCTCGGGGAGTCTGAGGTCATTTCAGGTGACTCTCACAGCCAAGGGATCTCCAAGTCGACAGTCCTGCTCTGCCTTCAATTTCTTAGACACTTACTACAACAGAGTTGTTCCATGCCAGTTGGACAAAGAACATTTTCCAGAAGAGATGGTGAATGAAATTAAAAAACTCAGGTCTGACTTGTGGTACCAGAAGAGCAACTCCAGCCACCTTAAGGCTTCAGTCCCAAACCAAACGGCATATACATTAAGACATGAATCAAGACACAACACAAGTAATCGTATGTGCTTGGCTCCTCCCATGGTAACTTTTGGACAGCAAGCAAAGGAGAACCCCTGGTTCACCCCAATTCCACATACATTTACTGAGCACCCACCCACGTATGAGGCACGGGGTGAATGCTGGGATGGCATGGGAAGCTTTAATAGTAACTCCACGTCCCTCCTGCAGGTCAGATTTGCCAGGCGTTCACTGTGTCTGATTTCCAACACTGCCTATGGCCCTGAAAAATTCTCTCAATGTTCAGTCCTATTCCTCCAATGATGAATTGTATGCATTCAAGTGAAGGTTGACTAGAATTAGGGGAACCAGCTATAGGTAAGGATGACAGCAGAGCCAGGCCCCAGCTTCCATGGGGCCTGAGGCCAAGATCAAAATTTCATTAATGCTGTGAAGTGACTAATGGCAATGACTTTCCTCCAATCTGCCACTTCAGAACAGACCTTTGAATGTGCACGCTATTACTACTTCCAGAACCAAGACCAGATCCTGAATCTTTTGAAGAACATGCCTGTGTTGGCTGGGGGATGAGAGAAGGAGGAAAAGTCATCACCTCCCTGCAGTACTTTCCAAGTTTCTAATTTTCTTTCAAGTTCTAGTTCAGTGTCACTTCTCTGTGCTGCCTCTCCCCAGTCACAGAATGTTCTCCCCAAAAGGATGGCATCCCTCCGCGCCGCCAGCACTGGCTCATCAAGCTGCACTTTATCTGCTTGCATGTCTCTCCTACAGCCCCCCTCCTTCTCGAGGGCAAGGACCTGACTATGACTCCCATGTTACCAACATCTACCAGGGTACCTGCCTCAGAGCAAGTGTTCTAGAAACAGTCTGAATGTACTCTGTTCAAATGACATATCTGTTAAAGTTTTCTCTCTCACAGGCTGCAGATTATCTGGAGTGATGGCTCACATCTCTCTGACGGCCTGCCCCCTTCAGGCCCCTCCTGGTGCTCACACAGCAGGAGGTCATCCTTAAATCCACTGACTTGTAAAATAATCTTACAATTAAAGACTGTATTTTTGATCAGAGATAGTCTTCTTTTCTTGAAAAAAACTTAAAATCAAACTCAAATGTGTCTTTGTTTTAACCAGATCCATATTTGGAGCTATAACTTATATATTCCGCAGTCAGCAGGTGGCAAAGCAAATAACTCAACCAAACAGAGAGGGTCACTGGAGATAGTCTCCACCATGCTCATGCTTCTTGTGATTGTCTCACTCCACTGTCTTGAGTCAGCTTACACTCCATGTAGAAACTGGTCTATGTTCAAATTCATTTGTACAAGAGGGGAAAGGCCGAATGATTTCCAGAACCCCTTCTTCCATGACCATCTATTTCTATCACTTACAGTGTATGTTATGTACTCACAGCTCTAACTTTCAAAGGAAATCCAGCTCTCAGACGCAACCTTCAGATCTGACCTCACAGTTTAATACCACTTTGTCTTCTGCTATATAGAATAAAACCTACGAAATGTAGCTGAAGAAAATCGCCTTTAGGATAGATGTTTTCCAAACAGATGTTTTCTATGAGAACATTTACTATTTGTAATTTAGGGTAAGAAGTAAAATTAAATTAGGAAGTGATTATGCAGCTACCCAAATGTGTTTTTCCATGCTATAAAACCAAAGAATTCATGTTATTTTTGCCTTTACATAAAACCTGAGACTACTGAATCCTTTCTCAGGAATGAGACTGGGTGGGTGTGAATTTGCTGTACAGAAGGACTCTAGGACTTGGAGTAAAGAACTCTTAGTGCTAGTTCCTTCTGGCTACCTGATTCATCTGGATGGCCATGACACAAAAAAGACAATACCTTTAGCAGGAGCTCGATAACTTCTGTGTGGACAAGTCCGTGCACTGGTTCTCCATTGATGTGTGTGATCAGATCCCCAGCCTTCAGTCCCGCCTGGCAAGCTGGACTTCCTTCTTCTACGTTCTAAAGTTCAAAAGGAGGATATATTTGTAAGCAAACAAATGAAAATCCTAACACCTGCTGTTTCTTGTGGCAGAGTATTCTGAGTTAATCAGCAAACGATCCTGAGCTCCTAAGAGGAAATCAGTAAGACATGGTTACTATTCCTTTTCTGTCATCATTCTAAAATAGGATAATTCCTATGGTCCCTTAAAAAATTTCAGATGATTTGAGAATGTATATATGTATATGTATGTGTGTGTATATATGTGTGTGTGTATACATATATACATACACACACACACACATATATATTTTTTTTTTTTAAAGAAAGGGAAAAAAATTCAAGAAAAGAAGAATGAAAGAAGGATAGAAATAAGACTACCTTTGACTATTTCTACTAGCTTGGTATGCAAAGTGGATAATCATATATGAAGACTAACAGAATTATGAGAAAGAATTCATTTTTGCTAAATTCACCTCCACCACATAGATAAAGGGCAACAGGTCCCAAATGCCAGCTTCACAGAAAAAAAATTTGCTGTTAACTACACCTCAGTTACGTTAACGTATTCATTCTCTGGTTTGGCTGGGAATGAAACTAACAAGGCAGAGAGACCATGGGTCTTACCCAAACAATATGGTGCACCGTGTAGATGTCACTGTCTCCCACATACACCCGGATGGCTCGGATGGTGAAACCATAGTTCTTCCCTGAACTGTGGATCACAATGGGCTGATGTGGACTGGCAGAAGCTCCTGAGGAATCTCGGCTGGGAGAAGAATCCCGTGAAGAAGAAGGGTCCGAGGACAGGGAATGGGGGGACATTGGACTCCCCAGTGGAGAAACAGCAAACATGTCTGCAACAAAGAAGCCAGTCATCAAAGCTGATCACACACACTCCGTACAGCCAGCCCTTAACCACGGAGCCCTGACCAGCTTGGCAGCACAACCACAAAACAAATCCATTTGCTTCTAATAAAGAAGAAATAATATAGAAAGATGTATATTGGTAGCTAGCATGGATTTCAGAACACAAGCCTGTCAAGGAAATTTCAGAAGTGTCTCTTTTTAAACTAACTTTTAAAGTAATAATCTAAAGTTTTAATTCCTTAGTTCTTTACACTAAGTAAGAAACAATACAAAGTGTCACTACTGGCTGTGATTTTTTAAAATACATTTTCTTTTAATTAAAGAAATAAATCATAGATGCACGAATTTCAAGTACAGCCTCACGCAGAGGAGGCGGTATGGACAGGAAAAGACACTCAGGCTACAAATCTTGCCCTAAACACATTTAATGTGGTCCTTCTCAAACACACATGGCTGGGAAAGCAGTTCATCAGTTTACTTCTGCCTTTTATATTATTGAACTAACACTGATGAAATAACTTTCATCAAGAAAACACAGCCACGTCAGCTTCTCTAGAAAAGAATCACTACTCACGACTATGACTGGAACTGATTCTCTTCCTATATTACCTGTACATCTAGCAAGGTTTCTGAGAGGATCTGCGGGGGGATAGAGAAATTTTAAGAAAAACTCAGTTCATACTCTTCAGCACCAATTCTACTCTGTTTTCCTTGTTTTATAAGCAAACATGCTTTTGTTTTTGAGTTCTTATCACTCTTCTACCCATATGAATCTAAACAGATCTTAACTGGCCAAGTGAAATTATGTGTGTGTGTCTGTGTGTGTCTGAGAAAAAGAGAATCTACAAAAGATGCTGCAAGTTAAACAAGAACTTGGTCAGGGCCAGGCGGCCAAGGGTGGCCCTACTGAAGACTCCCAGGGTGTGGAGAGGAACATGGTGGGCACAGGGAGCTCAGTGTACCCAGACTGCTGTTGGCTCCAGTTCTCGTGTCTGTCCAGAGGAGAACAACTAGGGAAACGGACCAGGTGCTTCACTCTCTGACTTCACATGGCACCTTGGTGCTCTTTTGCTGGCTACCTTCTGTCTCATCAGAAGGCCAGGTGAACAGACACACACTAGTGGGCAGGGACTTTCACGACATGCAAACAGCAAGAGGACAGAGTGGTTACACAGATCCAAACTGCTAAAAAGCCAGGCCCCTGACCCTTACCTCAGGCCGTTTTCCCTCGTCTCCCTAGACTGAAGAACTGCCCTGTGCCCATCAAGGGCTGAGCATCCTCACCAGTGCTCAGAGTGGGCCGACCACACCCCACTTACCTTCCCTGCTGCAGCAGCACTGGGGCCACCGCCTTCTGGTTATGAATAGTCATTCAAACTACGGAGACAGGTGTTTGCTTTATGGTGCTAAGTGGGCAGCTCCCAGAAAGCAATGTGCTACAGTGAGCACCACCCGCAAGGGAGCCTTTTCGTACACCCGATTTCTTTCTGCACAAATTTGAAAAATTTTAAAAATGTAAACAATCCCTTTTATACATGGTCTGTTTCCTTCCAAATCTGCAATATTCTTCTGTCGCCACTTCCAATCTCTCATTGTCATTTGAGGGATAGGTCCCAGCCGCCAGGGCCAGGGGAGTCACTACAGACTCAGTGATTAGCAGGGGCACAACCAGGTTGTGGGAAAATCCTGCAACTCAACAAAACCATAATTAAGCCTCATTTTTTAACACCAGGCAGGAAGTGATCTGACTACCAGTAGGAGGAAGCGTAACCCCACAGACAGGGCTGGCAAAACGTATCATTTCAGTGCTGTGTGTAACTCTACAGCCCCAGAAGTGAAAACCTTGCGTTCTCTGTGTCTATTTCTTCATTAGCCAGATGAGAAAAACTATACTTAGTTTTCCAACAGAGATGCTGTAAACAGCTCTGTAAAGGATATAAATCATGTATGGTGTTAGGAGGAAAAATCATTCAGAGGAGGGAAATTTATCACTTAACTTGGGGTAGGGAGGCAGAAAAGAAAAGGAAAGAAAACAAATAAAAGAAATAAGCCTTTGTGGGAAGGGAGCCTGCCTCCTCTCCTGCTGCAGAAAGAGGAGAAGGAATAAGCCATGTGTGCCTTCTGGGCAGTCGGGAGGGAGACACTCAGGAGGGCTGTGCCAGGACACCACCCGCTACTGCTTCAAGCAACCCTGCATCTCAGTCAGCATTCCAAACCGGGGGCAGGGTGAGCACATGCACAAATCACACAATTTCATGCGAGTCGATGTCTCTCTACCTCCTGGGATCATGAGGGACAGAGCACTGGCAGAAAGGGACTTTGTGACTTTCCCCGAGATTTTCCTTTTCTCTGTGCTTTCTAATCGCGGCCGAGCCATGTGAGAAGCGGGTTCACCGGAGGGCTTTGAGGAATTATCTGTACTGTCCACACACTCGCTTCGTCCATTTATCTGATCCAAGTGCTCTGAAAAACTGCCAACTGTGCAAAGAAGAAGGGATAAACACGTTCAGGAAAATTTGGGACAGGAGAGGCAGGGAGAGGGGAAGAGAGAGAGAAAAGGAAGGACAAACACTGGGAAACAGACAACCATGTGGTTCGCGAGTCCACACGGTGTCTGGCCAACATGAAAAACACGTGATGGGTTTGAGAAAGGGGATGCGGAGGAGGAAGGACGACAGAGGCTGTCCATTCCAATTTCACTCTCCTGGTACACAAGTCTGATAATTCTCCACCAACAACTCCATTTAACTAGAATAATTACTTCTTAGAACTGAATTTTATGACCCTAGTAGAGACAACTCTTTTCCCTGACCCCACCATGAAAGGCTATGAACCAAACATCACCTTATGAACTGCACGACCACCCGCCGTATACTATAATTATCCTGAGATACTGATGATCATCATTAGCATCATTTGCTATGTGGACATCGTTTAATCACTTCCTGGGGACTTAGGTCTGTGTCTTCTCCTACTATTTTTCTAGGGCACACTTCACACTAAGCTCCGTAAGTCACTTACGGGCTCAAGTGTCACCTTTGACTTCCCCCACGCGATGCCTCCTTCCACTCTAAGCTCCTTGTACATTTCACAGCGAGACAAAGGGGTTGCCTCACTACCTTACCCAATGTCTTGCTACACCTTCTTGGCTTTTAACTGGACAGTGCCACAGGCTGATGTGGTCTGAAGTTCTGGGGTCAGTGAGAAGATCCAACCCTCTGTAAGCCAGCCATCACATCTTCTTTATTTTTAATTTTATTAACCCTTAATATAAACTGGAGGGTTTTTTTAAGTTAAAAAATTAGGACTTCCTTCAGCAGAGAAACGTTAGAGAATATATAATCATGCAGAAGGGTGCAGAAAAGGAAAATCACTGACACCAGTCTGGTAATCGCACATGCCAAGAGTAAAGAAACTTCCTGAGCAGAAGCGACATGAAGAATTTCCCAGAGAAAAGTCAAAAGACCATCCCTTTTGGTTTCTCCCATTCTTTCTCTCACAAGCTATCAGTTTTCTGAGGTTTTTTTTTTCCTTTCCTTTTTTTTTAACCAGTGATAATACACCTTTGTCCAGAAAAAACAATGCTTATCTCCCTTTTCCTTCTAAATGCTACATTATAAGCCTTTTTGCTTTAAAAATCAACACTATCATCACGTTAAGATACACAATCCACCCAGTGAATTCAATACCATTATGAATGATCCTTTGAAAGACCAGCCAGCACATTTTAAAGTGCTGACCATGTGACATTCTTTGCCTAGGAAAGAGGCTTAATTAGATTTTACACTTCTGTTACACTGCCATATACACATCACTCGACTGCACAGCTGAAGTTTGGTCCTAGTTTACAGCAGTGGCACAGACCCCAACGCGGGGTCTAAGCTAAGGGAAGCCTAGGACTTGGGACAGTGGGCGTGGGAATAGCACGGCTCAAGGTCACCCACTGTGCTGCAGGTACAAGAGAAGATTCAGAGACTTCATGGGACACTCACCTGACCTACAAAGGAAGACAATCTTAAGACAAATAGCAACCATCTTTCCTCTTCTATATCCCAAACTCAATCCCCCTTCACAGTGTATCTATTCCATTCACTCTAAATAAAGAAATCAACTGCTGAAGGTCTTGACAAAAACTGCTTCACAAATCCAAAAAAAAGAAAAAAAAAAGAAAAAAAAAAAAAGAAAACCTCATCTGAAAAACTTTAAGCTTACTTTGAGGTGAGTTACACATTCCCTTCTCATTCTAATTTGGTTTGGATGGGCTCACTGACAAGTATAAAATGAAAAGCTGAATCTCTTTACAACAAATAATTTATTGGATGCATTAGAGCACTACACCTAAAACTGAGATACTTTGACTTCTCACTGCTTCAAATACAACATAGTCATGAAAAAAGAAACAGGTATAAAGCAGCACTTCCCTAAATGCCAGAGTGTGAACATACAGCATTCTCTGTCATCACCCCTCCGTCTCGTCCCGCCATCTCATTTCATAGCACTGTATACAAGCGTGTGTTTCTTTTCTGCCAATGGTGGATAATGTCACCTTAATGTTCTGTAAATGTCAAGGGTTCCTTCTTTTTGATGGTGGAGCAATATAAAAATCAACAAATCTAATCAAATTTAATTTTACTACAGTCACGGTTTTCAGATTCCCTAACTACCCTTGGCTATGAGCAAATCAGCGCATCTCTCTATTGTGAACAGCCCCCAAGGTCTTTGATTATTTTTAGTGTGTGTACGGGGGAGAAACAGAGAAAGGTGGTTTGAATCTATTAATCAAAATGCATGGCAGGGCATAGAGAGCTTTTTTAAATAATTTTTTAAATTATAAAAGTAATCCAACGCTTAGACACCATTCTCCTCCCTCCACCTCCTACATTTCTGGTAGTTAGTAAGCTAAAGAGACCGGGAGAGCCTAAAGAATTCACTCCATTAAGACTGTATTCCAAAGGGAGGCAACTACATTCAGAGTAAATAATAAACTAAGAAACAGATGAGAACTTAGGAATATAAAATATGTGACTTATCTACATTTGATTTGATTACCAAGATGAACTAAAAATGGTTAGGAATCTTAGAATACTAGCTTGTTTCTCCACTACTTTTTAAAAAAATATAATATTTATCATTTATTTTTTGAAGGGGAGACCTAATTAGGTTTATTTTATTTATTTATTATTTATTTATTATTACTGTTATTAAAAAATTCTTACTTTTTATCAAAGTGTAGTCAATTTACAATGTTAGTTCCAGGTGTACAGCAAAGCAACTCAGTTATATGTATATATACACACATATATATATTTTAGGTTGTTTTCCATTACAGCGCATTATTATTGCTATTTTTTAATGGCGGTACTGGGGATTGATCCCAGGACCTCCTGCATGCTAAGCATGTGCTCTACCACTGAGCTATACCCTCCCCACCACACTACTTCCTCATTGCTATTCTCTTGGCTCTACAGAGTTAAGACAAGTGGAATTATTCTACGTGGAAACAGAATAGAGGTGAAAAGAGAGAAGGAAAAAACACAAAATCATTTTTCCCCACGATCAGTGATAAGCCCATGTGAAGCTCCACAGAACCAAACTTCTCAGTGAGGCTGAAATAAATCCAGCCTGTAAAATTTGTTTTCTTGAAATGACTCAAAACAAAACAAAACAATTACACTATGAATATTCAGTTAGTTAAAGACATGTTCACAAAAAATCTTGGACTCATTCATGGTTATCAATATAGCATGCTGGATGTGGCTTAATGAAAACATTTATTACAGCAACCTTAAGCCATATCCATGTTTTGTTTTTTAGGAGCATAAATACACATTGCTCTACAGAAGGATATGCTGTGCATGAAATTTTTACAAACCAAGTAATATTTTAAATGCACTTCCAGGACTTGCTCTGGGGGAAGTGCAAGTTCGATCATCTAATGAGGACACCTCTATGATTAAGGACCAGCAAGTATTCATGATTCATTAAGCCTGTGAAGACACTGTTCTTGTTCTCAGGAAGGCTTACTTCACACAAAAGTGACATCATACAATGCTCTCATAGGGAAAGTCCAGGCCCCTGGTCTGCCTCCCATACAGCCAAAGATATCTCAGCAGAGTCTGCGCCAGTTACCCAGAGGCTGCAAAGGTAACCTGTGTACAGTGGAGTTGTTGCACAGGCACCTAAGATGCGGTGTTTAGCATTTCTGACTCCCCTCTCCCTTCTCCGTCTTAGATGCATGGAAGGCCACTGCGAACCTCACAGCATGAGCATCCTGCTGCACTGATGAGGGTCTAGTTTGGAAACGCTACAGGTATGGGGTACGGCATGGTCCCTAACAAAAACCAACTCCTTCAAAGAAATAACCACCTGCTCCAACACTACAGGGTACACTAGCTTACACTGTACCTTATGGGTGATGCTTTAAGACACGATGGAGGGTAATTTTGACCATGTGACTGATAAACTTGCTTACAAACTTTGAGCCAGAAGCAGTGCCACAAGACATGCCTTTGCACCCATGACAGAGAACGTGCTTCCCTAATGGCCGTCAAAGGACCCATCGAAAACCAGCTGCAGAAGTGAAGGCTTCAGATGAAACAAGAATGATCTGATGTATGGCCAGACACTGTGGAGTGGTCTGGGACATCTGATCTCAGTTCTGAGGAGCTCATCACCCAAGCCTAAGAAGTGGGGCCGCGGAGGGAGTGGAGTAGCACAAAACGCCATCATCACTGCCTGGCTGGGTCTCCGGGCACCAGCAGTCCCCTCTCAATGTGCTGGGTGATGCCTGGATGGCAGGCGCCACGCTCAGGGGCTTACCTGACAGGGTGGAGCTGCTGATGGTGCTGGCGGGGGTGGTGACCTCGGGCTCCTCCTGACCACCCTCCGCAGGAGGGAGGGCTGGCTTTTCTGGCTGTTCATGCAGCTCTCTGGGGTGGGGAGCAGCCTCTTCTTGTTCTGCCTCTGCTGAAATAGCCAGTTTGGGAAGCAGGCCAGACCCAAGTTTATGTCTGTTGCTTTCAGTATCCGAAGAATTGGATGTGGATAGCTGTTGCCTTAATAAAAACCAAAAACATCTCAGGCATTGTCTTCTCTTCCTCAAGACACAGATAAAGGAGAAGCTCCTCTAGTTACTGGGATCTCTAAGGGGAGTTTTTGGAGTAGTAGCTTAAGATAGGATCTTGAGTTTTGAAATTTCTTATGCTCAACTCTTTCTAAGTCACCTGCTTTTTATTGTTTATTTCTCTTTGATCTGTAGTGTTAAAGATATTTCGGCAAAATCACTTTTGGAGCTAACTTACTGCAGCTGTATAAACCCCTTTAAATGAAATACATAGGTTTAGGGCTTCTATGCTTAAAGCAAACTCAGTAACTTCACTTCCTTCATGACATTTCTAAAAGCCTTTCATCTAGCCTTCACTTGAAATCCTAAGATCTCTTTTGGAGAGAAACTCCTGTTTAGAATAATGGCAGAAAATGAGGAAAAACTTGCTCCTCTCCTTCCTACTTTAAAGACTAAAGGTTGGATCAGCTTGGGTGAAAGCTGTGGGAAGAAAATGTAGATTATTTTTTATATTTTAAAAAACCCACAAAAACAAACAAACAAAAAAACATAGTCATTAATCTATACATACTAGGAAACTGTGTTCAAGGTGAATTTGGGAAGAAAGAAACCAGATAAAAATGGAACTGAGAGAGCCGAACCAAGACACATTGAGGGCAGTGATTCTTAAAGTGTGGTACCCAGACTGGCAGCATCAGCATCTCCTGGGAACCTGTTAGAAATGCACCTTCTTAGCCTGCATCCCAGATCTCCTGGGTCAGAGACTCAGGGAATGGGCCCCGCGCTCTGCTGGTACAGGCCCTCCAGGTGACCCGGATGCACACCCACGTTTAAGAACCACTGCTCTGGTAGCTGCTGCATATCGTACTTCTTAACAGGCATTTCACATACATTTCAGAATACTCTGAACTCCAGCTTAACATTTCCGTGGATGGCAAAGTCGTGCTTTTGGTTTTGTCTCCGGGATCTTCCTTCTCTTCTCCTGAATTCTGAGTCACCTGATCTATACTGCTGAAAACCTGCAAGGCAAGAAGTCAGTGCTGATTAATATCTTCTTGGAACGGTTTGACAGAAAAAAAAAAAAAAAAATCCTGGGAGGAAAACCTGAGAGTATGACTCAAGTTTGAACTGGGACCACGTATTCAGGAGGTACTTTCCAACACTGTTTACTTGAATTCTGAGGAGAGTTCTCAAGTCTAACTGTTTTCCTTTGGCATGGGCAGCTATGAATGCATCACCCACTCGCCATATCTCACTATGGACTTTGTATCTGCAAATAATATCCATAGATGCGCTGGGGTTTCTGGGCCTGGGATCGATGCACACATTAGATTACTTTTTAACCATGAAGTCAATCAGAAAAAGAAAATCACAGGGAAAAATTTTAATGGCCACCAGTCAGAGGCGAGAAGGAGAAAAATGCATTGCAACTGAGGGTGAAGAGAATAATAAATTACCTCTTTCAAGATGTGTAGGGGGAGAGTACACATTTGGTTAAGTCAGAGGTATTTGTTTGGCTTATAAATCACATATACAGACAGGTGGCTGCATAGGTTGGTACTGGGATTTCCGAAAGGGATGGAAGGTAAAATAGGGAGCTTAGAGCCCTGCCCAGGAAGCACTCATCACTGCCCAACCCAGCCACCTGTTGCTTCATGGGAATGGCCCTTAAACCTCCTACGCTCTACAGGGATTGGGAGGAAGGAGACTTAAGAACAGGGGACAGCGGGAAGGAACAGCTTCGTGGCTGGCTTTGATGGGCCGGGAAGCAGGTACTGGGAAAGCCTGCACTCAGTGTTATCAAAGCTTCTGCCCTGGCTCTGGGGACAGACCTGTACAACCCCTCCAGGGAAATCCCTACCTCCCTTTGTCCTTCCTATAAAAAGGGAGGGCAGTGCGGCCAATTTGCAGGTGCACTCCGGGTAGTCACTTAGAAAGGTACGGAACACTTTAAAACATTCAATGCTATAGAAAAGCTGCACGATAACAATGCAAAATGCCATGGCAACAGAAAACACATTGCTACTGAAAATAGCAAAGGGAAGGCAGGGTGTCCTCTAGGTTCATTTCCATTTCCCTAGGACCCCACCCCATCAGGACTATCAGTTGTCTTTGTTTTGTTTGTCTTTTAATTCTCACCACTACCAGCTAAGAAGTGTCTTTCTCCAGCATCGATTTTATCTTGTACCATTTCCAAAATTCTCGCTTGACTTCTTACTGCCTCTTTAATACAACTTACGTTTTCTATCACTGGTTATGAGGCTTTTTCATTCCACGGTCAACTGTTCCCAAGTGTCTGGGCTTATGTCAGGGACTGAGCCTTCTCCTTTGTGTTGTATTCCGTGGGATACTAGGAGAGGGCTCTGCACACAATAACCTCAACATCCTTCATTATAAGATGAAAGAAACGGGAGGATGCCTCCACAGCCTGGCGCTGAGCTGGACCAGGGCAGCAGGGCAAGATCGGCACACAGGAAGGATCACGCATTCCGAAGAATGACTACGAGTGTTAGTCTGTGCCTCCAAGAAGAAAGATGTCAATCTATGGAGAGTGAAACAGAGGAACAGACCCCCGCAACGGGGTAGGGACTCTGGATTATCAAGATGATGGGGTCAGGCCATTTTTCCCAAACAAAAGGGAAATTTAAGTATAGGAGACCCCAACCCCCCACACACCATAGGTGGTTTTTATAATCCTGTGCAGCTGTTTAAGGCACCAACTATCAGCCCAGTGAGAGACTCTCCTAGAGACCCTCTGTGTCTATACCACAGTCCACTTACTTTTGAAAACCTGTGTGAGCATGAGGAAAACTGCCTTATTTCCACATTAAAGTCTTCGTCATTTGTATCATCTTCTTCCTCAGTCTCCATATGATGGTACTTCTCTGATCGAGCTGCAGGGAAATGTTTGGGAACAGTTCCAATTACTCAGAATTTCAGCTTTTAATTTAGATATTTTAATTATGAGTTTCTATATCAAAGCAACATTATGTTTCAGAACTTGTGGGTTCAAGATTGGAAGTTTCTTTTAAAAGTAGAGCTGGGGAGGGTACAGCTCAGTGGTAGAACGCGTACTTAGCATGCACGAGGTCTTGGGTTCAATCCCCTGTACCTCCAAACAAAGCAAAACAAAACAAAAGTAGAACTGATCTTCTACAAAGTAAAGGCCAAATAATGTTTTCTGTCAGATAATACACGTACTATCAAAATAACTTGTGTCATCTTCGGATTCCAGCTGGGGAATGAATTCTGCCTTCTGTCTCAGCAAACTGTTCCAGTCTAAAGAACGGAAGAATCGATGCTGTTTGACTTCATATGCACCACCTTGGGGTAGGGAGTGGAGGGGAAGGACAGAGGGAAAAGTTAAATTATCCTCCAAGCAAAGGTAAGCATCAGTTTTTAAGAACAATCTCCCCGCCACCCTACCCCCAAAAAAGTTCTATCATGAGAGAAGTAAAGAAATCATGGATCTTCTTCATCCTACAAGCAAAACCTCCAAAAATTTTCCCGTAATTTATCAGCAGGAGGTATGATTTTGCTAATAGCAGTTGCTATGGCACAGTTTTTCTTTGTTAATTTTTCCACGACTTCCCTATTTTTCAAAGGTTAATGATGTGGCCCCTTAAAATCAGGTTATGCTGAACCTGGGGACATGGACATACACTGGCCCAAAGTAGACTTGCTCATGACAAACCCAAGGAAATTCTAACAAGGTGCAAAATGTGTTCACAGCAATATTTCCTAGGGAGGTAAAGTTTTTATAAAGATAAATTTGTCCTAAATAGTATATAATGGTTACCATTCCATTTTATTGGATTCCTCGTTAACATGGGTAGGAATCAGATTCTGTGGATTACAGATTCTTAAGTAAGAAACTGGCAAACTTGTTTGAAAAATGTGTAATGCACGTGATGAAAATCAATCACAATCCCGAAGTTTTAGGCTTCTTTTGGCCAAGTGAGCCTGATAGCACAATTCAGTGAAATAATGTTTTTTAATTCAGTTCATGATTTTAAAGGGAGATTTTTAAGAGCAGACCCCATCAAAATACTGTACTATCTCCCATGTAAACAGAAGAAGATGTACACATGATAAAATCCTAGTGAGAATCAGACACCTGCCCTGCTGCCAACACACATGCTGTTGGTGGAGGAGATGAGGAAGAATCAATCCTGAAACAATACCAGGAGGAGAGATTTCTCTCCAGACTAGTACTGCCATCTAATCACCCTCTCCACCAGGCGACAGCCCTCTAAGTGTGATGCAAATGCCTCTTTAATGCAGTTGTCACCCAGGCTTCTCATCTTGTCCTCAGTGGGGTTCAAAAGGAATAGGAAGAGAAACGCAAGCTGAATGAAAAATGGGCTTGGGTCTTGGGGTAGGGGAGCCGTCTGGTTGGTTCAAAGATGTGGTTCTGTCCCCCGGGGCACTGCACAAGGTGCAGGCTTGCGGGAGCTCCAAACTCAGCCAGGGGAACCCGGGGTTCTGAAAATAGTGGAACGGAGAGAAAAAAGCAAGGTGGGAAAATCATTCCTCAAAAGGGAGAATGGGTTCTTTACAAGGCGTTTGATTAGAATCTTTACGTGGAATTCCAGCCCAGGCTGTCTCCATGTTTACAGCACAATACTCAAGCCTGTCGGTGATCCCAACAGCAATAGTGCTGGTGGCTGTGACCTGAGGGCCAACTTTGACAAGCATAGCACGAGATGCTAAAGCCGACTTGCTTCCCTTAGATAAGCCATTGAAAGTACCCCACAAAGTAGGCATTATCAACTTCATTTCTGGATGGGGAAAATAAAAATAATCAGTAAAGTACACTGGACCAAGATCATCCAGTGAGTAAGGATTAGAAGGGCTGAGGCTGAGGTCTAAAAACAGCCAGGTCCATCCTCAGTGCCACAGTGCCACCCGCCACACAAGAGGGAGGCATTCTACCATGCCACCTCTCCTGTATCATCCTGCAAATGGATTCACAACTGCTCATCATGGGCACCTGAGCCAAATAGCCAATTTCTGAGCACCCTCTGCACAGCCCAGCCCTGGTCCTCCGTGCATCCTGGTTCTTGTCCACCCCAACCAACAGCCCCAAACATATTTTCTTCTAGTGACCTTTTCCTGGAGGAGCTAGAAGGGCTTATACATTTATCTATCCAATTTCCTCACTGTGCCAGCGACACTGAGGTCCGAAGAGTTAGGCTCTATGTAGTGGCCCACCACACACTATACCTCACACTATACCTGAGTGACGATGACTGTCACTTCAGCTGCCACTCATGGGGCCACACCAAATGACAGCTGGCACTGCCAGGTCACTGAACTCTACCCAGAAAAGCACTGTTCTCCAGACTCAAAGGCTCAAAAGGCACTTCCAGATCATACCCAGAGGGTCTGAGTTTTCACTCCCCGACCTGCCAACCTTCAGAACCCTCACTGGTGAGAGCATCGCTCCATGTCTGTGAAGAATGACAAATGGGTCCTCCCCAAGGAGTCACAGCCCACTGCTGTCCCAGCTCACAGTTCTCACCCTTTGGCCTTTGTGCCCCACTGAGAAGCAGTTGCTTATCACTCCTGTTTCTCACGCACTTTTGGAAAGATGGGGAATGAAAGAATCAAAGGGACACACTGGGGAAAAATTACCTCTGGGCCAAACTTTGATATAGCATAGATGACGGCTTTATGAGCCAAATACAAATCATCAGACACAGGAACTCCTGCAAATGCCAGCTCTCACTGGAAGAATTCACCAGGAAGGGAAGGGAAAGGAAAGTGACTATTTCTTGAGCTCCTATTATATACGAGGTTTATGTACTAGATACCTTCATGAACGGGTCTGCACAATAATCCCACCAGGTATGTAATGTGTTCATTTTCATAGATTAGGAAACTGAGACTCTGGGCAAAGAACAAAGGACTCAGCATCCAGCTGGTTCGTGGGTGGGAGTCAGTCACGTGTGAGCTGCTCTGAAGTCCAATGAGCCTGGCTGCCACTTAATGCACTACAGGTTCAAAGGTCAAGTTCAAGTACAACAAGTTCCCAAATTGCAAGTTGCTTTGGCACTAATGTTTCCCCTTGAATTTTTCTCTCCTTTCATAGAAGTTTCTTAAACATCCATTATGTTCTTCACACTCCTTTTCTCAGCCTCTCTAGTCTCTCGGGCAAATGTGCACTTGCACATTTTCACGGTGCATTATTTCGCCCGCTAAATATGCATTAAATCCAAAACGCTGCCATTGCAAGCAGCATGGCAGGCCTGTGGGATTCATAGCCTCATTCTCCGGGCCCTACTGGGACCTGTCACGTTGGACCTGCCTGTTTGCCAAGCATTCCGTGACAATGCTAAGAGCTGGGGCAGGGTCTTTTAAATGTCTCTTTTGAGCTTCTGCTAAATTTGTTTCTCAAACTGTCAAACCCTGAAAAGACTGAAAGCAGCAGTCAAGGAGGAAATGTGCAGAGATAACTTGCAGCATGTAATAGATAAACCTGGATGTGCTGACCACCATCACAGCCCTGTCTTGTTGAGTGAATCAAGAGTCCACATATTCACAGAGGGGGGAAATGGGCAGAATATTAAGTGAGAAAACTCTCCAAACTGACACATGAACTCTGACTGGGACTCAGAAGGGATGTATTGACATATCACTTGTAGTCGCACCTTAGGACCGCACGTTGGGACAGCTGGGGAGGATATATAAACAGATATTTGTATTGTTGCAGGACAGTCTTACAGTGCCACTGTTTCTCACTGCTTCTTTGACTCCAGTGAGCAAAATCACTCCTCAAAACTCTGCCCCACACAGAGCCCGAACACTTTTTCTCGGACAGCTACTCATCTCTCTTGAACTAAAGCAAGTCTGACTGCAAGTCACAGACGGTGGGAAATAACAAGTGTGCTAGTCACTTCAGACAGAAGGAAAACCAAATCAAGTGGGAAGAAACAGAAAGAGCTCCATCTGCTCAAAGGTGGGGGCACCACCACCCTTTCTAAGTCTCCTCTGTCCGAAGAGGAAAGCCGGAGGTTACACACGCAGGAAAATAAACATGGCAGCACCAGCAGCAGCGGCACGCCTGGCTGTCGGAGCCAGAGCTGACCATCTTTACCTTCACAATAATCCTGTGCTGCGGTGCTACTATTATCAGCTCCATTTTACAGATGAGGAAGTGAGACGCAGAAAGGGAAATAACCTGCTCATGGTCACACGGCTGGATCTAAACTCAGGCCACTATCCAGAGCTTAGGCCATTACCTTCCCTTGGACTGCCTTTCCTAGTTAAAGGCCCACTCATCCACCGAAAAAGGCGAAAAAGCACATGGTGCTCTAGTACAAAGCTCCACTCGAAGCAATTTTCCCGAGTCCTGATTTTAAAAACTTCTTGCATCCTCTAATACAGGATGCTTCAGGTTTTTCTGTAAAGAGCCAGAGTATTTTAGGCCATGCAGTTGGTCATGACTACACAACTCCACCAGTGCAGCATGGAGGCAGCCAGAGACGATATGTGAATGTACAGTATTTCTGTATTTCAATCAATATTTACAAAACAAAAATTGGGCCCACGGGTTTTACTGCATTATCATAAACTCTAATAGCACAGCATTCCATACTTTAACAAGAACAGAGCCCTCCAACTGGGGAAGCTGTGGCCTAATGTTGAGAACAATATAAGACATGTATTTGGAGCTGCTGCAAATGACTTTTGTTTTAGAAAAAATAGGTGAGAGAATTATCTTTCCAGTAGTTTCGGATCTTTCTAGTCAAATGGGGTAGAATGAAACAGTTTAGAGTAAACAACCCAACAACGGCAATTTTCACTGATGACAATTATGGATACAGTGTGCATGTGTGTATATTATGTGTATATACGTAATGTGTGTTTATATTTAATATTTAGTCTCGTCTAGATAAATTCATATACTGGGGTTGGCTAGAATGCTTTATTGGGATCTCTTAAGTCTGTCTATTTGGAATATAAGGAAGAAAAGGAAAAAGAACTGGTGAGAAACAAAAGACTAGTAGCAGAACAGTCAGGAAAAACAATCAGCAAGAAATAAATCTACCATCTTTTTCATCTTGAAAGTCAGTGTTTTTTAATCCTCTTCCTTGGTCCACAGCGCTGATCGCCTTGATGGGAAAGCACAGCTCTACCCGAGGCGCTCATTTCTAGGACTTAGTTCAAGTACTGATAAGCCGTTTCAAAGCCTATAGACAGTAACGTGCTAGATCAAATCAGTCTACACACACACACACACACACACACACACACATTTAAAATCCGAAACAACAACAATAAAAAATCTTCCACATTTCTAATCCTCTGTATCAAAGTTTTAAGAGTCATGCTTTTTAAGACAGAAGACTTACGTGTGCCCTTGAGGTTTTCTTTCAGAGAAATTTTATTTATCGAGATAAATTAAGAATAATTTCTTCTTTGCAAAAAACAAGAGCAAAGCACAGAGACAAACAACAGTCACCAACCCTCCTAGTATACACACTTCTCTGAATCAGAAAAAAAAAATTCAAAATATTTTTGCTATAATGTATTGTAGCCACATTCTACATCAACCAACAGATGTTTCCCATGCAAAAAGCAGAACAAAAACAAAACCCTCTGAGTGCTCCACAAAGACAGTATTTCTTGCATTTTAGCAAAATTAAAACATGTGCTCTAACCTGTTCCCAGTCTCTCCAGCGGATTCTGCCTGAGAAGCAAGGTGATCAGATCCTGGGCATCGGGTGGTGGTGCCTCATCCTTTTCAGGCCAGTTGATCTCATCTAGAAGGAAGAAAAGTAGTTTATACTCTTATTGCTCAAATGGTGGTCCGGGTCCCAGCAGCATGGACAGCACCAGGGAGTTTGCTAGATGCAGAATTTCAGGCCCCACCCCAGACCTACTGAATCAGAATCTGCATTTAAATAAGATCTTCAGTTGATTCCTAGGCCTGTTGTATGAGACATGAATAGCAGAGCTTTCCACATTCAGAGAGAATATTTCAGTGAGCAGTGGGATCTCTCACTTGCCTTTTGGGTTCATTCTCCTTTGGCAGAACTGGCTCACTACAAATTGGTCCTCTAGGTATTGAGAGGACTCAATGTAGTAAAAACGCTAAACACCTGCATTTTAGGTGGTCATTCCATCCAGGAATCATCCGAGAGTCCAATTTTCTCTCCTACTACCATCCTCAATTGAGAATCTGGCCACAGCCATAGAGTTCTTCTGGTCCAAGCAGCAAAAAATTAGTTTTGTAAAAGTAATGATTTCCAGAGACAAAGGAAAGGTCAAAATGCTAAGACTAAAGGAGAAAAAAAAAATCCAGAGGAATTGTAGCAATGAGAGTATTTAAAATCTGTCATAAATATTAGAATGTGCTCTACATTCTACAAGAGTTTGCCTGAAGATAGGTGTGTATGCTTGTGTGCATGGAAATGCAATAAAAACATGAGTTGTGTCTCTGTGTGCCTGCCTCTAGCTCCTCTGCTGCACTTTAAATCTGATTTGGAAAATAAAACATGAATATGCATCTGAGCCGTAAGGCATCAAGAACAAAGCCAGCATTTGCTGCTTGTGTTAATTAAACAGTTGATTCCTCTTGCCATTCAGGACTCAGTATATCAGAAAACAGCCTACTTATAAATCCATAAACAGCTCAGATATTGTATAAAAAGGTTATACACTGCAGGCAACTCACAAATCTACTGTGTTAAAGTTTACAAATATGCCTGGCTTGCAAAGTCAACAATGGAAAATAACGCTGTGATTAAGGGGCTCCTGATACCAGAAGGAATTGTCCCGGTGTGTCCACTGTGGGACCGTGTAAGCACAGGCCAGAATGGACCAGAGGTGAGTGATAAAGATGTGAGTGATGACTGACCACCTTTGAGGAAGAGAGGCCTTTCTGATCTCTGCTTTGGGGAAATTTACAAAAACAGCAGGTAGGGTAGTAACAGAGCCTATTTAATTATCATTTAGTTTTGCCACAAGCTGCATAACAATAGTTAGGGTCAGCTCGCAGGTTAACATCTAAAGGTTATTGAATTTAGATGAAAGATGAACAGCTGTTAAGAAATAACATTACACTGTAACAACTACCAATGAAATCATTAACAATCTGTGGATTAAATTTGCTTCCTCCCCATTCTCATTATTTATTATTTGGTAGACATTTGTTTTAGGGTTTATTACACTTTTGTTAATTTCTTCATTGTGCCATTAGCCATTTTTCCCCATTTATGTAAATGTTACCCACATTAACCTTTTCTTCCCTGGTGCAACATTCCTATTAAGGAAAGGAAGACTGGACAGCAGGGAAATCATTTGCAAATCCCACACCAATTTCTTTTGCAGAAAAAGCACACCATAAAAATCGGTTCCATTGCTAGTACATTTCCAAATTCCGTGTTAACAAAACTTCCTCAGATCAATTTCCAACACAAATTGCTCTCCTGAGAATGTGAAAGTCAGTTATGTGCTATGATGAGTGAGTTCTTTTAATCTGCTGGCTACACCGTTTGATAAAGGTTAACATTTTAGTAGTCAAAACAGCGATACTCCACAGAATTATATGAAATAGCTTCTCCCCAACAGTGGCTTAAAGATAACTCCTGAATATTTACCACTGATGACTTGTCCAAATAGCTCTTCGGGAGTGTCCCCAAAGAATGGCACGCATCCAACCAGAAATTCATAGAGGATAATCCCCATGGCCCACCAGTCCACCGGCTTCCCATAGCCCTGCCTCAGAATCACTTCTGGTGCAATGTATTCAGGTGTGCCACAGACCTGAAAGATGATTGCAATATTAGAATAATTGGAATATTAGACATGCATTCAAATGAGCAAGATGGTTAAATATCAATTATTTCACCCAGAGTGCACCTGCTCAACCACATGGAACCACATGGACAAAGAACTGAAGAACAGCAATTCTAAGTCAGCATCTATAATACCAAAGGCACTGAATTACTTAAATGCCAAAAAGAGCAAAGTTTAAAATGCTGCTCTAACGTTAAACTGTGTGTAATGTCTAATTTCCAAGTAAGGGTTTGACCCTTTTGAGTGGTTTTTACTTACAATATTAAAAACATTTGAGATCTTCAAATTTAATATTACCATCCTCATCAGAGAGAGTTTTAGTATTTCTATGACCAAAATATATTCACATCCTGGTTACTGCATAAAAGCATGACAGCTGAGATGCGTTCACCTTAAGTAACTGTACAATGAACAGATTGTGGGCACGGTAATGAGGCATGCTTAAAGGGAAATGGGCCATGGCTCGGATCTGAGCACTCGTGATTGTACGACGCATCGTGAGTTTCATGAGGACTCTAGTGAGACTCCTGAATTCCTTACAAAAACAGTTTTCCATTTGTCTCTCTCACACCCTCACTGGTGTACAATTAGATCGTTCATCTTACTAATAGCCCATAATGTTGTGGGAGGAATGTGGAGGGATGGACACTTCAAAGAGGCCCAGGGAGAAAAATGGAAGCAATTTGCACTTTATTAAACGTAAGGCTTATACAGACATCTACATCCCCAGTGCTAACGCGAAGCTGGCCTACGAGAGTCGATTCTGAATTTCACCAACAACACTGTACTTTGTATTTCTCTCTAGAACTGAAGAGTGCGCAAGCTTACCTGTTTGTCCAGGAACTCTCGAGCATCCTTCTCAATATGACCCTCGTAAAGATTTGTAGTCATGCTCATTAGGCCCACCTTGGATAATCCGAAGTCGGTCAGCTTTATGTGCCCCATGGAGGTGACCAGCAAACTACAGAGCAGAAGGACACATTTTACAGCACTCACTTGGAAGCTCATTTTTTGTTTTTACTTTTCTCCCTCCCACTGTCAATTTGTAAGAGCATTTAGCACACAGATACCAATCTGATTACAAAACCCAGCCTGTGTGGGGCGGGGACGGGGAGGGTAAAGCTCAGTGGTAGAGCGCATGCTTAGCAGGCATGAGGTCCTAGGTTCAATCCTTAGTACCTCCATTACAGAATAAATAAATAAAAGAGTAAAAAACAGCCTGCAAAGAGACGAAGTCACACAAAGATGTAAAATATATGTATCTGGAGGCTGAGTGTAATTCACAGGGAGGGCCGGAGACCAGGCCCAGCACATCTTCCTTGGAACAGGCGCACAGCATCATTCATGCCTTGAAGCTCTCCGAAAAATTCACGCATGGAACTCTTGCCACCTTTCCATTTTCACAATAAGAAAATAGCAGAGAAAGGGCTACCAATAATCCTATGTCACACATCGGCAATCAAGATAAGCAACCAATCTGTGATTCAAATGAGACACGAGATAAAGAACTTGGAAGAAAAAGGTAGCATTGTTTCAGATTTCAACTTCTGGCTCGAATTTAAGTTTCTACTCATTAAGTACAAAACCTACATTTTTTTATACGTGCAAAGAATTCGCAAGTGACAGCTTTATGAATTTATAGTTTAAACTTTTTTCACTTTAAGTAGAAAATAATTTTACTTGATAGAAAAATTGAAGTAGAGGAGTCAAAAGAAATAAAGCAATTGGAAGGCTCTCAGCCCAAATTCTCACAGCTGTCTTTGTTTGATCATGTTGTGAATGAAGTTTTTCTTTTTTTGTATTTCTCAAATTTTCTGAATGAACATGAGACAATTTTATCATAAAATGTTCAGCACACTTAAAATCTTTCCATACTTACATATGTAATACTTCTAGAGGTGTCTCAAATTAGTAGAGAAAGTGTGAAACATTTAATAAGTGGTATCAAGATGAATGGCTAGTCATTTGGGGAAAAGGCGCCTATCTGTATCTCAAATTAGACACCAAAATGAACTCCACATAGATTAAAAATTAAATAATAATTAATTTGTGAATAAAATAGGAAAGAATATCAAGTACGTCATCTTGGAGTAGAAAAGGATTATCTAAGGATGATTCCAAATGCAGAAACTGTCCAGAGAACAACGCAGAATTCTGTGCAACTATTCAAAAGTTTACATAATAAAAAAAACTTTTAAAAAATTAACTAACCCTGGCTTTATAAACTTTTTCTCTTGTCTCTTAAAAGCTATCGTTATCAACATTACAGCCTTTAAAAAGATTATACAAAAATAACCATATATACTGTTAAAAATGACTCACTTGGGAACATTATGAGGGAACATTAAAATGTACAAAGCAGCATTAAAAGAAAACACTTTTATAGACATAAGAAAACTTTCTGCACTGTATGGGAAAAAGGCATATGTTTCATCAGTGTACATACTTGTCTGGTTTCAAATCCCTATGTACAATTCCATAATTATGTAGATATTCCAAGGCCAGGACCGTCTCAGCGAAGTACATCCTGGCCATGTCAACAGGAAGAGGACCCATGTTCTTCATTAAGGTAGCACAGTCGCCCCCTACAGAACACAAGGAAAAGATTTAGCAGGTGTCCTATGACCTAGGATTAAAGACCACCGGTTTAGACTGCAGCATTTCAAAGCAGACCGGCCTCCACCCACACACACTGTGTACCACGTTCATAAGTGGAAACTGTGTTAGGTAACCATATTTCTAATTAAGAAGTGGTGTGGAGAAAATACAGATTTTTATTTAAGAAGCCATACTAATAAGGGAGCAGATGTGGCCTGAAGTGGAACTGAAATTTGAAGAACTGATGTGTTTTAGGAATATGGTAACAATTTAAAATAAATCATTTGAAAACCTGGATTCTGGAATCAGGCTGCCTGAGTTCAAATCTCAGCTCTGACTCTGACAGGTGGGGACAGCTTAGGCAAACTAGGCTTGGTTCTTTCATCTGTAATATCAGGATACGAACAGTGTCATTGCTTTCATTGTGAGGTACTCTATGTAAAGAATGCAGGATGTTGCCAACACATACTAAACATGTGATAAATGTCAATTATCGTTGTTAGCATAACCAAGACAAAAATTAATAAAGTATTGGTGTGGTAAAAAGACCAACGGGTGGACATCAGGAAAGCTGTTTTGTCTTGTATCTACCACTAAATGTCCAGTAATGCTTCCCCTTTCTTGGATTTCAGTTCATTCATCTGCAAAATGAAAACAGTATTTCATGTTTCTTCAAGATACAAAGTTTTGGGATTCTGTGCAAACATTTACAAGAGCTTAAATTAGATGCTTTGGAAATTGTTCTGGCCCTTACTTACCTATTCATTTTATTAACATTGTTTATGTCCACAAGTCATGACCACTGAAACATTCAAAAATTTAATGTAAAATTGATGGAAATAAGATTACTTGGAGCAGTCAAAAGGTAAACCACAAACCCTCAAAAGTAAAAAAAGTTAGATTTTCTTAAATGTACCTTTCTCCTAGCTCATTTTTAATTTTGTACCACATACCAAAAAGGATATATTTGAATACATTCTTTTGTTTTGTTTCTGTTTTTATTTGATTTTAATATAAATTTCTTTTTTTAAATTGAAGTATAGTCAGTTTACAATGTTGTGAATGCATTCTTTAAGAAGATCCATTATAATGAATGTTTTTATGGTATATGATAAAAATAAGTAGGAAAGTGCCATCACCCATATTCTAACTTTAATTGAGAGAAGGTACTTAGGATGAAAAGCTATTAAAAAGGGAAAACAACCTTTTTCCAAATAGCTCTCATTTTCCCTTTGTTATAGTAGAGCTGGCACTTTACAAGCAATTATCAGAAGATAATGACTGGGAATACAGCCATCTCACTGCCTGGCCTCAGTTCCTGCGTGGATACAACCACGGAGGGGCACAAACACAGAAAGCGTCAGCCACACAGAGGGGCCAGTGGTTTCTGGGCCCAGGTGTGACGTTCTCCATGTCCGAGACTGACTCACCCTCCACATACTCCATGACCATGCACAGGTGGCGCCTCGTCTCAAAGGAGCAATACATGCTGACGACAAAAGGGTTTTCTGCAAAAGTCAGGATATCCCGCTCCACAAAGGCCTGCTGGATCTGGTTTCGGAGGATGAGATTCTGTTTATTAATCTTCTTCATGGCAAACCTCTGCCGCGATTCCTTATGCCGAACAAAGTAGACTGCCCTGAAAAGGAGCACGAGAGTTGGGGTTCACAGGAAGAGGGGATGCTTCTGGGTACCATAAACCATGCCATCATCCATTTTTTTTTTTAAGTTCATGTGGCTGCCGGGATTCAACTCTTACAAACTATGCTGGGAGCTACAAACATCCCGTTCCAGGCCAAAGTCCTTTCGCTAGATTGATTTCTTTTTTTTTTTTTTAATTCTTTCAATAAAGGTTATGGGTCACAGATAAGGCATCAAATTCATCTATACTGCCCAGGAAGAGGAAATGGACAGTCTCCAGACTGAGCTATTTTCCAACAGCTAGCTCTTGCTGTCAGTTTTCCCATAAACAAAACAAAATCCAGTACATAAGTTAGAACACGAAACAACGAAAGAACATACATATCCTGAGCGCGGTCTTTCCGGCATTGGATACGTTAGGCATTTTTTCTCAAATGACTAAAGCAATAATATTCTATGACACCCATGGGATCTGCCAAAAGGGACCAGAGTTGATTTCCAACCTGCCTGAGAGTAGTTTACTTCCCATGAACTTTCCAGATAAGTAAGTATGTATTAGGTCATGTGAGGCTGCCCTCCCTTCAACACGGAGCCGGTTTCCTCCCTGCGCACCTCAGCGTGACTGAGTTACACCTCTGCCTACTTCAACAGGAAATGCATTTCCCAACCAAAAAGGGGGTCCAAAGTCACTGCATTTCTGATCGATCTGACCCAGGCTGAGGTGTCTGGCAACTTTACTGTAAAATGAACAGGTTACATGGAATTTCTGCCGAAAGCCTCACCCAAATAGAACCAGTTCTGTCTCAGTAAAGACAATTGACACCCTGAAGCCTCAAATGATGAGAGAAAAGAGGTAATTAGAAGGAGGATCCTTCAAACTCTACCTGGAAATGATGAACAACAAGGAAAATGTCTTGGAGGGGCTCCTTTTCTCATAAGTTACTCCTCACTTGTCTCATTATTGAGGGAGGACAGGTTTGAACTCTCAGGTTAGGCAATGCTCAAATAATTAACAATCTACCTAAAGAGCCATCAAGTAGAAGTGTGTAACAGGTTACACGAGGCTGTCCTGCAACAAACGCAATGACCAACTAAGTAATAATTTACCTAAAAAGCAATCAATCATAGCAAAGTGCATCCAAGGGTCTGCCTCCTAAACAAGGGGTTGTCTGAAATGCATGCTGGCTAGTGATATTCACTGCTCCTGAAAAAGGAAAGCAAGGGGGACTAGGACACCCTAAATTCCTGCGGAACCAGCATGTCAGGGTGATGCACTTCCATAGATCTTAAGTATATTCAATCTCAGCTGAATCAAAATGCATGTTTTCCTCTGAAGTGTTCAACCAGGAATTCATCTTTCTTTAAGTGTGTACATCTTTGTCTTCTCACTGTATCCATCTTTTCCCTTCAGTCATTAGATCACACATTCTTGGGGTCTCTGTTTAAACATTCTTTTTTTTTGCTTTACTCCTTTTTCTCTCTTCTCATTTATTTGGTTTTCTAGCTCTTCCTTCCCTATATAGTGAAAAGTTGTCTTAACCACACTCCACATATCCCACTATACAGCAAACTGACAAGGGAGCTGGCTGGCTGGGCCCCCACTGCTTCCTGCATGGGCTAGTGGTCCTCTCTCAGCAGGATGCCCAAACACTTGGGCTCCCACCAGCTGGCTTTACTTTCACACCTGTTCTTCTGGATAGGCTTGAAATCATGACTGACTTATTTAAACAAATATTTAAACTGATGAAACATGAGTGTGAAAATAGAAAGCAGTGTTGCTCATAAAAGAACTGAAAAGAATGCTTGGGAAAGGACTGATAAACGTGAGTTACTAAATAAAATTCCTATTGCTTTAGTATGAGTGAGATTTCTGAAAGTTGAGAAAATAATAAAAATCAAGATTCTTGCATTTAGATTGCTTCAAGTTCTTGCTTCACCTTTAAAGAAGCTAAAAGTGGAAAACACAAACAATGTAGGACAGGCGGCCATCCAAATCCATGGTTTCTGCATCATCAGATTCAATTGAGGATTGAAAATGTAAAAAAAAAAAAAAAAAAATCCATAAAATTCCACAATGTAACACTTGAATTTGCCACACTGGCAACTATTTACCTATCATTTACGTTGTATTAGGTATTATAAGTAATCTAGAGATGATTTACAGTGTCCGAGAGGATGCCATTTTATACAAGGGACTTGAGTATCTGTGGATTCTGGTATCTGAGGAGGGGTCCTGGAACCAATGCCTGTCGGATACTGAGGAATGAATGAGTATGGTTCATATTGGCTATCTTATAAAGGTGTTATATTAAAAGGTTAGTAAATTTATATACATATTTAGGTTACATTAAAATAAAGTACATATTTTTTGGTGATTTCCCACTTTGACCAACTTTTTTATTAACCAACTACTCATTCTTTCTTTTTCTTTTTTTAATTGAAGTATAGTAAGTTTACAGTGTTGTGTCAGTTTCTGGTGTTCAGCATAATGTTTCAGTCATTCATGTACATACATATATTCCTTTTCATATTTTTTCATTATAGGTAACTACAAGATATTGAATACAGTTCCCTGTGCTACACAGTAGGACCTTGCTGTTTATCTGTTTCATACGTAGTAGTGACTGCAAATCTTGAACTCTCAATTTACCCCTTCTCACAACTGTTCATTCTTTCTGAATCAGAACAAAGACTTTAAAAATTTTTTTCTATTTCCTATTACTGATTGGATAAAATCAAGATTCAAAACCCTTGAGCTTCTCCTAATCAGAAGCTGACAGCAGGACAGAGAGTCAAAGGGAGCACAGAAAATAACGAGGCTTCCTCTTTGTCACTGGTAGATATTGACATGAAGATTTTTCAAACAGAGAAACTATTTTTCAAAATAAACTTTGGAACTGAAAATGTTAAAAGAAAAAAACAGTATCTTCATATAAACACTTGTCTATTCTTGAGACTCAACTGGAATACAGCTCACTTTCCATCTCTTCTTCAATATTTAATATTGAGTAAGTTTAGTGCTGGGTACCCCAGACGTATAATACTGTGAACTTCAGTTTTTGACTATTAATAGGTTGCCATTTTGGTTTTTCACATCGCATCATAATTTCTTATATAAATAACTGCTCCATAGTGTGTTTCAGAACAACAAGAAATGAAGGAAAAAGAACAGGGATGTATAGGACTCTATGAAAGAAAAAAAGAGAAAAAAAAAGAAAAAAAGAGAAAGATGCCCAATTTGACCAGTATCTAGACTAGGTAACGTGTATAAAAGCTCTTCAATCTTAAGTCTCAGATTTTCAGTTCATAAAATTTGACTTGACTTTCTGCTCTCCCTTGCTATTTACTTAAAATAATCAGGTAATCCTTAGGGCAATTTACCTAACCAGCTGAAATTAATCCTTTAGGTGGCTTGAGATATCATTGCCTCAGGACATACATATCTTGATCAAGTGGCAAAAGTCAACTAGACTTAATTAAAATTCCCTGTCGCTGGGTTTTTGTTTGTTTTGTTTTCTGTTGTTTTTTTCTCACATCTCTGTACTGCTTTGGGCATATTGTTCCTATCATCCTAATGCTGACATCTGTTTAGTTGTAAGTGGTATCTCTCATATACCTTCCTTCCCTTCCTGGAAGTCGGTGTTCCAAATCTACTTAAGTCAGCAGAGAGAGAAGGGGGAGAGAGAGAGAGGGAGGGAGAGGCTGAAAATGAGAAACAAAGAAAGACAAACAGTAGCCTGCCAGCAGACATCTAACACTGCTAAGCAGAGCTGCAAACCTCCCATGGCCATAAAACTAGAAGGAACTGATTCATCCCTTAACCCTACTTTCTGGCCCCCAGGGTTGCTTTCTTTGAAAAGGCTGCTTCCGTCCCTCTTTTCCTACACTGACCTCCTTGTGAAACAGGAAATTCAAGGGTGGGAGGTGATGCATGGGGTAGCGGGCACAACTGGGGACCCTGGTTGCTGCTGAGTCAAGCATCACTCCACCCACGCAGAACAGAGGTGGGGGATGGGGAGAAATGGCATTGGAAGCTGGCAGGATCTAGAGCAGAATGAATCTGTCTTACCAGGAGTGTGAATGTTTCACGTGTATAAAATTATACATGAATCTGAGATCCCCGTACAGGAATCCCTGCGAGCAAACCTGCACGTGGGAAGGAGAGTGCATGTGGTAGGGGAAGTGGAGAGCAAAGGCTATCAGCGGAGGGCATGCGCAAGAAGGGGCCTCCAATGACTCACAGACTTGCACACCTGCCCTCTCAGGTAAATGACCCTGTCCTTGGAGGGTTAAAAAGAGAAGAACACGCTAGCAAGGCTAGAAAGAAATGTGAAGAAGCACTGTGCCTTTCAAATGGAGCTTTCTTTCTTTTAGAAATTTTAGGTCAATTTTATTCTTTCACTTCGAAGACTTTCGAAATTGTAACTTAAAAATCCAGGTGGAAGTGCTGGATGGAAAAATTGAGATGCCAAAAAGTTCTAAACGCTATTGTGAGGGAGAAAAGAGCTCTGCTTGGAGTCAGAGTATCTGAGCCTCTCTCTCCCCACACCCAAGTGGAAATAATATTGACACATCACGAGGTCTTGTGAGAAGAGGACACACATATAAAGAAACTAGCATGGCGCCTTGCACACGGTAAGCATTTGCTTTCTACAAAGTGCTGAGTTGGCATGAAGGGATGTCAAACTGCCAGTCAGGGCTCTGGAACCTGTTAAACAGAGCAGGAAATCACGGGCTTATCAACTCGGCAAACTGGCTTTATACCATGAACTGTCACTGAGCAGGATGTCGAGAGAACCATGACGGGTTACAGCTCTTTCTAATGAGAGGGTTAGTGCCCAGAGTAAGCCATTTTTGAGAAGTCACAAAACTGCTGTCACTCTGAGTCACTGATGTGAGTGGTGGGCTCAGTCACACCGGTGTCTAAGCAAGCCTTGAACGGCCCCGATTCATGGACCCACAGGGGACTGTTTGTTCAGCCAGTTCACACAAGCCCACTATCAGCATCCTGAATGGGTGGGCTGATGAGTGGAGCTCTATTCAAATTTTAAATTAAAAATAATTAAAACGCAGAGGAAATTTGTCAGAAACGTAATGAGAGATGAACTCAGAGAAGAGCAAAAGAGGGAAAAAAAAAAAGTTCTGGCTGATCTGCAGAGGCTCCTGCAGGCAGCTTGTAAGCCCATTAATGACTTGGCCTGCGTCCTGGGTGTTTACTGATTCACAGCTTGTTTAACTTCTTGTATATCCCCAACCATTCCCCAAAGTGTGATATACCTCATCTACTATACAGTGGTTTAATTGCACTACAAATGAGTTTACTCAACCAATTACAGCTCCAAATACTGCTAAGATATATGCCCAAATTTGACAGAAGTGGTGCTTCACCGATAATCCTCTTCCAGAATTCTACCGCTAATAAAATCGAGCCGTGCTCAAGCCCACAGACCCCTTAAATCAAAGAAGAAACCCTCAGATGATCTCCAGAACTAAAAGAACTAAGGACCAATAATAAACAAACAAAGCCACAAACAGCTGCACGCTAAAACAATTTTCTCAGGTAGAAAAGTTCCAATGAGGTCCTGGAAAGAAATAAAATATTGCAAAAATAAAACATCAGAAAGCATTTAAAAGCCACATCAGGAAAAATGCCATTTGACACAATCCTGAAAACAAATCAGTGAAGCATAGAAAGGACTCACAAATATTTAAGTTCTTCACTAAGTTAATGGTGCAGAAAATATGAGAGGCGGAAAAAAAAATGTAAAAAGAGACATCCCTGGGGCATAACAAAAATGGTTTCTATTTCATCTGCTCGTGTGTGTGATAAATGGCAATAAATGTCTACGGGATTGTTTATTGCTCTCCACCTACAGATGGAATTGAGATTAATACTTAATTAAACTGGAGTTCTGGGTTGTCTAAAATGGATCAGGACACAGGTTGCTTATTAATTACCCTCCCGAACTATTAGTAACTGAGAAAGATCTTGTCAGTATTGACCTTACGCCATGAGAAGGAAATCATCTGTCTGTAAAAATAAATCAAGGAAGGGGCACCACTAATGTGATCAGATTACAGCATAGAGTTCAACTGAAAAAAAATCCTGGTGTAATATACACAGACTAAAAGGAGTGTATTGCTTTAAACTTTCAACCAGCCTTCTTATTTAAGTGCTTCTCTCACAAGGTTGACTGCTGATCAGACAGGACAAATACTTAAGCTAATTTTCGAGTAGAAATGCTATATATGAATTTATATATATTCAGAGATACATATTATATTTGTATCTCAGATGTGTGTGTGTGTATCTAGATAAACACACCATATATAACAATTTTCCCTTTCTTTAGAAATTTTTACTATATAAAGTCTTCTCCAACCCTCTTCAATAACTCCCAGGTCACCTGGAATGTTTTCTGATGGGGTAACCAATAAAGAATGATTTGGGCATCACATTATACCCACCAATGAAGGAGCAGTGATCTGAAAACTAAAGTCCCCAACAACATCTATTTGGCAAAAGGGAAATGGGAAGAATATATCTCTCAGGGGTGTTAAAATACAATAGAGAGTTTTCTTGAATTACTCACCCATAGGCTCCATTGCTAATCAATTTAATCGTTTCAAAATCACTTTCCCGAGGTTTCCTTCGAAGTTTCAGGGAAGCATTAGAGCTCTTGGAGACAAAATACAGAAGTGAAAAAATAGCTGAGAATTCAAGAAAATGATTTTAGCAGCAAAATAAATAATATTTGAATTATATGCTCTGTTGTTTTCATATGCTGAAGTGCAGAATTCCAGCCAAAGGAACCTGGGGAACAGCTTTAAAGATCAAATTTCCAAGGCAGTGCTGATTAATTACTCCTCATGACAGTGGCTCAGTTTCATTTAAGTGAACCTCATTTCCAAGAGAGAGAGGCATCAAGTTTTTGAAAATTCCTGATTTTAGTTTACCTCTGTAAGCTACTTAGTTTAGCCTCATCCTAAATTTTAAAACTTTAAAAGACTAAGTCCAAAATGCCAAACCTTAACTCTAGTTTCAGTCAACCAGCAAAAAACGGACTGGAGTGGCTCTGCATGGGCTGGTGGATGGCATGACTTCTCTGTGCCTGGCCAGACCATGTCTATTTCATCCCTGGGGCAACCTTTCCTATTTGGAAAAGGTAGTTGGCAATGAACGGGGCAGCCGAGCAGAGCAAGCTAGCCCTTCCTTCCTTCCACCCACCCATACTCTAATTTTCAAAAAGATACCAATTTTCAACAAGATAGCTCTTTAAAAAGTTCAGCTCATCCTGAGAACTGACCGGGCTCAGAGTAAAAGATTCTCTAGCTTTGTTACTCCCTCTTTGTAAAAGAAAACCACTTTTTGCCTAACTCTTTACAGACCTGCATGTTCCCTATGGCAACAGTCCCTTTCCCCTCATGCAGTAATCCTTTCAAATAAAGTCTATCCTTACTAGGGGAAAAAAAAAAGTTTAGCTCAAAGGACAAGAACAAAGTTTTTTTTTTTTGCTTTTTGTTTTTAACAATAAATTCTCTCACACCCCATGCCCCATGCATCTCAGCACTGAGTGGGCGTTAAGTCATTTTGCTCCCTCTGCAAAAACCAGAATTCCTCTCCTCTAATTTTGGAAGAAACCCCATGACTCAGTGCTGGTATCTGCTTTCTATCCCTTGTTCCCCTACCTTTAGAAGACTTAGACTCAGCTTCCTACCTTCCTCAATGCCTGCATTCTCTCACCATCCTGGGTGACTTCAGTATCTACACACATAACTCACCCAACAACCTGGCCTGTGGGCTTCTTGACCTCCTGAACTCAACTAACCATCTCCCTCCTCTATTCCCCCTTGGACTCTGGCCACAGGACCTGGACCTACTCATCACCTGCCATTGCCCTGCCTCAGAAAACATAATCCAAGACTGGGACCACTTACTTGTTCAAACATCCCACTCTACTGCTCTCCACAGCTTCGGCTGTGAGACCTCATCCCAGCTCCCTTGTTTCAATACCTCTTCCCCACCCGAGTGACCTCACCTATGCCCACGGATGATCCTCAGTCACTTAGACCTCCACCAAAAACTCTCCCCCTGGGGGCTGGGAGACCTTACACCTTACGTTCAATTGCCAGTTTAAAGGAACTTCAGCTTCTGCACATTCACAATTATGACAGTTATGATAAAACTCATAAAACAGTTATCATTTACTTAGCATTTACTTTGGGATGCTGTCCTAACCATTTTACAGACTGTTTCATATAATCTTTGATAATCTTTTCTATCGAGCTTACAGATGAGGAAACTGAGGCACAGAGAGATTCCCACAGCTTGTGAGAAGTGAAGTCAGGTTTGACTCCAGAGCCTGGGTATTTTAGCCTCCAGGCTACACAGCTGCCCCTCTCTCCTGACCACCCCCAAGAGTTGGGGGCTGGCCCATCTCGGTTCCTCTTCTGCTGATCACATGAGGGACAATGGCACCAGCATGCAGGACCCCTCCCCTGTGATGCTCCTGCAGCCTTTCAGAGGCTTCCCCATGGACACTGCTGCCTGCTCCCTCACCCATCTGCTCCCTACACTGCAATCAGTGTGCGATTTTTTTTCCCAGTCGGTAATTCTGATCGGGTCATCTCCCTGTCCACTCCTCCCTACTCCACACACACACACATTTCCCCCACAGCTCAGAAGCTTCCTACTGTTCTCTGAAAGAAAACGTTCAACAAAGATGAACAGCAGGGAGGTCTGAGTCCAGCGTTCACCTGGGCTCTCCAGGCTGTAGCTCTCAGGTCTCCCTACTTTGAGCCCTCAGACACACTCTCTCCCTTGTGTCACATGATGTCCCTTTGGCCTGGAATGTTCCCTCTGCCCCTTTTCATCCTAGTAACTTCTCACGTCTCAACTCAAGTGCCCTTTCCTTTGTGTTATATGCTTGATAAGCGTTGTACTTACTGTTGGAAAGCTTCACCAGAGGGTACCTGCATTTAAATGCATCACTTGAGCAAATCAATGCATTTTCTAATTAAATATAGTTGAGTTTACACATTTCTGTCTTTAAGATGGATCAGTAGTAGTTTAGTGACCAATTCATTTAAAATATTTCCTTCCTATTCTGTTCAAAAACAGTAGATTTGGTTCCAATTCTTACTGTATCTTTTTTTTTTAACAGTCTATGATTATTTTTTTAATAGCCAGGATAAGAGATAGTCTATGCTTTCACGACTGGCTTTCTGCATCTGAATGCAAATGAGACCACAGTTTTATGTTATAAAGCATGTGCTCTTAAATAGCATTATGATGTTTAAAGAAAATACTATGTAAAAGCCAAAATCTCCTGATGCTAATAAACAGAAAAACCAACATCACATTTCATCAAGAAGGATGTTTTCTGGGAGATCTTTCTGGACTGGCAAGATGAAGGTAAATCTCTTTATGTTATATTCTAGTAGGACATGGCCCTTTTTCTTCATAAACCTCATTCAAGTTTCTCATTTTTATTTTTTGTGCATGATTTCTTTTTATTAATTTGTTTCTCTTTGAATAGAGGGGCTAAAATTACATGCTTGCATATAGAAGCACAGTAAATATTTGTTGAACAAATACAGTAATTAACACAGCCAAAATCTACAGATGCTAATAAACAGAAAAAACCAATATCCTATTTCATCAAGAAAGATACTTGCACTCACTGATTCATCTGTTTCCGGTGTTTCTGCTGTTCCACTGTCATAGTTTCCCAACTGAGCCATCTCTAAGTTTAAAAAAAAGGCGAAGTTTGAGAGAAATAGGACAGTTGCAACTTGACAAGAGCACTATGTGAAAACAAAAGAAAAACAACTCCTCCAATATTAAAAAAAAAGAAAAAAGAAAGAACAATTTACTCTATACTCTGATGTACCCAGGGGAAAATTTTAAGTCCAAAATGGCAAGAACCAGCAACTGACATTTTGAAATTGTTCATTACAGACTCTTCCCTAGAACCCCATTTCTCATGAGCGCTTAGACACAGGTACTTTAGAGCTGGGCCTCCGCCCACACTAGCAGGATTCACCGGGTGACTCCATCA
This sequence comes from Camelus ferus, assembly GCF_009834535.1. Lineage (NCBI taxonomy): Eukaryota > Metazoa > Chordata > Mammalia > Artiodactyla > Camelidae > Camelus > Camelus ferus. Next base: position 44,802,845 of record NC_045698.1, on the reverse strand, counting down.
CCACCGCTTGCAAAGGATTTGGGCCATGACTGTGCTTATAATCAGATACTCCAGACAGCCAGGTCTTCCCAGGCTCTGACAGTCATCAAAGATGTACTAACTACAGCTCAGAGATGAGTCTCAAGTTGTGGTGAGCATCCCTTGTTCCTATTCCTTCACATCCAGTGAGAGATGAACCCCCTAGTACATAAGAATGTGAAATTTGTCAGAAAGGAAGCAATAGTAGTTGTTAAGAGGACTTTGGAGTTCAAAAGACTTGAGTTAACACCACTAAGAGCACGTACTAGTGACCTTTTAACCTTGGGCTCTTCCTCCATAAGATGGGAACAATATTATTTATCTCTTAGAGTTTCTTATGAGTATGACATATGATGTGCATGTAAAGCTCTTAGCATGTTGACCAACAAAAATTAAGTGATCACTGAATACTGATTGTTATTTATTACTAATTAAATCATGTAAAGTAGTCAATCCTGGGCTGGGTAACACAGGTTTGACAACAGCTAAATACTACCCTCGTGGTCTAGTCAAGAGACAAACGCATCTAACTGCTCAATGTACATTGGAATGCATTCTTCAGTCTATATAAGTAAATGAGAAAACCTAATTCATTTTATTTTTCATTCTGATTTTTATACTTAAAAAACACATTTTATTAAAAAAAGAACATAAAAGAATTTTCTCCAAAATTGATCAGGTTATCTCTAAGTGATAGATCACAGGTAATTTCTATTTTTTAATTTTTCAAAATTGAATGTGTATAGTACAAAGTTACAGCTTTTAGTTATGTATTTTTGTGTGCATCTAGTATTATTTCTTAGACTCTTAGAATTTCATGTATTCATGTTTTTATAAATATAATCATCCTTTTTTGGGAGAGATTACACATAAAAGATACGAAGCAGAGCAACACTGGAGTGTTGCCTTTAGATAAAAACTAACTCCAGAATCGAAAATAACCAGAAACTGACACTAACTCTTCCAGTTTACCTGTAGGGGAAATTCAGGGAATGAAAAATGAGCTCAGTACAAACTGTGGACTTTCCTGGTCAAATGATGTCAACATCCCATGTGACTAACACTTTCGACTAAGGGACTAGGGGATGGACTACAATGTATTCAGCTGGAAGGGCTCAAAGGGGTAATTTAATTTTATTTAAGTAAAACAGCAACAGCAGCTAACTTTTATTAAGCATCATTACATCTTGGGTGCAGAGGTGAACTCATATAATCCGAAAAACAACGCTTTGAAGAGGTACCATTGCATAGTGTTTATGGAAAACAGTGAGGCACAAAAAGGCTCATGGACAGTGGGGTCAAGGTCACAGCCTGCAGTGCTGGCACCCTGGGCAGTCCCATTCCAGACCCTCACTTCTACCCTTCCAAGGTCATAGTGTAGACAATGATAAGAAAGGAGACAAATGTGGATCAGAGTTTGTCATAATCACATTTTAGGTGATTACAGCAAAGAGATTAAAAACCATCCTCAAATCTGAAGCAAGAAAATTAAGTGTCCAGAGTTAAAAACACAATTCCCAGTGATAAATTTGTATTACTAAACATGAAACTTGTCAAAAATCACACATTTTTGAAAAGACTCTATAAAGGTACATTAATGGGCCTCAGATAATTCACCTGCCAAAGGCTCAGGCCACAGTGATATTTACTGCCAGGCAAGAAAACTGTGAGGAGCTCGCTCGGTCTACACTCTCGGGGCTGATACAACCTCAACCCCACCGGCGTGAAGAGTCACTATAATATACTTTGACAGCCTCCCCCACTCCAATTATTTTCATAAAAAAAAAAATTAAAAGATGGTTCTGTTTTAAATAGAATTTCTGCTAAATAACTATTATCTGGGAAATACATATTATTTGTAAGCAGTGGGTAGTAATGGAATGGAACCAAGAGTCAGCTTTTGAAGCAGGAAGCCAAGGCATCATTTTGTAATGCCTGAAGAGATTTTTAAAACTCATCTAAATACCATTAAACATCTGCCCTTTTTATTTCATTGATTTAAACCATTTCTGAAGACTCATGATTCAAAAAGGTAAAGATGGTAATTTAAAAGCCATGGGAAAAAAATCTCTCCCCAGGGAACTTTTCAGAAAAGCATCCACCAGTCTCTGATAAGTGATGAATCTGTTGTGGTATTGCTTTCAGTACAGTATAAATTTATCTGGCATTATCTCCCAGTAATGCATGCATCATTTCACTGGAAGCAAAGATTCGATGGCCCTAAGAGCAAACAAAGCGGGGGAAATAGGAGAGGAGGCAGAGGGCAGCAGGTTCCCTGGCTGTAGATGGGAAAATATCTGTGCCAACAGTCAGCATCATCACAAACAATTTAGCAAGATAAACACTGTTTGCAAATTCAATTTAATGAACCAGGAAGACAATTTTGAATAAAAGAGTCGATGATTGTTTTTGAGTCTTTTCAGGCAGTATATAACCTAAGCGTTTTAAATGACAATCTTAAATAATAATGAACAGGAAAAGGGGTGTAGGGAGTGCTTTGCAAATATCAGATTTAAAAAAAAAATTACTAACAGAGTGCTTCCTCTTCTCTGTATTTAATAGCATTAGATTTACTTTTTTTCATTTGAATCAACCAGAAATACTTTTATAAGTTTTAAAGAGCATTTTTTCCCTACTGGCTCTCTATATCACTATTTTTCATACTTTTTTGAGACAAGTAAGCACAAATAGATTTACGAACACTGCACCTAATTTAATCTATCATCATTTATCAGTCACCTCACTCCCAAATTACTTTACATTTACGTGTCACTTTTAATTTAAATGTAATGAATTTCTTCACCAACATTTTCAAGATCTGTACCCTTGAGGAGAACCCGACGGAGCTTTGCAAGAGAAAAAAAAAAAAACCCAGAGAGGTTGGAAATCTAAACCCTTCCTGGACATTCTGGAATTATCATGCCGATAGGCCGCTAGGATTTCAGGGTCTGTCCCCTACTGCAGGTAAACACAAAGTGGGTCATGTTTACTTGTTTCTTAAGACTCAACTGATAGCTGTTTCCTTCAAATCACAACTGGCCCCCAAATACGGACTTTTCAATAGACAGAGCCAAAACATGAGGGCAAAGTAAAGATTTGCTGCTAAATTCTTCAAGGAGGCCGTGATGCGTAAGCAAGTAAAAGCCCCACGAGGGTTCTCACCTTCCAGAGGATCCTTGTTGAGGCCCAGCTGGCTAATGATGTACCTGGGAATGTCCGTTTTAATACCCTGTCCTTCTTTTGCATGGCCTTCTGCCGCTTCCAGTAGGTAGTAAAATTCTTCAGGATCAAATTCCTAGCAGAAGACAAACACAGATGGATACTTCTTTGAGCCAGAATTGTCTGAGGTTTTATTCCACGAATCCCATTCACAGTAAAGTGGGTGAATATACATGGTTGTGAGTTATATACACAGAAAGGAGGCAAAGGGATTATGTGATCTAAAACATACATAGTTTTCAGTTCATATCCAAAGCCTATTTACATTCTAAGGCAATACATTTATATACTTGGTAATCCGAAGATAATTTCCATGTCCAGTTTCCTCGTAATGCAACTTGGAAGGCACTATGCTCCACCTAAGGTATCTATCTTATTGAAAATGAACAGATCTGAATTTTTAATTGTGACTTTTTAGCAAAGTTTTAAAAATCAGTGACTCTCATCCAGAAGACTCAGTTTCTCTCTCTCCACAAATAGCCACAAAATGAATACAATGAGAATGCATTTTTCTTGAAGGTTTTGTAGGAAACTCCCTTAGTATAGAAGTGTCCAAAAATATTAGGAATAAAAATCTCAAAATTACCACTTTTATCACTAAACTCTAAAATTCAGTTATTAATATTTATATAACGGGAGCACTACAAAAGAAAAATATGAAAATTTCACCTCTGAATAGTTACCTCTGTCTTCTATGAAAATTCAGTAGCACCTTTTCCCCTAAGTATTTTACTTCCTTTGGCTGTCTGCTGCCAATAACAACCCTGAGGATCACATCACTCTAGATGGATGCGTGGATTTATGTGCTATAAATGATTACACTTACAGATTTAAAACACAGTTACTATTTTCAGTTATACTTCCTAGATTTCTTCCCCCAGGATTTTCCCCATTTTGATTAGTGCCCCAAACAGGCAATTTTGGAATCTCAGCATTTCACCTGAGAATTATTTTTTTTAAATGGCCTTTCTGAAGCTGCAAATGGAGTAAAGCCGAACCAATGTCCACGCTCGGTGCCCTTGACGTAAATTTACAATGAGAGACAAAGCAAGCCTGGAACTACAGGCCTGAGATGACTGGTTGGGGAAACATTCCCTAAAACTCTGAAACTGTGGTTTCATCTGAGCTTTAAACAGTGCGGAAATCAGCACCATCTTCAGATCTACTACTAAGCTCACTTGTTTCTACCTTTGATGGGCTACGTGTACTTTCACCTTTTCTCTTCTGATTAAAAGTGATTACTGTAAAAAAAAGTCCTTTCCTCTTTTAAGGCAAGATCTCTCTTAGCATATCTGCTCCTGTCCAGAGAAGCAAGTTTTAATGCTAAATGGTATTTTCCCCCACACTAAACAACCACAGGAAGTACAAGCTTGTGGTGCATAATTCAAAAGGTACAGCAGGAAGAGCAGGAAAAAGTAAGGCTTCCTTCCGTCTGCATTTGCCAGTCACACACTCTCCCCCGCAGAGGCATCCAGAGTATTGTTCTTTCCCTTCATCCTTCCGGAGACGCTCAATGCTTTTGATTCTGTGATTCTAAGGGTCCTGGCCGTTGATGGAAAGCCTTCCTCCACCACACCCCTACCTTTCTCCTCAAGACTCTCTGTCTACCACATCTCACTCATCTTACGGGGCTGCACACGTTTCACTCTGATAAAAAAACTATGAATCTTAATTACAGTAAGACCAAAACCAAAGCAATACCACCATGTATGTATATCCGTGTGTATGTAAAATTCTGAAAAAGCTATATTGTACACTGTGTTGCAAATACTTTAACAGCTAGTGAAACTTGAAAGTGAGTTTCGATGCTATGTTAAACCCCATGAAACTATTCTTATGTTTGAAGCTTCATATTTATTCACAGTGTTGACTGAAATCTCAATCAAAATTGGCATAAAGCAAAGATTTTAAAACAGGAAAATGATCACTGACTACTTTCTTTGTACTTTTTATAATTGATAAATATTTTATATTTTGTATAATTTTACAATTGATGAATAAAAATGCTTCTTATAATTTATATAACAAACTAATCTTGCAAAGTCCCATTTCTCCAGGTTTAGATAAGGTCCCATTGTGCTCTCCAAGTGGGTTGCTGACGAGATTGCTAACATGCCACATTTAAAAAATAAGTAATAATTATAACTGCAGGTCACCATACATCCTATCTCTGATTTCCCACTCTCTGTATCTTGGCAACTCCAAAAAAGTGAGGCACAATGAGTGTTTCAAATGAGCTGTAACATAGTAATTATGCTGAGTTCAAGTCAAGTACATGAATTCATGATCATTTTTTAAGTCTGTCCAGAATGTGATATGACTATCTCTTAATACAACACAAATCCTTGAATTTTTACTTAAAACCAGACAAGAAAAAGCACCCACACATGGATGTGGTCATAAACATTCACATGTAATTTCTCTTGACTTTCCATTTAGCTCTGGTCTTTGAAGCCAAACGCAATGGGAGCTTCCTGGTGGTCACGGCCTTCCCACAGTTAACAATAAATGACATAATCACCTTGAGGGGCGACTTACCAGGCACTCTAATAACCGAGCCGGGCGGGCGATGACAATAAGGATCTTCCGAACTAGCTGTTTAACGAATGCCAATTCTCCACTTTCTGAACGATTGTGAGCCTAGGAGGAAGCAGTGGAAAGTATGATGAGACAGAGTTGCTCCATTAGACAGGAAAGAAAATTAGCAAAGCATGCTAATTAGATGACTGCAAATATTCAAAAATTAAGTGACTTAGAAAATACTTTTAAAAGATTGATAAGCAGACATTACCTCTACATAAACAGGCGCTATTAGACTGCTATATCTACAAAATGGCCCTATTAGCTACATTTTAATTGCAAACCTTTGATTTATTCTCTGTGTTAAAAATCACATGTGAAGGCTCTTAATGCGAAGCATGAATGAAGGAGACATGAAAAGTTTATGACATATTAAGTACATGGTAAAAGTAGACTGGGCAGCTGAGGAGGAACCTTGATTTTCCAGATGTCACTTCTTAAATGAATAAAAAGGCTAACACAGTAAAGGGCTGATTTTGTTATCCTGGGCAGTTAACACATTTATGAAATATATTTTACACATACTACACGATTAGCCTATAAAATAATTATTTCACAACATGTAAGAAGTTATGCACTGCTTACTTCAAATGTGAGGTGAATAATGCTTCTACTTGGATATATGCATATGAATTTGATTTCACATATTGAATAAATAATACCCAGGCACTCAAATCAGTAAAATTTAGCTGACTTAAAATCTTTTAAATTTGATTTTACATGTTGTCTATGTGTGAAATCGAAGCACAAAAAATATCCTGAGAACAAAATTCAGTTTATTAAGAGTCATTTTAATTTTCAATGATATTTTCTTGAAGAAATGAGGTAAATCTGTGCCAAGGCAGACATAAAACCAAAGTTTTAAAAATTGAAATATAAACTTCTATGCATGTTCACTTTCAGGCTTCCTTAATTTTCATATTTTGATGATTTACTTTTCTCCAAAGATTAAAAAAAAAATCAAGGTACTGCTGGTACAAAAGAATATAATTTCACAGATATAGTAATAAATATTTAAAATCATTCTTGAAGGGGCTTTAATCTGACAAGGACTGGTCCTCCCATAAAAAAGAGTTGGCGAACCAAATCTGTGAAAGATGCTTATATGTAGCGGTAGTATGTTTGCTGAATTTAAGCCATCAAATCAAAGGCAACTTTTCAAAATGTAGGTACAGAAACCATATACAGGCAAAAGCAAAACAGCTAATGTTTAAAAGAAAAAGCATAGAGAAAATGACCATCGGTGAAAACCTTTAGAATAGAATGTGTTCAAAGATAACCAACTAGTAACTATAACCATAGGTCCTAGTAACCAGTAAGGATACTAGGACATATATAAGGAGATAGACATAATATTTAAGCTGTCTTTAAGTTTTCTTTTCCCTTGTTTTGCAACCAAAAAAAAAAAAAAAAAAAAAGGTTTGGGAAGATACAATGAATGTCAAGAGATCTGCCTATAAATGTCTTCTTCATAATTCATCTATGATCAAAACTAAACAGAAAACCTTAGAGATGAAGCAAAGAAACAACCCAACTTCTTGACTGATAACTTGAGCTAGATATTTGAATTTCTGCTTACTACAATAATTACTGCTTTATAAATTCAGGCATATAAAGAAACTCTAAAAAGCCTAATCATGTTTTGGTGGTCTCTTCAAGGGGGTAACAAGAACTCTGTATCTTTAAAAAAATTAAAAATAGTCAGTCTAGATTATACAAATTCCATTTCAAAAACTGTAAAAATAATCAGTTCGTTTCAACTTATTTCTAAGAATTATCACCACAACCAAGGCCAAAACATATAATGAGTTACACTAACACAGATACTTTATCTACTATCACTAGAGGAGGAGGGGAACTTTGTTAAAACACCACCAAACAAAGCCGCACACTCAGCATGGGAAGAGAAAACAGCTTTCTGGCTGCCAGCAGCAAGCTCCAAAACTCATGGAATCCCTGTTTGTATTTTAGGTGTTGGCCACCACAAAAAATACTGAGATTCAGATTTGAGAGTAGGTTATAGCTTCCTATGTATTTTATTTTCTTTGGCTAAATACACCTATGTGAAAAAAAAAAAAATGGAGACATAAAATCATTCATCTGGAAGTGACCTAGGCCTCAAGGCTTTAAAAAGGCATCAGTTAAATCAAGTTGCTCAACCTCAGGGGGACTTTGCCTGGGTGTGCCAAAGATTGACAACAATGGGAAAAATGGCTGGGAGACAGGCTCTGCGGGCACGCAATGTCACGGCTGGAAACTGACAATAACTGCATCGCGGGGAAGGCAAAGCAAGGTCTCACAATTTGGCTCTATCCAAAGGGGCAAGTTCCCCTGCGACCTGTTAGCTCCAAGCTCTGGAAGGACACTGTGACTGTGATTCTGAAGACAGTTTTAATTTTCACAAAAGGACAGAAGGAAAATGTTTATCTGTGGAAATGAACAAGAAAACGTTCTTGTTTATACCCAACAAGGCTACATGTATACATGTTTCTCTGCCCCAAAGAGAAACCTCTCTAAAAATGAACAATATTAATCTATTATATGATGCATTCAGATGATTTTTGAAACCGAGATTTTTAAAAATTGCCATGGAACAGTCTGCCAAATCTAACATACAGAAAGAAAGTTAAGTGGGGGATTTCAGTGTAAATAGCTTTGGCTGTCAATTCTTCCCCTTTGAGGGGATGCCTATGAAGGAACGAACCACAGAACTTAACTGATCACTATGTTAATACCCTGGGACAGAACTGTGGAATCAAGGGAGGAGTATTTCACAGGGGTAAATTCATTTTCATTGTAATTTATAGTAGAACCGGTCCATGACAAATTGGAAATTGACAATAAAATCCCCAAACAATGTGTTCACCCAAAGAGAGTCGGAGAAACACTGCCTCAGTGGGCTGCAATAGGCTGAAATGTGAAAAACGGGAAAGAGCATGGAAAACTCTGTTGGGAGGTTTAGAAGGGAAAGGGAGGAAAAGCAGTGGCTGCTAGTCAGAGGGACTGTCTCATCTTGCCACAACTAAATTCAGTCTTAGCAAGCACAGGCGGATTTCCAGAAAACTAGGATGCCAGTATTTCCCTTCAGTTCCATGCAATTATTTACATAATCATGCCTAGAGAAAACCACCCATGATTTTATTTACAGGGGCGTAATGAATGCCGATGAGATACAGAAATACAATATATTCGAATATACAGGCTAAATAGGTTTTACTTACAGGCTGTGGCAGTCAGAACAAGCAACGTCACGCACTAATTCCATCCCACCATGCACACTCCCTCCCTGTCCTGGGTGATATCAGGAGCTGGGCCTGCAGGTGTTAGGCCTGGACAGAACCAATGTTTATCTGTCACTTTTAAAGTGGGATTTTTTTTAGAAGAAAAACTGACACTAATGAAAATATAAGTTGCCACGTGCAGGTTAATTAAGAGGACACACGGCCTGGAAGAAGCCAGCCATTTTCCATTTAGCTCTTCCAGATATTAGAACTAGATAGCATCATCAAATAACACACATACACTCAGGCAATTTATAACTTCATGGTTAAGGAGGGGGGAAAAAATCACCGCTTCAAAATCCTTTACAATCTACTTATTCTAGAGCCATAGATTGTTGGGTCCCAAGGTTCCTGTAAAGGTTATTACATTAACTTTCTACTACTATAATTGTTGACCAGAGTCAATTTATAGCAAGGAGCAATTTTTTTTTCCTCTTTCTTCTTTGCTTCCCTGGAACATGAACTCCACCTCATGGTTAAAACTTGTTAGCAAATGCTCTCATAAAAATTTTTGTTTTTTCAAGGGAAAAGCCAAACAAATCAGAAAACTTTCTATGGTTATGTGGTCCGTACCTCCTGCAGCAACTTATCTAATTTGTGCTGTAATTCAAGGAAGTATCGTGAGGTGATGAGACCCTGGTGAGATTTATCCAAGCAATCGCGAGCCAGTTCAATAATCTGATGGTGAGTGAAACTAAGCACTCCATCTGCTAGGGGAAGAACGTGGTCAGGAGAGTAGCTGGTGATAATTTCCTTTAGGCGCTCTTCCATCTGCGCTGTAGCCTGTGTAGAGAAGACACGCACACACGGATGTAATACAAGGAAACATACATGTGAACAACTCAATCGTCACATTTATTTAGCACTTTTAAAGACCTCCACAAGTTATTACATTAAATTTAATTCAATTTAAAAATTAAATTCAAAAGAAGCCTACCTTCTGTATGATACCATAATGGTACATACATAGCATTATATATTTGTCAAAACTCACATAATACACAACACCAAGAGCGAACTCTAATGCAAACTATGGACTTTGGGTGATAATGATGTGTCAGCGTAGGTTCATAGATTGTAACATATGGACCACTGGAGGGGGGATGTTGACGGGAGGCGGTTGTGTATATATGGGGTGGGAACTCTGTACTTTCTGTCAATTTTGCCATGGACCTAAAATTGCTGTAAAAAATAAAGTCAATTTGAAAAAAAAAAAAAAAAGAAGTCGTCTCATCATGCAGATAAAAACATTTGAGGCACACAAGAGAAACTGAGTCTCCCAGGGTGATCATTACTTTTTTCTATGCCCTATCACATGTAAAATGGTGCATGTAAGCTTCTCCAAATAACTCAGTATCTGTGAGCTGCTGTGCTCTCATTTCACATCTTGGGCTCTTTCAGACAGATTGCCAATAGTATCAAATACTGTAGCTCTGTTTTCACCTACTCAACAATCAGGACTGTGGCTAGAGTTCCACAGGGTGGGTCAAGAGTTTGTTCTCTTGGCTGTGTTTTAATGTACCAGGAACGAGCATCTTTTTAAAAATATTTTTTTGTGTGTGTGTGAGGGGGAGGTAATGAGGTTTATTTATTTAATGGAGGTACTGGGGATTGAACCCAGGACCTCATGCTTGTTAAGCACACACTCTATCATTGAGCTATATCCTTCCCAGGAACAAGCATTTTATACTATCTTTATCCTTTCCTCAAAAAGCTACATCATGGGAAAAAAGCCAAGGGGATTCCCTCGGTAACATAAATCTAAAATTTCCTTTCCAACTTTCATTTCGTTCTCTGGGATCCCCGATTGCCTAATCAAAATTCCTTGCTTGCATTAATTGTATGCACAGGGAGATTCCCTTGGCCTCCTGCTCCCTTCTGAAATTCTAACCAGTGTTAACTAGTGTAGTCAGGATCTCTCTCCCTGGTGAACAAGTGACATGTGATAAATAGCCAAGATGGCTTTAATCAATGACATCAATGTCCGGTTCATTACACATAATAAGTACTCTACTCCTGATTTATGAAACCAAAGATTTCCTTTTGCTCTCTTGCCTAGGGTCACAAAGGTGGGGGGTGGGGAGAGGAACAGGAACAAAATAGAAAGACTGCTTCAACCAAATGTATAGGGGAAAAAACACTCTGGTGCAAAAGCCATGGAAATGAGGTGATGGGGACCCTGAGAGGGCAGCTCCTGCAGCCAGGGCGCTGGCAACACTTCACCAGGGCCTCTCTGGTCCTTTCAAATTCTATTTGCCTGTATAATGGGGAACATTGCAACTGGACCTTCTTTTCTAAGTAATAGGGTAAGACTTATACTTACTAAAGAGATTGGGAGTCACAGCAAAGAAAAATTAGGTAAAAAAAAAAGAAAAGTAAAAGATTTTCATGGCATAGCAATCCATAGGCTTCTGAGGAAGAGAAATGGTCTCTGCTTAACAACAGAGCAGCAGGCCCAGAACATGGGCACAGGAAGAACCAAGGTCTAGAGCCTTTCAAGGCCAGTGCTCCCCATAGCACCTCCCCAGGCCCGCCCAGCGTGCAGTACAGCTGGCGGGGTTCACTTCACAGCCAGTTCAGCACACAGAAGGCGTGGCTAATTCTCAGTAGCTTTTAAAAATATTTAGTAATTTTATCTTTCTGACAAAGGCTACCATGCTACTTTATGCAAGTCGTTACTGGACTGGACCATTACTTCCCACAACAAAACCACCTTACAGATGCTAAACCTATGTTGCCCGTTCATTTAGATGCCAGGCATCTTCAATTCAATTCATTACCTTTGGGAACCTTTCTTTGTAGACATGGTTCATCATAATTATTTCATGGTCACAGCAGGCGGGAGAACGTCCAGGGCTGCAAGCAAAGCAAATTATCCTTTTAAACGTGCCACAGCATGAAATGAAAATAAGCTTTTTATTTATAAACAATGGGTTGCATCCAAAGGTACTAGGCAATCTTTGTAAGAAAAATGTATTGGGTAATAAACTACAAAATCAGTCATTAGTACACGTGCACACACACACTCACAAACACAAGAGATACTCTGAATAGGATTCAAAGAGAAAGTTCCAGAAGTGGAATGACACACATTAACGAGAGCTCTGATATAAAACTAGTTCAGAAAACACTCTTAAACTGCAACTATATTCTGTATGTCGCGTGCACTTGTGTGGTTCTGGAAACCACTTAATGAACTTCAATGTGAAAGAAAACAGGGCAGCTACAAACCACAGCATCTAGGACACGCCGCACAGTATAATTTCACACTTTCATCATACACCTGCGTTCTGCCACGTACCGCTGAAGAGGTCTAAGACTCCTCCACGGCACAGGTGTCACCACTGAAATCCATTTTCTAGCCTAGCAAATATTTAGTTTGGGATGCTGAGGCCAACATTGTGGACAACATCAAACAGAGGCATACACCTGGGCGTTTTTCTCTGTTTCAGTAGCAGGCTCGTGCGCCTTCCTAGCAGTACACACTCATGCAACTTCAGTGGGAGAGTCTATGCTCCTGAGAGGATACAGCTGCTTGCACTAGATATCCTAGAAACTCCTGTCATGAAACCAAGAATGGCACCCATGTTGTTAAATACGATGGCTCTAAATGAATTCATAAAATTGGTCTTTTATTCCCTATCTCAAAATAATCTAACATGATTACTCAATGTGGCCATATTTACTTAATGATATTAAATAAGAAATGTACAAAGGGAAAACTCTTCTCAGTAAACTCTGATGTTCAACTGAACATATGACAAACTATGCTTTATAATAAAGCTCAATACATCAAAGTGGACCAGTTCTACAGCATTAAGATCTCATACTGTGAAGGACCCAGAGATCAACTGCCCTGTTCCCCCTGCAGAGAAGGACCTGTTGTCCCAGCTGCTGGGGCTACAGAAATCTGCTGTCAGTCCCATCAGGGATGACCTCAGCTACAGAGCCCCTCCATCCAAGATCATGTCCTTCCCAGGGTACCACATCCCATGACTGAGGCTGAGACATAGAGGAAGGGCCATTTGGCCCAGAGGGACAGCTCTGATGGGTCATGTTGTCCCCAGAGCTCCCTGAGGGTCACCTGTACTACAGCTAGATTTCTCCCTCTGCCCATCCTGCTTCCTCCCCTCCCTCCCACAGGTGTAATTCCCAAGCACTCTCTGATAAACATCCTGATCCCTGTGTTCAAGTCTGCTACCTGGAGAACCAAACTGTGACATCTATTATTCTATGAAACAAGGCCAAAATAAAACTGGTTCTACTCAACGTTAAGCAGATAATTTTTGGCATCCACAAAATTCAAGGGACAAAAACTCCAAACTATTTGCTCATAATCCTGGAGAAAGCAAGACTTGTGATGGTAAAAAACAATGGGTGGACTTTCATAACATGGATCTGAACTCCACATGTGAATCTGAATGTGCTGTCCTTTCTTTTCAGTCAACCTTCTCCCTCTTAAGAAACTAACTGATCTAGCACCATAATTAGATGGTTTTGAAATTTCCAATGGCTAGAAGTTTTTCTAGGTAGTCCTGGTAGTCCATCATGGTTACTGCTACTAGAGCAATTAGCAAATTATAAGAATTTAAAAGAAAAATAATACGATGTCTTTTAATGGTAACTTACAATATCATATATAGACGGAAAAATCACACTGTATTTATAGTAGCTCATAAATCAATAAAGACATATATGAATTAGAGGACTCAAATTCTTTCCTTGAAATGGTTGAAAAGAGATGACCCATTTAAGTGACATTTTTCAATCAGATCTACATACCTCAGACTTCGGGAACGGGGACGCATGGGCGTATTCCTGCATCTGTTCTCTGTGGCGATGCTTTCCGTGGTACAAAAATGTTTTGATAAGAAATGTAATTCATCTGGTGTTGGTTGATATGGTAACTGATGCAACTTCTCCTGGGAGGAACAGGATGACTAAAACAAAGCAAAGTGAGGTTCTATGACTACCTCAGAAAGACATTCTTCAAATGGATATGAGATCATAGCACTAAACTTTGTTATATCATCATTTTATACTGCTTCTTTTTCATGTTATAATTATGATACCAGTACCTAACTCTATACCTTGATGTTGTCTCTGAAAGGTCAAAGTGGCTTCCCTACTTCATCTAATTTGTCTACAAGATAATTGCCCCAAAGATAGTTTATCCTTTGGACAAAATCCAGGCTCTGAAAATTGATAGGACCCAGTCAAAGCCTGAACAAGAAAGGGACAATTGGAGTAAGAATTTGGGTGCATTAAATGACAAATTAGTTCTCAATTGAGTGTTGTACCCTCACTTCCACTGCTGTCCACAATCAAACACTGTGGCTTTCAGGTAGGTAACATGAGATGAATTCTATGATGTATGATGATAAATAAGGTAATGAGATCTCCATTACAAAGCATGCTGTCCCTTGCTGCAATTACCATCCACATGTGTCCTGGGTACAAGGGGAGGGTTGGAGAAGATACTTGTCTCATTAATGCCATTGTTTCAAAGCCTGGATTTTCTTCTGTCTTCTTTGGCTTAGGGGACACACACACACACACACACACACACACACACACACACACACACACACACACATATTTATAGATATACACAGACTTTTTTTAAAAACAGCTTCAGTGGCAATGAGTTATTCCTTGAATATAGATTTGCTTCTTGAAGACAGTCTCTCAATACTTGGAGCAAAATAAAGTAGAAAATATGAGTGGCTAAATAACATTGCTTTTAATCAATCTGAGAGATGTAACTGTAAAGCAAAGAGACTGCTTTTTGTTTGTTTGTTTTTATTGATAGGTGAACCCTATAAGCAATTCTAACAAAAGAGATGAGAAATGTTTGAGTAATGGAAACATGGTTAGAATAAGCATATTCTGACAGATACCCCCGTTTGAACATTCTGTTCTAGCAGGCTTTTTTAATTAAAAAAAAAACTGCCATGTTAAGAGCAAACTTCCTAAGTACTGCAACACCGCAATGCAGCAACAGTAGAAATTAATGACTAAAGCTTAAAAATATTCTATACCTTGAAATTATAAAACACTTTCTAAGGACATACTTGAGACAAAGAGGAATTTTTACAATGAAATGAGATTATTTTATAAACTATAAAAATGAGAACACCACTAGAAAGACTTATAAGGTAAATCAAAGCTCTACTCAGAAAGTACAGGTATGATCTTAAATACTGTCACTGCGAAAAAAGAATTAAAACACATAAACTAATAAGCCAACTCAGAAAGTCAGTAAAAGAATAATAAAATCAATGTCAGCGGAAGAGAAGCAGCCATGAAGCAAAGATAAGGAAAGAGCAAATAGAAAAACAGAATTAAGATTTTGGACGTGTGTCTCAAAAGTCAATCAGTGTCACAATTCTATATCCAAGATTTCAAAACCCAGAAGTTTCTTCATAGGTTTACCATAATCCTTTTTGGTGGCAAAGCATCAACTGAACTGATGGAAAGCTACGTAAAATATGTATTTAATCTACTTAGTGTGACTGCTGGTTCAGGTTGGTGTAGAAATATTAATGCATTTGGTTATGAGCTGCTGGTCGAGTTGTTGCTAACCTGTTACGTACAGTACAGGGATCATGTTACCTTTCCCAAGTGTGACAATTCCAAAACACACCACGCTCAAGAGTTTCACGTGAAACTGCTTGCATGGGAAGGACACAGGCGACTTCAGGGGGGTGGTTCCCTCTATGGAGGGAGGGAAGAGAAGGGGACTGGGGGAGGGGCTTTAGATGTATTTTAATATTTCATTTATTTAAGTAAAAGTTTATTTTTTAAAAAAGCTGTAGCAAATGTAACAAACTGTAACCTGCTGATTCTAAGAGGAATACTTTGTGGTTAAGCCATACACAGAGCCATACAACTGAACTCTGCAGGGGTCGTGCCCCGGGTTTGCTGATGGGGATATGTTACAACAAATGATGACCCTGGTATAACTAAGTGTTATGAGCTTAACAGTGTGAGGGAGGTGAGGAGGCAGGGGGCTCCTCGGGGGAGACAGCTTCTTTCACCTTGGTTGGAACAAGCAAAGTGTCAATGGAAATAGGGTGACCGCAAACCCAAGTGACACAAGGATGAGCTGATGGCACTGGGAACAACCGTAGGCCCGTGAAATGGCCCGGGGATTCAAAAGGTACCAAAAGGGCCCAAAAAAGTGAGTCGGTATTAAACAGCAGAGAAGCCCAGGAGTCATTTTCAGCAGAGGTCAAAGGTCGGAGGAGAACTAGCACGGGCAACAGAGGGTGCAGGGGCTGTCCTCAGGGCCTCACACACCTACTGAAAAGATACCTCTGCTGATCGACACGTCCCTGAAACACCACTTTTACAAGAATTTCAAGAATCAGTTTGGGACTTGCCCCAAAAATCGAGTCCCATGACTACCTTTCTAGCATGTTCTCTAAGTGTGGTGCCAGTGAGTCTCATCGCCCAGCTAGTTCGCCTATGACTTTTGATGACATCATAAATCAAATCCACTTTCAAAGAGTGAAGATTTACAGGAAAACACTGTGCTTCTAGTTCTCAAGGCAATTAGAAGAGTTCCCCAAAAATGTTTTCAGTAATGATACCATTCAAATCAACATTTAGTCTCTCGAGATAACCATTTTGCAAAGGGCACTATTCATATGCGTGCAGAATTTTCTACTTGTTATTTATGAAAAATAATATGATTTTATAGTGATATCTCATGTTTATAGGGATTTATAGTCCTATTTTCATTCTTTCCCTCAGTTGAAAATAATTTATTTGGTAAGAAATATATGGGAGATGTCCTCCAACTGCTGCAATTCCATATTACTTACTTTAAAATTAAAAGTTATGATGCAAATATTATCTTGGAAAAGTTTCACAAGTGAATTTTAACTGCAAAATTTGAAGTTAAAAGAAGCTGCAAGACTAAATTTTCTCTGGAAGTCATCCTCTGTGGTCCATCAATTTCATATGACCACATCTTTCCAATTTCATAATAGAGCACTTTAACACTTGCCAATTTTGCAGTTTCCATAATATCCAAAGGATAAAGATGTGGTGCTTACATTTCAACATTAGCAATTCTGGAATTTGGCTAACAACAATTATCTGTAACACTTAAGCTGTATTTTCACAGTGTTTGTACTTTTATTTGTATATATTCTGTGTTTTTATTTAATAACTACGTTGCATTTCTATTTGGCTAGGTTGTAACCAGTTAACCCAGAAAACAAGAATCTAAGAATGATTACGTTTAGATTTAGAAAAGAAGAAAATGCAACCCCTAAGCAGTTTTGCGAAATTTTTGCCCTAATATTTAGAGGACAAGAACACAAAGAAACAAAGGGAAATGAGAAGTAGCATCTCGAAGTTTCAATGAACATTTTGACCATAACTGATACGGAACAAAGATAGTTAAACTTCTGTGTAAGAGCACCTACACTTCACAAATTTAACGGTTCCTTATGTCTTCCGGCAAGAAGTAATTTTAAAAGTTAAAATTTCATTTTGAAGGAAAAAATAGAAATATGAGATCAACAGTTATATGATACCACCTTCTTCAATAAAATAAACTCTTCAGAGAAAAGCTATCTTACCTCTGGGCAGAAACTGTTAGAAACACAGGTATGCGTGTGTGACTAAAAGCTGTCTGAGGAAGCTTTCCTCTTTAGGCATAACATGCAAGTCAGGGGCAGCAATGATTCCACTATGATAGATGGCTGGGTCAGGTTTATGAATTATCAGGTTGGTTTTAAGAAATACCCTGTAAATTCCTTAAAAAGAGCCAAGCGTCTGGGGTTTAGAATGCTTACTATATCCCTACTGCTAAAATAAGGGGGTTTGGAAAACAACCCCTCAGTTCATTCCTTGTGCCTCACACTTCTGATCAATAAAATGGCAGAAACAATGGCGACTACATTATAAAGTATGTTGCTGCTATTAGATGAGCTAATACCTTCTTAGGAAGCGGGACTAGTACCTGGCACACTGTAAGTATTTTACAAAAATACAATTTCAAAAGTAATTTGTACCCAAAGGGGTCCAATTCTATGTAGCTCACTCTTGCTTCATAAATTCAGTTTACAAAATAATGTATGATTTACTAAAGATGGAAAGAAGAAAGATCCTGTACTCTCACCTACTCTTCTTGCAAAAGAGGAATTTCTGTGTCCTAACTACAATAAAACTCGGCTGATGGGCAAAGCAAGGTGATACAGTTACAAAGAACTTAGGGCCAAGGAACACGATACAAATTGTGGGGAAGGGGAGGATTAAAGGAGAGTATGAATGGGAGAGTCACAGACCAGAGGGCCAAGTTCTCTATCTATTCTGGTGGCTGGGTTCTAACTGGAGACACCCAGGAATCCAGGGAAGAACACCCCTTAAAATTGAGAAAATTACTCTTGTTTGCTTTTTTGGCCAATCAATTTTAGCATTCATTTACATGCTGTGGTTGCCCATGCTTTCAACATCTAAAATATGGGCCAATAAGCAATGATGGTTACTGACCCAAAAAAACCAAGGGTGACTTTATTGTTATTTAGTGACAATTTTATCCACTAAAGTAATTCAGGAGTTTTAAGCATCTTTTCCTGATGTGAGGCTAAGATGCCACAGAAACTGTTCAAGGTTGTCAGGATGTTTCACAAAAATCATCCTAAACGGACAATAAACTCACATACCACAACAAAATGGAGTCATGGATAGGAAAATAAATTACTTCCTCTCAATAAAATACCATAAGGAGATGGTAAAAAATAAATCAACAGATTTTAACAAGTCCGTTTTTTAAAGGTGTTCTAGAAAACCCACATTTTATTGTATCTGGAATTCTGGAAACAGAATGCACTGGTAGTGACCAGTTCAAGTTTATAAATTTAATTGCAGTTTCTTTTCAACTCAAGTATTATTAAGTGCTGACTCTATATGCTTAGCACAGTGCTAAGGTTTATGGGGAAAAAAATAAACAGTCCTTTGCAAGGAACCACAGCTTTTGACAAAATGGAGATGGAAATGACTCAGAAAAGGTTCTAAAATCCTCAGGTCCACTTTCCTGGCTGGTATAAGAGCATCCAGTCTATCCACAACATACCGAGTCTTTCTAAATGATCAGCAGCTTCCAAGGCTCTGTCGAGACAAATGTCCTACAATATCACGAGTGTAAACTGAGAGAGCATATATCTAACCTACTGAATCATTTCCAGTCATTGCTAGGGCTCTTGTTGAAAGGGTGTAGTTTGCAGCAAGAGCATCCTTCTTCCTCTGTCCTATTTTCATGGTTCCATCTTGTCTCTTTACTTACTTTAATTTACTAAGTTCTTTTAATCTCTCCTTAAAAGAAAGTTCTTGTCCAGAAGGCACAAATTTAGGACTTGCCTTTTTTTTTTCCCTTTGAAGGAGAAAAATCAAAAAAGCGAAACAAAACAAACTCTGCATCTAAGCCACACAAGACAAAAAGACCCAGGACATCAAAGTTTAATGGCCTTTTTAGTGCTAATATCACTGGCGTGGAACCAAAGAAATAAAACCAGATTGTTTTTCCCCCCACAAACACCAAATGGTATTGAAACGAAGGCGCCCCATCTCCTCCCAACTTGTGATCCTGGGACTTACTCAATTTGTGCATGATAGTTTCCAAGCTTGCAGCAAAAAGTATGCCCTTTTTATGCTTGTCAGCTCATCATTTGATGCGTAGCCTATTCTGAGTGGCAGACATGCAGAATTTATCTTCTCCTTCCTATTAGGAAACACCCAGAGAAAGCACTGCCTGCGTAAGTTCTCTGGGGTTGTGAGAGAGGAAAAGTCAGGCACTTACAGAGACCGTGGAGCTGGGCGTGTTTGTCCCATAGCCAGAAGAGGGGAGAGAAGCCAAGGACCAGCGGCGTCCATCAGTCCTGGTGAGAAAGTGAGATTAGCTTCAGCCCACACTGGAGTACTGTTACATGGGAACCCCAGGGAAACAGAGTATTTTCAGTTGAACAAATGACACAAACACTGTCAATGAGGATGTGGAAATGTTCAGCAAGGGCCAGAGTAAACAAACATTATACAGCAGGTTGACTTTTATTTAAATGGAATCAATACACCCAAACAAGTAGAAAGTGAATGGGCTGATCCATATTATTGATCTCTCACTAATACACTTTGACAAAATGAATACCAGGGATAACTGCATTGGTCAGACTCAGCAGATTCAGATGAATAAAAACAGAAAGGCAGGAGGAAAAACACTCCCATCTGGAAACTGATAACCCAGGCCATGATCTCTGGAAGGGCCTGAACTCCAGCACAGTACAAGGGCCTCTGGGACTTTCACTGCATCCTAAAGGCTTTCTGCTCATTATTTTCAAGGCAACAGTCCTACTCATCACCTCTAGGGAAGAAGGGATCAGGGGGCTCATGGCCGGCTCAAGCCTTAAGTGGGAAATAAGTTCTGCACTAAGAAAGGGACTGACCTTGTGCTCAGAACCTCTTAGGAGTTATTATCTTCTGACATGACCTGGCTTTACAAAGTGTTGGAGCAAAAGCCTCTTGCAGAGTTTATGAGCATGCAGCCCAGCTCTGGCCAGTGACAGGGGGTGAAGAATGAAAACGCTCCACTAGTGATGGAATCTACTGCAAAGAGAGGAGCTGCCTGCTCCAGTCACAGAGGCAAAGCTGTCACAGAGTGTGGTTTTTATCTCCAAACTATCACTTTATTAGCAATTTTGAGCAAGACGGTGCCTTCAAAATCACATAACATTGTGAAAACAACTACACACACATTTGCCAAGGAGAAAACAGGAAAAACATACCCTTATAAAGAGCTATACCGCATTCCTAGATGGAGTATCATATGTAGACTTTTTGTAATTCACAATTGTATTAATTTACCCAGAGAGAGAGAAGAGTGGACCAAATTTACCATAGACACATTCACAGTAAGTAGAAGTGAGGGAATTCATGTGCATTCGATTTGAATTTGAGAAATGTCACAGTTAGATGTTTATGTAAAAAACTGACATTTCAGCCTACATTATAGGCAAAGGAGAATACAATCAAAGGCCACCATGGGTGTTGCCTCCAATAAATGTAAATGGTCCACAAAGAGAAAATGGAGAAATTCAGCTGGACAAATCACAGAAGTACTACAATGTTAAGATTTTAGTACAATTTACCTGTCATTTCTGTAACCATCATTGGAATACAATTGAATCAAATATGCTTGTGGGAAAAGCAAGCAAAATAAGATTTTTGTAAATATACCAGATAAGAGGGATGAGAAGAAATAAATCACATGTTCTTCAAAAATAATATTAGACAACTGAAAATATTAAAATATTTAAGAAGAAAATAATTCTAATCACATGCTTACACAGACTTCCGACCATCAGTTAAATGGTCACAGGTTGGTCCTATTTTTATCTGGCTAATTATTAAAGACTTAAGAACCCATGCCTGCACTTCCTATTTTAAACACCTCCAATTTTTAAGAAAAAAGTATATGACTGTCAAAGAATTATTCAGTCCATTTAATAACAATTATCAGAAACTAGTCTCTGGAAAGAGTGAGGGACACAATTTCCCCCACCATGATTTTGCTTTGTGATTAACTCCCTTTTCCCTCAGGTATCAATGAACATATTTCAAATGAATGAACAACTCCAAGAGGAGACATGATCTTATTAGTTCTGAAGCATAAATTACATTTGCGAAAACACACAGCTAGAAACATATTTAAACAAGAATGTGCTTGGTACTCTGTGCTGCCACAGACCAGAAATAATTTATGTCTCATAAAGTTCCCTACGTTGTCCGTGTCTATCTACTCAAATGGAGCACAACGGACCACCGCATTTGCATTACCATGACAACCGCACATCACAAGTTACTATATATGCTATATAACAGTACTTAAGAGAGAGCAAGCCCTTTTTTGAAGAAAGCTACCACACAAGTACAGTTTGGATCCTACTAACAATGTTGTCTTTTCTTTGCAGTAGCTGCCAGTAAAATGTCATATGAAAACAAGACTATATTCTCGCTAAAGCAACAAGGCTTTTTGGAAAAGAGTTTTCTTTGTGAGTAGAAATCTCAATGTTACACTAAATGGAAAAATAAGAAAGGAAGAACATCTGATGAGAGCATAGGATGCAAAGAGACTGGCAAGAAGAAAAAAGAAAAGAAAAAGAAAAAACAACAACCACACGACTTCAACACTAATTATAAAAAAATTAGATTAATACGGTGCACAACACAGGAAGAATGAAAAGGTCCCAATATCAACTGGCTGTTATAACTGTATGAAGAGGAAGCATATTTCTTTATTTGTGTAATTGTTACAGTCATCTGGCGTGATACATTTTATGGTCTAGTTGATACTGGAACAAGCTGAACTATGCCAATATAATGTAACCAGAGTAACTCTGCCCACCTGTGCTCAACAAGAGTCTCATGACCTGAACTCAGCAGGCAAGTCTGTTCCAGTAGTTTGTTTGTGGAAATATGTTCTGAGATTTAACCTGATAAATAACAAGTGGGCAGCTAGGAGCCACCCATAGCATTTATTCAAGATTCTTTCTGTATTTTTAAGGAAAGTCAAAGCAACTTCTAACATGTAGAACATTACAACTTCTGGGGAAGGCAGAACAATGTCATTACCTCCCTCTTACCACCAAGGAATAAAACATTAAGTAACTTCATGATCAGATATTAATTGTAGACCAGTAGCACAGTTATTAGCAAAACAAAAATGTTTCCTTGCCCCAGACAAAATCTACTACACTATGATGCTCATTTTCACCCTATTTTAACTCAATACTGAAAAATTAACTCGATAATTTTACTCTTAAATATGTATGAGATAATATGGAAAGCAAGTGTGTGTCATCCTATTTACCAGTCTGAAATTCAGCTAGTACATTACAGGGATGTCGACTGGCGGAAAATTATCACAGGTTACGAGTAAGATCAGAAAAGGTTAATCAGTTTGAACTGTATCTCTTTACCCCAAAATAATTTTTAGGGCAATCTCTCCTCTCTTGTTGGACTGAATATACAAAATAATAAAATGTAGGATTCTCAAAATGGCATAACTTCCTAAGGGCTCAGAAATGCATGCCCAATGGTAGAGAATGGAGACTCACGAGTGGAATTTCCACGTTCTCTGAATGAAAAATCAACTTTCAAATGGACGAGAAAGACCCCAGATATTAAATAAAAATAAGCCAATTTGAGTTTTCACAGCAAACACAGTGCTCTGTTTACTGGAGTAAAAGTTTAAAAAGATGATCACTCAGGTCCTAATCTAAATTAATACTTTCTGAAGAGTGTGGAGGGAGTTCCAACTGGAAATTCCTGCAAAATGAAC
The DNA here is from genome assembly GCF_009834535.1 of Camelus ferus. Lineage (NCBI taxonomy): Eukaryota > Metazoa > Chordata > Mammalia > Artiodactyla > Camelidae > Camelus > Camelus ferus. The sequence continues at coordinate 44,779,400 of NC_045698.1, read as the reverse complement.
CAGAGGTCTCCTGTGGTAATCTTGTTACAGTATGGTTTATTTGTCAAAAATTAACATGCCTGGAGGTTTGTATATATATATATTTTTTTTTACAGCAAAGAAACCAGATTCACCTGTCCTCCAGTTAGCCACTTAATTATTAGATTCTCTTCATTTTTATAAATCTGGCAGGATTAAAAGACTATGATTTCTGTCATATTTAAGTACAGGCTGTAATGAGATTTGCAATTTCTTACTACTCAAAGTAATTAATTCCCCTTTTTTAAAAGATATGTATTTTAAAGACAATAGTGTTTTTTTAACCAACTTTTATAAGATTTCCCTTTTTACTTAGAATAATAGCACCATCATAAATTAATATTAATCGGGCAAACAAATACAGGCTTTGTGGGACCAGTTAATAGTCACATTCTCTTTGCAGTGCTTAAAGTTAGGACTAAAAGAACAAAAGTCAGAGTTAGGGAAAATCAGGATGTGGGTCTCAGGAAGTTCCTTGGAGATCACATGTTAAGTACTCTTGTGTCTGCCCCACGGTGGAGGTACACGTAGGTGGGGAATGTGTGATGTTTACAAGACAAACTTCATTTTAGAAGATTCAGAAAATGCTGCAAATGGAGCCTTTTCTCTGGATTTAGTCATCTAAAAGGTATTACGTGCTGACAAATGGCAATGAAGACAATGCAGGTTTTGCTTGTTATTCACGTGTTGCATCTATTTTTTTTAACTTGTCTATGTGTCTTAATTAAATGCTACTTTCCTTCACTTCAAGGTATGATTAGGTCTTTGAAGAAAATTTAGCAAATATCTAGGGCATTTAGACCATAAAATGAACCCAGCCCAAGTATTCAGAAACCCAGCTGAAGGGGCAATTTCATTTTCTGTGTGCTCTTCCTGGGTGGAAGCGGCAGCGTATACGTGTGTGAGAGGGATGATGGTACCCAGGAAGGTGAAGATGGGAATCCGACAGGGTGAAGTACACTAATCCCACATGCAGAATACAGAAGTGGCTGTGTAGGCTCCTCCGACTTGGAAAAATCACAGCGGACAATCCAGAACTGAAAAGGTTTGCAATTGGATCACAGGCCCACTGTTTTCTGAGCAACAACACTTTCTCATGACTCACTGACTCAGATATGAGATCAGCTGCTTTGCTATTTGGTGTCCAAATCAAACTAAGATAGGAAGAGAGAACATAAAACATCCTCATGGCATCATCTCAAGGAGCCGACTAAATTGCTGGCTTGATGATCTCAAGTAAAGGAGCATCTTAGAGTTTATACCTTGTGATCCCAAGGAAGCTCATTAAAACAAAAAGTATTTCAACAACAACAACAGTTGCACACAAAGATGAATCAAGTCTTTATAATATAAGCTCAGATAATTCAGTCAAAATTCGTTGCGCACCAAAAGCAGATACAAGACACTGTACTAGGGGTGGGAGAAAAGAGGGGAATAGGCTTTTCCTGCCCTCAGTGGGAGCCCACCATCTAGGGAAGGACCAAGAGAGGCACATACAACTCTAAGAGGAGGCATAAATCATTATTAAGACTGTTAAAGCAATAGTACAAAGTTCTGCAGTGCCTTAATGAGACCTTGGGCCCGGGAGCTTCAGAGAGGGCCCTATAAGATAATGAACAGGGCCTGGCAAGGCAGAAGGCAGGGGTGTCGGGGAGAGAGCGGAGCAGAAGGAGTGGGGGAAGTGAGGGGAGGGGGGGAACGCAGCAGGGGGAGGGGTGGGATTCTCTACCTGACACTCATTCCTGTGTTCACAACAAGTCCTTACCTCCGTGCAAATGAAAAATGGGCAGAGGCACTGGGGGAGAAATTTCTCGGACTATCTTGAGGGCTATTTCCTGTAGAGAGAAAGAAAAAAATTTTTCACCATGATTTTATTTTTGTATCATTATCTACATCCATAATCTTCTTCCCTTTAGTAATAAATTTCTGTACACCTTCATAAAATGTCCATCTCGTCAACACATGTTTTTGTTCTCCTTGGAGCAGAGACAGGGGGTCAGCTTGATTCCAGCACAGCTTCCCAAGCGTGTAATACATGAATAGACACACCTATACCAGCCGGCAGTCGCCCGTATATTCAGTAATCTAAATATTCCGGCCCCCAGAATAATGACTATGCAACTGTCTTGGTTCCTGCTCTTCAGATGTTAGCATCTCCAGCAGCAGGAGGATGAGGAAGTGTAAGCTTCAACTCGGAAGGTGGCGCTTTCTATTTGAGGGAGGTAGTCTCTGTCTTTTTTATTTACAGAAACCAAATAAAAGTCCGAGTTTTCAAAAGTAAATCGTCGTATTCCCAAGTACATTTCTGGAAAGGCTGAAATGTCAGAACTAGTCATAAAATACTGGGGAGAAACCAGCAGTTGAGACCTATTCCTCAAATGGCCCAGCAGGACCAGCCCTTACCAATATTTTCTTCAGCAGTCCCTCTGCTCCTGAGCAGCTGGGTGATGACTAGCCAGGAGGCCTTTGTAAGCCACAGCCACGGAGAGGCTGGCAGAGGGGGTCCTCTCCGAGTCCTCCCGAGGCGGGTGGAGCGTGGGGTTGCTCACTGTAAGGGGGCAGCTCCTGGGGGGACTTGCTACCTGCATCATCAGACCACACAACCTGCAGCTGATGACTGAAAAAGCGTGGCAGGCAGCAGGAAGGGGGGTTCAGGGCACTCCAGAGCACCCTGCTTCCCTCTGTGTGTTTAATCACATTGGCAGAGTTGCCGGAGGGCCGACTGGGACTGTAGCTGGTGCAAATAAGGAGGTGAGGAAAGGCTGCAAACTAATCCTCTCTGTTCTCCAAACATAGAAAACAAATCAAGGAGACATGTTTAATCCTTAACAGCAAGCCAGGTGCCACGTTACTGATTTCACGCCGGAAATGACAATTGTAATTAGGCATAAGGAATACAAGATGGCACCTTGGAGTCAGCGCCTAGCTGTAAAGGTAAACCATTTATTACCTGTGTGCCAAAAAGAATAGACTAACACATTACAGTGGATCATTTCAGTGTTACCTCGAGGACTTCAGGACTGGCTACACCTCTAATGAAATTTTTTCAATTAACTTAAAGTTTCAGATTTTATAGTGATGTCTTCAACAGATGCCACTAGGTTTATGACAGCACAATTAAAGCCATTTAACTGGGAAGCGCTGAGAAGCCCATTTCTTTATGGAGAGAGACTCAAGAAGCCTTTTCTTCCTGCTGCAATGAAATTTATCATGCCTTTGCATCTGCTGTTCCTTGGGCCCCTGGAGAAATAGATTCTGCTTTTGCCAGCCAGTAATCCAGGACTCTTTCTGTGCATTTATCTGCACAGTAAATTAAGTTCTTTCAACCTCTCTCAACAGCCGTCATTCCCCCTCCCCTCCTCCCAGTTTAGTTTGTACATCACTCTACATATTCCTTAAAAGGTCATGATAACTTCAAGATGGCTGGAAATCTTGCTTCCTAAAAGGAAACAAATCAAATGCCAGAAATCTCCCTGTCGATTTTGTTTTTTATTTGGAAAAAAGACGTTCACTTTGCTCGCACCCCATATAGAGCAAACTACCAGTAAATTATGAGGAGAAACAAAACAACTGAAGCCAAGGCATTGTGAGAACAATCCCTGCTGCCCTATTCACTGAGAATCAGTAACATGGCCAGTGAAACTTGGCACCAAATTCTCAGCCCTGTGTTCTTCGTAAAGAGAACAGGAGATTCTATGAGATCAACTAGAACAACTAGACAGAGCTTATTACATATTTTTAACAATCTGAAGGAGGGAGAAACAAGGAATTGTCTTAAAGATCTTTCCACTTTTAGAGATTTTGAAGGAGTGGTCCCCCAGGAAGCCATGTAACATCCTATAATATATGTGGAGACCCATCACTTTGAGGATGCATGAGTAGAGCTAGAGCTAGAGCTAGAGCTAGAGCTAGAGAAGTAGGTTAATTTAACTCTACTCTTACAAAAAAAAAAAAGGCTACCATTAACCATTTCTCATCCTCAGGTTTGGCCTTCCCATCCTATGCTGCTTTTCCAGGCCCATTCATTGAGGATGTTCCTCGCTTTCTTCTCTGCTCCTGCACTGCTAGAAAACCAAGGCCAAACTCCCCCAGCTTCAAGACTATAGAGCTGCTCTATTATCTCACCAATCACAGCTCTTTTTTCTTGTTCTCATCAGACTGAAGAGCTAGGTGAAATGCAAGTACACACACCCCATGTTATCACAAAGGCTCCTAGGCATGGTGGGATGCTGGAGGAAATGAGGGTGGCTAGAGCTAGAATACCTGGTAATTCCTTGAAGACAATGGACTATAGCTTAATTTGAGGGCAGTTCAGCAAGCTGGAGATAAGAGAGGAAATGGAAGGACTTCAGGGAGGGGAGAAAATTAACAAACGCAGGAGGACAACGCAGTAGGCTCTCTAGAAGCAGGGGATTCAGACTGGTAAAGCCAATGAGCTGTGAGCTACGTGTACTGGTACCACCTAGAGAAGGGCCTTAACAGATGTTTGGACCCAAGAGAGGGACGCTAGAGATGTGAGCCTGGCATGAGTATGCTGAGTGGACAGAGGCGTTGCCAAGGAGGAGGGGCCAGAGTAGGGTGTGGAAAGCCCATAGGAAGGATATGCTGGTGAGCAGGTGTAACTGGTGTCAATTAGGACTGAGAGAAAAAAAGATTACAAACTCAAAGTGACTGACGCTTCCAATGTGAGCAGTCTGGGAGAATGACTGCCCAATTAAGAAGGAACTTTTAGGGAGAAGTAGGGTGGTAGTAATAGTAGAGGAAGAGAGTGGATAAGTATTCTATAGACTTTTGTGTCATTTGTTACAGAAAAGTCCTCATTGTTTCCTTAGGGAGAAATGACAAGATTAGCAGACTAGATAGGCAGAAGTCAATCTTTGAAGTCTTTGTTCTTATTTGAAATAAAAATTGATTTCTATGTTGTCTCTGAAGACTTGGGGGCACTATTTTGTTACACAAAACAACACTAGCTTAGAACAGATAGAATTATAAAGCACACTTTATATGTTCTTAACTTGGGGATGCACAGCACTTCCCCAGGATGAGAAAGCAAGACAGATTGAAAGCAGAGTCCTAGACTTGACCTTCACTCCTCACAGCACTGCTCTCTGAATTCATCCACCCATCTGCAAAGCAATACCTGGGAGACTCTCCAATGAAAACTGGTGCCAGTTAATTCTCTGCCCATATGTGCAGCACTTGCTGATAACTCCAATCCTGCCGCTCCCAGGGACTTGCTGGCTCTTGGATGTCTGAGTGTGAGGACACTTTATAGACTGCTGCTTCTGACCTGGTGAAGGAAACCTTCATGGCGGTCAGATATTGGATAGGTAATTAACTCCACGATCCCCAGGGGGAACTAGCATGGCTAATACGCAGGCAGTACATCAAAACAGTACTTTACCTAACGGAGCTACACAGGGTGCCTCATTGTAGAGGCAGTTATTCTTAAGAAAGTGATTTCCAGATTAATTAAATTGTTTAATTGCTTTGTAATTAGCCTGAAGAAGTTGTGTGTCTTTACCACAGAGAAACAAGCTGCAAATCTTTTTCAAAGGCATATGCTATACCCACTATAGATTATTAATGTGCTCTTAATAGCTGTCTGTTCACAAAATGAGAGCTGCTGGTTGCCATGATTTCCTAACCGGACTGAGAGAATCCAAGAATTAATGATGATTGCCATTTGAAATTCCTGGTGGATCAAAGAGGAAGCCCCTACTTGAATCCTTGTTGTTATTACTTGATGATCGGCTTAAATGAGTTGTGACGTTTTACACCATAACAATCAGCAGCAGTGTTTCTTATCACTCCACAGGAGATTCACAACAACGAAGTGACACTGCTTAAAAACCTGAAGACCAAACTTCACAGGACCAAACCTAGGACCCCTTACAAGACGAGTGCTAGCAGATAAAAGGGACCATGAAAGAGTTATGCAGGGACCTCAAGCTAAGGGAACTTGGAAAAATAACAATTCAAATTCACCTGAGCATTTTCAGTCTATGCTACCAGAACCAGCTGATGCAAGAAGAGAGTTAGAAATTCTTTTGCTTAGCTATCTCAGAAACTGGCCCCTCTCCAGATCTAACTGCGGAATATTCATTAAACATGGGCAGCTGTTTAGACTTTAAGTTGACAGAGAAAAACCTTGATTGGTCTTCAGTGGCATGCTCTCCGGGTGAGTTGGCAAGTGTTCATAGCACCAATAAATAGAAGTAGACTTTTAGGCCTGGGTTTTCAAGTGAAGAGAGAATTCCATGCAATAGACCAAGGCCTTCTTAAAGTCTGGCCTCTCTGAACCTCTTTTGGTTTCCCCATCTCTGCCATGTTGATGCTTCTCCAGCCAGCACCACGAGTCACTGTCAGCTGACTGACTCATTCAACAAATATTTATCAGTCCTCCACTAAGAGAGGGGAATGGTGTGATTTGGTTTACATGTTAGAAAGAACCCTCTAGCTGTTCTGTGACCAGTGGGATCCAAGCAGGCATGAATGAAGCAGGGAGACCAGTTAGGAGGCTACCAGCATAGACAGGGTAAGAGATGATGGTGGTCGGGACAGGATGGGAGTAGATCTCAGGTGTGTTCTGGCAGTACAGCCACCAGAGTTTACTGAAAAGCTGGACTGAGTGGAATGATGGGGGAAAGAGAGGAAATAAGAGGAAATAAGTCCAGATTTTAGGACTAAGCAAGTGGATGGATGGTGGCTCTAACTGAGACGGGGAAGAATGAGGGGTGGGCAGGGCTTGGGAGTGTGAGAAGAAATTCATAAGAGCCAAGACGTGGAAGCAATCCAAGCACCCATCAACAGACGACTGGTTTAAGAAGATGTGGTATAGATACACAATAGAATATTACTCAGCCATAAAAAAGAGCAAAATACTGCCATTGGCAACAACATGGCTGGAGGGTGTTATGCTTAGTGAAAGAAAACAGAGAAAGACAAATACTTATATGTATATGTATCACTTACATGTGGAATCGAAAAAATAATACAAATGAATCTATAAACAAAACAGAAACAGACTCACAGATACAGAAAACAAACTTATGGTTACCAAAGGGGAGCAGGAGGGAAGGAGGGACAAAATAGGGGTATGGGATTAATAGGTACAAACTGCTAGAAAGAACATAGATAAACAACAAGGATTTACTGTATGGCACAGACAATTATACCAATATCTTGTAATAACCTATAATGGAACGTGATCTGCAAAAATAAATAAACAAGCAAACAAACAAACAAACAAAAAGACAAACCACTATGCTGTACAGCTGAAACACAACATTGTAAATCAACTATACTGCAATTAAAAAATGTAAAATAACCTTGAAAACCTGCAAAAGATTTATGAACTTTTCTTTATGGAAGCAGCACCGCAAATAATTTAAAATATATGAAGATGTTCTAATGCTCCACACTGTCTGCAATTGCATATAACAATGTTATACTTACGCAGTTCTCATATGTAGCATTTATATTACAATTAAACATTTAAAACTTCTGTTACAGTTTTTTTTCAATTGCACTTGAGAGCAAATAACATTTTTCCAGCTCACATTATTTAATGCCTAGTAGATTTAATAGCCCTGATCTGTTTGAGATACCCAAATGAGATAACAGTGCTAGTTAAAGGTCTGCAGAGAGGAAAATTCTGTAGGCTCACCACTGAAGTTTGGGTAATGATAACTTCAATTATTCTATGTCCTGTCACCGTAGGTAAAGCTGAATGAAATGTAATGCCATGTATACTGTACTTCATGTCTTTTTTCCTCTCACTAACTTATAATTCTAAATGCAATGATGGTGAGGGATAAACTCTGGTTACATGTGCAGACATACAAAAAGTGTATTTTGACTTCTCAGTGCCTAACCTAGCCCTTGTTACACAGTAAACTAGAAATGTGTTTTTTTTCTAATTTAACAACTACTCATTAAGTTCTTTTTAGGTACAGTGCATTGAGCTACCTGTTAGCTAAAAAAGATTAAATATCAGGTGAACAAGACCCAAAAGAGCTAAAAGTCTACTGACAGAAGCAGATTGGTACATCACCAACTCTAGATTCACAAGATGTGAGACCAATTCTGGATCCTTATTCACACAAAAAAGACATTTTCTTAAACGAAAGCCCTTAAATGTATCAAAATTACTCAGTAAAAAACAAACTCTCAATGACGATAAGACCCAGAGAATGTACTGTGTTTAAAATAGACTCTGAACAAATGAACATGTCCTACTTTCCAAGGAATGACTGATGAGCTTATAGGGTAGAAAACACGTAGGGAGTGAAAGAGAGATCCAGTAACAGGTCAATTTCTATGTCATAAGACTATCACGGATGCCTCTGTCTCCATTTCATGGCGCATTCCTCTGGAATTTGTGTAGTGTGTTTGAAATGCTGTGGCATTGACACGAATTCCTTGGAGATGTGTTATAATGGGTTCTCGAGAATGTTTTAGCTTTTCTTTGACCCTTCCTTATTACTCTGAATTGATGTCACATCTCAAGGTGATCCCGAGTAAAGACTGGTGAATGTCAAGAGTGATGAAGAAAGTTGATTTTTAGTTGTATGTTTTCCACCCACCTATAGTAATTCATCTTTGCAGCAATAGAGAAGAAATTACTTTTAGCTTTTGTTTAAAGTTACTGAGGATCGTCTGTAAGGTCAAGGAAGGGGAGGTAAGAACACAGCTACTATAACAGATATTCTGAAGTTTCATGCAATTTTATGAAATTTGATGTATTCTATTAATCTTAGATAATTAATTAGTCTCTGAATGTGGATAAAAGACTGAATTAAAGAATATAACCTAAGGTGTGCATATTTTTTTCTAACTTACATGAAGGGATTTCAATTCCATAACATAATGAGATATAAAGAATTTCCATTTTTACCTAAAAGGGGGTGGATGATATCAGGAAATTGGTTCTTCTCAGATTGTTTGCTTCAATTGCTGAGTAATTTCTAGTCAAAAAGGAAGTGTTTAAGTGAAATGCTGCACATTCATACAACTTGCTAAATGTAATCTAAATGTAATTTCTATTATAAACCTCTTCCTTTCAGTTCTGCTTAAAAATATAAATACTAAATTTAAGATGGTCCAACTTAACAACTGCTAAATGTTCCTTTGGCTTCTGTTACACAGGAACTCCATCTGACAGAAGCAAAATACGTGTATGTATTTTTTTTAATAGTTACTTGATCGTTTTCAAACTCAGAAATACACTGAGATCTAAAAGAATCAAAGACATTTAATTCTCTTGCTTCACCATAAAATAATATGTAATATACCAAGTGTCTAATGAATCAGAATTCTGACTTTCATTTCCCCCGAACCATACAGTACGAGATCTTGGAAATTCCCTGGCACCGAGAGTCTTGCTTTCTATTTTTCTCATGCCCCTCTTCCATGCCCTTAGGTCAGTAAACAGTTCTCAATCTGCGTTGAACAAGAGAATCACTTGGGAGGAATGGAGTATTACTCAATCATAAAAAGGGAGATCCTGCCTACTGCAATAATACGGATGGACCTGGAGGGCATTATACTAAGTAAAATAAGTCAGGTGGAGAAAGACAAAGACTGTAGGTTCTCACTTACATGTGGAGTCTAGACATCTCAAGCTCATAGAAATACAGGGTAGAATGGTTGTTGCCAGGGGCTGTGGGAAATCAAGTGATGCTGGTCAAAGGGTATGAATTTCTAGCTGTAAGATGAATAACTGCTGGGATTTAAGGTACAGTATGGTGACTATAATTAACAGTACTGTATTATGTACTTGAAAGACATTAAAAGAGTAAATCATAAATGTTATTACTACACACAACAAAAAATGGTAATTATGTGAAGGCCACTCCAAGTTATATGCAGATTTTCAACCACACAGGGGGTCAGTGCGCCTAACCCCCACGACTATTCAAGAGATAACTGCTTATATATTCTATACTTGTTTTTTGATTAATATTCTATAGATATAGAAAGATCAACTTTCTGTATCAGCCCTGTCATCATCTCCAGCATTGAATGAATTTCCAGTGTATCTGGTACCATAATTTAATCTTCTATTAATGGGTCTTTAGATTGATTTCACTGTTTTGATGATTCAATGAAAATCTTCTGAATCCTTAGATGATTATATCCAATACCTAGAAGCAGAACTACTGAGCCCCAAAGTGGATTCATTTTTCACTTTGGTGCATATAGCTCAATTATTCTCCACAGAAACTGCCCTAATGTGCACTCTCACTCATGGCATATAGGACACCATCTCTCCTCAATCCTGCCAATGCTGATTTTTTTTTTTTTTCAGATTTTGGTCCCATCACTTTATTTTCATATGCATCTCTTTAGGTTATAAGTGAAGCTGAGAATCTTTTAATATGTTAACTTAGCATTCATGTTTCTTTTTGTGCAAAGTACCTAATCCTTACTTTGCTCCTCTGAGTTGTTCTATTAGTCATCTTAAAAAATGATTTGCTGTTTTGTTTTTGGATTTTTTTTTTTTGTATATTGAGGCACTTCTGCCAATACAGTGAAGATGTTTCTCCCATTTGTGCTTATCTTTTACTGCTGCCCGTAACTCTTCTGTTGAGAAATTTTTATTTCACCTAATTTATCAACCATTTTTCTTTATGGCTTTTAGGTTTTGTACCTTGTTTGGAAAGGCTTTCCCCACTCTCAAATTATTTTATAAATGCAACCATAGTTTCTTCTAGTACTTTTACAATTTCTTTCTTTTTTTAATTAAAAACGCTTTTCTTTATCTACATGGGATTTATTTGGTATAAGGAGTGAGATACAGCAGTCCAGTTTATTTCTTTTCCAAGTGGCTAATCAGTTGATTCAAGACCATTCATTGGCTTTAATAATCTACATTTTCCCAATGATTTAAGTAAGGTACATTTAAGGAAAGCCAAGTAATTTGATGCAGAGACAGGGAATTGTAGGAAATTTGAGCAAGGGAGTAAATGATGGGGCACACAGAGAATGAATGAAGATCAAGCTGGAAAATCTGAAGGCCAGTTGAAAGTGTCCTTTAGGGCAGTACTCCAGGTGACTCTTCCCTCCTGTTTTTATCAAGTACCCCAGGTGATTCCTGGGCATACTAGAGTTTCAGGATCCTGTCTTTAGAACAGTCATTCTTAACCTTGGCTTCATATTCAAATAGCTGAGGGAACTTAAAAAAAAAAAAAACCCCAACGAGCAAGTCACACTTCAGTCCAATTAAATCAGAATGGGGATTGGGGTGCGGGCAGGATCAGTCATTGTTAAAGCTTCCCAGGTGATTCCAAAGTGCACTCAAGTTTGAGAAACACTAATTTAGATTCTACTGGAGAAAGTGAATTTTATAGATTAAGTTGTTCTCTAACCTTAGTATGTATCAAAATACCCTGGGGAGCTTTTAAAAAGATATATACTGATGCCAGTTCAGACACAGGAAGTTTCCGACTTAATTGGTCTGGGACCTGGGTATTTTTTAAGCTCCACAGGTGATTCAAGTGTGCAGCAAGGCTTTGGGACCTACAGTGCAGTAATTCTTCAACTGTAGAGTGCATCAGAATCACCTCAAGGATTTATTAGACCACAGATTACTGGGCACTGCCCCTGCAGTTACTTAATTAGTGAGGATTGGGTAGAGCCTGAGAGTTTGTATTTCTAACTAGTCTCCTGGTGCTCCGGGTCCTTGGATCACACTTGGAGACATCCACCACTCTGGTGTATGTCATGACAAATCATGGGATATATTTCTTTAGATAAAAGACATGATTAAGTTCATGTCTTAAAAAACAACGGCTTTCATGTAGAAAACAGATTTGCAAGGCAGTGAGAGGATGCAGCAAGATGGAGCCCAGTTCTCATTCTACTGCAAAAGCCCTGAGCCACTGGCTTGGGAGAGGAGCCAGGTATAAAACCCATTTCAGAGGAAGGCTTAGCAGGAAGGGTTTAACAAAAAATGATGCCGAGGTTGCTAGCTTGGGTGACCACATGGATGATGTTGCCAGTAACTGAGATTAAACAGAACTGGTGATAAGAAACTTGGTATTGAATAACAGTTGGGTTTAAGATGCTGGTGAGACACATTCTGATGGAGAAAAACCCAAGATAAAACTGTAGGGAAAAATTAGCACATGCGTGACAGCAGATGACCTTGGTCAAGAAGTGCCTGTCATAAGTAAAAGGGTGACAAAGGATGCAACCCACGGGATCCCAAGAGTTAAAATGGATGGGGAAACAGAAAGGCGCCAGCCGACAAGAAGGATGGAAACACAGAAGGACGTATCATAGGAAGCCAGGGAAGAGAAATAGTCAAGAAGTAGGGAACAGTTCTGATATCACATACTGCAAGGTGTTCACACTGAGTAAGCTCACATTGTCTAATAAAGCAATCAAGGCATGTGACCTCCAGGAGACCCTGGTTTTAGTGGAGCAGCAGGTTAGGAGTGGTGTCATGCCCAACTACACCATCAGTGAATCTTGGCCAGTGTTGGACCAGAACTAGTTTCCCAAGGGTACTGCAGTAGGACTCTTTGGCTTTGTTTTACCAAGACATTAAATAAAGACAACATCTACATTTGGTTATTAATGTCATCAAGTTATAACAATAAGAAATTTCAAATGTTATAAAAGCTCTTAATTTCATAGAATAATTTAAAACCCAATGTTAAAAACATGCTCTATGAGGTGGAAAATGAAGGAAGTAACGCCTAAGTGAGGGGCCAGCTTTGACACTGTCTGCTACGAAGCTACAGTAAATAAAATGTTTCTTCTATAGGGCAGAATATCTCATTTTTGAACCTTAGCACAGAACAATTTTACTTACATATTTTCAATTAACAACATCCTTTTTTTCTAATATAGGAAGAAGTTCTGCTACCTGGTTTCATCATGTTTTCCAACAGCAATTAACTCAGACCAAAAGAAAGGAAAAAGACATTTTTATTCAGCAATGTATGTCATAAAAACACTCCAGTCTTCACCCAGATCTGACACTGCCCTCCAGCAGACACATGCTTTTCTAGGTGACGTCACGTAGAAGGTAGCAGCATGTGCCCATCACCCCCATGGGGCTGACTAAGGATAAATTAGACTGAGGGGATAACTCCAGTAGTACTACTAATACTGGAAAATGCTAAACATAAAACCATTTAACTGCTTTAAACTGGAGGCAGATGGTGAGGGTGGGAGTAATATGCACACAGGATTTTGCTGGTGAAACATTTAGAATCCATAGAAAAGGAACTGCTTTTAAAATAACTTTAAAAAACTTAATTCTAAAGCTAACATGGGCTCAAGGTTGAGGACTGCAAAATACCTTAAGTTATAAAAATGAAATTGGTAATCCTGCTAAAATAATGTCACGGTGTTTTTCTTTGGTCTATTTTTTGACAGTGTGTACATGTATATACAAAAATACTTTTAAATAGGGTCGTAAACCATATTCAGTTCTTGTATCCTGCTCTTTATAATTAGGTTGCGATTATAGTTTTCCTTTATGCCATTAAATATTTTTTAAAATGTGATTTTTTAACGGCTACAGATTAAACATTACACAGACAGACTACAATTTAAGCATCATTCTTCTATTCAGTGTTTAGGCCATTTCTATTTTGGTGCTCTTATAAATAATGCTGCAATTAACATCCTGATATATGAATTTCTGAGTAGTTTTCTGATTATTTCCTTAAGCTATATTTCATGAAGAGCAAATAGGTCAAGTGATATGAACTATTTCTAGGGTTTTCGACGTATCACTCTGCTTTCTAAAAAGACTCTAAATTTACATTCATGTACTGAGAATACCCATCTCACCAGAAAATAATTATTACCATGTATGCTTTTTAATATTTGCAAATCAGGTGAAGACTGATTTTTCATTATTTTTTAATATTTCCTTTTTATTTTATTTATTATTGTATTGTTTAATTATTTTATTTTGGTGGGGGAGGGGAGGTAATTAGGTTTATTTATTTTTAGAGAGGTACTGGGGATTGAACCCAGGACCTCATGCATGCTAAGCATGCACTCTACCACTTAAGCTACACCCTACCCCCTGGTATTTCATTATTTTGATTGGTCTCGCGTGGAGGGAGAAGAATTTGCATTTGGCCTTTCTCTTTCGAAAATCAAAACTGTTAAATGAAATGACTAGTAATCAGCTGAAAACCTCTATTTCCTGAGTTCCACTGAAATACTGGCACCAAAGAAATAAATGTGAACCAAGTCACATTTCTTTTTTCTTTCAATTTCAAGGATGCTAGAATGTATCCATTCTTAAGCCAAAGTACTGATCCCACAAGGAAGCAGGCTTTTTACCAATTAAGGAACTTGCTTCATTTCCTTCCTTTGACCTATTTAAAATGATTTGCATCTCTTAACACTGAACTGGGGTATGTTCCTTGCCTGAGTATCACACACACACAAACACACACACACACACACACACACACACACACACACACACACACACACACCTCACTCACTCACTCTCTCTCTCCCTCTTTCAAAACCTTCAACACTAAATTCATTCCTTTAATGGCTGGTCACTCTGGTAACTACTACAGAGTTCCGGAACCTTCCCCCATGTGCAAAAGGAGGCTTTCAGGTCTAATTGTTCCAGTTTATAGATATACTTTCCACAAACTTGGATGTAATGCTACAACTAATAAAAAAGGCGATAGCCTCCAAAGTGTGCCTGGAGGTCCAAGGAACAGCACCAGTTGCCCCATCAAAAGTCCAAACAGAACACCCATCTTCAGATGATGATGAAATGAAACAGTGACCCTATCTACAATGTGCTTGTGGGTCATTCAGGCATGTCTCCCTCCCTCCATCTTAGGTCTGTAAAGTCCAACTTGCTGTCCCACCCAAGTCTTTTCCTTAATATTTTAGATGCTAAGAGATCATTTTTCTTCAAACACCTAGAATATTAACAGTACGACCCCAATGAAGAACACAAGATCAATATGAATTAATCTTGAAAACAGAGGGTGAAAAAAATCTCCTTCAAAAACAAACCAACAAACAAAAAAATCAAGAAATATGGTGTTATAGCCTTAGAAGAAATATTTTTAAAGATTATTAGGAAAAAAATATATCTAATCCAACCTCCTCCTTTAACAGAAAAAGAAATTAAAGCCAAGTAAAGAGACTTGTACAGGGTCATACTTGATTGACAGCAGACCACCTTTAATTAACCTGGAATATAACTTCTTTATAGCTAAGGAAAAAAGGTGAACGTAGTCCATGTAATCAAATGCTGGTTTTTAGCTCACCAACACCTGATACCTTAATAAATGGACCACTGTGGAATATGCATGCTTTGGAGGAAATCCTTTGGTGCACCTGTAGCAGAGAATCTCCACTCGTGAGGGGGATGTCAGCAGGAGATTCAGCAGCACTGTAATTAGTGGATGCACAGTTTCCATAAAGATGTGTAGGAATTTTTTTCTCTATCAGCCCACGCATTTACTAGGTAGGTACCATTTCCTGCTGGCCCTCCTTGGCCTGATTTAGTCACGTGGGGGCTGTTTGTACACTATTACCCTTCTCATCTCCTAACTACTGGTTACTCTTTTGATGTATCACAGCAACAGTGCATTCCGAAAATAATCTGGAATTTTTCTCTATCCTTCAAACACACCATACATGATAACAATAAAATGCGTATAAACTCATGTGTTTCCTTCAGGAAAAAAATGAGCTCTCCCCTCCACTTCAGGTGGGGGACCAACTTCTTTGACAGAGTAGAAGAGAAGAAACACAAAGAAAGAAAAACAGTGAATATGACTCAGCCATAAAAAAGAATAAAATAATGCCATTTGCAGCAACATGGATGGAGCTGGAGATCATCATTCTAAGTGAAGTAAGCCAGAAAAGAAAGAAAAATACCATATGATATCACTCATATGTGGAATGTTAAAAAAAAAAAAAAAAAAAGAAGAAGAAGAAGAAGAAAGAAAGAAAAAAGAAGACACTAATGAACTCATCTACAAAACAGAAACAAACTTGCAGACACAGTAAACAATCTTATGGTTACCAGGGGGAAAGGAGGGTAGGAAGGGATAAACTGGGAGTTCGAGATTTGCAAATATTAACTACTACATATAAAATTGATAGAGAACAAATTTCTTCTGAATAGCACAGGAACTATATTCAATATCTTGCAGTAACCTATAATGAAAAAGAATATGAAAACATTTATGTATGACTGAAACACTATGCTATACACCAGAAATTGACATATTGTAACTGATTATACTTCAATTAAAAAAAAATATGGTAGAGAATAGTCTCAAAAAAGAAAAAGAAAGAAAGAAAGAAAGAAAGAGAGAGAGAGAGAGAAAGAAAAGCAAAAGAAAAGCATTGATGTAGACACTGTGCCAGGCCCAGGAGGAGAGAGTGAGTCAAAGCTCACCCAGGTCTTCCCAAATCCCTCCAGAAGGCATTTCCAGGGCCAGATTCCAGAGCCCTGCTAGAAGGCGGGCAAGAGGCAGTGACCAGGAAGCAGGGTTCCAGATCTGGCTCTGACACCAAGAAGCCTTAACACCTGGCTGCACTGGGTTTCAGTGTCCTTAGAATAGTTTTCAAGCCTGAATGTGTGTGTTTGCTCATGTGTACACACTAAATCTTTAACTCAAGCAAAAGATTACTCTCTAGTCCAGAGTGTGACAAAGGTAATCTCCTCTGGCTGGAGCAAAGGTGGAGAAGGGGCTGTGAACTCTACTCCCAAATCATCCCCACTCCCTAAACCTGAGGCAGCTCCCCTGGAACTGCGATGGTTCTGATCCACTGGACTTGACTGTGTTTTTTTTTTTAAATGCCATTCATTTCTCAAGTCAGCTCTAAACCAGAGTAAGTACACAACTGAGGGACCTCCAAAGGCTGGTATGCCAAAAATAAGATATCACAGACTACTACTCATGTGCCCCAGGAGAGACAGTCACCAGGATGCCACATTCCCCTGCCAGCAACCCTCTCGGGGACTCCAACAAGCCTGTGTTCTAACTTGTTTAATATTTACACACTATGTTATCCTATCATTTTAACTACATTATGAATTCAAGTTGGGTAAAATACTTCAACAGTCTCTTAAAACCTTACACTATGGCACTTTATAATATGGCAAATACTATCACATTTAAGCTATCAGATAAGGCTGCAAGGAGGCAGTTCCATTTTTTCCATTTTAGAGATAAGGAGGGGAGATCTTGAGAGTGATTTGCCCAAAGAAGCACTGCAGATACATGGTAGAGCTGAGGTCCAGTGTTTAGTACATATATCATTTGTACTTTCTCAGTTGTTACTAGATGTCAAAATTAAAAGGGTTCCGGGAGCGGGATTACTGAGTTACGTGACAGCTTGAGGTTTCTACACTGGAGTCTGGTCCTCAGTGCCCAGGAAAGCAGGAACACGGTGTGAAGCGTGAACAACTCTGCAGCTTCGTGTAATAGCTCCTTTTCCATTTACCTCACTACCTTTACCAGGTCACCATTATGTCAGTGGGTGCAAGTTCCTGGAAGTTTATAGAGCGAGCTATTGTTTCACCCAGAGAGAACACGCTTGAGATGTACGTAGATCCGTGTCGAGTTATTTTGGTGCCTACACAACACATTCCTGATGCTTATTAAATGTCATCTGCTGCAAGCATTAAACAGCATTTCCTGTGGACACAATCCTCGACTCTTACGGACTCAAAGATCTCAGTCTGACAACAATGGTAGACCCAATAGCAGAAATACAGGACAATAGAAGGCCAGCCCTTTAAGGAATCCCTTCGCAGATTAAGCTGAGAAACTAACCAAAGTTGATCACAATGACTCATGTACGATGCTATTTACCACAATATTACTTATAAGAACAAAAAACGGGAAAGAGCCAAAATACTCATTAGGGGGACATAACTATGGCACATTCATGAAATAGAACATTTTGTACTCATTAAAACCAAGTATTTGAGAAATAAAAAGGCATTTAATTGTATATAATAATCTCAAAGTAATACCAAAATGACAGAGGTACAAGCTTATATCCGATCCCATATGTATATACAGAGGCATATATATACATGTAAATTTATGTTTGTAAGCACATTTATATATACATAAGTGTTTTAAGTATTACAATAGATGTAGATATGTAAAATCTACATATTTAGACAAATACCCAAATGCCAAGCAGTTAATTCTGAGTGGCAAAAAAGAATATACATGATGCTTATATTCTTCTTTATATTTTCTTGTATTTTCTGAATTTTCTATAATAAACATGTACAGCTTTTGTGAACAGGAAAAAAGGGTTTTTAAAGACTTTTCTTAAATCCGAAATTTCATTTGTTAAGCAAAAATTCTTCTTCCTAAAACTATCTGCCTTTTCTTGCATGTACATTCTTCTAAAGTTTCTCCACCTCTCTCTTCCCTCATCTACAGAAACCAAATCTGCTGCAGACTCTGGTGAAGGAGTGCTGACGGGCTCCCCTTCCCACAGCTGAACCCTCTAGACATGTGATGGTTACCACAGGGTATGCACATCTCAACATTCCATGACAGGCTCTGCAATTACCCAGTTACTCCTAACATAAAAGCTTCGAACTTGAAAAGCCTGCAATTTGCATGGCTTTGTGCAGAAGCACCACACGTTATTGCCGTAAACACAAAAATCTGCATCGAAGCAACATTAACGCTGAAATTGTAATTATGGCAGAGTGAGTAAGTTCAAGGATGGAGACGGCACTGCTGTACCTGATGTTTAAGAAAATGCTCTTTAGCATGGGTACCTGAATTTAAAATACAGACTTTTCAACCTCCCTTACAGGTTGCCCAAGAGGGAGCACGCAGCCTCCTATCAAGTTCACGGGGTGCTTAAGAAAGACAGCAGGCTGTTCCCCGTGCGAAGGGGACCCCCGTCTCAGATTCTTTTATCTCCAAGGGACAGTGAGTTTCCCTGTGATAGAATCCACACGCTCTCACCAGCTAATGGGCTGAAGAAGACAGTCTGTACTGACATACTGCTGAGGATTTCTAACTCAAGTTCAGAGAGAACTTGGGAGTAAGCTAGTGAAGAGGCTGCCAAGCACCAGAAGCATCACAGCGCCAGCAAAACCAACGTCACTGTGACAATCACCAAAGCAGCCTGTCCAGTCTGACACCGTCAAGCAGTGAAAACCGCAAGGGTGAGGGCAGAGGTGATTTAGCAAGGATTTTAAATGTGCCTTTTCACTTTCCAGGTGATCATTTATTGATCATCTATCTTAGAAGAAAGGCAACCCTAAACATAAAGCAATCTCCTATTCTTCAACCAGCAGATAAAAAAAGGTTTTTATGTGTAGCCAGTTTGAACATATCAACTTCTTAAGATTTAGAAGACATAATAATACCTGTCATTTATAAATTTTAAAACAATGAAATATATCATTCTCACACTGTATAAGATTCAAATCTGAAGATGTCTAATCTAAAAGCAGACCAAGTTCATAAACCAACTATTTTAATCTCCATTTGTAATATTTTACAGAATTTGAAATTAAAAGGATTCTATCCCACTGCTATTCAAGAAAACTGACTATGAGAGACTTGAGTTTCTTAAGTATTCTTATCCCTCCAAAATTTCTAAGAATCTCTTTTCTCATAGAAAAAAAATAAGTTCAAGGATTCCTGGTGTCTATTTTCTAACAGAAAGAGAACAGTTCAGATTTCCTTGATTTTGGTGAAACACTGCGTTTGCTGAATGTTCTGTGGACTTGGGAGAGGGTCTAGTACCTTAGCAACCAAACTAATTAAGAGTGTGAAAGGCAATAGTCTGGCCTCAGCTTTCAACAATGGTAGAAACAGATTATACTACAAACAAAATCATAGAAGACTTGCTAAAATGACTTTGAAAATAAAGCTATTGAGACAATGCACTATAACACGTGGGACTTCATAAGTACTTGGATATTTAACAGGACTTCCTCTCTGGGGGGAAAACAAACCTTGCTTTCGAGGCTGCATTTCTCGTCATTGGAGTAAAATGGAGCCCTGCATGTTTCTTCATAAACAGTTACTTACTCTTTCAACAAATTACTTGCAATCTGCCTGATAGATTACCAACTTAATATTAAAATTCACCACCCCCTCTCCTGGGAGCCCTGTCTTCTCCTGGGGTCTGTGACACCACCTTCTCTTTCCCTCTTGCCTCTCAGGGTGCTGCTTCTCTGTTTCTTGGTGGCTACTTGTCCTCTCAGAGTCTCTAAATGTTGGCACTGTAGACTCAGCCCTAGATTCTGTCTTCAGAACCTCCAAAACCTTTCTCTCAATGACTTCATGCCCTCCCAAGGCTTTAAATACTATCTGTAAATGAGTGGTCCAGACTGTTATCACCAGCACAGACTCCTGAATTCCAGCCCAAATAACCACTGCTTGTTTATGTCACTTAGATGTCTCACGGACATCTTAAATCCAATCAGTGGCCAGGGGAACTGCTAAGCATTGCCTCAGATCTGTTCTTCCTGTCCTCTCCATCGTGGGAAGCACCCCTTCCACTGATGCACATTCTCAGCAAGATATCTGGAAGCCACCTTTGATCAACTCTCTCACCCCACATTTAATCCATCAGTAAATATTGTGTCTTTTAACTTGAAAAACATGTAATTAAGATCTAATTGGTACTTTAGAAAACAAGTCAAAGAAAATCCACAGCTGATGCATAAACAAAAAATACTGCCAAATTTTGATTTAAAAAAAGAAGAGCCCTTCCCAATGGATGGGGGAGTAAAATCTTCCTGAGTGGCTGCCCAGGGGACCCACGTTTCTAAAAATATCAATGAAAACAAAAACAAATACCACTGTTGTTAACACGGGGAAGCATTAAAATTAAATTTAGGCATCCGCTTTCAAAAGGTTCAATTTATAATAAAGGAGAAACCAAAAAGCTAAATCAAAGGCCATTCTAATTAAATTCCACACTTAGAGACTGGGGGAATATGAAAGATGCCAGTTATTAGATTATTATTAGGAACAGGCATGTAAATTCTACGTTCTTCTCAAAGGACCAAAATGATAAATGCAGTTCACAGGGCAGACGGAGCTGCAGAAGGAATTAACAAATACTAATGATGCTGGTCTATACCCTCGATAAGTGACTCAACACAAAGCCATACCCCAAACTAGGAAAACACAATGACTGACGTCAGTTCATCTGATTTTATCATCCTTTTCCTTAAGCAGGAAGGGCAAGATGTGTCATTACTTAAGCCAACAATTGGCAATTACACAAAGGCTAAGGATTAAAAAATAAAACTGTGGGTGCAATATGGAATAAGAAAGATGTATTCTCCATAATTCAGAGAAACTGACTTATGAACTACTTGAAATCACAGAAACAGATGCATTGTGAAATCATACAGCATGGACACACACGCTAGATTAAGAAATCTGATTAAGTTCTGGGGATGTTTGGACAGCATGGGGACTACAGTTAACAATACTGTATTGTGTACAGAGCAGAGTACATACAGTATGTAGAGTCAATCTTAAAAGTTCTCACAAGAAAAAAAGTGTAACTACGTGAGAATATATATATATGTGCATGTGTGTGTGTATATAGATATATAAATCACTATGTTCAACATCTTAAATACAATGTTACATGTCAATAATATCTCAATAAAATTGGGAAAAGCACTATGATATTATGTTTGGCTTATAACAACAGAACCTGAAAAGCTGTAACATTAGTGTTGGCAGGAATGGAGTAAAATAAAAAGTTTCAACACATGCATTTCAGTCACATGTATAGACATACACATACACACACACAATACATAGAGGAAAAAAAGACAAGTGATACAATAAAATGTTGACCGGGGTTATCCCTGGGTAGTATGTTTAAGGGGGATTTATATTTCCATATAATTTTCCAGATTTTTCTACCAATTATCAGCTTGCTTGTTGCAATCAGAATTTCACATTTTATTTTTTAACCATATCAGCTTTGAAGATCAGAGTCCTAGGAACAGAGCCTGCAAAATTTCTTGTGAGATTTTGTCACACCTTTACAATGGCATGGAGTCATTTGGCGTCAGTGAGCAGATTAAGGACTTGGTTGGCACCGAGAGCCAAAATTTCAGGTTTTGCTAAATCCCTTGCTGCCCAGCTACATTTCTTCCAGGCTTACGGTTGGCATTCTCGGGAGAGCGGGTTATTATGAAATTCCTTGCCAAAATCAGGGATGCTGTCACGTATGTCTCTGGCACCCTGGAAGGTTTACTAATCCTGCTCCATCCCAGATTGCCTTCTTCGAATTCATTAGCCCACCTTGCTTATTTTTTCCCTATCTCTATTTCATTGCCAGACCATTAACTTTCAATTCTTTGCATCAGCACGCCTGTAAATCCATCGTCTTTTATCCTCATCCTGTTCTGCTTTACATCTGATGAATGAGAACAACTGATCAAGCACAATTGCAAGGAGAGCAAGTTGTAATGTGGTGAATCCAATGTGTGGCTCAAAAAGAAAGTCCCACACAAGTTTCAAAGAGGAAGGTCCTCACAGTTTTCTGAAATAATAAAAACTTTTTGAAAAAAAAGAATACAATGTCTCATAGTTTCTACTTGGAAACCACCTTAATTTATGCTCTGGGCTGTGTTTGTTAAGCCAATGCCCTAAGGGTAGATGTGGGGAGCAGGAAAAATAATGAAGGAATGCACATCAAAATGTTCACAGGGTGTTTTGAAGAGTGGGATTTGGGGTGTTTTCTTGCCCAACCCCCATGTGCCTACCCAGTACTTTTCTGAGTTTTCTAAGTTTCTACTTGGAGTTGTATTGTTCATATAACCTCTCCAGTTCTCTGATTATTTTCACCTCTATGGGCCTTCTTTAGCTCAGCTGTACTTTGAAGAGAGGCTTGGTGAACAGAGCAGCAAACACAGTGGTGACTAATTCTTCAGAAATAAAGTCCCTATATATTACAGATAGATAGACAGTAATTTAGGAAAGTTTTCCCAAGTAGATACTAACCTTAATAGGTTATGTGTACTTAGAGGTTTAAGAGTATTTCCTGTCTTTAATTAAATTCCCAGAGTTGTACAATAGTAAAGTGAGACTTCTTTCCATTTTTTTCTTCCAGAAACCCTTGTATAAATGAATCTAAGAAACTAGCTGCAAATTTCTAGTAAAACAATTTTTGAAGACGCAAAAGGTTAGGAATTTTGACCAATGGAGCAACATTTGATCTTAGGACTGTAAAAGCTTGGAGTCAGTAGGTCTCAGTTATTTTTCTACATCTAGCTCTGTGGCTCATCCTCGGTAAGTATCACTTTTACAGCTCATACTTAACCATCTGAATCAAAATATAGTATCAATGTATTATTATGGTAGGCAGAATTTAAAAATGGTCCCCTCAGGTTCCTGTCCCCTAGTTATTGAAGCACTCATCTAGGTACTAAGAGGAAGGGATTTTGCAGACGTAAGTAAAGTCCCAGATCAGCTGGCCTTAATATACAGAGCTTATTTGAGTCGGCCTGCCCCAATCAGATAAGCCCTTTAAGATAAAGAATTTTCTTTGACTGTTGTCAGGACAAGTTAGAAATGTGAAGCATGAGAATGCTTGGATGTGCCACTGCAGGCTTGAAGATGGAGGAGGGCAGCCTCCCATTGACAACTAGGGTAAAATGGGGATCTTAGTCCTACGACCACAAGGATCTGAATCTGTCCACAACATGCATGAACTTGGAAGTAGATTCTTTACCAGTATCCAAGTTAGAGCCCAGCCCAAAGTAAACATAAATAAAGGAAGCCCCATTTTAAATGGAGTGGGGGAAGTCCTGAAGGGGGAGTTCTTACACACTACCACTCAGACCCCAGCAGGGGGAAAGAAGAATTTCTCCTAGCCCAGCAACAGCCCAGCCAATGAGAAGCCACCACCACTCTGGACTCCCCTCCAACTTTCTCTTTCCCTCCATAAAAGCCTCTTTTATTTTTTTTTTAAACTTACCTATGGTTTGCTTTAGTTTGCTAGTCCCAAATTACAGCTCTCTGCTATTTCCAGATAAACTCATTTTGCTGATAAAATAACTAGCTCTTTTGTTTTTTTTCGGAGGTCAACTGGTGACACTTTGATTTTGGCCTTAAGATACCCAGAGCAGAAAAACCAGGTGAGGGTTCCTATAGAACTAGCAGCTTATCTTTTCTACCTTTCTTTGATTTTAGCCTTGTGATAATTTGAGAGCCCCCCCTGAGGTCAAACCTACCTAGACTTCTATAGAACTTTAAGATCATAAATGGATATTGTTTTAAGTCACTACATTTTTGGTAATTTATTGCATAGAAATAGAGAACTGTGCAGGTATTTCTTTTTTTTTTTTTTTTTACTGGTTTTATTTTTACAGCCTTGTTTTATTACATCTTAATTTCCCTACCTTCCTATTCTCCAAAGATAAACACTGCTAAGTTTCTCCTTTCTCTTTCCAAAAATTTCCTATGAATATGTATGAATATACAAGTATGTATGTATGTATGTGTATATGCATTCTAAAACACAAACACATATAAAATTACACAATGAGTTTTTTCACTGAACAGTCTATTGTGGGCATCTTTCTAATATTAGAACATAAAAGCCCATCTCATTCTTTATAACAAATATGGAGTCTTGGATTACATACCTGAATTATTTTCTACTAAACCAGCCCTTGACTGAAGGACACGTTAAAGAATAAGATGGTAACAACTTAATTTTCCATTTGCTAGTTATAAGCAATGCCAGGCTTATTATTTTCTATTATTCAGTCAAGTAAATTCCTAGAGATGGATTTGCTGGGCCAAAGGGTAAATGTAACTGAAATTGTAACCAGTACTGCAAACTAACCACAAGGGTTGTATCAATTCACATCACCACATGATGTGAGAGGAACTGCTTCTCTTTGGATCCTATCAATTTTAAGACATTTTTGACAGCATGCGAGGTGAACAATACTGTCTCATTATTCTGGCTCACATTTCACTTATGATTGCAACAAATCACCATTTCCTATGTTTTTGTTAGCCAATTTTATTTTTTTTCTGTAACACGTCTTTTACATCTTTTGCCCATTTTTCTCCCGGTGCACTCACCATTTTCGTATCGATTTACACAAGCCCTTTGTGTATGAAGGCAATCAAGTGTTTGTCAGTTATGGGCATAAAAGTATTTTTCACAGTTTGTTTTCTTTTGATTTTGTTTATTATACATAATTTTTCATTTTAGGAGAGATACACTAGTCTTTTCCTTTGGGGCTTCTGAATTACATTTCATGCTTAGAATCTCCCTGGAACTAGGAGCCTGTGATTTTTTTGCCTTTCTTTTGTTTTAATGGGACTGTCCTATACGTGGTTCTTTTAGGAATCCCTGGCTGTCAACACTGTTCTGGCTGTGCAGATAAGCTCTAGAACACAATGCCAGTGTCTCTTCTTCCTCAGCACCCTGCTGACATATCTACACAAATAAACTAATGTTCTCATCTGTACAGATTCATCCGATGGGTATAAATCCATGTGTCAGTGGTGAGTGGCCTGACTCACATAATCCCTACCTAACAAGAACAGGAAGTGCAGCTTTATCTCTGTGGTTGATGAAGCTCCGAGAGAAGGCAGGTTTTCCTTCTCCTGTTTTGATGGAGGCATCTAGAATGTCTCCTGGCCTCTGTACACCATCCACACTAGAGAACATAGCGACAGCAAGAGGTAAGAGGCACCAGGGTGAGTGAGAAGCCATTTCACTTTATCAAGACGTGAGGATGGGTTTTGTGTCTAATTTACATTTTCTCCTTTTATACAGAAGTAGGAGCCTAGGAGACTGTGTGAAATGCCATTTGTCACCAAAAGTCTGACAGACTCTTCTACAGCTTCTGAGGGCGTAACAACCTGTTGGCTCCAAAATAGAAGGAAAAATGCTCTCGGAACCTGAAAGACAGGCTTCCCTCAGCCCACTCCCCTGATCAAACACAAAATTATGTCTGAAGGAAAAAGAATTCTATGTAGAGAAGAGAAAAATAATTAAAAGGATCATTAAAGCCTTAACCACATTTCCTTTAATCTCAACATGAAAACTGAAGGAAATCATGGCAATAAAAGACTAATCAACGGGCACATGAAGTCTGATGCAAGTACTACAGAACGCTACGGAGAGGAGGAGGAATAAATTCTTTTAATCACTACTGGTTCATATGTAAGAAATAAAATTTATCCTATACTTAGCACCTACATTTACTGCTGGGTGCCCTGCTGGAGGGGATAAAAAGATAAAACAAAGATATAATTCATCCCCTGAGTAAAGTGTTTGGCCTTGCTTCATCCTCCGGTCAGCTCTGACAATTACAACAATGGTGCAGGATCAATCTCCAAACTCATCATTCAGCTTTGCATACGTATTACCAGCTGTTACCCGTCTCCACAATTATACCCCCACACCTTCTCCAAGGCAACCACTATCATGAAATAGGTCTTTAAAATGATCATACTTTCCTTTATATTCTTACTACAAACGTGTATGTACAGATACATACATATTCATATGAGTGTGTGTATGTGTTTGTATCCCTAAACAAAACACTGCATGGAGCACCACGTTAACCTTCTATGAATGGTTTAAGATTCTTTTGCAACTTGTTTTTGTTACCCAGCATTATCTCTGAAAGCTGGTTCCTTTGCTATGTGCACAGAGTTCCGTGGATGATTATGCCACAATTCATTTATCCATTTGCCAACTGACAGATATTTGGGTTGCTTCAAATGCTTAGCTGCTACAAACAATGCTACTATGAGCAGTCTAGAACATGTTTTCTTGTATATATGTGCAGGAATTTCTCTAAAGCGTTGCCCAGAAGTAGCATTTCTGGGCTTTAGTGGTCTTACTACAGTATCATAATTTTATCAATTTATCTTTTGCCTTTTTTGCTTTACCATTATTACTAGGAGGAAAACAAAATTTCATTCCAAAGAGGCAACTCTCTCTCTCCCATTTTGTCCCCAAACATGTCTAGAATAACTTCCACTCCCAATTGGAGAGCCTCCCTGAGCAAAAGGATTGTTTTCTCTGGGAAGAGTCACACCTTCATTCTAAATAGAAAGTCTACACCATTGGAAAGCCAATCACGTGAGTTTTCACAGGAGTGCAACTGAGGTCACGCTTCATCACTCCTCTGCCAGCCCATCATCCTCCATGGTCCTGAGCACATCTTCCTAAAACAGATCCTCCTCAAATCGGTGAAAGGCATTCCAAGTCCAAATTCATTCTACTCTCTGACCTTCATCTCTCTTTTCACCATTGTGTTCTCGTGCAATCAAGCATACCCACCCCGCACGCTAGCCACACGCTGGGAGTTCCTCTTCTCTCACCCATTTCTACCAACCAAAGTCTGACACATCTTTCAACATTGTAAGCAATTGGCTCCTCCAATCTCACCCAAGCTTTCCTGATTGGAATTAACCTTTCTCTTCTCTGCACCATTTTGGATAGAATTAAAAAAAAAGAAAATACAAAGCCGTCTTCATCGCATCGTTTTTGTAATATGGTTCTACCATCCTTCTAATCAATTCTTAAGGCCAAGGGTCTCATCTCTTGAATATTTATTGTCTCCACAATGGTTTTGGATGCATAGATGAGATATATATGCCACTGCCAGGTAAAACTTTAGATAAAGTCTTGCACACTAACAAGAGAAGACATGTTCTAGACTGCTCACATCAACACTGTTTGTAATAGCTAATATATACAATGGTTAAGTTCAACTTTTGGGAGAAAAATACTGAGCAGTTATGATGCAGTTCAGGACACAAGACACCAAGCTATGGCACACTGGCATATTAAGTATTTTATGGTGAAGGGATTTGAGAAACAGCAAGTGTGTAAGGGCTTTCTGACCTGCCATGAAAGCTGGTCATAAAAACTTCATAAAATCTAGAAGTACCCTCCCCATACCTGGAGGAAAGGAACCTTCTTATCTCTGAAGACAAGGGACAGGAGAATCTGAACAAACAGGCCTTGCTAAGTTTCTCCCAGGTGCCTACAATTAACTCACCTTTGTCCTATACCTCTTGGTCCAACTCCCCACTGTTCATCAAACTACCATAAAAACAGTCAGATCTAACCATTTCTTTGGGTTTTCATTTCCTTATGAAGGCTCCTATGTCCTGTAAAAATGTATATTAAATAAATGGTCTTCTTTCTTTTGTTAATCTGTCTCTGGTTCCTGGCTTCCCAGTGGAGAAGTTAGAAGTTCATAACACTAATCCTCCGCATGTGATTTCTCATGTCCATGTTTCCCAAAGAAAATCCTACCGTGGGATCATGTCTTGCATCATCCACAAATTTAGACATTGAGAAAAAAAATAATGGGAATAGGATTCCACACAAGAAGGATGTCTCCATTTCAGAGTCCGAGCGCTGAAAGAGAGGGTCAGGTTCGGCTGACTCATCAGGAAGAACAACTTGGTGATAAAGCAATAGGGAAACCAAGATAGCAAAGATGTGGAGACACATCTACATTTCAAAATGCTTGGATTATTTTTAAAAATTAGCAAAAAGAAGTAAAACAAAACTCACGAAAGGGTGATTCGTTACCTGCATGAGCAGAGAGAGGTGAGTGGGGCCGAGGCAGCGCTGGCGACTGTCCATTGCCTATCAAGCTTTTGCGGTTGCTGGTCCGGCAACTGCCAAAAGGAAAGGAAAAACAGCTTTAAAAAAGAGACCATCTAGTATCAACACTGTTCACGTACGTTCAAAGTAGGCATAGCCAAGGCTGAACAATCTATCTGCTCATGCTATTTCTAAAATTTTTCAAGTCAATATGCACTGACTAAAATTTGAAGGGTGGCTGTTTTCCAAATATTAGACAATATAATGTATTCATATAGTATGTCACACCATTAATATTCCTCACCACCAGTGAAGCCATAATCAAATGCCTTCTTTCGGCTCTTGACTGCAAATATGTAAACGTGCCACACACACAAGTGATAAATTAAGGATTCAAATCAGCAAACCACAGGTAGCATCTATGTTGACATAAAAATTCTAATACAAAATTACAAGCAATGAAGCGCAATGACATTAATTTTACAATGATGCACTAATTAAAAATCTAATTATTTAGACAAATTTCATAGTTGGGCCTTTTGTCGATAGAACAGCTGATGCCTATGATAAATGTATTTCACTACTCATTCATTTTTCATCTTCATACTGCATTCAAATTCCTTACTAAGGTAGATATTCTGGAATCATAAAAACATTCTAGTCTGTGTTAAAATAACAACGAAGGCCTTTTCTCACAGGCATGTTACCTACTGTTTTTATCCTGGTACCCAGAGTAGAAATAATTCGCTACAAGTGGGTACAGGATAACTATTTTGTACTGTTTTTGCTAGTAGAAAGCTATAAAATAGATAATTTGACTCCAAAGTAACTTTCACAAGGCTCAAAGAACAGCACAAATACAAAGCTGGTTGATGGTGAAGTGGATATTGTCCTCTTTTTCATTTGCTTTTCTTCAGTACAGATTGGCACTTCGTAATCAGTATAGTGGTTAGAGAAGGGTAATAAAAACCATTCACCCATCACAAGGTTCAGGGCACTGTGACGTCATCCTCCAACACCTGGGTGGCCCTCAGCCACCACTAAAGATTTATTGTAATGTCTTCTTAATTCAGAATGTACCTGTTACAGCATTCTTGAAACAGGGCTTGTCCCCTAACTTCTAAATAACATATAGTGGATATATTTGAGAGTTTATATAAAATATTTAAAAACGAATATTTCTAAATACTATTCAAATAACACATTTCAAAACCAAACCAAATTTCTTTCAGCAAAATTGACTCGGGACGAACCCCGTCTCTTAAATATCTGCTGCTGATTAACTTTTGTCAGCATTCCCGTATTCATAATTTCTTAAGGTCAGGCTACATCTTTTTATTTTCCTTACTGGAGCAATAAACATCCCCTAGTATTATCTGTGAGTTTAATTAAGATCATGTTTACTCAGCCTTAAAGAAGTTGTTGAAGAAGAATAGACCTTTGATACTTAATTATGAAGATGGATTGTGGTATTATCAACTCATCTATCAAGAACTGAATTTGACCTATTAAATTCATAGTCATTAAGTCAGATAGTGTGATTAAAAAAATGCTGTACAACATATTTAGTGTTAATTCAAATTAATGTCTCTTCTCATTTTAATACAGAAATAATAAATCTATCCACTTGCTGATGTTAATAAAAGAAATTATAAATGATAGATTTATATCCTGGAACTCTCAGCAAAGTTATTTGTTAATTTTAGCAAACTAACTGAAATACAGGTTAACTTTCACAAAAATGGCTAGTTGCATTTTTTATACTTAGTATCTGATTTAAATCACTTACAAAAATTTTCTCTTGACATTCAATTATTAATGTTTATATATATAAATCAAATGAATAAGAAATAGGTATCAGTAGAAAGAATAACCTAATTAATATCTTGCATAGGGATATCAGTGAAATGCTGACTGAAAGCTAAAATTTAGAAAATAATATTTCTTAAAAACATTTTTAATTGAATTTCCCTAAGAAACTTATAGAATGACTAATACATTACTATAACAAGCAAAATAAGTAGCCAACAATTTCTACTTAAAAAAAAGAAGAACACAGAAAATTCTCACAACTGGATCAGGTATTTAAAATCTACCAAAAAAGGGTGGGAAAGTACTGATTTTAAAAGTGCAATTAAAAAAAAACTCAAAAAGAACTACCTGAATAAAATTTAAAAATGGAATACACTTGTTTGATCGATAGAAAAATATAACAATATAAAATAAAAAATAGGAACAAACTTAGTATTACATTTATCTCTTAATATTAAAGAGATTTACATGTGTACACAAATCTCTGCACTCATGAAGTAGAGTCTTGGCCTCACAAATGAATTTATTTGTCGCTAACATTCCTAAGGGTAAAGGAGCATATTTTATATATATTTAACCTTAAAATACCTAGATTTTCATTAATATATTTTTATTGAAGTATAGTCAGTTTACAATGTTGTGTTTGATATATATATACAAATAATGTTAAAATACTGGGACCCTACTGAGATATTCTGTAGGTGAGTTTTCAAAATTTGATGGGAGGGATGGTCACACAATCTCATTACCATGTACTTCTGGTATCTCTGAGAGTCATCTAATCTTACTACTCTAGGTACCTGGTTGCCAACAAATGAGTCAAAATCTGCATTTAACTCCACAGCAAGAAAACTCCGAATGGGCAGGACCTATGAGTATTTATACCTAGACTGCCCCAGCACCTGGCACTGCCCACGTTAATAATGACACTGGTGCAACATGCTGAGCTGCCCTCTGTGGTCATTATGTTTACATCTGGGTATCACACTCTTTTCTGCCGATGAGAGGAGAAACTTATGGCTACTAAGTGTGAGGCTGGCTACCAAGGTGGTGGTGATCACACCACAGTCATTTAACCCATAACATGATGAAACAGTAGAAACATTGCCACTTGAGCAAAATCAAGGTCCCTTTTCTTTCCTCCAGCATCACTAAATTGGATCAGCTTTGCTTCTTCTCAAGCTGTGTCTCCCAAGGAAAAAACAAGTGCCATCCTACCAGGTAAAACAGGAACATAATTTCTACCATAGCAGGAGTCTCTGAACTTGAACATCTATCCTCGTCTAAGCACTTGAGTTTGTCAAGAGTTATCTCCAGTTCAGCCATAGGAACCTTAGAGGTATTTGATTGCAAAAATGAAACTGAAGAATAGTTATCAAGTCAAGTTTCAGCTCTCCAGCCCCAAAAAGCAATCTTCCAGCTTCATTCTTTAAGAAGAAATGGAAGCCATCCACCCTGCCCGGGGTTGGTCCTGAAAGCCATACCCAGGAATACCCACCACCCATAAAGCACCTCCTCCTCCCCAGGACACCCAGTTGAAGAAACATATGGGGACAGTGTCTGTGGATGACATGCTCAGTTTGTTCTTGCAAACGTGACACATGGCACAGATTCTTTACTTGCAAAATCTGAATTTAGTCCAAGAAGACAGTCATTCACTACTTGAGACAAAGGCAAAGATAAACTATGGATTAGGACAGGGGCTGATGATGCCAAGTGAGCATTTCTTTTTATTTCATTCCTTGGGTTCCTCCCTGGAAAGATCCACCCACATTTGTGTTTGTGTCTACATTTTCACCACTGGTATCACATATCAGGAAAAACTGATGAAGACTTAAAATTGTGTAAAAGAGATGAATGGCTTTCCTTTCCATGGCTTGTAAGGCAGTAGACGCCCCCTCCCCCGACCTCTGGGATTATCTGATTCTATAAAAGCGTATACCTGTTACTTTCTTTCTAATGACTAGGCCATTTTAAAACTCGGTCAGGGTTGGAGTTACACTGTAGAGAACTAGTAGTAATATAAGTGATTCTTGTCCATAATCATGTAAACGAATTTTGTCTAGTATAGACACAATTAATATTCACCCATAAAGAGATGACCTCAAACATTTACTATCACTGTCCTGTGAGATACTAACTAGCTTTGCATCTACTATTAAATTTAATTTCATCATTCCTAGTGCATATATATGTCTGATTTTCAAAATCTCTTACTGCTCTCTTACTAATTAATAAGTTAAATAAAATCTTTGACATGTTTATTTTATATTTGTATGACAGTCACATTTTTGACTTTTTTGATAAATTACATTTTAGCACACACTTTACATTATAGATATTCTGTAACTTTTTTCACTCCACGTTGTATTTTTGAGATTTAACCATGGCAACATAAATATGCGTTTAATTCATGCCTTTTCTTAGATTATTCATTTGAAGCAAATTTTAGGGTTCTTAAATGCACTAAAATTATATATATCATGGACATCTTTTTCTCTTAGCACACATTAAATACCTAGGCCTCTATGTATTTGCAAATCTGATTGCAAAAGCTTTGAAAAGAATCTTTGAGGCTGTACTTGAAAGAAAAATTATATCATGCCACCTAAAGCAAATCTTCCTTACAATCTTCTCTGGACATTTCTCCCCCAAAGTCTTAATTTCTTCAGATGCTGCCTTGCCCTTCTCTCCAAGTCTGTCTTCATACGATTGTCTTCTCCAGAAATAACTTTTTTGTCTTTCATATGTAAATCACTGTACCCTTCCTCCAGGCTTCTTCAAGTCAACAGCTCTACCCCTTTTCTGGTACAACACAACAAGGCCACACCTGATAGCCTGCTGGGTAAGCACTCATCCTCCTTAGAAGGCAACTAGAGAACAAAGCATTCATAGTCCTATCTCCATGACATATTGTTACTCACTTGAAGTTAAGACACTGCCAATGTCTTTCCTGTGGCCCATGAAATCAGGGATCCACCCAGGCTTCCATTAATTCACTCAACAAATTACTTTTTGAGTCCCTAATACACATTAGGATATTTGATATTTGCTGTCCTTTAGGGACCTACACTCTAGGGGAGGAAGCAGAATTAACAAAATAAACTAGTAAAATTTGCAGTATGATAGAAGGTGATGGAGAAACATGATGCACAGAGAAGGACAGGGAGCATGGATGTAGGAAATCAATTTTAAATAGGCAGTTAGGAAAGGCCGCACTGGGGAGGTGATGTGTGAGTAAGACCACAAGAATCAAGGAGTGTGCTTTCAGCAAGAGCAAAGGCCCTGAGGCAGGGGTGCTCCAGGACCAGCAAGCAGGCCAGTGTGGCAGGAGTGGAGCGAGCCAGAGGTAAGCACACAGGGGACAGTGGACAGAGGACGGGGGGCACCTCTGTGGCAGCTCACAGGCCACAGGACAGAGACTGGCTTTTAGTCTGGGTGAAAAGGGAAGCCGCTGGAAGTTTTTAAACATGATCTGAGTTTTGCTTTAAGAGAATTCTTCTGGCTGCTAGATGGAAATCACTGAAGGAGGAAGGAGGGAGACTGGTTAGGAAGTTAAGTGAACGTGCCTGTCTGGTACATTCACATCTCCTGTGACTTGACTCTACAATATAGTACTTTATTTTAAAAATTTATGCAAAAAATCTCCCCAAGATTCAATGCAAGCATTATGGCTGTCCACACGCCTTTACACAGCCTTGCAAACACTGGGGAAAGCAGGTGCTGGGGTTGCGGCCCCTGCCAAGCAGAGAGCTTCAGGCCTCTGCATATTTACATCAGTAGAATGGCCTAGTTCACACGTACCCAGGGTATGTTATTATGAAGGCTTAGTATCGATATTATCGGCTTGATACTTGAACTTAATTTTTCCATTAGTAGAACAACTGCTTTTTAAAGGCATTAATTATAATGGAAATGAGTGATTGCTCCTACTGTTTTTACCCAGGAGCAAAAAACTTCAGGCTAATTACACACCTAGAGGAAGGTATAAGTCTCTAAGCTTTCAAAAATTCTGAGGAAAATCAATAGAAAAATACATATATTACTGCATATAGTACTTCTTGGAAATACATCTAGTCCATTAAGTTAAGCCCACAGTGTGAGGTCTGGCCCAATTTTCTGTCTTTATAAAGGAAGAGAGAGATGGCTGAACATACAGATATTCACAAGATGTTATTCAATACAAGAAATATTTAGGAAATGTCTATTTCTATGTACATAGTACTCTGGCGAATAAGAAAATGAAGAAAACACTCAAAATGTTTAAAATATAAAAGAAGAGTTAAGATTCATTCACAGATAATCTGTATTCTAAGGCAGACTCTGGCAGTGAGGTCCAAACAAAATTCTGTTGCTGCCTTAAGTATGAGCTAAAATCCCAGTCAGCTTTGAAACATATTTTCATAACTAATAAGCAGTAGCATTTTATAGTGCACACTAAGCATGGCAAATTGCCCCTCCATTTCACAGGTCTTCCCTAAATAACCCCTCAATCTCAGGGATCTGTGTGACACAGACATTTTTAAAGACCTATTTCTTCTTAGTTACTCCATTTTGTGGCTATGTCGAAGTAAGATATGTGAACACAGCTATTTCTACGTGGCTGACGTGGTGAGCTCTGAGGTCATGTATTAAGCATGGGACTGATGGGGCCTGACGTTCACCACGTTGTACCACAGTGACCCAGGCAAGCAGAGCATCCATTCTGTGGTCACTCATTCATTCAGGAAGTATAATCAGGGATTCCGCCTGGAGCTTACAACCTAGGAGGGGGTACAAAGATTATATTTTGCATCATGGTGAATCTTGGTGGATACCCAGAAAAGCACAGAAAATAAACATGACTTCAATAGAGATTCAGTAAATATTTTTGAATGACTAATTAAGTAGGTTTCCTGACTTTAAGAAGTTTCTAATTTAACCTGGAAGACAAACATAAAATAATTTATAAGACTAAACTGATCCAAGGTATTATATCATAGTCTAATTCTACTAGCTTGATCAAGGGTATACATAAAAGAAAACACAAAGAGCTGACAGCTTTATATAGTGTAAAACATCTTACTGAGAAAACCTACATACATGTCATTCTGAATAAAATCACAATGGGATAATCAGTGGAATTCAAAGAATGCCATAACACAATGTTCAAAGCTGAAGAGGAGCTGGTAATAATGTGGGATTTATAGTAGCAGGTAAGTCCAACTGCTGAAAACGTTAGAAGTAGAACGTAATTAAAATGAGAAGGGTCTAAATACCTGTTCACTTTTTTAGCAACATGCACCATAGGAGGCAGCTAGCCTGCTGTCCCCCAGGAATTCTAACACAACAGGACAGGTCATCTATTTGAATGAAGACACTTAAGGGCTGGAACAGTCAGTGATGAGATGAATTCTGGACTTCTGATTAGTCACGCAGAGCATGAGAGCTCAAACCCCGCACCAAAGCCACACAATGAAGACTGTTTGTACTGGAGACGAGGGTGTGGAGAAAGCGTTGCGAAGGCAAGGTCATTAATTCTGATTTAAGAGTTGAAGGGCATGTGCTGTGTCTTGGCAAACAGCTCCAAAGGCTGATCTGGCCAGAACATTGTGTGGAGTCATTCAAAACTGTGGTCTAATGGGTCCTGCAAGGCTAAAGGGCTGCTGTCACCTGGCCGGGCGACCTCCGGCTGGGCTATCAAAGTAGCAGCGAGTCAGCTGAGGGAGGGATGGAGGCGGTGGCCCCAATTTTATAACTGGGTAAAGGGTCAGACACCTAGGTGAGCGACACACATCTGCCCTTGTTCTCAGGGCAGATGTGGTCAGGGATCAAAGGTAAGTCTACAGACAAGTTTGGGAGTCAAGGAAAAATAAACAAAACACAAACTAATGTTTTTCTGAATCTCGACTTTAAGAGTGTGTTTGTGTTGTGGGGGTGAGGGGATGTGTGGGACACATTTTTTAAAAATTCCCTGCTTCATACTCAATACGGATAGAAGTCACCACCTGATACATTTTTTTCTAAGTAGCAGAAAGCCGAGTTCCAAGTCCAATGATAAAAATTACTTTTAATCAATTTAATTCAATAGCATTGGCTTTTTCCCAGTTGGCCAGTGTCAAGCAAACACAACTTAAAAAAAAAACAACCTAAGAAAGTGAAGGCAGCAACAAACCAGAGTAAACACAACCACTTAAATCTAATGTTCCGATCTGCCTTTCTGAAAATACTCTAAAAAATTTTACTATTGACTTCTTTCTTCTGTACCTATTATCTCCTACTTCATTGCTTTAAAGAAAGAGCCATCAGCTTTACAAAGCTGAACTGGAAGATTTTCTTATATTCAAATCTTATGTGAACATATACACAGCTGATGTGATGCTGTTTTACCCATTCCAGGCTTCCCCACACAGAAATTAAACTTCAGTGTAACTTCCTACACTTAGAAACAATTTGGTGGATGTATTTTATTCTAGTAGGGTAATTTAGCTACAAAGCTCAGGAAGACCTATAAAAAAATCCAAGGGTCTGTCCCCTCTTTGGGATTCCGAGGACCCAGGGGCTGTTCCGTTCTGACCCACAAAGAGGAAGGGGGAGT
Source organism: Camelus ferus (assembly GCF_009834535.1). Lineage (NCBI taxonomy): Eukaryota > Metazoa > Chordata > Mammalia > Artiodactyla > Camelidae > Camelus > Camelus ferus. The sequence goes on along the minus strand of NC_045698.1, from coordinate 44,742,403 downwards.
TTACTTCCACAACCACGGCTCTTCTTTTCTGACACTCAACAGAAATTTATGTCAAGCTCAGAACGAACAGCGTGACTATTTAACACCCTTCCAACTCCAAAGCGTTTTGCATTTACAGCGATTTGGCCGAACGCTTTGCCCACGAGTGAACTGTCCCCGATTCCTGTGCCTCCGCAGTCAGAACACAAACATACACACATGGAAAGCCGACAGCACAGCTCACTTTGTTCTTTTCTGTGAGGAAAAGTCGTGTGGCAAAAAGCCATCATCTTTCTGTGCAGTATGTTTTGTTGCTAGCTGTGCCCAATTCAGAATCTTGCAAAACGACATTCTGCTAATGACATGAATGTCAAAGCTGTGATAATGGGCACAAGTAGAAGAAAATGTTTCCTAAATGGAGAAACAACAGGAAAACTGCCAAATGGATATTAAAATTAGTCGTGTGTTCGTCCCACACTTCAGCATTTAGTCCCCTACTATTTGTGCCCAACAACAAGGAAGCAGCCCTCTAAGGAGGGAAGAATAGCCCACCTTGGTGAAAAGCACAGGAAAAAAAAAAAAAAAGAGGTCAAAGGAATGCTTTCCCTTAATTAACTTGACAGATGTCTTTCCTTTTTCTCATTTGCATCCACTGATGTTTTCTTAGTCAGTCTCTCATTTTGCAAAGATGAAATTGGCCACAAGGAACCAATTCTGGTTCTAAAGACAGGAGGGCTGGGGCAATACCAGGAGATGCTGGTCTTTAAATTGCTCAGTATTCAGACTGGGTAATGAATGCTCCTTGCTCTTGCCATTTGTGGGCTGAGTAACAGAGTTTTAGCTCTGGAAGATGATGTACTGACTGCCGCGGCAGCACCACCGATGAGCAGCAAATGGGACCTAGGAAGGGAGGACATGTGGCTCCCACAACTGGGGCACATTCAAAGTTAGAAATCTCCTCATTAGACACAGAAATACATTTAACTGTATCTTATGTGAATACATTATACACTCCACAAAGGAAAAGACAATTCTGTTTAAGATTTCACAGATTGGCTATTTCTTAGAGGAGTACAGCTATACAATACAAGGACTTAACACTGGCCAGTCTGTTTTAAAATTCCTTAAGCCTCGATTTACTGATCTGTAGTATAGGAGTAAGAATATGAAGTACCTCAGAGGGCTAAGGAGAGATGAAATGAGATAATGCATGTGAAGAAATGATCATAGTGCCCAGCACAGCAAGGGCTTCATAAATATTAAACGTCAAGAGGAAACAGTTTGGTGTTTCTTTCTTGCATACACTCTTTCATGCATACTATGTTTTCCTACGTAGAATGTTACACGAAGGCTTTCCCTCAAGGATCTTGGAACAAGAAGTATGAGACTGAGACTGCCCAGAGAATTAACTTCTAAAATCAATACAATGAATTATGCAAGAGCTAAAGTGGCTGGTTCTAAGGCAGCAGACTTGACAGTAAATGTAAATATTAACACAGTTATAGAAAGCATGTCACAACAAGAAGGGCAACTGGTTGGCTTGAGAAACAGAAAAACAAAAGCTGAAGAACCACAAGTTCAAGTGTTCATCCAAGGGCTTCAAACTGGCAACCTCAAGGTGAAGAGACATGCAGGAGACCGCACCCAACACAGACGGCGAAGTTTCAGATCAACTGTCAAAACCATCTGCATCACCTCTGCCCAATGCCAGGAGTTATTTAAGTCATCCAGCGTGTCTTGCTCTGTGACCACGCTCCCCAAACCACCTTCTGACTACTTCTTGGAGAGGTCTGTCCAAATATGAATAACACGAATAACAAAAAATCAGCTGCTAACTTTCACTAAGTGTTTTTTTAATACACACCAAGTAATGGTTTAATTTGCATGAGAATCCTATCAGGTAGGACTTATTTTTATCCACATCTTATAGGCATGAACTTCTGACTGAGAAGTTCAGAAATTTGCCTAAGATCACACAGCTAGTAAGTGGTAGAGCTGGAATCCCAACTCGGGCAGTGTGCCTTCAGAGCCCGTGCTTGGAACTATTTGGTTAAAATACAAGGCAAAGAATAAGAACTTTGAAGAGCCTAAGCCCCATAATGTTGATTTTTCTGCCTGTAATTTCTCTCAGAATTCTGGTCCTATACACAAATCAGTGTGGTATCAGGAAGCAAATTTGACCATCAGAAAATCTAAAGCGTATTTATTGACTGTGTTATTGAGAAAAGTTTTTTTAAAACAGATTTTATTTTTGGTGGGAGAGGTAACTAGGTTTACTTATTTATTTTTCAAGGAGGTACTGGGGATTGAACTCAGGACCTCCTGTACTGTAAGCATGTGCTCTACCACTTGAGCTATACCCTCATCCCCGCAGGAAGTTTTTTTTTTTTAAAGAAATATTTACAAATGATGTATCTCAAAATACAACAAATGCAACATTATAAAATCTACATATTGACAACTTCTCTAAACTTGTGACCCCAAACCTTACTTATTCTTTCCAGACGTCATTCCTCTAGTCTGATACCGTCCCCCATTCTTGCTCCCTGAGGACCTCCCAGACTCTAAGACAGCACGCATGAGAATATGTCTGTGCAAAGACGTTGTACTCAGTGGTGTGAATTACAGCAAAACTCTGGCAGGAGTTCAGACAGGGCAGAGAGAGGGAGGCACAAAAGCGTCAGTTCCTAAGGAAAGGCTTAGTGCTGGCTTCACTCACCTTCACATCCCTGGCCTGCCTCTTATGGGCATGGCCACCACTTTCTCACAGGGCCAGCCTTGTGTGCAAAGAGGTGACCTCATTCGTCCGGATCCTGGAATCTGGCCCTTATTAGTAAGCACCCTGAGCTCCAGAACAACACACACTCCGCCTCTTCACACACTCACTGGGCATCCCACCTCGGCTCATTCTGCACTCCCTGCAGTGACTCAGAGAGCTCCTGTTCTTTCTGTTCTTGGGTTCCTGTTTATTCAAGTTACGGAACCCTGACCTTCACATGAAAACATTTCTAAGCTGAAATTCAATGGTATAGAGAGCTGGTACCCTACTGTGTGCAATTTCCAAATTGAAAAGGACCCAAAGGAACTTGCCTCCGTGAAATTAAATTGCACATCAGGACGAGAATTAAGACACTTGAACTTACTGAAAACACATCACTGACACGATGAAAGAAATGCGTATGAAATCTTCCCCTGGCTACTTTTGCTTATTACTTTTCTAAATAGACCCTAAACCCTACTGAAAGAACAAAATATATATGAAAACAACAATGCAGCTAAACCCTCTTGAAAAGGCAATCTGTCAATAACTACCAACTGAGTCATTCCTTTGGCTTTGTGGTCACATCATATGTTCATTCACAGTATAATCATAAAATTGTAGCGTTTGCTTATATAACAAAGCGTGTTTTATGCCCGGGTCTTTAGGTATTAGCTACACTGACTGTTTATTACAGCAAGCCCCAAAGCTTCTGAACTCACACAATGATACAGTAAGGAGGAAGACCACATTGTGCAGTAAGGAGGAAGACCACATTGTGCTGTTAACCAACCTGCCTCAAGAATAGCATACCAAAACCGTGATGCTATGTTCTCCAAAGGACAAAAATCGTTTCTCATTATACTTAAAAAAAAAAAAAGTAACACAAACACTTCAGTTGTGTATTTTTGCATCTGAAAGTATCAATAAAATAGTGTAAAAGCAAGCAGCTAAGTGGTAGGCCATAGGTCCTATCATCTTTCTACAAATTAGCAACCAGCCCCTGGTGATGAACGGTTTCACAGGACAAAGTAATCTCCTCCTCCCTCCCTCCAACAATACCACCATCAGCTTGGTTTTCTTGTTTTTCTTGTTTCTTGTTTTTCTCATGTGCAGCTTTTATTACTCCAAAAATCCCCCAGGAGTTTTTAAAGAGTATTTCTGCCCCAGGAAGAGGGAGGACAGGCACCAGGACCCAAAAGAAGATGTGCTTATGAGTTTGCAACCAGGAAATGTGGGGAGGGAGACATTTCCCTGAGTTTTTAAATAGCTCCTTTATTTAGTTAGGTGACATTATGTATCTGAGAGGACAGGGAAAAAAAAAAACTGACCTACTCAAGGTTTGATAGAAACTAGGCAGTCACATTAAAAAAAAAAAAAAAAAAAAAGACTAAAGACCAAAATGAAATAAACATATAACCACCTAAATTAGAAATGCAACTGTTAAAGGTTTCAATATCCGGGTAGGCAAATTGTTCCTGTCTTAGTCAGGTGAAGGCCATTTTCTCAAGTAAGCACTATAGAAAATGAAGACTATTAACATGGGGATAATTTTATCACTGAGAAATATAAACTATGAAATGAGTGGGCAGGGGAGGTCCCAGGAAGATTGTGTAAATGTATCCATAATACATTGTTAAACTAAAACATATCATTCCATCTACAAAAAGGTTTTCAAATTATTTAATTACATTAACTACCGGTAGAACCAGTAATTAATGTTTGTGCTTTAGTTGAAAAAAAAAAAATACTAGCAATGGGCTGGCACCATCATTAGGAAGAACTAAAGGCATATTAATTACAACTGATAACTATATCCCCCCAATTCTCCTGGCCCTCAGCGTCACAGCCTCACTTCAGAGATGAGTCATTTTTCAACTGTTAAAACTTCCTTTTAGAAAAAGAACTTTGATTAGTTTTCTACCTCCTCATGCAACTTATGATTTTACCTCAACAAGATTAATCTCTAACTCATCTATGAGAGAGTTAATCAATTTGTAGAGAAATGAAGAAAACTACTTCCCTATTCCTTTTAAAATGTTTTTTAAAAATTGATAAGACTCAGGACTAGAAATAGGGTTGGCTGCTTTTTCTTGAGATAGCTCATTTTTTGGTCATTCTGTACTCCAAATCCTTTTCACGTACTAAATGAAATATATTTTTTAAAAGATCTACCCCACAATAAGGATCTAGTTCTGCCTGAGTCACACTAGCCTGACACTGAATGACGAAAAAGTCCAGAACTGAGGGAAGAAAAGGTGGCCCCAAGAGGTCCAGGGACCGAGGCTGACCGAGGACTGTCTGTCCCCCTGGGAATCGCAGAGGTGGAACCGCCAACAAAGCCTCTCCGCTCACCCACTCACTTTTCTCTCTTTTTTTAAAATTTAGTTTTATTTTTTAATTGAAGTATAGTCAGTTACAATGTGTCAGTCTCTGGTGTACAGCACAATGCCCCAGTCATGTATATAGTCGTTTACATGTTTTTTTTTTCCCATTAGAGGTTATTATAAGACATTGAACATAGTTCCCTGTGCTATACAGAAGAAACTTTTTAAAAATTTTTATTTTTATATATAGTGGCTAACATTTGTAAATATCAAACTCCCAAGTTTATCCCTTCCCACCCCCTTTCCCCAATAACCATAAGATTGTTTACTAAGTCTGTGAGTCTATTTCTGTTTTGTAGATGAGTTGATGAGTTCATGGTGTCCTTTTTTTTTTTTTTAAGATTTCACATATGAGTGATATTATGTGGTATTTTGCTTTCTCTTTCTGATTTAAGATCACTAACAACCACCTAGAATTAACTCCTTCCTCTCTCTGGAAATTTTTTTGCTTCTAATCAAACCGATTTACTGCCCCACACCCTACCTCATACACACACCCCTTTCTGGACCTTTTCCTGAGCTGACAGAGAACAAAGGGTGATGTAGAACAAATGATCAGACTTGTTCTCCTAAAAACCCTGAATGAAGTGGTTAAATAAACTATGCTACCACCACCAGGTGGGATATTAGTCCCAAAGTGCTTACCTACAAAGACAAAGGTGAAAAGCGTAGAGTCCGAAGCTTGATATCAAACATGCTTACAATATACAGAAGGCAAAGAAAATGGACTGGGAGGAAACATACACCAACCATCATGGTGATTACTTCTCGGAGGCAGGAATACAGGCGGATAAGCAAGTGTGTATGTGTGTGTGTGCATGTGCTTGTGCTCTGGTTTACAAAAACATTTAACCATGAATCCTGTAATCCCTGAATCTGGAAAAATATGTGCGTGTTACAAAGAAAATGGATGTGATTCCCAGGAGGAATGGAGCGAGCGAGTGAGTGATGACAAAGTGTCCCGTGACAGGGTCATTCACGGAGATATTAGTGTGTGGTATTCTTTCCACTGGAGGAGAATGAAAAGTATGTTTCCTTCCCTCATTCCAAAAGGTCCTTGTGTTCAGAGTCTGGGCTCCTGGGCCTTAGAAGCTCTTTAATAGGTCTTGGTTTCAATAGTGGAGGCAAAAGTTAGGAGGGAGCCAGAAGGCAAGTCTCACCAGGCCCCTCCCCAAGGACAGGAGAGCCTGCTGGGGATGGGAGAGGAGGAGCTGCCCAGTCTGGAAGACGAGGTGAGCTGCCCTGAGACCGGGCAGGTGGAGATGGGAGAAGGCACAGGTGTCCAGTGGCGTGTCTGGCTGTGTGAGTGGTCAGGACCTGTGTCCACCCCTAGGGGTGCACAGTGACAGAGTTAAGAACAGGAGCCATGCTCGCTTCACCAGTGCTGGTAAGAGATGCTCTTGCCTGCTGTAGTAGCCTGGGGTGCCCACATCCCAGCTCAGAACAGGTCTCATTTCACCTGGGCCTGGGAGAGAAGTAACTCAGGTGAGTAGGAAGCAATTGCTGGTTTCCACAGCACCTGAACATATCAGAAAGGCTGCATCAAGCAGCCACAGCATGACACTGCTTGTGGTGATGGTGTCATGGGTGTACACTTCTCTCCAAACTCATCAAGTTGTATGCATTAAATATGAACAACTTCTTATGTGTCAACCCTACCTCAATAAAGTGATTCAAAAAAAAAAACAGCTACAGTAGTAAAACAATACACCTTGCCTCAGCTGGGAAGTACCACCCAGTCTTAATTCACAGTAACCCAAAATACCAGCAAGCTGTCTCTCTCAGAAAATCATTAATAAATGTAGTTTTACTGTTTTAGCAAAAGCTCAGCCTTCCTCAGAACCTGATTTAAAACATGAGAACAGAAACAAAGCCCGGAATGTTGACCGCACAGGTTGCTAATGAAAGAAATTGTCTGCACCCCTTTAATTACAATCCAGTGGCTGCTGGCTGTGTAGTCACAGTGGCGTTAATCAAGGCTGGGCCAGGCCCAATTCTAATAGTTATTAATGATGTGGGGAGGACCCAGCTAGACTTCGGCAGGCTTGGTCAGCTCAACAAATAGCAAAGCCAAAGGGAATCAAGTCTCCTTGACTTAAACTGCCAATAAAAGCCCCACATATAACCCCGGAGTTGCAGAGGTTTGCAAGTGAATGTGGTCAACTCAGTGGTTCCCTGGAAACTAGCAGTCCTGCAGAGGAAACTTTTGTTTATATATTTGCCCCCTGGAGTTACAAGAATACACTCATAAGTAGAGACTATCTTTTTAGAACATCCACGGAGAACACACATATTCTTATAGTGGTAGACATAACCAGCTACTCTAAAATAATAGAGAACTCTACAGACACCATCTCTTCCCGGCACTTACTGTTAAATATATTCACTCCTTGCAGAGCTTTAATTACTGAATTTATATTCAGGTGGTGATTACCATATTGCATTGAAATATAAAGTGTCTCACATTCAATTTGCAGAAAACGTGCAAAGTTGAAGCTGCAACGCCGAAGCTAACTAGAATCATACTGTTACACGTTAAGAAAGCATAAAGTTCCCAGTATTGGGATTAGTCACGTGGAACGAATCATCTGTTATTACAAAGCCCAAGATTTCAGGAAGGTCACGTATTTCTTACTTGGGGCCACAGAACTGAAAGGGGGGAAAATGTAAATTGGGAACCCAGCATCAGAGGGAGGAAGGAGGGACCTTGTAGTTTTGCAATCATTGTTAGGTAATCCCTAAGCCTCACCCAAATGCCAACAAGTATCACTGGGCATGGACCCCATCCATTTCTCTCCTGAGCCTCCTCCGAAGGTTGGAGAAATGCCACGCTTTTGGAGTAACACAGAGCATTTCAATCATGTTAGGACTTCAGGGCCCAGAAAGGATATGCTGCTTGTTCAGTACCTTACCTACAGGCAGCTTAGCAGAAAATATCTGAATAAACTCTCAGGAAAACCCCTCAATTCTCTAGGTGTGGCCTGTGATGACACCACAACAAAAGATGTAAGCCTTTTAGGTAAGTTGGTCTAAATGAAGAGATGGCACAAAGCCAGATAAGACATTGTACACTTAAGTCACTGGCCAACTGGGGCTTAATGCTCTAATCTCTTGTTGGAAATGTGGTTTGGTGTGAGGAGTCAACTGCCAATGAAAGAGCCTCTTTCACTGAGAACTAAATAAATAAACAGGGTTACAGCTACAAAGAAAGGCCAAAGAGCGTAAAAACCTGTTCTTAGACGTCACTGTTTATATGCCACTCCAGATGGCCAATGCATGTAGATGAGAATGTCATAGTATTTGACAAGAAACTGGTACTTTCCTTGAAACAAACTTATTTTGCTTATCCCAGAAAACGGTTGCAAAAACAAAGAGAAAGGTGACAACTGTAATGGAAAAATGAACACAGGCAGACTGTCTTCCCACAGCAGAGTCAAAGTTAATCAGTTCATCATATTGTAAAATCAAGATCATCCTAATGTGACAGAATTCCTAGGGCACCGCACACCTTTGAGGCGGCATTATTATCACTCAGCTGCTTTAGAATTGACTGCTTCGCTTATGACTTTGACCAGAAGCTTCTGTGTTTTGGTGGAAAAGCACAGAACATTTTCTGGAATATAATACCATGTCTATGTTGCAATATAGCACGGCAAACTAGCTCAGCCTGATCCTAGGATTTTTCTGTCTGCACTCTCCCCAAAAGGGAGAGGTATCGGTAACAATTTGAAAAAAAGCACAAAAAATTAAGACTCTAAGCAATGCTCACAACTCCAACCATCAGCAGAGAACAAAACTCTACTTTGTTATTTTAATGTTAATAGCTGCCCCTTTTTAAAAAGTGCTATCAAGTCAGCAGGAGTTTCTTTTTTTTAAGGGTGAGTTGTTCACAGAACTAATTGCCAAGAATGAGATAGGCTTCAAAAAGAATACCGTTCTGCTCATCAAATACTGATTTCTGGTTTATCTCTTCTATGCATTCACTTTAAGTAGGACTATTCATTCCTAATCTGAGCATCTGTAAATATGGTTAGACCAGGGCGAAGAATATTTATATAATATTCTAAGACACACAATGATTGTCTTAAATAATGCTGAATTGAAATTTATCTTGTTTAACCTGTAAATATGGTCTATCACTTCTAATGCTCTGAGGCCTGTACAATGCTGGACATGAAATAAACAGCAGTAAGTCTGTGCTCCTATGTATTCTTTGCAGTTGCTCTGCATAGGTATATGTGAGTAGCTGTGCTTAATAAAATGTATTATATAATGCACATCACTTTCTTTTTCTGGAGTTTAGAACTCCATTATTCTCAATAAATCCCTTCACATTTACATCAAGTTCTATGGTAAATAACCATTTCACATACCAACATATATGACTGTGTGGAACAAGTATGCCCTCTGGTTGAGAGGGACAAGATAATACCAAGAGTAACAAAGTTAGGCAAAAAGTAATCCTCATTTTGATCTTGGTGTGGAATGTTCCACACTTCTCCACATTTAAAATGGTGTTTAAAACTGGTTTTAAAATTAACTCCTTGTGCTCTTCTACTAGGGATTGTAAACTCCTTGCAGGTAGGCATCTTATTCTTTTTGTGACCCTAGTCCAATACCTGGCAGAAAGATACACTCGATTAAACATTGTTGAATGAATGGATAACCTTTAAGACTAAGCTAATAAAAATGAGAAAAGTGTTGCTCAAAATGAGGGTGTGAGGAGTTTGATCACAATAAACCCTGACCTGATAAACCTTCCTTTCTTAAATTAGTGAAAATTACCATTTTACAGTTTCTCCTCAGAAGCCAAGAGTCTTCATTGGAAAGCAGAGATGGTGGGTCAGGATACACTGAGCCCTACACAAAGTCAGGCTGGACCCCTGGCCTCCAGGGCTGAATCTAAAATGGACCGCATGTACCACAGAATAATTTGATAGACAGATTTAAGCAACTGTAAATATCATAAAGGAACCTACAGGCTAAAGCGTAAAGTTGCACTGAAACAGGAGTTTCTGGAAGGGGACAGACAGCTTTTGACAAATAAGCACACCTACCACGCAAGTGACAGAAGTAGGTCATGATGAGTAAGTGAATTTTCCACTGACTCATTTCCACATGGATTGTGGGCAGCAAAGGCTACCAGTGAGCTAATTCTCCACCTGGCAGAGCTGGACAAATCAGTACTCTTAACGAAAGACGGGGAGTTAAAACTGACTCGTCGGGGAAAACCGCCATTCTAACCTAGAAACACATCAGTAGGCAGGAAGGTCAACAGGCCTGACAAGTGAAATGCACTTAATAAAAATCCTCATGTATTTAGAACACCTAACAGCTTTGGCTGTAGGCACAGGAGAGTGAGGTGATTCCCGTTCTTTCTCCAGCAAACAGATGGATACAGTCAGGTTTAAGTGGGGTTCCGCCAATTAACATATTCAACAAATCCTCACTAAGTCTGCATTGCAGTTTTTCAGCTTTTAACTTTGAATGCAAATAACCTCTCTTTTGGGTTTGACAGTAAACCATACTGGTAAATTATTTTTAAATACAAATTCATTTATTTTAGTGCAAATGGAGCATACCATTGTAAATGTCAAATAGTCACCATCCATTATGATAATAGGGTCCAGCCAATCTCTCCAACTTATTCAAAGTTCACTGCATGAATGATCAGAGCTCTCAGTCCCCAGACAGAACTTAAAATATGCCCTTATTAAAAAATTCAAGAGCAATAAATCAGGTTAAAGAAGTGACAAGAGATGACCCTCCTCCGCCATCTATTCTCGGCCATGCCCATTGCTTTCTGCTGGAGCAGCCAGAGAGCCGACAGTTTCTCCGTCCCTGCAGAGGACACCTGGATGGGACGTACATACCATGGAGACTGATGGTCTCCATCCACCAGGAATGTACACTGAAACAAGTCTGTTGAGATAATGTGTATATTTTACTCTAGTGGGAGATCACCCACAGATGAAAGTAAATGCTTTTCTTCACACAGGAAAAAATATTGCCCCTACTTGGAAAGATTCCACCCGATGGACATCAGTGTTATTTTTTCTAGCACTTAATGAGTTAGGTAGCCTCATGCATACTTTGTATAAAAGTAGTCAAATATTATCAGCAAGCCCTGAAGCACCAGTTGAAGCTATAAGGAAAGTAATTTTCACTGTAAAAGCTGATGGTCTGGGATCAACACCCGTGACCTTGGCCTCTTTGGCACCGTGCTCTACTGAACCAAGATACGAAATTAAAATAAAGCTATTGCAACACCCAAGGCTCTACAAAGTGAAACATTGTACACGAGTGACACAAACACTGAAGACAGGAAAGGGCTGAGGTAAAGAGCACTTACAAGATACTAGGTATTCCAAATAGAAAAAGATCATATGGCTTAAATATTTCCAACTAAAGCCACTTGAAACTACAAAATAGAATGGAGGAGTTGAAAACCACCATCTCCTTACTATGTACAAAATGGGTCTTATTCCAGATACCATCGCTGGGACTCTGACGTGAATACTCTGGAATGACGATTTACAGAAACAAAAAGGTATGTTTTCTGAGGTAAAATGTCACTCAGACGATCTATTTCTGTCCCCAGGGCTATGATTACCTCATCAAGAAGCAAACTGATGAACACGTCAGTTTACAACAGCTATCTGATCACCATCAGATGGTCATTTCAGGGCTTCCACCCAGTACTAACCTGGTTCAAGCCGAAGTTCAAAGTTCGAAAGAAAAAAAAACCCCTACACCATCAAATATTGCCTCTGAGACTATAAAACAAAAGAGATATGGAATAAAGGTATCATATCACAAAATCACTACATTAATTATAGAGCTTTAATATTGCCCTGGAAAATTAATTGTTCAGTGAAGACCTGTAAGTATGTAAATGAATGATATTTATCCATCATGTCTATAAAATATTTAGACAAAAGTATACAGTTGACCTTTGAATAGCATGGGTTTGAACTGTGCAGGTCCTCTTTACAGGTGGATTGTTTTTTCAATAGTAAACACCACAGCACCACACCTTGTTGGTTGAATCCACAGACGTAAAACCTTAGATACAGGCAGTTAACTGCAAATTACAGGTGGATTTTCAACTGCTCGGAGGGTTAGCACCCCTACCCCTCAATCCCTGCCATGTTTAAGGTCAAATGTATACTTAATTTGGAATTTGGATTAACAATTCTCTAACTGCTGTTAAATATACTAATATTTCACACTGAATCATGAAATTAGAATACACATCACTTTAAACATGTCTACATTAAAAAACTTTTAATGTAGTATGTAATTCAGAAAATTTCAGAAATATACTAATGACATACATCTTATTTTCAGATTAATGGGAAACTTTGTACAGACCTGTACACACCACAAACTTTAAGGCCACACACAGCCATGTCAATGATGTGGTCAACATCAGATTTTAACTCAACAAAAACAAATTTCTAGTCTCCTTACTCACACCCTTTCCCCATGCGAGGACACATGCTTTTCTTCTAAAACTTCCACCATTCTGTCCACTTGATTTTTCCCTCTATGTGAACACAGAAATCCTGCTGCCAACAGAGCACTTTTAAATGGAAAATGCTTTATGTTCTTGTCAAGAAAAACAAAATGAAAAAGCAAAGCAAAACTCAACCATCAAAAAACACTATGGCACAGAATTTTGCAACCTCAGTTTTCTACTCAACTCCTATTGTCTTTTTCCATTCTTATTTCTTTAGAGGTTGAATATACAGGATGGCGAGCTTCCCCAATATGCTTTTTTTCTTCCAGTTTTAGTTGATGTATAATTGACAAACGCCACTGCATAAGTTTAACATGTTCGGCCTAATGATGTGACTTACATACACGATGAAGTGATTATCACAATATGCTTAGTGAACACGCATCATCTCATACAGATACAAAATTAAAGACGTAGAAAAAAAGTTTTGCTTGTGATGAAAACTCTTAGCAACTTTCATGTATAACATACAGCAGTATTAATTATATTTATCATGCTGTGCATTACAGCCTTAGTACTTATTTATCTTGTAACAGGAAGTCTGTACGTCTTGACTGCCTTCATTCAATTCATGCCCCGCCCCCACCCAATACTTCTGGTAACCACAAATCCCATCTCTTTTTTATGAGTTTGTGTTTGGAGCATAACTGACCTATAACACTGTTAGTGCCTGTTGCACAATACAGTGATTTGATTTCTATACATTTCAAACTGATCACCACGGTAAGTCCAGTTATGGTATGTCATCTACAAGGATATCATATAGTTATTGATTATGTTCCCCACATTGTACATTTCATACCTGTGATTCATTTGTTTTGCAACTGAAGTTTGTACTTCTTAATCTTCCTCACCTACTTCTTTCCTCCCTCCAACCCTCTCCCACCTGGCAACCACCAGTTTGTTTTCTGTATCTATAATTCTGTTTCTGTTTTGTTATATTTGTTCGTTTCTTTTGTTTTTTAGGTTCAGCATACAAGCGAAATCATACAGTCCTTGTCTTTATCTGACTTATTTCACTTAGCATAGGAAACTATCAATACAAAGAAAAGGCCACTATGAATGGGAGAAGATACTTGCAAATGATACATTCAGTAAGGGGTTTATGTATAAAACATACAAAGAACTGATACAACTCAACATCAAAAACAAACAACCCAACTGAAAAAAGGCCAGAAGATCTGAACAGACATTTTTCCAAAGAAGACATACAGGTGGTCAACAGGCACATAAAAAGATGCTCAGCATCACTAATCATCAGGGAAATGCAAATTAAAACCACAATGAAATACCACTTCACACCTGTCAGCACGGCTAATCAAAAAGACAGCAAATAACAACTGTTGGTGAGGATGCGAAGAAAAGGGAACTTTAGAGCACTGTTGTAAATTGGTGTGGCCACTACGGAAAACGGTGGGGAGATTCCTCAAAAAATTAAAAATATAACCATCATATGATCCAGCAATTCCACTCCTGGGTATTTATTTATACGAAGGAAAAAAAATCCTAATTCAAAAAAATATATGCACCTTTGTGTTCACTGCAGTATTACTTATGAAAGCAACCTAAGTGCCCACCAATAGATGATAAAGAAGAGGTGGCATATACACACATACACACACACATATATTTTTATATATACACATATATTTATATTTATAAGTCATGCTATTTGCGACAACATAGATGATCCCCAACAAATCTTTAACTATAAGGAAAATTTCAGAATTACCATGAAACGTCAGTAGCTATAGTTTCTCCTTTGATGAAATACTTAAATCCCAAACACTACTCCAAAGTTAAATAAAACACACATGTCTATGGAAAAGATAAGTATATGGTTCTGTGGCTTGTCCTGCCTGGAAAACACTGCTTAAACCATGTACAAATCATCTCCCCACCCCCAACTCCATTTCACATGGGAAAACAGAGGGCCCAAAGGTGTAGATGCAGTTCCTGGGTCTAGACAGCCCTCAATACCTGAGATTCCTGGAAGAGAAATATTCGACAGTAAGTAACTTCAGCATTCGTCATCAATCTTTCTGTGGATAACTCTTAATCCCCAACCTGGAACTCTCTCCTAGCTCCAGGCCGTTGTATCCAACAGTCAGTTTCACGTCTCCACACGGATGTCTACAGAAGCTCCAATTCAGTGAGTCTCCAACTGAAATTATCATCTCTACCCAACCTGCCCTGCTTCCTGTGTCTCCAGTTCCAGGGTTTGGTATCATCACCCACAGCCTAAAGCAAAAATAAAGGCACAAACTCTTTGTCCTTCCTCACTCTAATCTCTCAGTTGGTCATCTGGTCCTGTGGACTTCATCTCCTGAACATCTCCCTTCATCCACCCTCACAGTCACCAAGCTGGTTGTGGTATCATTACCATCTCTGACCTAGAAGCCTATTGAAGCTTGCTTTAACTGGAATCCTGACCTCTTCCTTGTCCTATCCCAAATCATCCCCTACTGCCAGAAATCCTTCCAAAGGACAAACGTGATCCTATCACCGCCCTACGTAAAACTCTTCAGCCATCCCTCCTGTTGGCGGAGTAAATTCCAGTCTTCTATTTATCACTCTCATTGAACTCCAAAATCTCTTTGTACAGGTACTTGTCTCTTTGTCTGAAATATTCCCTTCCATCTTTCACTGACTCCTTTCACCAACCAGAGAAGGGTTAACTTCTCTGAAAGCCCACTTTCTGTCACATGCCCCTGGGATGCTCTCAAAAGTCTTTGTATTCCCCCCACCACAACACAGCTAAGAGTGGGTAAGCACAGACATATAATCACAAACAGTGTTGTAAATTCTTGTTAATCCTTTGTGTCTTCCTCACCCATACCCACTCCCACCATGTTCCCCACAAAACTGCAAGTATTCAAGAGGATCAGAACCATCTGTCTCCTTTACCATTGCCTCCCTGGCACAACGCTTGACGTAAAGGAGGTGCTCAACCAACATTAATTGAATTCATGAACTAAGACATGTAGAGGATGGAGAAAGACTGCACCCAGCTACGCAGTCCCAGCCTCATCTTCCAGATGAACTCTCCCCCGCTTTCGGCACATCTTAAACTCAGAAGCAGCCGGGACAACAGATCCGATCCTGAAGGGTGGCTTCCATGAAGTAAGGATGTTTCCTATCTGAATTGCTAAAACAGAGTGGGAGCCAAACAACTCCTTCACCCAACTCTCTATTCATTGACAATCCACAAACCTTCTTTGGCCTGAAAACTCTCATGGGGAAAAGGCTTATCACTCTGAGGGAGTGGAGAGCTTCCACTTTCCATTCGGCTAGCTAAAGTGTTTATTTGGAAAGATCTAAAGACAACTAGAAAGAGGTTCCACCATCTTTCATGCAGGTCCATAGGTAGAGGCAACTATGCATCCAAGCGCCATGTCTAAGACCCCATTACTAAGTAGGGTTTCTTCTTGGAGTTGTACCATGAGGTCCCACTAGCCCCGCCAGGCTCCGTTATGCACACATCTGCATTCATTTGTGGGGGTGTACAGGGATATGGACACAGCTAGAATTGACTTTCATTCCATGGCACAGCTGGGACTCTGATGAGAATAAAGCATAGAAGTATGAGCTACTGGTCAAGACAGATATATTTTATCTTGTTTTTGTAATAACTATATATTTCAGTGAGTTCTGTACTACAAATAAACATGACTAGTAGTCAAACCATCTATCTTAGTACAACATTAAAGTAAAAAACTGCTGTCTTCTACACTAATTATCTAAGTTGTATCATTAAATATGTAGATAATAAATATCCTTATACATCTTTGGGCAATAACTCTGAGAATTTACAATAATTACATAAACATGCCTTCTTGATGAAGATAATTTTTGATAATCTTACGTACAAACATTAAAATAGGATATATTAGAGTTATTCTACCTTCCATATTTAATGTGATATATTTGGATTATCACAAATAAAGGTAACGGGCTAATTTAAGCCCAACTTCTTTTCACAGGGAGTTTCATTTTCATTTGCGTTCAGAATTACTATATAAGGTGAAGTCCAACGGTAAGGAGGGGAGGAGTCCTTACCATCCACATCCGTGTCAGCTCCTTGAGTCATTGAAAAATGATGGATTTTTTTTCCTGTCTCTTTTGAACATAATTCTGTGGTCTAAATGATCACAGGAGAGAAAAATGTGCCTAAGAGGCTATGATTTACAATTATTCTGTTTCATGCTGATTAGCATAAATGACCATGATAGAAAACTGCATGCAAAACCTAGAAGAGTCAATGAAAGATATTGATCCACAATAGCAATTACAGGAGGAAAAATCGCTTATGCTTCAAGCTTCCTATCTCATTTGGTAGAGGATCTTTTAACCTGAAAATGAGTCTATGTTTACAAAGCATTCTTATGGTCACATGACTCACCTTTCACAAGCAAATGGACAAATCCAGTCTCAACACTTTGTTGTACTCCCAGGTCTATTAGACTAAGAGTTTGTACCTAGATTAATGTAGAGGCATTTACAAGGCAACTGCAAAGCCAAAAGAATCCCCCTCTCCATCTGAAATCAGTACTGGGAAATGATGTTGAATTAGGCAAGTGGCATGTCATTTAAAAGCATTCATAGTTCCCTCCCCAAACAAAAAAATTTCTTTCTCCAAAATGCAAAGTTGAAGGGGTAGGTAGGTAATGAGAAGAAATGGCTTCCATATTCTGATAGAATTAGAAGAAATTTTGCTTGCCACTCCTCTTATGCAGAACATACTCAGACCTTCACCATTAAAACACTTACAAACTCTAAGAAAGAAAACGACCTTAAGATAAGTAAATGAGAGTTACTTTATCACTGTTATTCCTTAACTTCTTTCTAGTTCAAAGATCTCACTTTCCATCCTGGCAATACAATTCCACCCTAGTTAAGCAGGCAGGCACGGAACACGATCTCCGTGTTCACGGTCTTGATTCTAAGGAGACATGTGTGGTTACGACAAAGCAACAGCAGTGCTCTGAGGGCAAGATGCTGAGAGACACAGGCTCCTCTAAGGTAAGTAAAGGATACAAGCCCTGGTTCTGGGGTCCCTCCAGAGGCAGATGACTGGGGTGACAGCAGTCTCTGGCACTCTCTCACTATTGTTTCCTTCGCTTCCTAGTAAAGGAAGCTAGATGTCTTTTCCTAGCTGTCTTTTACTGCTAAGTAAAAGCAACAGATGAAACCCAGGGAATTTCTCACTGCTTACTTCCCAGGTGTATCAAAGGTTACTTTTCTAACGTAAGATCCCCTTGACTATGCCAGCCCCCAAAGTCAGGGTTCCAACACACTCGACAGGCCATCTGGGTCACCCTTTCTCTATACTGCTATGGAGTCTGAGCTGCCAGGGATGCAGGGAGCTTCTGGAGCCAGCTGTTCCAGACCTCTGTAGAGTCCATGGACTTCTAAGGGGCCTATAAAGAGAAATTAATGGGTCTACAAACTTGGACTGTTCTGTGGTTTTTCGCTGACCGCAAACTGAAATGTATCATTTCCTTCAGGAGCATTCACAGTGGTAGCAGTCCTTCTGATTTTGTCACTAATAGAAATCATGTATGTTTTCATATCATGTTATAGTTGCTGCAGATGTATTAAAAAATCATTTATACATAGTATCACTTCAAAATTATGGTAGTTACTAGAGCCACCTCAAGATCTTGGTATGTGGCACGTTAGTAAAGAATCACATGTATCACCAACTTTTCATTTTTTAATGACTATTTCAATGTAACTGGTTTCCTTTCTAATCCTATGTATTTTTAGGATTTTATTTTATGCATTTAAAACCATTCTGAAAAGTGGTCCACAGGCTTTACCTTACTGACAATGGAATCCAGGCTTTTAAAAACAGGAAAGCAGTGGAGGCCTGGGAAATCCTGCCAATGTCACATGACTCATTAGCAGCAGACATGTGACTAGAAGCAAGACCCCTGACTTCATTGCTCGGAGTCCTTTAAAGCTGCAGCTTCGAGTAACCCACCTGTGGTCATGTGCTACCACATAATCGTTGGCTTCTCAAAGAGTCTCCTAAAAACGTCTAACTAGATCAAGACCAAGAGACTCTGGTTTGCTGGGAAAGATGAAGGATGTTCTCTGAAAGCCAAATCCAGCATATAGGAAGGTTTTCTAACTCCTGTATCTCACTCTCTTCCCAGAGACGGAAGCCATGGCTTTGAGTATGGATTGAAGCTGAGCTGGAAGAGAATATATACACGATGGAATATAGAACAAACAACACCCCAAAATTCTTTAGAGTATCTTCATATCCTTGAGAATCCCTCATCTCCACACAGACTATTTTCATTGAACACCGCCCCTGCTCTACCAGCTTAGCCCTCACATGCTTTGTATGCCATCTGTAAGGTGGCATTTCGGTGACTCCAGGTGTTCAACAATAGCATACTTGTACCAAAAGGTAGATATGGCTATTCATCATGGGTAATTTATGAGCCTGCCCAATATGAGATGAGGGAGGGGGAAATATCAAACTCCAAAAAGGCTGGAGCTGCCGAAGGTCATGGCATGGAGGCTCAATCTTATTTCACACACACAAATCAGATCAACTGAAGATGGAAATGCATAATACATTAGACAAACAGTTTCAAACCTTGATAAAAGCAGACCTTGGAATGTGCATTAACAGCAATTTGCATTTAATAATGTTTCACATTTGAACATTAAATGTGTCGAGGGGGAAAAGCAAATAAAAACATATCTAATTGCTTTCTTGAAATACTGATGATAGTACAAAGTTCAGAGCAGTAACAAAACGCCCAGGAGTTATTTGCTCCTGTAACAGTAATTTCTACCCTATATCTGTCCCTGCCTGCCTCTCTCTACTTCCCAAGTTCCACAAGAGGGATTTTTATTCTTTTAGAAGCTTTTCACCCTAAAGCATATGCAATGTGCATTCCAGACTTGAATCTGGCAATGATGTACCCTCCTGTCATTTATTTGCTAGAGAAAATATGGAACACCAGACTGCCAATCTAGCAATAATGTACCATGTGATATGCGAGTCACAAACTTGGAAGGAACCTCAAGCAGACATAAAAGCTACTTGGCACTAGGTATCAAAATTCATAAACATGTTCACGTCACTTCGACCTGAAAATCTCTATTCTGGGAATTTATCCTAAGGAAATAGTTCCAGAAGACAGAAAAAGCTATATGCATAAATATGCTCACTGTGGAGTGCTTTCATTCAATAAACCTTTATTAAGTGTCTATTATGTGCCAGGCACCATGCTGGCACAAAGTCTCTGCTTTGAGGCATTCACAATCAGCTGGGAATTCAGATAAGTATACACAGAATTACAACACATTGGGATAAATGCTAACAGGGCTGCAAAGAAGCACTAAAAACACAAAAATGTGCTGGAATCAAAAGGCAAAGAGAGTCAAGGAGAACTTTACAACATTTTAGGTAATGCTTTTATAATTTCTTCACGGTGTTATTTTTAAAGATACACGGTAATGTTAAATTGATTTAAAAATCTCTCTATTCTGAAAAAGCCTTCCTCAATACATTTTTCAAAGTGGAAAATAACAAGCAAGCATAATTGTCCTTAAGGGCTCTGTGAGGTCCTTCACCTTTCTCTTCACCGTGCGTAGGAGCTGGAGGGCAGCCAGCCACCACCACGCCCTCACCAGGTACATCGCCAGGACAGTCCTGCTCGTAGTTTTCTACTGGACACCAGAATGTCCCTCATCAAACTGCAGAGGAACTCCAAGTTCATTTTGCTTAAAACACAAAACAAAATAAACAAATGAAAATTTTTTTCTCACTCCCTTGAGAACTTTCTCTTTCCAATGGCCCAGAGTTGCTTCAGGAAAGTCTTGCGGTAAGATTTCAAAAGGTGCTTTGCTGAAGATGGTTTGTATAATGTAGAATGATTTTTTAGTGTACTGAGAAATGAAAAAAATTCCACAGTATTAGGGGATGGGTGGAAAGCTTCTGAAGAAGTGTTCACTGGACACACCCACTAATTCGTTGTGAGAAGCTAAACTAAATTGGCACATGTCGCAACCTAAACAGCAATGCCTTTATTTACAGTTGGATCAGAGAAAATTCTATGTCTCTAACTTGCGCGACACCCAATTCAAGTCAAGACATGCTACAGCTACATCAGGGCGTGGGAGCCGTGGAGACGCCTTCCCAGTGTGTTCCGGCCTGTGTCACAGCTCAAGGCTTTGGCTGTGCTCCAGAAGCAGGGAGGGGCTTCAGAAGACTCACTGGAGAAGGCCACACCTGCACCACCTTTCTTTACAGAATGCCTACAGGGAATGCCTACAGGGAAAGACTACAGTGAAAATAGTCCACGTCAAGAAGGTAAAATTAGCACTTACTGAGTGCCTACAGTTGCTAGGCATTGCCCTAGGTCCCAGTTTGGCCAAGATTTTCTGTGAAGGGCCAGATAGTATATGCTTCTGGCTTTGCAGGCCAGAGTCTCTGGTTACAAGTACTGGATTATGCTATTGTTGTACAAGCAGACATAGATCATATCTAATTGAATTGGTGTGGCCGAGTTCTAATAAAGCTTTATGTACAAAAACAGGTGATAGGCTGGATTTGGCCTGCAGACTGTAAGCTTGTCTACTGACCTAACTGCTTCACAATTTATCTTACTGAAGGCACATGAAAGACTTTATGGCTATTTTTCTTTCTTAAAGATGAGGAAACCAAGTATTAGAGGTGAGGTTACCTGCTAAAATCACTTAATCTAGCTTGCTGCAGAGCCAGGATTCCAACCAAGGTCAGCCTGCCCCCAAATCTCAACTCTTTCTACTATATGAACAGGGTCTGTTCTACTATATGAACTGATGAGGAAAAGGAGCCAACATAAGGGAAAGGGAAAAAAAAAAAGGCAAGTCTAAATCCTTCCTCTCACTTAACATTAAACTATTTATGCCCAACTGTGACAGTAAAAATCCTGGTAAACTGAGTTACAGGTGAAAGATTTCCCAAGAGAAGCTTCTGTAAAATTCCATACTGAACTACTTCATAACCAACAAGAGAAAAGGAACCAAATTTGATATTATAACATGTCAGATTATGGCAAAGCTACAAGGTGGTCACTCTCCTAGAATTCCAACATGTCCTGAGAGGATTTTGTAAAACAGCCCCACTGATATTCATATACTCAGTAATTCACTCATGCCCAGACTGTGGACTATCTTAGCTGCTTACAAAAAAGATGTCGTACTTGGTCCTTCAGGAACTTTAACAGAGTTGGAGGCAACACAAAGACACTAAAGAGTTAATTACTTGTTGATACGAACTGTCACTTGAGGATAAAAAAAACGACTGGGGTGATGCACACAGCTCAGTGCCTGAAACTCAAGGGAGAACAGGCAATAAAGATGAGTGCTTCTTCTGGCTGAACCTTGTTCTAGGTTCTCACTCCCCTTGAGAAATCAAAGATTCTATTTTCAACACAGTTGTCCTAAATTGGAATCTGGAGACCAGATTCCAAGTCCACCCAGGTTCCAATTTGCCTACCAGCTTGAAACTTTGGTATCTAAACATTAATTTCTTCATCTTACAATAAGGGGGTTCAACTGGATGTTTCTCAAGTCTCTCCCAATTTAAAGCTTCTACAAATCAATTTTTAAACATATAATTCTGTAATGCCAAACTTAAAAACAGCACCCTGGATGAAACCAAGAGGTCCAGATTTTTTCACCCGTAACATAGGGTTCATTACATCCTGAGAATGAGAAAAAGTTTCAGTTATTAAAACGACCTCCTTTAAAAAGCAGAAAGTGTCACTTAGAGAGCTGCACAATTTATTTCTGAAAATTAAATGATGACTTTCCCCAAAGGACAGAGGAAAAAGGAAGATGTGGAGCAGATGGATTCATTGTTCCCCTATGGAGAAAAAACATTTCTACACCTTGCAAAAATATATTAATTGGCCTGCCATCTGGCAAGCCTGCTCACATACATAAGGGATAAAGTTTAGAACTGGAGGTTTAACATTTAATCCTGTGGGGAGATGGTAATTGGAATCTTTCTGAGTTAGTATGAGTATTTTTAAAGGGAACATTTCAAAAGAGATTTGAATACAGGTGGTGAATAACAGAACCTAATATGTGAGCCCATCCGAGGTGACACCACGATGTCAATGGCCTCGCCCTGACTCTGCACACCAGTGGGCCGGCGTGGACGCTCCCGCACCAGGTGAGGCTATGCACGAGGGCGGTGGCTTTCAGGGCACGGTTCTGAATGACTCCCTACAGCCTGACAGATAATGCCCCCACTCCTTACTGTACATTACAGGGATTTTTCAAAATTTCTGGAAATCTGACCATTGTAAAGCTGAGTGTTTTAAAAGAAACCCTTTTAGGGAAAAAAGCATCTCAACAAACAGGAGGTACAATAAAATATGAGTTTTGTGGGATGTACCCAGAAAAAAAAAAAACACTTGGAAGAATAACCCCTCATTTTTCAGTGGTTCTGTTTGAGAACTAGAATGTGGGGGTGATGATTTTGTGGTTGTTTATATTTTCGCCATCCTCTGTCTTGAGGATGCGTTAAGTTTAAACTTTATTTTGAAAGCTATATACAGTCCACTGAAATTAAAATATACTAAAAACAGTAGAAAGACAAGAACATTATTTTACAAAGCAAAGAAAACATCTTGAATTTATCTTCTATCACATGCACGTTTTGTTCTACCTTCACTTATACTGAAAAACTCCAAGATTCCTTCTGGATCTCTTCTCCAACAACCACAATCTTGTGCATGAAACTACATCCCTTCCAAATCTTCCATTCCATGGCCCTGCTTCCTTCCCCTATAAACAATCCCAAGTTATTTATAACCACTTCCCCCTAGGCGAATTCGGTTTATTTGGTTTCTTGAAATTTCTTCACCTGTATAGCATCAAAGGGGATATTTACACATTAATAATGTATCACACAGTTTAGGTAGTTTATGCTCCTTTCAAATATCTCATTCTGATGCATTTTCCTGGTACCTACTTGACATCACCAACCATGTAATAAGACAATGTGTTAATCACCTTCCTCATCAAAATGATTTTTAAAAAGGATGACACAATGTAATATGGTAACCAGACTGGGACACCAGGATAGAAAAAGGACAATGGGGAACAACTAGGCAAAACTTAATAAAATATGGAGCTATAATTTTTTAAATTGGGGGGCAGGGGAATGCAAAACAAAACATCTTATTCTAACCCTATATTGGCATTATCAAACAATTAAGAAGCACCTAAAACTTTGTAAGGTGATGAAATTACTCTATACCTTAATTGTGGCGATCATTACTTGCCTGTATTTGTCAAAATTCATAGAACTGCACACCTACAAAGGACAGTTTTACTGTACGTAGATTGTATATCAATAAACGGTATTTTTAAAAACCAGAACAAAACACATGTAGCTGCCTGGACTTTCTTCTTTTAGAGTGAGTAAACTGAAGTGGTAAGTTCTGTGTCAGTAGGAATCTGAAGAAATCCTAGGCCTGGATTATTAGCCATGAAAAACACCTTCTTTAACATCTAATTGGAGTACCCAAAAGGAAGACGTCTTCCACTCTGTCTTCAGGAAGGGACAGTCATTCCTCAAAAGCAGCTCACACATTGCGCCACTGAGGGCTAAGAGATGGTCAGTGAAGGGTTTCCGTGGTTTAGAGAATTCTGGATGTAATATTTGAGCCTTTTGCATGTTGTACTTCATTTTTACACAACTATTTTAAGCATAACGAAGCAGTTACATCTTAGTCCTCCAAACACAATGATTTTCTTCACAGAGGAAAATATGTATTTAAGTATCGACTCATCTCCTTAAAAACTCAGTTAGCATGAGCATAGTTGTACTTATCATTAGCATAATCAAGAGAAATTACTGTTAATTGTAAAAAGTGAAGAAGAAGACTGTAAGCCATTCATTTCCAAGATCCCAACAGATCTTTCCTGGCATTCCCACTGTAGTGCCACAAGGTAGGAGATGCAAGAACTTTCGTCCCTTCTGTGAAATGCACTGAATGCTCTATTACGTGATCAGCAAGGATTCTGAGATGACTCCATTATATATAAACTCACCTGAATGTCCAGGATTTTATAATGCCCAGAGAGAAATCTCAGCAAAATAAGCATGGGTGCAGTGGAATATTACTCATTCAAAAGGCCTGTAAGACAGCAGCTGTTCAGAGCTATACCATAAGCAAAACCTCAATTCCAAAAGCGCAAGCCCACTCAAACACCATTACAAATTGTGATCCTTTACGAGAGGGAAATTACAGGAGAACACACATACAATTTCCACTAATGGGAAAGAGAATCAGCAGGCGGCATTTTAAAACAAAGTAAAGCCTACCTCTATTTTTTTTTTTTATTCTCTTCCCTCAGACAGCAGGTAGCATTTCTATAGTTAAGATCAAAATTATTAAGGCTCTGTCTTTCACACATATCTTTGAATTGCCAAGAGGTTGCTATATGATAAAAATTAAGTTACTAAAATCTTACTCTACAAATATTATTTTCCACAATTAGAATATTGTTGGAGCAGTATTTCCTTTGGAGACAGGATAGGATACTTAAGCTTTTATCTGATTTACCACTTGCTACTGGCAACTTGGGGACACTTAATTGCTCTAAGCCTCAACTTTCTCATCTGCATAATAGGTATTATAGACAGGATTAAATGAGACAACATACACCAAACTGCCTTAACAGATATTCTTCTCTCCCTGCTCCTTTGCTGATGCTGATAGATCTCCTTCTGGTTATTACACATTACCGTAATTATCTGTCTACGTCACTTTCTAACCCCAGCAAATTGAGCTACCTGAACAAAAGGACATATCTTTGTTTCCCAGGTGATAATCATAGCCCTGGTCACATAAAAGGTACTCAACAAATATTTGGTACATAAATGAATCAACAAGGCAATACGATACATCCCCAGACCTTGTCCACAGAAGTCAAAGAGTCAAATTAGGTTACTAGGTTATCAGGTTTCAGAAGGTGATTCAGGCTCATCCAGGAACCACAATGCAGGAATAGGATCACACTGAGATACTGAACGCATAAATAACCCCCTCCAACTATTTTTAAATGTAACCAACTTCCCATGTTTCAGAGGTCAATCCGCCAGATCTTGGCTTCTGGTCTCTCTGTCTTTTGGCCCAGCTTATAAACATCTGACTTCTCTTCAGTGCTTTTAAGGCAGCCAAAGCCATGGAATTGAAAGAGGAGCTGCATGGCCTTTAGGATTGGAGGCTACCCCCTCCCAATTCAACCCCCAAGACATCTTAAGAAATTCAGTCCACAACTAGAAGGCAAAAACAAAGCAAAGCAAAACAAACCAAAATCATTTCAGCCTAACAGGCCTTAGCATAGAGTTTAAGATATATACACACCTGGAACTTCCCAATAAAATCCATAAATGTTGAGCCATGAATCCCCTCCAAACATGTTAGTTTCTTATTAAATAGATTTGAAATCAAACCTGTTAAGCGGCTGCAGGAGCAGCGACAAGCCACTGCCTGTGGGACACACCTAAAAGAATGGAAGGTTTGAAAAGCGAAGCTTGTTTCCTCAGCTCCGGGCTGGGCATTTCAGTTACATGGGAACTAGAAAACTGGCTTCAAATGAGAACTATAATCTTTCTGGAACAATAGGTCATGACGAGCTTCCTTAATGCCAAAATAAGTGTTCGAGGTGACTTCTGCTAACTGAAAGAGAGCGTAAAGGGCATATATATTTACTCTGGCTTGAATACAACATTTCTGAATATGTCTATCAGTGCCAAGGGTCAGAACCCTTTACTTTACAGGTTTCAAACTTGGGACCCATTAAATGGAATGCTTTTATTTCCTAGGAACGGCATCAAAAATTTGTATCATGTTAATATCCAACCAGCTCAAGGACCTGTACCTTTTGATCCCAAAATCACCCTAGGTCTGATGTGAGAAGGTAGAATAATTTCAAGGTTAAGTCTCAAAAGGTAAAATAAACCATACCTTCTCTTGTTTAAAGAGCTTTTGTTTTTTTAAGAAGCCATTAAATAATAAGTAATCAATCACAGTTTCAAAGAAAACTGAAGTCTACCTACCAAGAGGGCATCTTGGCAATAGAGATGCTGGTAAAAATGACATCAAAACCACTAAGCTCCGAGAACTGCATTGAAGGGAGGAGAGCTCTGATCTTGAGCCTGGATTCCTATGGTAAGGAGGTTTATAAAAATCACTATTGATTTTTCACCTTAAAAATCCTAGATTTCCAAGGCTGACTTACTTGAAATTGACAGAAGAAAAGGCATCTCTTGAGAAAGAAAGCTACATTAAAAAGTTTACAGATCACATAGTGAAAATAAGGCAACTTTTACCCCTTGTTAATTCTATGGTCCAAACATTTAACTCCAGGTATCAAATCTGAAAATATGCAAGAAATTATAATTTATAAACATATTAGCTCATTTTGCAGATTCTTTAACTAAAACTATGACCTAAGCACCCCTGAACTACCCCATACTCTACCTGTCCCACCATGGCCATTTGAGATCAAAGAGAAGAAATTCCTTTGCTTAGGGACCAACTGCTTATGGAAAATGCAAATTCATAATCATCTATTTGACCTGCCATGTCAGGTGACTATGCCTACCAGCCATTCTGCCACCTGTCCTTCCTCTGGAGCAGCTAAGCAAGCATAGGCTAATTTTATAATGAACTATTTTTTTGGATTAGCAAATAATCTGTGTTTACCTAGCTAAGTCTAGAATGGAGACCATCAAGTGAGTAAAATTAATCCTCACACGGAAAACCAACCTATCCAACATGGCTTCACTATCTCCAATGCCCCGTGTCTCACCTAGGTAATCTTCTGGGAAAAGTCTTCAATTTTGTATCAAAAGTCTTGAGATTAGCCAAGTGAAAGTAATATTTGTACAGGAATTATATCTCAAGTTCCAAGATCAACAAGCCATTCCAGATCAGACTTAAGAAATAACATTACATAATAGTCACTTAATGTCTATTGTTTTACAGTAACAAAGGTTTCATTTACCGTATTTCCTAGAGTGCTTAATTCAGCTAGCAGTTTTTCCCATGGCAAACATCCTTTTCCCCCTTAACCCCTCCATGTACTTGTAAATGTAAAACATTTAATAATTACAATTTCTAATTAAAAGGCATCCATTGTACAGCACTTCAAGAGATAGGAATATTAAAGGGACATAGATGATTTTTATGCAAGTCACAGGTTCAGTGGTTTTCTTCAGATTCAGTAGCTAAGAAATCTAGCAGTGGCTAGATAATATAATAGTGACTCTCAAGACAAATGTCATAAGGTCAGAGTCAGGGTCCTTAGACATCAACATGCACTGTAATGTTTAAAATTAGAATAAAGCAGAGCAAAGACAGCTTCAGCAAACACTCAAAGGGCAAAACGACCTGGTAGCTCCATTGATTTTCTTCCCTTTCTGATTCTATGACCCTCTGGGATCTCCTCAAGTTTCACAAGTTCCTCATTCCCTGCACCCAGGTGATTCACTCAGAACCTAAGGCACAACCTCCAAAAGACACCTGCAATGTGAACGTCCACATCAGGTTAGAAGATGCCCAGAGACATGGAGCTGCTCCTCCCCTGGGAAGAGCTAAAAGCTTATTGGAGAGCTTCAGAACACAAATAGTGGTTGGCCTACCTCATGTCAAAATCTGGATTTTGCCCATATATATGCGTATATGTGTGTGTTGGGGGGGTAGATTTTGCCTGCAATTAGTTTCCCAAGAAACCCCTAACTCTAACAAAATCAGAATCACTGATAAATGTAAATTTCAAAGTCAGCAGAATGTAGAAAGACCCAGGGTTCTGTAACAAAGCAAGCAGTGGGGGAGCTTACGTTAAGATAAACATGACCGGCTGTCTACTCTTCTTACCAATCTCCTTTACCTTCAAATGCTGATCAAAGCCTAAATTCTCTGCTTGGGCCTTTTTCCTCTTTCTTCTTTAAAACAAAACAACACGACGTTTCAGTTTGATATTGCTATAATTACCTTCTCTAACAAGCATATCCAATAGCCATTAGTGTAGCTACAACTCCCATTGGTTTTCTCACTCTGTTAATAAGATTTAAGGTCAATATTTTCAGAATTTATAGCCAAGTTCACAGGGTAACTTTCCTAATTACCAAGCCAGAGGAAAGAAAATAAAGTATCAGAACTACAAGCATTAATAATCCCATGAACTTTTATTTAGACACTTTCTCTAGTTACAAAATGGGCCACGGATCACAAAAATCAAATCTGCTACTAGATATCCAGGTTTTACCGGTAGAGGTCGACTTCGCTTTTAATAAATGGTTGTATGCACACTGTGTGCCTACTTTCCTCCGGGTAGCCCCAGGACCACTGTATTATCTTGGATCTACTATTCAACTTTCAAAGGGATTACTAAATTATCATGATGTCACTCCCAAATGACTGGTTTACCTGCAGCAAAGACAGCTCGCATTCAAATAGTGTGCGCATGTTTACTCACACTTAGAGACGGGTGTGTGTGCGGTGGGGGTGAGGCGGAGGGCTCAGAGCCTCCAGTCCTAATCCCCCAAGAACCCAGCCTATTCCCATTTCCACCCATACAAAGAGGACGCTCCAAAATTATTCAGAACAAAGCCCTATTCCAGGCCTTCTCCTCTGTGGGCCATCTTCACTCAGGGGTTCACATGATTTCCTTGCAACCTCCACATCTGTCAGTTTTTAGCCCTGAAGGCAGATGGTCTCTATCGCGAGGCTGATAATTCCCCTGTTTTAAAGACATTGCTTAGGTTTCTGATAACAGGACATATGTGTAAAAAGAAGCCAACGAAGCCATGAAGGCACCTAATGTTCTGCCCCCTCCCTGGGAACTTACTGACACACATACACCCCTTCCAGTGTCGACCAGTTCCAGCCATGAATAGCCCATGCCCCACCAGGGACCATACGCTCCAAATTCGAATGCTTTGTTTTTAATGAACTTCTTTCCAAATCTACTTTTTGCACTCACACATTTCTCCGAGTCCTTTCCTCCTCCTTCTTCCCTCACAAAAGACCTACATATCCCCGGGATAAAACAGCCTGTAACCTCCTGTTGTAAACGTCCCACCAGAGGCTAAAAGCAACATTTCCGAGATGTGCATATTCCCGCTCCTATTCCTGGTGTGTGGTCAGTTTTAAGAGGGGAGCGATGCCCACAGGGGTCCCGCTAACAGCTGCTCCAGCGTGGGGCAGCCTGGCTCTGCACACAAGTCACTCAGAGAGCTGCTGTTAGCGTCCCGCCTAGGGTCTCAGCTTCCTGCTCCTCCCCAGGAGTCTCCCTGATGAGGCTGGGGGAGGGGGTGCAGGAGTGAGGGCCTCCTGGTCCAGCACCGGTCTCAGAACTAACTAGAGATGAGACGACAGGATGGAAGGGCGAGCCCCGCAGTGATGGGCGGGCCTACAGTCCACAGCCTGAAGAAAGGAGGAGGATGAAAGAAAGCAGTCATGAAACAGGCCTGGGCAAAGCAAGGAGTGGGAGGCAATGGGCGCAGACTCGGGAGGGGTAGCGCCTGCAGGTCAGGCGTGGAGACGATGAGAGCGGATGCTGGGTTTCAGCCACTTGTGGAATAGCTGGGGGAGAGGAGGGCAGGGGACCCTCCACTCAGGCTCCTACAGAGTCAGAGAGGGCAAGTGGGGGCTGGGGACACTTCAAGCAGCTCCAACTGTAAACACATTAGAAAGGAGATATGGGGCTGGGGAAGAACTTGAGCTTCCAGAGGGGAGGGAAGAGGAAGCTGTCATTGCCTATTTGGGCGATGAAGCAGACAATAAAGTGAGCAACAGTGAGTAAGGGGATATGATTCAGGGAAGAAGGCTGACAGGGCAGCTGTGAGTGTGCAGACGTGTCGCCGCTCTGCTTAGCTACCCAAAGAGGGAGAGTGGTTCCCACCCATGGTCTCCCATTCCTCCCCTCACTCCTGTTCTCTGGTGAGTCGCCCCACCCCCACCCCATCACTTGCTGAAGTCACCCAGGACTTCCCAGTCATCAGCCACAGCAGCGTTGACTGCTATCTCAGGGTGTCTGTGAGAACAGCCTGCTGGCTTCCTTCCTTCTTACAGGACTCTCCTCCACATCTCCTTTCCGGCGCCTATCTGCATCTCTGCCCACTCCTTAAATGGGGCATCTTCAGTTCTCAGGCAGAGTAATCTGACATTTTCTCATGGCCCTAATGAGGACTCCCAAGCCTATTATTTCTGGTCTAGCCTCCCCAAATGCCCTGGACCTACAATCCAACTGCCTGCCTAGGAGCTCTTTCCTTCCTACCTCAGAGCCTTGGCCGTTCCCAGATGCCTATGCCCAAACTCTTTCCACGGACAGCTCTTTCTGACCCTTTAGGTTGCCCCTTAAATATGATCTCCTCAAAAGACATCCCCTGATCACATTATCTAAAGTAGCCTCTGCCCTGTCACTCTCTCTCCTCAGCTCTTGCTTAGAGCCTTCAGAAGACAGGGACCACAATCTGGAACTTGACTGAATTAAATGTTTGTGGACTGGTGAGGCTGAGTACCCTGTCTGGTTCACCACCATATCCCTGGCCCAGCACAGGACTGGTGCTGCAGATACTGGCTGAATGAAGGAATGACTGCTTCTTGATACTCAGCATACAACAGATGCTCAAGAAATGTGCATGAATTGAGCCTCTGGGGATAAAGGGAGCGACCAGAAGTACAAGTTTTGTTTTGTTTTAATTTGGGGGGTGGTAATTAGATATTTACTTATTTATTTAATGGAGGTTCCAGGGATTGAACCCAGGACCTCATGCATGATAAGCATGCACTCTACCACTGAGCCATACCCTCCCCGCTCCGAAGCACAAGTTCTTGTGACTTCCCCTCCCCAACTCTTATATGTACAAGTGGTTCCTCCATTTCCCTGGTCCCTCAAGTCAAAAACCCCAGTGCCATTGTAGTATCTTTCTTTGTCCCTCAGAGCCAAAGTTCATCAACAACTTCTACAGATTTAATACCCTTAATATCTCTCAAGGCGTAATCTCACCACATTCTTTGCTCAGGCCTGCAAAACCCTTTAGAGAGGCTACCTCAGTAACTTGTTCATTGGTTTCTAGGTCTCTCCTCTCAGACCTACACTCCCCAGCACTGCTAAACACACCTCTCTCCCACTAGATAAAGGCCAAGGCCCCTGAAACACCAAGCATCCAGACTCTCCTCCTCAGCCATCACCCACTACTCACCCCTCTGTTGTAGTGAGAACAACCATAGTAAGAGTTAGGATGTGTTGAGAATTTTCATATGCGAATCACTGCATCAAGCATTTTACACATATGAACATATTTTAATCTTTACAACAATCCTATGAGGTAAGTAATTAACTTGTCCCTATTTTACAGACAGAGCAATTGAAGTCCAAAGAAGCAAACTCACCCAATACACAGTAGCATGGAGTTAAGATTCGAACCCAGGTGAACTGGCTCAGATCAATCCTCTTAACAACCGTGCTATATGGTACAGCCTCTCTAAACTTCATGCTTCGGCAGTGCTGAGCTGTGCTTCTGGCTCTTTATGCTCCAGCAATACTGAGCTATGCATAATCCCTTAAAGTCTGTGTTGCCAGGGCCGCCATGGTTTCATACAGTTTCTTTTGCTCCTTGGGAAGGCCTTGTCTTTCTACCACCAACCTAACCTTCAAAACCTCTTTGAGGTGTTACCTTTTCCATGTGGTGTGTATCCTGGCCCCATGAGACCAAAGTCTCTCTTATCCATTGGCCACTCCTACAGCTTATATGTACTTGTAAATACTTCTTGATTGCCCTGATTTGCAGTGATTCATTTGTGTGTCTCCATTGAAGGCAAGCCTTTGGCTCTCAGCTTTGGGTCACAGCCCAGGCGCATAATAGAGCTCAATAAACGTGGATTTAACTGGGGCTTTCTGTAAAAGGGGTGAGTAAAGGTTAGCCAAAACCTGACATGTCAGGGCAGGAGATAAACATATTCCATAGTTTCTGGAGACTATATTCATGCTCAAAACAAAAGAAAAACTCACCAAACACTACAGATGTTTCTGAAGGGAAGATGCAATGTGCATAAAAATTCAGTGCATTCTGATGACGGGAGCAGTTAGTTTAAGATCCCTGAGTGTACCTGCTGCTCATAGCAACTGCTGAATAATGTGAATTCAGCAAAAAAACAAAGCAAAACCAAAACCAAACAAAAACAAAAACAATAACAATAACAAAAAACCCTTTTATCCTAAGGGGTCTCAGAAAAATATATCTGGAACTTCACTCAGAGTGATGAATTGAGTCCCAAACTTACTCAATAGCCTGGTTAGGATTTTATT
The DNA here is from genome assembly GCF_009834535.1 of Camelus ferus. NCBI lineage: Eukaryota > Metazoa > Chordata > Mammalia > Artiodactyla > Camelidae > Camelus > Camelus ferus. The sequence goes on along the minus strand of NC_045698.1, from coordinate 44,709,405 downwards.
CATTTAGGTGTCACACATGTTTGGAGACACACTTAAGGCCAATGAGAACACGACAGATCTCTGACCATCAAGGTTAAAAGTCAAGCATCGTCTAGAGTCTCTAGACTGAACTTCAGTAAAATTAAAGGTGCACCTCAAAATTAAGCAGCAACATTTATAACTCAATGGTAGCCCTTTCTTTACAGTGTGACACAGAGGAGATATGAATGAAAGAGAAGCTTGATCCCTTCTCCTCCACATTTTTAATCCAATGAGAAAAGAAAAGATGTTACAAACCAAGAGTAACACGCAGCAGGGAAACGAATTCCCCCCCGTTCTACATTGTGGCGGGCTGAATGGCGTGTCCATGCATCTACGGAATTCAGTCTCTAAAGCATCCAGTTTTTGCTTCAGTTTAAAACAACATATTTTGGTTGAAATATCCTGTTCATTCAGCCTAGATTTCTGTCCCCCAAAGCAAGCAGGTGAATGGCTGGACTGAGACCACCTTGAGGAAATGAGGGAGAGGGAGAGATGGGCAAAGCTAGTCATAAAAAAGGAACCATTTCTAGTGGAAACCTGAACTTTATGGAAAAACAGCAGACAAAGTCAATGTGCACTGAGACAAGCCAGCGTCTGCCACAGCCCAGGCAAAAATGAAATAACCACATATCTTTGGGATGAAGCACAAGGAAGCCAGGCTTTTGGTTCATTAGGACCATTTAAGAGTCTAGGCCTGAGAGACATTCTGTAGGTGCTTTTCCCAAAGAACTCAGGGAGTTATAGGCCCATATAAGGCTCTGAGTTGGAAAAGAAACTTTAAAAGTGTTCCTGTGAACACCAGCAAACCAGAGTTAGGCTGAACAGCAAAGCAGATGCGATGCAGCAAAACCCAAAAGGCCTCCATGATGAGTTTCTACATGATACAGATTTAAAGAGTCTCAACCCATTCAGCCTCTCTTCCCTTTGTCTAAGTGGTACAATCATCCTATCCCTAGGAGCTGTAAGATGCTCCTTCGCAGGCTCAGAGCTGGATTTCACTCTTTGATTGATGTGAGAGGCCGACAGTAAAGGAAGGACGGTGACAGTGAAGTCCTCTGGATTACAACGTCAATCAGAACACGTAGTTGGGACAAAATATGCAAAATGAATGATCTGTCGAACAAAGTCAGCAAATGCGCAGATGCAGCTAGGCCTGGGCAGAAGAGCAGATCCCAGGGCTAAGGCATGTCCAGCTGGGGATGCGGGTAAGGCATCCTCACGTGGACACGGGGCACACCTCAATGAGGTCAGTGAAAGAAGCTGGCAACTTGAGAATGGAGAAGTGCTTTTAAAAGCACACATTTAGGGAATCTGATCAGCCCCATAAGGAAGAGAGTTCACATGAGACTTGGAGAATAAGAAGGATTTAGAGCAATTAAGGGAGGTCACGGAAGGGCAAGAGTCACGCTGTAAGCATACGCTGCATGTCTTTACGAAAGGACACAGAGTCAGAATTGATCACTGTATAATAAGAGAATGCAACAGCCACCTTCACTGGACTGGGAGGAGGACAGCTGCCCTTCACCTTCCCGGAGCAGCATAATAAAGGGAAAGCCGCTGGGGCCCTGTGAGACCAACAGTAAGTAGGTGTCTCTAGAGACGATTTTTCAGGACACACGTATTTCCCAACTCTGTGAACCCTGGAAATCCCCAATACAAACAGGCTGTGACAATCTCTACTCTTACAAGGGAGGGGGAAAAAAATCCACCACCCTCTGTGTATCACTAAACTGAAGATATGAGCCATGACTTGGGGAGTGGAGACAGCCCTCCCATACACACTCATTTGGCTGGGAAGAACCCAAGTTACTTTAGAACCTCGGCCTTCTGCCAGTGTGAGCTGTCTGAAATGGCGTGTTTCTGGCTGGACAGATACTGCCCTAAGGCCGCAGTCAGACCAGCCTGAAAATTCTTGATGCATTTGACTCCATACTACCACTGAACAGGGAAAGAAAGGGTCCAGATGCTTCCAGGTTCGGGCAGACAAGTGTGATGCCAGAGCTGACTTATCTCTTTGAGAAGTGGCTCCAGGTGAGAGTGGAGGCTGCATCACAGCTGGGACCACACCACTTAGACATATTTTAGGGCTCCTGGCAAACTGCAGAGGTACGAAGTTATAGACTTACTCCCATGAGGAGTAGGGGCCTGGTTCAGGTATGGCACATATCTCTTCAACTGATTATTGTTGGGGCGTTTGGTGCATATGGATGACACAGCTTGTAGCAAAATGACCAACATCAAAAGTGTCGCATCTCTGAATATTGACAGCAGAATGAAAAAAGCATAGCCACCTCATTTAAAAGGCACAACGTTAGAATCTAACATAGTTTAGTGGTATTAACGTTATTTAAGTTGTATTAAAAGGTTAAGTACAACTTTAAAATCGATGAGCTCTCTCTCACACATTTGTTATCTTTATGTATATAAGCATATATATAAACAGTATATGTGGAAGTATTCCAGGATGCTTCTGAAATTTAAGAAATACCAGGAGAGATTTCAAAAAGAAAAACAACCAAGTTTTCCAAAGTATTACGTATCTGCCTTTATGCCTCAAAAAGTTACTGGTATAACCAAACAGAATGAACCATTTTCCTGTATTCTTTAAACGCTAGAGCACAGAGATTATGAATCTCCAAATCTGAAAGCCAGCATCCTGTTTATTTGACTGTACCGCTGCCCTCATGCATATTCACATGTATGCGCAAGGCACGTTTTGAAGGAAAACAAAGAATCTGGATTTGCACAACTCAAAGGGTGTGCCCCTCTAAAACCAAAATCATGCCACCTGTCTGTGCTGGACGCAAATGTGGAGAGAGGAGAAATGTCTCCTTTAAGATCATTTTCTCTCACTCAAGTGTCAGCAACTAACTGAATTGCCTTTCATTTGTAGCATGAGTTCCACCTTGATTTTAAAAGTCTTTTTTCCCTTCACCTATTCTAACAAATATGTGTTACAAAATGAAAAGGCCAGACCTGTATTAGAAATAAATGTCAGCAGGCCAATAAAAAAGAAAAAAAGAGGGGAAAAAAGGCAAAGTTATGCAGACCTGTCTCTTTAAGGTAGACAATATGAAACAGGCTAACTTGAGCTATCTTTGAATCGTACATCTGCATCTTATAAAGGTCAAATATTTAATAGAGAGGAGCATCTGAAAGGCTCTACACAGAGAAGCAGAAGCTCCAACGCCTGAGTGAATGAAACGGGTGAGTGATCAGATCAAAGAGACAGACCAAGTGTCTCCTCCCTCTTCCCACCACTCACAACTCAAGGTCTGATTATCCACATTTCAAAAGGAGAACTCAGAAGCACATTCATCAGGATTACCCAGGAAATCCACAGGAGGAGGGACCACCTGAGCCAGCAGTGGTCCACCCCTCGGTGGAGTATAAACTTTTCAAACTGTCACCCAATCAACAAAACCCCAGGGGGTAAGGGGACCCAGGCAGCCAGCGCTGCTTCAGAAGCCAAAGCATTCCTTCTCCAGGCAAGGGACCCCCGCGTTTTACCTTTGTGTTCGCCGAAGCCTGTTCCCACTTCTCAAATGAGGCAAAGTAAAGTTTGAGAGCACGGTCCAAAAATTGGGGTCAGACATATCCATTTCCTTCTGGCTTCAATTCACTGCGGGTTCAAGGCCATAAGACCAAAACGGAGAGAGGCCAGGGGGGGAAAAAAAAGAAAAAAGAAAAGCGAAAAAAAAAAAGACAAAAAAGGTCCCAATTATCTACTCACTCCCTCCAGAGGAAACGTGCTGCCAACTGTGATCTCCAGAACAACTTGGAGCATGAGTGAGAAGTGCTCGTCCCAGCCTTTAATTAACACACAGCCATTTCTCCAACGTTCAGGCAACTTATTTCCTCTTGGGTTTGCCCTCTCCTGGTGAGCCTTGGCCAGCTATAAACAGTAATTACAAGAGTTGGGCCGTGCGTTCGGCTCAAAATGCTGTCTGTGTGTGATTCAGTCCAAGGTACTTTGTCATCTGTTTGGCAGATACCATTCGCAGCTCCTGCGGGGGGGTAGGGGTGGGGGGGAGACGACTATTTTAAGCCTCTGGTTCCGGGAGGCTGTTGCTTATCAGCAAAACCCTTCAACATCCGAACATGCCCAGTGCTGAGTTTCCTCCGGGTATCTACATACAAGGAAAGGAATTTAAATGGAAACAGCTCCTCTTCTTCTCCCCTCCTCGAAGAAGGGAAACTTAAAAGCACTTTTAGAAAGCTGGCCGGTTGGCGGACTCCAGCCGGACACCTTTGTGCAGCCTCCCCTGGAAGGGGCCGGGCGGCCGGGACCGTCCCCACCGCAGACACTCCCCGGAGGAGCGGGGCCTCATGGGAAAGGGGGCAGGCGGGACTGTGCGTGAGCCCCGGACGAGAAGCGGGGCGCCCCAGCGTCTCCCGCCGCCGCCGCGCCCCCGGCCCGGTTTCCCCATGGCTAGGCCCCTCCACATAAATAAACACGCCCAGCGCCATCCGGAACCGGGGAGCGTGCGCTGCGCACACCTGGAGGCTGATCCGTGATTCACTGAAGACTGGATCACCAGGAAAACACTCCGAAGAAGGCAGTAATGACTCTTCGCCCTGACGCTGTTTGTTGTGTGGGAAAAGCACGCCTAGGGGACGCCGCCCTCACCTAAAACCTAAGTAAACTAAATTTATGAGTTTACATCCATTTGATGAATTGCTACCGTGCACAGTTAGGCTTCACCAAATCTGGGAACTAGTCACACACTACCTGTAAAGATAGAGCCTGGCATTTAGTTAACAAGTGCTCGAATCATTTTCCTGCCAAGTGTGTTAGAGTTTGAAAGGAAGGAGTGGAGGGGAGGCTGAGTCAATGTTATTGTTATTCATTTCGAAGAAAGCCATGATATTGAAAGAACTCCCCAAACTCACCAATGCTTTGTAAAAGTATATAAAGAAAACATTAGAATTTAAATTAGCTGCCTTGAATCTGGTGTAATGTGGCAAGAAATACTAATTTTTAAAAAATGTTTAAGAAGATAACTTGTAAAAAATGGTTTAGTTCATCCAATAAATACTGGAAACAAACTTGCGTGCAGAAATATAAGAGTGAAGGAAAAGGGGGTTGGGGGTCAGCTGACAGGCGGGATAAACAAAGAACAGGAGTCTGCTTCAGGATGCTTTTCATCTAATTCTGGTGACCCACAGAAATATTTTCACCCAAGGACTCAAAGAATTCTGATAATTCTTGTACAGGGCTTTCTTATCCATTATGTCCTCAAATTCTCAGAGCCTTCGCAGATCCTTGAAATCTACACAGGTAGACAAAGAAGACAGTATGTTCTCAATTTTACATGACAAAATGCAGTTAACCAGATACTTAGGGGCTTGGTCCAGTACCTTTTGCCCCATTCTAAGCCATTTCTTCTTTTAAAAAATGTTTTAAAGTATTTTTAAAGGCTGACACAAAGACAGTGCCCATATGCCAGAGCACAGTTGCCCAACCTCAGCACTGTTGACATTTTAGGCTGGATAATTTTCTGTATTGGGGGGGGGGGGCTGTCTTGTGCACTGGAGGATGTTTAGCAGCCTCCCTGACTGCTACACACTAGATGCCAGTTGTGACAATTGATTATGTCTACAGACGTTGCCAAATGTTCCTTGTGGGGGCAGAGTCTCTCCTGGCTGAAAGCCTCTGCTCTAGATACTTTCTCTGAGAAAGGTGGTACAGAGCACTGGGCAAGAGCTGAAATCATGGGTTTGAATTGTTACAGTGACTGTAGGCAAATCACTTAATGTCTGCCCATTTTCTCTACTTTTATGGGGTCCATGATAGGATCAACTTCTAAGAGGCTGACACAAATGAAACCCCTTTGTGCAGTGTCTAGAACACAATGCACATAGATGTTGGCAACGTGAAGAAGCAGAAAGAGACCACACGGAGAGATGTAGGACTGGAGCCGAGGGCTCCCACATCATACTCTCCATTTTCATGGTGCCCTGAACATGCCTCTGCCGGGGTGCTGGTCACACTGTATTACTAACGACTGTTTACTGCTGTCTTCCCTGTTAGTCTGAGTTTCTTCAAAGCTGAAGTGATGTTCTATCGATCTCATATTTATACAATCTGACAGTTCCTGATTTACACAAATATGTAATACATGCTTTTTAAATGGAGATACTTCAGATGCTCAGGCATCTATTCTTTCTCTTAAGATGCCCTGAAATTTCTCAGTTTTAGCAGGTCAATTGATTTTCTCAGAGAATCCTCAATTTTTAAGAACCCCATGAGGTTAGAGGCTATTTTTAAATTCTGAAGACTTTCTCTTATTGACTTATTTTTATCTATATTCTGTAATTGGAAACAGAAGCGCTATGCTAACACTCTTCAGGTCTTAAGATGGCTCTAAGAAATGTCACAACCAAATCCAAGGGAAGCTCTCTTTGAATCCTACCCTCCCACCTCATCCCCAATGATAAGCCCAGGGAATAATTTTTGTGTTCACTATTAGATATCCAAGTTCAAGAGGGATAATTACATATCAGAGGCTGCCCAGGGAAGAAGAATGAAGATGGTGAAAAGAAACGTGAAAGTGTGCTATATAAATTATGGGATGAAGGAGTGCCATGTTCAAAGTGGAAAAGAGAAGATTTAGGAAACACGTGACAACTGTCCTTGATTATTGAAATAACTGCTATGTGGAAGAATCTTCAGATGTAAAGATGAAAAAGGCTGAAACAACAAGGAAGGACTTTCTATGTGGTGTTTGAGTAGAGGTAAGCTGCAGGAGATATAGTGAGACTTAAGTTCTGGATGATTTAACTCTGGTGCAACTCTGCACCTCCCAACTCTCATATCCTCCATGGTCCACAAAAGTCTATGTATTTGGGCAACACCTAAAGATGATAGCAACTAAAATGGATAAATCAATGAAATAAAACATTTATTTCTTCCCTTGCTTGAATGATACATATCCTGGTCTGTGGGCAGCAGATGCCATGACTGTCTCCACTCTACATTTTGGGGAATCTACCGTGCAGAGTCTCATGCATAAAGGCATGAGTGTTTTCAACTATGAATACTTCACTTAAATACGAATACTTTGCACTTGAAAGGCTTCAGAGAATCTGGGTTGTATCCAAAATGAAAAAATAAAAATTGGTAAGGTGTGTGAAGAGCCAGAAGTGAACTCATTAATACAGTGAAAGTAGCTGACTGATTCCTACACTCGCTGAAGTAAAGAGGAGGTGTGACACTGAAGTGTAACTTGTCTTTTAACCTGTTCGACTTGATTCAGGAACCTATGATTCAGAAGGCAGTGAAGTCAGTAAATACAAGAACTAAACTTGTCAGAACTACTGACATTTTCCTACAGACAAAATCATTATATGCGCAGAAACCAAAGCCCATTTTAGTTGCAAATGCAGTAAAATTCTGGCTACAAAGCTAAGAAGGAACTAAGATTATTGGAAAGTCTTAAGACTACAGGTGGTCTAGGTCAATATACAAATATTCAGTAAGATTTTCTGCTTATTGCACAGCAATTCAGTCAGCCCAGCAGTGGACAAGCTTTGTGAACTAGAATGCTCATTCATTTAATCAGGTTGATATTATCAATCACCGTTTCTATGAGAAAGGTGAATGAGATTGAAAACTTAGCTTGTCATGCTACTGAAATGCTATCTTAAGACAAAATGAGTATTTACCAAAGGGTCAAATTCCCCACTATTCACCCCTCTCCTACATTACAAAAAATTCCAGGTCCCTTTCATTGAGTTGAATTCTTCTGCCTACATCCCACTTCCTGCTCCATACTCATTCACTAGGGTTTCCTTCACCCTACACAGAACAGCATAAGGATAATATCCCTGGAGTCTTGCCTTGAACTTAGGCACTGTGGGAAGTTACTATTTCTAGGAGGTGTGAGGCCTAGGAAGCTGTCAGCTCCCTGTACTGACACTCTTGCTATGAGGCCATTCCAATGAGAAGACACTAAGGAAAGTGGCTTTAGTACTGAGTTTCCAAATGTATTTTGATCCTGGCTTGGTCTGGGGATTCTGCTGTAAATTAACTTTGACCTTTGTCCACCCTTGTCATCAGAGCGCCCAGAAGTGACTATATCCCCAAAGCTGTCCACACCTACAAGTGCACCTTGGTCATCTGCTAAATGCTGTCTTCAGAGTTTGAGTCTAGGAGTATGAGTAGCAAATTGCCCATCCTGAATGAGCAATGCTTTTAATCACTGTACATCTTAAGGCATAAAGCTTAAAAACTGGGCTAGAAATGTGAAGGAAGTTTCATCACTGAGATTGAGTTGTAAGAAAGCTCTTTTAGAATTGCTCAACAAATGTTTTGCTTACATTGCTAAACCATGAAGGAAGATAAAAGAGATCAATGAAAATTAACTTGGAGGGATGGATCTGCATGCTGAAAACCAAGAGACAGTCAATAAGTAGGGTTATATCATGCTGGGAATATTAAAAAACATTTTTTAAACACTATCACAATGTAAGAGAGATTCAGATTTCTAAAGGGAATAAATAAAACAAAGGAAACAAAATAAAACTGATTTCTCTTTCCTGATAGGTTAAATAGAGGTGCACATCATCCCTAAGGGCAGGTGAAAGATAGGGCCCAAGAGGGGAGAGGACAGACTAAAGAGGGACCAGAATGGGAAGAAAATGTGATATTCTTCTCAGGTATTCCCTGGATCCCAGGAGAACCAGAGACTCAGAAAGCGTAGCAAACAGCCAATACCTTCACAAAAATCAAAGAGGAGAACACATAGAGGTGAGAAATTTTTCCAAATTAGTAACTCCTTGATCTGCACATTAGAGAAGCAGGACAGAACTTGCATGATGTCAGCCCAGCACACAGGGCCAGGCGAGAGTCTCAAAATAACCGACTGTAAGCAGGTTACCCTAGCAGTCTGCCCACAGGCTCTCAAGCAGGGGGAGGTCCTGGGAGAAGCCCCACAGCTTAACCTGATGGAGTTACATCCCCTGGAAGAAGAGTTAGGCCACCAGAACATATATGTCATCCTTACAGGGCTGGAGGGGGTCATCCTGTAGGAAGGAGACTACTGAGAGTGCCACAGAAGAGTGTGTCCCTCCATCCTAAGTCAGCTGCCTGGAAGACCATCAGTAAGCCACCCAGAGCAGTGGCCTCTCACAGAGCTAAGCAATCCAATTACGGAGCCAAAAGCAGTGCTTAGATGCCACCACCTGACAAATAGGAAGGCTAGCTCCTAGACTGCTTCAAGACCAAACGTCCTTGTCACTTACTCCAGTCTTCCTATGTCCCTCCTGAGTTAGGTATTCCTCCACTGGGCTCTGCTCCTAAGAGCTCCTGCAGGAAAAAGGTTCCACCACTGTATCAGAATGTCTTTTTGCAGATCAGTCAGTCCCCCTTAGAATAAGAGCTCCCTGACGGCAGGGCCTCCATCTTTAAACCCTCAATACAACCATTGGGATGAATGTTAAGACAAGGGAGAAAGGGAAGAAGGACTTGCTCAGGGTTAGAAAGATATTTGATAGCAAAGTTTGGTCTAGAATGCTGATACTGTGAAGACTGACCTTGCATATGTTTTAAAAAGCTTTTTCTGTCTATTCCTCTTGGAGTTTTGTGAGTCCATTCCATTATCCGTATATGCTCACATCCATTCCAGTGTCTAAGATTGTCTCAGATTTCAAAATCCCAGATTTCAAAATCTCAGAAAAGAGACCATGCATATGATGCCGTGTGTATGTAGACACAGGTAAATATGTATCTAACTAGTTTGTATGAAATGCTAAATGCCTTTTGAGTAACAGCAAACCTCAGGTACTAATCATTGCATTAGGCTCTCAATCTGGAGTTAATTTCAAGGACATGGTGTTTCTTGATCCAGAAGCTTGGTCTAAGGTACATCATTTCTCATCCGGCTCCTGTGCATGAATTATAGTGCAATTATAAGAAGTGTCAATTTGGTTTAAGTGGGTCAGTGTGGTTATATTTAGCCCTTTGGTAGCTGACACTAAGACCTTTCTGTAACATTAGATTAAGGTTAATTTATCAGTTCTTCTTTTCTCGCATATTTTTCCAGGTCAGACATCTAAAGTTATGGAAAATCATCCCATTAAATTAAGAGGTAAGAATTTCCACTGAAGTACCACATAGGAAGCATCTACAGACAGAGGTAGAAACCATGTGTTTCTGTAGCCATTAGAATTTTATTCCACTGTTAAAGTTGATTCAAATTACACCACAAATCAGAAGATACTATGTCAGTGAAGACAAATAATTTTTTAGACAAGGAGTTCTCAAGCAAGCTTCAGTCCCTGTATCTATTAAGTTACATCATTTTTATAACAACAAAAATTTTTAAAGAAATATTAAGTCATAGGAGAATATGATGTTAAGCATAAAAAGTGAACATTCTTTTTCACTTATCATAACTCACAGTAATCCAATTAAAACATCAATCAGATATTTTTTACCTGTTTAACTGGCAAAGACTACAAAAAGGTAATAATGCTGGTGAGAGTGGGAGGAGAAAAGCACTCTCTACTAACTTTCTAGAAAGCAATTGAGAGAATTAAAACACACACACTATACATTCACATATGCACATGTGTCTACATACACGTGTACATATGTACAGAAATATAAATATATATGTGTGCATATACATATACAATATACACACATATACATTTGGACTATGTCCACATTCTAGAAATTACCCACATATAATTGAGGATATGCACAAAGATCTATGCATATGGAAATTAATCTCAGAATTCCTTATATTAGTGTAACACTGGGAAAAACCCAAAGGTACAACACAAGGACAATGTTAATAAATATTGAAACAGCCATAAAATGAAATATTAAAAAACCAATAAAGACCATTGTGGTAGAAAAAGTAATACATCCCAAAGATACAAGGTTCCAATTCCTTGAACCTTGGGATGTGAATATGTTACCTGAATAGGAATTTTGCAGGCGTGATTAGATTAAGGATAGTGAGACAAGCAGATGAGCCTGTATCATCCAGGTGGGCCTGAAATGTCATCACAAATGTCTTTATAAGAGGGAGGCAGAAGGAGATCTGATTACAGAAGAATGTAACGACACTGAAGCAAGATGCTATGCTGATGGCTTGGAGGATGGAAGAAGGGGCCATGAGGCAAAGAATACAAGGAATGCAGCTCTCATGTTGGAAAAGGCAGGGCAACAGATGCTGAGTGTTTCTAGAGGGAGCTCAGCCCTGCTGACACCTTGATTTCAGCCCAGTGATACCGGCTTTAGAGTCCTAAGAGATTCTGACCTATAGAACCTTAAGAGAATAACCATAAGTTGTTTTAAGCCACTTAGTTTGTTGGAATTTGTTACAGCAGCCCAAGGAAACTTAGTGTTTTTTAAAAATATGTAATACAGGGGAAATGCTCCTGAAATCTGTTTTTTAAAAAAGGAAAAAATGAAGTTCTATGATCTAAATTATTTACAGTATAATAAATATGAATGTACATGAGTAGAAGAGATGGAAATAAACATAGCATTTTTAGTGGACATTTATGAGTATAGCATTATGGTTGCTTTTATTCCTCTTTATACTTTTTATACTTTTTACAATAAGTCTATATTATTTTTAAGGAGGAAAAAATCCCTCAATTTCTAGAAGTCTCATCAGGAACTGAAAGTTCAAGTTCCTGAGAATTTAAGAATGCTCTGAAGTTTTTACAAACCTAAGAAACACACAATTTCACTGAGATATTGTCATAAAATTTGATGGCTATTTTTTGACAAATAAAATTAAAGCATATGTAAAAGCGCTATAAGCCTTGGGAATAAATACTAAAATTGCTTTAAAAAAGAAAGTCTTCTCTACTCCCGGGAATTTTATAATATAAAAATGAAAAACATCTCTTTTCTAGACATAAAGCCTTACCTGTCTATGGCAACTGGGCAAATGGCTATTTGCAAAGCTGACTGGGTTATAAATGCACACAGAGCTTTGTTATGGGTTGAATATATACATTATTATTTGCAGACGGGTCAGGCTGTGCATTTTATGTGAGCCATTTTGAATTCCAAACCTGCTTCACTCCACTGGGCGGTACATGAAAGCATTCTTCTTTCATTGCTCAGAAAAATCATATACCCTTGAAAGGAAGCTCTGTTTTAATATTAGCCAAATATGTGTGCAGTAAAAAACGATGTTCTTAATTTCCAAGAATTATATTAGCTATAATTTGGGATCACCTCTCCCCAACATGTACAAACATTATTTTTTATGAGGCTAGATCATTCAGATTTTACTGTCTTTACTTAGCGAGACTGTGAGGACTGAAAGGCAGAGACCAAGTTTCTGGTTCCCACCGTGGAAATATTCTCTGAACCAATGTACATGTCATAGAAGACGACCATATGAATGTTCACAGAGATCAACACATTTTTCAACAATAAGTTGTTCCAGTTAATAAGAGCCACCACAATCGCCAATCCTGTCACCCATTATAGTGACAGCTGGGTGATGGATGAATATCTATCAATGTGAAATGAGAATTATCTCTACCAGGACACAGAGAGAATTCTCAGGACACAGAATTACCAAGAATGCTAATATACCAAGGATAAGAGAAAAACAAGGCCAGATGACATGCACATGGCAGAAACAGAACACTGAACAGGACTGAGCAAATCCCACTAAAAAGTGGCAGGAAAATATACTAGTTTGGAAAATTAGAAAATGGGGAAGTTTTTGCTGTACATAAAATGAAGAAAGAACAGCTGATGTTCATCTTTTCTCCCCACAGCCACACCCTGGTCATGGCCTCCACTGTCCCCTGCCTGGAATGCAATACCCTCTCTGTCCCCCACTCCAAATTCTTCTTCCGAAGCTGCCCAGCTCCGACATGTGCACATCATTTTGTGAAACAGGGGTCAATAGCTCCCTACTGTTGCAGTAGTATTTCTTCAGGTATGGTTTCTGTCCTACCATCGCTGAGTTACCTGGGGGTGCTTGTTAGAAATGCAGATTTGGGGAGGCTTCTCTACATCCATTGATTCAGGATTTCAGGGTGTGAAGCACAGGAGTGTGCATTCTACCAAAACGCCCCAGGGGATTCTTCTGTACATTAAGGATTTAGAGGTTTTTCATAGGAAAATCAAAACCTCTTTAAATGGAATACTTTATGATGCAGTCCCTTGTTATCTCTCCTGCCTCATCCTTCGACATGTGTCCCTCCGTGGTTTATGCTCCAATAATAGAAAATATGTACTTGTCAGAAATATCGAATTACTTTAAGCTCCCTAGACACAGTCGCTCTGCCTTTGCACATCCTGTTCCCTCTTCCTAGAATTTCCACCTCCTCTGCCTGGAAAACTTCTGCTCGTCTTTCAAGTGTGAGCTGTAAGGTCACCTCTCCAGCCAAGTTTGCTTACCTTCCTCTCGCAGACCTGAGTGTTTTTTCTCCTGGCTCTCCAGTGAATTTTATGCATATACATGCCTCTTTTATTTAGCAGTCATTCTACTGTGCATGATTGTGTGTTTATAGGTCCAGTTCTCCATGAGACTTTAAGTTCTCCAAGTGAAAGGTCAGTTTCTGATCATCAGTAGATGCCTCAAAGGACACAGAAGATACTCAGCAGAATGCATGGATGCACATGCATTATTTTCTAAGGTTAGTTTAAAAAAAAAAAACAACCTTCAACTGATTAGTTTTCTATTTCCCCAACTTCTACCCACAAGCCCTAGAGGAATGCTTTCAAAACCATGTTGGCTTCTGTCAATTGGTTGGATGATTTTTCTTTAAAGCCCTGCCTTTATTGACAACCTTCATGATAAATAAAAAAGAGCAAGAGAAATTTAAGTCTATCATTTTAAGGTGGATTTTAATAATTCATTAATAAATGCACCCCAAAACACCATTATCTTTTCACTTGCCTTCACAACAAGTATGGTTGAGTAAAGTGTTATTTTGTCTTCCCTGAGAAAAAGTGACTGAAAACCGGAACTCAGGCAGTGCGACCTTTCCTGAGGCTGGAAACTCAATCCTACTGGGGACATGATCAACGCAAACAACTGCTGCAGTGACCAGAGGGGAACTGAGAATGTCACAGCAGTAGCACCCAAGTTTGCAACGTGCTGACTCCTGCCCCTCAGCCCAGGGCTCCTGGCTCAGATACGTCGGCTTCCACAGCAAAACCGTCCACCCTGTTTGAGAGGAGTTGCGAAGATGAACAGACACAGCCCATCTGAGCAGCGTCTCACAGTCAGCCTGCTCTGCCCCTCTCCCTCCTCTTTGGCAAAAGCCCATTCCTCCATCTCACTCCTGCTCTTATTCCACAGTCCACCAATATCATCTGAGAGTTTAACTAAGAACTAACGTTTTCGTCGATAATGTTGAAGATTTGACTATCTAGCTGGGTTTACATTTTAAAGGGGATTGAAAGTTTTAGAGAAAGGTGCAAGGAGAAGGTGTGGGGGTAGAGTCCACCCCTGACTGCAGGAGTCTGAGTTCAGTGGGGGATGCTATCAATCAGGATCAGGGAACAAGCTTCCCAAAGAGTGGCAGCCATCCCGCTCTCTCCCCACTGCTTTTCAATAGAGAAAACCAGAAGTGAAGACGCAAAACCTTGCCCTGAACGGGCTATCAATCCCTGACGTAGATTCTACTGTCTCTTCTATTTTCCACACAAGCATCATGGAGAGAAGACTTATTAATAATTATGCAGCCACCAAAAGTGATCATTATAGATTATAAAACAGCGTGGTTGTATGTAACACACACACACAAACAGAAAAAGTTTAACTAGGGTATGATTATAATCCTGTAAAATCACTAAGCATATAGAAAGAGATTTGTAGGCATCATAGAAAACTGCAAATAGTTCATCCTACGTGATTTATTTGAGTCTTTCGTGTCTGCTATTGCTGTTTTCATATATATGAAAGCACACTGTAAGTTTCAACAGTTACTTCCTGGTCTTCAGTAACTTGCTCCATGATTATATCAATTTGCTATGTTGTCAATTCATCTTCCCCGAAGCAACCCCAGCTGCCTTCAAATAATACCGCCTGATGCAAGACACACAGAAAAAGCAGGAGAGCTCAGGCTGTCTTCAGTGGGGACCCAGGGAGGGACAACCTTCAGTTGTTCACAAACACTAAACTATAAACTGCCAGGGGCTAAAACTGAACATCTGAACATCTTGAGTGGCATTTGAGATTTTCAAAGTCCTTTCTCTCTCCTTCAAAATAATCTTTTCCTTCTACTTATCCTTTATTAGAGTCTAGTACCACAGCTTTAAAAACATCACTGCAGAGTTCATGGTTCCCATAGATCCATCTAGTGACTGTGTCCGAGAAATGGGATCAGATACACAGTCAGCCCTCAGTATCCGCTGGTTCCCCATCTGTGGATACAGACAGCCCACTGTCCTATGCCATTTTATAAAAGGGACATGAGCATCCACAGAAGGTCCTAGAGCCAATTCCCTGTGGATACCGAGGGACAACTCTACATAATTCCATGAGCTGCCAGGTATCCATAGAGCACGTAAAGAAACAGGAGGTATTGTTTATTACTTTCAGCTTTTCTGGGGGGCAAAGCCTGCTGCATGTAATTTTCATAAGTGGAAAGCTCTGGCCCAGTCCCACAAAACCCAAAGGCCTTTTTAGTATGTGTTTTAAAAATATAAGTCAGGTAATGGAAGTTCTGGGTGAGTCTAATACCCACCTGTCAACAGGTGATAGATGGGTTGAGCCCACTGGTTAACCTAAGTATCCAAACAAGACCAATTTTAGAAAGGAAGGGGAAACCAAGTCTTTGTGGTGTCTCATAAATACACACCATGCAATAAATGATTGAATTTTTCAATGTGCTACTTTCAAGGGAAGCAAATGAAAGAACACGTAGGAAACGGTGAACAGATGAACAGAGCAGAGTGTGCAAACCAGGCAGCCAGATTTCATCAGTGCATACTAAGGACCACAAGCATATGTCCTGCCTGGAGTCTGCAATATCCCTTCTCCTATGCCACTGGCTACCTCAGTAGACTAGGGTGTAACTGCTTCTTTGAGTGAAGGAAGAATTTAAGGTCCTATATTGCAGAGTCATTATGTCTTCAGAAGCTTTCACTTCAACAATTCTGAACCTTATTTATATTCATTTTTCATCCAAAGAACTAGCATTTCAGGAGAGAATAACTAAAATCATAACATATGATTTTCCTACAAATAGCTCAGTAAATACAACAAGAATAACATCTCCTTTCCCCAATGAAATCACATCTAGTCAACCTGTCAGATTCCTGGAAACTCTAGGACAGATTCATATGTACAAAGTTCCAAGAGTAGTTAAGTAACTTTTAAAAAATTTCCCAGAGAAACATGACCAGATAAATTTCTCATTACCTGAGAGATGAATATAGAATAGTTGTGGTCATATGACTCTTTAAATTTGGGTATGAAAACTAACTTGATAAATAGAATATACTTCTCTTTAAAGTTTATTATTGATTTCAAAACAAAACTAAGAGTGTTTCCAAGGCTGTAAACAAAATTAAGAGTGTTTCTCAGGCCATATAAAAATTTATTTTTCTTTCTTTGGTAAAAGAGAAAAAGCAAAGCACGAGTAATAGAAATTTACTGATAATCCATAAATTTCACATTATGGAATTATTTTAACTTCTTGACACAATGAAACTTCCATAGAGCTGTCAGCAACTGGAAAACTCAGTCTGAATTTCACTTCTTCTGCTTCTCCCTATCAACCCTATATGGGCTTGCTGGAGAGCAGAGAAATGCCCTAAGGTAGAGATCTAAAGAAAAGTGACAAAAGCCAAATTCTCAGCAAGCTTATATATATGCGTGTGTGTATAGTGTGTGTGTGTGCGTGGTTGTTGTGGCGTTGTGTTGTGGTTGTTGTGTTTATAGCGTGTGTTTGTTGGGGTGTGTGGGTGTGTGGTGTGTGTGTGTGCGTGCGTGTGTGTGTGTTGGTGTGTGTGTGCCGTGTGCTTTGTTTTTGTTTGGGTGTGTGTGTACGTGTGTGTGGTGTGTGTGTGTGTGGTGTGTGTGTTTTGTGTGTGTGGGTGTGTGTGTGGTGTGTGTGCTTGGTTGTTGTGTGTGTTGTGTGTGTTGTTTGTGGGTGTGTGTGTGTGTGTGGGTGTGTGTGGGTGGGTGTGTGTGGTGTTGTGTGTTGTGTGGTGTGTGTTGTGTGTGGCTGTGTGTTTGTTGTGTTTGTTGTGGTGTGTTGTGTGTGTGTGTTGTGTGTGGTGTGTGTGTGTGTTGTTTGTTTGTTTTTTTGTGGGTGTGAGTGTGTGGTGGAGTGTGGGGTGTGTTGGTGTGTGTGAGGGTGTGTGTGGTGTGTGTGGTGTGAGTGTGTGGGGGTGGTGTGTGTGGTGTGTGTGAGTGTGTGTGTGTGTGAATGTGTGTGGTGTGTGTGAGTGTGTGAGTGTGGTGTGTGGTGTGGTGTGTGTGGGGGGTGGGGGGTGGGTGTGTGTGGGTGTGTGAGTGTGTGAGTGAGTGTGTGGTGTGTGTGAGGTGTGTGGTGTGGTGTGTGTGGTGGTGTGTGGTGTGTGGTGTGTGTGTGTGTGTGGTGGGTGTGAGTGTGGGTGTGTGTTGGATGTGTGTGTGGGTGTATGTGTGTGTGTGGGTGTGGGGTGTGTGGTGGGTGGTGAGGTGTGTGTGGTGTGTATGGGTTTTGTAGTGGTGGTGTGGGAGTGTTGTGTGTGTGAGTGTGTGTGGTGTGTATGTGAGTGTGTGTGTGGGGTGTGTGTGTGTGGTGGGTGTGTGTGCGTGTGTGTGGGGTGTGTGTGTTGTGTGGTGTGTAGTGTATGTGTGGGTGTGGTGAGTGTGTGGGTGTGAGTGTGTGTGTGGGGTGTGTGTGTGTGGTGGGGTGTGTGTGTGGTGTGTGTGTGTGGGTGTGTGTGGGGTGTGTGTGTGTGGTGTGCGTGTGTGTGTGTGTGTGGTGTGTGTGTGTGTATGTGTTGTGTGAGTTGTGTGGGGTGTGTGTGCGTTGTGTGTGTGTGGTGTGCATGTGCGTGTTGTGTGTGTGGTGTGCGTGTGAGCTGTGTGTGTGGTGTGTGTGTGGTGTGTGTGTGTGGTGTGTGTGTGGTGTGTGGTGGTATGTGTGGTGTGTGTGTGCGTGTGTGGTGTGTATGCGTGTGTGTGGTGTGCGTGTGTGGTGTGTGTGTGCGTGTGTGTGTGGTGTGTGTGTGCGTGTGTGTGTGGTGTGTGTGTGCGTGTGTGTGTGGTGTGTATGTGCATGTGTGTGTGGTGTGTGTGTGCGTGTGTGTGGGGTGTGTGTGTGTGGAGAGGGAGAGAAGGAGAGTCAGTTAGTTTGACTCTTCTGGCACTGACTACAGATAAAAAAATTTACTGAAAATGAGACATGGAATACAAATATCACTTAAAATAGATTTAAGATAAGTGATCTAAAAATCCTTTACATTTTAAGTAAAAAATATTGGTCATGTTTTACTTATTTTAGAAAAAACTTCCTTCTTCCTTGGTTGAAAACAACTTTTGCCTGGTGTGAATGTGTATGTAACTGCAAACTCGTGGGAACTCCTTTAAAACATTTACCTGAAACTCTTATTTCTTTCCTTAAAGGAGCTGGTTTCAACATGTAAGTGGGGGGAAAACAACACTTCACTATATAAAACAGCATTTCCCCAGGGCTACGCTCATGTGCCAATGTGGGTTCTAACCCATCCACACCCCTGCCTTGCTTCTCTGTCTCCAGTCCCAAATACCAAAGACTCTGCCCAATTTGCCTGAATAATTCTGGGCTGACACAAGCTTCAGTGAGGTGGTGAATATGGCCCTGGTCAATGGGTGGGCAAAATCCCTGTGAAGACAAACAGCTTTCCCCAGATATTCTGTACTGTTACTGTTTTGGGAGACTTCATGGGAATATCCAGCTTCCTAAAGGGAAAATAAATAGCCTTATTCAGATTATGCACAACAAGGGGTGAAGAGAGAGACATGGGTAAAAGGTACTTCTGAGAATCTAAGAAGAGGTAGAATTCAGGGCCATTTAAAAATCATCAATGTGCTAAGAAACCTTACCTTTGGGAGCCCCATCTGACATACTATCTAACATACTAAAGTACACCCAAATCACACATTAAATCTTTTTCCCCCTGTGAAACATGTTTTAAGTATTTTGTATTTTTGCTTTATAGCTCAACGATCATCACACACTCTTGAGAATTCTCAAGGAGTGTGAAGATCTAAAATAGAAATTGTTTTCAAAGACTCCATTTTTTTGAATGCCAAGTTTCACAATGAATGAAGTGAATAGATTATGTTTAGAGACGAGTACCTTAATTCTGCTAATAAAGCTGTAAGCTACAACCTGATTTCAGACACGTTAATGTGAAAAATGTAAGTTTTCATAGATAAAATAAGGTATGCATTTTGTCTCTGCAGTTATCTATTTGTGTTTTTTGAACCAAAACACCTTCCCTCCCCTTGCATCACACTTGGCATCATTCTGTGAACGTCTCTTTGTGCCTGAGAAGCTGGGTACGTATGGAGATATGACCTCCTGCAGAGGTGGAGAACACAGATTCTGGAGCCACTGCCTGGGGTTGTAATTGTAGCATCAATACTTACTAGTTCTGTGATCTTGGGAAAGTACCTTAGTTTTCTATTCAGTAAAATAAGAGTAGCAGTACTTATCTTCCAGGACTATTGCTAGGATTATGTTAGTGTTTTTTGAGTTTTGAGGGCAGTGTCTGATAATCTCAAAGTATTAGTCATGTTACTGTTACTTCAAACCTAATAGATGAAATAGTTTTGGAAGAATCACTCACTTTCCCTAACAAAGCTGCTCATCCACTGGGAAATATATTGAAGGAAGTAGTTGGACCCCAAATTTCAGGGAGATTTATTCATATACCAAGCCTTGAAACAAGGTCCTTAGTTCTGCCTTTTCCTTCTCAGAGATTCTTCTCTAGGATAAAAGCAGGTGTGATCCCAATGCCAAGGATAAATCCTTCCAGGTGAAGGGTCAAGGAGTAGGCACAGGAGAGATTCAACACCTTCTCTCCCCAGAATACTAGGGTCACCGCCCTCTAGTGGCTGAGATACTCAATTACAACGCCCCCAGCCAACTGTAATCCTATAGGTCTCTAGTAAACAAAATCACTCAGATGATGGTAAACTCAAGTGAAAAGTCCATTCTGAGCCAGTGGAGAGCAAGGCACAAAATAATAAACCAATTCAGTTTTCTTCGTAAAGAAATACTAAACATTTGCACAGTGTCATAATGATTAACCTTAGCATCACAAAAAGAGCAACTTTAATTAAATATAACCTCTTTGTAGGTATTGAACACCTACTTCAGTGTTCTCTAAGGACAGTATAACCCACATGATAAATAGCTTTTCCTTTCCCCAAGTTTTTTAATGGATGGGGCTCATTAGTTTACATAATCATCCCTAAAACTAGGACAGCACTCGCATTGTCGCTCTGTAGTAAAATATTAATCCTACCAAACCAAATATTTGACATGATCTGCTGGGCTTGGAGGGTTTTTCCTTAAGCCATTAACTTCTCAGAGACAGGAGAAAAAAAAGAAAAAAAACACAACATCTTTCACTACAGTTATGTTGCATAGGGAATATATAACAAAGGGAACTGGGTTTTCTTTAAGAGTATTGAAATTTTTTTTTTTTTTAAGCAGTTTATGTCCTAAGCCATTTCAGCCACTCAGGCATCCAGCTCTTCTGAAAGGGTCTGATTTTTAAAACACTTTCCATGTGATTCATCAGCATATGCTATGTGCTGTAGCCCGACGAAGGGAGGTTACAGGAAATAAAATGTAAAAGTGTGACTGCTTTCTCATTTAAAAGTTCACTTAAGAAGGCTAAAAAGTGTCACCTACTAGACATAGAAGATCTTCCTTAAACAAGGCTCTTCTGTTTTTTTCACATAAACTTTAGACGCACATATACATACACCTGACTTTTAAAAAACCTTATAAAATACACTCAATTAAAGAGTGTATTTTATTCTTTCATGCTAGTAAATACACAAACATCAAGAAATATTTTAGCACATAATGTACCATGAAGAATCTAGTAAATCTACATAATTTCATAAGATACTGGGAGGTGTGTAAGAATACAAATATGTGTGTGCAAATTTGTGGGAAGCAAAAGATAGAGGTGTTGGAGAGGGATAAATATGAGTTTCAGAAATTTTTACTGGTGGCAATTCATCAAAGGGGTGATATTCTCTCAGCATTTGGACTCACAAGGCTAGAAATCAGCGTGGAAAAGAAAAACTGATGTGCACAATTATGGCTTCTCTCTCTATAATACAGATCAATTATTTCTCTGTTTCAAAACCAATGACCTCTACAAACCTAAATGCATTCTTACCATACAATCCAGCAATTGTACTCCCCAGATGTATTCAAAGGAGGTAGAAACGTACATCCCCACATAAACCTGCACACAGAGATTGATAGCAGTTTTACTCATAATTGCCAAAACTTGGAAGTGACTGAGATGTCCTATAGTTAAGTGAATGATCAAACTGTGGTACATCCAGCACTAGAACATTGTTCAGTGCTAAAAAGAAATGAGCTACCAAGTCATGAAAAGAGAGAGCAATCTTAAATGCATGTTACTACATGGAAGAAGCCAATCTGAGAAGGCTGCATCCTGTATGATTCCAACTAAATGACATTCTGGAGAAGACAAAACTGGAGGTAGTAGTGGTTGCCAGGGTTGTGGGGTGAAGCAGAGAGCGGTGAATAGGCAGGACAAAGGGTTTTAGGGCAGTGAAAATACTCTGAATGACACCATACTGATGATACATGTCATGAGAAATTTGTTCAAATCCATACAATGGACAAGAGGGAACCATAATGTAAACTGTAGACTTTGGGTGATAATGTGTCATGTAGGTTCATTGACTGTAACAGAAGTCCCACTCTGGGGAGGCTGTTAGTAATGGGGGAGGCTATGCACGGATGGGGGCAGGCGTATACAGCAGAGGGGAAACCTCTGTACTGTCTCCTCCATTTTGCTGTGACCCTAAACCTGTTCTGCTCTAAAACAATAAAATCAATTTTAAAAAGTGTTTTAATTTGTCTTATATTTTAGGCCAAAGGATATCCATGAAGATTGATAAATTATTCTTCCAAAAAGGACAAAAAACCCAAACCCTATAATCCCTATTGCCCACAAAAACAAAGCCCAGCTTGGTCCAGCCTCAGCACTTAGCAGGTCTTCCCTTCCCTTCAGTTCCCCGCACTGCGCACTGCGCTCCCCGGGACCCACGCTCTCCAGGCTTAAACCCGCCCTCCGGGCTTCTGCTGTGCCCCCCCCCCCCCCCGCCAGCTCCCCTTCTCTTTCTGATTGACAGCTTCTCATCCTTCCACAGCCAGAGAGCATCTCCTCGGGGAGCTCCCGGCTGAACCGGAATCACACAGAGTTCATCCTCTCTCCCCTTGTCTGTTATTATATGACAGTTAACTGTTTTCACGTCAGTCTTCCCGGAGGGAAGGTCATGGGTCATCCATCTTGGTAGCCCAGCCTCTGCTGCGGGGTGGTTATTGGCAATCAATACATGTTTGTAGGATGAATGAATGGTTCCACAATGTGCGTGGCCACACAGGTGGCTTCAAATCTCTTTTGAGGGAGGGTGGAGACAAGGAGGAAGTGAGGCCCAGGTTCCCCTCGTTGCTGTACTGCTTGGTGCTTTCACTACCACGTTAGCACAGGGCTGATTTCCCCCCAACTCAGCTATTTCCATTTGCCTCCCCATCCCCCACACCCTGATTCCATCTCCCCAAATCTTACCCTTCCTCCAGGCCTGGCCTCCTACCTTACCCACCCTAAAGGCCTTTTCCAGCTATACACGCACAGGCAGGCCCCAGGTAGAGGGAAGAGAAATAGGTTAAGTCGTAAAATCACTCCAGGCCTCCTGCTCAAGGAAGGCCAGCCCTGAAGACAATCCTGGTTTGGTAACACAGACGGGAAAGGCCTCCCTACAGACAGTGCCCAGGTGTCTCGCACTGATCAAGAGCCTGATCTTCCCAGGAGGAAAACCTAGTGTCTCTCAAGCTGCTGCTGTCAGCAAGGCCTTTGTCCCTTGTCACCTGCAGGGTACCTTCCCCTTGCCCGCACCCCAGGCCCCTGATTCCACGGCCTAGCCCAGGTCAGCACGGACCTCTCGGCATCACTCCACACAGGGGACAACTCTGCTGTGTGAAACCATTCTGTTCCACGTCTGTGAAACCACTCGCCTGCTTCTCCCCAAATCCCTGCCCGCATCTCCTCCAGCTCCTCAGCCCCACAGTCGTACCTGCGGGTTCCCAGGCCGAGTCTCGGAGCCACTTCTCAATAGCTGACCTCGTCTAGTCCCATAGCCTTTTATCTCCCCTACCGGCCCAGAAGACCTAATGCTTCTCTGAAATTCAGATTTCACATGAGTGCCGTATAAACGTCCCAAATTTAACATAAACAAAACCAGACTCTTGTTTTCTGCCACCAGCAGCTCCTTCTCAAGTCTTCCCCACCATGGGAACCAGAACCACCATCTCCTCGGTGACTCCAGCCAACAATCGAGAAGCTGCTCCTGATTCTGATTTTCTCTCAACCCGCCTCTTCCAGCTTATCTGTCAGTGGGTCCTGCACATCCTCCTCCAGAACACAGGCTCAGTCCAACCTCACCCATTATCCACCCCCACCCCTCCCTCCACCCCTTCCCCACCCTCACCCCCCGCACCCCCCGCCCCACACCTGCAGGCCCTTCCTTAGGTTGCTCTTGCCCTGGGAACCTCTCTGCCTGGAATGCTTTCACTTTGGTATTCTCATGGCTGGTGTTTTCCCATCATTCTGGTCCAGCTTGCATGTCATCCCCTCAGAAAAAAAGCCACCAGACCACCCTACTCAATTCCTCTGCAAATCACCTGTTCTTCTCTGGTGTTTTTTTGGCTTGTCTGTTTATGGTAGCATTCTTTCCCCCCTCCCCCAGACCTCGCTGGAATATAAATTCCATGGGAGTAGAAACCTTCTCTATCCCATTCCCTGCTGCATCCTCAGAGCCCAGAACACAGCCCAGCCAGCAGCTTATGCTCAAAATGACTGCGTGCTGTCGGAATGAAGGTGGGGCCCACTGCCTGCATCTCCCCTGCGTCACTCCTCAACACTCCTGGCTAAAATAAGACTTTGGGATGCACAATCCAAGATTTCTCTGTCCTCTCTCCATTTACACTTAACAAGAGTTTACTTTCTATCCTCCATAATCTGATGTTGTGAGTTAATCTTTGTATTTCTCCAGGATTTCTACCTTTAATAAGATTTCGCAGAAGGTAAGCCACCAGAATAGACCATCTGTCAATAAGTCACAACATTACTTTAAAAAAAAACTGTAAGCCACCTTCCTCCTCATCAGCCCGACAGCTATTATTTGCTAATCAGCTCTGTGCCTGGTACTTAATCATCCTCGACACGGAAAGATAAGCATTAGCTTCCCCATCATATGGATGAAGAAACTGGGTCTCAGAGATACAGTGTAACTGGCACCAAGTCCTTTGAAGCAAGTGACAAAGCCACAAGAGCCTGGCTAATGGTAGGTTAAAATGTCTCAGAGGGAGGTCTAGATATATAAAACAAAATAACTGTCTGTTTACCTCTAAATCAGCATCTCAAATCCCAGCTTCTGACAAAGTCACAAGAACGATCAGATCCAGAGTCACACATTCTGATTCCTGGAACAAAGCAAAGTGGTGGCCATCTGCGATCCCGGAGAAGCAGCACCACAAAGACAAGTGACATTAATGTCTCCAGAACTGCACCTATACACTGGCTTCACCTGGGGTCTCGCCCACAAATGCTGCCATTTGTGACGGCCCCCGTGACATTTCAATCCTCCTAATGAAGAAGCTACGAAGAGATGTTGGGAGCACAGGAAAGGCTCACTGGCAGCAAAAGGCTAGAATTTTCAACCACGTTTCTACTGCTCTGATGAAATGAAGTCAGCTAGATAGTCACGGCCATGCTCACCACTGAACTCCCTAAATAAAAATGCTAAATCAAAGCTGTAACTCTGATGAATGGGGTAGCATTGCTCGATACATATTTTAGTGTACTGCAGATTGATATTAAAACTAAATCTAACTAGACAATGAACCCTATGTAGTTGGGGAAATTAATCACCAGCCAAAGGGTACCACAGCCCAGCAGAGGCTGCAGGCTGGCAACCTACTTCGAGCAAATTGCCGACAGGAACTTTAATGAGGGAGAAAATACGAGCTACCGTAACTGTGGTCAAATCAGTTCCTGCAGGAGGGAAGGCACATTAACTGATGGGCTGATATCCGCAGCCAAAAGATCAGCTGCCATGGAGAACAAAAGGCTGTCAAAGCAAGATGCCGTTACTAAGCCAAGGCAGCCCAGGGTGCGGGTTTAAGCTGCAATGTGACATTCTCAAGGGGAACTCAAGTTTTGTTTCTAATGTCAGCTCTTTAAGTGATTTTTATTGATGTCGCCTAGCTCTCCCTGACTACCAACAGGAGATTCCAATAGGTTGTCATGATGTCTTGGGCTTTAGAGACCTTGATAAATAATAAAAATTTGCTGTCATACTTGATGACATAATTTTCCTACCTATGCAGGTAATGGTGTCCAGACACATTTGTATCACTCAATTGCATCTCTGAGTGAGCCTTACATCAAGTGAGACTCTTTGCCAAACCTTGATTAGAATCAACTTCAGTCTCCTGAAGGAAAGAGAAATGGCGATTGTTTCCCACTTTTTTTTTAAATTGACGTATAGTCGGTTTATAATAATGGTGGTTTTTAAGGTGAGTGCACGTGGGGACACACACAAGCACACATACGCAGTGATGTCCAGACTGGGGTCAAGGCCGCTACTGTTAAGGGAAAAAGAACATTTCGCCTGCAGAGAGCTGCAAGACCATCGCACAAGGAGGAACCGGGTCCTGGCCTTGGCATTTTCTAGTTGGCGAGACTGTGGGCAGTAATGGATTCCCTGCAAATCCTGATTTCCTCACCTATAAAGTGGGAATCTCACCGCCGAATAACTCCGTCTGCTCTACCTGCTCCCACAAAGGGGAGGCCTCAGATTACTGGGGCTGCCTCACACATCACAAGGAAAAGTGATAGGGTCAAGTTCAAATCAACAAACAGTAGGCATGACCTCACTGAGCTTTTATGAGGCACCAATTAGAGTCTGTACGTGAGGAGTGTCCCTAAATTGGAGAGCTCTGTACAATTACTGAGCCAAATTGATCTTGGCAGAGACACCAAGCTTTCAATGCTTCCCCAGAAGCTGTGTCCCTGCACAGCCCTCAGAACCAAAGTGGGTCAGAGAGTCTCTTGAAAAATGCAATCCCCAAATTAACTGGGGCAAAAATAAGGCTGGCCCTAGCCTTCCTTATCTTTCAACAACCCAAATTAATTTATAAGGTGATGGAATGCATGTTCTCCCAATACAAGTTTGGAATATATATATATATCTACTTTTAGAAGCTTCTAAAGCTTCTGGCCAATTTCTGTCGAAACAAATCCAATGCAACTAGGCCACTTTCACAATTTCCACTGCCAAATCCATGGCATAGGTGCTGCCGCCCCATCTCACCCTCATTCCTGTCACTACCACGGTAAGTACTGCTGACTCATTATACAGTTTTTAGCCATCAAGCCCCTAGCTGAGCCTCAGAATTCTTCTTAACGCAGAGTTCTAAGTGCCTCTTACACAAGAGTAGTTGAAAAGAAGTATTTATTATTAGCGATCTCTAAAAGAGAGAAATGAGCAATTGGCTTAGTTAAACGGCTTTCCAAAAAGAAAATTTCTCCATTGGGCTCGTCATTGCCAATAAATAAAAGCATCAATATTAGATAATTTCATCCATTCAATCAATAGAGTCAGCTATTCTGGGTAACATTTCACAAGTACCTCACCCTAGAAGGCTTAATAATAAGCAGTGCTCCCCAAAGTTACCCATTCTATTATGAGGTACATGGGAAAGCAGCAGGTTACAAAATTTTGCCTTTAAAGTGTTTGTGCCCAGATGATCTCTCCGGTACTCAGCTGCACAGAGCCTGGGGTCTCAGAATTCCTCAGGCTCCTCAGGGGGATCGTAGGAGAAGGAGCTTTTCTGCCTGGCTTGCTAGAGGACCTAGAGGCTGCATGCCTGAGTTGGGACACAGGGTTGTTCAGGTGTTTCTCCAATCAGAGTATTCAGCTTACTCCCCAGTTAGCAGGACTCAGGAAGTCACAGCTGAATGTGCCCCGTCAGGGCTAGTCCCTGTTCTCTGAACCGGGAACTGCTCACAGTTTTTCCTTCATTGAGCCCCAGACCACAGGAAGAAGCAGCAAGGCGGGTTCTGCGGAGTGTCTGCCTGCCACTCGCAGTCTGACAGAGGCCTGGGAGCCCTGCTGACACCTCCCACGTCTCCCTCCCCGCCACACAGGGAGCCCCGGGGACCCCTCCCTGCTCCAGCAGCAGCACCCCAGCAGCAGGCGGGATGTTCCCACTCGGCTGTTATGCCATCATTTTCAGATTCGACATTACTAAACACAACCAAAAATGAAATCGTTATTTCCCAAGTTGATGTTTCTCCTAACTCCCTATTTCTCTCTGAAATACCACAGTTCCTTCAGCCTCCATCAAGCCTCCATCAAGCCTCCCGTCTCTCAACTGGTCCTAGTGACTCTTCTTCCGAAACACCCTTCATATTCTTCCTTCCTCTTCTCAATGTCATCTTCCTAGTTCTGCTCTTTATTCTTCCTTTTCGGTGCTTTGCTTCCTCCTCTCTATTCGTACTACGTTTCTCCAGGGCAAAGACCTTACTAAAGTTCCATCTTCTCAGTGGAAAACCTCAGACACGCTCCATGCTGAGAAAATAACACCCAAGACTTGTGGACTGGCACGTGAGGCACTCTACACTTTGTGCTCATCCTTTCCCTTCCATGAAGCCTCCGCTGTCCACACTGCAGTTACTCAAGCTCTCGGACAAGCCACCTCATCGCCCCCTCCCTGGATCACACACCGGTCATTCCTTCCACTCCAACCCCTGAGGACCCGCCTTCCTTTCACTTACTTAGCCCCTCGTCATCCTCAACGGTCCAGTTCAAATCCTGCTCCCAAATTCCTAAATCCTCTGGCTGCACCACTTAGGTGGCCCTTGTAACATCATCCTCTGCATTTTATTTTTTCAGGCGTCCAGGCTGAACTAAATTGTTACTTAAAACCAAAGTTAAGTTCCAAGAAAATCAGAACACCTCCTCTTCTGGTAACTTTCATGGCATTAGGAGAGCACACTGCCAGAGGCGGCTCTATGTGCTGACTGACTGACATGCTACAACTTACAAGTTGTTTTGAGATGACTTCCTAAGCACCGAGTTTAGAACACAGAATGAACTCGAATGGGTGCGTCTGAGGTCTTGCCTCCTGTTAGTAACCCTCACTCTCATTACCAAAAACTCACCCAAGAGCCACCCAGCCTTGGAAGCTCTTAAGAAACCACCATTTTTGGACAGAAGAGGAGAAGAGGTAAGTTCATTTTATGGAAAATAAATAGAAAAAATATTTCTGACTTTAATACCAGTTTAAACTGATTGCAGAAATTTCAAAGTATATGCTCTCTCATGTCCATTCATAACCACACTTTCAACCTGTATGTATAATAACACAGCGCCTCAGAATAAGCAAGCAGTATAAAAATTTGCGTGCTTTTACAGTGACCTACACAGTGGTCGGATAAAACCCACCTGGGAGCGCCCCCGAACGGGGAATGGCAGTGGGCATGCCTTCGGAGACAGGACAGCTGTTGAGTTCTGAGTGCTGAGTTCAAATCCTCTGACAGACAAAACAGTGAGACACATCCTCAAGCTCTTTCAGTTCTGTTTTCACAAGAGGATATAAAACCAAGTGGAACCCCACGTATTTCAACAGCTGTGGTAACTTATCATCTTTTTTCCCTTTTGGAACGAGACAATGGCCACCGTAACCTTGAGGTGTAACCCGAGGGGTCATGAAGGTGGAGGACAGTGACTCATGCCTGTGAAGCTGTTATGAGCAATCTGTGAGTCCAAACACTGCCAACAGTCTCAATAAGCAAAGCCACACACAGAGCCACTAGTATGTTTCTCAAATGTCTATAGATGCCGTTGGGAGCAATAAATTAGAGAATATTAAATGTCTTGGAATTCACAATCATTTGCTGCTTTCCATCTTTTCTTAATCAAGAGATACCTTCAATTAAGGGGTTGTGTGGGGTATTCTACCAAAAAACCTGACATTAAAAAAGGATCCCCAGAATGACAAAGGTGAGGACCATCTCTACCAGATTCCTGACGCTGACCTCGTACTCACCCAGTGCCACACAGTCCTGGGGATTTTCAAGCTTTCAGGCTGCTGGTGGTCCCCGTGCCATGTCTATGAAAGTCAGCTCCCTTTGTAACTCCAATTATTGATAGAAGAATATAGATGCAAATGAGTTGAGGATGGTGGTCAGTGGCTACTAAAAGGATAAACAGGGCACTCATTTATCCAGACTTTATCTCACATTGAGCTAAACAGAAAGCTCATATAACCAAGGCTCCGAGACAGTGCTCTAAATTCCAGAAAGGTAACAGGTAAAGGGTAGAGAAATCAAGCGCTTTATAACTGTCGCACACAAAATATCCAGATCTACACAGCGGGGATGCTAACTGTCCAGACCCCCCTGCTGGATGCCAGGGTCTAGGAATTCCCCTCCACGTCCTGGTTCCTGAGCAAGTCCGCAGAGTCCCCTCTGTTCAACACATGACTTCATTCTCCTAACGTCTGTGCAGAGGAAGTAGCATGGGATTCTCATGACCCTATTACTGCTGTCACACTTCAGTCAAGCTGTTTCCTTGCTTCTTCCCAATACGCGGCTGAGAGCTCCCTGAGTGGAGGGATGGAACCCTGTTTATTCTCATCTCCCCACCACACCAGGCTCTCAGATGCAAATTGGCTGTTGAATGAATGCAAGCACATGAAGCCCCAGCCCTGGGGGAGGGGCAGGAGCAGCAGGGCAGGCCAGGAGGCCTAGAGCATGGGTCTGCAGCCTGCAGCCGGGTCTGCAACAGGAGACTTTTAACAGCTGCTGGGGAGGAAAAGTGAGCCAAGCCAAGCACTCTGCAGGAAGCGGTAAGGCCTTGGAGGGCTAGAACGGCAGGTCATCCTGCGGCTTTTATTTGGAGCCATGTGCACTGTCTGTAATGTGTCAGGAAGCCACCACACACGTGGAAACTGAAGCAGCAAAGATTCCATGAGATGTGGCTAAAAGGCACCATCAACTAGACAGCAAGGGATTCTCTCCTCTGTGTAAATACAGACACATGGTCACACATATGCTCAAAGACATCCAAAATCTGGAAGGTTCAGACTGCACCTCAAGAGGGAATAAGGCCCCTGGGCTGTGGGAAACATGCTGGGCATCTTCCAGCCTTTAAAGACCTTTATCCTTTAAGGATGCCCTCAGGGTACCACCTCTCCCACGTCCGTCCCTGACCTCTCCAGCCACAGTGGTCTAGCTCTTTCATGAACCATCTTTATGAGCAGTATTAGAAGGAGGTGGGGTGCTGGGCGTGAAAGGACCACGGCACTAACAATCAGGAAAGCTGGTTCAGGTCACATGACTCCCCCAGGCCGTGGTCCCCCTTCTGTGAAAGGGAAGCAGAGGGGCTCATCCACAGGGCTCTCACAGAGTCATCTGAGGGTCACAAGAAAGTGAGAGAGTACACAGTTTACCATTTCATTTGGTTTCTATGGCTGCTATGACAGATTACCACAAACCGGGTAGTTTTAGACAAGGAAAAGGTATTCTCTTACCATCCTGGAGGCCAAAAGTCCAAAAGCAGATCAAAGGCCAACTCCGGATGTCAGCAGGCTGTGCTTCCTCAGGAGGCACCAGGGGAGAGCCTGCCGCCTGCCTCTTCTGGCTTCTCTGTGTCCAATCTCCCTCTTCCTCTCTCAGAAGGATTATTGTGATTGGATTAACAACCCACCGGGATAATCCAGCGTAATCTCTTCATCTCAAACTCCTTAAATTAATCACAACCTAAAAGGCTCTTTTTCCAAATAAGATAAAGTCTACTCGTTGCAGGGATTAGGATCTGAAACCTTTGGGGCCACCATTCAGGCCAATCCACTCACCAACTACATTAAGTGTTTAAAGTACAATTCCTGCCCTGTATTTGTTTCTTTCTTTCTTCCTTTCTTTTTTGCATATATCTTTTTTTAAAATTTTAACAGTGATTTTTATTTATTTATTTATTTATTTAGGTTTTTTTTCTTGGGGGGGAGGGTTATTAGGTTTATTTATATCTTTATTTTTAAGAGGAGGTACTGGGGATTGAACCCAGGACCTCAGGCATGTTAAGTATGCACTCTACCACTGAGCTATACCCTCTCCCCCCATATTCGTTTCTTAATTCACCTCCTCTCAGCTAGAACAGAAATTCTTTGAGAATAAGAACAACTCCCATACTCTGCATGTCCCATGAAGGCTTTTAAGGTACTTATTTGTTCATTTGGAAAATAAAACCATTATTCTACTCAATTTTTAGTTCCCAGAATTAGATCCCATGTAAAAATTCTAACGCAGTGTCAAGTGTTTCATTTTTTTTTTCTAAAATAGCCAGAGCTTCTGTTCAGAGAAGCTGGGGAAAGAGGCACCGCATCATAGATGCTTCCACTGTCTCTGCAAGCGCCTTGCACTGAGTGTCACTTGTGACGCACTGTTAGTGCAAACCGTTCCACACCATCACCGAAATCCAAAGGCAGGAAAACCACTGGAAGTAAAATAGCAATAAACTCCCTCTAAACGAATGCGTGTGAGCTCCATGTAGCCCGATTCACCTCAGTGTCAAGAATAGACAATTCAGCAGCTAATCTGGAAGAGTTTGATGAAGGCTCAAAATGGGGGAGTACATGCATTCAGTCATTTTCTTCGACAAGTATTTATTGAGGACATACTATGTACCCAGTAGTGAGGAAAACAGGCACATCACTGCCAGTTTAAGGGCTTCATGCTAGTTGGGCAAAATAAACAACAAACAAACCTTACACAGCGAGGGGGATACACATCAAAGGGGACCTCAGGAAGCAGGTGTAAGGGAGGGGCTATTGGGGCTCTCCAAGAGGGGTGGGATGGTCTCTCTGTCGCAGTGGTGCCTAGTTCAGACAGTAAGTAAGGAAGTGAAGGAGAGGTCGGGTGACCGGAGAGCAGGAGCAAGAGTGCTCCTCCAGCCGTTCCCAACAGCTGGAACAGCTTGTTGTGTCAGAAGATGAGGTGCTCGAAGACCAACAGGACCAGGTCAAAAGGACCCAGGAGTCGGCTTGACAGGCTTCCCACTAATGAATTTGGGGACAACCTGACCAACAAAAACAGGAATGGTGGTCACGGATTATCACGCACCAAACAGATGTTATCTATTTTATTCATTGAAAAAGATGCATGAATCAATAATGACACTCCTCAAAATAGGGGGAGAGGAAGGAGGATGACTTCTCCTCTAACTGAAAAATACCAGCTAACAGTAGAATTAGAAAACCGTCACTTAACAAACAGCAACATGGCAACTGACTCCAGCAAGATCACCGAAGAATGCAAAACCACCAGGCAAAATTTTGTTGAGAAAAGGATACTCATGTGAACTCAGAATGTTGCTCCAGAGCTTACCCAATAAAGCAAAAGGGAAAAGTCTGGCAGGCACTAGATTTGGGGCTTCCCAATGTGATGCTCTGGGTAAGACACCTTCTCCTGTTCTTGTCAAACATGCTCAACCTCAATCTAATGAAGAAGAAGCCATCAGATAAACTGAGATGGTGGGATAGCCAATCACACAGTTGTCCTGTACTTTTTAAGAGTGTCAACATTATAAAAAGACCAAAAAAAAAAAGTAGAACTGTTCTAAATTAAAGGAGACTAAAGAGGTATGACAACTAAATGGAATAGATCATCTTTAATTGGATTTTGGATTAAAAAATACAACTTGAAAGAACTTTTGGAGGCATAACTGCAGAAATCTGATATGGACTGCATATCAGATAATATTGCAATCATGTTCAACCTAGGAGTATAATAATGACATAATGATGTTATGGCTATGAAGTGAAGGTACTTGTTCTCAGGAGATAAATGTTGGAGTATTTAGGGGTGAAATGTCTGAATGTCTGCAAATTACTCTCAAATGGTTCAGCAAAAAAAAAAAAACAACTTTTAATATGTATGTACACTAAAAGGGAAGGAGGCAGGAAGATAAAGCCAATGTGGTGAGTGTCAACTGATGAATCAAGGTGAACATGGGTGTTGTCTGTACTGTTCTAACTTTTTTGGTAGGTTTGGAATTTTTTAAGAAGGGGAAAGCGCAAGGGGAGAACATTCTAGGAACAGGAGACAAAAGGCCATGACACGAACATGCCAGAATGGTCAAGAAAAAGCAGAGCCCAAAGCATCCAGAATGAAATGCGTGAGAGGCAGCAGGAAGGCGGGTCATGGAAGATGGGAGGGCTCTGAGCAGAGCGACTTATACAAGACCATGCCAAGTACGCGACGGAGAATGAGCCCAGCAGGGCTGAAGGGCTGAACTGAAGCAGGGGATAAGCTAGGAGGCTGCTACCAAATCCAGGGATATGTCTTTCTGACTTAAGACTGAGCCAAGTTAGTATTTTACATAAACAGGAAAAGAAAAACAAGTCCAATACTGGTGCAGGAAAAGTAGATGTTCTCTCACTTTGGGGTATCCCCATACTGTTTTATTAGCTGGAGCCAGTAATAATTCACCTTGCATGCTGCCAGGGGGAATGTAGGAGAAAAGCCTAAGAACCCATGAAATTGAGCTCATCTCTCTTCACCTGGGATCATGAATACAGCTACCCTGTTTTCATAACTTCTCACCATTGTCATGTTCCATTAGAATACACAACATCCTGCTGATACAAAGGTCGGGCTTTGCAGCTCATTTTGAATGCTGGGTTTCCAAGAACAATATGAAGCTAATAATAATAATAATAATAATAATAATAATAATAATAATAATAATAATAATAATAATAATAATAATAATAATAAAAAACCCCAGAATCCTCATGTTGGAACTTTTCACAAACACTACCTAATTAATTCTTATAACACCTCCAAGAGGTATTATTATCCCCATGTTACTGCTGGAGAAACTTGAGAATTTCTTGTATTTTCTTTTTTTTTTTAAATTCTGCATTGGTATCACTCCTCTGACTGAGACACCTCTGAGTTTCTTGTTGTATCATCATCTTTTGCTTTCAAAGAATATCACAACCTCATTCTCTTATCAACAGGGAGGGTGTTAATGGCTGTAGCCACATTTTAAGTGTAGGAAATCAGTTTTTCAAAATGGTGTGAAATGTCTTTTTCCTAGTCTCAAAGCAATGTAGTAACAAAATGGAACATAGGGCAAAACTCACCCCCATACACACACACACACACACACACACACACACACACACACACAAAGTAATTTTTTCATTTATCCCAAGATGATCTAGTAAGGGAGAGATAAATGCTAAGGTTCCATAGAATAATTTCAATATATTCTAAAACCAAAATTCAAAATTTGGTTAAATAAACAGGTCACAATATTTGGTCCAGAAAGACAATGTTGCAATGAACACTCATGAGTGATGAGGGCCAAATGAGTGTTTAATGGCGAGTGGTAAAAAGGAAGTGTCTAGGCTCCTTGTGCTTGGGGTGGGGTTCCTTCTACAGGCCTTTAGAAGCATGCCTTCTAATAGAGCTGACAGGGCCTGAGACCACCACACCAATGGGGAGACGCTGTCAGCACGGAGCAGAAGCAGGCCAGCCCCGGTGGAGGGAACTGGGCACAGACCGCTCGGGTTAGAGCAGTGGTAGCTCTCAGTGCCTTTGGGGCCCATGGCCTGGTTTCCAAATGAAATCAATTTAACCTTCAGTGTATCACTTAGGCTCTGTCTAAAATAAAACCTAAAAAAACCCAGAAAATAGGGCACCACAATTCAAAATATGCTCCCTGGTCCCATAACCACACTCCCAACAGAGGACTGAAAAATTGACTTGTACGGTGAACCAAACAGATGAGCTCCAGATGGTAACAAAAATCACCTCCCCTGTAAAGAGCATATTCGATCCGGAACGCAAAGTTAACTGGACTGCAAACTGAAGTGTGTTGAAGGAAAGTGTAGACAGTGCAGCTTGATGCCCTAGAATGACAGTGGGGGCTCCTCCTCTGGGGGCTTGAGTCTGAGCCAGATCAAGCCTCTTACTGGATGTTGGTAAGTGGGTAAAATTTGTTGTTCAAATTTGGAGGCTTTGAGAGTGAAAGGGGGCACTTTTAACAATCAGTCTGGGACAGGAGGCATGAACTGAACTGAACCTGGGCACACTGAGATGCATGGTCACGATGGAGAAGTTTGTTTCTCTGGACCTCAGTTTTCCCATCTGTAAAATGTGAAACTGTGTTTCTTGCCTAACGGGCACTGTGAGAACTACAGGAGTTAACATACGTAAAGCACTTAGGAGAGTGTAGGGCACATAGCAAAGTCTCAGTGAACGCTGGAAACCAAGCCACTGCACATGCAAATATTTAAGTCAATCATTTTAGCCTCCCACTCAACTCAGTAAGCCAAATAGCAAAGTTAGCATGAAAAAGTGAACACATAACAAAAAACTGAGAATCATCATAACAAAAACTAAGACCCCTGAAAGGCTCCCAGTGCCTGGTGATGTAGGCACCTACACCCGTGAGAATGAAGGCTCTGAACTGATATGATAAACTTACCTGACCTTACAAGACCTCATCCCCTAGGCTCAATAACTTCGTAACAGCTAAGTTTATCATATCAGTTCAGAAAATAATAAACTCTAGGGAAAAAACCCGAAAGAAAGTACCTAAACACCTTCTGTAGTAAGTTTACTATGCATCCTTCCCCATCACTGCACGTGAGTCTACCCCCGTCCCCAATCCCCCACAGACACATTATCTCATTCTCCCTTCTCTGGATTCTTACAAGCAACAGAAGCCTCAAGAGGGTGGCACTGGCATAAGCCATGGGAAGGCCAAGAGAAGTGCTAACTGGTCAGTCCACACCTTCCCTGCCACCCCTCCAGAGGCACCTGAGACTGCCAACCTTCCCATCTCTGCCCAGCCCACACCCACAGGACCAACAAAGTGTTCATAACTGTGCCCATCCCTGCTTTGCAGAACCACTCCATGGAGCACCTGCACTAAACAGCTCTGGTTCTACACAACGATTCAGAAATAAAACTCGGGGATGCATAAGGCAGTTCATTAAACCATCCCATTCCCCAAAGCACTGGAACTGGTGTCTTTAGAGTATGAATAAATTGCCATGTGGTACCAGCTTCTTCAGATTCTTCTCAATAGCTTCCACCAAGTGAAGGGGGGAAAACAGAGAAATGAAAAAGACAAGTGGTCCTGCTCATCCTACAAAGTAAATGAAATTAGATGGGCTTACCAGTCGGGTGATTTTCCCCACACTTACAGGTGTCCCAGGAAAAGCAGACACAAAATCACAACACACCGCCATGTATTTAGTAAATGCTGATCACGTCTGCCCCTCACCATGGCAACAAGCAAAGTGAGGGGACTCAGGAAGCTGTGGGTGCCCAGCAACCTTTCCAGCAGCAACAGGACAAATGGGCCCACTCTTGGCAAAACTGGACAAGGTGACCATTGTCCCCAGTGTCCTCCTGTGCTGAAGTATCATCTGCCTGTCTGTCCTTCCTACTACCCTGAGGACCACCACAGGTCCCATTCTTGCTAACAGAAATTTATCTCATTCATTACCTGTAAGCTATTACTCTTATTCTTAGGCTGTGTGTGAGGTAGGTGAAGACCATGAAGGTCTGTGAAGTTCATGACTTGCCCCAGGTCACAAAGCTTGTATGCAGTGGGGGCAGTGGCCAAGACTCAGGCACCATGTTCCTAGTCTATCGGGGTCCCAAATTCAGTTCCTCCAGGGCCTGTCAGGTAATGTGAGTGAAGGCAGCCAGCCAGGCGGGGTCTGTGGTACACTGGAGAACAGGAGCCCCGTAGGAAAAGGGCAGCAGGGACCCAGCTCTAGGCTAGATCACAATCACATCAGGGAACACAGACTCACTGAAGGGCTTTGGTTTTTCAAAAGCAGCTCCCCAAAGTCCCCAGTAGCTTCAAAGCCCATTCAATGACAACAATTAACTGCTCTCATGATGTATCTGCTATACACCAAGCGCTGTTGCAGGTGCCAGGGAGATGGCAGTGGCAAAACAGACAGGCTTCCACCCCATGGTGCTTACAATCTAACTCCCTTCCCTTTAAACAGCTTATCCTCTTCCCTGTGTCATTGGCCATGACTTCTGCATCACCTTCTCCGCCCCTCACCATGGCCAGGCACAGTCTCAAACATGCTCTGAGGTTTACCTTTAACAATGTGGTTCAACTCTGTCCTTGAACCTCACTTTATTTATAATTAATGCCTGGTCAGTTTTTACATCTTGAAGGTTCTAATTTAATATTTATGGAAGAATCGAAATGCACCACCCTCCCTCTTAAAGTGTCAGCACGGTTCTCGGAGCACACAGACCGTGGACGAGCGTGGCACGCTGTGAGCACAGGTAAAGACCCCTCAACAGGCTTGAGTTCCAGGGAACGGCACTCAGTCCATGAGGACGCATTTATGGAGCCTCTACCACGCGTGCCAGGCACTATCTGGGGCTCTGTGGTTACATCTGCGGAAAGTAATAGACAGAAATCAGTGTCCTTGAGGAATCTGTGGCACAATGGCAGTATTCCTCTCTGAAACTGGTACTCAAGCCCACCAGCAATGTGGCATGTGTGATTTCAGTCACAGCCAAAATGAAGGGGGGGGGTGGTTTGTGAGAGAGAAGAAAGAAGTGGAACAGCCAGTCCACTGATAGCTGACTGCGTGTCCACCACCTTGAGACTCCAGGAACCAAATGGGAAGGTGAATTAAAGGATTGGAAGAAGTAAACTATGAGTGCAGGGAGTGCTCTGATGGTTGCTGTCCTCTCAGAAGTGGGGGCATGCAATGAAAATGCAAAAGAACATCGCTGTATCAACAGAAACATGGTCCCTGGGGAATGGCACCTAGCCTCCAGCTACTTACTGGTCCCTACTGAGGGCCAGGCATGCTCGGTGCCAAGAAAGATCCTGAGAATGTAAAACGAGGGAATCCCCTTTGGAATTCTGCTATCTAATAATCACAGGCCAGATTATGAGCTGGCCTGGGTCATATTCACATTTTTCATGAGGCACTGGTGTCATCATTATATGAACAGCCACTAACGTGGAGTCAGTTTAATAAGTACTGGGGATTGTGGAAATTCTGAGTGGCTATGGTTGCCTCCAAATGGGGAAGTGGAAGGCATATATCAATTCTACTCAAGGTTTTTTAAAGTATTTTTCTATCACAGTGGGGTTGATAAACTGATGTTTGGCGCATTTTTTTTTTAAGCTCTTGGATAAATTTTGTATTTTGCCTTTCTCTCTCCAGCCTATTGTGAGACAAGAGAATCAGAATTTGGGGATGGAGAAGCCTTCAGGAATAACGTGGTCTAATTATCTGTTCCACATCTTTCCAGGTACATGGGAACTTGGCTTTCCTGAGAGATTTCCGGTGGCGTGAAACCAATGGCCTGATGAGGTGGCCCATTCTACAAGCAGAAGGCTTTCTTAGAAAATTCTTCCCCTCATACTGAGCCAAAACATGCCTTGCTGTGGCCTCCCTGCAGCACTGCAAGGTCTCATTCCTGAGACATACCCAACTGCATTTGTGTTTCTTTTAGCAGCTGAACTTCCCCAGAAGCTACAGATCTCTCATTTCAGGGCAGTCTTCAAGAAGTACTAACTCCCATCTCAGCACAGCCTGCCCCCAGGGCTTCCCTAAGAAAGGAACAGAATCTTCCACCACCATATTGAGAAACTGTGTGTCAGCACCTCAAAAGGTCACAGGCACCTGTTAATGTTCACCACCATCATTCTCCCCTGACCTTCAAACACCACTCATAAAAAAGGAACAAAGAAGAAATCTGATCCATCACAATCAATAGAAGAGAAAAACAAACAAACAAACAAACAAACAAACAAACAAACAAACTCTCTGCAGAGATGCAATAAATGCTTTTTTTGTATGGTAATAGCATGAACCTACTTGGAATCTCTACAGTTCACATGGGACCATCATCTGGGGGCACATTATTAGAGACACCCAATTCCAAGCTGCCAAATAGATCTCTCCACCTAAATCTCAGTGTGTTCAAGACCAAACTCATCCTCACTATAATTTCCCTCGCCCTCCAATTCTGCTCTCTTGGGTTCTGTTCAATTAACACTAGACATCTCAGTGTCCATCATCCATTCAAAACTATCTACTGGACACCTACTACGGGCACCTTTCTTTCATCAACTTTTGTGACAAAGATTGCTATTACCAAACTCATTTCCTCTGCTTCCTGGACACAAAGAAGCTGTACTCTCCAGCCTTCCTTGTCCTTGGGTGTAGTCGGAATACTGAATTTTAGGCAATGGGACATGAGTGGAAGTGATGCATCTGCCAGGGCACCCTCTCCCATGCTCTTTCTCTCTTCCACCAGCTGGAATGATGTCCCAGGGCAACCTTACAGGCTATGCGTTGAAGATCCCCCTGGGTCTCTAAATGACTGTGTGGAGTGGATCCTTTCCACACTCTCGGTCTGCGAGTGAGTGAGAAATACAGTACCATCATATCTGAGCCAACATATACTTGTTTGGTGGCTGATTTGTGAGCAGCACTGTAACCAGTACATCTTCCATTTCCAATTCATTCATTCCTCCATTCTTTCATAAACATTTCTCAAAGACTGACTATACTCCAGGCATTGGAGAGGCACTGGGGAAATAAAAATGACTAAAGGAGGTCACAGGTCTACCTAAACCAGACAATTAAAATCCAGTATAAATGATCTCATGGCGATGTGTATGTCTTAAGTTAGTCACAGTGGAAAGATCTGAGACTTCATTTTGAATTCTAGGCTGGTTAAGCTGCTTAAATACCTAAGTGTGTTAGCATCTTCATCCATAAACAGAAGCAATACTCCTTCCTGCCTAGTGTCAGGTGGATTAAATTGAATGAAACAGTGTATACAAAAGCATTCCGTCAACTATAAAGTACTTTGCAAATGTTAATTTAATTCACTGCAATTGTCCTAATCCAGGACCTGTTATTCGTGAAATATTGCACCAGCATCCTCATTAGAGTTTCTACCTAAAATTCTACCTATTCTTAATGAACAGATTAGTGAAGGTAACTTTTCTCAGTCTGAGCTTGGATTGGTCATTTCCTTATGCAAAAAAGTCTTCCAATACTCTGCAATGCTTACAAAATGAAAGTCAAACATCTTAGCTCAGTATTCAAGGCCCTACATAGCACAGTCCCAAATTAATTGTTTTGTTTTGTTTTCCAAATTAATTTTTAAGTCCGTATCAACCTCTGTGCAAGTCCAAGCTTTTCTTCTACTTCGCCCACATGATGTTCTAGCTAACACACCATTTCTACAATGTGCCACACTTTTTCACCTCCTTGCCTTGGTTTTTCTTTGTCTTGTTTTGTCCTTCACCACCATCTCTCCCCATTGAAACCTCCAAAATTTTTAAGGTCCAGCTCAAATATCACCAGCTCCCTAAAAATCTCTCTCCAAAAACACTTTTCAGAACCTCACCCGCCTCTGCACTACCACACAGCACTTAGTCTGAGTATTCTCCTCCACTATTGATAGATAGCACCTTCATTTTGAATAGCCTATTGTCTTTAGGAAGGAAAGAGAAAAGGAAATGTGAGCATTTAATAAAGGCACGTTACACTGAAGAAGAAAGTTCAGAAGGCATTCCAATTACTTGCGGCTGAATCACCAAAAATAGACAAATTACAAGAGCAATGGAATTCTCTCGATTGTCAGAAAACTATTTCTGTGCTTTAGGATCTATTATATTCAGGGGATGCCTTATAAAAGCTATTACATGGAACTTCCATGTTGAAAGTCACTTTTACAAGAAAAAGTATAATCCTATCAGCAGAAGAGTAGAACCAAAGTTCAAAGTCACTAATTCATTTCCCCAGTCAATTCTTCTTTGCAGATTTTAGTTCAGTCTTATTTTAGAAAAATGAGAGAAACACATTTGTTAAATTGTCCCACTGATACCACGTAAGCAGAAAGCTTCTATGTTAGTGTTTTTATGCAACTAGCCATGAGTGGCAAATTTTTCATTCATCTGCATATATAAAGTTAAAAGTATTCATTGATAAAAAATAATTTAAGTCACTCTTTCTGTCAACTGAGAGTTTGCTTCATTTTGTCCCTTAGGATTAACAAAGGGCGGAGAGAAGCTGGGGACTCTCTCCATATCAACGCCTCTACTCTAGATACTGAATTCATGAAAATCTTAATAGAACATACATACCACACGTACAATGCTAACAGTATTTTCTATCATCTATTCTTGCAACAAACTGGGCTAAAATGCAATTCGAGTTCCTTGAAGATATTTCTCTATAGAATAGAGAAGAATGAATTTCTATCAGCCTGTGAGTGAGAGGATAGGGTATGTAACTGGGAATTCTTAAAAAAGATTAAAAAGTACTACTCCTTTTAGACAATTTAAGTACTTTTTCCTGTAAATAACAGAATAGGAAATTACTTGTGGCCACAGATATGCTACTCTAACATATATTAGAAAATGCTTTCCAGAAACTGAAAGAAACTGTATCTATCATAAGCGATTGATCAAAACGCGTGGAATTCAGTGCAGACCATTTCCTGAGGAAAGCCATATGAAAAACAGTAATACACACACAGGAGTCCAGCAAACAACTAATCACTGGCCACTAGGTGAATTGAGTAAGATATGCTCTATGGCATAAGCACAGTACATTTTCTCAGCCTGATCAAGCACAACCAGCTTCCTCGCTGCATATGTTAACGCTAAGACAACAGTTAAGGAAAAACTGTTCACTGCGTAGTGCAGTCCAAAGCATTCACACAGTCGTGCTAGGATCTGAAGGCAAAGCAGCCCCGGGCAGGCACTGGAGCGCGCTTACCTCCAGAAGTGAAAAGCGAAGAGAGGACTACAGGGACTGCCTGGGCTGGATGGGGTTGGACTCAGGCTCCTTGGAGTGAGACTGAAAGTTAAAATAATGTCATTCCAAGTGGGAGAAATGATGGCAGTATAAACACTACAGCTCATTGAAAGGACTCTGTTCCCTCTAGGCCAGAACCATCACAGCTCGCTTATCAGGACCACTAGGTAATCATCTAATCACGTGCCCCTTTCTGGCTCTCAAACGGAGAACAAGCACAATGCTTCCTGCTGAAATTTACATTCTCAAAACCACTGCTGCCATTTTTATTTGTGCCTTTCCTTTGTCACAAAACAACTTGGCAGATATGTTCGACATGCGATGTTTGCAAAGAAAATCCACTGTTTTTTTTTTTAACATTGAGTATATTCTATTTCTGATTCAGAAGCAATGGTAAATCTATAGAAGAGCTATCAGACCACAGAAATGAAAATTGAAGTTAAATACTGCAGCTTTTTAAAAGCAAAGCCAACAAACATTTCCATAAAGGAAGATGCATTTTTAAGCACTTTGCAGTGAAAAGTAGCCAACATGTTCTCTAATTCTCAGGGGGCAATGGTAAAAAGTGTTCTTATGTTGATATTTGTAATAAGTAACTACAAAATTTCTCATATATGGCTATAAAGTATTTTCCTCTCCAAAGAGGTTTTTTCAAATTCATCTGTAACGGGCCATTATAATTTCTATTCTCACCAACCCATCCAAACCACCAAGGGTATTCACCAGCCAACTCTCAAATATTCAGCATGGGGTGATCTTACAGTCTCTTTAACTCCTTTACTTTTGGCTTCATGGCTCTTCTCTTTTAGGGAGGAAGTGAAACTTAAATTTATCAGATATCTTATAACAATTTTGCCAATATATCTAATCTATCTAAGTATGAAGTTAATACTAGTCAATTCCCAATTATTTTCACCTGGCAAAATCAAAGTAAGAATTAGCTAGGTATTCTGGTACCAATTCTTAGGTTGAATTGAGTGCTGGAAACTCCTGCTACATTTTATTGAGTTTTTAAAAGAACATTCTTCTGCCTCTCCTTTGGACCATGACTCTACATTGTACCACATTTTCCTACCCAAGAGAAAGGTGTCATGGAACTGAGTTACATTTTGGCT
The DNA here is from genome assembly GCF_009834535.1 of Camelus ferus. Lineage (NCBI taxonomy): Eukaryota > Metazoa > Chordata > Mammalia > Artiodactyla > Camelidae > Camelus > Camelus ferus. Next base: position 44,666,152 of record NC_045698.1, on the reverse strand, counting down.
AATTCAAGCTGGTTGTGCCCTTCACTGAACAGAGAAGTGGCAACAGTAACTAAAATCAGATTTGAGCATTTTAATGCCATCCTTTTTCCCCATTAGGTGGATAATTGAGACTTGGCTCTATTTGTTTTAAACCAAAATGTTACTGTTCAAAATGTTCCAATTGACTTAACAGAGTAACATTTTATATCTTCTAAAACCATTCTCTGGTTTGGTGCCAGTACTTGGTAAACTGACGGATTGTTTTCCTTATACATTCAGAGCACAGTCAAAAGCTGCTGCTTTTAAACATACTGGAGTCTAACTTAGCAGCTCATTGGAAAGCTCTCATGAACGTCCACAGATACAGCCATCATTTAATCTAAGTACAGTCTTACCTGTTCCTTCTGGTCCTAAAACAGGCATGCAAAGACACTGAAGCAACTCCACGCCTCCAAGCTGAGACACGTTAACATGTGTGCTATGAAGTGCCTATGAACCTAATTCTATATTAAATTGAAAAAAGGAGGAAAAAAATCCAATTTCTCAGAAATCAGAAAGCCAAGCATCGGCCATTTATATGTCAGAAATTTTTGGATTAATTAATAATCCATTCATTTCTAAAATACTTATATATTTAGTGTCTCACATCCAGGATTTCAATTTCTGAAACAGGAATCAGAAACTGCCTCATGTTATTCATAAATCAGATGGAAAATTCTGAATTGCATCTACAGAGTATAAAATACGCTAGTGTAATAGTCCATGCTGCAGTACCTATGAAATTAACTCTCCTGAAAGAAAAACAGCAATGTCTCATGAGAGAACATTCAAAGCTGTTCTGAGTAGTTGGTCTGTTATAAGGTTCCCCAAATAAATAAAATTACATATATTAAAACTGCTCTTAATAAAATCAATGATAAGACTTTCTATTTTAACAGTTCTCTGCAGTGGTAAGAAACTGAATTTACTCAGACTGCAGAATTAGCTTTCTCAAATGAATGTAAAATTAATTACCTACCTAAGAGTGGTTTTATTTTTCAAGGTGAACAAAACATTCAAAGTGAATTTCACGCTAACACTACAATGACATTGAAGGGTGGTCCTCTATTCTACTGTCTCAGACTCCTCAGGTAGAGGAGTGAGCTGTTTTTAGATGCACAGTAACATTTATCAGGGTAGAGGCCAGATCGAGGGGGTGTGGTCTGAGACCAAAACAAAATCCTGGGGAACCCCCTGTGCTGGGCTGACTCATATGTCCTACGTCATCGCTGGCAAAGTCATAAGATTTGTGGCATACCCCAGTCTCTGGAATTATACAGGGAACAATGGATACAACTGAGTCTGTATTTTAAAAAGTAACTTTGATGTATCTCCTGTTAATGTGGTCAAGATACCAAAAAAGAAAGAAAGCAGAGGTGTGATGTGAAATGATAAACGCCAAGTCCAAAGACAACAACCAGGGAGCAGCACAACCAGAAGCAGTGGCAAAAGCGAAGCGGGGGGTTAAAGCTGTCGTTCCTGGGCCTGGAACACAGCCACAGGCATCTGAGCTGTGTGTTTCCAGAATGTAAGAGGGAGGACAGCTAAGTAGAAAGATGAGTGCATGCCACCCAAATATTTCACACAGATGAGGAGGGCTGAACGTCAGGGTGGAGAGCGGGCAACACAGAAGGCAGTGGGTATGCACTCTCTGTATCTCTATTACATGAAAAGCCACATCTAGCAAGAAGGTTGTAGGAGCCCTCCAACTTTTTGCAGCTGAGCACCTGTTAGTAAAAATTCACTGTATAATTTTAAAGCAAGAACTGATTAGGAAAGTACTCAAATCACTTCACAAATGTACTTTTTTTTTTCTTTTCTTTCATCTATTAATTGAGAAAACAGTTTCCCTTGTATATGACGCATCTACAGGATTCAAAAGGAAGAGTTACTGCTTGGAACCAGGCACAGGTCTCACCTGCAGTCTCCTCCTGGAAGAAGTCCAGTATAAGATGACTGGGATTGCCCAGATTTCAACAAAAATGTAATTTTCTATCTGTATTGCAAGTTAGAAGGCAGACTTCTCTTTTTCTACAAGATTTCTATTTCACTGTTTATCATTTTAAGTGTGCCAGCACAGACTAACTCAGAGCTTCTGCATCTCTGACTACCAGATTTAAAATAAAAATTTGCTGACACTTCCTGCATCACAGATGTTCAACTTCTGCGCCACAAATTAGATGTGGGCATTTGACGTGGCTCCATCAAATCCCAGGGCAGTCAGATGCTTTAATGGGTTAAAAAGAGAGAGAGAGAGAGAAACACAGCAAAGCAAACACAGAGCTCAACTAGGTAAACACACTGCATGCGGTAGTTGGAGACTCTGCAGAGAGGATGCAAAATGTACCACAGTTCATTAATATTCGGTTGCACAGATAAAACATGGACCACATCTAATGAGTGTCACAGATAACCCTTCTCTTGCACTCTTCTCCACTGTAATGTCTTCTGTTGTTCAATGCAGACAGAGGCCCTTCTTTAGAAAAAGACGGCATGGGGATAAACAAACAGTAAGAGAGAGGGAGGAAAAGAGAGACTCAGCACGGCCTGCTGATACATTCTTTCACAATGAGCTGTTAAGCTGTTTCCAGCACTGAGGTTTAGGAACTTTAAATATGCAGCAGTGCTTTTCCTCTGACTGCAATGCAAAAAGGCTGGGTCTGGGTTTCCACATTAGCCGAAACCAAATGCCATACATTTAAGGCAGGTTCCTTCCACCTCACACTGCAGTGCTCTGAGGCTGTCAGTACAAACAAATGCTAAATAGCTATTGGTGGCAGGGACGCGAGTGCCATGCAGAAAGCATTAAAATATTAAAGAGAGACAATACTTACTCCAAGGTCAGCCCCGGAATCTGCAGCCTTTCCCGCTGGGCTTTCATGGTTGTTATATGTCACCACACTCTATTGTAACCATGACACATAGTCCCTGCCAGCGTCCCGGCGATGACACAGAGCCGAAAAGGAACCTCTATAAAGGGCTGGACTAACAACCTCTCGAGGGGGAGGGGGATCCTGCAAGTTTGGGTCCTTCCACCTCTCGCCGGAACCCGGAGATGCCAGCCGCACTCCTCAGGTTAACGGCAGTGCACACTGCACTGATTTCGTTAAGGGAATGAGGCTTTCGGCTCTGCATATCAAGTAATTGGGTTTCTGATTTTTTTTTTTTTTGAAAGAAAGTCGCTCCACTCACAGACCCAGTTTTCACCTCAGTGAAATGAAAAGTCCTTTTCACCACGCAGACTGGAAAGAAAAATAACAGAGCAATGGCATCATACTTGTAAAAGAGTTGATCTCAGCAAACCTCAACTATTCCCCACCTCCCAGGGATGCTCCTGAGAAGAATTTGGCCACCCTGAGGAAGCTGAGCTTATCCTGTCCTTGGTGGAGTTAACAAAATTAGTCATGTTCCACAAGAAGGGCTCAGGGAATGGTACCCAATGAAAATAATTAGATTTTTTTTCTATATATGGCAATCATCAGAAAGAGGAATAAACTAACTGCCTTAATTGGGGGGAAGTTGAACTCTGTTGTGAGGCAGAGACTTGTGTGAACAGGCAGAACCCTGCAATGGGAAAATACCAACTGCAAGCACAAGAGGCAGGCGCTTGTATGTTTAAGCTGACTTTTAAGAACATCGCAGGGCTACATACTTCACATAAGTAAGCACACGTGAATAAGGAAGGAAAGGGAGAACATATATTCTGGAAGCCTGAGAGTTCATCCCGCATTTACTTAATGGACAGGTTTTCACAGTATTCATAACTTGGGACTAAGTATGCTTCCATTGTCACGGACAAAGAACGTATCTGACTCACTTCCTGTAATGCATTTTAAAATGTTTTAAAATCTGGCCACTGTTGGTTGGTTGAGAAGAAGTACTAGAACAGACCCACATTTTATTTTAGCAAGATTCTTCATTTTCAAGCGCTGCAAGGCTACATACACACAGCCAAGCTGCGGTGAAACAATTGTGTTCAAATGGTTACTTTTAAAAGGCCGTGAAGTCAAACTACACCTTTTCACAGATGACAAAGCTACGGGCGCACAGTTGGTGGTGGTGCTGGAATTAGATTCTGGTGTTTACTCCTGTCCCAGGGACCGTCACGTACAGGGATGAAGTGTGCAGTTGTTCTGGTTGCGCCCTACACTAGGATGCTGAAGTCCAGCCTGCTTCCCACTTCACCAAGCCTGTGCCAAGGCTCTGGGCTGCTTCTGTCCTATCTTTTTTCACTTTCACAACATCGCCCTCAGCTCTGCACTCATCTAGAGGGTCACCTATTTCTAAACCTACAAAGCTGCATGAGGGTGAGAGGAAATTCAGATGACCTTCCTGGAACCCCTCTCTGCAACCTGCCTGCCAACTTGCTCTGAGACATTTGTTAATGTTACTTCCCCTTTTGTGTGAGCTGACACAACTAACCAACCCTGCTCCTTTTTAGGGGCAATAAACCCACTCCCGCTGGGAATACAGTCATTGGTTAGTCCCCATAGGAAAGCAGACAGAAATGTAAACAAGGAACTGTAATTAGTATAAAAGCATAACAATAAGAAATAATAAAGATATAATGGAATACAGAGGAAGCAAGATCAACTTTGTTCCCCATCCTCCCCTCCCCCATGCAAATTAGCTCCTTTGCAATGCATACTATCCAGAATCGCCCCATTCTTTCCACCTGAACCACGTGATCCAAGATAGACTGTGTCTAGGCTAGATCACTGTAGTCTCCTGCTAACTAGGCCCTCTACTTCCTCCCTGCTACCCTCTTACCCTTTTTGGCCACATGAACTCTCAAAGAATCTGTTCCAAAATATATCACTCCTCTGTTCAAAATCCTCCAATAGTTTCCCCCTTACTCCAAGTAAAAGCCAAAAACCTAGCAAATTTGGCCAAAAAATGGGATAATTGAGCATCAGTAAGAGTGATAATGGCAATGTATTAAAATAGATGGGAATTTAAAGTCATGAGTTCAAGAAGATAAGGAAAGAGGGGGAAAGGAAGGAAACCAGCCAGCCAGCCAGGGCCACCTTTGAGGATGCCAGAAAACTACCCCATTCATTCTGAAAACTGGTAAAGGGAAAAAAAAAATCAAGCTCTTATCCTGATTTCTCTATGAATTCTACCTCATAGATGGGAAATGATTCTTTTCATGGAAGTATTCAAAGTAGTAAATAAAGAACGAATGACAAAATTAGATGATCACCATTTTTTCAAACCCAACACCAATCAGTAGATCTAGGCCATAAGCAACAAGGACTGCTGACATCACAGAGACAACCGGGCCCTGTATGATTCTTGATGCAAAGCATAGGAAGTGGTTTTACCAAAAAAGCCATATCACCTCTGGATACAACCAACCTCTACATCAAAATATCATCCTATAGTAGTGACAAAGGAACATGTTAATATCACAGAGACATGATCAGCAAAAGCTAGACTGTGAAAGCCAGAACAAATGATCTAGTTTCTTAAACATTTTCAAAGGAGGAGGGGGAAAAACGATGGAAAGGGAACCTAAACATTAAAAAAGACTTGAGACTTATCAACTAATCGCAACATATAAACCTTTTTTGGGGTCTTGGTGTCAAACACATAAGCATTCAGACAATAATCAGCATGACACACCACACACACGCGTGCGTACACACACGTACGTGCGTACACACACACGCGCGTACACACACACACGCGTACACACACACACGCGTACACACACACACACAGGGTATTTGTTAATGCTAATCAGCTGTTTTTAAGTATCAAGTTGGGATCAGGATCATTTTTAATTCCTTATCTTCTAGAGACACTCCCCAAAATATTCATAGATAAAATAAAATGTCTAGGCTTTTCTTCAGATTAATCTGGAGAGGGAGATTAAGACATAATATATATAAAAGAAAACTGCCCATGAGTTACTATTTATTAAACCCAGGTGATGGGTAGATGGGGGCTCATGGGAACTGCTCTGTCTAGTACATGTTTGAAATTTTCTGCAGTAGAAAACTGAAGAAGAGTTCTTACCATGCCCACAAAGCTCTGTGTGACAGGTACAGACCCACCTTCCTGGCCTCCCTGGCTTCCTCCCGGACAGCTCCCACCCTCACTCCTGGCAGTTCTTCTTGTACACAAAGCACATTCCTACCCTACGGCCTTGCACTTACTGCTCCCTCTGCCTGGAACTCCTTTCCCCTGAGACATCCAAATGTCTTGCCTATTGGAAATTGCAAGCTTTCTCCACACCTTGTGTTTCCTTCTCATCCAGAGGTATTTTTCTCCTCAGTACTGATCATCACTTGACATATTCTGTACTGATTTGCTGATTGTCTGTCTTCCCCTAAGAGAGGAGGCTCCAAGAAGGTAAGTGGGTCATGTGCATCTCCAGTGCCAAGAAGGGCCCACAGGTATTCAATACATGACTACTGAAAAATGAAATTCCCCTTCCTATATTGCTGAAACCACCAACCAAAGAGATTCACTCTCCTTTTTCTTATCATTAGAGATCCACACAGTGTTAGATAACTTAAGTGTCAGAACCGTGACCTCAGAGAGTGGCCTTCAAGAAACTGGAGAATCAGGCCATGTTCAGATACCCCATGAAGACCCAAAAAGACCCTGCCGGCTGGAAGGCACACAGCAAGGGCTAGCTGCACACACATCCGTGCACAGGAGAAGACTAAGGTTACTCTAATGTGCTATGTTTTGACGGCAGGTGCATAGGTGGGGGAGGACATTGGTTTAAACTACTTTGGAATGACTGAGAACACATGCACAGAGGCCAAAGTCAAGCAGCCTTCTATTCTTACAGGGAAGGAACACCAGTCATAGCAACGGTGTGAGATGGGCTTTGAACAAGCCCAGGGCATGGCTGGCTTAAGCCTGGGTCCTTTTGTGTATTCTCTAGGGCAGTACTTCTCAGCCAGGAGTGGTAGTGTCTGGGGACCTTTCTGGTTGGGAGGAGGGTGCTGCTGTGGGCATCTGGTGGGCAGAGGTCAGGGACGTTGCCGAACCCCCTGCAGTGCCCACGACTGCCTTCATGACAAAGAATCACCCAATCCCACATCAGGAGTCCTGCTCTAAGAACCCTGCTGTGAAGGCAAGCACTAATTTCTACAGGACCCTCAGCATCACTAACCAGCATGAAACATTCTGGTTCTGATTTCATCGCACTCAGGAAAAAAACAAAAGAGCAGTCTTATTGTTTGTTTTATCTTCCAATATCACCTCTCTCAGCAACATTACTAACCTAAGAGTAGGTCATGCTCCCGTCCTGTTTTCAGGGGGAATGGCTTTTGACAGCCAGAGCCCCAGAAGTGTCTAGAAATCACAGAGATCTAATTACCAGGGTCTCCATGCCACACATGAACAGCAACCTAGATACTGAAATCTGCAAAGCAAGACAACCCAGCTACAGTCAAACAAGCTCCTGGCGGCGCCGAGGCCCCAGCTGAAGGGACGTCTCACACATCCAGCCAGGTATGGGATCTGAGGCACAGGGCAGCTGAGACTTACACATAAGGGTTTGACTTCTTAGATGGAATTCAAGGGACAGACAGCAGGTCAGTCTGTATTTTTTCATTTTTTGTCTCTCCAGATTCAAGGCTTCCGCAAGAATGATACAAAACCCTAAGGCAAGAGTGAAAATGCACATCACTCTCCCTGGATATTCAATTATTTATATATTCTTAAAAGGTGGGCATGGTTGAAGAAAATGTCCAAAAAGGTGTGTGTGTGCTCCCTTTTAAAAGTCACATGACCCAAAAGTACTTAGACCACATTATTAGCATTTTCTCTCCCTCAGTAGCTGATATCACTCCTTTCAAAATGTTTTATTCAGCAGTCCCTGTTCTAGGTGTGAGAGGGAGAGCGAGCAGTAGATGAGACAGAAAGACTCGTCTATGGAGCCCAGTTAAGCCGGGGAAACAAAGGACACATAGATCACTTCTGATAAGGACAGGTACTGCGCAGGCACCGTCACAGGTGACATGATGATCAGTGACTTGGGGAGCAGACAGTGCTTTTAGATTAGGACCAGGAGGACTTGGTGATGCACAAGCTTCATTTGCAGGATGAAAAGGAGCCAGTTCATGAAGAGTCAGGAAAAGAGAATACAGGCAGAGGGAACAGCAATTGCAAAATCTCTGAAGCTGGGACAAGGTTGACTCATTTCATGGCCATAACGAAGGCCATGTGTCTGACGTGAAGTAATGTAACTACAAAATGCAAACTTTTTGAGCATTTATGTAATGCATGGTATTGGGGAGGGATGCAATGATGGAGCCTACGTAAGTTTGGTTCTTAAGGATTTTATCATTTAGCAAAATAGGAGGAAGGACAGGATAAAAAGTTACAAGAGGGAATAGCTTTATCTTCTATATGCCATGAAGATAAAAAATCAGGTCTTGATTTTTGTGACACCTTTAATAATAAGCATTAAAATTTTAAGCAGGCCTTTTTGAAAAGCCAGTTAACGGCTTCTGAGGACTCTTCAAAGAGCAGGTAACATGAGGCCGTCCACATGTGTTCATTCATTGAAGGACATTGATCAAGTGCTTCCTCCAGGCAAGACACTGGAGAAGCAAGATGACTAAGATAGGATGCCTCCTAGAGGGGCATGACGAGTAAAGATCAGGGCAGAAGCATCTTCCACTCCTTCCCCCCTCCCTGTCTCCTGCCCTCTCCTGTTCTTCCCTCAAACACAGTAATACCCTTCTCAACAGAGAGGGCTCATCACCAGCATCTACAGAGTTTGCTAAAGACATTTTAAGACACATAAGGTATCAAATTAACCACCTGTACACCTTTTCTGAAGAAACTACTAGGGGATATGTTTCACCTTAACAATGAGGTAAGCCATTTAAGAGAAATGCATATGATCAAGGACAGGGCAGTGTAGGGAGAGACGTGAAGGGAATTACCAGGATGAGGGTAATGATGGTAAAAGGACACCCCAAGAAAACAGCCATGCAGCAGACCTCGAGAGCACACAGACCAGTCTGCAACAGAAAGGTGGAGGTGTCCATCAATGGATGAACAGATAAACCAGATATGATATATACATGAAGTGGAATGTTACTCAGCCTTAAAAGGGAAGAACATTTTGACATACACAGTAATATGGGTGAACCTTGAAGACATTATTCGAAGTGACACAAGCCAGCCACAAAAGGAAGTGTCTAACTCCAATTTTATGAGGTGCCTAGTATAGTCAAATTCCTAGAAACAGAAAGTGGAGTGATGGCTTGCCAGGGGCTGGGGGAGTGAGTGTGTAATGAGTCTGGGATTTCAGTTTGGAAAGATGAAAAGGTCCTGTGGAGGTAAGGTAGTGACAGTTGCACAACAGTGTGAAGGTACTTAATGCCACAGAACAGCATACTTAAAAACATGGTAACTTTTGTTATATATATTTCACAATTAAAAAAGAAAAGAAAAGAAAAAGTGTATCTATCCTATGACTCTACTTATCTGAAGTTCAAAATCAGGCCAAACCAATTGACACTATTAGAAGTCAGGAGAGTGGTGGTAGGGGTGGGACATTGTTGGGGTGGTACTGACAGGAGGTATAAAGGGGACTTCTGAAGCACAAATAATGTTGTTTCTTGACCCAAGTGCTGGTTATATAAATGTACACAAATGGGGAAAATTCCTCAAACTTGTGAATCTGGGGATTCCTCAAAAATCTCAAGCTGCATCTCTCACAAAAAGCATAGAATCTATTTTAGAGGTTTTACAGCTTTCTTACACACATCTCTTTTTTAAAAAGTTATTTATACTCAGCCTTATTCCATGCAGTATCTGAGGCAGTATGTAAGAATACACACACACACTACTCAATAACTTCTGGTTAAATTAACACATGAAGCAAAGTAAAAAGTAAAAGTCAATTAAATCAGAACCAAAGAAAACAGAAAATGGAACAAAAGGACAAATTCATGGGAAAATACGAACCCAAATATTCAGGAAACACAGAATGCTAAAGTAAAGGGGTAAATTTTACAGAGCTATCTGAGAGCAAAGTAATTAATCACTTGCCCAACATTATACAGCTATTAAGTGACTGAGCCAGGATTTTAAATCAGATTTTCTCACCCAAAATACTTTGTTCTTTTTACTAAAGTACAGTATATTTTTCCAGGTCACAAAATATAAACACTGAATTACTCTACAAAATGATTTCAGGAGCACTTTTCTAGGTAATATTTTCTACATATTTAATTCACACCAAAAACTGATTTTCAATAGCATTTTGGAAAACATATTGTGTAAAGCCAAATGCACTCTGGATACATAACCCAAAGAAAAGCTAGTAAACTCTTTTTGAGGGGCTGGTAAACTGTCAAAAATGGCCAATAAACAGAAATATTAGATTAAATGACACAGGGCTTGTAAGAAGCTTCACAAACTACGAAGCACTTTCCCAGGGTGGTAACTGATGGAAGACCGCTTGTCTCCACGCTCGGCCCCACAGTTACTTCCTGTCTGGATAGATCATCATGGGTACAGGATACACAGCAGTGTCCTTGGTATCTTCTATTTTTGTTAAGTGCTTAATTACATGTGGCCTGACCCCTTATCAGCCCCACCATCTTCTTTCAGGAGCTCAGCCCACACACGCAGAGTTCCTCATTAGAGAAAAGCTCTCTTTACAGGTTACCCTCATGATGTCTGATTTTAAATTTTTTTTAAATTTTCTCATTGTGAATTTACACAACTAAGGCATTTTCCACAGCTGAAACTCTGTGAAGTTTTTATAAATAATAGATGCCAAACAGAGACCTAAAAGAGGTAATGTGAAGATGGACAAATGAAAGAAAAATCTTACTTTTTTAAATACGAGGAGGAGAATGGTAAATTTAAAACAATCAAAAGAAAGAAGGAAAAACTCAGATGATCACCAGTGAATTTTAAACACAAAGGGCCATATGCAATAGTTAAGCGATTTTAGGGAAACGTCATCAACATTTGTGAACACAGGTTCTGAAACCTGGGCCAGACAATGTGATAAGAAGAGGCACAAAAGTTTTCATCATCACTAAAGATCTATGGTCTTAAAAACGCTCAACTTTTTGAAATTTCTGCCCTGAACATATCTTTTATAATTGCAAGTCAAGCATATTCTTCAGTTGTTATGAAATGCTACGATGAGCTGATAGCCCTTAGCAGATGACCCATATGTGTGTGTTGTTCTGCTGTTCGAAGTCATGGTAACAAAAACATCAGAATTACATGACTAGGTGCAATGCATGCAGTGGAGGCTAGCAGAGCAATGGAAATACAAATGCTATTTCTTTATATTGAATGTTTGATAACTATCATTCCTCCAGCAAACATTTACTGAATACCTATTATGTGCACCATGCTGGAAATAACAGAGAAAATCAGTATTTCCTAGTTTTGTTATAAAATGTTTTCTTGGCTTAAAAACAGAATTTTACGGGAAAGGTTTCATTGGCTCTATTCTGGGAGTTGGAAGGGAGGGAAGGAGGGACACATTGACCCAAACTTGTTTTCCTTAACAACAGTCTTTACATTGATTTTCATCCGGATAATCGAAGCTCTGTTGGACAATAGAAGAGGTGAAATTAAAGACCGGAAAGAGTAACGCTGGCTTTGTGGTCACACTATCTGCTCAGACTTAAAGCATTCTGTGTGAGCAAAAGAGAAAATGGGGCTCACACTTGTCTACATCAATTAGCCAAGCAACACAGAGAGTCACATGCTGTTAATGTGATATTTTCCATCTTGATCAATGTGTATTTGTTAAAGTTTTTTTTGTTTTGTTTTGTTTTAAAGAGTGTGTAGCTTTTAAGAGCTGTCCCCCAAGTACAAATCAGCTGGCCAGCATGGTATCATGAATCCAAAGATGAAAACCAAAAAGAGAATGCAATCTGAAACACAAGTATCACTGTCTGGTAATCTGAAAATCCTTCTCACCAGCTGCCATCTTTTCCATTGAAAAACACAATCTTTCAATGCAAATACAGCACCTTCTCAGAAACACTAGGAATTACTGAAATAAGCATTTTATAAAATCTAAAGATCAATGAATTTTGCAAGAATATCAAGTGATTGCTGAGTTATATACATGGAGAAAATACAAAATGCATTCCATAGAAAAATGTTGAAAAACACATTTCAAACTATTGATACTCTCCTGAGCAGAACTTGAATTTTTTAATGTATAATATTCTGAATAACTATTATTATCTTCTAAAGAATTTCCAATTATGATTTTTACATTTTTCTTTTAGTCAAATTTTATTTAGAACATTATTTCCAAAGCTTCTGAAAAACATTGTTGATTTCTAGGATTATACTATAAATATCTAACATTTAGCATTTGTGTCAATTTCACGTGTTTCTATCTACAGGCGTTCTTACCCCGTTTTACAAATGAGGAAAGGAGGCAGAGAAGTAATTAACTTGTCCAAGGTCACCCAGCGAGGAAGACAGGAGAACATTTAATAGTAGGCTCTGGATAATTTATTGAGATTGCTTTCTGTAGCTTAATAAAGGATCGATTGGATGAAAGTTCCTTAAGTATTGTGAAGTGTGGTGGGAAGATATAGTCTACATTTACAGCATATAACATTCAATATAGATCCATTCAAATCCTAATTAACTTTATTTTTATTTTCTTGACCTCATGTTGATAACATTCTGTTAAAACACCTGCACGCTACCCAAAAGTAGGTGCCTCTTAGACCAGGATACAGAAGGTTTTCATTTTTTAGGATTATTGAAGGACATCATTTGTTTCTGAGCTAGCTGGTACACCTGGGGAGGTTGACAGAGCATCAGATCTCCGAGTCAACACTCTGACACATCGTAGTTACTCAAATCTCTTGAGTGAATGCAGAACTTTCCTTTTTTCAAAATAAGTAATTATCTTCAATTTCTAATAGTATATTTGTTCCTAGCACTCATTATTTCCACATTCAACCATTTTACCACACTATTTACTGTTTGTCCCCAATAGTCTTCTCCTTAATATGGATTATTATTTATAAACATTTTATACATTTTGAATTATTCTATTTGTTTATGTTTTTTGGTAACATCTAATGTTTATTATTAGTTAGCACTGTAAGATTAAATATGTATAAAGGATCTATGATTTCAACTGTTGTAAGAACTCTATGATGAAACAGAACTACTCAAATTTATCTAAGACAAAAATGACTTTCTTCAACTTTACTCAATTAAAATATTGACCTCAACTTAAACATCACTTGTTCAAAGAGATCTCCCCTGACTTCCCGATCTAGATTAGACCCACAGTTATCCTCACCTAGGACATTCTGCTCTTTTCCTTTGGAGCATCTATCACAATCAGGATAAGTTTTAAATATATGTAAATATAAACCCATGAGGGCAGGGGTCATGCCTTTCTGTTCACCACTTTATACTAAATGCTTATTTCATACGCTGTTCACACATAGGAGGCATTCAACTAATACCTGACAAAGCAAAGAAGCAATAGTTAAAGGTCACTAGAAGTACAGTCATCAGATTCAGCTGGGAGATTGTTTCTAGAAGACTTAATTACCATTCTTTAGAGAAATTGGAATCACTCCGGACTATCTTGAGAAGTCCAGTGTGCCATGTTTTACTCAAGTCCATCCAAGCCAGTGGTACAGACGGCATCATCTCAGAGCGGCAGTAAGAGCCATGGAGCTTGGAGACTGCTTTGGAGGAAAGCTGAGAGCTAGCTGGAGAGAGAGAGGCTGAGGTGAGGTGATTGGCCCTGGACCAGCAGAGGAGACAGGCAGAGGCTGCAAAAAGGCTTTGGGTGCCAAGAGGTGGGAAAGGAGAAGTGTAAAGCCACAAATTGTGATGATTCTGTCATCGTGCCAAACGGCAGAGGACGGCTCAAGAAGCACCCCTGATAACATAACACAGTTCATACGTGAAGACCAGTCACACCTCATCCCTTTCCCAATAACCTAAACTTGGAATCAGATTCTACATCTGTCTTCCCATGCCCACATTCTAACAGAACGCAGTCTTCGGCTCTGTGACAACTAATCCAATTCAGAAAATGACATGGGTTCCCATCTTCACCATTCCTTCTCTGTCTGCTCAGCCAGCCTGGGAACGCAGCCTCTGAGTAGGTTTAAGTCCTATAAGCCACCAGTCCCCTTCATTACTGCACCTCTTCTTTAGAAATGTGGTACTCAGGATGGTTGGGACTTGTGACACCTGCCCTGTGGATAAGAGGGATGTCACTTTGTTGAGAAACTCATCATCTAAATACTCCATTTTCCTTTGTAGCTTGCAGGGGAGAGAAATTTTTTTTTGTAAAAGTTGCCAAATAGTACGAGATAATTAAATAAGTGTCAATGTATCTTCACCAATCGCAATCCCCAACTGCCTCCTTACATCACAGGCTGCTGCCTCTAAAAGAATGGAATTCCTAAGATCCACCACTAAGACCTGAAATGTACCCACAATCTCAAATCTAAGTTAAAATCCAACTTTCCTGTGGGGCCCGAGCTTGGATGGTACCAGCTTTACGGACTATGTGGTCGCCTGCCATAGAAAAGGCCTTGCAGGATGGGCAAGGATTACAGCAGAGAAGAGACTGTCCTGTGGAAATTTCACTATAATAATTCTTCTAGACAGAAAAGACTGCAGTGAGAAGTGGTATTGAGAGTAAAGTGAGTGGGAGGTTAGCTTCTAATCTCTAGATGGCAAAGTAGAAAACTTAAAATACCTGAAATCCCTAAGTAATCAGAGAAGAGTGTGAACCCTTTCCCCTGTGATTTCTGTAAAAGTACAGACTGAAAGCTCATGTGCTTTATGTGAAAAGGCAGAAGCGAGAGACATTCACACATTTCTTTGTGTGGAGATGGATACGGTATATGAATTAAAAAGAAAAGCTATGTTCCTTTATTTGAATGTGCCTTTGTCAGGTCAGGACCAGGCTGAAACTGAGGTCTATCCAAACCCTACAGGGACCATAAAAGTCATCCAGAGAAAAAAAATATCCATTTTTTTAGGGTCCTACTTCTTCTAAGGCAGAAACAACAATAAAGAATTCTGAGGTGAAAAGAATTAGTACATCATAAAACATAGGAAAGAAAAATAAAATACTCTCACACTGACTGTCCCTAAGAGAATTTATTCACATACTTAAATTTATGCAGCAAGTTACCAGGAGCCTCGTAAATACTGGGCCCATAATCAGGCTGTAACCATTCATTGTATTTACATTTCATTAGGGGGCACTAAGGTAATGATCTTCGAAAGACTTCACTGCGGCCAGTGCAGGAGAAAGTGGACATCTTAAAGGGAGAGGGCATAAAAAAGGAACGTCATTTGTCCCAGTGGCACAGAATTATTAAAAACAATCTGTTTAAAAAGTTACTCTGTGCTTTTATGTGTTTCCCACTTGCAATGGCATTTGAAATTAGTTCTATTCCACACATAATATGGGAGGTAAGACCTGAATCTCTCTGACTCCAGAATTTAGAGTGAACTTTGAGCAGTACACGGGAAACAAACACACTTCCATGAAATAGAGGCTACAACAGTCATTTCCAATAAATCTAGAACATTCGCCATATATATATTACCGCTTGTCATCTACTGCTGGCAAAATCCATGACAACCTTTCAGGCCCTTCTGCAGCAATCTGAATAGCTGCACCGAAGGGCAGAGCAGCAATACACTGAATAAAACATCCGATGCCTGCATTATTCCTTTGAAGGCTGTCAGCTATACATTTTGAATAACCTGAAATGAAGATCAAAAGGGAATGGAATGCATTTATTTATTTATTTTACCCGAGGCAGTGAATGAAAAGAAACTAAAATTTAGGATTAAAAAAAAAAGTTTAAATGGAGGCAAACATCAATACTCAGTTGCTAAGATCCATGAAGTTCAATCACTTCCTCTAAGTCACAAAGCATGACACTGAGCTATAAAACTGAAAGCAAAGGAACAAAAAGAGTTAAAGAGAAATAAAACCAGATATTCGGTCCTCCCACTTTTTTCCTCCTCAGTCACCTCCAATCTGACCTTCCACTGACACAGCTCCTCCTGTATTCCAGTCATGAGCATCACCTCGGTTCTCTTCAATCATTTCAGCCTGAGAGTGGTTCCTTCTTCCTGTGGGGATTCCCTGGCAAGTGTTCACATTTCTCCCTGTTTTCGCAAGCACATTTTAAAGACAGGAAGAACGTGATGGAACTCAAGATGGAAAGGGGAGAGAGAGGCTGTGTTATTTTGAAACTATTCTACCTAACACGCAGATGTTAGTCTGAGATAAGCGTTCTAAGCCATTTTTTAAAATACAGATTCAAAAGAATATGGTTAAAGAAAAATGAAGGGTAGAAATGACTGCTGAAGTTTCACACCTAAGCCACTGTACGAGCTTAACGGCCCCATTTAAAAACCTGACATCATCAGGTAACTAACTATATATGATTCTATATAAAAGGTAATTCAATGAACAAGATTCTGTATAGAGAATATAGCATAATTACCTAATTGATAAACTAAGTATGATTCCAATTACTCACTGCTGGAAGCTTTCCCTACAATAACAGAAGCAGCTACCACTGCTGTCCCCAGGTACCTCACCTCCGGACAGGCACACAGACAGCTGAGGGGTAGCACCTGCTGCTGCCCTCCCCCCGGGTGGGCACTCAGGCACTCCCATCTCTGAGGAGCTGTCCCATGCAAGGCAGGCACACCAGCTACACAAGCGCCAGGACCTTCAACAGCCTCCATGGGGCTCAGGGATGAGGATCTGCGGGGTTCTAGGTTACTCAGACAATTTGCCTGAGAGTATGTGCTAAGTCGGAGTCTGCAGAGCAGCCTGGGAACTCACTCATTATTTCTGGCATAGCTTCCCTGCGGAAACGCCTTCAGAGGTCTTCAACAAGCGATCTGAAGGTGAACTGATAAAAAAAAGTGCTCATTTGAAAACCTGTGGCTGTTCACGAAAAAGCAACTAAAAATGAGGCTCTCACTCAATGGGAGATTCTGCCTCCAAGGATTTTTGTTTGATCCTTTCAGTCACTGAGACCTTGAGCCAGTGGTTTTGCCTCTGTGTGTCTAAGTTTCACTGGTTTGTAAAATGGAGTTCATAACACTGAGCCTTGCAACCAAGAAGTGGTCAATGTGTTCAAGTATTTCCTTCCTCAGAGAAGAGTTGTAAAAGCTCAGGATATGTCAAACAGAATTCTAAGAAGATCCCAATAACCTGCACTCCTGTATACTTCCCCTTCCCTGTCCACTGTGGCCAGACCCGTCAAGATGATAGAATATCATGCCCATGCTTTGATTACTAATAAGCTGACTTCAAGTGATTCAAAAAGAAATGGTCCTGTGTGGGCCTGACCTAATCAGGGAACCTTTAAAGAAGGTGAAGCAGCAGAGAATGGCTTTCTGTCCTTGCTCAAAGAAGATGGAAGACACTGTGAGCTCTGCAATTGTAAGGATTTGAATTCTGCTGACCACGTGAGCTGGGAAGAGAATAGAGCTGAGCCCGGACCTGACTTCTGATGTCCAGAACTGGGAGATAATAAGTGGCTGTTGTTTTAAGCCATTAAGTTTATGGCAATTTGTTACACAGCAATAGAAAAAACTAATACAGAACATAGCTATAAATTTATGTTTCTATAACCACTGTGTAAAAAGGCATCAGAAGTAACACAGTACACATGTATTAGAAAGAAAAAGGGAGAGGGAGGGGAGAGACTTAATTTGTATTGGGCCAGGCTCTCTGGTAGATGCTTTCCAAATGCTATCTTTTGTAAAGAAACAATTTTATTTAAAAAACAATTCTAGTGTCTTCTATTACTCTAAAATAAAGTTTCAAATTAAAGCCCAATTACCACCAACTTAACAAAAGTTTTAACTTCCTTATCATGACAGAAATCTTTTAATTAGCAAAAGGATGTAATCCAAAGATGGCTTTAAAGATCCCTATTTTAAAAACATTCAGAACAAACAATGTGTAGGTGATTGTAACCTTTAAAACAACTACACAAAATAAAAATATTGCTCATCATATTGGTCATTCAGAACCAATTTTCTCTATTAATGAGAAAACTAACTCATTATCTTAAAAATAGATGCAACATAACCCATAAAGCAATGCAGAAGACAATTAACTGCACCAAAGACATTCAGAATAAAATATGAATTGTGACCTATTTTTTTTTGAAATAGCAAAACCAGAAAATACTCCACAATGTTTAAAAAATAGGAGTTGTATGCAGCCAAAAAGCAAAAGTAGGGAGAGGTTTATGTGCACCTTAAAAATATCAGCATCTATGTATGATATGCAGCGTTAATGTCACAAGATCCCTTGAGGTTCCTTAAACACTGAAATTGACTTCACAGAGAAGACCGGTGAATGCAAAGCCTACCTTTGCAACTTCAGACTTATTTTGAAATTTCTACCATTTATCATGCTGTAACTTTGATCCCTCAAAAAAAAGAAAAGCATATGTATCAAGCATAGCCTCAAAACATCTCAGAATGCTACCACAGTGAAAAGGCAGCACTGTTCTTAGGTAAGCACATCTTCCTCCATATTATAATTGACAGCCCAGTGATCCAGGTGAAAGAATGGAAATATTCAAATAAATACTAAAAAGTTTTAGGCACTATTAGTAGTCATTTTTGCTGAAAGACAGAACTTGATGAAGTGAATTCACCATGCAATTCCATTAAACAAATGAGCCTCTTGGAATTTGCTGTTAATTTTATATAGATATATTTCAGCTGCTGCTATATAGCTTCCATGAGATAATGAAAACAAAAGCTATTCAGGGATGTCAAACTTCCCTACAGTCACTGCTTACTTCTTAAAAGCAGTAACAACTTCAGAAAACCAGGAAGAATCTTTAAATACTCCTTAATCACAGAGTCTGACCTCTGTATTTCAACCAAAATGTGAACAGGCATGTTTTACTAGAAATGCTAACCACAGCTTTCATCCCTAAGCGCTTTCTGGTGAGTACTTGACATGCATTATCACATTTAATTCTATGAGGTAGATACTGTCATCAACCTCATCTCATTGGTAATGAAACTAAGACCTAGGTTATTTAACTTGTCCATAGTTAAGTGTGATGTTAAGTAGTAGAACTGGGCTGGCCAGTCCCTAAAGCCAAAATAAGTAAGCAATCCTCAAGTATTAACTATCTTTCATGAAGTAATTACTCTTAATAAAACATGAGAGGTATGACATCTATCACAGCTACTTTACTATGACAGGGAAAAATGAATGGAAATTTTCGTACATATGTATGCCAATAATCTAACAATTTTAGACTTACAAGAGAACAACACACTTGCACGCTCACTGTCACACACACATACCCTCTTATGCTGGTAACAACACAGTGTTACCTCAAACTGCATGAAAACTACTAGCTCTTTAATTATGCCTAAGTAAATGTGTAACATGCAAATTAGGCAATAGTTACATTAATCAATTTATAAGCATAAAGTAAACTGACATAATTAATCTAAGACCAACAAGAAAATAATTAAGAAACTTAACTGAGAACATAAAGCTATCACCAACAGCTTTTGTCATACAAGCTAAATTACAAGGGTAATCATAAGATATGCACACACACAAACTTGTATATATGACAGTCTGGAATATAGAAAATGGTGATTGTTCTTATGCATGTAGTTTAGAATCATGCTATGAAAGCTAGTTTTATCATCTTATATACTCTTCCAGTATAATTGTCAGAATACAAATCCAGATTTCTTTGTTGCAAAATAAAATATCATATTAATCACAAATATTTTATATATAGATCTAGAAAATATATTTTTAATGGAGATATTAAAGGTTGCATCTTAGATATAAGAAAATGTACAAGTTGGTAAGACAAGTATACACTCCCAGAGACATAATAGCAAATATATGAATAGATATTTCTCAGAAAAGAATGCCTAAAATTGGTCTAAAATAAATTTAGACAAAATATTTTATTAGTAAGTGAAATGCAAATTAAAGTCACAATGAATTATCACTTCACATATAAATTGGTAAAATATAAACAGAGTAAAAGTGCCTATTCCTGGCAGGGATGAGGGAAAAGACAGTTCTTTTCAAATCATTAGCTAGTGTAAATACATACATTATATTATTTCTTCTCTCTAGTTCAATTTGAATATTTTCTGATAACCTGTCTTCTAGTCCATGAATACTGTCTTCTGCTGTGTCTAATCTACTGTTAAACCTATTCAGAGAGTTCTTAATTTCAGATATGTATATTTTGGTCATAAAATTTTCTATATGCCTCTTTTTCCACAAATTTCAATTCCACGGTGAAATTTTCTAATTTTTCATCTTTTTAAAAACATATTTGTAATTTTATTTTTAAGTCCCTACATTCTAACTTCAACCTCTGAGTTAAAATTGCAACTAGATATTATGTTTTCTCTTTTCTCTCTTGTCTTTTAAAGGTCATATGGCCTTGTCTCTCAGTGTAACTACAACTTTTGATTATCAGGTGTTGTGTAAAAAAAATTGAAGAATCTAAATCCATGTTTCCACCACACTACACAGGACATTTAAATAACACAGATACACTGTATATCTCTTTATGTGTTTTGACCTTTGAAAAAGCACAAGACATTGTAATATTCAATATTTCTTCACCCTTTAAGAACCAAGATATCCCCCCTTGGGAAAAATAATAGCCCCCATGAGAATTCATGCTCTAAATACTGTTACCTTATACCAAAAAGGGTTATTCTTCCTCTTCTGGGCTGAGAATTAATCACATTAATCTAAGCACAGCCTGAGCTGATTCAAGCTTGGTTGCACTTTTGGGATGATTTAGCCTATTTCTGACTCATCTCTGTTCCTACAGTGCAGGCCCTCTAGGGCATTCAGTTGATGGCATGGTAGATCTTGGCCCAACTTGTCTGTCAACTCGAAAACTAGACAGCAACCTTGGGGGACATGGGTCATCCCGTACTCTCCCAGCTGGAAGGTCTTTCTTTGGCCTCAATTCCTGTCTCATGGCCCAAACTTCCGCCTACAGCAGAGTCCTCCATGCCCAGTGCATCAACCTCTACCTGCAGGCCTCCCCACCCAATGCCCTGCACTAAATGCTGGCTGAAGCCTTGGGAGCGGACAGGTCATCTTCTAGAGAAGGGCTGTCCCAAAGGGCAGAGGTACCTGGGTACCAAGGGGATAAAGGAGCCTGGGTTGCCCCCATCCTGCTGAGGGAGTTCCCCTTGCTGTCCATCCTCTGGGAATTGTATACACACTATAAATATATAATGGGGAAAGGCATGGGTGGGGAAGGGTTGTGGGGCTGGGGCCTCACTTCCCCTCCTCCCACCTCCCCTGATCCCCTATCCCTGGGGTTATTTGTTAAAAAAGAATAGTAAAAGGATTTTTAAAAATTTCCAACCACTCTCCCCAAAACTCTAAACTAGAGCATAAAAATTATCATTCGCACTGTAGAACCAATCAAGACAGTGATCTTCTGATTAAAAGGGATCAGTCCACCCAATTCAGGCAATTTATTCATTTCTTGAAGCTATTTTCTCTTTCTGGGTGGCAAACAACTCTCAATTAAATATGAACAAAACACTATGTGACAAAACTACTATGCAACTTAAGAAAAAAGTTCAGTTTTATGTCCCTTTTAATTGTAGCATTTCTTACACTAGTGAGTACATTTCACACTAACAGTCTTTTGCTTTACAAGGCACTAGAACCATTCCAGGAGCAAACCATCTACCATGATTGTTATGTAATACTTATTTAAGAACAGAGTTCAATGCAGTATGACAGTAAAAAAAAAAAAAGAGGTAAAAATACTGAAGAATAAAAATTGTTATTTGTACATAATATAATTTTATGTCAATAAAGGCAAACACAATCAAATTGAAAGGCAAAGATAATCAAATTGACTGAAAAACTATCAGTTAAAAAAAAAGTCGAGCAGCCTGTACAGATCCCATATACATATACAAAATCCATTAGTTTTGCTATCACTGGCAAAAAGAAAATATAATTTAAAATATCCTATTTGCATATTTTAAAAACTTAAAAATACCTCAAGGTATCTTAATGAGAAAACTGTGTGATCTGTAAGATCTATTTTACAGAGGAACAAATATCAGCATTGTTAAGGTGAATGTAGTAAATGTTCCTAGAAGAAAAAAAGATACCGTAAGATGACATTTCCCTCTAAATGATATGTATACTTTTAATATTCCACTTAGGGAAATATCTCATGGTGAATGAAACTCAAATATGATTCTAATATTTACCCAGGGGAAAAAAACATGAATAGGTTAAAAATTAAAAAAAAATAAGAGATGAGTCTATCACATAAAAACCTGAAAAAGAAGAGTAAACATGAAAAGGTAAGTTTACAGTTGTTAAAAACAATATGGTACTGGTTAAAGAAAATACAGAACACAGATACAAACAAGAGTTACAGGACATATACTAAGTATGATGAGATATAATAAATCAGCAGGGAGAGAATTATTTAGTAATGGGAGAAGGGAATTACTGGTTAGCAAAAAAGGAAGAAAATTCTATTCTACTATGTACCAGAATAGATTACAAATCCCCTCATACAACAAATCCATTTATACAACAGATTTTTTGTGCCTACTGGTGCCAGACACTGTTAGGTATTGGAGATTCCAAGCTGAAGAGACACTCTAGTAGTATAATAAATGAAGTAAAAATAAAATAAATTAAGGAGCACATGTGAAAGTGCACTGAGGTCACCCAATACCTTCTAGTGGGAAATATCTTACTATGCTAATCTGAATAAGCACTCATGAAACTCAGAATGTGCTCTGTGTGTCCTAATCACTGCACCTCCCAATGCCTTCATACCCAATCGTACAGTGCCTGACACACAGCAGGTGCTCAAGTTATTTATGAATAACAAATCACTTGAAGTATTTTAAAGTAAAATGACTGCTCTTCTGTGTGTGTTGCACACAGAAAAGCCTGGACTCTTGTTCTTCCACTTCCAAAGAGGGAAAGTTTACTGCATTTTGTTATTGGTAGAATGGTTGGAGGGACAGAAAGCAAAGGGGAAGATTTCAATAAAGAAAAAGAAAGGTAACATTTCCCATTATGGCAAGCACTGTATCTAGGAGGAGAGAGGGGGTAAAGGCAAAGAACTAAGAATTGGATGAAAGTACCTCTGAGTAGAAAGGAGATACTGCTAAAAAGTGCAAACCCGAGAGCAAAGAGCTGAACACTTCAGTTTTATGACTTTCTAAAAGCAAACACTGGTGGCGTAAGAGCTCAGAGATGAAGATTACCTAAGAAAAAGATACTTCTGGGAAAAGAAATAAAAAAGACTCTTTCATTTACTGACATTATGAAGTCATTTTATTGCATTTGTTTAACACACCTACATGATGTTTAATACACACCAGGAACTGTTCAAGGTGATTTTACAAATATTATTTCATTTCATATTTCACACTGATGAAAGTCGTCAAAGAAAACACCAGTGAAAGGAAAGATACACCATTCTCATGGCTTGGAAGAATTAACACCATTAAAATGACCATACTACCCAAGGCAATCTATAGATTCAGTAAAATCCATAACAAATCACCAATGTCACTTTTCACAAAACTAGAACAAAGAATTCTAAAATTTTTATAGAAACACTAAAGATGCTGAACAGCCAAAACAATCTTGAGACCGAAGAATAAAGCTGGAGGTATCACACGCCCTGATTTCAAACTATACTACAAAGCTACAGTAATCAAAACAGTATGGTACTGGCATTAAAAACAGACACACAGATCAATGGAACTGAAAGAATAGAAAGCCCAGAAATTAACCCACTTATATGGTCAATTAATCTACAACAAAGGAGACAAGAATATACAATGGAGAAAAGATAATCTCTTCAATAAACAATGTTGGGAAAACTTGACAGCTACATACAGAAGAAACTGGACTACTTTCTCACACCACACACAAAAATAAACTCAAAGTGGATTAAAGACATAAATATAAGACCTGAAACTATAAAATTTCTAGAATAAAACATAGGCAATATGCTTTTTAACAATATTTTTTGAACATGCCTCCTCAGGCCAGGGAAACAAAAGCAAACATAACCAAAAAATGGGACAGCTCAAACCAAAAAGCTTTTGCACAGCAAAGAAAACCATCAACAAAACGAAAAGGCTGCCTACTGAATGGGAGAAGATACTTACAAATGACATATCCAATACAGGTTAATATCCAGAAACATACAAAGAACTCATACAACACCAAAAAAATAAAACAAAACAAACAAAAACCAAACAACCATATTAAAAACTGGGCAGAGGACCCGAATCAATATTTTCCAAAGACATACAGATGGCTAACAAGCACAGTAAAAATATGCTCAACATCACTAATCATTGGGGAATGCAAACCAAACAACAATGAGGTATCACCTCACATCTGTCAAAATGGCTATTATCAAAAAGACAACAAACAACAAGTTTTGGTGAGGATGTGGAGAGAGCGAAATGTTGTACACTGTTGGTGGGAATGTAAACTAGTGCAGCTGCTATGGAAAACAGTGTGAAGATTCCTCATAAAATTAAAAAAAGAACTCTTATATGATCCAGCAAATTCATTCCAGGGTATTTATCAAAAGAAAATGAAAAAACTAATTTGGAAAAACACATGCATCCCTATGTTCATTGTAGCATTATTTACAATAACCAAAACCTGAAAGCAACCTAAGTGCCCATTGATAAAGTGCCCAAGGATAAAGAAATTGTGGTATATACACACAATGGAATACTACTCAGCAATAAAAAAGAATGAATCTTGCCATTTGCAATAAACTGGATGGATCTAGAGTGTATTATGGTAAGTAAAATAAATCAAACAAGAGAAAGATAAATACTGTATGAGTTCACTTCTATGTGAAACCTAAAAAACAGATGAATAAACATAACAAAACAGAAACAGTCATAGAGAACAAACAAGTGGTTGCTGGGGTAGGAGAGAGAGGAATAGGTCAGGGAGATTAAGGGGTCCAAACTTCTAGTTACAAAATAAATGAGTCTGGGGTATGAAATGTACAGTGTGGGAAATACAGTCAATAATAATGTCACATCTTTATAAGGTGACAGATGGTAACCAGACATCATGGTCATCATTTTGAAATGTTTGAAATCACTATGTTGTACACCAGAAACTAATATACTGTGGGAGGTCAATTATACTTCAAAAACAAACTCACAGAAAAAAGGATTAGGTATTTAGCTACCAGACCAGGGGTAGAGGTGGGGTGGGAGGAAGGGAGAACTGGATAGAAGTAGCCAAAAGGTATAAACTTCTAGCTATAAAATAATAAATATTCAACAAAATTATTGTGGCAATTATTTCACAATATATATAATGCAAATCACTGTGCTGTACACCTTAAATTTACATAGTGCTGTATATTGATTATATCTTAAGGAAACTATAAAAGAAAAAAAGTAAAACATCTCTTATAAAGAAAAAAAAGAATTTGAGAGGAACAAAATAAAAATGGTTCACAAAAAATGTAGGCCCATTAATATGCACGTAATTAAAA
Organism: Camelus ferus; assembly: GCF_009834535.1. NCBI lineage: Eukaryota > Metazoa > Chordata > Mammalia > Artiodactyla > Camelidae > Camelus > Camelus ferus. The sequence continues at coordinate 44,640,560 of NC_045698.1, read as the reverse complement.
GACATGACAATGTAATAAAAATAAATTTCATTTATGCAGCACAAAAATATCACCAAATATTATTTAATTTAATCTTTATAATAACCCATGATTCGAGTGTCATAACCATGTCCATTGTACAGCAGAAGAAACTGAGTACCAGAGATGTTCTAATTAGCTTGACCAAGATTGTGTATCTATGAAGTGGTTAAGACAGGATTTAAATTTATGCTGTTATCAAGAAGTCCCCATTGATATAATTCATCCCAAATGCAAGACCCTCTAGCACTTTCTTCATTTAAGGTGGGAATAACAGAATGACAAGAAATAAATAGAGAAGTCAAAGAAGAGGTGGCGACCGGAGTTTTAACCCTCTATCAGTGACCAACGATGAGGCTCTAGGCAAGTTAATAATCTTTCTGGGCCTTGGTTTTCACATCAGTTAAATGGCGACAATACACCTAGCCTCCGAATTAAGGACTGACTGAGGGAAAATACAGTGTATGGCGAAGCACCTGGCACCACGGAGCACAAAGCTGGAGCAAGGGCGGTGCATGCAGCTATAGGCTACACCAGTATTGTGTGTCGCACTAAGTATGAAGCTGGCAAAGCTCCCCGTGGAGTCTCCCAGAACAGGAAAGATGGCTCAGATAAAGTAAAGGAGTTGATGGATAACTAGGTTGGAAAAGGGCAGAAGGACAGTTTCTGTGGGTAGCAAGGAGGTTGCAAGGTTACAATACGATCTGCTCCGCAGGCACCTTGGAAGTCGGTACTTCCTCTGATAAAAGAGCTAATAACAGTAAGAGTCCACCAACACCTACACCAAGAACGCTGCACAGTGTCAACATCCAACGACTAAGCTGAGAAATGGGGAAGCTCCTTTTCAGACCTTTACTTGTGCACCCTGCACATAAAAGGAACAAAAAATCAGATCCTCCGAATACCTTCCTTCTCATACTAGTAGTACTATCAGGTGTCAGCACACGTTCCTTGGTGCCTAGCATGTGCCAAGCACCATACAGAGCATTTTTGAGGCACCATCTCACTAAACCCTCATAAAGATCCTATTTCTATCTTTCCCATTTTAAAAGAGGCTAAGTCACACAGCTGTGAGTGGCAGGACTAGGCTGGAAGAGAAACTTACCTCCTGAAAAAAAGCATATTATCTTAACTCTAGCAGTTACTGCTCTCAAATATACTGTTTATGGGGAAATCTTTAGAGAAAGCATGGAATCACCAAGTCAAAGCACCATGCTTCCACGCACGCAGAGGTCCACCACATTTTAACTCATTAACATCAGGTTGGCAGACATTTTTCCCTATCCCACGCTTGGGGTTCCTCCTTGGCTGCTAAGTTAACTCAATGACAGTAGGCGAAAGAGTTCAAAGCAAGACTGGATTTTTGAATAGCAGACAACCAAAGACAAATACACAACAAAGAAACAAACAAAAAACAACCAAAAAACTTAGACCCAAGTAATTATTTCTGCAAAATACAGGAAGACAAGGAGTAATTAAACCTGGGCTCACCTATCTCAAGTATAAATATTAAATCAGACTACTTATAAATCAAGTTCTATCCATTAATGTATTAACAGTAATTTGCACCAATTCTGGCCTTTTATATATTCTATGCCAGTGTTCCTCAAAGTGGAGTCTAAAAGTCATTCTTGGGGAAATACGAATACTTGATACAGTAAAAAAAATTTTTTTGGTTGACATTTCATTGATACTTTGCAACAACTATCCTTTAATTTCACACTGCTCGGTGATTCCAGCGCCACATCTCCACTTGTGTTAATGGTCAAGTTGGCGGAGTAGCACTCTTTCAGTTGCCCTGAGCTAACGAGAAAAGAGCAGAGGCCCAAGTACACATGTGAAATGAGGGCCAGAAGATACCACGGAGCAACAAGGATCTATCACTGAAGGCTTTTTATTAGAAAAATCACAGGAGAACTGGTTTCACATTGCATATGATAAATATGAGAACTCAAAATACAAACCAATGAAGCAAGCAGGTGCCTTAGCAGTCAACAGTATATTAAGATTGCTTAAAAATGAGTTCGTTTTGGCAAAGTATTATCAGTAATATGTAATATTGCTATTGTTACTTCAAATGTTACTCTGCAGTTTTGTTCTATTTGTTTTAATTTGTTTTAGAGGTAGGGGTAAAACTGTTAAATACAGGTTTACCTGACTTTTTCCTTTGTACATAATTAAATATTATTAAAATAAATGTATTTAAGTTGACATTATAGGTGTGAAACAATTTCTCTTTTAAAGGAGCTCACACATCCTTCAAATTAGAACACTTCTAAATGCACGGTCACAAACTACACGGGTTTGGAAAGCACTGAACTGGCCAGCATTCTCCACAAGCTGCCACTCTGCTGTTCTGCACTCCTCACAGAGCAAGTGTGAGGCCAAGTGCCTCTCCACAAGCAGCTTAACATTTAGGTAGAGAACAGGTCCATTTGAGGAAAACAAAATAATCCTTCTCAAGGAGGATTTTGAGAATGAGATGAAAGCTATTAGAAAACACACGCACACACAGACATTTATATACCATTTCAGGGAGCTTACAGATTCCAGAAAGCTGATCCTAGGATGAGAACACCTCAAAAATCAGAGAACAAGAATAATTTATAAAAGGTGAATTATTCTATTTAATTAGTAAGTGGAAATAAGATGATGACATGCAACCAGGAAAGAAATAAGTAGGGACTGAAAAATTTGAAAATAACTTGCTCGATCATTAAAAAATTCAGGAAAAACTATTAAATAGGTTTGGCTGGGGGAATTTTGCTCAAATACAAGTATACACAATTCCAGATCTCATGATCTCACTTTCAAGTGGTCAAAATACAAAAATTCAATCATCACTGAAATATTCTTATTGATCAGAAATTTTAGTACGTAAGAGGGTCACGGAGGACAATGTAGGCATAGGGAGTTATCAGAAATATAAGTACTCAGTTTACCCCAATTAAAGAGATATGGACAGAGTCTATGGCTGGTTAAATGGAATAATAAATGATAATAAACTTGAGATAAGCAAAGGATTAGTCATATTAGGCTTTGAAAGGCCAAAGAAATCTCTGGCTTCCCAATGTATATGAGTTTCAAAATATGATTCCTGTTCAGATGAGAAAAGATGAAACTCTCAGATGAGAAATAATTATGAGGAGCTATGTTTACTGGCTGCAAAAGAACAACTAAGTAATATTTTGAGAACCCCCAACACAATGTTTTGTTGCAATTTACTTTAATCAAGTGCAGACTTTGAATAAATAAAAGGACTGAATTACTAAATGTCATGGTGTGTCAGAGAGAAAAACATCGAATTTCACTCCATCAAAGGTTAATAGAAAAATCATAACAAAAACTATGCAAATTATTGCCATAGTTTAAGTAGATATCAAAGATTGCAGACATGCTCTAAGGAACAGAACTAATTGTCAACCCATGACCCACGCACAGCTAATAATCAACCCCAACGTGGAGGCCTATTCAGTTCATACTGTGGCTTTCAGGTCAAGGTTTCATCATTTCTGGTCTTAAATATGAACCAGCCATGCAAGGAATTTAATTCAAAGCACAAGCACAATTTCAACACAAGTTTATTTCATCTCCTTTTATTCCCCCTCCAATTTTCCTTTTTATTTTCATGAGAAAACAAACTTATTTCTTGAAATATGCAAACTGTGGGGTAGCCTAGATTTCCCGGTCACCTGCAGTTCTCTGAAATCACACTAACCAACTACATGAAAACAATGAAAATAAAGTCTCCTATGAAAAATTATGGAATTACTATTTGAGTCAGCAAATGAGAGGTTAAAACCAGACATTCAGTTCTAGGGTTGAACCCCTCTCTCCAGGCCCAAGAATTCCCTTATAAAACTGATGAGGCTACTTTCCCACTAGAGAGGAAGAGCTTTTCCTGATGAAGACTTCCTACCTACTCAATTCCAGAAACTTCTCCGATAATTCAAACTGAAGTCTGACAAACAGGCACAACTATAAAAAGCCCTATTGATTAAGATCTTATGAACAGCAATTCAGGAGGGACAGTTAACGGAAGACAGGCAGTGTTACATTTCTTACCATTAGGTTATTTTTGAAGACAGTCTGCATACCATTACCACCCCTGAAAAAATATGCTGCGTACTAACCTCTTTTACAGAGTTGCCATCATTCTCTGAAGACAACATGGATCCAGGGCTCCTTCCAAGATGTCCTTTCAACACTGGTGATGCCATCTAACAGGATCACCATACTGGTTGGAATTTCACTGGGAGGTGACTAGAGAAACTGGATGCTGCCCCTTTTCTACAGTATCTTAATACACACATGCCTTTTTGGTAGCAACAATGCTTTCAATATGATCTGAATATTTTTGGTGACAGAGGCCAGGGAGAGTATGGATAAATAAGACACAAATAATTTTCAAACTTTTTAGGTTGCTGCAGATTAACAACTGGAAGTTAATAAATGAAATCCAATGTAAAGTCATGCCTAATTCTATTTCACTTACAAATGGTAAGTATCACTTCATCAACAAAAGAAAACTGTTTGAATCCAAGTTAGCTGGGCTCCTGTACAGACCACACCATCCTCCAAGCCTTGCCCCCCCAAATAAAATACATACATACATACATAAAGGAAAGAAGGTATTTATCCTAAAACAATGTAGAAATTCCTCTCCCACCACAAAAATCAAGATCCTGAAAAATGCCAACAAAGGGGAACCCACAATTGATAAAATCAATAGCTTGGGGGGAAAACAGTTATGGGAACTGAGGTTAAGAGTGAAATTTTCAGAGCCCTGGTAAATATGTAAAACCCCATAAAAATAAAATAAGGAAAAACATAACATTTTAGACACTTTTAAGGAAATACAAATGGATAGCATTAATTGCCTTTGAAGTTCCTCAAGTAGTAGATACTTTTTAGGATCTCACATCATTGTGCCTTTAAATGAGACACAGAAAATGACTTCCCTTTGTTACAGATAAAGAAAGTCCTAAGGAGCCATGTTTCCCTTAAATCTGGACCTCCATGAAATTTCCAGGGGCTAGCCAGTGCAGAGAAACAAAAATAATTCAAGGTGGATAAAGAGAGCTTTGGGATAACCTTTGTTTATCCTGCACAGCTACCTGGAGTGGGTGTCCCACTCAATACCAAGCACATAACTTCACTCCTGCCACACCAATTTTATAAATCTCAGCATCTCCTACCACGTGCAGTCCACAAGTCAGCTCACTAACCCTCCTTTCTTCCCAATTCCTTACTTTGGAGAATCAGATGCCAGAAAGATAGTGAATCCACATATAAAGGCAATTTTCTACTTATTCTGCTCCATACGTTCCTGAAACCATGTTAAAGAGTCAAATACATAATCAGGACATTTTTAAAATCCAAACTTCTGCATTATTCCTCATACAGTCCTCATTGATTTATTGCAAATCTGTCCCCATTCTTTAATTTTGTTCTTTTCATTCGCAGTCAAATACATACACCACTGGCCTAAGTACAATGAATGTCTGATTGAAACTCAGTAGTCCTTTTCAGAAAGACAAATAATTTCCCTCTGGTCTCAGCTGCATTAAGTTTATGAGAGTGACACTTAACGCTGACATCAGCATGTTCCTTTCTCTGCTTTCTAGTCAACTTTCTGGAACAATGGTAAAAAGCCATGAAGTACTCAAAACAGTGTCTAACTACCAAGATGGTGATGCTACTGAAGCTAAATGTTAGCTTGCAGAAAACGGTGACGACTAACACCATCTATGTTATAGGAAAGGGAGTTTTGAATAAATAAGGGAGCAGTTAAAGGGGGCACAGTCTTCTCTTCCACCTCACATAAAAGATGCTTTGGGGAAAAGATGTCACGGGGTCCCACAGACTAGTTCTTCTTTAGGTCTTAAGAAGGAATTCTCTTTTCTCCATTCTCCTTAAACCAATCTTTCCTTTCTGATACACTATATACTCTGAAGACCAATAACTGCAGTTCCTGTGGAGAGGGTCTCGGTGTCACTTAGGGTTACACATAGCTGCAGCTACATTTAATTGGAAACCCAAATATGCAGCTTAAACAAAATACCTTATTGTTCTCTCAGGTAAAAAAGGATCAGAAGCAGGAAGTCCAAGTGGTGTGGTGGCTACAAATTACCAGATTAAAACTACTTCTATTCTTCAGTTTTATTATCCTTAATAGTCTATCCTCATGTTCTACCTCATGGACCAATGTGGTTGCTGGAGCGCTCATCAACACAAACACATTCCACACAGGAAGAAGGAAGTAGAAGAAAAGAAAAAGGAGCCTCACCAGCTGTCTGTCCCCCAAGTAATTTCTGCTTAGATCTCATTGGCCAAAATGTAATGCCATGGCTATATACAGCTATGAGGGAAGGAGGCACGTAGACACAGTGACAAAAATCAGTTTTATCAGTAGAGCAGAAGGGAATTATGGATACTAGGCATACAGCTGGGTGGCTCTGCCAGTGCCCCAGCCAGTGTCAGTTCTGGACCGGAGTCCAGTTCCCAGGGGAATCCCTGAGGCACCTGAAGGTCCAGCCTTGTTCACCAGAGAGACATCGCTGACAAGTGGGGCGACAGCCTTCTGGCAGGGAAGAGCACCCCCGCTCAGAGTGCCCCTCTGCATCTTCCCACAAGCAGCCCCACGTGGTGGGGAGAAAGCTGCCGTGACCTCTAGTCCTGGGCAGCTCCCTCTCCCTGGCTCATCTCAACAGCACACTAAGCTGTGCTCTGAAGCTGCCTCTGTAAGATTAAGACACCAGATTGCATTTTCAGAGAAACAACGTTATAAACAGAGGGGGAGATTTCCAGGCTTATCCACAAAGGCCTATTTCACAGGTAATGTAGTAGAAACAGTATTTATTGGCCATCATCTAAAGTGGAATTGATGGGATTTCGATAGATTAGTCTTTGCTCTAATGAAGTATGCAAAAGAAGCTGGATGGAAGGAATAAGAAAGCAGTGGCAAGGAGCAACTCATGTTTCTTCCTGGCTTTGTTCTCTGGCAAATGCACCTCTCAACTGCTCTCTCCCCAACCAGGCACTTGTCTTATTCCTGTGCTTCTCCACAGTCCCTTCCCTGTCTGTCAGCAGGACCATGGAGCCCATTCAGAGGAATTCAGTGAGAAAAGGAGGGGACATTCCATGGACCACAACAAGCTCAGGCTGACAGGTGGAATCTACCTTCCAGATGTGAGCAGTGGGGATGGGGGCGGAGGGAGATTATGGATGAAACTGTGTCCCCTCAAGGATGGTGAAGTCCTGACCCCCAGGCCCTGCAAATATGACCTTATTTGGAAAGAGAATTTTGCTTATGACCAAGTTAAGATGAGGTCAATAGGGAGGGTCCTAATCCAATGTGACTATGTCCTTATAAAAGGGGGAATTTTGACACAGGGGAAATGCCACGTGAAGATGGAAGCAGACATGGAAGTGATGCATGTACAAGCCAAGGAACACCAAAGAGTGCCAGCAAACTGCTGGAAGCTGGGAGAAAGGCCCGGGACAGACTCTCCCTCACAACCCTCATGACAAGCCAGTTGTGCCAACACCTTGAGCTTGGACTCCTGCTTCTGGAACAAGAAGCTTCTGCGGTGGAAGCCACCCAGCTTGCAGCACTTTGTTCAGCAGCCTTAGCAGACTAACAGCCTGAGGCGGCTGGAGCATCGTCTCCCACCTTGGGCTCCGGCCGCGCAGGTCCCAGGGGTGGTTCCAGGAAAACTCCCTGACGGTTGGGGTGAGAGTGAGGGAAGCCGCAGGGCCTTCCCCTCAACTAGGATCATCCAACACTACAGTCAAGGTAAGGAGAAGTCAGGTGCTGCTGTCTCGGGTACGACGTTTCTAAGTCTGTGCACACGGCAGGACTGCATGGACAGGCAGCTGCCTCGGGCTTCAGGAGGGACAACTATGTGAGTGGGAGAAAAGGAGATGGAAATGTCGTTCTAGTGAAGGAGGCCAGAAAGAAAGGAAAATACCATATGACATCCCTTATATGTGGAATCTAAAAAAAGAAGAAAAACAAATGAACTTATTTACAAAACAGAAACAGACACACAGACATGGAAAACAAACTTATGGTTACTTGGGGGGAAGCAGGTGGGAAGGGATAAATTGGGGGTTGGGGATTTGCAGATACTACTTTATGTAAAATAGATAAACAACAAGTTTAAACCATAAAGCACAGGGAATTATATTCATTATCTTGTAGTAACCTATAATGAAAAGGAATATGAAAAAGAATATATGTATGTATGTATATGACTGAAATGTTATGCTGTACACCAGAAATTGATGCAACATTGTGAAGTGACTATACTTCAATAAAAAAAGGACCAAAAAAAAAAAAGAGGCACTGTAATCACTCACTTCCGAGGACTCGGCAAGTTCAAATACCTAAGAGGGCTCTACTGGTCAGCATCTCTCACACACACTGTCCTCCTTCTGTAACGCCTCCCCCTTTTTTTCCCTCTCCTGGCCTTTCTGCACAGGATCTGTCTGGAAGACACTAGAAATGGAAGAGGCTGAAAAAGCTGATAAAGAAAGCTAATCCTTTTAATGATCAAAGTGGACTCCCCTCACTTCCATGCATATCCACACTCCATCTTTTATTGCTTTTAATAAAACATCTAGGAAGGGAGTAACAGAACAAAGCCCTCCATCTGTACATCAACGACCCAACTTGGGGAATCTCACACGCTGAAACCTCAGCCCCTCCCTGATCTCAGCTCCCCTCACTCTTCCCAGAGGGACGGCCAACATGATTTCTGGAGTTTCTTACTCTCATGCAAGTAAGAAAGCCCTTACACGTTACCACCAAAACATCCCCCCGCCCCCAGAATGATGGTGCTCCCTGTCGCAGTCCCACTGGTTACTTTTTTTCTTAAACTCTGTCTCTTTCCTTTCTTTCCCTCATCCAGCAAAAGAATGATTGACAGAGATATGCAAACCATGAGAGTCATAACTGCAAATAGCTTAATTTATTCCTATCAATGAATATCTATTTCATTTACTGTGTTACCTGTTCCCTCCCCTCAATAAAGCTGTGATGCAGAGAATTCAAGCCAGACCAAAAGGAAATTCAGTTTGCATACTTCTCTATTTCTGGCACTTCTTAACTCTGATTGGCAAATGGAAGCCTCTTTCACCTAGATGTACAATTCTCTGACAAAAACCCACAATCAATGAATTAGAATTTAGGACAAGATTAAATTTAAATCACGCTCCTTTACATAGAGGACTGGAAGAACATGAAAGCACTGATCAGTAATAAATCCATCACTCTTATCTGTTATCATATTTCAAAAATTGCACTAGACTCAAATACATTAAGTGGATGATCCAGCATCTATCATCAAATTTGGGGCATGGCATATTCTTATTGAAAGCTGGAATAATTTAGTGTATGAATACAATAATTACTCAGCCAATTAATTAATGGTTTAGTCCATGAGAGTGTTAAATAGTAAGAGAGATACATGATTTTAAAACACCCACAAAAATATTTATGGAACAACTGTTACACTCCAGGCATGGTTCTAGGCACGAAGGATACAGCAGGGAATGAAACCCCCTGGCCGTAGGGAACCTCCAATCCAGGAGGACAGCAGGTGCCAGGAACTCCGGGAAGCCCTCCCTGATCACTAAATCACTCTACAACTCACAACTTGGCTGCAGTGCAGCTTTCTGGGGCAATCTTACAAACTCCCAAGTGTTAAAAGCCAAACAAAGAAAATCTGTTCTATTCCCTAAATGAATATAGCATCTCTTTGTTGACTCCTGGAACCTATTAAAATGTGTTGTTTGGAGTGATTTCCCGCACACAAAAACTAAAAGCTTTTCTGAACCTAAACAAATATTGCCAACAGCTGTAGAAAAAATGTTAGCATTTGGAATTATATAAAACAAATCACTGAAAGTAAAGAAATGCCTCAGGGGCCCACACAACTACACACGACCATTAGGAACAGCCCAGTGCTCGGCTCTCCTGGCTGTTTCTGTCGGAAGACACAGAAAATTCTGTGGGCAAGCTGGACACTCAGCTCAAATACAACTGGTCAGCTCCAGCAAGCAGTCCCCAGCTGGCAAGATAAAGCACACCAAGAACCAACAATCAACAGGGAACAAGGACTTAGAAGAAACCCTGACAAGAAACACACTAACATGCTGCTGGGAGCTACCTCTGCACAGTGAGACTAAGGATGGAAACTTTTCTTCTTTACAGTTCTCTTTTTCTACGACGGAAATAACCAGGAAAAATGATTAATGCTTTCCGCTCTAACAATGCTCACAGTAACATAAAACGCTACCCCATTTCTTAAATGCTACCAGAGTATGACACTGAAAATACCCAAAGGGAAAATTACTCAACAGACATATGTGAAAGCTAAACTCTCTGCTTTCTAAATTATCTTTTAAGTGATGAGATGTAGGGTACTTTTGAATGCATTTTTTTTCCTGTTTACTAGTTATTCTACAATGATCCCCTGTGTGGACTGATAGAAGTATTATTTAAATTATTATTTTCTACAAAGACCAATTAGCTTTAATTAAGATACTATAAATTCTACATTATTACTTAAAAAATAGACCACAGTAATAGGGATATACATGTCAGTATATTCTCTAAAAACAAGTGTTGGAAATGCCTTCAGGATTGAATTATTTCCCTCTTTGAAAGGATCCTTGTAAGTTCAGAGAGGTCAAAACATACAAACTCTTCTGAAATTAGCTCTTTCCACAGAACACACGTCCCCGGTTCTCCATCTCTGCTACTCTGAGCAAATCAGCACCAAGTCTGATGAGTCAAGGAGACGACAACAGGGAGAAAATGAAGGGTGAGGTTTTTAAACCTCTGTCTTACGACTTACACTGCAGGATTAAAGTATTTCCTGATGACAGAAACACAGCTGATACCAGGCCAGCTACCTTCTTTACGATGGGCTATTAAAGTGCATCTTAAAATGAGCTTTTCCTTCCTTCTGCTCCAAACCCCATTTCTCCATAATCAAACGATAGGTTATGAAGTCAGAGAGCAATTTGTTACGTCTATGATTCCCTCTGCCTGCAAGGTCAAGTTTCATCAGCCCTCCTTGCTCCAAACAACTTGAAATATATGACTGTGTCCTTAGGTTAAGGTCAGTGCTCCAGGTTACAAATGGGCAGAGTGGCTTCTCTATGGGCAACACAAACAGCAAGAGCTCGTTGGGCATCCTCAGTACAGTCATTTACTCTGCAGAGAAGAGGGATGGGTAAGAGTTGCGCCCAGGTATGAAGCAATGAAGCTTGGAGGGTTTCCGGAGGATGCAGATCTAGGACCACAAAAGGAAGCCAGAAAGAGACAGTAAGTTGAAACACGTGAGCCACAATCTCAAAGCACCTACAACCCTCAAAGCACTTACTTCCCTCAGTGACCAGCTTCATTTCTTTTCGAGGCAGTTCTCCCAATGGCTGGCTAGAGAGATTTTTTTTTTCAGCCTTCATTTTGAAAGCTCCTGCTGCCAACACCTGTCTCCACTGTCACTGGCTGACCCCTAAATACGGGAGAGTGAGATTCCCCAATATTAACGGACCCCAAGAGAACAATTCTTTCTGCCAGGCTCACACCATGGGTAGGAAAGCCTTCAACTACCAGGCATTTCTTTTAATCAGTTACATTGCTTTGGGGCTCATTTTACAAAGCCATCTGGCTTTCCAGACATCAATGCAGGGACTATGAAAAACCCACTTTTTACTGTGGCCCCACAAAGGGGAGAAATCCACTTCAAAGAGTGTTAAGCTCCCAGGGTCCTGGTGTAGATAGAGCTCGCTCCAATTCTTCATTGTTCAGACATCCAAGGAGCCGAGCCATCTACGAGATAAAAGGAGTCCTCTGAAAGCACCATGTAAAGGAAAACGTCTGTTCAGTCACAGAGTTCCTACAAACGTTATCTTATGTCCCATGGCAGGGTGTCTAAGAAGATGAAAATGAAGGGGCTTTAGCAGACCTGGTGGAGACCCGGCCAGATAAAAGGGGAGTTGAGGGACAGGTGCCGTCCTAAATTGGAGACTGCTGAGGTGCCCTCCCTCCTATGAATATTCTCATTCTGACAAAATGTTCCCCACCTCAGGATGGCATTAAGGAGAAATGCTTTGACTTTTTTTCTCACTACTGAATACAACTGCAATTATATTTAAAATATCTCTACTTTCTGTTGCTTTGACAGGTTCGTTTTTGAAGTGTTCTATTCATACATTTCAATAGTCCTATCTCTGTCTAAGAGAGCGTAAGCTGGCTTTTAACAAATCTAATACTAGGAGAAGGGGCCAATGGTATTTTTTCCTTTCCTTTTCCTTTTTTTTTGCAAGTAGTGTTTTCATTCATTAGAATTTGCATGTTGGTAGAACTTACAAAACTCAAGGAGACTGACATGTAAATGTTTAGATGCATACAAATATTAACGGGATTCATAACTAGAGGTCAAATTTAATGTCATTTTAAAAAGTCGCCCTTTGACATAACCTGGAAGTTAAATGCAGCTGGAGGTTTCATATCATCAACACTTACAGGTTTCTCAAGAGACAGCTACTCCTCTTCAAGGCACAATGAGGGTTACTGACTACTGACCCAGGGGCTTCATGAAAATAAATGGAGCAGGCTCCACGCAGTTTTTCCACATTTCTTGTATTGTTTTTACTTCTTTTTATTATTAAATCTTGATGAGTTGAGTTAGAGAAAAAGCTGCCAGGAGATTTCTAAGCCAGATGCCTGTTTAACTTCTGAGGACAAAGAGGGATTTCCTCCCTCCACTTTTTATTGCTATTTTTTTTTAAATGAAGTGTAGTGGCTGTGCAATATTATATAAGGTACAGGTGTACAATATAGTGATTCACAGCTTTTAAAGGTTATACTCCATTTATAGTTATTATAAAATATTGGTTCTGTTCCCCGTGTTGTACAATATATCCTTGTAGCTTATTTTATACCTGAGTTCATACCTCTTACTTCCTATCCCTTATTGCCCCTCCTGCTTCCCTCTCCCCACTGATAATCACTAATTTGTTCTCTACGTCTGTGAGTTTGCTTCTTTTTTTGTTATATTCACTAGTTTGTTGTATTTTTTTAGATTCCAAACATAAGTGGTATCATACAGTATTTCTTTCTCTGCTTGACTTGTTTTACTTAGCTTATTACCCTCCAAGTCCATCCATGTTGCTAAAAATGGGACATAATTAAACTTCAAAGCTTTTGCACAGTAAAGAAAACCATCAACAAAACAAAAAGACAACCTACTGAATGGGAGAAAATATTTGCAAATGAGATGACTGATAAGGGATTAATATCCAACATATGTAAACAGCTCATACAACTCAACATCAAAAATACAAACAACCCAATTAAAAAATGAACAGAAGAACTGAACAGGCATTTTTCCAAAGAGGAAATGCAGGTAGCTAACAAGCACATGAAAAGATGCTTCACATCGCTAATCATCAGGGAAATGCAAATCAAAGCCATAAAGAGATATCACCTCACACCTGTCAGGAAGAATACAAATCACAAATGTTGGCGAGGATGTGGAGAAAGGGAACCCTCATACACTGCTGGCGGGAGTGTAAATTGGTGCAGCCACTATGGAAAACAGCATGGAGGCTCTTCAAAAACTAAAAACAGAGCTACCGTATGATCCAGCAATTCCACTCTTGGGTATAAATTTAAAAAAAAAAAACACCAATTGGAAAAGATACATGCACCCCAATGTTAACAGCAGCACTGTTTACAATTGCCAAGACACAGAAGCAACCCAAGTATCCATCAACAGGTGAACAGATAAAGAAAATGTGATATATATATATATATATATATATATATATATATATATATATGCAATGGAATACTACTCAGCCATTAAAAAACAACACAAACCACATTTCTTAATAGCCAGAAGACCTGGCAGCAGGGGAAAAAAAATGAAAAAGCACTTAGGTCACAATTATGACTGATTTATAATTTCTGCAACAAGCCCAGGGACAGGGTGGGCCCTCACTCCAAAAGAACCACATCTTCTCTGGTAATACTGCACATTACCACCCACAGACCTTTAAAAGTAAAGCAACAGGGAAGTCTCATCCTTGCACTGGATCTGTCGCATCAGTGTTTTGTTCTAACTCCTACATGTAGGAGGCTTAGCATACTCTAGCGGTGGATTAAGGCAAAATAAAGATGGGATACTGGTGATATTCACTTTGAGACAATTTAAGATAGCATCAAACACACGAAGGCAGTATTTAATGAGGACAACATTTTAACAAGAACAAGAGCATAGTGTTACATTAGAACACTGTTAAGTGAAGTTACATATTACTAGTAGTGACCATTTGTAGGCAAGCTTTATGAGTCTTAAATTGGTAATTAATGTGTACAAAATATTTACTGTGATTCAGTTTTAATTTTTAGTTGTAAGACTTCTTTCATCTTTTCAAAGTACAACGTCACATAAGGTTGTTTTACTTCAGTTTGTTCTAGATTAAGAACACCTATGTATGAATTAAGGTGGGTTCCAGCTTCCCTTATCACATGAGGTCCAGAAATGATAACCTTGGCTTGAAGGAACATTGCTTTGAACATAATACCTGAAATATTTTTGGAGACACATCATTGTTTTTTGGTCAGCACAGTAATATTATCACTTGCTTAGTATCTTCATGTAAGTAGTGGGGGCTCAACATAACCTTCAGTTGATTCATTAAAATGAACACATATGGTTATTTTTACCCAAGGTTGCAGCATTGGGGCACTTCCTTCCTCATTCCTTAAGACCCATGAGCATTATTTTAATTATTCTAGTGCTTCTATCTTCCCAGTTTATCACTTCAAATCCTCTAATCACAGTGGCTTTTTGAATATGTTGATACACTTGCAGCAACTAGACTGTCTCTGGCTTCAAGAACAAAAACTCTGTTTATTGCCCATGGACTCTAATAAAGCCACCCCAACACCTGGTCACAAACGGTTGTTTATGTTTATTTATTTTACAAAAACAGAGAGGTTCTCTGTCCTAATTTAAACAATTCTATCTTCCAGAGTCTAGGATTGGGCAGCCTTGAGCAAGTTAAAGGCTTAAATATTTGGCAAATTATAAGAAAAACATTTCTTTATTATTAATCTTATGATACTCTTATTTGTTCTTTTTTTACTGTGACTTTAAGTTCTGATGATAGCCTACAAATATTTAAAAACTTTAAAAGTAACACTATAGAATTTACACACATGCAAAATTACATTTAAATATACTCTAATTATATCTTTTTTATTGAAGTATAACTGATTTATAATATTGTGTTAATTTCATGTGTAAAGTGATTCAGATTACATATACATATTCTTTTTCATATTTATTTCCATTATAAGTTATTTCAAGATATTGAATACAGTTCCTTGTGCTATATATACAGTGTGTTCTTGTTGTTTATCTGTTTTCTATATAGTATATATAGTAGTGTGTATCTGTTAATCCCAAACTCCTGCTTTATCCCTCCCCTCCATTTCCCTTTGATAACTGTAAGTTTGTTTTCTACATCTGTGAGTCTGTTTCTGTTTCACAAATACATTCACTTGTATTATTTTTTAGATTCCACATATAAGTGATATCATGTAATATTTCATAACAAATATCTTTTTATATTTATGTTTATCAACTTTGTCTATTTTGATGATGACTAAAACTTAACTGCAGGGAACACAATTTGAGTTGGTCAAAATACAGCTCATTTGGAAACATGGGAAATGTGATGTTTCCTTTTATTTGGTATAGTTCATATGATTTGTCATATTTAATATAACATGATTGATTCTTGGCTTTTGGCAGGCTCAGTTTATTCAACAGCTTGTAAGTACCATTTCCTCTGTCACTTAAACTTCCATACTGGCCAGCAGGAGCTCCTTGGTTCATCTGTCCTTCATAGTTCCAAACACTATCAAAAGCATCCCTGCTCATCAGGGGAAAAAATATCCCCCCCCTCCAAAAGTCAAAACAAAACAAAACAAAAAACTGTTCTGAAACCAACAAAATGTTCCCTATCCCAACCATGACATCTGGTTACGTCCCAGAAAGAATCCTGGTGTAGTGGAAAAGGTGGAAGCTAGGAAGCAGCTGTTCATCGTCTTATTTAGAACACGGCAGAAAAATTACACTTGGTTTTGATTTAATAAAGATTGCAAGTTCGTATAGAAGATTCAAAGTGAACTCTAACTTTTCTAAGTCCTTTTTTAGTCTTGATGTGAATAATTTAGTTTCTCCCTCTTTTTAAAATTACCATCTTTAATATTTATACATATGCAAAAAATTCCCATACCAATCCATTTATTTGAATTATAATATCATTCAAAGTACTAAGAATCTCATTTTTTAAAACATAATTATATTTTTTCAAGTATATCATTCAATAATAATCACAATATATAATTTCATCATTTCCTTTTTGGCTATAGAACAAACTAATGGCTTTTTTTTTTTTCTCCCTCTAATTAACCAAGTAAACATGTGTAGAACCTACATGGGAATGTTCCTTTACTTTCGTAAGCAAAATACAGACCTCATGAGTATTTGCAAATGTATTCATTTTTAAGATAATACTATTATTTTTAACCACAGGAAGTTTTAGTGTTTAGCTCCAATATTCTAAAAGTCTGTAGAAAATGCAAATGCAGGTATTTATCACATTAATATTAACAATTAAAGTTTTCAAAAAAAGCAATTAAGAATGTTAGTGAACACAATTAAGTTATATCACATTAACACATATTTAATGTTAAGAATGGTCAAAAACACACAATATTAGACAACTTTACTCCAAATTTTCAGTGTGAAAATTTCTTAAGTCAACATTGTTTAAGTTTTAGGAAAATGAAATCATAAGAGACTGATTGAAATCATAAAACACACAGTTTTTATGCACTCCAGTAACAGTTCTTTGTTCCCATTCTCTACACACCCCTCAACCAATCCAGTTTATAGTTTGTTATATAAACAGAAATACAAATTATGTATAAGGTTACAGCCACTAAAAGCTTTAATCACTTTAGCTTTATTAAAATCTAATTTTTAGACAGATTAAAATATGCCATTCCTGTATCCCCATTTTTGCATCTTGGGGTAATTATCACAGAAACAAAGTAAAATCACATTTAAAGAATTAAAATTCACAGAAGAAATAACCTCAAGGTTATCAGTAAATATTTTCCAAAGAGATCCTCAAACTGAGAAATAAAAATTTTTGGTTCTATTTATATTACTATATTATATATTACATTCAAAACATTTACGATAAAAATCCTCAACTTTAAGTTTTAAAATTTAATTTAACCAGATCAGTATGAAACAAAAAATAAATGTCTAAAAACAATCATGAAAAGTATTAAAAGAAGTCCAGTGAGGGAGAACTTACCAGACATTACAACTCACTAGAAAGCCATTGAATTCAAAACAAAATGGTGATGGCACAGAAACAGACAGGGATCAGAACAGAGAGGCGAGAAATAGATACAGACGTATACGGCATCTTTATATTTGACAAGGGTAACATTTCAATCCCATGGGAAATAAAGTTTCTTGTAGTAACTAGGACTTAAGTAACTGGTTATCCATCTACAGTGATTTAAAAGAAAGAATCCAACTTTGTATCATCTATAATACTTAAAATGGGAGTAAGACTTTAATGTTTTTTTTAAATTCAGAAGAAAATTTACATGACCGTGGGACAGACAGTACCATCTAGCAAAACAGGTAACTCAGAAGCAATTAAAAAAAAAAAAAAAGACAGACATACTTGATTAAATAATAAACAACAATTTCCTTGGTAAAAGATATCATACACAGAGACAAGAACTGTAAAGCTGTATTTGTACACATATAACAAAGGATTAACATTTCAAAAACACAACAAATAGCTCCCAGAAATTGTGAAAGAAAAAACACTACGAAGTAGAAAAAATGGGCAGTGGAAATGAATAGGAAATGAAGAAAAAAGAAATTCAAATGGACAATAAACATATGTAAATATATTCAACATCAGTGGCAGTGAAGAAAATGTAAATTAATGATCAGAGATAATAAGATTGGCAAGAATTAAAAGGAACAATGGTATCTAATGCTGGTGAGAATGTAGGAAGTGGGTACTCATGTGCAAACGTGATATACTCTTCCTTTGGGAAAAATAATGTATTAAAATCAAAAATACACATACCGTTTGACCAAACAATTCCACTTCTGGGAATCTATCCTATAGGGAGAAAAAAAAGGACCAGTACGTAAGGACACAGGTACAAAGATTGCAGTATTGTTTGTTGTGGGGCAGAGGAGGAGCAGGGGATTGGAAGTAATGTGAATGTCCATTCATGGGGAAATGGTTAAATGAAATGTGGTCTATCTATAAAATAGAATATTAGGTATTATTAAAAAGAGTGGGGATAAATCTGTAGATACTGACTTAGAAGGTTGATAAAGTAAGCAAAGCAAATTCAAGAGCTATAATCCCATTATAACAACCACACCAAAACAATGAATGTGAATGCACTCATATGTACATGGAATAAGGAACAGAAGAACACAGACCAAACTGACAATGGCCACCTAGGGTTGTGAGTGGAAACAGAGGCTGGAAGGGATGGGGATAATTTACTTCTTTTTAGTGTAACTTTGTGCTATTTCACTAGTTACTATGAGCCTTATATTAATTTTAGAACTTTCACAAATATTCTTAAGGAAAAAACATTAGCTTTTATTAGTAGTAGAAAAGCAGTAGTACTTCTAGACATTCATCTTTAATAAAATAGTAGCAATTAAACAAATATTCCCTCCTCTGCTTACGCTAGTCACCAAAGAGTTTTTTTTGATTGCTTGCCCAATATCCATTCCACCTCTCTGCCATATGTGTATCAGCCATGTGGTTTGGGTGTGATTGACTCCACCCCATTCTCAGGGACTTCTGAATGGTCTATGCTAATTCTGTCCACCAAAAATGCAATTTGAAGCCACCTATACAATTTTAAATTTTCTAGTATTCACATTAAAAAAAATTAAAAGCAGGTGAAAGCAATTTTAATGACGTATTTATATTCTGACCCAATATATCCCAAAACACTGTCATTTCCCATGCAATTAATATATAAATTATTAATAGGTATTTCACATTTTTTCATATCTCAATTGGGACTAGCTACATTTTAAGAGCTCAGTAGCCACATGTGGCCAGTGGTTACCATACTGGACAGCACCAGTCTGAGCTAATGAGAGTAATGCTATAACTATTACCATATTCAACAGTGGACACAACACCTAAGAAGGCCCAATAGAAGAGAAACCCCGTAATGGTAGGATTATGATGAGAAGAACCAAGAAAAAAGTAACCATAACCACCCCCCCCAAAAAAAATAAAAACTGCTGGCAGCCAACTATGAGCTAGGAAGGGAGCCTGCACTGGGATGAAGGAAAAACTGGATTCTGGTGTCAATACTGAACCTCTGGATCACACCCTGCAAGAAGTCTGGCCTTCCTAGTTACATTAGCTGGTCAATTTCCTGTATTTTTTTCAGCCACTTTGAGTGAGGTTTCCTATTACTTGCAACGAAAAGTATCCCAACTGATAAACTCATCCATGGGCAATGCCATATCTAAACAAATACGTTCTTCTTAAGTGAATTAATTCAAATGTTCAACATTTCTTGCATTTATTTGTACTCAAAGTACGCTTTTGTTAAACTATGCTAATTTGGTAATACTTTTATGCATCTTCTGAAAGCATGCCCAGAGAAGATTTCCAAAGACTAATTCCTGATCATGCAGAGTCACTTTTCACAGTCATCACACAAAAGAGTATTTCTCTTCAAGACAATACAGACATGAGGCATCAGAGGAATCAATCAGCTCCACTCTCATTCCACCCTCTTTTCTGGTCCTCCCCTTCTAGACCAGTGTTCCCCACCTTTGGCACTGTTAACATATTGGGTAGGTAAGTCATCATTGGAGGTGTGCGTCTTCCTGTACACTGAAGGATGCTTAGCTGAATCTCTGGCCTCTCTTTACCCATGAGATAATAGATGAAACCCCACCCCTTCCAGTAGTTGTAACAATCAAACATGTCTCCAGACACTGTCAAATGTCCCTTTAAGGGACAAAAATCACCTCTGGTTGAGGACCACGGTTCTAGACCAACTATCAGTTCTAATGTACAACTGACCTTTGTTTTCTGATGACACGACTCCTCTCTGTGTGTTCCCTGCATCCTAATCTTTGCAGGCCTTGTCTTCTCCTCCTCTAGACATGAATACGTGAACCTTATCTGGCCACGCTCTTCCTCCTACTCTTCCTGACTACACTGACCGGGAGCTCTCCACTGCTGTTCTTCTTTCCAGAAGAAACGTAGCTAGTCCCCTCTGACTTCAGCTTGAAATCACTACCTGAGCTGCTCCCTGAATCACTCACCCAATCATTTCTCATGGGCTTCTCTGAGGGGTATTTGCTCGTTTTTGGTCACTCATTCCTCAATTTCGTTTGCCCCGGCTGGATCACCCATCTCCTCCATCAGTATACCATCCTAGTCTCTCCATACTGCATCAGCTCACACGTTATTCTCCCTAATACATCCCTAAGACCAAAGTTTCATTATAGCCACTGGAAAATTCTTCATAGCTTCTCAAATTGATCTATAGGTACAATGCAATTTTGATTAAAAAATCTCCACAGGCCTCTTTGGGTAGAAATTGACAAACTGATTCCAAAATTAAAGAATGTAGACTAGTCAAAACAATTTTTTTTAAGAAAATGAAGTTGGAGGACCAACACTATCTGATAGCTAAACTTATCATAAAGCTACAATAATCAAATCAATGTGGTATTGACATAAAGACAGTCAAATAAGTCCATGAAACAGGAAGTCTGTAGATAGACACACATATATAGACAACCAATTTTCAACAAAACCATAAGGAAATTCAGGGAAGAAAGGACAATTGTTCAACAGATGGTGCTGGGTCAATTAGATACCTGTATGCAAGAACAAACTTTGACCCACACTTTACCCACAAACAAACCTAACTCAAATGGATGTAGAAGTGAAAATATAAAATATAAAATTATAAATCTTCTGGGAAAAACAGAACAAGAATGAAGAAAACCTCTGTGATCTGGAATTAGGCAAACCTGGCTTCACCAAAGCCAGGACCACTTAAATAACAAATTGATAATTCAGACTTCATCAAAATTAATAACTTCTGCTCTTTAAGAGATGCTGTAAAGAGACTGAAAACATAAGCCATGAGCTGGGAGAAAATTTACCAATCATGTATAGCAGTTTTATTTATAATGGCCCAAAACTATAAGTGATCCAAATGCCCATCAACTAGTAGATGGATAAGCAAAGTATGGTATATTCATTCAATAGGATATTACTCAGAAACAAAAAGGAATGAACTCTTAACATAAACTACAACATAGATGAAGCTCAAAATAACTATGCTGAGTGAAAGAAACCAGACCAAAAAAAAAAAAAAAAAGTACAAACAGTACTTTAGAAAATGCAAACTAATCTTTAGGGATGGCAAGTATTTAAGTGCCTGATTAGGCATGTGGGGGTGGGAGGAGGAAGCAAGTACAAATCGGTAAGAGGGAACTTCTGGAGGAAACAGGTAATTCATTACCTTGATTGTGGTGGTGGCTTCACAGGTATATACGTACGTCAATTTATGAAGTTGTGTGTTTTAAATTAAGTGCAGTTTATTGTGTGCCAATTACGCTTCAATCAAGCTTTTTTTTTTTTTTTTTTTAATAAAGGGGAGAGGGAAGCACTGTTCACTGTTGGAGAAAACGTTAACCGCTAGACCATGCAGGGCTCCACTGTTCTTACAGCTGAAACTGGTTGATGCCAAATGGGATTTCATGAGAGAAGCTGCTTTGTTTTTGTTTAGTTTTGTTGTTTTAAATTCTGCTGTGGGTTAATACAACTAGAATTCCCAGTTCCTAGGTACTTAACAAAACACAGCCTGGGTGATGTTAAACAGTAGCTGAAAGGTGTGTGCTGGGTGGGAAGAGACTACAAAGAGCCTCAAGAAGTACACATTTAAAGTATGTTTGCTTTAATTCTCCTTTTAAGTGTCTCCCAAGATAACTACCACTATCACCAACCCCTGCTGTGGTCTTAAGGATATGTCTGACCAACATCTTTCATTAAAAAAAAAATTAGAATAGAGCTAAGCAGTCTGAATTCTCAAAGATAATAATTAAGTAATGTGCTTTTAAGCAGATGTTTCATGACAGTATTTTTCCCCATGATTCTATCAGAATCAAGTGCATTTACATACAAATTGGTAATACCTGAGAATCCCACCTAAAAAAGCCACCATTGTTCCCCTAAGACACAAAACCATGGACCGATCTATCAACTCCATTTCAGTTTATGATGTCAAGTGCATTTTAGAAATATACTCCACGGCTTCCAAAGGCTTCTTTAATCCATAAGGACTGGTTTTAGTGTTTAAACTGATTCACCCTAGACATGGAAAAACCTTCTGCTGCTTCTCCCAGGTAATTGATTCTTGATTTGTTGAGATACTAAACACTAGGCTTTATGCCCTGAAATACCAAACCCCCAGTGAACTCACTCATTGCCCCACACAGAGCAAATCCTATTTAGTGTTGCAGCAGAGAGGCCAAGGGAAGCTGAGAAAGCAGACTACTCCCCTGCTCTGCCCTGTTGCCAGCAGAGGGGGAAGGTCCCCTCTGTCCCTGCAGTAAGCATCGTTTGTCCCACAATAGCTACATGAGGATGTCAGACGGTGCCCTCTGCAGTTTTTGAAAAATAAGAATACAAACTGTCGACTGAAATAAATGTGCAGCCTAAAAGTTAAGCGTTATGTTTTATTTGGCAGGAGGACTCAAGCCGGGATGACAGCCTCTCAGATGGCTCTGAGGGACTGCTCCGAAGAGGTAGAGGAGGAGCTAGGATATATAGGAGCTTTACAACAAAGCTGTAAACAAGTAGTTGGAACAATAAAAGATTGCTTGTTATCTAAAGAAAATCAGGCATCTCAAGTTAAAGAATTTAGTGCTTTTCTATGTATGGGAGGAGGCAAACATTTGGGCTCACTGAATTCATTCCTTTGACAAGCACCTAGCTATCTAGGGCCAGTATTCTGTCCTTTCTTATTCTGAGTCCGCTCAGAGTGCTCCATTGAGAGTGGCTGCAGAGGCTGGGCTGCAGGCCTGTCCTCACTGGGGGGTGGCGGCGGGGGTGGCGGCAGCCGCTGATGACTTGGTTTCAGCATTCTTTGTTTACTGATATGGTTGCAGTATTTTCACTCACACTGCAGTATTTTCGTTCACAGGTGCATGCTTGGCATGGGTGAGGTCCCAGGTTCAATCCCTGGTACCTCCATTAAATAAATAATCAAATAAATGAATCTAATTACCGCCCCCTCCACCCAAAAAAAACTTTTTTCCTCTCATGGAGTTGTGTTTACGGGACTAACTGCATAGAATTTCCTCATGGCACTGGTCAAAAGCTACCTGAGGATGTGTGAGGTGAAGCAGAGCCAGAAGGCCATTGGGGAGGGGTACAGCTGCTGGCATGTTCCACAGGCACGTCATATGTTCCAATACAGAAGCAGGGCGAAGTCCTCCACCTCCTCCCAGGAGAGGGGCTTTATATAACAACATCTTAAAAGACAACGCATCTGTATTCAGATGAAAGAAACGACCACCAGAAGTCTCAGACAGTGAGGCTTCTATTGAAGAAAAGGAGAAGATAATCCTAAAATTCTTTTCCCCCAGCCGCATAGGTCTGCCTATTGGCAGCTGCAAAGAGTAAAAGAGCGAGGTGTCTAATTCTCAGGAGTCCAAATGGCAGAGGGAAAGGTCAATATCCTAAGGAGAAACACCAGGACACAAGCAAAATCTCCCAGGTTCCCCTCCACGTGCCCCTCAGAGGCCTGACTTACTACAGCATAAGGGGTCAGGGGAACAGGAGGGAATGCAGCCACCCTGCTCCCACGTCTCATCGGATAATGGTCACATTTGGGGCCTGCCAGCTACTACAGGGGGACTGTCACACCCCACCAGCGTAGCCATCACCCGTCTCATGACTAGTCTCAGTAAACTCAGTGTCCTGCTAGTGCTGCTAGGTAACTTAAGGCTTTCCCTTTGGTTGCCATGCTAAGTGTAAACTCTTAAGAAGCGTTTGAGGCCATGCTTTCCAAATTGTTCAAAGAAACCATGACAAGCATGGTGAAGACAAGTGCACTCTGTCAAGTCTACTTTATGCGACCCTCACTGTGGAAGTCGAGGCCGAAATTCATGTCTTTATAGAACAAAACGCACCCACAGCTTTGCTGATTATCTCTTTCTA
This sequence comes from Camelus ferus, assembly GCF_009834535.1. NCBI lineage: Eukaryota > Metazoa > Chordata > Mammalia > Artiodactyla > Camelidae > Camelus > Camelus ferus. The sequence goes on along the minus strand of NC_045698.1, from coordinate 44,616,170 downwards.
ACTCAAGTGTATCACCCTGAAGGAGGAAAGGTTGCTTTCCAGCCTCTGGTGGGTGGGAACTCTAAATTCTGGCCACAGTTCACTGTCAAGAAACAATCCTAGCACAAGTACATCTCAAATCCTCCGAGCTGTTAGCTCCTCACTTATCCGACAAAGATACTTAGAATTGGTTTCCTGTTAAGGCTTCTTCCAGCTCTCAAATCCTAAGATTACACTTTTCCATATGGACATCTGTGATACCCCAATACCTGCCTGACTCAACATGGTTTTGAGAAGTAGTCTGTATACCAGGCTGGGAAAGGTGGGCAGGTTTCAAGGGATGGATTATTCTGGAAGAGGGGCCACTGAGCACAAGGAGTTCCCTCATGGCTTGAAGCTACAGAGCCAGAACGTGTGTGGGGTCTATCTCCATCACACGCCTAGAAACGTGTCACCAGTGTTGACCATGGAGGGACACAAGGCAAGATCGGCCCAGGAATGTGGGGTCAGCTGTCCCCTTTAACACCTCTCCGTTGACAGAAGGGTTGGTAAACAAAGCTGCCCCCAGAATACACTACTCAAAAATGATCTGGCTTTAATGGACCATCCTCAGCCTACTTGGCAGTCTTTTGCCTAACTCTATAGGACAAAAATAAGTGATGGCAGTAGGGGAAAGAGGGTTTAATTCCATTGTTATTATTATTTTTAACAAAACACTTACATAGAACTTACTGCATGCCAGGCACTGTTATAAACGTTTTACAAGTATTAACTCATTTTATCCTCAAAACACTCCAGGATAGAAGAGTACACCCATTTTTACAGATGAGGAAACTTAAGATACACGGAGGCTAAGTAACCATCTGCGGGTCACACAGCTGGTTAAACGGCAGAAGTAGGATTGACCCCAGGCAGCGTGGCTCTGAAACGCCTATTGAGCAACAGATTTGAGAAGGCGTCTTTGAATGAGAGAGCATAGGCACCCGCCTTGCTCCGTGGGCCACCTGAAAAACTCCCAATTCCTGTTTGACTCGCGTTTGCTAAAACGTCATTTAGTAAGCATGAAGCAGAGAACTTCCCCTCATGCTTTGGGTATCCAGACACTACCAGCACCTTGAATCTCTCCCAAGAACAGCAGTTCCCAGCTGGGGGTGGCATTTTAGATCCCCAGTGAGAAATGGGCTCCAAGTCCACAAGCCGCCAGCTTCCTCTGCCTCCCTCCCCAGCATGTGTACATGCAGATCCAGATTTGCACTCCCAAGTGTGTTTGGAAATGCACATGTATTTTAATGAACCTCCCTAAGTGACGGAACCTCCCTTGCCTGGGAGCAACACTAAGGTCTTCCTAGTAATTTTCAAAGGTGAGAAGATCAATCCTACATTGTTTCCATCCCCCAGGTCTCCTCCCTTACCCACTGCACAAGAGATGAATGCAGGTGGGATGAGGGATGCTGCGAATACATACCAAATACCAAACTGCTATTTGATGAATATATAAATGCAATTGACATTCTTTCACAGTCTGAAATCCTTTTTACTCTCAGGATATATTACTGCATTCTCTTTTTATATAAACATGCCACTTTAAATGCTAATTCAGATGCAACACTCAATTTTTTCTTCGTTTTGTTTCTGGCTTTCTAACATTCAAAATGACACTGGACTTCCATTTGGCTTTGACAATAGATATTTTAAATTCTTGCTTCGATATTTGTGGGGCTTGGAGGGAAGGAAGTCCTAAGAAGAAAACTAAGTTTATGTTAAAATTTATCCAAATATGGTTTGTACTCCCATGTCCTTTATTTTGCCTAAATTAAGCCCTTTCCCTCTTTCAGAAAATGTTGTCCTCACTTTGCTGAAAATCTCATAAATCTAATTCAACTCAGTTGTAAAAACCAAGGTGATTCCCTCTTTTGCATTCTAGAAATAACCTCATTTTACTCAAACTACTTTTCTAAACAGCTTGTCAAGGCAGTATGTTTTGGCTGAAATACAACTGGCCTGAATATGTCTTCTCTTTAAAAAAAATACACAGACCGACATATGCCAATTACATCAACCCAAGCCTATCCAATTACACTGAAGGTCATTTCCTGTGTTGGCTCAAAATGAAGAATTTCAGCCTAAGAAATATCCTAATCCAGTGCACCCAGTCCAATTTATCTGCAGTGAGACAAACTCTTCCAAGTCGAGCAGGTCCAGCTCCACCCAGAAGTTTCCAGTAACCTTCAGAGGCCTCTGCCTCTGTAGTCCTACCCACTCTGACAACACTCTCTCCCTCTGCTGCTCACTCTCATCTTCCACCTCATACCTAAATACCCTTTCCTGCCCCTGCCCAAGAGAGACAAAATGAGAAAGACGTGAAGTCAGTTCATCACCCTCTTCATCCATTTGTTGATTTATACATGTGGCAAAATGGTCCTTGACAGAACTCCCGTATCTGGTAGTCTCGTCCCTCGCCAGTTCACCAGAAACATCCCATTAATGATTCATCTTCTGCTGTGCTAAGAGCAGTTCAGGGACACCTTGCCCAAAGGTACATGCATTTCAATAAAACACTGAAGAGAAAATACCTTTAAGAGCCAACTGAATAAATATCTAGGGCTGGGATGTTAAGTGTGTTTAGGATGCCTGTCTTCTTTGTGGATAAGGAGGTGGACCTCCCAGCAGATCTAAAACTGTTGCAAGCCGACAGAACCTTACCCTACTCATTCCGTGGCCAGCCTTACTAGACCCCAGCCATTTCAGAATAATAATGAAAGCAAAGGGGGAATGGAGAAGGGACAAAACTCTATGGAGAGAAATAGTACTGCTGCCTTGATCAAGAAATTAAAATAAGCAAGACAACTCCTAAATGGCTTTTAATCATTTCGATACTCCCAGCAATTCCTCAGCATGCACAAACATACTTCTCCAGGCCCTCTGTGCACAGGAGGAGCTGCTTTCTGCTTTGAGTTTCTGCTGCTGGATGTGTGTGGCCAAAAAACAAAGCCAAGAAACAGACCAAGTATCAGTCACTGTTTCTACTAAATAAAGTGATAACTGCAGATAATTCCGCAGATCCCAGCACTCCAGGGCTCCATGAAACAGTGCACTTGTGCTCAGGATTAAAGGATGTAGAAGAAAGGCTATTTTAAGTAGCAAGGATAATTTACTTGCTAAGAACAGATAATGCAGTTTCCTTCTCTGAGTGGGTGAGGGGGCAGACTGGAGGGGGATCTGAAAGATCATTAAAAACCAAGATTGAAGGAGGCCAGAGAGCTGGCCCCAGCCAATTTCCTGCTCCTCTCTCTAGGGAATTTTATGAAAAAAGAAGCCCCCTCTGTCCTGGAGAGCTGTTTACATGGGCAATTAACAAAACACGAAGGGGTCCTTTAAAATCAAAGAGTAGCTGCTAGGGACACTTAGGTTTTGCTCCGCACCATCCATTAGCTCACACTGTGGGCTTTTTACCCTTTTTCCACTTTCCCTGCCTGAAAACAAACACCTCCTAGAGAGCTCTGCCCCTTCAAAGTGTCATTTTAGGACCTAGGTTTGTAAAGACAGTTAAAGGACCCACAACACTATTAGCTCTTTTATAAATATGGACAACTGCAGATTCGCTGTTTTTAGAAATCGTACAATATAAATGCCATCTTGTGTCTAGAGTTTACTTTTAGCTTTTGCTCAGAATTGTATTTTTTTTATCATTATACTTGTTGATGCATCCACCCTCGTCCATTCATCCTACCTGCTGCCCAGGAGTTCACTGGATGACTGTATCATGATGTATTCAATGGATGTACAGACTTTAAGAGGGAGCTGAGAGGAAGGGAGTAGAGAGTATGGCAACTTCAGTTCCAAAAGAAAGAGAAGGAAAGTGATAGAAGAATCTGGGATCGAGAACCTTGGCAAATGGCTACTCTTTGTAAGGAGAAGGAGAGAACTAGCTCACATCCGCCTACACAGAAAGCCGGAGTAGAGGTGGGCTCTGGGGCTCTGAAGTTGTAAAGAGCTAGAAAAGCCTCTGGAAAACTGATCTGGGGTCACCTGGTTATTTAGTAACATCTGGCTTGGAAAGCTGTTTCCTTGACCTCTCTTGTCTGCTGCCTTTGGTACCATTAAAAAAAAAAAAAAAGCCACAACCATGGTCTTCGCAACCTCTTAAACACATATGAAATGCAGACTTCAAGTTAGTCCTCAAAAAAAACAACAAACAAAAAAATGACTGCCAATCACAAATTAGTGGGGATCTGAATTTTCTAGACAAAATACAGTATGCTTTTTTATCCCTTTCAGTTAATTAGTATTAAAAAGAAAAGCCTACTTTCTGTGTTCTTTTATTTGTGAAAGCTTTCACTGATATATATAGAGTATATGTTTTTATCATATGATTCTAGGCATAAAAATTATATGTAATCTTACTTAAAACAATAGTAATTTTAAAAAATCTGATAAATTCCTAAGTGTCTAAATGATGAAAATACATTTTAAAAATATTACCCAGCAAGACATTCAAATGACAAGTGGCAGATACAACAAATTCAGGTGTCTTCTTCCACGAGTACAGCTTTCCTGAAGGTACACCCCCTCCGACAATCGCTTTGCTGGGTAACCAGAGACAATGAATCAGAGACAACTGCATCACATTGTGCAGTTGCTCACTGTTGACATGGAAAGACAACGCAACAGAAGAACAGGATCAAATCCTCAATCTTTCTGAGAAAAGGTACTGAAAGACTTGAAAGCATTTACACAGTACATAAACTGAGCAAGTGTTAACAGGTTTAATGATCAGGTACCATTATGCCGGCTAGCACCAATCCACAAGAAAAACACATGGGAGCCTTTCTTCATTAGATCTGTATTAAAATCACTCGAGCACTTATTTTATAAGTAGTTTCTTTTTCTCAAAGTCATAAAAGAATCTGCACGAGGAGAGTAATGACCGGCATTCTTTGCGATGGTCACTGAAAACGCAGAGTGGCATTATGTCTCAGACATCTACGTCATTAATTAATTCTTTTGGGAATACTGGTATGCAATAGAAAGTTCAACACAGCATGTTTATTTCCGGCTTGCTTTACTTGGAAGTATTATTTTTTTCCAAAATTCACTTTAAAAAAGTAGATTTATGATGACATATATACGATGCTTTATACCCATCATCTGATTGATAGGTCCATTGATTTTTATTAGGAGGGGATTTTAATTGGCTTAAATGTAATTCTGTTCTCTTACTAAGTATTCAGAGCATGGACTCCCAACAAACTGTTGCCAACATCCTTTTTTTCCATTAAAAATTCCATGTTCTCAAGTAGAGAAATGTAAATACTTTCGTTACCATATATTCCCCCATTGACTCATGGCTATCAGCTAACATGAACAGAATCGAGACTTATCCAAGTGCAAAAGGAGATACGGCCCTTCAATAGATATGAGGAATCAATTTTGCTAATTAATATTACCATAATAATTTATAGAAAACATACTAACTCAAACAGAAAAAAAAAAAAAGAACCATCTACTATAAAGGCTAAATGCAAGATCTGACTGAAGTTTTAAAATTTTAAAATAAAGTTTGGAAGACAAACCTAGGATGATTTTTAAACCAAACTATGAGGGAAAAGAGATTTTTGTCTATAAAGGAATTTCATGCATCCTGGCATTTCTGCTTTTCTTTTTTCTTATTTCTCATCATGATGGGAAATATTCAAAAAGTCTGAACTTTTCCAAGTCTAGGCAAAAGAGTCTTAATCATAATGCAGAAGAATGGAAGTTTTTGATTCTAAAGGCATTTCCTATGGCAAACTATTAGCCCATTAACCTCTAGTGCACAGAGATGTAAGCCGGAAGCTAGTGAAAATTTACTTAGGCTCATTCTCCAAGAACAATGACCCCGTGTCCCCCTGGCAACTAAAAAAGTAAAGACTAGAATGGATAGTAATGAAATGTTCATGGTTGATGAAGTTTTGGTTCCTAGATGCAAAGGATGAAATTTTCCAAAATTTTGTCAACAGAATGAATTCTTTCAACAATCACCATATATGTTTCTAATCTCCCAAGTTGAAATTTGCATGAATTTATCTTAAATACTGTACTTATTTTTTAAAAGGACATTGCCCTAGCCACTAAATTCTTCAGTATAAATCAGATACCAAATCCAAATGTTTCTGGACCAGCCCTTACAAAGTATTAGTTGGTAACAAATCTATCCTAAATTTAGTAGAATATTAAAAGCAATTAATTTCATTCTGCATCTTGTTAATGGGAAAATACTATGATTTATGCAAATAAATTACCTTTAAAAATAAAAGGCTGAAACACTACAAAGAAATCAGGTCAATGTTCACAAATTTGCTATTTTAACATGAATGTTACATGTTATCAGTTCAGTAAGGGCTAGATCTAACAGAATCTTTAGCTAATGCAGTCCTCATCAATTCAAATGCAAACGTATATATCATCTACTCTGAATAAAATTCATAATATAAAACATCAATCACAGGTTTCCATACCATGTAGATAAGCACTAATTCTTTATGCAGACCAATTTAAACTATCTGCAGACCACATAATGGTTTTGCTTGATTGCATAATAGAATTTTCAAGTTTAAATTAAGGTTCTCCCAGGAATAAATATGTATTTTGGCTTACAATGCCCATGAGGAACAAACCCTGGAAACTTTCTTCGAGCTATCTTTAAGTCATTAATATTTGACATTTACAAATAAATGCAGAGCTTTTTGTTTTCTTAGTTCAGCTGATTATCATTAATCTTCTGATGGCCACTGAAAATCTAACACATCAGAGAATAATCACATTACCAACTGTATCCCAAAATACAAATAAATCAATAAGGAAACTAAATTAGGCTACTTACAAACTTCCTCTTCTGGGAAGACTCAGCTCCTTCTGCAAAAGGAAGAAAGAAAACATATATGTGAGATGCTACATTAACCTTAGACCACTAGGACACCGAGTGGCTAAGATAAAACGTTATTCTTCTCCTTATGCTTGATTTGGCATTTTCTATAACTGAAAAGATTTCAATGTAATAATTTTATGCTGGATCCCTTCTTACACTGTACTCTTTAGACACTGTGTTTAAGGTACAAACACGGTCTACCTAAATTCCAGAGCAAAAAAGACATCAATCCTCCCAAAGCAATGACAGAGACTGAGTTGAACTACATGACCCCTATAATTGAGGGTAAGGAAAACCTGAGGAAGCAAAGAACTTATCCAAAGAGGAAAAGGACACAAGGAGGAGGAGAAATTTCGCAGGATTATAATTAAGTGAGAGGTGAAATGAAAAGGGTAGTTAAATCAGACTATTTGCCCCCAACAGAAGTAAACTCATTCAAAACACTGTGTCTACTGAAGATTATAATTTATAAAAGAAACACAGCAAAAAGTTTCCTTCTGGTATTATTTCCTAAAACAAATGTGATTTATGATTTATGCTATTTTGAAGTAGGTTAATGAACCTCTCAAAAGGTAACCAGAGAGCAACAATTAACAGAGCGCTTTATAGTTTCAAAGGGTGCTCTCACACTCAGTTCAAATTAAGATCATTATCTATCTTTCTATGGAGAGTCTATGGAAAAACAAAAAACAAAAACAACCAAGCAAACAAGCCAAACAAACAAAAAAGGCTAACAGAAATACCTCCACCCACTAGTGGAGTTTTCAGAAGCCCAGGGAACTCAAGGATTACTTGATGACAATAATTAAAGAACAGGAAGCAATGATTCATCTGGCTATTTTAACTCAAAATTCGAAAAGGCTGACTCAATTTGGGTTTTCATTCCCATAATTACCATTTCATTTTTTGTCTTCCAGGAGCTCCAGCATCATTTTTTGAAAGGTACTTCCCCTTCAGCTTCAAACTCACCTTTCCTGTTCCCTATTTTTATTGGATTCTTAAACGTTTGTCATGGCCTGTGGCCTCCTATCTTCTAAACCGTGCAATTTACTCCAGCCCAGCTCCCAGAAAATGGACCTGAGAGCAGTGAGGCAGGAGAATAATCCTGCTTTAAATAGAACTTATTTAAAGCTATTACTTAACTTAGCTATTAAGCGGAAAACATACTTTGATACAGAGTTATAATAATCACATCACTGTTTAATTCCAAGAAGAAACAACAATTTTAGGGACAGAGTATTTTCTTCCTTCTCTCAAGAGCTAACATTTTCTTTCCAAGGGTTGCAAGGTTCAGTGGTGAAAGGCTTTATTTTTTTTGTTTTGTTTTGTTTCGAGTTTTTCTTTAATCCTTCATTAGCCCCAAGAAATTACAGCGTTTGCTGAACTTGGCTCCCTGATGCTGAAACATAAATATACCTTCATTGACTAAAGCTTCTAATGATAAAAGTCTTTGATCAAGACAGTTTTCCTTGGGTACTGAAATGTAAATAGATAAACCAGTGAGTAATTTTTTTATATGTGTGTCCTGGGATATGACAAGCACTGAGAAATTTGTTTTGTATTCAGGTTAAAAAAAAAGAAAAAAAAAAAAAACACAACCAAAAAACCTCTCCCTAGAAGTGATCATTCACCAGAGGGTTTCTTTTAGAAAGAAATTACTGAGACCCACTACATAGCAAAAGGCTAGAGTTCAGTCAAGTAAGTAAATACTGCTATCCAGTAAGTTGATCTCACAGCAGCATCAAAAGAAAAGGAGGGATACCTGAAGTGTTATCATTAATAATAGGAAAAATATTAAGTCAGGTGTTATTTCAACTGTGTATGCAAACAGATCAACTGTGTATGCAAACAGATCACTCAGAAGACATAGAGGGGGAGGGCCAGATAAATGATCCTCAAACAGTTCAGTCAATCATATTCCACCAAATACCCTGACCATAAGCTGGCTGCTTTGCTCTGAGAAAAAAACTGCTGAAACAGCAAGATGAGGGATAAAAACCAAGTCTGTTGTTAATCAGAAGTCTTTCCAACAGGTCTAGAATGATGAGTCCTAAACAAGAAGAAAGGTTACAGTGGGTAACCCCGCCCTGCTGCTCCCTGGGGCTGGCAGCTGAGGTTCCAAGATGAGGAGCCGGGGACATTTAAGAGGTCACTGTCAACTGACCTGCGGGGTCAGCGCTAACCAGGCTGAGGAGCTAATCCACCTGACGGCTTGAATGTCAGGCTCGGAACTGGAAACTCAATTTGGTAGCAAATTGGAATCAGATGCGATGGTAATAAAGTGAGAGAAATGAATGTGCTGTGGCCAAGACCTTGTGAACAGTGGCTGCAAAAGCCTGCAAGTATCAGGAGGGCTAAGTGATTGCAGACAGAGCCAGGAGGGGCTGCTGCCCAGACGCATGGGGACCATGCACTGACCGACCGGCACCGGATGGACGGACCTGCGCAGCAATCAAGGCACTGACTGCCCCAGCGCTGGTGGTACTGTGTGTGTGTCCTCATCTTATTCTCTTAATGCCAGCATAAAGTCACTATCAGATAAACACACTTAGATCATTAGATAAAACATGTGGTATTGGTCCAAGTCATAAACCAAAGCTTGTGCTTAGCGTATTTGGAACATGTCTAAAAGATCAGCATCAGGTAATAAAAGAGAAAGGAAGGGAGGGGGAGAAAAGAAAGGGCACGAAGCATCAATCTGAACTAAACAACATGTAATTATTAATTATCACAGGGCAAAGAAATTCTTAAGAGTGTATTTAAGAATATTAAAAATTTTAAATTACTTTTATTGATATTGATTTCTCAGTGACTTCTAATATTTTTTAGAATTGCTGTGTATTATTACTTGCTTGAGATCATGAGCTCCTTGGCCCCCCTTTCTAAAACTGCTAACTAGCAAATGTGTACATTGAAAATAAATGTGAAGGAAAGTTATCTGTCTGAGAACTCTGTTTGTCTTCTTGCAATTCCTTGATAAGACTGTGGACACTTAAATCTAGAAGGAGCATTTCTGTGGGTTTGGGAAGAAAAGAGCCTAACAAATGATTCTGTCCCTTTTCTGGCCAAACTGGGCCTCAAAAGGAGAAAATAACATTGTTTCATTCATAAAGGCAATTGAGAAATAGCCGTAATGTTTAATATGTACAAGCCAATTTCCATAATGATAATTTTTAAAATATATACTATTTAGTAGGTATTTAATAGCTATACAAACACAAATAAAATGACATGGCTACACATGCCACATGTGTTTAGGAAATCTTTGAACTATTCTCTTAAACTGATGGACCAGTTTATGATTTAAAAGAGAAAGGAGATTCACATGAATTATATTACAAGCAGGATATGTAGATATCCCCTCCTTCAAGAGGTGGGGCTTAATTCTCTCCCCCTGGAGAGTGGGCTGAACTTAGAGACTCCCTTCCAGGGAGCAGGGAAAGGGAAGAGCAGCAACTTGTCAGTGGAGAAACCTGACAGACACCGTCTTAACCAACCACGCGATCAAGGTTGGCCATGTGCTGACACCTCATACCCTTGCTATGATACATTGAGAAGGGACTTCACCTCTGGGGCATTCTCCCTAAAAACCTTAACTCCAGCCTCATCATGAAAAAAAAAAATCAGGAAAATACAAATTGAGTCATTCTACATAACATCTTTAAAACTGGGTTGTGAAAAACAAGGAACAATGGAGAAACTGTCACAGATCAGAGAAGACTAAGGAGAAAAGATGACCAAATGCTTTCCTAGTACAGGACTGTAGACTGGACTCTGGACCATAGAAAGGACTGTAGTGGAAAACCTGGTGAATCTCTGTATAAAGGGTGTAGTTCAGCTAATAGTGACGTATCAGTGTCAATTTCATGATTTTGACAAGTATATTAAGGTTATATAAGATGTTAACACTAGGCAACAATGGTGGAAGGATATGTGGAAATTCTCTCAACTATCTTGCAACTTGTCTATAAATCTAAGATGATTAAAAAAATTAAATTCTCTCAAAAGAGAAGAGAGGTAGGGAGAAAGACGTGTGTGTGGGGGCAGTGTAGGCTACAGCATTAAAAGCATGAACTAATAAATTTCTAAATATTCTAAGCTTATTTTAAGGCAATATTTTCATCCCAATATTTTAGAAAGTTATAGGGATAGTCCAAATGAGAGAAGACTGTGGGTAGGACCATCACGGAAGATGGTGAAAAGCACTCAGATCTGTGAGAGATTTTTTACAGAACTTACAAAAGAACTGGATGTGGAAGACAGAAGAGAAAACAAGAAAGAGTCAAAGCTTTTGGCCTGAGCAAATGGAGGTTGAGGGAAGAGGAGTTCTGTCTGGATATGTTACATCAAGCAAGTCTATAAAGATTCCAAAGAAAAAATTCTAAGCAGGTGGTTGGACAAATGAACCTGGGTTCAGGATAGAGGTCAGGGCTGGAGACATCATCATGTAGGAGGCTAGAAGAGATACGAGAAGAGAGATCAGACAGAAAAAGGAGAGGCACAGGTATATACGACGCTGCCGGAAATCTACAAGTGGGGAGAGTTGTGCTACATGGTGTTAAATGATGTGCTGAACTACGCAGCCCCTGGGGCTCTTCAAACAACAGAAACTGAACAAGGCTAGCGAGTGAAAAAAACTATTGGGTAAACACCAGCTCTCACACAGGTGACAGGATGGTTGCACAGATAAGGATAGAAAGTGACCAGGAACCAGGAAATTCTACCCCAGAGAACATGACCACACCTGGGAACAGCCCAGCTAGGACACAAGTGGAGCTCAGCCTCCAGGAAAGATCTCTCAGCCATCCCTGCACCTTCCCCTGAGCACTCGGGCAGGGTCCCTGTGAGTGTCCCAGGACCGTGGGTGGCAGCATGATCCCAAGGGAGCAGGAACAAGAAACACTGGCTCCCTTCACAAACATATTGGGAGGTGGGGCCAGGTCTACCCAGATTCATACTCTGGGATGTCCTCCAAAAAAAGAGGAAGAGGATTTGCAAGCTGGCAACCTGCCATCCCTCCAAAAACAAGACAAAAACAAAATAAAAACAATACCCTGCAAACATTTAGAACGGCAATGTCTATCATCCACCATTTCCCCACTGTTTTCCAGAAACCATTCAATTTAAAGTTCATGTATTTCCCTATTACCATCATTCCTTAGTCATTGGTGGCATCACCCTGTCATCAAGAGTGACTACAACTACTCTGCACTGACAAACCATTAATTAGGGGGGGAGTTCTGAGACCCGAGAGGTATGAGGCAGTATATCAGGCACTGTTAGAGACACAGCAAAAAACAAAACAAAACATTGAAAAGCCCCACTGGGGAAACACACATACACACATACACAACAAGAGAGGTATCACCAGGTTCAAGTATATTACGCAGCATAATTTGAATAAGTAAATGCTAGCAGGGGAGAGAAAATAAAAGGGGATGAGATAATTCAGTGGTTCTGAACGCAGCCTGGCTACACATCAGTCACCCAGGGAGCTCTGACAAGTACCAGCGTCTGAACACCACCCTGGAGATGGGGAGAGAGTGGTTTGCAGGCTGTTTGGTGGAGGTTGGTAATGTTAAGTATCCTTAAGGACTATTAGTTTCCATAAATTGTTTCCCTTTGGATTTTTTTCCTTTTTGGAATACTACCTTTCTAGCTGTCACTACAGCAGGGAAGTTAGGTTTCTGGTTATTTCCTACGCGAGTGGGCAGTATCGTAGGGCAAGCAGTGTACTCCAAACGGAACTCTCCCTATATGACAGAGCGTGGCATTAGCTAAGGGATTAGGCTCAGTCAGGGACTGCCCTGTGTCACGTAATGCTTTTGGCCCCATTTCTGAAAGTCACTTGTGAAGGCAGAAGCACAGGACAGAGAAGTCCACGCCACAGAACCAGATCTGCCATGAAGACCTGGTTCTGAAGCAGAGCAGCAGGCAAAAGGGGCTTATGTTCAAACCACCTTGAAAAATCCAGTGAGCTGCCCATGCGGTACATGACTTTCTGCACAAACACCTAGAGAGGAAAGCTGGAAAGGCAGAAGGTAGACCTCTACAGATGTGCTTGGACATCTAAACCATTCGACCAGCCAAACACCACTGAAATCCTGCCTTGAGGCCGGGAGATGGGTGGAGGATCCTAAAGGACTTCCCCTTTCTTGTAGGTTTTATTTCATTCTATTTTTGTATATATAACCATACTGTACTTTAATACGTTTATTTGTGGTAGTGAAGTTCAACAAAATAATCCATAAAAGGTACACACAAAAATGCCTGCTGGGTTTTCATATAAGTTTCACCTCATTGCAACCACATACTCACTTCCTCTGAAAAACAGGAGAAAGTAGTTAATGCCTTCCTTTCTTTCTGGGGTTGGCTTTTTCTGTCGTGAACCCAAATCAACAGCCATCATCCTCAAGGCTTGGCATTCGCCTCGCAGGCTTTTTCCATACATAAAGCTTCCGAGTCACACTATGGGAGTCTGTCTCTGAGTTTCATAAGATCCTATCAAAAACAGAGTCTAAATGACAAGATCCTACTGTATAGCCAGGGAACTACATTCAATAACTTGTAATAACCTATAACGAAAGGGAATATGTATATATGTATAACTGAATTACTATGCTGTACGCCAGAAACTAACACAACATTGTAAATTGACTACAGTTCAATTAAAAAAGAGAGATAGTTTGTGATCTCCTAACAACTTCACCTGGCTGTCTCGCAGGACCCTTTGTAGTTCTCTGAGATGATCAATTACCCAGGATCACAAAGCCAGGAGATGGTGGAAGTAAAATCTGAAACCTATATCATCCTGCCCCAATTTTCCCTGCGCTCCAACTCTGGCACTCTGAAAGGGCCAGGGAGCAGGACACAGTGCTGTGTGAGAGACAAAGAGGGGGTCTGAGTACACAAGCAGAGGGGGTTGGCCTTAATTTCAAAAGAGGACAATTTTTCCTCTAAAGAGGAAGAAAAGTGCAGGTATCAACAAGTACCTTTTAAAGAGGAGCAAAGGAAAACTGAAGCAATTTATTTGGATTTCTGTAATTTCAGAAACACAGAAGGCAAAATCCTCTGCCCATGGTGAGGATGAGGGGCACATGCGGTGATTAAAGCCAGCGAAATCGGATTCCTTAATTCAATTGTATACTTTTTAGTAAAGGCTGATGTAGCAAGTGCTGTGCCAGGCACTTGGGATAAAGGACTCTACTTGCTGTAAAATCCAGTGTGGCAGGGCCTGGAATAGAGGTTTCTTCATAGCATGCAGGAGCCCTGAGGGTGGGAGTGATTAGTTTTCTTTAAAGAGAGTCAGAATTTTTTCCTGCCCAGTGATGCTCCCCATTATTCACGGTAATAAAATCTGGTGGAAGTGACACCATTCTCAACCTCAAGACTTAGTTCAAGTTAAGCTAATGACAAAGTTCATTGTCTGGGCCAAAGTAATCCATTCAAAAGAGGGCATCTGATTCAATCCAGGAAAGCAAGATGCAAAACAACGTTAGCTCCAGGTTTCTGGGAAAGTGTTCCTTCCCTTTTCCGAAAAAGCTAGCAGGAAAGGAGAATTACCTCAATAAGCTAATGACAGCTGCAGGGTAGAAGGTGACAGAGAAGAAAGACAGCTACAAACTGGGTCTTGGGTGATATCTCTGAAACAGTGGATCTGGTCTTGCCTGTACCTGGATTTCTCAGTCACATGAGCCAATCGATCTCCTTTACTGTTTAAACCAGTTTAACCTGTGTTTTCTGTTCCTTGCAATTCAGATATTCCCTAGTGAGCTAATACTCAAGCCTGGCCTTTCTTCAGTAGCATTTGGGAGCTGGCTAGGCAGACTGAGGAGGAGGCAAGGAGAGGGGCATTCCAGGAGAGGGAATGGATGTAGCAAAGCAGGGTGGAGTGAAATAGGACACAGCTCTTAGTAAACCTGGAGTGGCCAGAACAGAGGCGAGAAAGGAAAAACCAACAGGACATGAGTATGGAGGCAGGGACAGGGCGAATCATGGAAGGTTTTTGGAAGAGTCTGTCTTCATCCTATAGGTGATGGGGAACTCACAGAACATTTTACATAGGAGAATAAGATGATCAAATCTACATGTTAAAAAAGGATCACTCTGGTATCAGGATGTCATACAGCTTATGGAGGACAAATGGGCAAAGAATTCAGAGGCTTATTCAATTGTCTTGGAAGCATAGCCCAGCATCAGAACCAAGGAAGAGGCAGTAGGCAAAGAAAGGAGGGGCAGATTCAAGAGATAAATATATGTATAGGATCAACAATTAAGAAGAAATGCCTAAATTCTGGGAAAGTTTAGAACCGTAGGAGCTAAGGGTGGGCGCCATCCAGCGGTCAGGAATGAGGGCCATCCAAAAGCACAGAGGGCCTTTCGGAAGGTAAATAATGGAAATCTGAACGTGAGTAAGGGGTGGAAAAACCCTGTGGTCTCTAATGGGCAGGGTTGTGAGATAGATTTGCAAAATAAGGTAAGAGCCAAGGCGGGTATCCCAAATCTTTCCTGCATGAAAGTTAAATAACATTCATTACAAATGCATTTTCCACTTTAAAATTTTCACACAGTTGATGAGAGTTGTTTTTCCTTACTAAGCCCATCAGCCTTCATCCATCTAGGAACAGTCCCTAACATGTACTGCGTGGTGACGTTCATTGTCTCATTTCATCTTCACTGTTATTACCATTTTACAGAACTGAGGCACAGACCAGTTAAGGAGCTACATAAGGTCACAGAGCAGGTAAATGGTTTAGCTTGTCTTTGAATCCACATCAGTCTAAATCCAAAGCAGTTTAATTATTTTTCATCACCAAGTAAGATGTGGTGTGTTTGTCCTACGGACCCACCTTGAGTAGGCTATCAAATTGCATTCATAGTTGGTAACACACTGGCAATAACTCTCAGAAAAGAGTATTACAACACAGCTTTGCAGCTCTTTCTAAGCAAATTTCACACTTAAATTATTTTTATAGACTCTGATTTTATTTGAAGCAAAGCCTTGTGAACACGTTACTTTTAACCCAGACCTTTTAAAGCAGAGAAAGCGTAACAAGTCAAATCACCGGGGCACCCCAAGTAAATGAGCAAATGAAACAAGCTTCCTTTCCAGCCAATTACTATGGGTTTTGATGCTTCCTAACATGTTACACCTTTGACATCAAAAAATCGAGTCTGGGAACCTCATATTTATATACATGTTGCCTTCCAATTCAGTACTATGTGAGGGAAATCTGCCTCCTAACTCAACGTCTCCACGCTTCCGTGCAGGGTACGCTGAGTCATAACTAGTATTTATATTAATAACACCTCTACTTTATTGAGAGCTTACTATACACTAAGTGAAGTGCATTTATTTCCTCAAAATTAGCAGCTTTCAGCCCACAGTCATACTGTATTTTATGGGCTCATTTTGTTCTTAGAGAACAAAAGGCTTCGTCAAGTAAAAGTGTGGCATTTTTGAAATTAAGGAAACTCATTTTGATCAAATTAGTTCTCAACAGAGGAAACAAGAAAACATGTATTAGATCAAGCAATCTTTATGTTAAAAAAAAAAATCCTTATTTCAGCCAATTGTGTACTTTACAGTGCTTAAATGAACAAGACCTAGATTCAGAAATACCTATATTCTAACATAAGTCAGAGCTGGAAAATATCCTTGGAAAATATCCTTGAAAAATCCTTCACTACTGTGAGACTCTGTTTTCTAAACTAAAAGATGAGGACACTACAATCTGTCATAAGGTGTTGAGAAGACTCGTGGGAACATGTGCCCTGCACGCAGCACAGCTCCTGAACTCGAGAGCACCCTAGACAGTCAATCCGGACTATTTAAGTGTGACACTCACATCAGATGCAGCACCTGGGGCACAAGGGAAGAGCTCTGATCCTGATAGAGAGAGAAATGGGTAAAATCAAAGAGCAAGGGCAGAGGACGCCTACCTGCTCCTCCTCTCTGAATGGAGAACCTGGGCAGAGTTCCCTGAAACAACTGGAAGACTTCAAGCAAATCAGGCTTCAGTGAAATCACATACCCTGTTACTGATCAGTAGAAAAATTCCTTTAGCGGAAGGAGATCAAACACAAATGCTGGATATTTAAAATTTTAATTGACAGTGTACTTTTAGAGGTCCTTCAGGACTATAAAATTAAGGTCACCATAGACAAGTTTCGAGATTCTCTCTTTTCCCTTGGAAGAGACTCATGAAGGCTCCCGATAAATACGTGCAGCAGCCCTGCCACTTAACTCCGTTTCTTATTACTTGGGAAAGCTTGTGACCTACAGTGAGCTCAAATAAAAGGCAACACCACACAGCTGTGCCCTGCAAGGCTCCGCAATTTTTTTCAGGTCTTCCATCCATTACCAGCAAATTACAGTAAATTCAAAATATTGATCTGCACACCCCTATATGGGAAGAAAGTTACCATTGACTTTTATTGCTTATTGTTGGGTACAATTCCCAAGAATCAATAAAAGCTACAATGTTCATAAGCTTCTAAAAAGCTAGTTAATATAGTGGATATGAGACACCTCTTAGGATCACTATCAATCTATAAGATTCTTCAACAGAGCAGTGGCAAACATCTTCACTGTTCAAAAGCCTTATTTGATTTTAGAATCTTCACATTACCCAAGGAAACGCCCTGAGAAAGAAATAAGTATCAATGACTGGCAATAAAAATTAAGCAACTAGGAAGAACCCAGCTTAATAGATTTCCACTTTTACCTTTTGGTTCCCTTGTGCTTCCACACCGACATTACTGTCCAACCCAGAGTCAGTCATTAAGAGTCGTGATTTTTTTTCTTAAGTGTATCCTAACACAGATTTAAGATGAATTTTTCTTGACTAAGGTTTCCAGGTTCTATCAAAGGAGACCAGTTTGCCCATCAACAACATTTCAACCACTCCTAATTTAAAGAATCAATATCTTTTTATGAACCAATTTTTAAAAATCAGACAATAATTCAAAGATTCCATTAAAATTACAGACAACCTTAATAAAAAAAGAAAAAGGCTTTTCATAGAACCAGGAAACAGAATTGGATGAGACTGGTGACAGTGAATTTATCCAGCTGAGATTAATCACTTTTATTTACTAAGGACACTTTGTCGTTTATCTGGCAGTAACTATTCTAAAAGTCCATTTTAGTGTAGAAATTGACAGGCAAATCAGCTCAAGGGAGCCCCTGAAGTGCTATATGAAGCTAATACCCACAAGTCTGCTTTCTTCTGAAACCACTCTTCTCCATCTAAATGCAAAAGACAACACTTAAAATGTACATATAAAATGTATGGGGGCGATGGAAGATTAATGACATACATATTCAAATAATCAATAATGTGTCTTAAGCCTTTAATGGTACTGAAATTTATTGTAAAGAGGTCACAGAATAAAATAAACAATTGCCTTGTAAAGGATATATTTTACTTAGAAAATGATGGGTTCTATTTGTTAAAGGGTACAGAATCAGACTTTTTTAAAGTTATTTTTTCCAATGTGTGATTTCAAATTCCATCAGCTGAAAGTGTGCTGGAACTGGGAACCCCAAAACTGAAGAACAGAGCTTAAAGTAGGATCCCCTGTTTCCTACTTCACACCTTCCCCTCCATCACCACTATGAAAACTGGCACTGCTGGGCTCCCGCTGTGATGCAAGATACCTAGTGAGTGTCAGGCTCTGTGCGATACACTTTCTTCTACAGGATTTCATTTAAGCCTTACCCCTACCCTGCAATTACAGGAAGGGTGGCCACCATTTTTTTTCTGATGGAGAAACTGAACCTTGGAGAAGGTACGTTGTAATTTGCCCAAAGTCAGAGGTCTCACGTTAAGGAGAGCAGAGCAAAAGCAAAGTAGCCTTGATGACCCTGTTCCCATACGGCACTAGACCTCAACACTCGACCAACAAACATTTTTATGAAAGGAACCCTAAATCCTTATTTAAGCTGCTATCAGTTGCCTTTTTGGTTATTTGCAGGTAAATACGTTCCTGATAGTCTCCAAAAAGAGTACTGAAGTTCGCAAGTTGGCTTCCAAACACTGATCCAAAGGCACACCAAGCATTAAGACAACCTTGACACCATCAACTCTGAGCATTAGGAGGGCTGGTGCTGGTTACCCAGAGAGAAGTGACCAAATGTTCCTTAAATGAGGATTAGGTTCTATGATGAACACAATCCTTGGAAACACTGATTACAGACCTGTCAAATGCAGTTCTTTCTCCAAAATAGATTTGGGAGGGCTGCACAGTGTGTGTGAATGACTTTGAAGTTAACCAAAGAGACTCCAAACTTAATGGTATCACATTTGTGACAGTTAATTAGCAGAAAATATTACAGTGCAGTGGAGTTTTGCCTTTTTTCAAGCATCAAAAGCAATAAAAGGCTTTCGGGTTTTAACTGCTTCTTCCCAAAGACTAAACTCTATTCTCATTGCAAAGACAGAACCCTTTCTCTCAAAGTCAAAATGATCCCTTGTGTGATTGTGATATTTTTGGATCACTCCAACAGGGGTGGACATTTAAATTGGAGACCTAAGAAAGTTCTCATAAGGTGGCCTCTTATTTTTGTTAACTGAAAAAATTAATTCCCGAGCAGAAAGGTTTCCCCCGTATCGTATGGGAATGCTGCCATTTGTAATTCAAGGGTGACCTTAGGTGGTTTCCACTTTGGTTTCTGTTATACTAATTAGGTCCTTCCTTTTAAAAATCAAAAGCATACTAGACCTTGCTGTACTGATACGATTCCTGTATTACACAGAAGCTCTGAGTTCTCATACTGGATTATCCTGTATCACCTTGGAAAGTGGAAATTGATAATTAAGTCAGGAATCACTGTCTATAGAATAAGTTTAAACAAAAAAACAGTAAAAACTGATGATACTATAACACAGTATGAACAAAGGGAAGAGATCAACTTTAGAACACGGAAGAACCCAAAATTATAGGCAGCCTAAACTATCTTTCAAAGCCACACTATTTAGACAAACTAATGAATTTGCACTAACACTTTTAAATGGTTCTGTCACTTCAGATGCTAGTAAAAAAAAAAGAGAGGAAGTAACCTGAATTACACTGAATAGAATTACACATCAAGAAAAAAAAGTAGTGAAGTGAAACAGACAGTTAAAGAAGTACATGTCTCTTTTCTTACTGAGACATAGTCGACATATAGCACTGCACGTTTAAGGTGTGCAACATTGATTTAATACACTGCTATTGCAATATGCTTGCCAATGCAGTGTCAAACACCTCTATCACATCATAAAATTATCATTTTTTTCTAGTCATGGGAAAAATTAAGATCTAGTCTCTTAGCTAGCTTAATGTTTATAACAGAGTTTTGGATCTTACCATCACTGTACTGCATGTTAGGTCTGCAGGACTTACTTATGTACTAGTTCCAAGTACGTCCCCTTATAAAACATCTTTCCTGTTGTTCCACCCTCGGCTCCAGGTAACCATCATTCTTCTTTTTTCTGCTTCAGTTTTTCTTTTTCTTCTTCTTCTTTTTTAGATTCCACATGTAAGAGATTATATGTCTCTCTTAAAGATGGAATCTAAATACAAAAATCCTAAAGGCTAAAAGATATATGCTAACTGAATTAAGCTGCTAACCCAAATGTCCTTCAGCCCTTGAGGATGAAGGTGTTACGGTGGCAGAGCCTCAGGGAGGCAGCCAGGCAGGGTGGCTCAGGAGACTGGCTCAGGAGGATGGCCTTGTACAAACTACTTACCCTCTCTGTGGCTTTCTTCCCTCACTGGAAATTATCGATAATAAGAGCTTATAGTGTTGTTGAGCAGATGAAATGAAAGAATACAAATAAAGTACCTAGAAAAGTGACTGGCACACATTGAGCAGGTTAACAATATTAGGTTATTATTTTATCTTAAACATTCATTCACAAATTTGACATTGCAACCCTCAGGTTTTGCAATTTGAAAGTATAAAATGTTCATCTACATAATAGGTAGTTATGCTGATGTATCTTCTGTGAACCAAACAACAGATGAAAACTAGTGATTTACTTAAATAGTCTATTCGAATGAAAGCTTAGAGAATCTATCCTTCAATTTCTTACTGATACTCTCAGGTGCTTTCCAGATGAGCTCTGCTGAACTAAAACTAAGCCCAAATAGATTACCTGGGCCATTGTAACTGCCCTTTATCAAGCATGAAGTCCATCCCATGAAAAACAAACTTCTCAAAAAGCCAGATTATCTTTTGACCCATACGCATGCTAAACAAGTTGGCATATGTTCCAAGCATTCCATAGTGTATCTTTTAAGAAGACCCTTTTTATCTATCTCATGTAGCTTTCATTAAATTACAAGAGAAAAAGTATTTCTCACCATGACCAGGAATAATGCGAGATTTGTCGTCTCCTCCGTTTTCACTCTTTCTTTCTCTCCATCTACCTTTCATCAATAAATAACAGTGTTGCTTTAACTAAAAAGTGTGGAAAATTCTGATTGAATTTTCCACTTCAGAGTACACAAAATCATTCCATCTAACATGCTGTGTTAGAAAATCTATGCCCCATTCCTACCTCCTGTTGCAGCCTATTTCAAGTATCGGTGATGCACCATTTCACGCTGCATGGCCGGTGAAGGAGAGTCAACATATTGACTGAGAAATGTTTGGAAAAAAACCCCTATTCCACATAGATCCCAGTGCCTGTCAAAAAGCACAAACATGTTTGCATTCTGTCTGCGCAAGGGCATGACCGAGCTCTCACCATAAGTGAAACCAGGTCCTTGCATTAACTCTCCACCTAAGCGGACTCTGCAGGGCGGGGGGGGGGGGGCTTGGGGGAGGAAGAGTGGCCCAAATAATATGCTCAGAGGTGTTGGAGAGAAGATGTTATTAACTGTGCCCTTCCTTTCACCTATTTGCAAGGTTAAAATAAAATTTAGCAGAAGAGATTACCACCACTATGAGAAGGCACAGCTCAGCCTGCAGGCAAGGCGCACATAGAAGGAAAGGTAATATATTGATTGACCTTTCCTTCCAATTGCAGCCTGGGCAGCTAGCTGTCTTTTTTCATTTGAGGGGATATGACAGCTGACCCAGCTTATTTTCCTGGACTAGCCAACTAGGACAGTCCTTGGACAAGTGAGGCTGTCTACGATGGCAGAACCCAACAACATTAACACTGCTGTAATTAAGAGGCCCTACGTATAATGCTGTAATCTGATAGGATTTGAGCTCTTCCTTCCTCCCAAAATGCAAGCTTCCTTGGCAGAAAGCAGTGGGGGAAGATGTTTCCCAGGTGTAGAGAGTGGCAGCCAATATGAATTATTCATATTCCTTGAAATAAAGAGCAACAGGGTCCATTTAACCCAACAATCCCCAAAGAACTTTGCTAGGGGGTGGTGATAAGAAAAACTTCAATGCCCTTGGAGAAAGGGTCTATATTCAAGTAAGTCTGAGAAACACCTAATTGAATATAGTTCAGAGAATTTACTTCTAGCAAGATTTTCACAATTATTAGCATTTCATTTAACAAGCACAGAAGGCATGGTCTGCGGTGTTCCCCAAATTAATGGGACCATGGGACATGTTGGGGAAAACGCTACTCAGGCACGTACACAGACATGCTTTGAGAAATGTAGATTTAACTGAGTCTTTAGTACAATGATAGGATGACTGTAAGAAAAGCAGAGACCAAATTACTGCCATGTGATACCCCAGTTACTGCACTTAGTAACTCTGGATTTCTCAGTCTGGTACTGCAATCTGATGAAAGAGGTAGGTGCCCTGCACCATAATTCAACCAAGTGTCTCCTAGGACACCTTGAAAGGCTGCACAACAAATCCGAGAGAAGACTGAAAACAAGAGCTTCATAAACAAATCCCTTGTGCACAACAGTGACCCAATCACTAAAGAAATAAACTCCAAGCATAAAACTACATGACAAAAAAGACAAATGATCTTATTTACAAAATAGAAACAGATTCACAGACATAGAAAACAAACTTGTGGTTACCATGGGGGGAAGAGGGTGGGAAGGGATAGATTGGGAATTCAAGATTTGCAGATACTAATTATATATATATAAAATAGATAAACAACAAGTTCATACTATATAACGCAGGGAGATACATTCAGTATCTTGTGGTAACTCATAGTGAAGGGAAATATGAAAATGAATGTATGTTTGTTCATGTATGACCGAAGCATTATGCTGTACACCACAAACTGACACAACACTGTAAACTGACTATACTTCAATAAAAAAATATATATACAAAAAAAATTACATGACTACTGAAGCACAGATATATGATTAATGTGAAAGACAAACCCAGAAAACAAGGACTGTCACCACAGCCATGTGTCTACAACAGCTACAGAAGAGCTGAACTAAGCCCTGTTTATGAACGTTAAGGCTTCCCTTTGCTCTCTTCTCCCTACTGGCACATTCCCTCATCTCCTTGGACAAAGCTTCTATTTTTGAGACTTCCACTTCCACTCAGGAAGCAGACAGTCACAGGAGACCGTTACTCTCAATGACATGAATGAAGACGTGAAAGAAAAGCTAGAAACGCAAAGTATATTATCAATTTGGCTTGTTCCCCTCTTCCCAGCCATGGCAGGGTCCTTCTCCTCCCGCCATTCCACTAAGATTGGGAGCTAGCCATGGGCCTTTTCCTTCAAGAGTTTATCACTCAGGGTGGGGATAGGTATAGCTCAGTGGTAGAGTGTGTGCTTAGCATGCACAAGGTCCTGGGTTCAATCCCCAGGACCTCCATTAAAAATAATAATTAAATAAATAAACTTAATTACCCCCCCCCCCAAAATTTTCAAAAGAGTTTATCACTTGTGCATTCAGGTTTTTTTTTTAGGTTTATGTAGGCCTTTAGCTTTTGAAATTATTTTAAAGTATGATTTTGTGGCTTACACACCTTGCTTTGATTGTGAAGGTAACAGCAATGCTCTTGTCATTGTCTACATCCCAAGTCGAAGAGGAAGCCTCAGAAACAGGAGACACTGCTTCTTCTTGTGTTTATAATTTTAGGTGGGTGCCAAGCATTTTAATTGAAAGAACAGTAGGGACTGATGTAAATAATATTTAGCTCCAGAAAGAGATGGGTCTCTTTTATGTTGTACCAGTTGAGTCGGGGTGCTGAGTCATTCTGCTCTCTACTTGAACCAGGTATGGGTACTCTCATGACGCATGGTCAAGAAAAGAAACAGGCAATACAAACAGATGCAGAGATAGCCAAGATCCTGATGTTATCAAAGACACAAAAATAACTAGGCAAAAGGATACTGTGGCAAACGTGTGTGACAACATGAATGAGGACATTGGAAGTTTCACTAGAGAGACAAACTGTAATAATAAAGAACAAAAGGAAAAGTCGGACTGAAAGATACCAGAATAAAATGAATTTACAAGCTGACTGAACAAAGTAAAAGAAAGAATAAGCAAAATTTAGGTCAAAACCATAGAAACTGGAGGGAGGGTATAGCTCAATGGTAGACAGCATGCTTAGCATGCACCAGGTCCTAGATTCAATCCCCAGTATCTTCATTTAAAAAAAAAAAAAAGAGTAAAACAAAAAGAAAGAAAGAAATTAAAAGAAATATCCAAAATGAGTCACCAAAAGAATAAAGCATAAAACAAAAACAGAACAAAAATGAAAAAGAGTATCTAAGATCTTTGGGATAACATCAAACTGCCTAATATAGGCACAAATGGAATCCTAGGAGGAGAGGAGAGAAAATAAGGTAGTAGATATTACTGAATAGATAATAACCAAGGGCTTTCCCAAAAAACTGATGAAGGGTATCAATCCACATATCTAAGAGGCTAAGT
The DNA here is from genome assembly GCF_009834535.1 of Camelus ferus. NCBI lineage: Eukaryota > Metazoa > Chordata > Mammalia > Artiodactyla > Camelidae > Camelus > Camelus ferus. The sequence continues at coordinate 44,591,461 of NC_045698.1, read as the reverse complement.
GAATTCCAAGCAGAACAAAATCAAAGAAAATCATCGTTGGGAACATCATAATCTAGTCTCTTTTTCAGGCAAGAAGCAGGTAAATGTGTGACAGGTAATAGGAAGGGAGAACCTACCTACCCCCCCCCCCCCAAAATTAACTTGAAAAAATGTTAAAGCAAACAATGGAGGTTTCAAGATACTCAAGCCAGCCACAAAAAGATACTGTAGTGTCCAAGCACTGGCCAGCAAGTGTGTCTGTGGTGCTCAGGCTGCTCTTCTCAAGAACCGGCAGGGAACAAAATCCTTCCAAAACCCTATCAGAATCTATAGAATCCCCAGGCAAGATAAGGGTTGTCTGGCTATATGTTTAAATTACTTTTTAGAGTTGCTGGTTATGTTTTGATTTGTTTCTTTTTGCCCTAAGGGTAGAGGGATATAGGGGAAAACAGGACACAGAAGTCCTTGAAGGCAAAGAAGAGATTTCAGTAATTCTTCATAAATCTGGAGCTAAATTGGATAACCTGTACTTAGCCCAACTGATGATCTTTTCACCTCTAAATTAAAAAGATTTCCTACTCCCTTCCTCCAAATAAATTGTTAATCTCATCTTGGCCTAATGCCTGTTATACAAGTCTTTGGCAAGCACAACTCTGATGACCTGAGAAAAGTCAACAAATGTTAACTCAGCAGTTTTTTAAAGCCCTTGGGGAAAAAATCCACCTAAGGACAAGAGAAGTTAGGCTGCAACAATTCACCTATGTCTCTGTAAACTTTGCCAGCTGGGAGGGAAAGGAGGAGGAGAAGGAAGGAGGGGGAGGGGAGAGGGAAAGGGGGCAGGAGAAAGAGGGAGAGGGAGACAGAAAAGAAAGGAAAGAAAAGAAAGAAAGAGAAGGAGAGAAAAGAGAGAAGGAAAGAAAGTGGCTATTATATGATATTGACTATAGTTCCCTGTGCTATACAGTAGGTCTTTGTTGTTTACCTATTTTATATATAGTAGTTTGTATCTGTTAATACCAAACTCCTAATTTATGTCTCCCCTACTCCCCTGCTTCCCCTTTGGTAACCACAAATTTGTTTGCAAGTCTATTTCTGTCTTGAAAATAATTTCATTTGTATCATTTTTTTAGATTCCACATATAAGTGATATCTGATGTTTGTCTTTGTCTGACTTACTTCGCTTAGTATGATAATCTTTGTAATGCTCCGTTTTTTAAATCTTGGTGCTGTTACCGGGTACAGTCAGTGTGTGAAAGGTAATTGATATCTGCACTTCTTGGACATGTTACGCTTACAGGAAAAAAATCAGTCTCCAAGATCTTTGGGATAGTATCAAACTTACAATATCTGTACATTTTTGTGTTACAAGAAGATTTTTTTAGTAGATTAGTGAGAGATTCTTCAAAAGGCAGTAGGCTATAGTCACCTTCAAGCTTGTGCCCTAAATCCCACTGTGTGCTAGACCACAAGACAGCCAAATCCTTCAGTACAAACTATCGGAACTGAATTCCAAAGGCATGTTTTAGTCCCACAATTTTGAATGCTTTAATATTATGTTTATATCATACCTTACAGAGAGCATCATGGAAAATAAGTAAGTGGAATCCACTTTCGGTAAAATTACTTGTATGTGTCAGAGATGTTAGGCTAAAAAAATTGGAGTGCCCTCTGCCCATTTTTCAACTGATCTGTTAGGTCCAAAATTCTGTTAAAAACAGAAAAATAAATTTTTTTCTTCAGTATTGCTTTGGCAATTCTGGGTCTTTTGTGATTCCATGTAAATTTTAGGATTATTTTTACTAGTTCTGTGAAAATGTCCTGGATAATCTGACAGGGATTGCATTAAATCTGTAGATTGCTTTGGGTAATATGGCCATTTTTAACAATATTAATTCTTCCAATCCAAGAGCATGGGATATCTTTCCATTTCTTTAAGTCATCTTTAATTTCCTTAATTGATGTTTTATAGTTCTCTGTATATAAGTCTTTCACCTCGTTGGGCAGGTTTATTCCTATTTTATTTTTTGATATGGTTTTAAAAGCATTTTTTAAACTTTCTTTTCTGATATTTCACTGTTAGTGTGAAGAAATGCAATGGATTTCTGTATATAAATCTTGTATCCTGCTACCTTGCTGAATTTGTTTATCAGCTCTAGTAGTTTGTGTGTGGAGTCTTTAGGGTTTTCTATATACAGTATCATGTCATCCCAGCAATTCACTCCTGGGCATATATCTGGAGGGAACTCTAATTCAAAAGACACACGCACCCCAATGTTCACAGCAGCACTATTTACAAAAGCCAAGACATGGAAATAATGTAAATGTCCATTGACAGGTGAATGGATAAAGTTGTGGTATATTTATATAATGGAATACTATTTAGCCATAAAGAAGGATAAATGCCATTTGCAGCAGCATGGATGGACCTGGAGATTGTCTCACTAAGTGAAGAAAGCCAGAAAGAGAAATAAAAATACCACATGATATCACTCATATGTGAAAGCTAAAAGAAAGATAAATTAACTTATTTACAAAACAGAAACAGACTCACAGACATAGAAAAGAAACTTATGATTACCAGGGAGATAAGGGGGTGGGAAGAGATAAATTAGGGGTTCAGGATTTGCAAATGCTACTATATATAAAATAGATAAACAACAAGGTCCTACTGTATAGCACAGGGAATGCTATTCAAAACTTTATAATGGCCTATAATGAAAAAGAATATGAAAAGGAATATATATATATATTAAAAAAAGAGAAATAAATCCTTGTAAGCTGGGATAGTCACACATAGGAACAGTAAGGAGAATGAATGCTTTCTAGATAGCTTTGCAGCATGATGTAGGTCCACAGTAGCATGGATTCAGGTAGCAGGAGAGTGGGATATAGGTCAAAGGAGGTCTCTGGCCCTGGAGGCAGAAAGAACATCAACTTGGGAGTAGTGGCTACCTTTTTTTGAACCCTGAGAAATGCCGCTTAGTACAGGGTGCCCACTGGGAAAGGGTGGAGCCCCTCCTAGATGGTGGTGCAAAGGTCGTGGCATGACGGCTAAGTGCAGGGACTCACTGGGCTTCACCTTGTACTAGCTCTGTGGCCTCCTGCAAGTGATGTAATTTCTCTGCACTGTCTGCCAGTGTGTTATGCACAGGTGTGCCAGGAAGCCATCACGTGGTAAGTATAGCCCCCTGAGGCTCTTCCTGAACATGAAGGTAATCGTGCCCACTGTAGCTGGGATCAGAGGTAATCTGTAGATGGCTGATGTACAAACAAGCAAAAAAAAAACCAAAAAACAAAACTATAAGCTGCCTCAAAAATTTTCATCATATTACTAAACGAATATATGTGTGTATATGCATGGTTGGGACATTGTGCTGTACACCAGAAATTGATACACTGTAACTGACTTACTTCAATAAAATTTTTTTAAAAACCATATATATATAAAATGACAGAAAAGAAAAAAAATTTCCATCAGCAATGTATCACCCCTAAAAGCCTTTGTAAAAAAGTTTACATAGTACAACATATGTGACTAAAATAGTCCCAGACTAATTACGGCAACCAATCTTCCCAGCCCCTTCCCTTCCTTTTCATATCCTTAAACATAGTAACAAATATTCCAGCCTCCAAAAAAGAAGAAATTATTCTTTAACACTTGAAATTCCTGGGACTAGGAAGGTGTTAATTACCATCCAGAAACTCAATATAAGGCTTTAAAATTTCTACATTTCTAAAATGTAGAAATTTTAAAGCCTATCCCCTTAGTGCTTAAAAATCAACCTATTTTCCTCTGCTATTATAGAAACACAATTCCATGATTTCCATCACCTTTATTCTACCTCATCTTTGCAACTATGAACTCTGGTCAATGCAGCCTCCTGCCCCCTCTGAATAGTGGGTTTCTAAGGTCTCAGAGACATTTACTCTTCAGATAGATAAAAATGAAAAAAGGATCAATCCTAAAAGGTTTATAGCAGTAAGAAAAGAAGACCATCCGCTCTGAGATAGCTCTGGGCTGATTTTCCCAGCAGGGGAGCCCAGGTTTTATAAACCTTGTTCTCATTAGAAAAAGGTAGAGAAATCGTTGAGAATTAGTATAAAGGATTTTCCAGCCCTACAGCAGGTTGAAACCATGTATCTTAGAATTATATGTAGGGTTTTGGTAGTTGGAATGTCTGTCCATTTGGGGAGTTTGGTTTTTTTTTTAAGAGGCTGGAATGTGACAACACTTTCTGGTTTTGAAATTTATTAGATGCTATGCCGACCGCTACTTACTCTCACAAGCTCAAAATTTCAATACCGTCTTTACGAACCTATTTATTCCGGATCAGCAAAGCTTCTGATGAAAAATGACAGCTCATCTAGAATAAATCTTCATCATCCTTTTGTGCTGAAATGCCAGGAGATTTGAAAACGAATCCTCTGCATCTCTCGTGTTCTTTTCTGTCCACCTCCTGTCTCCCCAGATCGTGTCCCTAATGCTCCCGTATCAAACTGATTTTTATTTAACAGAGGCCTTTACCAGCTCTGCCAATAACTGCTCTGTGGTCCTTGAACTACTATTCCTACTGCCCGTTTTGCCTCACTCTTTGTTCATTCACTGTGTTAAGAGCATTCATACTGGGGGACGGACAGGTGAGCATATTCTCCAAATAAAAGACACTATAGAAATTCCCAGTGGACAAGCTTAGCCAATCAGCGGTACATTACTTATCTCTGATTTCTCCTTAACTCTTTACCTCTTTTTCAAATAAAACAGATTTAATAGCTTGTTTTCCTATACTCAAAGCACAAAGGCATTCTAAGACTAAGAGAAAAAAATTCAGGCTAGAGGGAAAAAAAAAGCCAACTCCTCAGGCTGAAAATGAGCCCCTGATTTCTGCTCCATACTCTCCCCAAAGCCTTAAAGTTTTAAAAAAATTTACATTCACTGAAAACACTGATGGAAGACTGCCCAGTGATAATGCTTTGCAAGTCCTGAGAAAGGATGCCATTCGCAGAGGGACTTTAGGATTGAGAAATACCACTGCAAAATCTCAGACTAAGTGGTCAAGTATCTAGTTTTAAATAGCCTTGACAGAAAAGAAAAATAATTCCATAATGTGATGAAGAGAACACTTCATAAACTCCTTTCATACATGAGAAAACCTCGAGCAGTGGGGGCTGAGTGTTGAGTGGCTGCGCACGGCCACAGAGCTGGCTTATGACAACGCCCACTGTACAGCCCGGTCCAGGATTCCTCCCACCACTCCGCACTGCAAATGGGAAACTAAGTGCCTCTACTTGATCGCACTTCTCCCAAGCTGACACTCAAAACAAAACCAGGGTTCTCAAAAGAACTGGCAGCTGGTTTGCCGTAAATTGTTACTGACCCCCAGAACATGGGCATCTTTCATTTGCCAGAGTTCTTTACTGTAACTCAGGTTATTCAGTTGAAAATAACACAGTGTAGATTCTAAACCAATGTACTCACAATGAAAGGTCACTGGCTACACGGATGCACATTTCCATTTGCTATTTACTGTCCAAGTAACCCATCCACACAGCAAATGTGGTTTCCGCCAACAGCTCCTAATGTTAGAAAGAAATTGTAGGCCTTTCTCAAATTTCTAGTACTGCAGTATTTTGGGGAGAAAAGAACTTGACCTTTAAAATCTCTTTGTTAACATTGGCTGAACCTATTCATACAGCACATTAAGGCACCAGACATCTTCTTTATAGCTGTTTAATGAGTTCCTCTTAGAGCGTGTCTAGAAAAAGAAGCCATGTTCCTTACTCAAAACAAAATGGAACAACAGAAAGACTCTCACCATCAACAGAAGAAATCCAGTTCATTTACAGTGTAATACATAACACTTTGCCTGGTGAGGCACAGAATTTCTGAAAATGCCACAGCAGAATGAAATGAGCACGGGAAAAAAGAAAGATGAGGAACAAAAGCACGTGCTGAGTTGAACCAGAACAACACCGCTGACCCAGAGGTACACCTGAGTCTAACAGTGAATGTGCTGAATCACATGCCGTTTCAGTGCCTCATTAATTAGAACTTTTAGGTGGGGTCTGAGACAGAGGGGATGTGTTCCACTTCAGCAAGATTCACCTCTTACCTGATGAAAACACCCAGGTTATTTAGCGCTAGTTTATTTTCTCCCTCACATACTAACCCAGCTTTCATGACATCATCACAAGGATCCTAAGCCAAAGTGAGCTGTCTGGAGCTTGGGGAAGGGGACAGCCCAGGCATTTAATAAATGTAACAAAGGGATATGACGCCTGGAGTCCACTTTCAAATACTTCCACATAAGCAATGAAATCTGATGTACTGAGAATATCCAAATACAGTTAGGAGCCCTGGTCAGAATTTACTCCCCCAGCATGGTCAACTAGCCTTACGTCAGAGGTATCCAAATCTAGGTCACACTGGAGGTTTTGCTCACTGGCGTACTGAAATGGGTTTTCAATGCTGAAATCAAAATTAGTGGCCTCCCAGTCAGTATAATGGATGCTAGAAACAGGCTTTCATTGTTGACTCTAGTGGTATTTAAGGAAAGTGAATTGGTAAAAATCATTTTTGAGATATTCTCTGCCCCTGAATGAACAAGGCGTAAAAATTTATGAAGGTCTGTAAGTTAGGCCCTTAAGACTGGCACCCAAGGTGCAAACAAACATTCAGTGGCCTCATGCCCAGTGGCTGGGTCAGAGGTGCCCCCACTACATAATGCCCACCACAAAAGTGAGAGCAGCCAGCCTCTGGAAAGTAGTCAGGTCATTAACCTTGAGTGGAACTTTCCAAAAAGATTTGGCTGGGGCACCTACAAAGCCAAAGAGCAGGGACTTCACTGAGTTTACAGGACAGGCTACAGTTATGCCTTGTGCCTGTTTGCCAGTAAATATCTGTTTAATGAAAGTCTGTGTGCAGCAGGACTGGCCTGCAAGTTACGTTAGCTCAAAACCTCAGCCACATTTCTCTAGACCAGAAGAGTTGCGCATGACCAAGTTGGATAAAGACAATTCTCAATAATGTATCACACATGTAACTCCTATACTGGAGCCCACCCACACCAGCTCAATAAGCTTTCAGGAATTTTATAATCCAGTTGTTATATACAACCTTATTGCCGATTAAAAAATACCTAAACTACCAATGAAATATACTGAAAACAAAGGTAAGAGATACTCAAAATTGATTCACTTCCTAATTAATTTGCTATACTTTACTAGGATATTTGTCAGTTGTATCTGTACATAATAGAGCTTCACTGGGCATCTCTTCCCAGGTCTGAGGTCACTTTTGCCACACTGGTACTTGAAACTGGCCGTGGTGGGAGCACTGACACCACAGAAACCAGCAGATGCTACTGATCAGGGTTTTGCTTGTTTCCAAGTCTAGTTGTTCAACACAGGAACTCCCTTGCTACAAGTGGTCTTGAATTAACAGAGAAGACTTTGCCACCTCTCAGGCCTTCAAGTATACAAGCATAAGTAATCCCCCACCACCCCATTCTCCGCAGTGGGACCACACCGCCATGCACCATGCGACAGGACACACTCACTTTTGAAGCAGCTGGGTCCACTAGTCTCTGGCGATGTCGGGCTGAGTTGAAATGGCTCTTCGGAGGCTGCCCTTCCTGACAGGGGATGGAAGATGGGGATGAACGAGGTGGGAGCGGACAGAGGGGTCATGGGATGATGGGAACATGGTCAGAAAAGGGAGAGGGACAGTGTTTAACGGCACTGTACTTGTCTGTTTTAGCTAAAATCCAACAATAAAAGCACGACACATTTTTTCCCCACAAAGCACATGCCACGTGCAAGTCATTTTGTTAAAAAGAGCCTTGTGTATATGTACATATACATACGCGCATGTGTGATAAACATCTCACGGTATCACATTCCCCTTCAAACCTGTATTTTTCTCTTACCTGATATTGTCTCTAATTATATTTCAAGGATACTAAGGAAAACTGGAGCATGATTTCCCTGAGTATGAAGTCAATCTTCCTAGAATAACAGAAAGTATTAAGGGGCATTCTTAGACTTGCCACCTATTTGGGTATCACCAAAAAGATACGGAAATCACAGTGTTTCTCAAAACCATGAAAATTCTCCTGCCTTAGCCACTCCTCTCTCGGTCATTCTGGCAGAATTCCTGGTGTCGGGCACCCACCAAAAACTCTGCCCCTGAATGTGATTAAATTTTATTGGCTCAACATTACATTTATAATCTAAATGGTATAAAAGGGTGGGCTTTCTTATACCAGCTGTCATATACATATAGGACAAATGGATCACATAGAAAGGCTGAACACCTCTCCATCACTCATTCCATGTCAAACAGACACCAAAAAACCCTAAAGTACTATATTTTAAAGGGAAAGTTTGGAATAGCACCCCCCCCCCAATGGTACAGCGTTTCACTTCTCCATCTCTCAAAGTTGGGCAAAAGTAAACAAGAATTTAAGAAGCAAGCACTGCCCACTGTCAGCATCAACTTCAGGGTCAGGGAGATGAAAGCAACAGAGAGATGGTCTCAGAAAACCCCTGAGCGTAAAGCCCCTAGTCCAAGTGGGCGTCTACACAGGGAGCAAAATATCCCTCAGATGAGCGTTAGCATTTGCTCACAGAGAAGAGGGGAAAAACCCTGCTACTTGGGTAAAAATGCGATGTCTGTATTACAATACTTAAGAATTCTTTTCTTTTTTCTCTAAGAATAACAGCTCCATTACTTTTAAGACATGGATCAATCACACCCACTTGAATTGCCAACAATCACTGCTTCGGTATCCAAAGTATAACGCTTACCTTTCAAAAAGGAAATGTCACAAGTAGCAGATTGCAAGTCAGGATTATGTTTTTCCTACTAACTGCCCTGCCAACATGCATACTTTGCCTACCCTCTTCTGAAAAAAATGCAAGGAAATAGTTTTAAAGCTCAGTTGACCTAGAAAATGTACCAAAGCTTTCACAGCAAAAATAACGCTCATTAATTCACTGAATATTTGGTGAAACAAAAACAAACAAAAAACAGAGTAGGACTTGCCATTCAATAGAATCAACAGTTTTTCTATGAGAAATATATATTTTTTAAAGATTTATTTAGTGGTATTTGAAAAGTAGCCTTTAAATTTAATGGTTTATCAGAAAGTGATTTAAATGCTTTTTTCTCCTTAAAAGAGTTATCAGAGGTAAATAAACAATTATCCTCATTAATATATCTGGAGAACTACCTGCCCTTATCAACCTCCCCACGGAATGATTACAACTCATTTAAGAGTTCCAAAGCACAGTGCCAGGCTCCCACTCATCAGAAAAAAAAATTAATCTTGCCGTTAAATACACAATTACAGTCAATGTGCAAATTAACTAAATTCTCAGCCTGTGGTTTATTGCTCTTCTTCTGAATCCAAGGTGAAAATGTTATTTTTTTTAATTAGCTAATTGCACCATGAACTCAGCAGGGGGCAGATGTTGATATTAAATCTCAATCTTCAGCTCCCAGTTTGTGAAAGGCTGGTTTAAAGAGAGCAAGCACATCCTTCAATGGGAATGGAGGGGGCAGGTGGGTTTTTAAAACCTAATCTCCATTTTGTCCCATTTATTACCAAGTACAATGACTCTAACAACAGTCTGCTTGAGATGAACAAACAGGTCTGTGAGATAATCAATATATTTACACAGATTCCAGTAATACATCTTAATAGAAACCAAAGAACAGCCGGAGGAGGAGGATGAATGTTATTTTAATGAATTGCATATGAAGAAGAAATAAAGGAATTCTGAACAGCTCACAGCAAGTTTTTTGCCATATGATTCATGACTTAAACAGATCTTAATTTTCAAAAACAGTCACATTGTATCCTACTGTTGAAAAAAACAGTTGGTGATGGTCTGTGGCTTGTGTATTCTAGACTTACTGAGGCTTTGCAGAAAGGTGTACTTAACTAGATTCTAATTAGGAACTTTTGAGAATTTAAGTCATTAGAAACTGGACATGCCCCCTTCTTCACATCAGGAAGACCTTAATTTAAAAGCTTTCCTCTTTTATTGCCGGCTGATTCCCTCACACTGCCAGGGAAGGTGCACATAGTGCATTTCTGAGCAGAGTCGGCTCTATCAGTTCAATTGTGAAATATTTTGCATTCTTGAAAAAGCAAAACAGGGTTCTCATAATTGGCATTGCAGGAAACCAATATCCTTTCCATGTTCAAGAACAACACTAAATTCTACCACTCGGGCCAACATTAAAGACAAAATTTGTGACTTCATTTTCTTTTCCCAAATTTTTAGTCCCAAGAATTCATTTCTCCTCCTAAACAACAGCCTTCAGCGGCTGGTATATGTCTTTCCAGACTGAGACATCAGTCTCCTGGTACCATTTACCTCCAGGTTAATGCTACCAACATCAGCACAATAACAGATTGGACCTAGGTGGGCCCCACAGGGCTCTCAACTGAATGGCTTATTTACATATGTAAATAGGGCTTCTTTACTGCAAGGGGAGGGGAGGAGGGCTGGATTCCTCACAGTTAGTTTTGTGCAAACAGAAGCACATTACATTGCTTAGGTCAACTTACCAGAAACATTTTGTTGTGATAACCACCACTAATAAAAGTAGCAGCCCTCGGTTATGTAAGTAACTATTGAAAGATGACAAAAGAAGTGTTGACATGTGCATAATCTGGAAACTTAATGAGACATATTTCATCTCCATGCTAAGTGCTTTCATCAAGTCTTCTTCTGTTAAGTAAGTCATTTTAGAAGTTATAAACATCCCTTAACACCGCAGATCATACTTTTTAAAAAAATTATTGTTCCCTAAACATTACAGATCTGATAGCGTAGTACTTTAGCCTAATTTGCATTTCATAAACATATTTACAAGGATGCTCTATGGAAAACAGTATATCAGATGTGAAATAATGGATGCCCAATGAATTTAGTGGCTGACATCAGATTATTTAAATACCTAACTCTTTAAATCATGTTTAAGTTACTCTATTTCAAAATTAGAGCCACAAGGAAAATTTAAAACTAATGCTTGGCATTATTCCCATTACCTTTGGGAAAAAAACCCAAAAACTACCACTAGACATTTCCAGTCCTAGATATTTTAATATAAGGGAGAAAAAAAATAGAAAATCACATAATTGTCTCAAGGGCTCCAGAAGGACTTCTTAAAAGTCCATTCAAAACAGGTGTAATTCTAAGAAGCACATGCATTCTCAGGTAAGAATAAACTTTTTCTCCCAACTCTGAGACATCCCTTCGTCTGTGTTAAATATAGTCCTCCCACAACTGAAGCTCTCACTCAACACTATACTTAAGTATGTACAACAAAGCTATTGCAAACAGGCTCTGATAAAGGAACCCCTGCACATCAATAAGGCAATCTAGGACCATGTGAAGTCAAAAAACTCTATGAAAATAAATCGACTGGAAGAATTCACAAGCTGGGGGAGATTTAGCCATTACCAGGTGTATCAAAATAGGGATCAGAAACCCAAATGAATGGGGAAGAAATGTACCATTTAGAAGCTAGAGCACATATCCGACCATGGCATCATAGGATTCTAAAGCCTGTGGAACTAATCCTACAGTAATTTATGAAAACCTCCATAATTCATAACCTTGTAAAGATGAAAGTACATCATTTTTTCTTGTCTCCTTTCAAATCCAGGTTTTTCAACTTGGCTCAAGAAAAGAGTCACCAAAATGGTGCAGGAGAAGGGACACTCCCACCTGTGAAAGCAAACGCTGTGACAGCGGCCTTCTAACTTCTCACTGTGATGCTCAGTGAGAAGCATGTTCTACATCATGAAACAACACTAGCCAGCACTACAGGCAACGCACCCTATCCCAGCTAGGCGAGTCCCCTGTGAAACAGATGTTGGTCTCCACTGCGAAACTGATGATTTGGCCAGCGGTTAAAAACCAAGGAAGGGTTCTTAAACTGTACTGAGACAGGAATCACCTCGAAATGCCTTACAATTAGATGCTTTAGGTTGTGTCCCAAACTTCAGTCATTTACTTACTTTTTCCCCGACATCCAGGGACATGTGTTATTACATCTCCTATACTATCCCTTTCTTAATTGTTTTGTTTACAAAGATTCTGCCTTTTTTTTTTCAGAACTTACATACTACAGTTTTTAATGAAGGCTTAAGCAGTAACATCTTGAAACCATGGCTTGGTTGTGCTCGTTACATTTTGTTCTAATATGTATCAAGAAAAATATATTCAGCACTATATAAAAACATCTGTGCACTGACTAGAGTCACCCAGGCACAACCAGTGGTGTCCGTGCCACCTCGGGCGGCAGACGGGGGGAGGCAGTAGCCCAAGCTCTGTCATAGCATCTCCCCCTCAGGGGGTGGGGGTGCAGCTTAGTGGTAGAGCATATGCTTAGAATGCCCAAGGTCCTGGGTTCAATCCCCAGTACTTTCATTAAAAAAAAAAAAACCTCAAACCACCCCCCTCAACCCCAAGTGCCTAGTCAAACAAGGACTGCAAATTTCACATGTCCATGACCCCATTCTGGACCTGGACCTCTGTCCCCCAAGTCTGTCCTCCTCAGTGTTCCTCATCTCCAGGAAAGGGCATCACTCATCCAATGCCCTAGGAGTGTACCTTGCTGTCTCATCCTTAATCTCAGTTCCCATGGGCCAAACCTCAACCCCACCACCCCTGCCTAACCCATCAGCAAATCCCCCTGGTCTAATCTTCATAATGTATTTCAAATTCAGCCTTTTCACTTTCACCATGATCAGTCTCATCCAAGCCATTTATCTCTATTGGTTTCCTAGGGCTGCTGTGACAAAACCCACAAACGGGGTGGCTTCAACAACAGAAACGCACTGTCTCACAGGTGCGGAGGCCAGAAGCCTGAGCCAAGGAGTCAGCCAGGCCGGTTTTTTCCAAGGGCTGCCAGGGAAGGGTCTGCTCCTCACTCTCTCCTTGGCCTCTAGGTGGCCATCCTCTGCCTGGGTCTCTTAACATCATCTTTGCTCTGCCAGTCTCCTTCTGGGTCCAAATGTCCCCTTATTTAAAAGGACATCAGTTTTACTGGATTAGGGGCCACCGTAAAAACTTCCTTTTCGTTTGATTACCTCTGGAAGACCTCGCCTCAATAAGCACACATGCTACAGCAGAGGGGCCAGGAGGCCAGCATGTTCGTGGGGAGACACAATTTAACTGATAACAGCCTCCAGTCACCCGGACTCTAGTGCTGGGCTCACATCCCTATTCCACTACTTTTGTCCTTCCAGCAGCAGACAAAGCCACCCTAATAGTGTCACTTTTCCAAACTCTCTAGTCCCCTTCCCTTCCACTCCCCTGAAGTCCTTCCAGGTCCAGCAAAGCCTCAGGCAACCCAGCCCTGCTCCTTTTCTGAGTTCTGACTGCTCCCCCGACTCACTCCAGCCACGCTGGTCTTCCCGCTGTTCCTGGAGCCCTTCAAGCACTCTCCCAACTCAGAGTCCCTAAGGTTCCCGCCACTAGAAAGCACTCCTTTTTTGTATTTTTGCAAAGTATGCCTATTCACTCCATTTAGGAAACCTCACGGGTCCCCTCCCCTAAGAGGACCCCTCCATCACACCCTTTCCCCTTTGTCCTCCTTTACTTCCCAACAGTTACTACTGCCTGACATTACATTGTAGGTGCGTGTGTTTGTCTTTTTTTAAAACTAAGCTCCACAAGGCCAGGAGCTTTGTCTAAGTTGTTCTGGTACTTGATGGATGCTGGATAAATAGTTATCAAACCAATAAATGAAGCAAATGTATTTATATATGATGCCCCAGCTCATCCACACCCCATGTTTCGGTCAGGGTTCCTGCAGGAATCAGAGAGTACCCTCAGATTGGGTGGTTTGAGAAAACTTTGATAAAGGAATTACTTAGGAGTAGGGCTCCTTCACCACCCTTAGGCCAGAAGGGACAAAAGGGAGGGAGCTGCTTCCAGAACCCAGAACAGAGCTGGGTGTGCAGAGTCCACTCAGATCACATAGCCAGCCTGGGCCGGTGCCCCGGGTGGAGCCAGAGAACAATGGCTTCCATCACCTTCCCCAGTCTCTCTCCTCCCCCACTCGGATCACCTGCTCCCTACTGGGCCACACCCAACCAGACACCCAGAAGCTAGGGATGCAGGTCCCCAGGGGAGGAAAGAGAGGGAGAGAGGACAAGAGAAAGGAGGGAGGGTGGGGAGGAAGGGAGAGAGGGGAAAAGAGAGGAAGAGAAGTGGGGAGAGGAGGGAGGGGAGGGTGGGGGGGAAGGGGGCGTGAAGGAAAGGTGCAAAGTGATTTGGAGGTCAAAGGAATGATAAAAGGTACCCACTCCATCACTGAGCAAAAGTTAACAGCAGCAACCATACAGGCTGCTTCCCTTTTCTCTCCGTCTCCTCGCCCAGTCTGAGTTTCTTCAGCAGCATGTGCTGCTCCACCTTCAGAATGGCCCTGGCTGCACTGAATCCAGGATGTGCATCAGCACTGAAGTGCTGCGAACACACCTATGTGTTCAAGGGGAAGAGAGGCAAACAGTCTGAGCAGAGAAGCCACACGCTACTTCTCTTCCCTGGCTCTCACTTCCCAGAAATGCTGAAAGGGTGAACTAGATATTATCTGTGAAGTGCTGCGTATCTAATGACAGGGCTTTTTCTTTTGTCAGGGTTTCACATTAATGTCATTTTGGTAGGTCTGCAGTCTCAAATCAAAAGAAAACCCTGGGATTGGATTCTTGATGAAATTCTTACTTTGAATTCAAATTTACTTCCCAACCCTGGCACACTCCAATTTGCCTTTTAAAGTTATTCAACACTGGGAAAGTAGAAAAGCTAGTCTGCATCTAATCTGTTAGCTGGGGCACTCCCTGGGGCACAGCGGGAGAAGGCCTGGGGGCCAGCCTCCTCCCTGCTGGCACTGGGTGAGGGAAGCCAGTCGCAGGCCCTCGGCTTCCTGGACCTCAGCATCCACATCCGTAACTACACATGATCCACCTGATGGTTTGAAATTCCACGACATTCCAAGTTCCTCTCCAAAGGTTAGCTCCACATTATACAGATCAGAAATAACCAAGATACCCTGTTTTAAAAATGAGTGAAGTCAATTACTGGGATCATGCCATAGTTCAGATTTCTTGTAGGCTTTATACTGTCTGAATTTCAGGAGTCACAGTACTGACTTGCTATTTAGAAAATGTTTACATTTACTGCTGTTCATAGAAAAATGTTTGGGTCTTAGACTATATTATACCCATCAGTCAATGATGCTTTGTTAGAGCATTTCAGAACCTTACATATTGATTCAAATTAATGAATTTTGTGTCAAAGACCAGTTAACATATTTTACCAGAGACAATAAGTTTATGGATGTAATTACTGACTTGAGCTCCAAAAACACAGCACAATTATACAGCAGCACATATGTCAACCCATTTAAGTCACTTCAATTTAGAAAAAAATTTAATGATATCACATGCCACACTTTTTTTTTTTTAATGAGAAATATTACAAGATACCTAAATTAAGAGAACCAATTTTCCACAGGGAAATCTGGGGGGAAAATTTAAAGGTAAACCAATTTTCTGAAGGCAAAATAAAATTTTCAACGTAGCTCTGAGTTGTACCCAAAGCAAATTATTGCTGGCAAGTAATATGGCTCTGATAATTAGACTTGATTGGGGTTTAAATTAAGCAGGGGGATGCACTCGACTTCTCAGAGCTGTTTTGATTTGTTTCATCTGTTTGAGCAGCCGTGCAGAGACCGGTCAGGGGCCCAGGAAGGGGGAAGCAGCCTGGCTCTGCAGATGTGGGCAGGCTGCTGTCTAAGTGACCTCTCTCTCATCTTGTAGCTGCTTATCACACAGATTCACATGTGGAGCAGAGTAAGGGCCTACACATACAGCCAGTCCTAACTACAACACCAAATGCCTGATACAACACTGCCACCCTGTCACACAATGACAATCATGAAGGGTTTTTGTTTGTTTGTTTTTACCCTAAGAGTGAGTAATTGCCATAAATTCTTGGGTGGGGTATATGGATGAAAGGTTGTCTTTTCACTTCCTCTCATTAATAAGGCCCTGGATGCTTAGAGAGCATGAACTTTTTTTTTTTTTTTTTTAAGGTACAAGAAAAAGGGACCCTCCTGTTTAGGTCACACGGCTATAATTCCATTCTCTGCTCTTTAACCAAAGCCTGCTTTATTTGGAGAACATTAAAAAATGCATTTTGATTTTTCCTAGTGGTTCCACTTGCTAGGCTTTGCCCCATGGGATACACACAGCACGTGTGGAAGGCACTTTATCATGGTGGAAATGGTCCCCAAGACCCACAGATGTCTGCATCTGTGAAATGGGGTAACAGCTGCCTCCACAGGGTTGTGAGGTCAAATAATGCGTATACCATATTCAGCCCGTGCATGGAATGGGAAAACACTTAATAAACGTTGGTTATTAATGGTACCAAGATGGCTTTGGGAACTACTTATTTATAGTACCTCTAACATTGACCCCCTTCACTTCTAGCTTAAACTCTACGTAATTGATTTTGTGAGGGGTTTGGTGCATTTTCTACACTGGTGAATGTACACAGCAATAGAGCCTAGACCTGGGATTCTAGGCTTTGTGGGGATCACCAATGATTCAAATTCCCCATCTGCTCATAAATCACATGCAGCAAAAGCTTGCAATGGGTACCTCCAGTTACCCAATTACAAGGCAAATCCTCGGCTAACCTCTTAGAAAATAACTGAGCAGTGACTACAGACTGGAAGCAGATGGCTTCATTGCCTGCCTCTGAGTAGACCCAAGCACTGCTTCTCGTCCCCCCACCCCCAGTCGTGTATCCTGACTGCATTATAGAAGAGCTGTCCATCCACGGTGACACGGTGACTTTCCCATGCTGTCAGTGCACTTCCACTCTGTCCCAGGCGCCCAGGGGAATGCAAAATAGGAAGGAAACACACTCAACAATCAATGAACAAAGTTTTTTTTTTTTTTAAGTTAGAGGATGGGAAGTGGTGGGAGGAAAGTGCTGAAGCGCGGGGAATAGAATGAGGGCAGATGACAGAAAGACAGAAGCAGGGGAAGTGTTTGGGAAGAAAAACAAGAAAGGCTGCTGACGAAAAACTACTCCAGCAAAAAAAAGGAAACGGTGTTCCTTGCCAAGAAAAATGTGCTAATCTTATGCAGCTGAAACAGATATTTAAAGAAACATTGTAAGACTTTTGTCTTTAACTCCTTAATACTTAATCTGGAAGGAATACCTAATCCTGAAGCACTCCAAGACGAACAGAGGTATTTCACGACTCTGAGCTACACCTCTCTAAATGTGAACCTCTCTTCTTGTGCAATAGTAAAGACCAGGGTAGCGTATTTTACTGTCTCAATCAAACTGTAAGTTCTTTAGAGGAGAGTAAACATTCTTGTGAATACGAGTTTTTAAATAGTTATCAGTTATATATACACCACTTACTGTGACCAAACTCTTACTGTGTCTTACATGCATTAACTACTTTAATCATCCTAATGGCTTTATGAAACGGGCACTTTTACTCTCCCCATTTTACAGATGAGAAAATAAAGGTATACAGAGGTTTAAAATGTGGCTGATATCACAGAGCAGGTAAGAAGTGGAATTGGGATTCAAATCTAGGCAGATTAACCACAGAGTTCCTGCCTTCAACCACTGCCCCAAAGAACTCTCACTGGTCGTAATCGATCAGTAATGTAACATATTCAATAATTTGTTTAAGGTAGCACTGATTTATCCATTTGGCTTTTTAAGTTCAGTGACTTCAAGTACTCTGAGGTGTTTTGTAAAGCACATGCAAATACATACTAAAACCAAAACCTTACTGTTCCATTAAAAGCACAATTCTAAGAGAGCCATAAATCAGTGACTTACAGTCTCAGTCATGTCCTGGCTTCCAGGAGAAAGAGCCCTCATGCAGCACAGCCCTCTTCCTGCCGCCGCTGCTGCCACTCACTCTGAGGAGTGTGAGGTGCTCAAGGGCCGTGTGGAGCCCATTAGACGTTCTTCTACGTGTCCTTAAATCACTCATTTCATGCGACACTGCACTCAGTGACCAGCTTTCACCCAGCTTCCTCAAAACTGGCGGCCGCATTTAATTCACTCTGTAGTATCACTGCTTTCCAAATATCTTTGAATCTGATAAAAATAGTTAGTAAGATAAAGATACCCCTTGGAAAACTGTTATACTGTCTAAAGATGCCAATGCATTGAAGAGTTAGCTAAGAGAGAGCTCTCCAATGTGTTCGTATTGTTGGTGGAGGAGGAGGGTGTACGGGTAAGGCATGGGCTTTGGGAGACTGGGGAGGGAAGTAAGGGCAAGAGAGTTGAGGTTGGAGAGAAAACCAAAAATCAATGAAGCCGCTGACCTGTATCTTAAATAAAGATATTATACCAATATCAATTCCATGATTCTAGTGCTTAAATATAGCACAGTTTTAAGGACTACCAAAATACCAACAAGGAGAAATGTAATTGCCAATATAGAGGGCAGAATAAGAAATTTTAATGTTTCACATCTAACAGGGTTTACAGAAGGACAGATCAGAGACGATGAGAAAGAAGAATGTAAGTCTCCAGCTGCACAGAAACAAGGTAAGAATTGTTATGATTCTGCCATGATTTGACAATGTCCCAGAAGCCCTCACCAAGGCAGTAAGAAAAGAAAAAGAAGCAGCAAATAATTGGAAGGCTATTATTGTATTTGCAGCTGATAGGACATCTCTACTAAAATAACATGAGATTCTGTAGACATTTTTTGAATGATTAAAAGAGCTCAAAAGGGACTTTATTTTGTTTTTGTTTTTTTCAAAAGAGAATTTAGATATAAAATCAAAGTACAAAAATAACAGTATTTGTATATACCAGAAACGACCAATTAGAAAACATAAAAGGAAAAAAGATACAATTCACAATAGCTGCAAAAATCATAAGGTATCTGGGAATACACCTGTACAAAGATGAACAAGCATACAGTGGCCAAGAGGTACACGGAAAGGTGCTCAACATCACCAGTCATCAGGGAAATGCAAATCACAACCACAAGATGCTATCTTACACTTGCTACGAATGGCTATTAACAACAAGACAAGAGATAAAGTTTGTCAAGGATGTGGGAAAAAGGAAACCCTTTTGTACTGCTGGTGGGAATATAAATTGGCGCAGCCACCATGGAAAACGGTATGAAGGATCCTCAAAAAACTAAAAATAGAACGACTATATCATCAATTCCACTCCTGGGTATATACCCACAGGCCACAAAAATTACTGTCGCATAGAAGTATCTGCACCTCCATGTTCGTCGCAGCATTATTGTAAACAGCGAAGCCATGGAAACAACCCAAGTGTCCAATGATGGATGAATGAATAAAGAAAATGTAGCATATATCTATGATGGAATACTATTCAACCACAAAAAAGAAAGAAATTTTACCATTTGAGACAACATGACTGGACCCTGAAGGCATTATGTTAAGTGAAATAAGTCAGACAGAGAAAGACAAATACTGTATAATCTCACTTCTATGTGGAATCTAAAAAACTGAACTCAGAAACAGAACAGATTGGTGGTTGCCAAAGATGGAGAGGTAAAGGGGTGGGCAAAATGGGTAAAGGTGGTCAGAGGCACAAATTCTCACTTGTAAGTCAGTCCAGGGGAAGTAATGTACAGCTCTAATGTATTAACAATGCTGTGTTGTATATTTGAAAATGGTGAAGACGTTAAATCTTAAAAGTTCCCATCACAGGAAAAAAAATTTTGTAACCATGTGAGGTGAAGACTGTTAACTAAACTTTTTATGATAAATATTTTACAGTATATACATATATCAAATCATTATGTTGTACAACTTAAACTAATGCAATGTTATAAGTCAATTTTTAAGAAGAATAAATGTACAGAAAACACTGTACAAAAAAGGATGAACAAGATCTATATAGTGAAAATTGTAAAATACTTTAATAGGCACAAATGAACACCAGAATTATAGGAGAATATACCATATACAGATGGGAAGACTCAAATACGCCCCATATTAATTTAGAGAGCCATTGGATTTCTAATCAAAATTCCAAGTATATTTGTTTTGGTGGAGTTAGACAAATGAATTCTAAAATTCATTTAGAATCCTAAATAGCCAAAAATATACAAATCAATTCTGAATAGAAGAACAGGGGACTTGTCCTACAGAAGTCAAGATTTATTATAAAACTGTAGTGATTAAAATCATGCAGTATTACTAGAGAATAAACAGACTGGGGCAATGGGAAAACTCAAAAACAGACCCTTACACAGATGGGAAAATAGTAAAAAAAAAAAAAAAAAAAAAAAGAGAGAGAGAGATAAAATAACAAGCATGAACATACACTAATTCAGTGTGGTGAAAATTCACTTTCCACCTGGAAAAACATATTTAATCCACAACACATACCACACTAAGGAAAAAAAAAAAACCCAGATGAATGAGAAACTTAATGTCAAAACACAAACTTTAAAAATTTTAGAAGAAAAAAAATAAAGAAATTTCTGTGACCTATGAATAAGAACATATTTCCTAAATACGTACGAAAAGCGAAAGTCCTATAAAAAGACTGATAAGCTGGGCTGTATTAAAATTTAAGCCTTCTCAACGATGTCATAAATTTTACAGCGACAGACTGAATTATGATGTTCCTAATATGTGAAATGCAAGAATCAATAGAAAAAGACTCCAATTAACCACTGGCCATGTAACCATGTAACCACAACTCGTGCCTAGGTCAAAGCTTAAAGCAAGGACATTCCAATTTCACAAAAAGCACAATCACAAGATTCTCCTACAGTAATATGGGCATAGAGTTGTCTTTGTGCAAACATACAGGACTTGATTCAAAACTTGATAAGAAGTAAATCAGACTGAAAATCAGGAAGGCAATCAGTCAGAATGTGTCTTCCTGATAAAAACAACGCACAGAACTTCTAATCTTTTCCTCCAGACAGCAGTAACACTGACTGGCACGTTCAAGTGGAAATAGTAAAGTAAAACGCATGAATCTTCAACAAACCACTGTACAAGAGCATTCATCCATTTACAGCCCAGGTCGGGATCAAACAGGTCCTTGATCTCCTTCACCTTCACACTCTGTCCATGAGGGTCCAAGGCTCCCCCTGAGATCAGGCCACAGCCCCCTCTGCCAGTGTAGCAGACACCAGGGGTGGGCGGCACCTCCTTCCCCACAGCCCACCCTGGACCCCCAGCAACATGAGCCTCAGCTGCAGAGAGGCCCCGGAGCAAGCTCAGACCAACCTGCTGCTACTGCTGCCCCACCTCCAACACACACGGGGCATCTTTCTACTTCTGCCCCAGGCACTATCCAGGACCACAGGGGCCAGCCAGGCCCAGAGTGAGGAGGACGTAATTCCTCTGGGACAACCTTCCACCCACAGGGACGGGAGCAGGTGGTAGATACACTCCAGCTTCTGGGAGGAGTCCTTCAAATGGATGATTCTGAGAGGGGCTCTTTCCATTTGTGTCACTGCAGTGACAGCCCAGAGCCCATGGCAGTGATGTTATATCGGCTTTCCTTCAACATCACACCTCCGTCCTCATTCCTGCTCCCTGAGACCACCTCTCAAACTCTTTGCCTTTAAATATGCATCTCCAGCCCTGCTTTCAGGAGAACTCCAAAAGATTCCCCAAAAGGTTAAGAGAAGAAATACCACCTTGTCTAGCTCTCAACCCAACTTTTATAATTTGTGAGTTCCCTTATTTTTGAAATACTTATGTGCCAAACAGGCCAAGGTCTCTGTCATTAAGGAAGTCAATCTCATAAGGGAAAATTCCCACAAGCACACTTGTAGTCACTGTGACCCAAGCCCACAACAAGGTATGTAAAAGGTGCCCACATTGTTAGGAGGGGTGACCGCTGCTGCCTGTGGAGATGCACCCAGGACTCCACCCCCTCCTTCTCCTGGCTCTGGTAGGCCCCCAGGATCCTTGGTTCCTGGTATTCATCCCTTTAGTAATCTTCCCTTCACTGTGGGGCTCAGTTATTTCACTTCAAGAGACTAGCATATGACCCAAGTGATGAGGTGTCACTTCCAAGACTAGGTCACAGAAGACTGTGACTTCTATCTTGCTCTCACTTGCTCGCTCTGATGAAGGTGAGTCACTACGTTGTGAGCCGCCCTACAGGGAGGCCACCGTAAGAAGGAACAGAAGATGGTCTCCGGACAACACTCAGTGAGGAACTGAGGCCCTCGGTCCAATGATCTGCAAGGGGCTACATCTCACCAACAACCACCTGAGTGACCTTTAAAGAAGCTCTTTCCTCAGTTCAGCCTTAGATGACAGCAGCTCTAGCCAATACCTTAATGCCTTCATTTTAGCCTTCTCAGATTTCAAGAGCCTGATCACCCCGCCAAGCTGTGCCTGGATTCCTGACTCACAAAAACTGACAGAATAAATGTTTGCTGTTTCAAACAGCTATGTTTTGAGATCATTTGTTATGCAGCCATTCCTAACCAATGTACGCACTAATCACAATTAAAAGTCACCACCAATATGGAATAGTCTAGACAGAGCATGTCTGATGTCTAACTCCTGTTCTTCTATGTACTCATTCAATAAGCACTGACTATGGGCTGGGCAGTGTGGACACAAAAGTTAACTTGAAAAAAAGACACCACCTCTGCCTTCTTGGAAAAGCCAAGCTTGCAAAATTTGTGGCAAACCTCTTTATGCAACTTCACTAACTTTTTAAACTATGGCTTTTTATAAATGTTTAATTTCTGTTGACTCTATATTTTATTAAATATATAATTAAATGTCTTTGCCACATTAATTCACTCTGTGTTCAGTGCAAGATCCCTAAAGGTTTGTTCCATCTGCTCAGAACATAAGTTATATATTTAGAAAATAATTCTGATTTTCTTCTGCACAAAAATTCTTACAGGAATTAGGCCTTTTCCTTCCATTCATTCAAAAAAAAAAAAACAAAAAACCATTCCCACAAGCAGAAAACCCATGAAGCAGTGAGCTGGAAAACTTTATATCCAAACATTCCATAATATTTTCCAAATCACTACTTGGAAGTCTACATTCTCCTCTTTCTCTCTGATGAGACTCAGTAACCACTGTGCAAACCCAGGAGAAACATTTAAACGTTATTGAATAATATTACTTCTGGGAGAATTCCATCTTTTGTGATAGAATTTTTCTTTTTTAATACTAACTAGAAAGAACAAACTGAGAAAAAACAGGCATGTTCTCTTGCTTACTCATA
The DNA here is from genome assembly GCF_009834535.1 of Camelus ferus. Classification (NCBI taxonomy): domain Eukaryota; kingdom Metazoa; phylum Chordata; class Mammalia; order Artiodactyla; family Camelidae; genus Camelus; species Camelus ferus. The sequence goes on along the minus strand of NC_045698.1, from coordinate 44,568,196 downwards.
AAATATTTCTTTAGTTCTATGTTTATTTTAAAAAATACTGCCAGCTTTCCCACAGCATCACAAACAGCTCTGAGAATAAACAGAAAAAGATAAGGGGAAATGGTCTTTCAGTAGAGAATTTAAACATACACAGACACACTTGGACCTATCAAACACATATGACTAGGATAATTAAGTGGATCCTAGGTAGATCTTTTAGCATGTTAACTAAATTATCACACTGGTTATGCAGCCTTCACAAACAAGCCTCTATTCTCTTCCCATTCATATAGTCCACTTTAACCAGCCATGACTCTCCACCAGTCGTGGCACGAGGCCACGAACCAAGGAATTTCAAAACCAGGAAAGAGTAGGGGGAAAAAGATCATAAAAGAAACTTGAGATTTATTAACCATCCTCTCTCAGACTAGCTTTGGGCTTCAACCAGGGGGTGCTCCCACAATGACATTCTTAACAAGAGTATGTCATCCAAGTTTGTTTTCCAATTTCAGATGGGATGATAACGGTAATCTCCCTCTTCATCTCATCATAGTTTCCACACACTTCTTTCCTTACTCACCAAAAGGAATGTGATGGGAAGTCTATTTAGGGAGGGAAAGTAGTTTTCACTTTGTCAGGGTGTCCTCTGAAGAATACTAACCTGAATTTCTGCACCTTTTATGAAATCACTGCACATATCTAAGCTTCACGAATTTGCAAATTTGCAATGGTATTTTCCATGTAAAAGATTTTCCTGTGTTTCTAATTTTGGGGTAAAAAGTAGCACAAATGAATGGGTTTGGCTATGCAAAATGTCTTTCAGCCCAACGTCTCTCCCTAAATTACTTTGAAGTTAAAAAGGACCAGACCACAGTATAGGGAATAAATACAAAAAGTGACGCCAAAGAAACTCAGGTCTGTATCTGCAAAAACAAGCCCTAGGACGTCCCCACAATTTGCTGAGCAACTGAGCCTCAGTTTTCTCTTCCATAAGACACGGTTAATAATGGCTCTACAGGTTGTTTGGAGGATTACAGCTAATATACATCAAAAGCCCAGCACAGAATCTAATACTCAGTAGGCATCTGCTATACTACAGAAGGTTATTATTGTGTATTTTCAAAATATTTCACCAATATTGGGGCTATTGCTAGAACTCCTAATGGAAATTATTGTTGGTTAGAAATAATAGAAGTTTAGCTAGTGTCAGATTGCCTCACTGGGCTACCCACCAAGGAGATCAGACTGGGTGGTTCTCCAGACCCGCTCCAGCCCTAAAATAAATAATGCCATGAAACGGGGCACCACAAGCAAGTTTGAAAACACTCAAAAGGAAGGGCACAGATAGACACTGTTCTTCCACAGAATTATTCCACAATTCATTAATGCTCACCTTCAGAAGGAAATCTGCCCCAAGATAATGCTAATACAAAGAGACACACTCAACAGGGAGAGAGTGCACACACTGTAATAATCCCGTGATATGTGGCATTCATAAAAACAAAAAAGGTTTTAGATACGTAGCACAGGTTTTTAAAACATTAAGAACATGGTGACTCTAAAGAGTCATTTCCTAGGGAATGAAAGAGACAGCAAGCTGGAACAGTATCTCACAGATTAAACTGTCCTTTCAGAGCAACGGCCAGCACAAAAAGAATGCATCTGAGGCTACTCAGCATCCTTATGGCTCTTGCCGGGTGTTAAATTTTGCGTAACAAAAATTTGTAACTAACGAGTTGGTTCAAATTGCCTGGCAGCCGCATCAATTAAACTGCAGCGCCAGCCCACTCCCCTATTAAACCCTAGTTAAGGCCATGCTTTACTGGAGTCTTCCCTCTGCTTTTCTGCCAACTCTTCACATAGATGCGTATAAATAGATAGTGAGATAAATAAATAGATAGATAGATAAGGTTATGGTTCTCACATGCAAAAGAGCAGGGCCAAGATGGAATACTGTTTTTAGAATGCTTTGAAATCATTCTAAATTAAAAAAGACTGAGCTTACCATCTATGGGGAAAAGTTCGGCATGAGCTGAGTAAAATTACTGCCTAAGCAGCCTCTACTGGCAAGAGAAACCCTCTCCCCATTCCAAAAGAAGATTTTTCCCACTTGGATGCAATTTTGTAACGTATTTAAAAAAAAAAAACCACTTAAATTGGGTTCTTTGTAAAATTTTTGGAGGGCCTAAATTTTGATAGAAATTACAAACACAAGGTTCTAGGGTTAGTTCTGGCCCACAGACATCCTCTGTTTGGGGTTTTTAGTCAAATCGAGTCTGAAAGCCTTGATGCAGGGCCCGTGGTCTACAGTTTGACCACAGGCCCCGCTATTCCCTGCTGTTCCCCAAGTGGCCTTTGTATGTATATCTTCTGTGTCGAACTCCTGAGGGCATTTTAGCTTGCCTTCCCTCTCCTAAAATATAAAATTAAACAGTTAAGAGATACATACATAGCCCAAGTCTAGAAAATGAGAGTGGCAACAACTTGGGACAGGCTTTTGCTATTAAGTCCAATCAGAAGCCTCATTGCAGGATATTAATAAACTTTCTGAAATGGGATCATTTTTCTCAGGCAACTAGTTTCTTATTTAACAAGTTATGATTTAGAAGTCCAACATACACAGGGAACTCTATTCAATATCTTGTAGTGCCTTATACAAAAAAGAATATGAAAATGAATATATGTGTGTATATGTATGTTGTACACCAGAAATTGATACATTGTAAACTGGCTATATGTCAATAAAAGATATAAAATAAAATAAAATAAATAAAAGTTCAACGTGGCTGCACTAAAGAACTTAAGCATCTGCTCCGCACAGGATGGCAGAGTAAACAGATGACACATGGAAACACTTTGATTCCGATATTCATGATTTTGGTAACTTTGATGCACTCACTTTATTTTTCTGAAGCTCAGAATTCTTGGCCAGAAGATGAAGAGATTAAGCTAGATTAAATCTAACATTTCTCTCTTGGACTTAAAATTCTATGATCCTCTAATTCTAAGCACCCCAAGGCATTAGCTTTTGAAGAAAAAGTTTGTTTTTAAACAGGAAAGCTCTAAACCTGGACCCTGGAAGAGTTAGAGGCAGTGACAGGCAAATTCTTTCCCTGGAATTCTGCAGGGAGTCAGAGGATGTGCAAGGACAAGACTCTAGAATTTATCATTTTTATTTGGGCTGATGCAACCACCCTCAGTACGCCTGTCCCTGTGAGGTAACAGGCTTTTTGTCCAGGACCCCATGAGCATCTGAACTGACTTTGAAAGAGTCTCCTTTATGTCACACATAGCTTTTATCAAATTATAGTTCTTTTTTACACTTTCTGTTCTGATTGTACAAGTAATAGGTAACACAGATTCATAACAGAATGACTCAAAAACACAAAGAATTAAAATCATGTAACCTAGCCCCTGGAGGGAATCAACTTTACAGATGATTTACCATGTCTGCCTATGTACGTGGGATCTAACGAGGGACAAGACAATTTTCATCTCCAGAGGTTTACAGACACCTGGAATGGAGAGAGACAACGAGAACGGGGCAGTTATGATGACATCAGACAAGAGTGGAGGTAGGTGATGAGACATGTACTCTGGGCTTGGGGATTTAGAAAGGAAAGTTGGTGCTCTGGGTTAAAAAAAAAAAAAAAGTCTAAATAAACTGGAAAAAAAAAAACGGGGAAAGGGAGAGGTGGATTAAACGAAAAAAGACAGGGGAAGAGAAAAATGGAGGTGGGGCAGGGGCTGGGAGAGGCAGGCTGCTCCTGGTAGAGGGCAGAGGTGTTTCCCTGGTGAAGATCTGATAAGAGATTCTGTTTCTGCTGCTTCCTCAGCCTCCCGCTGGGGTATGAAGCAGAATGGAGCCAACTGGGCAAAGTCAGACAGAATCCTCACAGTCTCCATCAACTGCACTTTATGGTCAACCTCTCAGCCACAGAAGCCCAGTTCAGCTACACCACAAGTCAAAGATGCCCAAGAGAACCAAAAGGGAACCCAGAACAAGGACACTCCCTATCACCCTCATTACTTTTACTTAGTCAAAGCAGGTTCCGATTTTGCAGAGGCTACGACCCGCACCAGAACCTCACCACATCAACTGATGATGCAAAAGAAACATGAAGCTGGCTGGGGTGGGCGGCGTGGACTTCAGCTGCCTCGACTCTCCGCGTCCCATGCATCTTTCTGCTACCAGCACACCAGCCATCCCTGCTGCCGCACCATGTGCATAAATGCTGCAGCTACAGACATAATGTGTGGCTTGGCAAGAGCATCTGTGGAACTGGATCTTCCATTGTGAGCACCACAGACCACAAATCTGGGAAAATTTCATAAAGTTGATGCACAGAGGAGAGGAAAACTGGGAAGAAGAAAAGACGGAAAATAAATGGAGGATAACAAAAAGTCACTAGCCACAGGATTTCCTGTTCCACATAACCTAATCCTCCCATAACTGCATCTAATAGCTGACAGATGTGAACAATTATTTAGAGCAGAAATGATAAAAGGCAATAAAGATATAAAGCTTTAGGTTGACTCGCCACATCAGCTATTTATCACTGTCAAATCACTTGGGATAAAAATTACAATAACTGAGGCTAACTGATCGTTGGTGAAGTCATGCCTAATCATTCTTTACTTGTTAAACAAACACCTGCCTGCTTCTGAGGGGTTATCAGAGTAAGAACACAAACATACTAATCCTTCAAAGAAGAAAATGTTCATTTTTATTGCAAATGTCACTGAAATAAATTTTCATTTCTTAAGTATCATCTTTTTTGTGCTTCTTCTAATCTCTTTGTAAACAAATTATATATTCAACCACATTTACACTGTAAAATAACGAAAATAAGACATGCTTGAAAAAGGGGAAAAAGCAAGATGTTTTAGGGGAGAAACACACTAAATTTACTTTGGCATCAAAATAAAAAATTCTCAATACTGAAAAGGAAAAATTGCTATCTTAAGCAAATGGTAACTAAATAAATCCACAAAATAATGAGGATGCTTTTTATTCCAAGTAACAAACTACCCAATTCAAAGCAGCTTAAACAATATAAAAGACATATCCACTGGTGTGACAGAGAAGTCCAGTGAGAGCTTTTGCTTCAGACAATGTTTGATTAAGCAGCCTGAATCAAACTGCTAAGGACCTGATTTCTTTGCATGCTTTGACCCTACTTTTCCTGGCACAGCCAACTTCCTGAAGCATGCTTTCTTCATACACCCAAAATAGCTTTAAGCTACTTCTGCGACTATGTATTTCCTAATTAAGGCCCAGGAAGAAAGAGCATCTTTGCTCCAGCATTCCCAATAAAGGGACAGAAGTTCACGCTGCTGAACTCAGTTTAGGTCACATGCTATCCCTGTAATCATTATGGTCCACATGACAGAATATGCTGATCAGTCCAACCTACATCACGTGCTCCCCCAGATATAGACCCGAGTCAGCTTTTCCAAAACCCAGCACCAGTCAGAGGCAGCTAAGAAGGAGCAAGGGAGGAACGGATGTCAGGGAGGTATTCAGCATCGGGGTACCATGTCTTCTAACTTAGTAAGATCTCAATTTGGTTAAGTCACGCAAATTTATAGGCTCTAACTGAAAATGATTTTCCATAATAAAATTAGTAACTGCCCCTGGACACCATTTTATCTCCATGAGCTCACTGGATGCCTTTCACCCTATCTTCCAAGAACTTAAATTACCTTACATAGCAACTAAAAATTTTAATCTTCCTTCTTTTTGCCTTATTCATTTCTCTCTGTTTACCAACAAGCTCTCCATACAATTAGTTTATGAAATCTTTCCAGGCTTCAAAAGAATGTTCCAGGGATTTTAAACTGGAATATACATTTATGATACAATTATATAATTTATAATTATAGATTGGCTCTATTTCCTTTAGGACTCAATTCATTCAGTCTCTGCCAACAAACCAGCAATATATCCATAGACCAGGACAGCCTGCCTCTTAGCACAGTGCACATATTTCATTCGGCTCCCCATGAATAAAATGCCCAGAACTGCTATCTAAGCCTACAGTTGCGAAATTACAACATAGCATTAGTCCCTCATCGTCACTGGAGAAGCACGGATAAACGGAACTCATTACTGTTTCTATCCAGCTAAACACCTTAACATGGACGCCTTACCACATCCATCTCTGGGCTTCCCTGTCATCCTGGATACAACTTCTACTGAACTTGTCACAATAGATGATAATTATCAGTTAGGCTGCCCTGCCCACCTCAGAGAAGCAAAAAAATCCTAAAACCATAAAAATGTAATCCAACCGCTTAGACTGAACATAGGCATCTTAGATTTGAAGCCAGGCTCTGCCACTTACTAACTCTAAGACTCAAGCAAGGTTAGTTAACTCCCCAGCTTCACCTCTGAGAATTGAGGATAACAATACCTTTCTCAAGGGGTTGTGATCCTCGAAATGACCTGTCAAGGCATTATTAACTCTGTCTTACAGAAGAGGAAACTGAGGCCCAGGTGCTCAAGTGAAATGAACTGACACATGCAAAGCACTTAGAATGGTACCTGGCACTCAGAAGCTGAAACTTACGACAATTAGCATAGCTCTTGTAGGAGCACCCTTGAAGTCCCAGCACAGAGGGGACCCGACAAATACAGCTGACTGAATAAATCTCTCTCTTTTCTATTAATTAATTTGGTTCTTAAGGTGTCTCTAAAGATTAGTGGCCATAACAGGCCAAGGGTGTTTTGTGGATCCTACTTTTCTCTTCTGCCTCATAGTCTCACTGCGTGATTTCATCGATGGCCTCAGTCAACACCCATACGATAATGCCACACAGATCTTTATCTATCTCCAGGCCATTTTTGTCATTATCTCTCCAAGCTCATACATGATCTTCTTGTCCACCAGATATCTCCCCTTGAATTTCCTGAAACTTATAAGAAGAGCAGAAATCAATGGCTAACCTCCTTCCTTGATGTCACACCTCTGATAACCTCTTCGCGGGGTAAATGTCCTGTTACAAGCTCCCATAGCATCCTATATACACACCCTCTTCATCCATCCATCCACCCATCCATCCACCCATCCATTCAGCCAGCCAACCAGCCCGCCCTGACTCCATGACAGGCTAACCTTAATAACCCTCATCACGCTGCATTTAACTGCCCAGTTGTAGTCCACTTCTCTACTTCCGGGTCATAAGCTCCCAGAAGATGACACTAATTAGATTGTGTTTGTCCTTGTAGCCCCAGATTTGCACAAATTAAAAACACACAGTAAATATCTGTTGGGTGAGTGGATGAATGTTCCCATGAGACTGGTCTGATTAGGAAGAGTTAAAAACATTTCCTCAGACTGTAAGTTAATTGCAGGAAGAGAAGAACGTGCTAAAAGAATGTCACCAATCACTGTTTTCAGTGAAGACACAGAAAACCCAAAGATACTTTCTCAAATCAAATCAATATTCTTATCCTATGTCCAAGCAATGCTGGTTTTAATAAATAGGGAAAGAATATTAAGTGTGTGCCTGAAGGTTTAAAAGGTCATAGTCCCTAAATGTGAAAACCCAGGGAGGAAACTGTGGAAAGCACAAAGCAACAGCCCATAACCAACACACACACACACACACACACACACACACACCCCGGCTGGGACCAGTTGTTAAAAATGAATGCCAGACCTCACACCAGTTTTCAGTTTAGAACAACTTAAGGAAAGCATCTGACAATGACGGGAAGGACTATTATAATGAAAGACACTCTCCTGGTGCAGAGGCAGGAAATGATGCAGCCACTGTTCAACCACCACCACCACCACTCCCCACGCCAGCGGAGCCACTGAAACAAATCTGAGGGCCTGGGGAGAAAAGGCTGAAAACTGAGATAACTCATAAAAGAAAGAGTGTCCAACCACAATAATGTGTGTAACTCCTTTCTGCTCTAAGCCTGGGCAGAGATCTACCATGGCTCAATTTGGTATCAAAATTCCCCTGAACGTTTGTTATTTTCCCAGAACAACTCACCCTACTTGAGAGTTACAGAACCCTCAAGAGTGCAAAGGGAACTGATAAAGTCCATTTCATATGGCTCCCAGAAAATAACAGAAAGCTTAATTCAAACCATCACCAGCATTCCTCTATGAGGACACAGGCTTAACAAGGGATTGCACTTAAGCCTGTGTTCCTTCCCCCAAATGCGATGCTGAATAGGTAGTCAGCCTCTCATGCACTGAAGGCTTGATCAGAAAAAGTCTGTGCCAGCACCAAGAGGCACTAGGCAGGAAGCTGGGTGGGCGGGCTCTGGATCTGGCTAGGAAAATCACTCTCCCCTCTGTCATCAGTGAAGTGACCACAGCCTAGGAAAAAAAGGGATTCTTGAAAATATTAACTGTTCCAGGAAACCTAGGATGTAGTAGAGCAGATCAAATGACAGAGTAACCTGCTGACACACAATGTTCCTTTAAAGTGCTTGACAACTGAAAAGTAGTGGATGACAGCTTTGAAAATTCAGGTGAAAGGACAGCACAGGAAAGAGTCTCCCGTTTCAGGAGCACCAACAGGACAGCTATCAAAGAAAAAGTGCTTTGACATCAATACCGTATCTCATGGAAGCCTTAGAAGCAGCTCATACTAAAGATTTTTCTGGGGCAAAACAACACAAGGAAGTTTTGAGTTCTTAACCATGAACATAGAGTAGATTTGAATAAAAACAGCTGTAGATAAGGCAGTGACAGAGGTGTATACATAAATGCACAGACACACACACACACACGAACACACACACACACACACACACACACAAGAACCCATTTAAGTGTTGAATTTCAAATTTTTTTGATTGGGTAAAGTTGTCTAGGCTAGTGTGGCATTTGAGATGCAAAATTTCATTCATGAAATTTTAAATAATTGTGGTAAGATTTATCTAGGCATACAAGCAGAACTTAAATATATAGCACATGAATAATAGAATGTGCATGAATTTTGAATGCTTATTTTTCAGAAGAAAACAAAGAACTGAATGTGTGAATTCTTAGAGTCTCTAAGTGTAGCCTGTATTTGCATTTCAATCGCTCACAAGGTAAGCTCTGTGAAATTGGTCAAATGTATAGACTCTCATCTCTCCTCCACCCCAAATCAGTCAATTAGCTTCTAGAGAAAGGAGTACACAGAAGTTAATACCCAGAAGCTCAAAACCTATTCCAGCTGATACAGATCAAAATAGATTCAAAGCAAGTACGTTGAGGACACAGGTTTTGTAGGGAACAAGTTCTGGGTAAGAGCATACAATGCCAGGAGCTATGTGCTGTCGTGGTCAGGGAACACACACACGGAAGTGAAACAGACAAGGCAGTGCACAGCAAGATCTGTACAGGAGGGAAAAGCAGGCGAGTATAAGAAGACTGAGAGCCAATACAGAACATTTTTCCAGCGGGCAAAAAATTCAGCAAATTTTGTCCATTTAAGACAAAGGCATTTTAGATGCCACCTCTGCTACACTGCTTAATATAGATGTGCTATAAATAAGCACCCCTGTGAGTCCACACTGCACCCCGACCCATGCACTCTAATGCTGAATCTCTTCAAAGGAGCATTTTCAATCCTCCAATCAAAAGCTTTTACTGGCTCCACATTAGCTACTCCTTGCCCTTTATCAATTTCTTTATTCCAAAGGAGATACTTTTTAACACCCATAAGAGCAAAAGTACAATACACAGCTATGACATACATGAATGTTACCAACATAGCATATGCCTTTCAATTGCAGCAACTTGGTTCCTTCATTTTCTGAAAAGCTACTTTTACTAAGTACTTACTCACCTAGCCATGCTTAGTGCTATGGGCTGATTGCTGGTGTCCTCCCCTACCCCCCCCAAATTCATATGTTGAATATTGAAGCCTTAATGTGATTGCATTTGGAGGTGGAACCTTTGGGAGGTAATTAGGGTGAGACTAGGTCACAGTGGTGGGGCCCTCATGGTGGGATTAATCCCCTTATAAAAAGAGGAAGAGACAGGAGATCTCTCCACCAGGATGAGAGCTGTCATCAGATATGGCACCTTGACCTCGGACTCCTAGCCTCCAGAGCTATGAGATATATACCTCTGCTGTTTAAGCCACCCCATCCATCACTTTGTTAGGGTAGCCTCAACTAAAACAGAGAGGTACCTACCTTTGTTGTAGTCCTTATAGTAATCCCGCCAGCTAAGTGTTAGTATCCGCACGTGCTAGGAAAGGAAACCAAGCCTCAGAGAAAATTTAACCTGCTCCAGAGCCCCACAGCTAGCATGTGGCAGAGCCACATGGTCCAAGGCCAACAGAGGAGGAGGAAGGCTCAACCATCTAGAAACACAGGTAACAAGGGCCCGACAACTTACAGTGTCCTTACTATCTGCTTGGCACTGTTCAGTCACTGACATTCATGCGTCTTATTTTTACAACATTCCTGGGAGGGAAGTGATATTCTCATTTTATTGATGGCACAAATAAAATTTAGAAGAGTGTGGCATGCCCAGGAGAGTAAACCCAGCAGGTGGGGGATCAACATTCAGAGAGAAGTCTAGAAGGCTTCCAGGCCTCTGCTCTCCACCACACAACACAAGTCTGCCTCCTGTATTAGTCACCACTGCTATCACTGTACTTGGAAACAGCCCACCACACAACTAGCGGCTAATGACAAGAGCCATTCGCAGGGCTGGAGGCAGACTGTCGTTCTGCTGGGCTTGGCTTCTGGCAGTAGGTTTACATGGGCCAGCTCCACCAGGGTTTATTCTCGGACATATTCCTTTCATGGTAGGCCATCCCAAGGGCAGGGCAGATGGCGAGTCCAACCACACAAGCATATTTCAAGCCTCTGCTTGTGACACAGTCACTCATAGGTTGGTAAGTCACATAGCTGAGCCCAAAGTTAAGTTGGTGTTGGTTGGGGGTGGGGGGGGGTGTTTATCTGCCATAGGGCCATGAGGTCTGGGCAAGAGATTTGTATTTCTATTTCAGAGGAGTGAAAAATTAAAGAGTCTAATTGAATCTATCACACTATCCAAATTCAGTTTGTATTTACCATTGCCTTTTAGTCTAGATTGCTCAACACTTAAAGGAAAAGGAATCTATGAGCTTAATCAATTTATATTTGGAATAAAGTTTTAATGGGAAAGTGTAAAACAGTCAAATCAATGTTGTTATTCCATCTTCACCTTCATGACAATGCTTCATGACAAACTTGAGAAGAGGCAATTAGAAAATAGAAAATCATCAATATCTCATCATGAAAAATACCACTATGATGAAAAATCTCATAAAATGAAGTATTTCTAGGCCTGGTTGATATCTAACTTTGAGCCCTAAGCTAGAAAAAAACCATTAAAAAGTAATGTTTCCTACAGTCATTTCAGCTCATTGTAATCCATTCTATCCCCACCTCCCCACCACTTTCCTGAAGGTTTGCATGTCCTCAACATACTAAATTACGTCGTAGGAACTCATCAAGCATTGAAGCTAATAAAGTTAAGCTTGTACCTTCATTTGTTGCCCCCCCCCAAAAAAAGTTCAGGTTTTTAATCAGTATGATTTAATGCCTTTGTGTATCCAAACACAAATTGAAAACAGTGTGTCAGAGAATTGATAAAATTGTACATATGCCATGTGTCTTTCTTGCTGAAACCCCCAATCTTCAATTACGGGTATTCCATTCAAATGGAACAAAAATCTTGGCTGGAGCTGATGTAATCTCACTCAGGTTTTAAATTCACCCACTGTTTCGAGCAATATGGCACCAACCTCATCATCTTCATTTAAGAATGAATTGCTTTTTCCATTACAGCCTCTACTTTGAGATATTTCATTCTGCCTTTTCAAAATTGTATTGGAATGAGACTTGTAGGCAAGTTGTCAACGTTGGAAGCAATTTGCAAAAAAAAAAAAAAATACACATCTTCAAAATTGGATACATTATTTTCAAGGCCTGACACTAAACCATAAAACTACTTTGCTCTCTATGTAATTTTAACCAGTCCTGCAAAGTAAGTGTTAAAATACACATTATGGTAATTCTTGAGAACCATTCTAACGGAACTCTATTAGCCTGAGAGAAATTGTGCTCTCTCTTTATTCACAGTCTAGTTCAATTAATTATTTAAAGGGGATGAATTGAGAATCTATATCCAGACTTGACTTCTCTTTGGAAGTCCAAGCCCTTAGGTCCAGCTGCTTACTGAGCATCTCTACCTCAAAAGCTTCCAGAGGTGTTTCAAACTCAAGATGCACAGAACCAACTAACCATCCTCTCACCATCCAAAGCATTTTTATTTCTTGCTCCATTTGTTTCTAGTCAAAACTAATGCCTGAAAACCGGGAGTCACCACCAGCTCCTTCCATTTCTTTCCCCAGCTATCCCAACAGGTCGTCACGTCCTGTGAATGCCGCCTTCAGTGTGTTCTGGGCTTCCCATGCTTTCTTCATTAATGATTGAGGGTAAAACATTTCCGTGCCCCACTTCAAATCTCCCAGTGGCTTCCTACAGTTAGACTAAGGTCTAGATCCCTCAATGCAGCATCCTTCTTGGGACTCGGCTCGTCACTTCCCACCTCTCACATGCACTATCTGCAGAACTTTGAAAAGGACGCACCCTGTGTGGCCACCACACCTTCGCACACACTGCTCTTTCCCCTCCCTGCAAGGCCCTTCTTGCCTAATTGGCACCTGTTCATCCTTCATCATCTGGCAGAAGTATCCTCATCTCCACAAAGCCTTCCTGGCCTCCTGCAGCAGAGGCATCAGCCGTCCCTGGTGCCCAGGCACTACGCCCGACGTGGGTCACAGTACTTGCTGTTACAGAGACTGCTGTCTGTCTCCCCCACCATGCTACAAACCCCCGACAGGTCAGTCCCATACTCCACTCAGCTCTCTACTGCGAGAGCCCGGGGTAAAAGTGCAGCAGTAGTACATTTAAGACTCAACACTCCATCCTCTGACACAAACCTGTTCAACATATGCTGCTGTTGCTATTCATATCATTATCAAACATTAATTGAAAGAAAGGCAGAGAATGAATTTTTTTCCTGGACTGCCCGAAGCAAAAGCATTCGCATGCAAAGTCTAAGTAACACGGCCAGTGTTTTGAGAACTCAAACGTGTACCTTACTGAAGTGTATCATGATAAGGGATCCAAATCACAGGTGTTATCTCTAGCATTAGAACACTTTGAGGGGCAAAGCAACTGCCTTACCATGCCCCAGAGGTGGTTTCCTGATGTAAACCACAAGCTGTGTGCCAGCAATTTAAAAAACGTAAAACTGCACCCAGACACCACCAGTACCCTGGGTCCTAATGATCTACAGCTGCCTCCAGCCACACTGCAGTGTGAAGTGACCCCTGTGGTGGACTGGTTCATGATCTGAGCTCTCTCATCACTACCTTTGCCATTATTGGAGAAGACAAGAAACAAATACAATGAGTACACCAGCCCCCTTCACCCATCTCTCTATAGAAACAAACCCCATCTCACTGGAAGAAGGGAGGCACCTGTTAAAGGCTGTCAAACCTTACATTTGGGGGCACACAAGTAGCGTGTGCTGTGACGTATGAGTTCTTTGGACACACGATCCCCAAGGCGCAGTGGGTCTCGACCTTGGCAGCATACCACCAAGAGACACTAACGTAACTGGTGAGGGCCGCGTCTAGGCCTTTGGCTTCAGAAAGCGCTCCAGGTCGTTCAAAACGGCAACCCCGTGGGACCACTGTCCTAAGGTTTGGAGCAATGCCTCACATGGAACTGATTTACCATTTCTCAGTTCCAAAGGGATGCAAAGATAACACACAGCCGTTATGAGTCTCCCGTTGATGGTCCTGGGTGGTATAAAGTTTTTCCTTAGACAATGAAACAAAAAAATTTAAAAGAGGCCCCCCAAACCCACTTTTTAAACTAATTATAAAAGTCATATATGCTCACTATTGAAGAGTTCAAGGAAAAAAATTTTATGATCCCACCACCAAGATATAATAAATTAAAATTCTGGTCCATTTTCTTACTGTTATTTTAGATGATAATGAAGAAAAGGAAAACAGGTTCTTAATGAATGTCACAAATGATGGCTATTGTTTTGCCTTTTCATATCTCATTTTAATTCACCCTCAGCAATTCTGCAATTAAGTGCATTTTACTGGTGAGGAATTAACTAGCCTGGCCACCACCATACAGCTAAGTGGCACAGATGGCCTTAAATACTCCAAAACCCACACATGCTCTCTCCTTCCCTCCCACAGGGCTAACCGGTACACACACACACACACACACACACACACACACACACACACACGTATGCTGCACACTTTCACAGAACTCTATACACATCAGGTATACAGTTTAGTAACCTGTTCTTTTCCTTGATGTTATTGTCAAGCTTTAGCCCGTATCATTAACTATTTTTCAAAAGCATGATTTTAATGGCAATGTTGTCTTCTAATGTGTGTCTCATAAGTCGGTTGCCAATCTCCATGCTTTTGTTGCTTCCAAGACAAATATATCATTTCTAAGACACTTTAAAAACCTATGGTGACTCATAATTTACTTGAAATGTTAAGTTTCAAGTAAATTCCAATACCCTATTTGATTTCCTTAGACTCTGGTGCCAGCATAAATGACTTATCCCTGCTTGCATACTGATCTCTGTAAGTTCACGGAATTCTCAATTTTTATAGTTTATCTAGTTTATTGACTATTTGGTCTTTTAGTTTCCTTTTGTCTTCTTCTAACATTATTCATTATTTGCTATGTTTTAAATGCAATATTATTAACTGTTTAGGTCCTACCTGCTTTGAGAAATCTTTTCAGGCAACTGAAGGTTTTTTAAAAGATATGATAAATAAAACTACACATTTCTTAAAAGAAGGAACTAGAGCTAAACAGTGAAGAAGTGGTGGCTCATTTTAATCTACAAAATGATCACAACTGAGTATGAAACTCTGTCCTGATCGGCTAAGACACAAATGAAGACGCAGCCAGCTCTCATTACCTGATTAAAAGAAGCAAACTGGTTCACCTAGGGAGGAAGAAATTTTTGGAGAACTGAACTCAGAGCAAATTTATCATGTGGGCCTAATAGAAGAGACATTGCACAACATAATGGATAAGGCTTCAAGGGGACTTTTACAAAATGTGCAAAGATTCTCTCACAGCCATTTCTCTTAGCAACCCTCAATAAAAGCCAGGGATATAATGGGAAGTTGTAATTCTGTAAAGGGATTCAGAGAGGAGCAGAGATGGACAGTCTAAGTGTGATAGGATCTGCCGGAGGGCAGAGCTCAGGGAATCTGGGAGATGAACAGTAAGAGGTCTCTTGGGCAATGGCTGTCACCTGTCACTTCACAGCCAGGATCTGCAGAGCAGAGCAATTCAAAGTTGAGACTGCTTGCAGGACTTGGAGGGCAGACACCCTGCATTATGGGCTCAAAGGGGGCCCATGTGCTTTAGATGCTAAAGCAGGAGGGAAAGAACTAACATTTTCCTAGGAGGATTAAGAGCCTGGTTGGAGAGACACCACGACACCAAAGTGGGAAACGGTTGCAGGCCATGACTTTTCACAAAAAGCAGCTCTGAGTCTCTTCAAATGCTTGAACTCAGTGCAGGCCCCGAAGATCTGTGCTATGAAACTTGAACACTGGCTATGGCTGGCAAACGCTAGGAGCATATTCGCTCTTTCTAAACCATGTGGCATGTACTTCAATTGCCCATCCAGATCGACGCTCCACCCTCCCCTGGGTCTTGGAGTTCGTATGCATGGGCCACATCCAGGGGCTCCCACACCCCTCTGGCTTCTGTTGGGTTTTGCTAATAAGGAGCACCAGCAAGAGTTCAGCAGGACAGAGGAAAATAAGGCTGGGAAGTCCCCTTCGTCCTCCCTGCAGAGCCACCAGGGGCTGTGACTTCTCTTAAGCACCTGTCACATGTCTTCTCTGTCTGCAGGTTCTGTAAGTGCTCCCTCCCCCCTCCCTCCTTCAGGCCCAGTGAAGGTAACGGCCTCCTGTTGCTTCCAGCCCCTGGTACTACTGCACTTCAACTTTCTCCATACCCTACTCATGCCTTTTAAACCGTCTTTTATTTAACTCTCCTCAGGTTATCCAGTTCATGCTCACCATCTTTTTATTGCCTGAACCCTGCCTGATATCCATATTTGATTATTTAAAACCATACCATACAAAGCTCCGTGCCAACACAGAGGGCAGTGAACTAAGGTGAACTGAGTAGGTACTACAAGCCAGATGCTGGGCTAAAGGTTTACAACCACCTTCCATCGTTAAACACGTATTATCTCCATTTTACAGACGTGGACACAGAGATCAGAGCAGTTAAGAAACTTCTCTAAAGTTACAGAGCTAGTCATCGTCACTGGACACGAATCCTCAGTGGACGACACTCAAATCATTTTAAATTAATGCATCATGCAATAGGGTCAGGTGTGCAAATAAATGAAACAGACAATGACTATTGTGAAATTCAGGATGGAATTTAGTGATTATGGAAAATTTCAGGAAAAAAAAATTGTAATTTACTTTGGTCCCTAATGAGCAGGAAGAATTTTGGCAAAATAGGGAAAAGATATTGTAGACAAAGGGGATATATCAAGTCTGGAGAGGGGGTGATGGATCAGGGTTTTGGAAGGCAAGGAGGTAGAGATGGGACCAGAAAGGTAGACTGAGGCTGAGTCAGAGGGAGTCATGTGCACTTTTCCTCTGCCCTGAAGTAGACAATGCAAAGTCAGGATTCCAAACCAAGGATTGATGTGGGAGTCTAGGCTCATTAGCAGGATGGACTGGAGAGGAGTCTGGACACAGAGGGGTCCAGACAATTCAGATATTTAGGTGTGCAAGAGGGTAGGCTTGGAGTCTAGACATATTTTTATGGGAGAACTGACAGGGCTTTGTGACAGCAGGCACGGACGAGACTAAGTTAAAGGTGGCGATCGGGTCCAAACTATAGACTCAGTATTTTTTTCTTTTTTTAATTTTTTAAAAAACTTTTTTTTAAATAGAGGTACTTGGGATTGAACCCAGGACCTTATGTATGCTAAGCATGTGCTCTCCTTCTGATCTATTATCCTCCTCCCCTCCAGAATCAGTATTTCATTGACAGAAATAGAGATGACAATTTTCTGATTTACTAACAATTAGACTAGAGAATGAGAAGGTGTCAAAGAAGAACTAGTATTTAAATTTGTTTATTTGATGTTGTTTTGAAAAAAGGGTTTATTAAGAATATAATTCTTAGAGTACAAAATAGAAATCTAAGTGAACATAAGATTTTTAGGGCACCCCATCCTTACCTCCTGCGGATCAGGAAACCAAAACTACAGTATTTTATCTCTATGTCAGAGGCAGAAATTCAGCTCCTTCAATGGGTAAGTAACACCGCTCCACTCGGATATGGTTGCAACGAGTCTAACCGATGAGGGACTCATCACTACCAGAAGTTCATGGACCATCTTGATTACTTGTCTCAAAGTCATCTCTGTGCCTTCCTGGAACCTCTGAGAACAAATGTACCTTATCCCAAAGTGTTATTATTGTATTTCTATTATAATTCTCTAACTAGACCTCTTTCCTATAACCACCGGGAGTCTTCAAGTGAATAAGGACAGAGCAATACTCCCAAGCAATGGCCCTACTATTCAAGTCCAGGTAGAGTGTAAACACACCCATAACCACATTAAAGTTGACACAGAAGAAACACTGAGACACGATGACTTGAATGACCTACACCCCAGCACTGCCCAACAGAGGTCATTTGATACCCAGGGAGAATGTGAGAGTCCACCTGCTTCTTCGCTTCCTATGACTGAGTTCCACACCAAGACCAGTGGAAAATCAGAGCCCAGGTCAAGGTAAGAATGTTAGGTTTTGGTTGTTGTTTCAAATACGGTTAGGGGGTGCAGTGAGGTATAGGGAAAAGAGAAGCAAACAAAACAAAAACCTAAATACAAATCTAGAAGTCTAAATTATAAATATTTAGCTGTCAACTGCAACATACAGGAAAAAACGTTTTTCTTAACATTCCAGCTGCCTGTGACAGTGGACTGAAATGGTAATATTTAATTGAGGGGGGAAATCAACAGAAGGTGCTACCAAGCAAAGCAAAGCACAAGAGATGGCAGGAGAGGAATGGCAGGAGGCCTCTCTGGGATGCCCCTCCCTCTCTCGGTGCCTCCTTCCTGCTTTAATGATGCCTGTAGTTCATTTCTCTCCTGCCTTGGGATCTATCCCATTAGGGATAGGGACGCTTTCATTAAAACAAATAAAAGGGAAACATATAACGGAAATCACTGAAACAATTAATTTCTCTGACAGTTAAAAAAATTCGATCCCTGTATGAGGGATATTAAGCCCGAAAGGAACCAGTTATCCTTTGACGAATTAGGCCTGTCTAGAAATTCAAATTGCCCCTGAGTCCAAGGTCTGCTCAAGCCCATCCATCCGTCAGCATTTCCCATGTTTTGAGATGCAATCTGAAAAGTTTCCCAGATTCTAAGGGTGAAGCCACTGGGGCCTCTTTCCTTCATTCTCATTTCAAAGGCAGTGAGTGAAGTGCTATCAGCAGTACTGGAAATATGAATGCAGCCCACAGAAAAGATGGAAAAGTGCCGTCACTTCAGACGAACAACCAAGTTGTGCCGTCATTTCATGAGGTAGTCATGTCTTGAGAAATTATCTGTTCTGACTAAAAATAATTTCTCAAAGTCCAAATTTTAAGAACACTACTAGGAAGCCTGTATTTTAAGAACTGGAGGAATTCTAAAAACAGGTTCTGAACACTACACTGCATTATTCTACACTAAACACACTCTGCATTATTGCAAAATTAAAGTTTAGGGAATTAGAATATCTGTGTGCTCCAGATTCTGGGCACTAGGCTTTAAGTTATTTAAAGAACTGATCGGTTCTAGTTGTAAGCATCTAACATTTTCAGTGTAACAGACCAACAGACTCTTATTATTAGACAATAGCCTATATTCTGTCATAATGATCCTTATAAAATAATGCTAACTGCCTTTACTGATGATTCTTCCAACTTAAAGGTAAATCCAAACAGCAGATATGGAATAAAAACAACTTTCATCTCACTAGTAATGACACAGAATATTATAGAGAAGAGAAATTATCCTCTGCTTTTCCATAGCAATACTTAGGAGGACCTACTATATGCCAGTGTATTTATTACATGGCCTTTAACTTTAAAATTCAGTTACACCTATCTCCTGTTAAGTACACTCTAAAGTCCTATTTTACAGCATGTCTTTTACAGAAGAAAAAGCAGACACCAAGAGGGTATGTGACTTGCTCAAGATTACCAAGCAACACAGGGTCAGAATCAGGAATGCAAAAGTGTGTATTTCAGCCTAGCTTTACTACGGGTGTACCTCATTTGCCTGTCGAAATGTTTCAGAGTATGTATCTGCACATTAACTTAAATTCTCAATTCACTAGGTGGCGTCACCCTTACAAACTCTACAGTGACATCTTTCGTACTACAAATATGTACTTACGCCTCGTATTTTGTAAGTAGTTTCCCAATACTGGAATCTCTTAAAACAGCTACTCTTTATGTGAAATGTCTTTTAAAAACATATTAAGTATAATGGGAGTTAAAGAATTACAGGCTTTGTTTAAGCCAAAATAAAGTTGTAACTGTGAGGTGGCAGAACTTTTAAGCACTTTTATATTGCTATTTCTCACAGCGTGGAGACTTTGCTTCATTCATAACAGAAAACAGACACTCTTCATCTGTTATAAGTGGAGTAGGACAAGTACAATACAAGTGTGTTAAGTACAATGAAGATCTGACAGACTAAGTGCTATATTAACTAGCAATGTCTCCTTTGTTTTGTTGCAAATCTTAAATCAAAAATAGTT
The DNA here is from genome assembly GCF_009834535.1 of Camelus ferus. Classification (NCBI taxonomy): domain Eukaryota; kingdom Metazoa; phylum Chordata; class Mammalia; order Artiodactyla; family Camelidae; genus Camelus; species Camelus ferus. The sequence continues at coordinate 44,548,336 of NC_045698.1, read as the reverse complement.
CCATTATTTTAAATAGCCACAATAATGGTTTATTTCTAAAATTAAAAGTTCTCTGAAATTCACATTCCTCAATAGCACTGTATATCTCAGTCACACCCTCTGAAGTTGTGATGACACATATTATAAAAATATACCACAAAAAGGAGTTTATCAAACATACATCTTAAATTATCTAAAATGGATTAAATGAAAGAGAAAACTCTCAGCATAATTGCCATCAATTTACTAATAATCTGAACCATTAGGAGTTTAATAGAGTTTATCATCTTTTTAACAAAGAGCCTTTCCATATTTAACCAGTGACCCCCAAAGAGGACGTGGACCCACACAAACAGCTGTGCATTACCAGAACTTTATAGATGTGATGAAAACAAAGAAAAGGAAATCCACAGCAGTGACTAACCACACTGTACATTCAAAACAATGACCACACTGAAAATCATTAAAAAGGCAGTCTGTTTACTCAGGTTTGGAACAATAGATGACATTTAACCCCAACTTTTGTAATCCCTCTTTTGTTTACCTACAAATAATCCTTTAGTTTATCTATAATATTATTATAATATTAGAGTAATACAAATAGCATTAGTAATTGACATTTAAAATAAAAAGCAGACAGCCAGACCAGCTATGCGTCAAAGACCATCAAGGAATATATAGAAACATTTCTACATGTACCGTATATTCAGTCTTCCCAAGCACGTTTTTTTTTTAATTTCAAAATTAATGAATGAGAGTTTAACAATTACTGATGATGAGATTCTTTCACAGAGAAAAATGATCACTTACACCCAGGAAAAAAGAGTTACCAAGGAGTTAAACGTATTCATTTTGAACATACTTATGTTTTGGCTTCCTGAAACTTACAAACTGCCAAGCAGATGTTTTTTCCACGTTTCCGGATTTGCCAAGTTTTAACTTGGAATACATTTGTATGCTAAAGTCAGAGTAATTTAATTAGAGAAACTTGGGCACAAAGCACAAGGCAGTAAGATAGGGATCTCTCCTTATCTCAACATAAACAAATTACAGGGAACTTGGATTGAGCTGCTCGCAGAAACTTTCTCTCACTGGCAGGAGGAAAGCCCCCAGCAGCTGCACACATCTGCAAGGCGATCAGACAGACGCCGCTGCCCAGGCTGATCCCGGCACAAAACTCAGTCCTGTGTTCCCAGAGCTGAACAGAGTGGCTACCCTCGACAGACTTCCCTGACTGTTGACAGAACAAACCAGCTCATCAGCTGTCACTGCCAGCCACAATTTAACTACTCTCAAACAACCAGCAGAAAACACAAACAACCCACAAAGTATCAAACTACAAGTCCTATCTATTGTCTCTGACAAAAGAGCCTTTCTCATTGAACCCTGTGGTGTGTCATTGAACCCTGTAACCAGAGACTTAGCGTATCATGTTGCCAAGTGGATACCAGGAACTGTGCACATATTTGTGCCCAGTAAAGGAATGAAAAGGAAACTTTGAAATCCTCCACAGCTGGCTGCTGGCAACTGTGTATTTCAAGAATGGAAGGATCTCCTACCTGGAGCCCTCTTCGTCTTAGAATGCTGGACTCATCCATCTCCCCCTCCGCTTTCTCTGAGCCTCTCACAACAGTCTAGCCATGCTGTACTACCTCGACTTCGGCACGCTAATTCACAGCCCGGCAGCTGCTAAACACTTACATCACGCTCTAGCTGATTGGAGCCCAGAGTCAGCTGGTCCCGCTTAGTTATTCACTCCAGCAACTTCGGGGATCACGGATGCTTGCAGTTCGCTGGGAGAGCGCAGCAAGTGGGCTCGGCCACCTAGTGCGTTTATCCAGGTGGAGGAGGCTCTTGCTAATAGACGGGAAACCGTGGGATCCCTGTGTTTCCTTCTTCTTCAAAACACTGGCCCTGGCATTCTGGGTGACCAGAAAATGGCTTTCAGCAGTGGCTTTGGGTCAAGCCCCTTTGGAAGCAATGATAAGGTCAAAGTGGCTAAGTAAATCGGCAGTGACAGACACCTCTGTGAAAGGCAGCCGCAAACTGGGACGGTGAAAAGCTAGGGCACAGCTGGCCAGCCAAGCAGCACAACCACGCCTGGCGCTCATCTTTCCTGATGCCATCAAAGAAAAGAATGCAGCAGAACACGCACGCTGCCAGAAAACCTGAAGCGGAGGGCGCTGGGCGGCTGCTCTCCAGCCACTGCAGGGGAACACTTCACACCTCCCAGTGTGAAAGCCAATTCATTTACATAAACACCTCACCAGTCAATTCCTAGCCCAGAGATACAACATTTCAGATTTTAATTTCCCTCGTGATAGTAACTTAGTTCTGATGATACCAGACCAAAATGGAAAAAGGGAAAAGAAATTCTAAGAGTTATCATTAGTTGGAATATTAACCTATTTCTAATCTATCAGCAGCTAAAAAAAAAAAAGATTCCCATCATGTGCAATTTCACAGTCTGTTTCAGCCTGTTTACTCTGCTCATCCTCATCTTATTTCTATTCGAAGCAACCAAGAGATGAATATTAAGTTTTCATTACTGGCCTGGCACAGGAGTAACAATATACGATACCACCAATCTATAGCAAATTATTCCCCCTTGATTTCTCGTCTAAAGGTATTTAAATTCAGAAAATAGTAGGATCCTGAGTGGCAAATACTAGGACCATCTGTAGTTTGTCTCGGAACCACCTCCTCCTTCACTATATCCCTTAGAGTCTTTTTCTTGAAAGAAAGTCAGGCATAATTTTTTTTAAAAAAATCAGTAATTTCTGGTTTTTGTCTAATCCAGGTATCTAGTGATTTCTGAACGTGGGGGTGGGCAAGGAAGTGATGAGTGGTCCCTCATTTACCTGCTCTTACACTAGCTCTCTGTCTCTCTCTGGCTGTCAGCACACTATTAGGCTTGCTATCAATTGATTAGACTATGTCATTAAACATAGCTCAGGGATTTATGAATCTAACCACTGAGGAAAATTGATCGCATTTTATGTTCCAGAATAGTCTTTGCATACATCTCCAGACATACAAAGAGAACCATGTCAGGAAATTCCAGCCCTCGCAGAAGCATCCTTGGAGAAGGGTATCGGGGTGTTCTTCCACCAAGGCGTGCTCATCTGACACCACTTCAAGGAGGAAACCCCAGAGAGGTTTTAGTTCTTGCTCTTACATGGAGGAGTAATGCCATCTCTAAAAGCAAAGCAACAGCACACCAGCACACACCTGGTCATCGCTCAAACCGAAATGTAGCCCAAAATTCCAGCACAATTTTTTATACTACATTTTTCTGTTTGTTTGTTTAAATTGAAGGACAAAAAGGGAAGGAAATAAATGAAAAGAAAAAGTCTAAGGGGGGGAAGGGAGGGAGGGGCTTGCTATCTGTGGGGAATCTGCAAAGCTGGAGGAAACAGATCCTCATCCGTGACAGGCGACCTGCACTGTAGTCTTTCCCTGCAAAAGGAAGACCTTTCTCTTCAATGAAAACAAAAAGAATGACAGTTGTTGCCCTTTCTCCCTCAGTTCTCCCTCCTGAGAGAAGAGCATCAACAGCTCCCTGAATCTGAAGTGCCGTCTTGGACAAAGTGCCTTGGCAGCAGGTCAGAATGTATTTACCAACCTGGATGTCATAGTTATCTGCCCCCAGGGGCATAAGGAAGTCCTAACTGACTCAAAAACTAAAAAAATAAATAAATAAATAAATAAAAATTCATGACCCAAGAAGCTGATCTATTAAAGGAAAAGCCGAGCACGGTGTCCTTATACACACATGCTTGTGATCTGAGGACTGTGATCTCTACTGATCCTTCTACAAAATGTGGGTCTGATGGAAGACATCAAGTTCTCACTAGAGAAAAGGAAGAGGAAAGACTTTTCCCCCTCTAATAAAGATCATAGGATGCCAGGAGGGAGAGGGAAAAAAAAAAAAACATAGAGCCCAGAAGTATCTTTTCTGTGACCAATCAAGTAAGCTGGTGGGAAGTGCTACCAGAAGACATTTTGAGGACACACTGTCAAAAGTCAGGTGATGTGTATCCCAGATAAGATCCGTGCATCCTAGGCACTTGGCAGCTAGACCTGTTTGGCGGGTAGGAGTGATAAAAAGGAATCGGCTAAGAGTGAAAACTATGTTTCTCAATAAAGGAATATTTTGAGATAAAAATCTAGGTTACTATTCAACCATTAACTAAGTCTAAGATAAGGATTATGACCACTGCGCCATCAAATCTAGTATGAAAAAATATCGATTACCTGTCAAAATATATCACTTTGAGAAGTGATACACGTACATGTTAAAGAAATAAAGCCAGCCAGAGGCAAAAACATTTGGGACAAAAATGAAAGGCTGCTGAAAAATAACATCAAGCAATAATGGCTCAGCAGAGGGAATAGTAAAAGGAAAATTGCTACATTTACCCTTTGCTATGTATTTTCTCATCAAGATAAGCCATGTGTTAAAATGCAATAAAAACTTCAAATGATGACACTATTCACAGGTAATAATTAGGAGCTAGTCTAATTTCCATTAATAAACTCATTTTTTTCTGCAATTTTATACCTGCATAGAATATGTTCACAATATTTTGAGTCAGTTCACAAAGCACCAGCCTCAATGTGTTCTGCTTTTCCACATGTATTCAAATAAAATCGGGTCGACTTTGTCATCAGTTATCATCTGAAGTGAGGGGCCTCATGATACTTGGTTTTTAAAAAAGTTATTTGTATGGAAACACCTCCTACATGCTGTACCATAGGCATAATTCGCTTCATAGAATATTCAAAATCTGTGGACACTGTAATAAGGGCCAAAATTAAGTTTATTAGTTATTACAATAAATGACCCACAGAAACAAAAACAAGACCAAATACCAATTGAGAAAAATCTGGGTAGGGGTGGGAAGTATTTGGTTGTCCGTATTTTCACAAAGGGATATACTGAGATTTTGTGATCGTTGATGTCTGTGGTAATGCCACCTGGTACTGGGATGCAGGTTTGTCCCCTGATTTACACAGTCCCAGATTTCTCACAAATTTAAAAACAAGTTCCTTCTCGTCTGTAGATCCACACTGGTTACTCCAAATTAAATGCACCTTCTGGTTTTATTCTTCAGTAACTGAATGTGCATGGAGGAACTGCTGTGAGGAACAGGGTGAGGAATTTTTAAAAACCAAAGATGGGGGATATTGGCAAACTTAACCTTACCCAGTCGCTCCACTGGCCTGACCCACGCCCTCCCAACAGCTGTCAGCCTTTGGCTCCTGGACCACCTATCCAGAAGCCAAGAGAGGTGATGTGTGCGGGGACTGAGAGGGCCATTTCCTGGTGGAAGAGAAGGTTCCTCCCTCCACACCAGCCCGAGGGAGGAGAGTCAGAGAAGCAGTCTGGGACCCTATCCTTCACCCCAACGGAGCTCTCAGTGTGCTCAGAATGGGATTTCTAGTACCATTGCCACAACTGTGGTGGGATTTTCCCTTAATGTTTTCTTGTGCATGTGTGGAAGCAATCACTGCTTCATAGCAAGGTAGACAAATAACCACAAAATGCATTAACCACCATATTCTCTCTGTTACTTTTGGACAACAGACGAAGGGTTTGTATGTCTCTGTTCATTCACCAGGTAAACCAATATGGCCAAGTGGGTAAGCCCCTCCATTCATTCACTGACGATTTTTTTCACTTGTAAGATAAATGCCAATAGCCAATGAGTCTGCTGTATTTTAAAAATGCAATATAAAGGTCATAAAAAGTTACAAATGAGAAACATCATTCATGAGAATGCATGTAATTTATCCATTATTCTGAATATAATCATTCCTGTGTTAATTTAAGGGGTAAAGAGACCCTTGAATGCCAATGTCCAAAGCAGCTATGAGATTGATTCAAAATACACATTTTAGTGTTCATATTTAAAATCTTTCTTAATTTAGCACTTCATTTTCCTCCATATTTTACTTCCAAATACTAGCCAACATGTATAGACCACATAGCACGTGCCCACCACTGCTCTAAGTACTTTCCACAAGTCATCTTATTTAGTTTTTGCAACAGCCCTATGAGTTAGGTGTGTTATCATCACCATTATACAAACAAAGAAACTGACATCAGAGAGGTTAAGTAACTTCCTAAGATTGCACAGCCAAGGAAGGGCAGAACTGGGATGCCAACTCTAACAGGGTGACTCTGAGTTTGGGTTCCTAACCACTCTACTGCTGCTTAGTGTTTAAGCAAAGAAGGAAAAAGTGCTTTCAAGACGAAACGAACATGTGAAAGGTGTCAGATTTTGTGGCTCCAAAGGGAAATTACCACCACATTCTAAGCTGTCGTGATCAGAGCAACCAGAAAGAGCACTTGGAATCCTCAATTCCACAGGCCCTGTGTCTCTAAAGGACAAAAGAGGCAGGGTCTCACTGCTTTAGGGCAGGACCGGGGTGGAGGAAAAGAGCAGCAGAGAAGGCGTGGGGTGTGACCTCTACTTCTTAAACGTCTCTGGGCCTCTAGAGGCTCCACTCAGTTTGAACAACTCTTCACCCTTCTGGCTTCAAAATTCCACGATTCTAAATATAATACATATTCACTTACAATCAAGTGAGGTCCACAAAACCAAGGCTCCCTTTCGGCTATGGTGCCTGCATGATACACATCCCCATTAACCTGTGGGCTTTTGACAGCTCTTCAGTCTGTAGCCTGATACTCTCCAGTTTTCTGGAACTTACCATGGAAGGCACTCTGTAAATCCCTCTCTCCTTTCAGTTGAAATGACTCAGGGCAAGCTGTTCTGAGTGGTGCTGAGAAGAACAAAGAAAGAGGAAATCCCAATCTGACTTCTCCCTTCATTTTCTGGAAGTCATGACTCTCCAGCATCCTTGGAAAAAAGTTCCCTGGCCTGAGAGCCAGTGCCTGGTCAGGCTCTAGCAACAAGATGTCAGGCAGCTTGGGGAAAGTCCCTTCACTTCCCTTCACTTCAGTTTCTGTAAAATGAAGGTATTACTCTTGGCTTAGCAGCAAGAAGCTGGGAAGAGGAGGAGGCCACCTGCTGGGAAATTTGGGAAACTGGTCCCAGCACCCTCAAGGTAGGGGCAGTCCATGCCCCTCAATCTGGACACCTGGTCCCTTCCCTACTGACCCCTCAGCCTTGACTCCAAACTCCCCTTCCTCCATGCTACCATCATCTCCCCAAGCACCTGTTTCACAGGCCACTCAGCTACCTGCCTGGCTTCACGCCTCCTTTGCCCTGACAAGACACGGAGAGGCTGAGGACGGAGCTGAGCTTCCCAGCAGTCCCTCCTCATTACCACTCCCCTACGTGGGAAAGCAGCGCTCAGACGCTGGGGAAACACACGCTGCAGACTTCACGGTAACGCCGGGAGCAGATTCAGTACCTGGCTACCGTCCACATTCATCTCCATTCCTGTCTAACACGGTAATGTTACAGTATTAGTCTAATCTTTAGAAACATTTATTGTCTGTTAAAGTAACCTACGAGTGAGCCAGATACTGAGCACGAGTGTCATCGATGCTCAAAAGCAAAGAGACACCGGAAACAGGCTCCATTCTACTGAAAGTCCCAGGAAACACAGTACTTAGGAACAAACACTGAAACCACAAATTACCTTGTCCTATATTTTAAAATCGTCGTTTCAGATTTTACAATCAAGTTCTCATCTCAAAGGTCAACAGAGGTTAAAAAAAAAAAAACCCAGCAGTTCATACTGTGGTTCTTTTTCTCCTCAAAGAGAAAAATTTTAAACCTGTCAAGGGGATGAAAACAAAGGGCAGAATGGCTTCCAGGGAAAGGAGGAAATTTCCCACTCAAAAGAAAAGAAAGGATCTAACCTCTTCCCACTGACAATACACCGAAGTCTGAATTCATCCGAAGAGCTGCATTTTCTAAAACACGTTTCATTTAGCACAAACCGCAGGTGGGGTCAGGATCAAGCATATGCCTGTGAAATACGTGCATCCCACGCTTCCAGCACTCAGCTCCATCCCGCATCCTGCCTGTAATCCTGAAGACTGTCGGTGATGCCTACAACATAACGTGTGATTTCGTGTAAGGCTTTTCACAAGAAAGCTATACTGCCTTGACGTTTGCATCACCTTTTTTTTTTTTTATCTAATTATTTCTGGCATATTAGCCATCAAACCACTACTGACAATATGACAGGAATCATGGTATGGAAAAAATTACATCCGAGGAGGAAATAATAAAATATAAATCACATACATAAATTTCTTTTGAACATTTTAACAATGACACCCTCATATACATATGAAATATCGCAGACTATCCTCATAAATGCCTTAACATCAATCACAGCAGGAAAATATTCCCTACTTTGCAAACACACGGATCCAACAAAATCTAGCATTTTTAACAGAACTGTGTAATACAACTTCATTTTTTTCATCAAGAGCGTTTATGAAGATCTGACAATGGGAAATAGCTCCAATATTTTTTTTTTCAATTATGTCCCTTCATCTCTAAGTGATACACAGCTAACAGTGGGACCATGGACTAATGTTGAGCAAACCCCCATATTTTACATTAATATATAAATGGAGATGGGAGTAGATGAGTGAAGTGACACTGGCCATATTGCCAGCACAGGAGGCTTATCAACTGTATGAGCTTCAGACACAAGGACGACAATATGTTTATATGCGTGATAATACTCCTGGCATCAACTACTTATTTTATGAGCTTCTGAAACGGAGAGATATTCCTAAAGTTATTCCTAAAGTGATGAGATATACTTAGAGACAAAAGAGGAAGAATATTTTCAGAGTTTGAACTCTCTTGTCTGTATTCCGAGTACAGCTACTAAATCAGAGATTATAAAAGCACTTCCAAGCTACATATATGTTAAACTTTTTTAAAATCCTACAGTTACAAGAGCTAAATTCTAGGTTAAATATGCTGTTACCTAGCTGAACTTCTCCCAAAAAAAAGTACACACAAGCTAGTCATCTCAGAATTGGAAAGCTGACTGACTCAAGACAGCATGCTAAATAAAATTCGGATGGGATTCCACGCATGAAGTAATCAAGCATTCTCTCCACGTCTCTGTTTGCATCAACAAGCGCTGTGATCGAGATCCAAAGAAGCTTGTGCAAGCTGACTGTTTTACACTCGATGATCACATCCAGAGCCTTATTCTACCGTGAGGCATCGGGTTAGATTAATTCTGAAGTTTTGCTGGGAACCTCATTAAGATCTTGTTTGCATTATGTACGCAGAGCAAGCACCTCGAGTCACTCTTCTGCAAATACTGAGGAGCCAAAAAGGTCTTAGAGGTATATGTAAAAATGGTTTTAAAAATAAGTCGACTAATCCCAGGCAAGCATTTGGCAGTCAGATGTCCCCCCACCCCCGAACCCTGTTGGCCATTCCACTGCTCCCCACATCTGGTTTGCCTGCCTTCCCATCATCCTGCACTAACGTGCCATCGATTCAGAAGTGACTAGAAATGGGGCTGTGTCTGCAACTCATGTTCAGCTGATGGAAAGTAAGTACTCCCTGGGACTCTGACATCTCACACGGTAAGCCATGTGTGTCCCGCTTCTCTCCGATATTAACTCTGTCTTCTAGCTTCCCTTAAACGTACTCTTCAGAGAAACACAAAACGTGCTCCAGATTCTACCTCATTAATCCTCATCAATTTCTTTCAATGTACAAAGGGAAGAGACCAGTCTAATTTACGAACGAGGAAAGTGAGGCAGTGAGGTTAAAAGAAGAGCCCAAGGTCATGGGCACAGTAAAAAGGCAGAGCAAACAAAAGAATTCAGGCTTCTCAGGGTGGATCCCAGCCCCGACAGGGTAGCCATGTTCCAAAATCCCTCCCCTTCACCTTAAGTCAAGGGCAAGGGCTGCCCTGTGAAGATTTCACATAGACACAGAAATAAAAAAACCAAATCTGTGTGTTTCCACACATGCACATGCACTGAGGGAGAATCAGAAGCATTAAATGAAGGTCAGACTAAGGTTACAAACTTATGGAGAAGTCACATTAAGCACCTGATGATATAGTACTTCTCTCTATTCAGTTCAGTAAGAGGATGCTGAAAACAGTGCTTCCATTACAAGCACACAGACCATAAACATGTTTTTTGTTTTTGTTTTGTAGCAGCAAAGTTTCTCTCTACACTACAAGAACATAAAGTCATGCATCAGTACTTAAAACACCATGATTCTTGGGGTCATATTATGCATTTAGTCCATGACTCCCATCTAAGACCTTGATGAGCAGCCTCTCTCAGCTTTTCCTTCCTCCATCTCTTGGTTCAAGGAAAATGCAAACTTGTCTAGCTTTCTTAATAATATTTTTAAATGATCAATATAATAGGTGTCTATTGCAGAACATCTGGAATAGACAACACTACAACATCATTGCTAATTTACTGAATAATGATTTATTACCCCACATTAAAAAAATAATTTCCATTTATTTATTTCTTTTGGGGGAGAGAGGTAATTAGGTTTATTCATTTTAATGAAGATACTGGGGATTGAACCCAGGACCTTGTGCATGCTAAGCACCCAGTCTACCACTGAGCTATACACCCCCCCCCCATTTTTTCAACACTAAGATATACATGCACACTTACACACACAGGACATGGAAATTTCTATTAAAAGTGGTTTTGAAAATAGTTCTTGAAGCAAAACTAACAGGTGGCTTTCACAGACTGAAATCAATATATAACTGTCTTCCTAAAAAATACTTTAAAACTTTGATCCTCCTGGTGACTGATTTAATTTCTCTCTAGTCTGTATAAAAATGCAGCCAGGGCTCTGGCACCTTTTCCTTCAAAATCAAGGAAATCTATCTCGAGTTTCACAGACTGATATAAAGTCACAGTGTTCTATTTGAAATCCCCAGCTCATTCATTTATATTCATTCATCTTAATGATAGCATTAATGCGCAATGTGTTTCACAGAAACTAATTGTATTTTGCCAGAATCAAGTATCAACAATTACGCCTCCCATTATCACCTAACAAAGTAAAATAAAAATTTTAAAGTCTCAGGCATGTCAGTGAATATTTTGGCAGGACAACTGATTTGCATTTTTAATGCTACAATAAACTGACCAGATTATCATCAATTAGATAAATTAATATTCTTTGAGAAGGCAGGCAGTAGGGAATAATTCCGCTAGAATTCGTCAACACTCTGTCCTCACCTTCTTCAAGCTTTACTGAACACAGGCTTAGTCCTCCTTTGTCCCCTTATCTAAAGCTGGCTTTTGCGACACAAGTTAATACCACACGAGAAAGCACATTCCTCTTTAATTTTATATACTTATCATCGCTTTAAGAAAAGACAAGAGATTAGGGAAATCTAGCCTCTTGAAGTAAAGGAGAAATAGCCACCTGGGCAGTGAAAGCGTCCTGAGTCAGAAGTGCATGAATCAACATGTTTAAATCGTTGTATTATGATACATATATGTCCTTTTTTGATTCAAAAACCAATCACTAAGCGCCTGCTATGAGTTAGGCATTAAGATGGATGATGATGAAAATAGAAAAAGGAAAATGTCCCACCAGAAAAGTCATGGGATCCCAAGACACATGGCAAAAACAAAATACAGGGAGATCAGAGGAGTCACAAGGACATACACTCAAGGTGCTAAGGCTAAGTACCCAGTGAGGGCAAACTCGGAGGGTGGGTGGAGAATAAGAGGAGAGGAGGTAAACGCTGGTTCCCAAATGCATCTGCACATCAGACGCACTGGAGGACTTTTTATAATTTCCCCAAACTAAAGCCACACCCAGACTGATTCAATCTCAAACTTGGGGTGAGGGCCAGGCAGCAACCGTTTCCGAAGTTCCCCAGGTGATGCCACTGTGCAGACAGGTTTGGTAATCCCTGGACAAAAGGGCAGAGCACTGCTAAGTGGGTAGTAGTGGAGACCTTCACCACTGGGCTCCTGTAATCTCCCCTGTAAGTGATTTTACAACTTGAGAAAAGGGAGAGGGGTAATGGGAAGTATCAAGGGGGAAGGAAGGATTGATTCCTGTAGCCAGAAAAGAATATGACTTTGATCTCTTCTCACCAAAGACTAGTATTTCCATGGAAAGACAGGGCACTTTTTGTACAATCTTCCTTTAAAATTGAAGTTCAGTGAACTGCCAAGTCCTATCTGTCTTGGTCTTACTAAACACATCATAATGACTCAATTATTAAAAGCAAACAGGATCCTTCATCTTTTCCTTCTTGAAGTTTCTCCAATGCCACCAGCACTCTGGTGATGACTTCATACCTCACCTGACAACCTTGAATGCCTGTCACCACTCTCCTCCAAGACAGGAGGAAAAGACACTTGTGAGGAGCCTGTTAATTGTGTTCTTTAACTGTCCTCTAAAGAAAACTAAAAACAATAGGATGTATGTATCCTGACTGTTTTATCCACAGAAAATGTTAGTAGATTAAATCGGATTCTGTTTTGTAAAACAATACACAGAGATCCTTCCCTTAAGCCATCAGGGAAGATACAGACTTCATTAGGAAAAAATAGATCATGAAATTCTAGTATCTATTGGAAAAGCAGCATTTTTTAAAATCCTTATTTGCCTTCTGAAATGCATGCTTTAGAAATATGGTATCAATTTCACTACTCAGTTTCTAGAGGGGACACTTGTAATTAGGAAGTGAAAATGTTGCTTCCTTTGTATGCTGCCAAATAAACATCTTTAACCATCTTTGAGTGCAAAAATCATAACACGTTCTTCATGTGGAGTCGCTGATGGAGCATGGTGTTTAACTGCAAGTGCATTAACAATTTCTAACAATGCATTCCAGTAACAGGAAATCTACTCCTTCAAGAATAAGTTACATCTAACAAGTTGCACTAAAATTTTTTTTTAAGTTACTGGAAGGAATTTCCCTAGCTCAAGTATTCAACATTTTCTGAGCATAATTTAAATTACACAAACTTAAGATACCAAAACATCTACCATACGTTATTCTCTAAAACTCAAAATGCTGTCAAGATTAACAGCATACTCTTACTTGTAGCAGTAATCTGCAGCCCAAATGTTGTGGAAAAAATCTCTGTATGACAAGATAAAGCATTTTAATTTTAACCAGACATTATCTTTTTTGAAGCTCTTCTTGACAGTTTTCTTACAATGAGAGAATTAGTTTTATATAGTCCAGCTGTTCTTTTTGTTCCCCCTAACTGACCTCATGAACCACCCTGCACAAGGGGCATACCTTTCTCTCACATGCATTATGGAAACATCTTTCTAAAAATCCTCAATGTATTTACTTCTATCAGCTGCAAATGAGATTTGCTGAGGCGCCACCTACTGGACAAAACACCACTAGCACATGCACTTCATCTTGTTCCTTTCTTCAAGCTTTTAAAACTCTTGATTCTGAGTTAATACTGAAGAAAAGTGGAAATGTTTTTCAAAGGAAAATGATCTAACAAAAAACATAGAGTCTGTCCCATCAAGGGTGCTCTGGGTGGTGATGTTTTGAATGATCCCGGTGGGAGTACTGGCTTCTTACCTACCTACGGATGCTCATCATGCTGGATGTGCCACAAGCGAGGCAACCAAAGGTCATGAAAGACCCACTAGAGGATGACGCCTGCTTGAGACCAGGATGAAAGTGATCGCCCTCCTCCCAAGCTGATGATCCACCCGGAGCTCACCCAGCACGGGCCACACAGAGTAAATGAAGATTCTCAGCTTTTTGCTAACGCATAACCGTCAATGAGTATGAACCAATATTCTGATTTCATAGTTATTAGGTCATGTAACAACATAAAACTCTGCAAACTATCTGGAGACCCTCCTTACCTGAAGTTCCCAAAGGAGAGAGCTCTGAGATGGGGAAAGGAATGAGGCAAAGGCCACAGTCTATTCCTGCAAAGCTCCCCCTGGGGACCCACCTCTCCTTTTAATCCACAAGGGCCCAGGCTCACGCAGAGCGCGGGAAGTTTTCAACATCTCTCTCCTAAACTTCATGGGCTGGACAAAGAGGGTGAAGACCTTCTCCAAGTCTACTCTCACAATGCCCTTCCAGGGAAACACTCCATTCTGAAAACAAGGGAAGATTACACCTTGCAACTAACTTTGTCTCCCCTTCTATCAGGTTTCTACCTAACATTCCTTCCTTCCCTACTAAATACTGCTTATCATGGAATCTTTTTTTAGGTTAAAGCTGTCAGAAATGAAAATCTGAGGTTCAGAAGTAGAATCACCCATTTCTTCTCAGTGGGTGAACTATCTGCCTGATGCCATTCAACTAGCACCTTTATGAAGCTCATAAGTCCCTGTCTCCAGCTTTGCCCATTCAGGTCATTTCTAAGTGGAAATACACAGCAGTGTTGCCAGGCTCGGACATTTTGTTTAGAAGCAGCCTGGAGGAAACTCCTTCCTGCATCTGTCTTTCGTGGAGGGGGAAGACGTGGCCTCCAAAGCACTAGGATGGCAGCTGAGCCACTGGAATCCACCCCAGGTCCTTCCACTTAACTCTTGGTTGTCCTTGGGAAAGTCATTTAATAAAGCGCTTCCTTTAATTTGCCTTAGTTTCCCTAAGGGAAGAGGAAACACGCCCATCCATTTTCACTCTCCAATGTTTTACTTTGAATTTTCTCAAGCCTGCAGAAAAGTTGAAAGGATACAACACTTACACTCTTCACCTTGAGCCACCAATTGTCAACATGTCCCCCAACAGTTTTGCTATCAGTATTTGTGAAAATACAATGAAGACAAAAATGGTTTTTGCAATTTAATAGGAAAATCTTAAGAGGAATCTTAATCTAATAGGAAATCTAATAGGAAAATCTCCCCGCAAGAAGGTGCTAAGTGGTCAATAACTACATATTGAGCATAACTTTCCACAAATAATCTGTATCAGGAATTAGACTTCTTTAGAAGCTTAAAAATGCGAAAGAGTTCTCATGAGCATTTCCCAGCAGATGCTTCAATAAGGGCGGTCAGTCTAAGCTGAACCCCAGAATCATTCCATATCAGAGCTGGAAGTCATCCACTCCAAACCCTTCCTTTTAGAGATGTGAAAACTGAGACCCAGTGAGGCTACCACCACTCGCCTTTCATCCGTCATGAGCAGTACACTTCACGACAAGAGAGGTGGGGACTTGAGAAGGAAAATGAGAGAACCAGGAAGACAGGGATAAAGGCAGTATGAGGAGGTAGCCAGGTGGTCAAGGCAGCAGCTCCCCAAATTCCCCCCTGCCCAACATCCACCCCCCCCGACATCCACCCACAGGTGATGCAGAAAGCAGGAGAATCTTCTACCCCAAACTCTCAGGATCCCCCTCCTTCAAAGGTCTGACCCTGAGCCACATACAGCAAGCATTTCTTTTGCTGTTGAAGTATAGTTGATTTACAATGCTGTTAGCTAAAATGGCACAAACGAACTTATTTATAAAACGGAAACAGACTCACAGACACAGAAAACAAACTTATGGTTATCGGGGGGAAAGAGGGGCGTGGAAGGATCAACTGGGACTTTGGTTTAGTGGATACAAAGTACCATAGACAGAATAAGCATTTCTACTTTGTTTCTTTGTCGATTATGCTGTTAATGTCTCTTCTAACTAATTATTAAACACAGGCTCTACTGGAGCAAGGATGTGATCACAGCAAATGAAGCTCTACTATGTGTGGCTTCGCAAATAACCAACCGCCTCCCTGAGCAAACACAGATAGGGGCCTCTGGAGGACACACAACACAAGTTTTATGTTTCCTGAGCCCGGTTTCTGGGTTTTGTGTTATGTTCCCCTGTTATGTTGGTCTTCTGCTCTAGAAATGCAAACACTTTTGTTCGTGAAATTATCTATGGCCACTTTCAAAATCCCTGAATCAATAAGAATAATTCAGCAGCAGAATATTAATTTTCAGTAACACATCTTCTATCGATTGTTTCTTGGCATCCTTCCTGGTCTGGTGTGGCTCCACGGTCAGCCCGGCACCCACTGGCTGTATTGTAATGATACATATCGACGGGACTCTAATGCAGAAGATCACACCATTACCCAGCCGGCCCTCTCTGGCCTTTTCTTTTGTTGTTTGCTGTTCTCTGCCTCCAGCCTCAGACACAGCCCTAGACTGGGGACAGGCAGCAGTTTACAGTCAGCCATCGATTGCTTCATTTGTAAAATCAGAGCGCTCCTGAACTCCTTCTGAAATACTTCGACGAGCTTTGATAAATTATAGCTCATATGCACAATTACGGGATCAATTCCCAAAGTCACCAGGTTTTCTGTCTGTCCCTGTTGCATTCACAGCTATCTTCCTAATATCTTTTCTCCTTTCTTAGAAAAGTGTTCAAAAACCTGACAGGCACCATTATTTAAGGAGTGTGCAATGCTTTCGTCATTTCAGAGTAACAGGATAGGTCTTTCTATTCCTTTTAACATATCCATTTGCCCCCTTTACAAACTACTGCACTAGGACTGAACACGTAACTAAGTCAAGATGCAGACCAGATTATATTTTCTTGACATGACTGACTATTGAGACACATAAGGTAACAGATGCTAACTGGCCCAGGATGTCCTATATATTCTATGAAGACATCAGAAGTACTCTGAGGCTTTCCACAGTTCTGATATGCATCCAACTTACTTGAATAAACACAAGAAAAAATGGCAAAGGAGGGAGACAAAGTACCTATTTGCAACATTTCCTGGATCATATTCTCAGTTATAGTTCGAACATGTTTAGACGAGTCTTAAGTATTTTTCTCAGTTTGAAAACATACCCATATACCAAGAATTTAGCTGTTTCATTTTCCACTCCCATCCTAAAAAACAAAAAACAGAAAACCAAAAAAACCAGAGCTGAGGTGACACTGGGATCCTCAGCAGCAGAGGTGAGGACCACAGAGCATCGCTGGCCTCCCTCTCCAGTGCTCAGGGACCAGCTGTCAGGGAAGCCAGGGGCAGCACAGAGAGGCCACCATGAGCCGCCTCTGCCCAGCTCCTGTACATGCTCAGGCTTCCTCTATTGCAGAAAGTCGTCACCTGAAGAGCTCCCAGTGATGCTTATCCTGCAAATAGTCATGCTTAGAAGGACAGAGGGAATGGACATATGGTTGTTTTGTAGAGCAACTGGGGCATTTCCATCTCTTCTGCTTTCACAGAAAAGTTATTTGGGGGGCTCAGCCAAAACCTTCCCATCCCACTTTGCTACATCTTCAAGTCCAGTTACACATCTGAAAATTAAGATCTTTGCCAGATTACAGCTAGTAATACCCTATTCACGGTCATTCAAGAACTGAGGGAGGTGGGGATAAAAGGCAGAAAGGACTGTAGAGCAGAGGGGAAAGCATTTTTTTCTGGAATTACTGGCCAGTAGACTCAACACCAGGAACTTCCAGGGAGAAGACAGCCAGATGCACCACTTACGGTGACAACTGATACTCAGGTAGCACCCATTCCCAAGGTTTTGGCCATGTTTAATAGTCAGGTTTGATTTATCCGTCAAGCCATCTCCTTTTGTTTCTGGGTATGCAGCTAGAATCCATCTCCCAGCCTCTCTTGCACTCAGCAGTGGCCATAAGATTCAACTCCAGACAATGGACGATGCCCTGTGCAGTTCTTGTCCGTTACTATCTGGGTGTCAACACCCAGAAGGACCTTGGCAGAACCTCCATCAGCCTGAGTCCCTGAATGACTGTGTGGAACAGAGCCCATCTCTGCCAAGATGGCCTGTAGATGAGGAAGAAAAACTCTTGTTCACAGAAATAAACAAAAACAATAGTAACTAAACTTCAAAGCCATTTCTTCAATACAACGCAACATACTCTATGTTGTCCTGATTAAACGTTGGGAGAAAACTTACCTCACCAACCACTACCAATCATCTTACAATTGAAAATCTTACAATGAAAAATGACTGCGTGCTAGCATTCTCACAGCAGACATCATACAGGTCAGGGCTGTGGGGCTTTCCAGCTCGACAGTCCACTTCTGAGGGACTGATTGGTTGATTCACATGATACTGTGTCCATGTGATGAAATACTGTGACACCATTAAAAAGGACACAGTGGGACTGTGTGTGCTAACATGAGAGAGCTTCACACTAAGTCGAACAGTGAAGCTCAAACACTGTGTAAAATTCTTTAATTGTATATACTTATGAAGACATATCCAATTTTTTTTTCTGCAAAAAGTATCAAAAAACTATGAGCAATGGGTTACCTCTGGGGAGACGGAAAGGAGGAGAAGAATCCATTTTCACTTTGTACCTGTTCTAATATTGTTTATGTATTAATTTCAAGAGGGGTAGCAACAGGAATAGCTATTTATTTTTTCTTTTTCATACATTCTTGTATTAATTAAAAGTGACTGTTAAAATGTGAATCAGAGCACTGAAGGAAGGATTATATCAATGGAATTGAACGAGCTTTCTTCCCTCCTCCAAGGCAGATTATCCCCCAAATGAGGACACTGTGAGGTTGTTGCCGATCGATTGCCTTCTGTAAGGATGCAGTTCTGAATTTGTACTGTTGTCAAAGATGACCGTAAGGTTTTCCTATTTGTTTATTTGGGACTTAGGGCTCCCTATTTCCTTATTAGAAAAGTGACATGTGGCAAGAGCTTTTCCGTTTAGTGATCATGGAAGAAATGTCTGAAGAACCAGCGCCTTGTAAATTCTCTCCCAGATGCATTAATACACCTTTCCCTCTGAGTCCAATGCTATTTGTCTAAATGCCACATTCTGTGCAGAGAAAAGGCACTGCAGTTTCAAACTCTAGAGAAAGGCACCAGGAAAGAAAAACACAGGGTGAGGGGGGCATATGCTAGGACACAAATACTCTCTGGTGGGTCCAGAGTTAGGAATGCTCACTCCGAACCCTAGAGGAAATTCTGGACCTCATTTAAAAAAAAAATATCCTCAGAAGAAGATATCTTCAACCTGCACATTTCCTAGTAAAGTACAAAAATGCAGCTTACAACTCAGGGCTTGTCTCTTTTGCCTCGGTTGAATTTCCAGAGAACAGGCTGACCAGGGACACAGGCACCACATCCAGTATAATGCAGGCGCTTGCTGAGCTGTCTGATATTTTGTTTATATCAACTGAACACAATTCCCCCAGAATACAGAAGTTCAGGCAGAGAGAATGTGTATTTAAGTATTCTGAGATAAATGGATTGTGCTACGGTCTCAGGTACCACGACCAAATGTAGGCAGAGAGGACGCTGTTAGTGTAAGCAAGGATTCTGGAGCATCCTGTGTGTGCTGGCCCTGATCCAGGACAACAGAGGTCACAAAGACACAGGCTTCTAAGAGTCCGAAGTTCACAGGGTGGGCATAGGGGGTGGGTAGGGACAGGAAGACAGACAGGGTCAAAAATAATTACAACCAGCAAAACATTGCAATAGAATACATATTTTTTAAAGAAGATGAACACTCTCCTGAACTTGACTTCAACTCTCCATTATCTTCATCTTTAAAGTATTCTAAACCAGGAAACATCTTTTATTTGATTTGGGGCTGTATATTTGACAAAATGGTGCTGCTCAAAAATAAGTTGAGCTTAGCAACCCAGAGGGCCTGGCAAGAATGAGGAGAAGGGGGCCCAGCATTTAGCATTTTCATGCCCGTGTCATTCCTGCAGCCCTGCCCTGCCAGCCCTCCTGAGCATTTCCTAGAAAAATTACTAATAAAAAACCTCCAGCTACATTTTGAAGCAAGGCTGCTTACAACAAAATTCCATGGGACAAAACATGACTGAATAATTGGATTTATGTCTCTGGCTTCGTGAGGTGGAAACCCCGGAAGAGCCCAGGATAAGGATATATCGGATGATCCCACTTCATGGTGGTCTGCAGAGTTTACAACGCACTTGGAAACAGAATAAAGGCCAAGGGGAGAAGAGACGTCGTCTAGACCAGGGTGACACACTGAACATCATCCTTGGGGCTACAGTCAACTGTTCTTTTCTAGTCTAGCCTCAAGGCAGAGGGAGGCAGATGCTGCCATCTAGAGATATCTAGGGATATCAGCTTTGATATCAGTGCAGCTCCCAGGGCAGGGGAAGTGGAGGACTTCAGTTAAGGAAGCAGCTGCCTGAGGGACACATTCTTTCAGGGACAGGTGCCCTGCT
This sequence comes from Camelus ferus, assembly GCF_009834535.1. Classification (NCBI taxonomy): domain Eukaryota; kingdom Metazoa; phylum Chordata; class Mammalia; order Artiodactyla; family Camelidae; genus Camelus; species Camelus ferus. The sequence continues at coordinate 44,528,255 of NC_045698.1, read as the reverse complement.
TGTTTGAGGAGAGGGTATGGGAGGAGGAAATGCCTGACCAGAGTCGCTTCAGCTCCGCAATTCCCAGGAGAATCAGAATGTAAACTCATCTGTGATGGCTGAAAGCGGACACGTGAGGAATTAGAATGAGAGGGAAGGGTCACCTGAATCAAAGTTGGGGAGCCAGGGTCAGACGTGACAGCCAGGACAGGGGGTTAGCACCTTCTGAGACACGGAAACCTTTCGAGTTCCACTGCCACAATGATCGACTACAGACAAGGAAAAAGACCAGACAGAAAGCCGGAGGGAGAAATTAAAATCCGACAGGTAATCAACCCAAATCTGGCATCATGGAAAAAACAAGAGATGTGAGCAATGAAAAGTACACAGGTGTTGTTGGAAGTTACTGGGATACACAGAAAGAAAAAGAAAATCTACGTTTAGAGAAACGATGTTATAATGGTTACATACTACACACAATTCCTGTCCCACCTGTTAAGAACATTTTCTAAGTTTCCTATGAGAATTTACCAACTTACGATAGAAAAATCAATTTTTCTTCTTAAAATTAAAGAACACAGAAATTACCAAATCCTGAATTTCCCAATTAATTGACTGGACCTAAGATTCCTGGGCTAGAAAGCTAAATAAAGGTGTACTTGATCAAAGGTGTGGTTTCATTTATCCTGGTATCAGACTCCCAATCCTTCCCTCTTAATGAAGAGCTTTCTGCACTGACAGGCTCAGATGATGGTCATAATTCAGATGCGAGTTTGTTACATCCTTCAGTCTTGTGGGACAGGTTATAAGCTTAGGACTTTAGTGAGAACTGTTGCCACCAGCAACTTCAGGGCATCTAGTTAATTTCATGTCAATTTCAGCTTTTGTTTAAAATGCCAGACTAGTGGGGACCATTCAATCCTGTTCAAGCCTCTCCCTGTTCTGGCAGGACGAGGAACCCAAGAGTTGTCAGGCTTGATGGATGAAGGAAATTATTCCTCTTGTGCTGTCAGCGTCCATCCCCTTTTGAGCACATCCTTCTCATCAGCACAAGAGGCAGAGGATGCTCTGAACAACTCAGAATAAAGACAGGACAGGAAAACAGCTCATGCCAGCAAACGGGTAGGGTCTTTAACTTCTCACTTTTCCTTTTGTTGGCTCTTGTGACAATGCCACCAAAAACGTTTCTATAGCAGAGGACATCTCTACCGCTAGTAAGGCAATTGGTGGCATTTATGGTTTCATAACTGCAAGCTATCAGGAAGGTTGTTCACTCCCTTCCTAAAATCAAAGAAATAGTGCCTGAGATTGAACAAGGGAGGCAAATCTCCACCTGGGAGAGAGCACTCGGTCTCACTCCCAACTCCTGTCTCTGAAAACATCCCCAGCCTGTGGAGACTATCAGTAGGTTCCAGTTTCTCAGACTGATGGCGGCAGCAACTAGTGACTCCTGCTCCAGGGAGCAGCAAAGCCCAGGGTTATGGGTCACATACCCTGTGGGAACAAGCCACATTAAAGCCAGGGTGGATGGTGCCCCAAAGCTGTGCAGTGCACAGACCAGGAGCCTGAGCATGGAAACCAGATGCAGGAAAAAATGGTTTCTCTCCCCACTGGTGACCCAAAAGAACTATGATTTCATTAAAGTCGAAGATGTTTAATATTTTTACATGGGATGATTTTTTTCTCTCACTGGTTTTCAAAGAAAATTAGGAAGTTATTTCCACAAACAGGAAAATGTTAAAATTAGGGGCAGTCTTTTAAATGTAACCCAAAACAAATGTAACTTAAGAGTTAAGAGGCTCCCCTCCCAGCCCTACTGGATGTTAAAAATAGCAGGAAACTATAGGAGTTCGATTATATGATATACATACAGGAAGACAAATCAAAGGAACAGAACAGAGTCAAGGAATAGACCCATAATGTACTTGGGAATTTAATATATGCTAAAAGTGGTATTACAGGTTAGGGAGAAAGAGAAGTTGCTTGATAACAGTGTTGGACTAACTGGCTAGACACTTAGAGTAAGAGTAATACGCTGAATGGCTCTTTGACTCCTTAACAAAAGTAAGTTCCAAATAGGTTAGAGATTTAAATGTTAAAAATTACCCCATAAAGATAAAATAAAATGTGAAATAATATTGTTAGAATCTGAGAAGAAAAAATACCTTTCTAGGCATGACATGAATCCAGAAGCCACCCAAAATAAATAAAATGGACAAGCCTCTGGCAAAATTAATCAAGGGGGAAAAAAAGAATGAGGAAGAGAAGAGACAAGGAAGTAATACTAAGAATGGGAAAGGAGTCAAAACTGCAGATGCCTCACAGAATTAACAAGGGGTCGGGGAGAGAGGGATAAATTGGGAGTTTGGGATTGGTAGACACAAACTTCTATGTACAGAAAAGATAAACAACAAGGTTCTACTGTACAGCACAGGGAACTATTTTCAGTGGCTTGTATTAACCTGTAATGAAAAAGAATATGTATCTACTAAATCACTATGCTGCACACCAGAAACTAGTACAACATTATAAATCAAATATGCTTCAATTTTTTAAAAAAGGAAAAACATTTTCTCAAGTTTAGAATAAGTAAACAAATTCACACCAAATTACAAAAATACCAAACTGACTCAAGAATAAATAATCTGTATGTTCTTATAATCATTAAAAAATTGGGTCAAAAATGCCCCCCCAAAGAAATTCTCAGGTCTAGATGGCTTTATAGGCAGCATTCAGAACAGCCAAGAAAGAGATTCATCCATTCCTACACAAATTCTTCCAGAGACTAGAAAAGGAAGGAAGTTTCCCTGCGGTAGATAAAACTATTGTTTAGCAAATACTCGCTTCCCTCCGACTCCCCGCCTCACTGCTGCTGGGTCTAACCATCCAGCTTTCGCCAATGGGCCCAAGTGAGACGGGGTCAGTTCCAAGCCTGATTGGTAAGAAACACTCGGTCTTTCTGCTCCCCCTTATAGGAGTTTCCAACCTCCACCATGGGAAAGCCCAGAGTAAGACACAGAAGATGTGACTCAGACCTGCAGTCTGGATGTAAGCCAAGCCAACTCACAGATCCGTGGCTCTAAGCAGCCACTCCCAGCCAACCCACAGACCCACAGTAAGAAATAAATACCACCAAAGAATGCCACTGAGAAACTGTGGCTTACTATGCAGCGTTATTGTAGTACTGAAGTAATGACCGATACATTCCTAATTCCATTTGCTGAGCCTAACGAAGAGTATAAGAAAGAGAAACTACAAGCTAATGCCACTTATAAACATAGATGGCAAAATCCTAACAAAAATACCAGTAAACTGGATGCAAAAATGTTTTTTAAATGTTGTCATGACAGTGTTGCATTTTTCAAAAATGTAAGATTAAAAACCACCAACAAATACAGAAAAAGCATTTTTTTTTTGTTAAAATGAAAAAAAAATCTAGGCAAGCATCAAAAAATTTATTTTTCACCTGCTACAGAACTTCAAAAAAAAAGGCGGGGGAACATAGCATTCATCACACTTAATATGAAATGTTCAAAATATTCTCTTTATGTTTAAGAACACCATAAGAATGCATGGTATAACCACTTACATTCAACATAACCCTGGAAACATAATCCTGGAAGTTATGGTAAATGAAGTAAAATTTTTTTAAAAAGAAAGAAAAGTTATAAAGGTTGGAAAAGAAAGAAAGAAAGCTATAATTATTTGCAGATTATCACTGTCTACATTGTCTACAAAAAACTCTCATCCCCAAAATCTAAAGATGAGTAAGAATTGATAAGAATTAGCAAGGTTGATAGATTTAAAGATTAATATACAAAAGCCAATTTAATTTCCATACATTAGCCAATTGGTATACATATTTATTTTTAAAAGATATTATTTTAAATTCCTAAGAATAAATCTAACAAGTGATATACAAATTCTTCCTGAAGAAAATAGTATAGTTTTATTTTGGGGGGGAGGGAGGTAGTTTCATTTACTTATTTATTTAATGGAGGTACTGGGGATTGAACCTAGGACCTTGTGCATGCTAAGCATTCTCTCTACCACTGAGCTATATCCTCCCCTCTAAAACCTTATTTAAAACATTGATGAAGTCCTAAGTAAATGGAGCAATATAGCACGCTATAGAATAATAAACCTCAACATCATAAAAGTGTCACTTTCCCAAAGTGACTTCTAGATTTAACATAATTCTAATCAAAGTCTCAATCAGTTTGTAGAACTTCACAAGTGATTTTATGCAAAAGATAAACATGCCCCAAGTAGCCAACAATTTTAAAGAACAACAATGACATAAGGGAACTTTCTTGAGCAGTTATTAACAAGACTTGTTATGAAGTTACAGTAATTAAGGAAGTGTGATATTGGCACAGTAACGGACAAACTGACCAATTATGGGATAGAGAGCCCAGGCATAGAGAAACACACAAAGAATGCCTAACACTTCGCAGTCGCCTCTGATATGCGTTATGGTCTTTCATTGTTATGACAATGCTGTCGGCATTAACCATTCCTATTTTACTAATGAAGATGCTGGGCTCAACAAGGTTAAGTGACAATTGCCCAAAATTACTGAGCCAAGAAATTTCAGCACTAGAATTCAGTCCCAAGTTTCCCCACCCCAAACATGAGTCTTTTTCATCATCTGCTACATTTTGAAGAATAGTTAGCAAATAGAGCAAGACAAAGGGCCTGCATGCTAAGGATGATGGAAGCTCAAATGTTGAGCAAAATATCTTAGCAGAAACCTAGGCGGCACACAGCACCTGCCAGCAGAATTAAGCAGTGATCGTGGTAAGAGGGGTTAAGAAGAAATGTTCTCCCCTTCTGAGCGCATCACGCTGGAGCCAGACCATGAGTTCACTTAACTGAGAAAGGTATATTGCAAGTCCTAGAGAATTAAGGTCATGGCACTGGACGTGCAGCAGGGCTGATTTATGTGGGTCACAATTGGAAAAAAAACAAAACAACCCACACACTCAAATTAGAAGACAGGCACTCACTCTCAATAGAAAAAAATATGCTCAAAGCTCTAAAAAAAACTACAGAGACCCAAACTCCGTCTTCGAGTAGATATGGCCCCCAAATCATCAGACAGAGGCCTGTTTAATGCTCTTACATACATAAGAAGTGATCAGGATTTAAAATCAACAAATAGAAATGCTATTTTAAAGAACTGTAACAGAGGGTAAATTAGGAACACCATGTCCCATAAAGTTTGCTTCCAAAGTGCCATAATTTTCTGGTTGGGCTTTCAAATATTTAGTTTAGTTACTCCTATTGAAATTCCTATTAAAATATTTTATGTTCTCAGCTCACTTAAAAGCTTGATTTTTCTAGTAGTTTATTTATGCCTAACTTCCACAAACACAGAGAGAATCATGCTTTAAATAAAAATGAAATACAAAAATATGGCATTTTGAAGAATAAAAACCAAATTAGAATCTAAATTGCAAATCATCTAACATGTATAAGAAAGCTGAATTAGAACTCCAAGAGATGCTGAAGGGGAATATATTTTAAGGGTCATAAACCAACTATAATATTAATTGCAATAAGAAGGCTTATTTAAATGAAAAGCCCAAAACTAAGGATTTTATAAGCAATGTTCCTAATTTATATGCTTAACATGCTATCATTTGTTTCTGCCTTTCCTACAACCAACCAATTACAGCATATTTCTAAAGAACCAATTTTATTTGCTGGCAATTATTTGTTATCTTAGCCATAATTCTGCAGCTTTTCAAGCAGCAAATAAATGAATGTCTTACATCTGGAGAAGAAAACACAAAAAGTGATGGTATCATGTTTGAATACATGCGTTTATTGGCACGTTACATTCTAATTAATATAATTGACTTGGAAACAGGTCTCACAATAGTTGTTAACATTTGTGTCAATTTAGTGGCAGTTAATGACAGGAATAGCAAAGATCTGCTATTTCTTCCACTTTTAAGTAAAATACAATAAACCTTTCTGAAAAAGAAAAGGCAACCTCACAGAATATTCAGAACTCTTTTTAGTCAATAAAGCTCTACCTCAGCAGGCTTACAAAGCAGACCCTGTAGTTTATTCCAAGGATCTACGAGCTGGAATATGGGCACCCAGGGGTATACAGTATGATCAAATGGGGTTCAGGAAAAAAATTACAATACTAGTTTCTACAATTCCATTTTCTATGTCTCCTTTTTTTGGTTGGTTTTAGTACATTTCATAAGTTGACGTTCAGGCTGATATTCAGCTGATATGCACCAGCTCTGGTGGCTAAAATACTTCCTTCCAGGTTACCAAACAGCCATTGCCTCAAGCACTGCCATCCTCTACCCCAGGACTCCCTGTTCCTCTCCAGGATATGGCAGCTAAATGGTTAACCCTGGCAAAGGGAGCGGCCTCCAGGCCCCTGCTGAAACCCCACAGTAAATGTCCTCTCTAATGGTTTCCTAGTGGAGATTCACAGGTCTGTTAAGATATTGGTACTACCCCCTCTAACTACATGTAAATCGTTTGAAAATACATTTACTCATTAGGGAGTACATACTCTGAGTGTTTTACCGATGGGGCGAGTAAGCAAAGATGTGAGAGGCCCAACAGGCATCCTCTAACTTTGTTACACCTGGAGAAACAGCAAAATTCAGCAAAGCCAAATAAATGATAGCAATATTAATAATATGTTCAGTAAAATAGATGTCCAAATTCTGAAGGTCCAAATACATAGGCACTGTGATACACGGTACACAAAATGTCATGTCATCCAAGAGGAAGGAAACTGTGTATCTGATACAAAAAGCAGGCTCATGAGGTTTCTGTATGATCCAATGAGATGAATGAAAAGAAAGGAATTTCTTTTCTGGTTGCCTTTTTACTTTTTATTGTCTAATGACATCACACCTAAAAATTTACTTCATATTGAAAACACCATATTATCGTTTCCCCATAACCTTTCATTTCAAACAAGCTTCATGCCTTACAAGTTATCCTGCAGAGAACACAGGAGATACCTGCAGTTTTTTGAAAATAATCAGAGAAACGTATCTTTACAAGGCCAGCTTCATCAATTCCTTCAACCATAATCTTCAGATATGCATTTAATAGAACTTAAATTCCCTGGTTTAAGAAATACATCAGCTTACTACCCTTGGACCAGATGATAATAGTTAATGTTCTTGTGCTCTGCCTGTGTGTTCCAATTGCCTTAACACGTACCATCTCACTTGATTCCAGCAACAGCCACGCAACATAGGTACGACTAATACTCCCATTTTTCAGAGGCACAGGAACATTCTGTTCCTTGGTCAAGGTCACCCATGTAGTAAGTGGTAAAGTCCAGATACCAACCCAGGCACCCTGACTCTGGAGCACATGCTCTGAACTACCTACAATAATTAAATTATAAATAAAGTGCTTGTAAAAAATCATCACAATTTAGATAAAGGCCACTGAAGTGCACAATCTCTCCAGGCAAGGGGAGAGGGCTGACCCAAGGTCTGTTCCATCCATAAAATTCTCCAATTCCAGGCTTCATTTTCAGAAGCAAGGCTCTCAAAGGTCAATTAAAATGTTGAGAGGTCTTATAGGCACAACCTAATATAAACCCATGATAGTTCAACTACTGTCACTTCTAAGAGCCCACACAATTAAATCTTTTTGTCTCACATCCTCATCGGTTATAGATTATTTTCCTGGGCTCTTTAGGCAATCAGACCATTTGGAGATGAGAAGGGGAGGGGGAGAAGGCAAGCAAAGAGATCTTAACAAATTCATGTAATAAATGTTTTGGTTCAGATATGCACAATTCAAAGGAGGGTGCATACAATCCAGCTTGGCGTGAGGATGGAGACAGACATCAGAGAAAGCTTCCTGGAAGAGGAAGGGCATGTGCTAAAGTGCAGAGAGGCACTGGCCAGGCAAAAAGAAGGCAGCTGCACAGAGAGGCATTTTCTCTCCAGGACAAGGAAATGCATTAGACTAGGACTCTAACACCCTTTAGGGAATGGTAGGTGGTTCACTACTGCCCACATTATTTTACCAAACTTTAGAAGCAGTTAAAGATAAGAAATCCTCCATCTTCCATCACGTGAATCTGTCAGGGGATGGATGTTCCAGTAAATGGGGAAAACACAGAAGTTTCTTAATGTCTTTTTGATCAGAGCTATGTAAAAAGCTGGAGGTGGGGAGGGGTGGACAAAATGTTATCACTGGTTCTTATTATTTATTAGGCTAAAACTTATCATTGCTTGTGTCTAAGAACAACAACAACAACAAAAAAGCAACTGACTTACATTTACATACTTAAACAAAGGAGAGAAATAAACATACTTAACTCAGCACCTATATAAGCAAAGCAGGGGAATCTGTAATGAAAGAAACACAAATTTGGTTTCACATAATGAAGAGATTTCACAGGACTTCTCGGAGCATTCATTCTTGCAAAAAGAATGGTAAGTGTATACCTCTGTTTTCTTGGGGATAGATGTATAAATAAATCTATGACATATTAAAGCCCAGCCATCACTTAGTGAATGTAGAATTCCACAGTGCCAACAACAATGTGGTATCATGAATTTTTTGGTGGTTAGGATATACACCATCTGGACAACAATTCAAGTTTAAGTCGTGAATCACCTTGGACGGGAAGGTAGAGAGACAAAGAAAAATAGATAAAGAAAGAAGGAACAGAAGTTAGGGCTCCAAGGAAGCAAACTTTCAGGAGCACTAGGGCTTGGAATGCAGACCAGTCCTCCTATGAGGTCAGAATCACTAAAACTTAAGCAAGGGCTTTATGCCTTTTTATATATTTGTAAAAACGTTTGTAAAAAAAAATTTACATTTGTAAAGAAAAAAGAAAACCCACTCTCTTTAACTAGGCACCCATGGTTTAAGTGTTTTCTTTAAATGGAGGCTGATGCACCCTGAACAATAAAACAAAGTATTTAGTATATCACAAATAGCTACGCTGGATATGCCACATGGCTCGTTCTTCACTTAAAAACAAAACAAAACAAACCAAAACAAAACAAAACAAAACAAAACAGTGTCAAATTACAAAGAAAAGATCCCATAATCCAGTAAACCATTATTAACATCTAGTCACTGATCTAACAAAAATAAAGACTTATTCCCTCATGGCGAAAATACCTGAACATAATATGCTTTCCACCTGAGAGATTTCCTAAGTAAAAAGAAATCACCAGATTGGGTGCTTGAAGGCTTCCCATCAACCTCAGACAGACATTCTTCTCACTAAGAGATAGGTGGTGGCAGTTTGGGTCATCTTCTAGGGTTCAGATTAAGTCAGAAATCATTGTACCACTGATACCCATGAGCCTCTGAATTTTCATGTGATCCTGACTATTCTAGAAACATCATGTTAAGAAACATCACTGTCCACACCACACCATCCATGGTATCCACCATGCCCCGCCCCGTCCTACCGTGTATGTAGCTCCACTACACCTTGAAGCTTGCCTAATGACACCTTTCCAGAACCTGCAGCCTCCATCATTCCCCTAAGTCAATAAATACTCACACTGTAAACTATCCAGTGTGTAATCATCATCTACTTTGCCCTCTCATTTCCCAGGAGCCTTACGTCAACTAGCTTAGAAGCCCCTTAAAAAGCAAGACCCTGTGTCCCATCTTGTCTACACAGGTTTTAACACCTATGCCAAAAAGACTCCATTAATAGTCAATTGAGTGATAAATGAAGACTATACTGATTCAGAATTCAATGGCAGATTGGTACTTTGGGTGCCAATGACCAAGGAATAATTACCAATATACTTATTCTACTGACCACCCAAGTATATTGAAAATTCAGGTAGGAAAGGTGCTGAAACACATGGGCTTTTCCAGAGCCACAATAATCGAGAATTTCCCAAGAAGCCTATGAATTTAAAAAAAAAAAACCTTCATTTTTCCCATGAAAGGAACAATTACATCCAAATACCTTCCCTCCCATAAACCACTGTGTAATTATTCCGGGTTTCTTGTTTTCTGAGCTACAGACTCCCTTTGACATTAAGATAACAAATTGGCAATGCTGCAATTTTACCACAGGGGCAAAAGGACACCAGAAAGGACAAGCTGTGTCACACCAGGAGTCCACCAGAGAGGGGCCTGTCCACCACTTCACCTTCATCACGGCAGCTGTCACTGCTTCACCACCTTTATCTCAGTCATCTCCCCAGACACACAACCCAGTCAAATCCTTCACAACCCAACCGTCCAACCTATCTGGACTCCAGGAGCCTTGGAACAACAAGCAGAAACAAAAGGAGCCTCGGAAACTATCAAAACTTGGAATTATGACCTCCTTGACATTTGTTAATAAACCACCATCATCTAAGTATTAAATAGTACACACCAGGCAGTGGCGTGGTGCTAAAGATACGGTGAGGATAAGACAGCTCAAGTGCCAGCACTCACCACTCTCTAGATCGTCTTCTAAAGCTTGGTGAACGGGTTGGCCAGGTCCTAAACAGGGACACCAGTTGGGTAAGTGAGCGGTAAGTGAAATCTAAGCTTGCTTTCTCTCTCCCTTCCTCCTCCCCTCCCCAGTCTTACCTACTTACCCACCTACCTATCCCTCCCTCCATCCTTCCCCCAGCCCCCACCTGCCACACACATTGTACTGCTATTATAAATCTGTTTTGCTCCCCTCTATGGTGGTAAGTAATTAAGAGAGAGCATGCATCTCCATGCATTAAACCCCAGAGTGTTTAAAGGTGCCATTCACCTCACTGACTCTCAGATGCCTTTCATAATGACGAGCCCACACTTGATCAGGCTGCCCAGGCACACCCACGAAGAAAGCCACTCCAGCAGGCACCCTGTCCTTCCCAGGAAGGACAATACATACAAACAGTCATGAAGACTTTTTTTAACTTTTGCAAAAATGTAAGGAAGGGGAAACCAGGATGGAAATTTTAAGTGACTACTTCTGGGTGGAATTTCATTGCAGAGAAAGAAAATCTCTCTCCCCAAGTAAGTAGTAGTTCATCATTCATAGACTGAATCATCATGTACTTCACATGTTTTCTGTTAATTATTCTTTTGAAACCCAGGCATGCTTAGAGTGAGGATACACGTTTAGACTACCTTTCCCGGAGGCAGTAGCCGCATTATAGTGAGGATTTTATAGTTCAGTTTTAACCTGATCTTTGATTAACTGACTCATGTTAAGCCAGACTGTCCATGGATGGGCCCAGGTGAGCTTCTAATGAGATCTATCTTCATGGATCAGGCCTGACCTGTAATAATCTGCTCAGGGGTCCCTACTGCTATTTCAGCACTGAGCTATGAAAATTCACCCCATTACTATCACCGAGAACCTAGCTCAGAGGGTAATAACTAGGAGACGTATGACTCCTGGAACACAAGCGCTCCTGAGACTTTGATTACAACATCCACAGCTGAAGGCACCATTTCACAATTGAGATTACTACTTTCCAGATGAAAAAAACCCTGAGCTGTGGAATAATACCTTCAGCTACATACATTGTAATCACATCCAGCAGTTTTGCATCCCAAGAGCAATACAGGTTACCAATTGTTGGTATAGTAAGCTGATTTAAGGAATGGAAGGGAGAAGGTACAGGAGGAAGCACAGATGAAGGTACAGGAGGAAGCACAGATAACCCTAATTTCATATTTGCTTTATCTGAGGGCTTTCGTGTAAGAGTTCAATGTGGCCAAAAACCATACCAACTTTACTAAAAATAAAAAATACATTAAAAAAAAGAATGATAATTTTTCACTTAACAAACCAGCAAAGGTGTTTTTTGGAGTTTTAAGAAGACAATACTGGCTGCTGGCCAGAGTGTAGTAAGGTATATTTTCTCAATATATGGAAGCACAAATTTGTGCTTAGAAACAATTCAGCAAAAGTATGGAGAACCTCCATAAAGCTCATATCTTTTGGCATAGTAACCCCTCCAAGAAACTACCCTGAAAATATAGAGATGAACAATGACTTATTAAAAGCCTGCTCATTACCATTATTTTCAATAGGAAAAACTTGGAAATAACCTAAAGGGGGAAACAGTGTAATAAATTATGAGAAATCCATACACTGGAATATTATGCAGCCTTTAAATTGAGCCATAATGGCTAAGGAAAAATGCTAATTCATGGCTGTATCCTACAACTTTTGTTAAACAATTCATCCAAGGGCATTCAAATTGTTCCTCCATCAATATTTAACAGACACTCTCTCAGAGCTAACTAGTTGGACTTTGGCTCAGGGTTTTGTTTTTGAGCTATAATGCTAATGAAGTATTGATATAATATTAAATGACTGCAAATAAAGCCTGCACTCTAAATAAATGCTGACATTACGTCGGTGCATTCTGAATGAATTAAAAAGGAAAAACGCACTTTTGCATACGTTCAGTAAATTTTCCCTGACTCTTCATAATGCACTTTTGCAAATGGAAGAGATGAATATTCATCAAGGCTCTTTGAGTTTATTACAGTTTAAATAGTTTGGTTTTAATATTTATAGTACATCACGAAATGTAATTTTTCCATTACAAGAAATGGATACAATGTCAAAAGAGGGCCACTAAAGAAACATAAAATTATACCGTTTAACCTAATGCTAAAAATTGAAAAACAGTATTTGAAAGCACTTCCCCCTTCAAAATAATTCACTGTTCTAGAAAGATAATTTCCAGTTTGTCGGGTTGACGAATTCTGAGTGAAAATGAGGAAGAAAGAAACAAGTAGTTGGTCCCCCATCATGCAAAGAGCTAATGGAAACTAAGTGAAACTGCTACCTCAAATCAAAGGCTCTGATGTCCTCCCTCCTGAGAATACTGTCTCAGCTAAGCCCAGCTGACAACCCCCAGGACACATTTCTTCCTACCAACCCCAGGATCGCTGACATCAGCACTTTTTGACTGAAAAGTCCTGTGCAAGGTAATGCCCAAGAGTTCACTCATTTATTCCTCACAGTAACCTTCTAAGGGGACTGCAATCATCAGCCCCATTTCACAGATGAAGAGGCTGAGGTTCACACAGTTAATAAGTGGTAGAAACTGCAGGTGATCTCAACCACTCTGCATTCCTGCCTTGTTCCCATTCACCAACTGAACCAGTAGAGTTTAATTCCTGAATACAGTTTCCAAAGTTAACTGCTCTCTGGCTTGAAGAATAACTTCTTCATTAGGCTAAATAATATAAACCTAAGACGTTAAACACATACTAAAATAAAAAAAAAACAGTCTGTTCAAGGGCACTTCAAATGTGCAGAATGGAAATATATTCACTTATGCATTCAACAAGTCTTCACTGAGCACCTACTACATGCCAGGCACTGCTCCAAGCCCCAGGGAAACAGATAGAAAAACAAAAAAATCTCTGCCCTCATGAATTTTTCATCAGAGTAATGAGATATATAATAAGCAAATTATGTGGCATATTGGAAGGAGATAAAGCTACTGAGAAAAGTGGGTGAAATAAATGATATGTGAGGTATGTAGAGAGAGAAACACTTTCAAAGAGGATGGTCAAGGAAGACCTCAATAAGAAAGAATGTGATGGGGCTGTTCACAAAAAGAAAAACAGATGAGGCTCGTGATTCAAATCAAACAGAAAACTGGAGAAAAAGACTGGAAATTAATTTTCACCATGCTCCTGCCATCCAGCTATTACTCCAAAGTACAAACGAAGTGACTGCTTCTTCTGATGGCCACACATCCCATTCCTAAACTTTAATCCTCAAGGCTTACAACCTTATTTTCCTAGAGAAAAATAAGTTACCCCTGGTCTGGCTTTGCCTCCTGAAATTTCCATCTTTCTTGCCAGAAAGCAGCATCTGTATAAATCCCCTGCTTCTGACGACTATGACTTCTTTGATAAACTACCCAAGTGTGCAGGGAGGGACAGAAAGATGGAGGAAGCAAACGGGGAAATGAGTTTTGCCCTCTTCAGATTAATGTACACGAAGTATACATCTGACACTTCATCAGCACTCCCGGCTGGCGTCCCAGCAGGCGGACACAGGCTGAGCCTGTATTCTGCCAGCTACCAGGCTACTCAGGGTGAATTGGCAACATGCCATTTATCTGGAATGCCCAATGTGTCTGGGAGAGGGAACACCACTACATTAAGCATTGCCAAGGAAAACTAGCTACTTCTGGCGAGGAATTAATCTCCTCCTTGAGAAGGTAGTTCACATTACCTCAAAGCTTACCTATGGCATTTAAATCACAATAGGTCATACATTTACTGAAATTCATACCTCCCCAACAAGGGCCTTCGTTTATATCTTACTAACGTCTGACTGCCTCTCAGGTTGAGGGTCTATTCTTTTTTGATATGTTAGGTTGTCGTGTCAAACATGGAATTCTGTGGTATCAAGTGTAATCCTTTCATTTGGACATAAACCGCTTTGATCTCGATTTTATCATTTTTTCCACACTTGAATACATATATCCCCTCAACCTCTGTCTTCAAAGAATCAACAAAATATTTAAACCAGTGTGACTGCAGGATGGCTTAGAAGCAGATTAAGGAAGTTTCCTTGCATGTGGACACTGATCATCTCTTCACAATTTTGTCACCGTATTTTTTGAGGAACTAAACAGGATTTGGCCCATTACATGGACTTGAAGCCTAATCACAATTGTAAAAGGTACACTGGACAAAACTAAAAAGTTTTTTTTTTTAAATATATTTACCATTCATTTCTATAGGTGTTTTTTGTTTTTTTTTTTTTTTAGATGGCGGTACTAGGGATTGAACCCAGGACCTTGTGCATGCTAAGCATGTACTCTACCACTGAGCTATACCTTCCCCATTTAAAAAGGTTTTAGATGGATACTCTAATTAGGACATCCTCACAGTATACAGAATCTCATCATTACTCTCACTCTGCAACTAAAGGAATACATCACTTTCCATGAATAATTATCCATTCCACCGATATTATTTATTGAACGCCTCCTACAACATGGTGTTGTGTTAGGAAGAGTGGGGAGTAGAAAGTCAGAGCAGACAGGCATTCTGCCCTTGAGGAGCTTGCAGTCTAGCTGGGGAATAGGAGGCATAAACACAAAGATGCACCCTGATAAATGGTACGTTGAGTCAGGAGGAAGGTGGACAGACAGCTCTAAGATGGGGACAACGGGGGTGAGGATAGCAGCTGGGGGGAGAGGGGTCAGAGTGAAGCACGTTCTGTTGTACAAATGCACCTCCAGGAACATCAGGCTTGTTTGGAAGACAAAAGAAAGGGAGGGAAAAGAAAAAGTTTTAATAGGTGTACATGTCTACCTCTTCAGCCCTATTCTCTATCAAATCTGTTAGATGTAATCGGCAGAGATAATTTAGATGTAGTCCGACCCAAGAAACATAAAGAGATCAGTGGCTCTGCCAGGAGCACCAAAAGCAAGAAAAGTTATTAACATGTACTGAGGGACATACTGAAATAAGTGATACAACACTGAACCCTGAGCAGATTGCGGCAGAACAATGAGAAATTAAGCTGGCGCTTTGCCTGGTAGCCCTCCACCAGCCGCCGCCGCCCGTCATACAACAGAAGGTGGGGGACAGAAGACTTGGTCAAACAGCCTGCAAATAGTTTTCTTTAGACTGCAATTAGAAGTACTGAATCCTCTGAAGAAAAGACATGAGGGTTACATTTTAAACCTTCACTGTCCAGTTGTAAATGGTTAATCACAGTCTGGCTTCTGTGCCCAAGCTTACCCATAATGTGATCGTAACACAAGTATTAACACTGCTAACATTTGAGACCCGTCATGTGCCAGGTACTATTTTAAGTTGGCTTTTTGTGGTAACACTATAAAAACTCGCAGAATAAATAAAATGGTAAGTTAAGTGGCTCTTTGATAAGAATGTCAGTGGACAGACTTTAGCGGGGGTCCTCTCATGTTTTCTATTAATAGTTCTCCTTGTTTTTGTATCTTATTCCCAAATATCTTAGGTCACCTAATGTGTTTTATCAATGAATCTGTTTTGTGTGTGACAACCAGGACTAGATATATTACTTTGTAACAATGTTGTTTTAATTAGAATTTACTTGGCAGTAAACATACAGGATTACTATTTATGTGTTCAGAATAATATTGCAATGGCCCAAAATCACTTCTATTTAAAAAATAAGAAATCACGTATTGTGAGGAATTTTCCTCTTTCCTTAAGGAGTAAATGCTTACTGTAAAATAAGCTTTTAATAAAATTCTCCAAGAAGAAAAAGTAACTTC
This sequence comes from Camelus ferus, assembly GCF_009834535.1. Lineage (NCBI taxonomy): Eukaryota > Metazoa > Chordata > Mammalia > Artiodactyla > Camelidae > Camelus > Camelus ferus. Next base: position 44,512,047 of record NC_045698.1, on the reverse strand, counting down.
GAACTTGTGGACGGGATGGAGGAAAATGCTAACTACCATTACTTTAACTGTACTTTAAAAAATAAATCCCAAAATTTTCATGAGAAGAAAAAAATGAATTTTGGTTTAAAGATTCATAGTCAATTTTGAAGTCATAAAATATCCTGAAAGAAACTTTTTTAGGGATAATCATTCAGTATATTCAGAATCTTTATTATTTTGAAACTAGCAATAGCGAATTCCAGGGTTGAATTCCAGAGACTGTTTATATGCCTTTTCATCCTGCAGTTGCAGATGAGGCGATAAAATCTGAGAAACTAAGCAGCTTGCTCAAGCTTATACAGCTACCTAATGACAACAGCAGGACTAGAACTTAGATCTAAATCAAATCTCTTTACATTACTGAATGATTCCCAAATATCCATCATAATTTATTACCAATGTGTAAAATTATAAGGCATCACAATGCACTGATTTATATATTTGCATCACCATCATTAAAAGATATTGAGAAAACCTATTCCTGTACCACACAACCCTACCACCAATGCAAAAGTAACTTGTACAGACTGGCTAACCTAGGCTGAGCCAAAGGTTAAAGCAGAAACGTAACGGTTCACTAGAAAACGTAATTCTATTAAGAATCATGGTTAAAAATAAAAGTCCACATTATTTAAAAAAAAATGCAGAAATACATGCTACTAACATATAAACAAATATTTATGCTATGTGCCAAGCTGTAAATGTAGAGAGTGCTGGCGCTGGAATAATGACCACTTTTAATGATTATAGAAAAGAAGGGGCCAGGCAAGAATCACCAAGGAATATGAAATCTAAAGGAAATTTTTGATGAGGAGAAACACGTTTGCATGGCCTGAAATTATCTTCCCACCAAATGCTTATTGACTGCAAGAGGAAATTTCTGACTACAGTAGAGAAATTAGTCAACACCTCAACTGGGTGAAAAAAATTAGCATCACAATGAGGAGCAGATGGACATCATGTGCATGCAGATGGCATGACCTAGAAGGACACAGCATCACCAACGTCACACGCTGGTCTGAAATACAAAACCTGAAGCTCACCATGAGGAATGACACACATCACATACATGTAATAGGAGAAATATTCCATTAAAAAATGGGGGAGAGGGAGTGTCACATAGCCTGCAAAAATGTCAGTGTCATAAAAGGCAAAGAAAGGCTGTGGAGTTTCCAGATTAAAGGACAATTAAATGCAATACATGACCGCAGACTGGATTCTATACTGGAGGAGGGAAAATGCTAGAGAGGACGTTATTGGGCCAATTGATAAAACTGAAATACAGATGGCAGAATTGCTTAAAAGGCATAAGTTGAATGAAGCTGATTACTGTGACAAGAAAAAGCCATGATATATACAGCCTCCTCTCAAAGAGTTAAAAAAAATTGTGTGTGTGTGTGTGTGTGTGTATGTTTATATGTGTGTGCAGACACACATATCTACACATACATATATAAAGAGAGAGGGAGAGAGCAAATGGTTAATAGTTGAACCCAGGCAAAGGATCAACTGGGATTGTCTATATTTGTCTTATTCTTGCAATTTTCCTCTAAGTGGGTAATTATTTTCAAATAGGGAGTAAAAAAAAAAAAAAAAAAGATTAAAAACACTTCCATTTTTAAAAAATTTGTTTTGTTTTGTTTTGGCCCAGGAAGGTAATTGGGTTTATTTATTTATTTAATGTTGGTACTGGGGATTGAACCCAAAACCTCATGACACTTTCAGTTTTTGGTTTTTTTGAGGAAATAGTTGAGACAGAGTCAAGTTTACAGAAATATTCCAACTCAGGTTGGGAGGATTTGGAAAAAATTAGCACACTGAAAGTAAGAGATTTCACACTGCCAAATCTGGGTTAAATGTTAAATGTGAGTTTAAGTTCAAACCTAGTTCAACTCAATAAACTGAGAACAGTCTCAACGTTGGTGGCAAGATGGAGCAAACCCGCCCCACCACAGACTGAGCCCGAGGACACACTCACCAGGTTGGCCGTCAGCGAGGGTGCCGACTGGCCCAGGGCCTGGCTGCGCATGCGCACGAGGTTGGACGTCTCCGCAGAGGCAGGCCAGGCTGGCCCCGCCGCAGGGTTGGGAAGCAGGTACCTCCCTGTTGGGGTGAAGAGACGACAGATGTGAGTAGCAGGCACAGTGGTAGCACTTCTGTAACATTCTGGCCATTCATCTTCCATACCACTTCAGCCACAGAGCACAATTACACTGACTTACAGTAACCAGAAGCAAACTGATTTAATTAAGTTGGGAGATTTAGTAGCAAGTTCTGACCCCTACTTTACACATAAACCCACGCAAACCTCTTCATCTCTAGCCTCTGTAGCTTTTGGTCTGCACAGGACAGAGGGTCTTCTGACTACTGCCTATTCCTCGGGAATGTGCTGAGAATATATGCAAATACACAGAGCTTTCTCAGCATGGTAGAAATAAGCATGAGCATTTGCAAATGAACTTTTAAACCATCTAATATGGAAAGTGATCTAGCAATCAACTAGAAAAGTGTCTACAAAGATCATGACCAACAAAAAGAAGAGTTGGAAACGTTTCAAGGTGAAATGGGGCTTATGCCTCTTTGCCTCTTTGTCACATCTTCTCTCTCTGAAGCACTGGTGTTCATCCAATTGTGTCCACAAGACAGATATGGTATCCATTTGCATAAACCAGGACATTAATGTCAGTGTAGGTTCACGGAGCAGTTTACATCAACCTTGAACTCTCATATATATGTGTATGTCTTTAGAAGTCAAACAGCTGAACCAACTCACACTGTATTATTTTTCTTTAGTACATGGGCTAGGTTAGTTATCAACACACAAAATATAAGGCTTTGTGACTAGAAAGTTAAGATGGACAGGAGTATTCACATAGTCATGAAGCTTGGTAAAAGCAGAGCCCACATTTAAGTTTTATGTCCTTTGCTGCAATACTAGCACAATGAATGGTCATAGTAGGTGCTCACTAAATATTTGTTCAATGATGAAAGAAAAACTGGGTTCTTCTTTCCCAAAATGTAATAGGGAAGAACAAATCTGACTCCATATTGATCTGTTCCTTTGACTCTTACCCTGTGCTCTGTTTGCTATACTTAGTCATGCTGGTTCTGCACCTTTTGTAAAAGAAAGTCACCTATAGCCTGAAATACATAGGATAGCCTATTCTCAAGGCTCTGACCTTTAAGGGTATTAACACTTTTCCATTCATATAAAGATAAAAAGTTACAGAATAGAAAATAACATTTGTCTTGTTGGAGGTTTACAGGGACATCATGACCTTACGTGGGTGGATAGCTGCAAGAACAAAGGATTCTGACACCAAGAAGTTGGCAACAACCAACCACACTCCCTCCCCTTTTTAGTATGAAAGGAGCCTGAATACAGTTATGGTGAAGATGGTTCTCCAGGATATTAACCTGCCATCTTCTTGGTCTGCTGGCTTTCCAAATAAAGTCATTATTCCTTGCCCAAATACCTCATCTTCCTGTTTATTGACCTGTCATGCAGTGAGCAGAGCGAGTTTAGACTCAATAACAAAAAACACATAAGGACAATGAAAAGATGGCAATCAACCAAAGAATCTCATCTAAAGGCTGCACATGGGGGGACTCCAGCTTCACACCTCCTGGAATTGTGAGAGATTGCAGCATGTGTTGGTGGTGGTCTCACAGCAGAGGTAACATCTGTACCTTGGATTTTCCCCAGTAGATCTGTTCCTTGTACAAAAGCCTCCTCTCTTTCCTCAGGCATGTACTTTACAAGCACCCATTGGTAAATAACTATTGAAATATGTTAACTAGTGTGAAAATTCGTATTTTATGGTAAAGAAAATTTAAACATAAAAAATCTTCTCCACCCTTTGGTCTCCTCACTCCTCTCTACTGTGCATTGTGTATCTGCATTATGCATCGACCAAACCTCCCCATGGGCAGAAATACCTGCTCAGGCATAAAGAGCAACGTTCTCGTAGAATCAACAAGACAACTCCTTAAACGTAACATTCCTTCTTAATCTAGTAAGGGGCTTTGATGACTCATGACCCACTACTCACTTTGTACTAACAGATTTGGATTGTGCAATCTATCTACATCATTTAATGCACAGCCTTCTGTCTCAAAAACCTGTATTACTGCTCTTTGACCACTTAGTGGAATAGTTCTCAGAGCTTTCTGAGAGTCTATTCCTGGGTTACAATCTTCAATTTGGTGCAAGTAAAATTTTCCATCTGTTTCTGGATCAACTGATTAATTTTTTACTATTAGTGCACAGGGTAGCTAGAAGCACTATCCAAGCTCAGGAGCTAGGGGCAGCTCCTATGAGTTGTCCATGTTAAGAAGTCTAATGCTTAAATCCAAGTGCTTTCAAAAATGTATATTTTAATTGCAAAAAAAAAAAAAGATCACTTTTAAAATCGCATTACAAGAATACTTAGGAATAAACCTGACCAAGGAGGTGAAAGACTTATATGCAGAAAATTATAAAACATTGATTAAGGAAATTAAAGATGATTTAAAGAAATGGAAAGACATCCCATGCTCTTGGATTGAAATAATTAATATTGTTAAAACAGCCACACTATCCAAATCAATCTACAGATTTAATGTGATTCCTATCAAATTACCCAGGACATTTTTCACAGAACTAGAACAAATAATACTAAAATTTATATGGAATCACAAAAGACCCAGAATTGTCTAAGCAATACTGAAGAAAAAGAACGAAGCTGGAGGAATAATCCTCTCAGATGTCAGACAATACTACAGAGCTACAGTAATCCAAACAGCATGGTACTGGCACAAAAACAGACACATGGCTCAATGGAACAGAATAGAGAGCCCAGAAATAAGTCCACAGACCTATGGTCAATTAACCTTCAACAAAGGAGGCAAGAATATACAAATGGAGAAAAGATAGCCTCTTGAACAAGTGGTGTTGGAAAAGCTGGACAGATGCATGTAAATCAGTGAAGTCAGAACACTCCCTCACACCATACACAAAAATAAACTCAAAATGGCTTAAAGACTTAAACATAAGACAAGACACTAGAAACCTCCTAGAAAAAAATAGGCAAAACATTCCCTGACATAAATCTTAGCAATGTTCTCATAAGGCAGTCTACCAAGGCAATAGAAATAAAAGCAAAGATAAACAATGGGCCCTAATTTAACTTATAACCTTTGCACAGCAAAGGAAATTATAAACAAAACAAAAGGACAACCTACAGACCTACAGAATGGGAGAAAATATTTGCAAATGATGCTACTGACAAGGGCTTAATTTTCAGAATATACAAACAGCTCATACAACTTAATAACAAACAAACAAAAAATCCAATCCAAAAATGGGCAGAAGACAAACAAGTAATTCTGCAATGAAGACATACAAATGGTCAATAGGCACATGAAAAAATGCTCAATATCATGAATTATCAGAGAATTGCAAATCAAAACTCACACCAGTCAGAACGGCTATCATTAAAAAGTCCACAAAGGATAAATGCTGGAGAGGGTGTGGAGAAAACGGAACCCTCCTACACTGTTGATGGGAATGTAGTCTGGTGCAACCACTATGGAAAATAGTACAGAGAGTCCTCAAAAGACTAAAAATAGACTTCCCATGTGATCCAGCAATCCCATTCCTGGGCATGTATCTGGAAGGAACTCTAACTGGAAAAAATATATGCACCCCAATGTTCATAGCAGCACTATGTATAATAGCCAAGACATGGAAGCAACAGAAATGTCCATCGATAGATGAATGGATAAAGAAGCTGTGGTATATTTATACTATGAAATACTACTCAGCCATAAAAACGAATAAAATAATGCCATTTGCACCAACATGGGTGGACCTGGAGATTGTCATACTAAGTGAAGTAAGCCAGAAAGAGAAAGAAAAATACCATATGATAACGCTTATATGTGGAATCTAAGAAAAAAAAAAAAAAGAAGAAGAAAGAAAGAAAAAAGAGGACACTGATGAATACATCCACAAAACAGAAATAGACTCACAGACATAGTAAAGAATCTTATGGTTACCAAAGGAAAGGGGGTGGGAAGGGGTAAATTTGGGAGTTTGAGATTTGTACATGTTAACCACTATATATAAAAATAGATAAAAACCAGATTTCTTCTGTATAGCATAGGGAACTATATTCAATATCTTGTAATAACTTTTAATGAAAAAGAATATGAAAACAAATATATGTGTATACACACACACACACACACACACACACACACACACACACACACACACGACTGGGATATTATGCTGTATGCCAGAAATTGACACATTGTAACAGACTATACTCAGTAAGAAAAACAAAACAAAACAAAACAAAACAAGAACTGAAAATAGAGTTACCATATGATCCAGCAATTCCACTCCTGGGTATATATCCAGAGGAAACTCTAATTTGAAAAGATACATGTATCCCAATGTTCACAGCAACACTTATAGCCAAGACATGGAAGCAATCTAAATGCCCATCTCTCCATCAATAGGTGATTGGATAAAAAGTTGTTTTTTATATGTATTTATGTGTAATAAACACACACACACACACACACACACACACACACACACACACACACACACACACGAATACTACTCAGGCACAAAAAAGAATAAAATGCCATTTGTAGCAACATGGATGGACATGGAGATTGTCATACTAAGTGAAGTAAGTCGGAAAAAGAGAGAGAGAAAAAAATTATCACTTTTATGTGCAATCTAAAAAAAAGACATAAATGAACTTACTTACAAAATAGACTCACAGGCATAGAAAACAAACTTATGGTTACCAGGGGGAAAGGGTGAGGGACAGAAAGATAAATTGGGAGTTCGGAATTTGTAGATGCTACTATATATAAAATAGATAAACAAGTTTAAACTGTATAGCAGAGGGAACTCTATTCGATATCTTGTAATAGCCTATAATGAAAAGGAATATATATCTGTATATGTATAACTCAATCACTATGCTATACACGAGAAATTAATACAACATTGTAAACCAACTACACTTCAATAAAAGAAAAAAAAAAGAAACTTAAAAAAATATGAAACACAGTTACCCAACATATGTGGGATTATAAGGTGACAAGAAATAAAATTTTGTTAAGCCACTGGAAAACATAATTAAATTAGGAAGCATTTATATACATATATAATGAAATGTTTATAATCCTGCCATGAGTTAGATTTTTCCATGTCATTATTGCATGAGTCTTATCCTTAGGAATCACACGAATGTTATAAATTGGATGGTCTGTTAGCACAACACATGGATGTTTTATTCCTGCCTAGACCCCCATTAGTGTTAATAGGGAAAAGAGGACAACAGATGGACTTAAGGCAGCCATTAGAAGGCTCTAACACTGTGCCATAGTTGGTCGTGATTACATCAAACTTTATACAAATTTGCTTTCTGATGACTACCAAGAGCCTCTAAAAAGTGTGTTGCTGTTGCATTCATGCATCATTTGCTGCCTACAGTTTAAGAAAATTAGCATCTGTCAACTGCATTATTCAGCTGCACAGGGTGGAAATGAATGGATAATGCCATTCCCAATTTGTTGTCTGAGAGGTGAGCTTGCCTAGCAATCTGGCAGTGAGATTTTTATACTGAATCAAGCTTGTTGTTACACCTGAAACTCTGACCCGCTCTGTGTTCTTTGGAAACACATTTCCAAAATTCCAATATGCTTATTAAATCATTTCTTAGGTATTGTCTACTGACATAACTAGAATTTAGAGGTAATAAATACAGGTCCATCTTACAGCTGAAATCTGTTAGCCAGAGTGATAGGAGAACTTCTCAGGCTCCAACCACAGAGGTAGGGGTTATCTAAATTTTACTGGTTACTATTACTGTTTTGGTCATAGATTCTTTACTTAACAGACTGAGTAGGAAGATCTGCAGCCTTTTAAGGTTATAGGTAAAAATAAGCAGATTACTAAACCTGGACTCAGGCTATGCCTTGGTTCTATCTAGACTACATATGGTCTCTTTCCTGCAATGTATTTTCCTTTATTTCCATCCTGAATTCCAAAAAACAAGAAGACTTCCATAAATGCATGTCTTCAAACATAATATACCTGCTTCCAAAGCACCCCAAAGCTTGAAGTATCCCTCTGAAGCAGGAAAATATCAGGTCAGCAATAATTTCAGCAGAACAGCTATGTAAAGAATTAAATATAGCCTCTGGAGACCTACTTTGTCGTCAGAGAGTTATAGTACCTGACTAGATTTAAAAGCTTGCAGTGCCAAAGTTCCATAACACCTGAACTGCAACAGAGATTTAGCAGTCAGTCCACGGTCTCACATTTTGGGTGATTTCTCTTGGATTACAAACAGGACATCAAAGGGAAAATAAGACCCAGGAACTACATGACCAAGCAGTCTTTAGAAGTGGCTTCTGGTGCTCAGTTTACATGAGAACTCTGGAAAAGTTTGTTTATTCCTTTAAGGTACCCACCTAGCAGAAGGTGGCCCACGTGTTGCTCCTAAGGGTTGTGGTGAGGCAGGGGAGCCACAGAAGGGAGGGTAGGAGAACGGGGCAGAGGCAAGGGGCTGGGGACAAAAAGGACAATGGGGAGCTGGCACTGTGCTGATGCTATGAGCGGGCAGATGGGGCTACACACTCACATCACTCATCCGATAGCTTTCCCTTTGGGCCTCCAGGCTGCCGCTGTCCTGAGCATCTACTGAAGCTCTCAGAGTAGCCCCCGGAAAGCTCCCATCTACCACTAAAGTGGGAAGAGGGCCATTCCCACCACTTTTCCCTCCCCACTGCCTACTAAAACCTCCCTCACTTAATTCCACGTTTGGGTGTCTACACAAGAGAACTGAAAGCAGGGACTCAAAACAGGTATTTGTACCCATGTTCATAGCAGCATTATGGAAAACAAACTTATGGTTACCAGGGAGGGAAGCGGTGGGAAGGGATAAATTGGGAGTTTGAGATTTGCAGATACTAACTAGTATATATAAAATAGATAAACAACAAGTTTATACTGTATAGCACAGGGAACTATAGTCAATATCTTATAGTAACTTATGGTTAAAAAGAATATGAAAATGAATATATATATGTTCATGTATAACTGAAATATTGTGCTGTACACCAGAAATTGACACAACATTGTAGACTGACTATACTTCAATTGAAATATATATATATATATATATATATATATATATATATATATATATATATATATATATAAAACAATAGCCTAAAGGTGAAAACAACACTAATGTCCATTGATGGATGAATGGATAAACAAAATGTGGTGTATACAAACAATGGTGTAGGACTCAGCCTTTCAAAGGAAGGAAACTGACACATGCTACACATGTGTGAACACGTGCTACACATGGATGAACCCTGAAGACAGGCTAAATGAAATAAGCCAGACACAAACGGACACATTTATATGACTCCACTTATATGAGGTTCCTGGAATAGTCAGGTTCATTGAGACAGCAAGTGTAACAGTGGTTACTGGGGGGCTGGGGGGAAGTGGGGGAATGAGGCATTATTGTTTAATGGTTAGAGTTTCAGTTTGAGGTGGTGAAAAAGTTCTTGAGGTGGATAATGGGGATTGTCACACAACAATATGAAAGTGCTAAATGCCACTGAATTGTATAATTAAAAATGATTAAAACAGAAAATTTTGTTATGGATATTTTAACACATACACAGGTATACACACACACACACACACACACACACACACACACACACACACACACAATTACCCTCCCTTGCTTAGCCAAAACCACTGCACCTTCCACAGGAAAAAATGAGGGAGTTCCTTTTATTGTCCAAAAGAAGGTATCCACAGTGAACTACAACAGCACCTGCTTTCACAAGTTACGCTTAAATTATACTTCAGCCCTGAGTCATTTGTGAGTCAGAGGAACTGAGTTTTTCAAGAACCCTCAAACTTTTGGAATGGAGAAAGCCTGAAGACCGTGCTAAGTCACTGGCTGGATCTGGGCAGAATCCATGAGTCAGCAGCCATCACCCTAACCTGTACTCCATCATCGAGCTTTTTCTCTCGCACACCCCACCGCTCAGCCCTCAACAACAGGTGCCACATCACAGGGACCGCCATGCTCATGGGCTGAGAGCACCTCCCTTTGCTCATCTCAGCTGTGCTGCTATGACGCAGAGACATGTTCCTTTCACCTTCTCTCTCACACGGGTGGCTGATTTCCAATTTCCTGTCCCCACTGCCAAAGAATAACTATACTTAGACAGGATTGACAGTACAGCTAAATCATTCTTCTTAATGGCATAAATAAATATAATTTGAGAAACCAACAGACTTGTGACCAGGGACTACTGAAGTTCACTGACTCCAGTATTGAGCTGCTATTCTAGCCTTAAAAAAATGGGGAAAAAAAAAGTGGTGCATGTTGACTCACACAAGTAAAGTCCAATGCATAGGCTTGACCCCAAGTCCTTGAAGACATCACTGTCTACTAGCTAGGGATCTCCCCCCATTGACAGGAAACTGAGAGCTGAATGGAGAGAGGATGCGTGTCTTTGAGGAGATGGGCTGTCACTACGAGCATGGTGACGCCAGTGGGATATCAAGGTCTGAATCAGAGTAATCGCCCAATGCAGCAGTCTCCAAATTTATGTTTTGCTACTAGCCTCAAATCCACCAGAGAGGCCCAATTTCACTTCTTAGACTATTATCATCAGCATTCTGTATTTAACACAGAATGGCGAGACAATACTACCAACCACAACACTAGCAACCACAAGGACCTAGTGACAAAGTTAGGGGGATGCTTTAAAGGGAAGCTTGTAGCCAGCAGATAGCAGATGGTAAGAGTTTAGGGCAAGCCTAGACTGACTGGGTCCATGAGAAGCAGTTCAAGGAGTCTTGCGAGCCCATTCCATACTATGAGCCAGGGACTATGGGAAGATGACACACGCCTGCCTACAACACAGGAATCAAAGCCCGTGAACAAACCTCAGGTTATGCAGAGCATCTCAAGCTGCGGCTGCCACTGTCAGCTGCAGCTTTACATCAAAAGTAACTTTCAGAGTGGACAATGCGACCAGATGACTCAAAGGTACAGCGGCCTTTTCACCCTCTGTCACAGACAGCCACCCTGTTACTCTTGCCACTGTATGACAGAAGGACAGAAACGCCAACACACAGTCTGTGTTTAAATGGAGACAGTTCAACTCTACACTCCCAGAGAAATCTATGTGGCCTTTCCTCTCTTTTCCCTTAACTTGTTCTTAAAGAAGAAATATTCTTCTTATCTAGCAAGATTACCAAATTCTAATAAAGGGAGGTATGAGGATCATCTGAGTTGATACATGATACAGAGCTTAGTAAGCTTCAATCTTTCTGTTATTTTAAGTATTCACACTGCTGCCTTTCGGCGTGCCAACCCCCAGAAAATTCTCCCATTGTGCAATGAGACTCAGCCCTGGCCAGCAACTCCCGGATGCAGCTAGACCACCAAGGGAGTCTCCGTTCAGTTGGTGACTGTCTGGATTTAAAATTTTTATCCAAAGATACATAATGGTTTGGCTCTAAGCTCTCTGTACAGACCAAAGGCTAATGTGACAACTTAACATTGATTTTTAAAGAAGTATGAAATAGAGCTACTCTAATGAGCATATGATAACAAGAATCTGACTGCTAAGCAGCACTGCGGGAAATGTCCTGAGGGCACCCAGGAGCTGGGTGGGGATGCTGTCTAAGCGATGCTGGGCATAGGTCAGAGTTAACATCTGCAATCTGGCCTCCCTCCATCCTCGTATTGAAATATAATTCAGCGGAATGAATTGCCAGACATGTCTAACCCCCCTGGGAAATGACAGATATTGATGAATGCTGTTGGGAAGATATATGGAAGGAAACGGCAAATAAATAGAACCATTTTTTCTCAGAGTCATTTTGTAAATGTGTGGAGCAGCTGTTAAACTACTTGTCAGCTCCTCATCCTCTCTTCCTTTCTCCTTCCTCACCCCCATCTGCATTCTCTACACCTTTCTATAACCTCCCCGAGGACCAGTATCTTGCCCTCTTCAAAATGATAAAGGAGTAAGAGCCATCTCCTCCTCCCTCGTCATACTCTGACTGCTCAAGCCACTTATGCCAATCCTTTCCAAAATTGCATTCCATCCAAACACGTTTGCTGCCATCTCTGGATCCTGGAAAGACAGGTGACCCTTGAACAACATAGATTTGAACTGCACAGGTCCACTTACTCACGGATTTTTTTCAGTAGTAAATACTGCAGTACTACACCATACACAAATGATTCAATCTGCAGGGTGGAACCACGGATACAAAGGAAACACAAATGCAAAGGCACTGTGCACAGGGAGGGCTCGCTGTAAGTTATACATGGATTTGGGACTGGAGGGTGGGTATCCCAAACCTCCACACTGTTCTAGGGGCAACTGTCCAATTTTGAAGTCATGAAATGAAACTGTTGAATTCAAGTCTATTACCATTTGGTCCCTGTCACGATGTTCAAATCCACAAATCAAAGCCTGACTATTACCGTGTAGCAGCTGTGTGACCTTGTTAACATCTTAAACCTCAGTTTCCCATAAATGTTCTGTAAAACGAGAGGACTGACCAACATCCTGGGGTGACTGTGAGGACTACTTTAGAATATCAACAGAGAGCCTGTCATACCATCTGGCAAACAGAAGATCTGCAAAAGCAATGACTAATTATCCCGTCTACTGTCCGCTGCTGAACAACTCTTCCTGGCAAGGGCACTCCTCCTTGGTGTCATCCTTGGACTGGATCAGATGCTCTCCAGTTTGGGGTCCTTTGGGGTAAGTGGTTCTCATTCCATTCACTAAGTGGACTCAGCAGCACAGAGTGGGAAGCCAGTCAGATAGGGGATTGCACCCTGCTCTCACCACTTATTAGCTGGGGAACCCTGGATAAATTACTTTGCTTCTCTGGGTTTTCATGTCTAGATCTCTAGGAATGATAGTAGGTAACACATGCCAACTGCCCACCACAACACGGAACACAGTTTGTGTTCAGTAGTAGCTCAGGTCTCCTCCAGGCTGCTTTACCCGTCTTGGCGTCACTGGCATTGAATCCACAACCAGGGGTGGTACTAGCCTTACTTTCCCCCATCAACCACCTGCTTCTACGGAGCTGCATGTGTGTAGAGCGCCATTTATCTCTGTACCCAATATGCTCTTCTACATGTAAACTGCGTCACCTGGGACCGTATCTCATCTGTCTTTGTGGCCCCACGTCACACCCCGCACACAGAACCGACTAAACCTTTACAGGGTCACACCCTTAAGTCTGTGTATATTTACTCACTCTCTTCTCTCTCATTTATATTTCTCCCAAGGTTCAAATTGTTCCTTTATTATTTAGTTCCCCATTGCCTAGAATATTCAAATGTGGTTCAGTTGTTTGTTTTGTAACAATAACAGTGATGAAAAGGACTCAGCAGCCTTAAATTTGATGCAGAGAACATCGTGTCACTTTTACTGGCTTTGATTTTCTCTTCTGAAAGCTGTCTCCAAAAGAGTCCAACACCTCCACAAAACACTTTGTATTTTCAAGCCAAACTGATTAACCTCAATACATGTGAGGACAATTTGTACTTAGGATGTTACTTTTTAGAGAAATTATGAATCCTACTCAATACTATTCTTTCGCACACTAAGATGTTTTGATTGACATACCCAAATGTCACTGGCAGCCCTGAGATGCTAAGCATTTCTGACAACTGCCCTACATCTAAACAGTTACCGCAGAGGCCAAGGAGGAATCGGGACCAGGAATTTTACAAGAGAAACAAAAAGAACAAAGGCAGCCACAAGGGCATAAAATAAACTCCATATGACAATCTAAGCAGAAATTTCCAGACAAGTACCATTTTCCTAACAGGTTCTCTATTTTTACAAAGAAACCTCTATATACAATCTAATTCTGATAGCAGTATAGTTCCACATACATTGCTTTAGAACAGTTTCTAGTTCCATGCTGGTGTTTGTATTCCAAATAGATTTAAAATTTTTCCTCCTCAATGGCTACGTATGGTCCCGGAAGAATCTCACATTTCTGTACTAAATGTTTGTTGATACTGATTAATGAATAAGCCGAAAATCTAGAACACGATTATAAAATTTTTTTTCAAAAACATCACATAAATCTTCAGCGCCTCCAAATGCCGTTTTGTCAGTGTCTTCTTTCTGGGGTGGAGGTTCTCCATCAGGGACCATAAAACCTGCTGCCTTCTTCCCTTACTAGGAAAGTTAACGTCCATTCTAGCTGGTTTAAAAGCAATAGGATCTAGGAACCACTGTTATCCAAACTGCAACCCTGTGCCCTGAATTAAATTCTAACGAATCCTAAGTGCACTGCAAAATTTAACACTGCCCTTGTTTTTACCATGAGGAAAATTTAAGCCAAGATTAGCATCATGATTGCCTCAAGCACTGCTCGGAAATTAATGACCAGTGTAGGGCTGGAATTCAACCTTTCCATGTCTGGTCTAAAATATAGCCCCTGACTTCTTCTGAAAGCTCAGATGTCATTAAGTAGCCTTGAACTCCAAGGTCAGTGCCACATGTCTTAAAGTAACAGCATCACTAGGCTACTTACCCACTCCTCTTTAGGGAATTCAGCCATGCTTATGGGACAATCAGTGCTCTGGTGCTCAGGTAGGGGATCTGGCTGTTCCAGTCATCCTCCAAATAGTCATCTCTCAAGATCAAGAGCCTGATCATCTTCCAGCCATTCCATTAAATGCATTTAACCTCCTATTATTTGAATCCACAGAGAGCACTGTGACTGTCAAAAGAGTGGCAGTGGGGCACATACACGCAGACTTTCACACATTAAAGAATATATCATATATCAGATCTGCTTATGGTTGTCCAGAAAGTTGGTCCTGTCTCCAAGAAGACTGCAGGTAAAGTTAAAGGTGGAAGGGTTCATAAGAAAAGAATAGTGTACTAATACCTAGGTGTAAGATCTCTAGGCCCTTGCCCCTCACACCATGCATGTACCTATGAGAAACATGTCTGTGAAGGCCTCGGTATACAACCCTTCCTGCAGCTACCGATAGACTTGCCAGATTTCACAAATTAAAATACAAGATGCCTAAACAAACTGGAATTCAAGTAAATATGAATATGTATACCCCAAATATCACAATGGACATATGTATGCCAAATATTATTACTTGTCTCTCTGAAATTAAACTTTAATGGAGGGTCATGCGTTTCATATGGAGACTCCATGTACTGAGCACTTAGGAGGGCCAATGCAGGAGGTTTTGCTTTGAGGATACAAGGAAGAGTTCCTTGAGGAATTTATAAAGCAGTAAAAGGGATGATAGGTCCACAAATAATAGAGTTAAAAGTGACCCATCCTGGAAGAGGAGAGACAAGTACGGTGGTGGCAGGGAGGAAAGAATCAAGTATGGCTGTGGAAGAATCAGCACAAGTGATGTGATGGGGTTCGAGACGGAATGTGAATGCGGTAAAGGATCACAAGCTTCATTTCCCTGTTTTACACACCTAAGAATGGGGATCTTATTGCTCTGGGTTTGTGCACACATCATCTTCCATTATTTTTCTATTATTTATATACACCAGGGCAGCCAAACACTAGCTAGATGGAGTAAAAACAAAACAAAACAAAAAAATGCTTTGCACTGAGATTCCTAGCAAACAAAGCAAAGATAGAAAGATAGCTCTCATTACTCAACAAAAGAAAGAATTGAAATTTATCGGACCAAGCTAATGTCTTTTCCTTCGTTTGGAGCTCAGAGAAATTTGTTTCAGGGGTTTTAACAAAAGGGCAGTGACACACATAATTGTCACTGGCATCTACAGTAATGTAGGGCAAAGATGCAGGCGCATCCTACATTATGGAGCACAAAATAAAAACCAAGGGAAATAAAAATCAATGCTGTGTGTGCATGTATACACATGAAAGTCCACATGTGTACTTAACATACATACACGCCTCTCCTTTACAGGGACTTGGAAGCTGGGAGTGAAGTTACCTTATGCAAAATTCTTGAGGCCTAATTTGGTGCAATGTCAATAATTTACAGTGGTCATGACTCAACCTGTGTTCTTACTCAGAAAAAGGGAAACAGACATTTAAATGGTATTATTCTCTTTTTTCCTAAGTTTTACCCCCCAGTGATCAAGTCAGCTCTGAGTTAAAACCAAAGAGGAGGCCTACCCTCACCTCTCCCTCCAGGCCCTAGTGGGATGCAGAGACCTAAGACAGTCAGAGAAGAGAGAAATGATCCGGCAAGGCAGACACAAGAAAATAAATCTAGCCCTGACAATAGGCACTGATTAAGTACTTGAATGACAATGGAACGTGACAGTGACAAACGCAGGCTACCACCACCAGAGTTGTCCATAGATCAGAAACACTAATTTTTGCCCATCTTTAAACTTTCCCATAGGTGGCATTTGCATTTCTTCACCTACTCGTCTTACTGTGGAGTTGACAAAGAGTCAGCTTCATTTTCAGTTTCCATCCAGGAAGTTTAAAAAACCCTCTACATTCCTGATCTTTGATTAGCCACTGAAAATGAGTTTTAAGTAAGAGATGGATGGCCTGGTGTGCTCAGTTTCAGAAGACAGGACATCACTGTCAGGTTCCTCCAGGGAAGGAAGGGGCTTCCTCACTCAGTGGTAGACAGCATCTATGTGTGAAGGGAGAAAATGAGAGGAAACCAAGGAAAACTAGTCTTTGCAAAGACTTCTATCGCTCGTCTTGGTAGCTCAAAGTATTTACTACTCAAGCTTGAAGGGACCTTGAGAGTGTCTGATCCAATATACTTATTTTACAAATGAGGAAATTGAGAACCAGAAACAAAGGCGTAACTACTTAGCAGTTGACTTGGGACTGCACCTCAAATCCCCATTTCAGGTCCTTCTCATTACACCTTGAAAAATCAGTACAGGAGATGTCAAGATGCTTTCCCCACCCAGACAAGTCACTTGCTTTCCATCTTTAAAAACCCATTCAGCGTAACTCAGGTATTCCATTCTCCTGTTCCACGTCTCCCCGAGTCACTACGGCATTACACTCCACTACCATGCCTGTGTTGTCCAGAGGATTTATGTGTGGTCCAAATGACTGATCCCAGCACATGAGCAGTTAGCACCTCACATGCACCACTATGCAATTGCCCTGCAGTTTGACCGTGTATAAGCAAGTGTTACCAGAAGAGCCAGCTGCCTACCTACATTCAACTTCATACATGGGTTCCAGTGTGACGTGAAATGAGCACTCACCAGCTTCCTTGCCTTCCCCAACCTAACCTCCCCCTCCCCAATAACCGTGGGTGCTGTATGTGGGATTTAACAGTCAGTACTAATTTTCTATTACTTAAATTCATGTTTCATATTCTTAACTATAATAGAGTCAATTCAACTTTTGTGGCTTATCAAACACACTGAAGAATCACAGGGATCTAAAACTGCTTCATCTCTTACAGATGATACATCTAAGAAACTGCGAATCACAAGCATAAGCTTGGAGTCAGCACTTTTCAGAACCTCCAAGTACACAACGCACAAAGGAAAACCACGCCCAGTCGTGTCCAGGCCTTAGCCCATGCTACCAGAAAGAAACAGACTTTCAGGGAAGTACTAAAAATACAGCCAAGGGGAAAAGAAAATAAAAAGAAATGCTTTAAAAAAAAACAACCCTGAAATCAATTTTCTATTCTAAAGGGAATTTTAAGAATCAACAAGTTAAATTTTTGATGTATGGATTCAATAAGTTCATTTTTCTCTCAGAAATAACCAAAGTCCATTATTCATGAATCACACTAGAACACAAGAAATAAGGGGTGGAGAGAGAATTGGGGAAGAGATAGGGAGAGGGAGAAAAAGTGCTTTGGGGATCCTAAAATTCACATATCTTTGGTTTGATTCTGTTAAGTTTCTTCATTAGCCTAATTGGTATGAAGAACTTCCGTATATAAAACGTATTTAGATATCTACAATCTTTAAAATAACCCCAGTAAAAACTTTAAATGGCCACTAGACCCTCTCTTCTTTGGTGTACTTTGAAGAATTTCAGTCACTGGGTTTGATCACATCCAGCACACCCAGCCCAAGACCAAGATGGCCACCTTATTTTGCAGGCGATAATGGTATAGCTGTATCTCAGGAAGCAACTCAGCTTCCTACCCCAGCAGTCTCAGGATTCTATATCACAGTGATTTAAGGCCCAAGTTACCTTTTGCTTTGTAGAAGGCACATCAAGAAACTTAAGAGAAATTGGGTCTTCTAGCAATAACATCTTCTTAATTAATGCTCAGGGCTAATTTTTAAGTCCTTCAAACTCGATCTGGTACAGAATTGTAAAACAGATTTCTGAAGAACCAGATTTCCTAACCTAACAGGCCCCCAGCCCACTCTGGAGCTCATGCACACATCAAAGCCAACAGCCCAGTCTCTCACCTGGCTCTTGGTGTAAGAGCAACATCTGATTCTCCCAGTCCTTGCTTATTCAGACTCTTTCCTTAATTCTCCTATCATGTCTTCCATCACCTCTTAGATGGTTTTGTTGGTGTAAAATGTCTGAAGAAGAGAACACAGCTTCTTGTAGGACTCTGCAGCCTGGCTCTGAACAAGGTGGCAATTTCCAAGCAGCATGTGACCTGGAGCCTGGGAACTACCATGTGAGGATCATCCTGTTTGATGGAGCAATGACTCCTGGGTAGACCACCTGCAGAGGGGCTGAGCTTCCAGCAGAAGGCTCCCTGACAGGGAGCCACTGGGAGGCAGCATCTGTCAAAGGAACCAGCAAACAGCACGTGCTCCATGATGGCAGTCTCACAAGGTCTTCCTACCCTGACAAGGAGATACAGCAAACATAAAACACGCCGACACTGCCATTTTCTAATTAGAACCCCTCGGCAGCAAACAAAATATCCAGACATAAACTGACACAGGAGCAGTGAAGAGGGCAAATGGTTTTAAAGGCTACTTAAAACCATGCCCTCGCACCAGAGAAAAGATGCTCGTGGACTTGCCTCTTGATTATTGGCGACTCAGAAAAATAGGTGGAGACACCCTCCAGCTTCATAAACCATTGGTGATCAACTTCAGTTTTACAAGCTCTAAAATGGAACACTAACCCAAGAATTCCTGCCCTCGGTCATTTGCTTCCAGCATAGAGAATTTATCAGCACTGAGCAATAATAGTAAAACAAATAGAAGCAGGATGTTTTTAAGTCAGTAAAAACCTTAAGTGCGAATTATCTGGGGTTTTTTTCCTGTTGGCCAGGAGCCAAGAACCCAAAATGAGAGCATCACAAGTGCACCGTTCCTAACAACTGTAAAGACCTTCGCCCTTTAAAAGTTTCAAAACTTGCCAGATTTCAAAATATTAACATTTCGGTCATCCTTCATGGGTTGGTTAAGTCCACTGCTCAGTCCACAACCCCACCACACACCCAGGCCCCACTTCCAAGCTCCCACGGGCTCTGGCTCTATCTCTGAAGAATCCCACTTTGTGCACCAAAACTCCCCTTACCCTTGGACAACTCAGCTCCACCCTCCCCACGGCTATCTTGAGTGACCCTGGACCAGGCCCCTCTGCTACGTTCTGTGGAGCTACTGTTCCCAGTACACACATTTCCCTGGTGCCTTAACCTTTCCCTCAGACATGTACACTGACTTTCAGTTCATGATCTCAGACCTTAAATGGGCTCCCAATGCTTCCAAGAAATCCTACTACATTTATAGCTCCTCTTCCTGGTCTCTGAGATCATTTCAGACTTCCTTCCCTATTCAACTCCCATAATAACCCTCCCGACCCCCTCCCTGGATATTTCATAATGCATTGAGAAAAGTGAAGCCTCTAAATCTATTAAACTACCTGCTTTTTATTAAAAGAAAATGTATTAAAATACATGACCTGAAAGGCAACATCTTAAAATTAAACTTTTTATTTTGAAGTAACGGTAGGTTCACATGCAGCTGTGAGAAATACTACAGAGAGACCCCACGTGGCCTTTATCCAGGGTCCTACAATGGTAACATCCTACAAAACTATGATGTAGTCACAACCAGGATAATGACATGGATACAATCATGTATCCTTCATGAATCCAACATGAATCCCTCATGTTGCCCAAGTAGAGCCACACCTACTTCCCTCCCATCTCCAACCTCTTTAAGCCCTAACAACCACTAATCAGTTCCCTACTTCCATAATTGTGTCATTTCAAGAATGTTACACAGAAAGGAAATGACACAGCAGGTAACCACTTGGTTTTTCTTCACTCGGAATTTTCTAGAGATTCACCCAGGTTGCTCCTAACCCCGTGCACTCCAGCTTGTCTACATTTCACCACCCTCTGTGAGGTTTCCAGAGACTACACTGTTGAACTCAAATACAATTTCTTGTCCTTATCTTATTCTCTCAGAGGCTAATCCTTTCCTTCTCAAAACTACGATGCTCTGCTTCTGTCAATGCACAGTCCTTCTCAATGTTCCTACTTACCGTCTCAAAGGCATTTCAGACCTAACATACTGAAAACCGAATTAATCATATCCTATTTCTTTATTAAAACTTATTTCTCAGTCTCCCCTGACTTCATAAGTGCCATGTTTTCCCTGCCTTTTATGTAGTTGGACTCAGAGTCAAGAGCCCAGCAGGGACCGAGGGCTCCCCCAGCGCCAGCACCAGCCTTGAATTCAGCTGTGACCATGTGGTGGTATCTTGCCAAAAGAATGGGAATAGAAACGAAGTGTGTCTCTTCCAGTATGGGACTTTTAGGAAGTCAGAAAGGTTCTTCTCTTTCTTTCCACTTCCAGCAGCTGGAGGCAGAGTATCTTGAGGCCACAGAGAAAGAATCAAAGCAGAAGGTGGAAGAAATGTGGGTCCCTAACTCACCAGGAGGGAAGGACCTCTCTGCTAACCCAAACACTTACATTAGCTAGAAATATATGGCTATTGTGTTCAGCCACAGATATTTTTTGGTTTGCTTGTTATAGCATGTGGTGTTACTCTAATACACACCATTTTTACCTAGGCATTCCTTTGATGATATTACAAACACAAAGAAACCTAGAGCATATAGAAGAGTATTTAGGTGAAATATTTACTAAATGCCAAGGCTACCTATAAAATATTTATATTTTCTGTAAATTTGCTTTAATCTAAATTCTGTCCAATGTGCCCACTAAGCTAAAGAGAACTTTAGGATGAGAAACTCATTAAACTCTACACAGCTCTCAAACTTGATACCCTTCAACTTAATTTTAAAGGAAAGAGTATTTTCTGGAACTGCATAGTTTGTTTTGCCTTTCCCTCTTTAAGTAAAATCATTCTGAAATGCCTTTTTATTTGTATTTTCAGATGTTATACAAAACTGATTTCCATAATCCAAGAAGGAAAAAAATCTCTCATTTTTTCCCCAGATAGAATACCATCATTCTAACAGTTTCAGAAGTTCTAATTTATACTGTCTACAAAGCCGACTTCTGATTATGATGTGCAAGTGATACACATACGAAGGTTCCTCTTAGTTTTACATTCCCAACAACCCAAATATGTTGTGAAAACAATCCTCTTCATATGGAAAGAAGCCTTCCTTTGTTTCCTGGCTGTTAGGGCTGTAACACGCAGACATCACAGCTGTGGAAGGCAGGACTAGGATTCAAGGCAATCATTTGCATATCAAGAAGCCAGGAGTCAAGATCCTGAGGTTCTGCCCTTCATTCTGCAGCTTCCTTGCTGTGAACTGTCAGCACATTACCACACAGTCATGCCCAGACTTAAGGGTCTGTATAATGATTCCAATAATGCATCTCTTCCTCATCAGGGGGCCCCAAAACTCAGTCAATGTTTACGTGTTGCTTCTGGTTGCCTATTTAGCAAGCTGCGAGCCATGAAGACATAAAACATCATCAGTCTCAAAAAAAGAAAAAAAAAAAAAGAGAGAGAGAAAAAAAATCCAGGCAGTGATAGGCATGGTAAACTCGAGGTCGTTGTTTCAATGCCAGACCTGCATAAAAGGTTCTGGTTGTTTTTCCCCTCTGATCTAATAATCTTAGTGATTCAAAACTTTAGTTAGGGAAGAAAATACCAAAAGTCCAATCAAGGGTGACTATGCATGGTAGAATTATAGGCTTACAGTTTCTCCTTTATGGTGCTCTGTATTTACTAAATTGTCACATTAAACACACATTACTTTCATAATTGAAAAACAGGTAAACATAAATATTTTCATTGTAAGAGACTGCATTTAAAGAGGAGAAAGACTGACCACCTTAGATGAAATTATTGGTGCTAATTCCTCACTTCCCTCCCAGGAGCATTATACACCTGCATTTTGCCAAGGTGTCATGGTGGGTGGAGCATGCTTCTGCCCCTTGACGCTGGGCTTGACCATGTGACTTTCTCTGGCCAATAGGAAGTTAGCAGACATGATGCCAGCAGAAGCTTGAAACCTGCCCGTGCATGTGGATGTGCACATGCTTGCTCCTGTCTTTTACGAGGAGGACATAATGCCTGGGGTAGCTGCTGGTCCAAGGAAGACGAGAGACATGTGGAGCAGACCTAGAACTAATCGCAACAGAGCCCAGGCTAAATCATCCAAAACCTGGCTGACCTGCAGCCAAGCGAGAAAGAAAAGGAATATGTACTGCTGTCTGACAGTGACATTTTTGTGGTTATAGAGCATTATTGTTGTCAACTGGTATACCACCTGATGCCACAAAAAACCTCAGAGGCAAAAAATAACTCATATATTGAATTGGAGTGTATAAAAGGGCCATACAGCATCCTTCTTCACATGCCCACTTATAAAGGGAACCAAGTCAAACATCATCCCAGTTGGAGAAAACTCCTTAGCCGACAGGAACTGTATTCCTCCCCTTTGTGAAATATATAATTAATTACAATTATGGTAAGTCCTATGAAGAGGTACTATGAGTCCATTCAACAATGAGATTTCACACTAAAAATATATGGTGAGCCATTTTCAATGTTTAAATGTATTTTTACATCATGATATTTAATGTTTATAATAGTTTTCCATTTTATGTGTATATCATAATATGTTTAATCAATATTCTTTTGCCAGATATCTAGATTTTAGATAATATGCAATTTTAATTATTATAAATGGTGCTGCTCTAAACTTTCCTGGAGTTAATTCTCTGCATATATTCAACTATTTCTTTGGGATGAAATCTGAGGAAAAGAATGGTTAAGTTAACAAATGCATGAACTTTAAAGTTCTTTTGGGGTAATTCTATGTATTTATTTATTTATTTTTAACAGAGGTACTAGGGATTGAACACAGGACCTCGTACATGCCAGGCACGCACTTCACCACCGAGCCATACCCTTCCCCTTACTAACGTTTTTAATATGTATTAACTGCCTAGTTTTACTTTACTTTTCTAATTAATGAAACAGGATCCCTACAGATGAGTCAGCCCCAGATATTAACTGAGCAAAAATTTTCCCACCTAGGATTCACTCCAATTAATCCTGCTGGAATTTACTGAAAACCTATTGGGTATCACCCATGCCAGGCACAGTGGAGAGCTTACAGCCTTGGACCCTGGAGCTATGACATCTGGTTTCAAATCTTGGCTCTGCTGTGTATGAGCACCATGATCTTGTGCAATTTACTCAACCTGTTTGTGCCTCAGTGTTCTAATCTATGAAATGGGGATAAGTGTGCCACCCTCCTAAGTGCACAGAGATGTTGGAAGGATTAAATCAGTCAATAAATGTAATTCCCTGAAAACCATGCCTGCCACATAGTAAGCTCTTCATGTTAGCTGTCATTATTATGAGGGACGAATAGATGAAAAGACCACAGATCTTCCTCTTAGAGAGCTAACAGTTTACTGAAACTTACCAAGGACAATTGGGTGGCAAAATTTTCATATTATAAATTAAGCCTTCACAAATTCTGTCTTAAAGCAAGCATAAAGTGGCTAAGGTGGTGGGGGGAGCTCTTGGATTAAAACAAAGTTAAGCAATAGGAAGGTGGCTGGCCTTCAAATTACAGAATTATCAGGCACAAACCACTGATGGAAAACCAGTTTGACTTAAGTTTAGCGACAAGGTCTATCTCAAGGGAAGAGCCTATGTGATTATTTATAGTTGCCTAAAACTATGGGAAACCATTTTGCTTAAAGATCAGAAATGATGCTGCTTCTCTCTCTGCTCCACCACCTGATGCTAGCACAGAGCCTGACACAACGTAGAAATTCGGTTGATAAGGGTTTCAAACTGATGTTCAGGAGCCCAAGTTACCCATCAACTGAAAAAACCCTCAGTTCAATTCGTTATGCACAGAATACTAATAGCCACCATCCCTAGGCTAGGTGCTTTGCATATGCTATTTCATTAAACCCTCGGTGAAGGTACGTACAAGGCCAATTAAGAATGTTTTCTTCAAATTCTGATATAACTTTCAAGTGCCTGCTTTTTAGAACAGGCTGACGTTCAAGAGATTTTTTAAAAGCTCTCCGAAAGGCTATTAAATATTTTTGAAAAGTATCTGACCAAAGATGTAATTACCTAAAATAACTGGGTATCAAGCCAAACTGCAAAGGCTAGACTTGCTAGAGCTGTTGAGATTTTCAAATGAGATTCAAGTCCAGCTTTATTTTTTTAAGCTGAAGTCCAAATTTCGTGTTTCAGGTCGTTTACCTGCATTGAGAGCTACACCTTTGCATTATGTTAAAGCGTTAAGCAAACTGCTTAAGCAAAAATTTGAGAGAACCATTGCTCCCCCCTCCAATTGGTCAAAACTAGTTTAGCCAAATTGAGTAACTTTCCTAAGTGAAATTAATAAGTAAGGGGGTAAACCTTTTAACTTGTAAGATTTAATTTCCCCACCTGAAAAACTAAGGGTTAGACTAAATCTTTAGGATCTCCCACTTAAAAAAGCAAACATTTTGCATCTATAGAAACGAAAGCAAAGAAAAATATCCTAATAACCAATAGAAGAGTATCAGTAGAGCTCAAGTGTGAACATTTGCCTTAAACTTAGTGAAGTGCAGAAATTTTTTTGATTTTTTTTTCACCCCTCAGCCTGAAATTAGATTCACCCTCCATCCCAGGAGTGTGCTACACTAGGTCACGTGTTCTAGGCTCCACTGATCACGGGACAGAAGCATTTCTGCTCCCCAAAATTCCACCTCCAAAAAGTCAAAATCTGTATTCTCCAACAAAAATGAAGAACTCAACGCATTTCCAGATCATTTATGAACTGGCAGAAAAGAATGACACGTGTAGAGAAAACTTTGCATGGGGGTTTGGAAAAACAACGAAGTTTCTTACAAAATATTTATATTTAGAGGAAAAAGCACTCAGAATGAAAAAAAAAAACCCAGAAATCTAACCTTCAGAGATATAAAATGAAGTTTAATAACCTGAAAATTTATATGGTGAGGTTTTTTTTTTAATGCTTTAAGTTATTTCAGTTTGGTTATCTTTCAAGTAAACAAAATTTATCTGTAGGTTTTCTGGATTTGAATTTTTTAAATTAATTTTAACAACATAGTTTAAAAATGAGTGAAAGAAAAAAGAAAATGAGTGAAAGATTTGAACAGGCACTTCACAAAAGGAGAAATACAAATGTACAATGAGTATCTGAAAAGACATTCGACATTATTTAGTCATCCAGAAAATACACATTAAATCCAGACTGTGATAGGACTATTTACCCATTAAAATGACTAGAATTAAAAAGACAGGCAATACCACAGGTTGGCAAGGATGCAGAGCAATTAGATTCCTTACCTGTTGCTGGTGGGAATGCAAAACGGTACCATTTTGAAGACTGGCAGTTTCTTATAAAGTTCAACATACACTACTGATACACGTGGATGAATCTTACACCGAGCAAAAGAAGCCAGACACCAAAAAGCACATACTCTATGATTCCATTAATACAAAATTCTTAAGCTGAACCTAATCTAGAGACAAAAAGCAGATTCATCACTGCCTGGGCCCAAGGAAAGGGCACAGGAATATTTTATACCCTGATTTTGGCGGTAGTTACACCAGTGTGTAAATTTGCCAAAACCCATCCGTGTGTACAGACACTGAGAGCGGATATGTTTTTATTATATGTAAATTACACCTCAGTAAAATTTACTAATAAAATCCTCAGTTTAACTGCTCTCTCTTGGATTAGATTTTACCGAATGGTCTGTGGAGGGGCAGGCACATTCTTAGAGGCTGGTTTTCACACGTGGAACTCCAGTGTTGCTGGGGACCTTTCTCCCGCTGTCCTTACCTATCCATGGGGGATTGGTTCTCTGGGAGACTAAAATTCATGATGCTCAAGTCCCTTATATAACATGGCACAGTATTTGTATATCAACTATGTACATCCTCCAGTATACTTTGTCACCTTTAAATTACTTATAAAACCTAAGACAATGTAAATGCTATGTAAATAGTTGCTGGCAGACTGCAAATTCAAGTTTTGCTTTAGGGAACTTCTGGAATTTTAAAAAATATTTTCCATCTGCTATTGGTTGAATCCGTGGATACGGAACCCATGGATACAGAGGACTGTACCATGTAGGTGAAATCCCCTCTCTGAAACAAGTCTCACTCACGCGACTCACCTGTCAGAGCACCTCCCAGGCTTCCCCGCCGCAGCTGTCTTCCATCCTCACTGAGCTGTTTTTTAAACTTCAGCGACTTTCCAGGACCAGAAGCTACATCTGGGTTGCTGCATTTCCGAAATGGCATGGGTGGAGGGGATAATATGTGGTCAAGCTGCAGAGAGAAGGACAGAGGTGTCACGTGCTGGGGACACTCTCAGCACGACCAGCATGCATGAGCCACCATTCACACCTTCTTCCTTCTTTTCCTTCTCCAAAACCCTCTCTCCTAACCCTGTTTTTAATTTGGCTACTTTCGAGACCTCAGAGTTCCACTGTTGAGTGTTCCATCTGAAAGATTATCTGGCTGGCTACAAAATCACCACTGCAGTGTTTTCAAGCTTCAGGTCACAACATATTAGTGGATCATAAGGTCAAGTTTAGTAAATTGTGACCAGTATTTTTTTAGTGCAATAGAAGAGAAATCACCAGAGTCCAATGAAGGAAGGAAAAGTATCATATCATGAAATGTTTAAGTTGTAAAGTTATGTGTATGTATCCTGAGTCACCATGTACAATACATCTTTCTGTGAGCCATCATCCCCCTAAAAAATGAAGACTATTGTTCTACAGATTCTCTAGAGAATCAATAGATCACTTCTTTAGTTGGTCACAAAAGAAAATTCACAAGATTTTGGTGCTCACAAATACACATAGGGAAGGGAAATCTCCGAGTACAATGCTTAATGGAAATTAATACATCCCTCTATCATTTTATAGCTTTTTAAAAGAAAGCATGTCACAAGAGCCAGAGAAACCAAAGTCACTTCAAAAGACAGTTTTCCACAAAAGAATCCCTCATGTCACAACACTTATTTTAAGATCTGTCCTGCTTTTATAAGAAAACCTTTCATACTGGAATAGGACCCTATCTTCTAAAATGTTCTTCTCCAAGTAAGTATATGTGCAGATGTCAGTGCCTAGATAGTTGTTAAAGACAAAAATATTCATTTGCACATGCATACACCAGACAGTTATTAAGAACAAAAAAGTACAAAAGATATTCACAGAAATTCCAACTGCCACAGAAAAGAGCCAACTTCATAGAAATTTTAAAAGCAAAAAAGAGTTGGGTGACACTGCTCAAAGCCAGACATTTTTTTAGGGATGCTTCCCTGAGATTTGTTTTGTTTTCCTGGGTAGAAAGATGGTCCTCTGGTTGTATTTGTCAGGATTTTCTCCGATTAAGACTCTCATGGATGTATTCATAGGAAGAAGAAATTCAGGATGAAGTCAGCCATTTGTCCGGCTATGCAAGGCAGCATGTTCAAAACCATGACACAAAAAGAAATGTGACCTTGCCTATGAGTAACTCCTCTCAAGACTGTTGAGATGAAATAGGCTTCATTGGCTCAGCTGTTCCATGATGTCAACTCTCCCACAAGCTCAACTGTGTTCATTAGTAACACAGAACAGCCGGATTTCAAGCACTTGTCAGTAAGTACCATCTGCAATTCACTGCCCATCAGTACTGCACTGTATTTCATCGCCACTTAGCTGTTTAGTGAGAGGTCCTCAAGAAGTTAGCAGTACGTCCACTCCAGGATCTGCCCTGATCAGCAGGGAAAAGGAATCCCAGATGGTATTTTTCGAAGTATTTGTTGAGGCTGCTGCTCATTACATCAGTGTCCTACTTAGGAGGGCATCCCAGGATGAACTTCTGTCTAGTTCTGCCCTTAAATGAATTGTAGCATGGGAACCCTGGACAGTGACACAGCAGATACTAGAAAACACAGAACCCAGCCAGGGGTCTAAATGCAGCCCCAACCATTACATAAAGTAGAGGTTAATTTTGCTTCCTGCTAGGCTCCATTTTATGTCCTTACCCTAGTTTTTTTTTTTTTTTCTTTTTTCTTTTTTCTGCCAATTTTTTGGGGGAAAATTTAAGAAAATGTGCCACAACAGACAAGTTGTGAGATTAATACAATGAACACCGTATTCCCTTTACCAGTGGTGCCACACCACTTCCACTCGCTTTCCTCTCTCTCTCCTTCTCTTTCCCCTGCAGTGAGAGTTAGCTGCAGACATTGCAGATTTTCACCCCTCAATACTTCAGCCTGCCTCTTCTAAGAACAAGGACATTCTCTTAAATTCTCCTGCTTGGTACTGTATGTGCTCTTAGGCGATGCCTCAAACCTTTTGTTACTGAGGTGAAGTATAAATACTAGGAGAAATAACATATCATGTAGATTTCATACTAAAAATTTGCTTTCACACTGAAAAGAAAACTTGCAGCCACAAGGTGGCAATGTGTCATAGATGTTCAACAAAATGCTCTGTAATCACTAGACTCCTGTAAATGCACCAGGAGCCCTTTGGAACAGCCAAGCAAGCTGGGGTCCTTTCCATTTAGTCATTTTTCTCTTAATTACTAGTGGCAGCTGCGTAAAACACAAATATTTATTGTTTAAGGTTCATCAGCTTCTGCTACTTATTTTCCACCTGAAGTTAAATTTTTCAGCGTGCGGAGTTATAATTAATTTCTTTGGCAAAGAGTGTTATATCACAAATTAACAGAGGGTGGAAAAACAAGCCGAGGAAAGATGATAATTCCTAAAGAGGCATTATGCAATTTCCTTACCTATTTCTGACAAAGCCACAAAAGACATGAAACAAACGTAGAAGAAAGAGAAGGAAATCCAGGAGAAGGTGTAAGAAAAGAAAAAAGAAAACACGTCAACACGTATAGAGTTGCAAGCTATTAGTCCATGAGCCAGAGTTTTTCATCAGAATCTCAGCCCCATGATGGGGGAGTATTATTTTAAATCTGGCAAAACCGAGGCAGTGAACTGTGAGGGCAGCAGATGCCACAATACATGCAGAACAGCCTAGCAGCACCGCGCTGTGTTCCCATTTTCCCAGGATCCCATTTTCTTCCTCACATCAAATCACACTCCCAACAGGGCTCTCTCTAAATAGATCATTTTTCCAAATTTGCTGTGTTGTCAGCGGCTCTACTTTTCTTTCTACAATTAGTCAAAGCTTCTCAAAATGTTCCACTGCAGCCTTGCCATTTATTTTTCATTTTTTGTCCTGATTCAAACACTCTTGATCCCTTTAAAAACATTTCATCAGACCCAGAGCTTCTGGCCAACAGTCAACATATCACTCTGGACATTGCCCTTTAAATGATTTCAGTTTAATGTTTTCCAATTTTTCCAAACTCCCAAAGACTCCATCCTACAAGGAACTCAACTAAAGACAGAGGTTGTCTCCACAACTTTTCACTCACGTTCAAGGGCTTCCAAGCCCGTGCTTCTTAGGACGTGCTACAGATACTTCTAACTTCCCTCCCTATGCAATCAGCGGGCTCCTAGAGAGCTAGACCCTGCTCCCTGGTCATGTAAACACACTCACCTAGCACGCTGTCAGCCACTAAGCATCCTGGATTGAAACACATTCTCCAGAAACAAGGCTTTACTTCATTCACCAACGGCAAACACTGATTTGTGGTGGATTTGCTCAAAACTTCCCACGTTTAGTTTTCTTAACCTCCTGTAGTTCCAAGAACCACAAAACAGTTTGAAGTACATTTGCATATTACTGTATTTAGAAGTCAGACAGACAGGGACCAAACGTACCTCTCCCAGGTAAGCAACGTCTCTTGCTAGCAGTGCATCACAGGAAATGGGTAAGCATCTTAGAGAACAAAAGGTGTACGCAACTACTGTAAGTCTGATGCAGATTTGGAGGAAGTTTCCAAACTCATTTGTTCTATAGAAATGCTAATCACTGGAATTCTACATCTTTTTTATTCCTTTTTTTTTTTCTTTGTCTTGCTTTGCTTCGGTTTCTTTGGAGGAGGGGAGGTCGGCAGTAATTAGGTTTATTTATTTATTTAATAGAGGTACTGGGGATTGAACCCAGAACCTCGTGCATGCTAAGCATGAGCTCTACCACTGAGCTATATACCGTCCTCCTATTTTCTATATTGATCTCATAGTTTGCTGTTTTACAAATACCAGGCTGAGTAAAACAGAAGAATCCACCACAATTATACTGTGGCTTCTGCCATCAGTGAAGATGAATTAAACGCAAATCATTTACAAGACTTGGCCTCATTTTGTTCAGTGTCTCTGCCATCCCCCCCCCCCACCACTATCTCCAAATGGACCATGAGTTTCTTCCTCTATGGCTTTATGTGTAGTTTCATCCGGCTCTTTCTAAAAAAGGCATGTTATGACTTTCGATGAACACAGAACTTGCAGCCTTCTTAACTGACAGTTTCTCCAACCGCGTCTCCAGGTACTTCCCTGCCCAAGCACACAAGTTCTGTCATTTATATTTCTTATAACCATTGTTACTTGGAAACAAATGGAAGATTTTTCTAACTTCAGTCAATGGCGACTCATTTCACCTAGCTTCTCAAGTCACAAGTCCTACACTTATTCTGAACCTCTTTCTTATTCCAAAGCCACTCAGCAAATCCTCTAACTCAACCTCCAAAACATATCCAGAACCCCATCACTTTGCCATTTCTACTGCTACCACTGCTGCCTCTGCCATCTGAGTCTCCCTTGTAATAGCCTCCCCCACCCCCTGCCCCCAATAGATCTCTCTGCTTCTGTCCTACTCTCAGCACAGCAGCAGGGACCCTTCTAAAACATACGCCAGGTGCTCCGTATCCTCTCCTTGGAGTCCTACCAGGACTTCCCCTTCCCCAGAACAAAATTCAAAGTCTTGACAATGCCCTACAAGGTCCTACCACCTCTACCCCACCTCTCTGATCCCAGCCCCTAGTACTCCACTCACTCTTGCCAGACCTCAGAAGCCCCCCATCTTCCCACCCCGGACCTGTACACCCATCACTTCCTCTACCTGGGACACACTCCAGATATTAGCTACCATCCCTGCCCCTCCCATCTTCCAGTTCCCTGTTCAAAGGCTACTCCTTGTCGGGGTGGGGGGTAGGGGAGGCTTTCTCTAACTGCCCTATGCAGAAGGGCATGCCCACCACTTTTTCCCCTTTCCTTTTTTTCTCCATAGTATCTATCACCGCATGACATGTGAGAGCGTTTGTATTTGTTTACTGTTCTTCTCCCACTAGAATGTAAGTTACATGAAATTACCTACTAGTCTGTTTTGTCCACTCTTTGTCTACTGCTCTACATAAAAAGCGCCCTGGAAATATTTGTTGAAAGAAAAAAAATGCAAATCTCTGTTATTTAGTTTTTTAAAAAACTAAAAAAATAAGACACATGCAATTAACGGTTTTTATTGTTGGAAAAAAATAGGATAACCTTATAATATTAAATGTTATTCAAGATGAAAATGCTAAAGGGAGTCTCTAGCCTTTTGACAAAGCTGAACACTTCACATATGAAAAACACCCTTAGGTTACAGCAAATGGCATCTTTTCAAAGAATCTTTTCTATATACCAAATAATATGCTAATTTTTAAATACTGCAACCTCTGAAGGTGATTCCTATATAATGAATTATTCGACCTTTAACTGTACCCTAACTAGCATAATCACTTCTGTCTATCAGTTCCTCTGTTTGGTAATTCCTCATTCATTCCTAAGATGTGGCATATGCATTTTAAAGACCCATCCAGAATGCATGTGCCCTAAGGCCAAAGTTCATTAGTTCAAAGGGATCACCAATGACATGGCATACACAATGGGGTCTCACAGTAAAGTCTTTTTGATGCTAAAAAAAGAGAAAGAGATGGACTAGTTAACATAGGATTATGAAGACATTGTTCACTTACTCTGCTTCTTGATATTAAATATTCTAAGAAATTGTAGATATGAAAATAAATGAATAATTGTAATACTGTATAGACTTTGCTTATAATCTTAATTAACTGCTGTATTGCCTTCATCCAAAAAAGAATCCAACTGGCAACCTGAATTGACTTAGACTGAAAAATCAGATTGTATTTACGTTTAAACCAAAGCCTTTAAACAAGATTTCAAAATTTGATAGAGTTTCAATAGTTAAGACAGTCATTATTGTCCTCAAACTAATTCCACAGTGGTTAGGAATGCCAAAGTTTACTATCCTAATTAAGACATTTAACTGTTTCTATGCCTGTTTCCTCATCTATAAAATGTTAGTAAGAATACTACCTGTCTCCTGAGATGGTCGTGAAAGTTAAAAGAACTCATACGTGCACGTAAAACAACACACGGAATGTAGTAAGTGCACAATAAATGTTAGCTGTGGTGGTTACTAACATCCCTGAGTAGAAGTTACCTCATGTGGAAACATCTCTGCATGTGTACTTCATCATCAACGGTTTGCAAGGAAGTTAAACTTGTTACACTTTTACTGAGTGGTCTTTTTTTTTTTCTTTTTGGCTCAAATGAGAAGTTGGTTTGAATGAACTGCTTTCAAATTATTTCAGGCTGTAATTCTCGTGCCGTGCTCCAGATCACAAATTCCTGGGGCTTGATCACCCATTGCTGTGGGGTTTTCAGTGTGCAGGAAGTGAGGAGCCTACTCCAGATTTGAATTCTCAGGCACAGAAGGCCAATGTCATGCTGCTTAACTCCTCCCCTGAAGTACGGAGCTCAGAGGTGGTGAGGATGCAGAGGGAGGGTGGCTGAAAAGGGTGTGACACAGCACTTGGCACACGCAAGCACTCAGTGAGTAGTAATGTTGGTGATAACTGTCACCACAGCTCAATTCACTTCTCCCCTTCTCTTAGCCTGTTGACTCACAAAGCATATGGCTCTTTGTTTACCTGGCCCTTCCAAGAGTTACCTCTCAGGCATCCTTACCTCTACTCTGCACAACTCAAAGAATAGAGTGAAAAGAATTCACTGTACATGCTCACCACTGCCTGAGGAACATGCAACCTCCCTTCCTCCCTTCCCAGCATCCTAAATCCAGCTATAGATTGAGTCAGACCCTGAGAGAGCTACCATCTTGGACCACATTTTACTGGGACCAATTGAATTGAATTTGCTAACAATCATTTTGGATTATGCCACCCAGAATGCATGCTTCCATGTAATGATTTTGTAAGAAACAGCCTCATATAAATCCTGCAACTCTTTTCTATAAACAGAAGGAAGGGCCTGTATTGAACATTCTCCTCCTTGTCAAGACTCATCTCTTTACAAAAACAGTAAGCAGCTGTGCACCAGGTATTCCTCTGGGGACAAAAGTGGACAAAACAGACAAAAATCCCCACCCACTAGGAGCTTCTTTCCAGCTGGGGCAACAGAATCTCAGAGAAAATGCTGTCAGTTCTCTGCACTAGGAACAGTTTGCCTCTGCTGGGTTATGGTCTGATTTTATCCTGGGAAGTCCATGAACCACATAACTAACCACGTTCCTCAAATGCAGCAGCTACAAATCACAGGGCAAAGCTTGCAGACCGTCACCAGCAAGTGTGGCCCATCCAGTCTCTATCAGGATTTCACAGACCTGGTAGCTGCAGTAACCTCACTGGATTTCACCTCACCCTCTGCTACAGACTGAATGTTTGTGTCCCCCCTGCCAATTCATATGTTGACTCCTAACCCCGAGAGTGACGGTATTTGGAGGTAGAGATTTGGGGAGGTGATTAGGTCACGAGGGGAGAGCCCTCCTGAATGGGATTAGTGCTTTTGCAGAAGACACCCCACAGACCTGCCTTGCCCCTTCCACCACATGAGGACACAGCCAGAAGAGGGGTGGCTATGAACCAGGAAGCGGGCTCTCACCAGACACCAAACCTACCAGTGGCTCGATCTTGGACTTCCAAGCCTCCAGAACTGGGAGAAATAAACTGTGTTTATAAGGCATTCAATCTATGACGTTTTGTTACAGTAGCTCAAGCTAAGACCCAGGTGGTCTCAAGTCATGGTGATCTTGCTGCCGAGGGGACATTTGGCCATGTCTGAAACCATTTTTGATTTGTCCAACATAAAGGGACAGGGGACGTGCTGGTATCTACTGACTAGCGACCACAGGTGCCACCAAACATTCTGCAATCCACAGGAAAGCCCTGAGCAACAAAGAATTACCCAGCATAAAACATCAATTATGCCCCAGTTAAGAAACTTTTCTCTATGGTTGTTTTTCTTGTCTCTCTTCACCTATTTTTAACGTATTCACCTGGCTGAGTTATGTGTTATTATAGGTCATCTTAAAAGCCTTTTGAGAACAAGAAGGGGGGTCAAAGGGAGAGCTTAGATAGACTCTTACCAAGAATTGTTTATGTCAATATGATTTGTTAAGCAAATAATTTCCTGAGCCACATTAATTTACCCAAACTATTTAGCTGTTTATTGCATTTTGCTTTCTCAGTGAACATCCATGTTTTGCAAAATACATCCATAGAACATATTTAAACTGAAAGATGTGCTAGGCACCAATATCACTTTCCATCTGCAGTTTTGTAATTAATTCTTTGAATCACAAATTTCAATTAGCAATATAAAAAGCGTTTCAGAAACATCCTAACACACATTATTAGATCCAACTACAATGGCATTCACCTAAACAGAGCTGCACCACTAGCTTCATCTCTTAAGAGAATTGATTTTCTTTCTTCCCTCCCGAGAGAAATATGTAAATTAGCACTTTGATACCACAGTCTCGCTTTTGTCTGTCAACTCAAGAAAATCAATTCCTTTGCTTATGAACATCTCTACAAACATACACACACACACACACACACAACCTGCCAGCAATATCATCACAGTCCCAAGGACAAAGCACTACACAGCAGGCTTTTAATTGCCATGTGTACATTAAGCAATAACTTCATAGTCTACAGATTTAAATAGAGCTAATATTATATTACAGGTTTTTTTTAAGCATAGCACTTCTCAAAGTTCAATTTAGAGACAATGACACTGGGGAAGCACAGAGAATATACTGATTTGACTTCACATATGTAACACCTATTTTCCTGTCACTTTATTATTCTAGATGTTTCCCTGACCTTTATTTAAGGATGTGATCTATGCCTGAAGTTGTTTACATATCTGATGACGTTAAATTCCCCTGGTACCATCATGTCCCCATCAGCAACATAACTGAAGATTCTGACCGCAGTTAACCAAACAGGAAGAAGATACATTCCTCACCAGTCATCGCCTCTGCATTTAGAGTCAGAGGGGAAAATCGCCACAATGCCACAAAACTCGACATTCTGTGCTGGTTTCCCACTCTGGCTCACAGAGTAGACCCCTAGGCGGGTAGTTGTATAATTCCCATTTTACCAACGAGGAGACAGGTTGGGAAAGATTAAACCCTCCAACGCTATCAGCTACACAATAGAAACAAAAGCAATCAAGCTCAAGAGTCCTCACTCCAAAGCTCATGTTCCTTCCACTGCTCCAAACTGCCTCTGAGAGAGGGACTCACCGTGGCTGCACAAATCACACCAAGCCAGACAAAGATAACTTTCATTTCCTCTTCCATCCCGCATCTAGGAAGATCCCCAGTCAAGATGGCATCTTACACTTCTGTGTAACCCATCTCAATGGTCTAGTTCAATCCTAACCAATAGCAACAGAAGGAGTTTCTAGGGCTCCTTAGCTGAAATCCTCAAGTTAGAATTCTAGAA
The DNA here is from genome assembly GCF_009834535.1 of Camelus ferus. Lineage (NCBI taxonomy): Eukaryota > Metazoa > Chordata > Mammalia > Artiodactyla > Camelidae > Camelus > Camelus ferus. Next base: position 44,475,839 of record NC_045698.1, on the reverse strand, counting down.
TAACAAAATATTAGCAGTGGGAAACACCAAGACCATAATCTGTTCTCTAATTTCCTACTTTTCAGAAAATGAGGCCCCGTCAAGCCAACCACCCAGCTTTGCAAAGACAGCTGGCACGTGAATCCAGCCCAGAACGCAGGTTTCCAGGCCTGCCATCCACTGCCCAGCATGCCTCGCTCCCTTACCTACCCTGCTGCAACCCTGCTGGTATCCATCATTCAATTCCAGTTGACTTGTGTGAACTTCTGGGGGTTTTCTTCATACATGCTTTATAACCCACAGTTTTTGTTTTTGTTTTTGGTTTTTTTTGGCCAAATGTCTACTATGGCCTAGACACTGTGCTCAGGGCTGAAGATAAAAACAGAATGGACACGGTCATCATCCTCAGGGCTCTTCCAGCAGATTGCAGGAGACAGACACACAGCCCAACCATGAAACCACATGGCAAACGTGAAGACTGAGTGAGGAATGAGGGACGATAGGGGCTTTGAGCAGAGATTTCATCCTGCATCTCATTAATTTCTTGTCCTTACTGTGTTGGCTGAGCCACTCTGGTTTACTTACTGCTTGAAACACAGGAGGGAATTGACTAGCATTTACTCACAGAGATTATGGTCTTCTCGGGGACCCCAAAGCTACTTCAGGAAGGACCACAGAGTGGCGTGTAAACCCTTGGTAATTTTCCTCCTAGCTTGGAGTTTTTCAGACTTGTTTTATGGTACAGAAAAAAGTTTTACCTTCTGAACAAAGTGATCTAAGAAGACTTATGGGGAGACTCCTCTCTTTGCTCAGAAGGTGCTCTGATAAGTACCGCGGTGGGAAGACATCTGATTCCGCAGGGTCTGAGGCTGAGCAGAACTAATTTGTATTATTGTAGGAGGAAGGATTTGTTGCTCAGAGATGGAAAGAGAAGGAACATGGAAACAGTGAAATAAAGCACCAAAAGACAAAGTGTGTTTTCAACTAAATGAAAACCAACCAAGGAGAGTAACTGGGTGCCAAGCATTCTCTGAGAAGAGGTGTAGAGAAAGAACAGAGTTTCTCCCACCATCGGTGCCACCCAGCCTAACCCAAAACGTTTCTCCTTCCTAAGGCACCAACTGCGCCACCATGGCGGGTGCTCTGGGACCAGGCCGGGAATCACATCCCACTTCTGGACAGGACCAGACAACAGTGGGGAGGAGGAAGGCAGGGGTTTGAGGCAAGCCCACAGCCAGGATAGCATTTAGCCACTTAAAAGGGACAAATTATAATTTCACTATCAAGTAAGGATAATGACATCCTCTTGACAGGATTTTTGTGTATTAATTAACTTATCAGTATCAAGTTCCCAGCAACAGAAGCCATTCGAATATTTCTTCTCTTTCCCCTACTCGATCCTCTCTTACCCTGGTTCATTTTGCCAGAACCATACACGGAAATCATCAAGCACTGGAATAACATTAATAACTTCAATAACATCTACTGAGCCTAAAAATAAACTTTCTGCAAGTTTCTGGGAAAAATGTCAAAATATGCTCTTCTTGTAAAATAATGTCTAAACTCTTTAACTGGACAAACAAGTACATCAATATTCATTTCATGATTTTACAGTAAGAGGGAAAAAGGGCTGTTAGAGCAAGTCCACCGTGGGGAACAGTAGCCAACTAAACCCTGACCCAAGACGCAAGATCAACACTCTTCAGAAAAGTGTTCCTAAGAAGCACGAGTCACGAGTTCTCTGCAGCTGAGGGGCCTCACCTGATTAAAATGGAAATACTTGAGAAGGATTGGAAAAACAATCACTGAGAAGTTGGCAAATAGAAAGAGGACTAGAAGGAGGGCCCTGGGGATGCGGTGGTGCAGGGCCATGCAAATGATTTCTATCAGCTTCATGTCTTCTTTAAGAGGGGGAAACATAACCAGAGACTGAAGGGAATGGAGAAGAAAGAGAAAGAAAGGACTGAGGGACAAAGAGGAGGCAGAGGCAGATGGAAAGAGCACAGAGTGACTGAGCAAGAGCTGTTCAGGGACGTTAATGTCCTGCTGGCTGCCAGGCTCCACGTCCCCTCATCCTTCCACTCTGGCTGTGTCCCACCCCAGAGCCTAACCATCATCTTTCTTAGCAAAAACAAATAATAAGTAAATAATTATATTAAGTTAACTATGTTAAGTATTTATCTATGAATATATTCCAGAATTAAAAGTAAATGAATTCTAAGACCTTAAGTCAGTAGGTCTGTGGCTCAGCACCAAATCCATCTCACTCCTGGATCTCTGTGTGACCAGGTGACCAGGTTCTGCCCAACTGTCTATCCTGTTTCCCTGGGCTTAGTCTTTACTTCTCAGTTACTAGTCTCCCTGGTCTGGGGCCCCAGAACTCGAGGTCTGGGGGCTGCCTTGGGCCCAGGACCTCGCACTGCCTGCCTCTTGCCTCTAAAAAGCAGCCTGCTGGGGACCAGGTCCCAACATGGTGCCTTCCGCCAGTCTGCCCAGTGAACTGCACATCTGCCCCGCCTCTGTTGGGAGCCACATCCTGGACTTAGCACTCACTCTAGAACTTTAGATAATGGTGCTAATATCCCAGCCTTCCTCTGTCCAGTCACAGCATCCCAGGGCTGAGTGCCATGTCATCATCTACCAGTTCCCAAGAGTCAGGACAGGTCTCACCTGCCAGTCCCCCAGGAGAACATGAACTAGAGAAACATGGGAAGAAGAAAATGACACAGAAAGACACATAAGAGAAGAAAGGGAGAGGGTGGGAAATATAGTGAGGGAGACAGAAGAAAAAGGAAAAAGAAGAGCAATGAATAGCTTGGCAGACTCTGCAGAAAAGGAACCCATCTTAACTTCTCATCACCCACTGCTCACTTGGGTCATGAGTGTGTGAGTAACTTGATCATTCTGATCTCTTGATTACTGATTATACTGTCCTTGAAAAGTCTGACTGGCTGATCAACCAGTACAGGGAACACACATGTTTTTATCTATTCTTTGCAAAAGAGTCTGGCTCCAAACAAGAGCCCTGTGCTCTGAGCCTCCCTCCCCGCCCCCACACTTGCCAAGAAGAAAACTCTCCAGGTTCCAGGAGAGAAGAACAAAGCGAGACATTCCCTGTAACCACATGAAATCAAGTAAGGAAAAGGTTTTGCCTTTGGGTACAGGTTTATAACTCTACTAAAAGAAGTATTCACCAGAAGTTACGGTACAGTAAAAACAGACAGAAGATAATTCACTGTCAAGAATCCCTTGAGTTCTCAAAGTAGCTCCCAAGGACTGGGTTGAGTTACATCAATAAGGCCAACACAGCAACAAGAAGAGTTGAAGAGGACTGAGAGTTTTACCATATTCTGATTTTTAACCATGTCTATAAACGATAATTCTAAAGATACAGGTAAAAATATACCTACTTTAGCCAGTAAGAAGAAACAATTCTGTTTCCCTTCCCACTAAAGAACAAAGACAAAACCAATCAATACACAAGAACCCCAGGGAACCACCTGACCAGCTAGGGAGCCAACCAGTCCTCAGAAGGCATGAACACACTGACATCTGGCCACATCTGAAACAGATGTGGGCAGGTGGACCCAGAAAGCAACTTTACCGTCGGCATCTGACCTGACTCTGACTCCCATGCCCCAGGTTTTTATTTTCCCATTCTTGCTCCAGACTCGCTGGTAGAAGGGATCTAGGTTGACCACATGTGGATCTAAAGGCTGGAATCAAAAGACACACTAAATTAGAGGAAGTTTCAAATTTGAGCTTGAAATCTGCCAAGAACAGAACACTCCACTCTCTGCATATAGATAGTCTGCCTGTCAAGAAATTGAGGGCTCTTGTGTACAAAAGCCTGGACTTACAGGTAAATAAATTATATTTCTTCTCCTTATATGGGGATTTTGAATAATGAATCTTTCTACCCTGTGTTTACTTAAAGATTAATAAAAACCAGTTAACAAAATATGAAAGCATGGTTATCTACAAGACCACGCCCACAGGACTCATCTGGCTGGTGATGTACACAGTCCCCACCCCTTTGTATCACCATGGCTACTGGAAGCCAGGTTTCTTCCCTAGTAAGGCTATGGGTTTTCTTTGTCTTCCAGCTCCTGTAATGGTTATAGTCACCCCTTACTGCTGAGAGGCCCCATCCTCACCAAGCTCAAGCCACCCTAGCCACTAAATCTTCATTCCTCATCTTCACTAGTCATTGATTTTTCCAGGAATCAGCAAACTACAGCCCATATGCTGAGTAAAATACTGGACCACAGCCATGCTCATTCGTTAATATCCCGTCCACAGCAGCAGGGCTGAGCAGGTATTACCAAGCCCGTATGGCACACAAAGCCTAAAATATTTACTGTCTGGCCCTTGACTGAACAAATTTGCCAGTGCCTGATTTCTTCAGTAAATGAGCAACCACTGTGGGCCAAGTACTGCTTGGGCAGCGTGGAGAGAGCAGGGAGCAAGGCCAACCCCCTGAGATGGTCTTGGGGCTGTAAAGCAGCAACAGTGGGAACGGGCCCCTCTATCACATGGATGGTGAGGGGCCATCTCTCTGACAGGGGGCCAGGTGAACAGAGACCTGGAGGGAGGGAGCAGTGCAGGGGGAAGAGGCTTCTAAGCAAAGAGAAGGGGAACTGAAGCAAGAGTGAGTTCAGCATGTTTGAGAAAAATTGAACAAGGTGGCTCTTTCCCTAGTTTCAGTCCACTGCCCACCCCCTTCGCTAGGCACAACCCTCACTGCAGCAGGCACATTCTAAGTGCTGTGGGCACATTATCTTATTTAATTGTTGAAATAATCCTCTGATGTGGTATTATTTTCATCCCCACTTTACAGATGAGGAAACTGAGGTTTAGGGAGTTTAAGTGACTTACCCAAGGCATCAGAGCTAGTGATCAATAAAGACTGAGGCCCCCAGCTAGCTGTCAGGCCCACCCTCTTCCTTGAGTCCATCTGTGTGCAGGCAGCCCTGGCCCTGTCACCCAGCTGCAGACCAACAGTTTTACGTTGCACCTGGTCCAAGGTGCAGACCACTTGGACTGATGGAGGAGGCTTCCCAAGCCTGCTTTCTTTTCCACTCCCTGTTTTTGGACCATATCCTCAGTGAACTCCTCTATTTCCACCCACCCCTAACATTACACAAACGTCCTAAGACTACTTCCAAAACAAACTCACTGAACTATGGAAGCCTCACTGACACAGGGCAATAGTGAGCAAAAGAAGAAAGGAGGAGGGGAACTGATAGTTACAGAAGGCCTTCTGCGGGCCAGGCACTGATATAAACACTGTGCACCTCATTTCTGAGAGATGATGCTTGGTGAGAATGTTGAAATAGAAAAACTTGGCACCTTCCATTTAGGTTTCTGCATTCCACAGTGCTGGAGGAGTCTCCACAGCAGAAATGTTTTAACTTTAAGGGACAGCACGTGCTACTAGACTGTGTTTCAAGATCAGTTATCACTGTATGTCCTGAGACAAGACATACAGCAACCCCCTATTCTTTTCTACCTCAGACCATGTTCTTGAATGTCCCTGCTGTCTCCTCTGTCTCCTTGCAGACTGTCTATCAGCCTTTATGCTTTGCTCACAAGTGTTCAGATGGTGTCTCAGGCATAACTGATTTGTCCTAAAGGAACCATCTACCCATATTAACATGCTTACCTCTTCCTAGAGGTGCGGGAGCCCACAGGCAGTTAGGACTCTTGGTGACTTAGCATCATGATTTTCCAAGCACTCCCAAGACAGGTGTGTGGACTAACACACCAGTGTAGCCTTTAATTTATAATACCACTGACATACCTAAAAATCACTCATAGCGAAGTTCCAAAGCGACACGTACTACAGAGCGAGGAACACACCTCCATAAATGCTACCTACAAAGTATGGAATGGAAAAGTGGCAAGGGCGATGGAAAATAACTTTCCCTGCTCAGTAGATAAAAATTAGAAAAATGCTTTGCTGGCTCCTCTGTTTTAGCATTTATACAGGAAAACATAATCCCATTCTTGGTTAGTATGTCTGCTGCTCCCCATGAATCCTAATCTCTAATCTGTGCCTCCCAAAATTTAGCCAAAGGCCTGACATAGTCAACACTTAGCATATGCATCACGTGAATAAATGTAGACTTTGTACTTGAGAGCATTATCAGGTGACAACTACCCCAAGGAGTTAAGAGATACATCATTGAGAAGGAAAGAAAAGAAGACCTAAATAAGGTTAAAATGCCTCCACATATGTGTACAATGAGAGGAGGGTTAGCCATGCAAAAAAAAAAAAAACTCCCTGGAGCTGGGTTCGGAAGCAGACCAGTCATTCCTCACACCTGATTGGTATTCCTTTCTGATTGACACAAACCAGTTTTACTCACCTCCTTTTTCTCCCCAGAATTCCTGCCATGAGGGTAGAGAGGTCAAGAAAAATAAGCAAGAAGGACCTCTCCTCCAACAACTGGAGAAAGATGTAGCTAAACAGGTGTGTGACCTCTCTCTCTGGGAAAGGAGGCAGTAACAGCAGAATTATCCAGAAATGTATGTTTTATATTCCATAAATGGTATTTCACTAAAAATGTAGAACTATGTACCATTTCCCCATTTCCCAAATGAGTAAGAATATAGGAAAGAGGCAGGGAGGGTCTAGCTCAGTGGTAGAGCACATGCCTAGCATGCAAGAGGTCCTGGGTTCAATCCCCAGTACTTTCATTAAATAAATAAATAAACCTAATTACCCCCCCCCAATTTTTTTTTATAAGAGAGAAAAGAGTATAGGAATGAGCCAGAAAGTCAATTCCATGAATTATTTTTGAAAACTGAGAAACGACTTGACATAATCACACAAACATAACTGAGGGAGGACATTTTTTACTTAATGAATCACTCATCACTGTAGTTCATTAAAACAAAGGGGAAAAAAAAGATCTCCAGGAGAACGACAAGGAAGGTATCAATAATTCCAGACTTCGATAACTGCCCTAAAAGAGGGCAACGATCTACCTAAAATCTTTAAAGGATTCTTACATTTCAGAATCTTACGTAGTCACAACATCTCATAACCAAAATTTATTCATCAACAGTGGGCATCACCAAGTTAGAAAAAAAAGTCAAAGAAGTTGGATGAACGTTATCTGTAAGCAGCCTAGGACTATGATATGGTTCTCAGTGCCCAAGGCCTGGCAGCAGCTAAAAATTCACCACCATCAAAAAAAAAAAAAAAAAAAAAAAAAAAAAAGCAAGAAGGCAGCCCTGTCACAGCATCTTCGAACTGAAGGAGAATGTCATGGCCACATACTCTGGCCTCCCCGAAATACCTTTAGAATCTAGAACCACCCTCCACATACACTCTTGACCCTCCCCCTGTTTTTCCCCCTCTGTGGTACCTATCAGCTAAAGCACCGTGTGCCATACTTGCTGGCTTATTGTCACCACCCCTGCCCTGCCCCCCCACTAGAACACAAGCTTTGGGAAGGCAGGGATGAGGCTGTTTCATTCCCTGGGGAAAGCCCAGAGGCTGGAATAGTGCCCAGCACGTAGGTACAGTGGCCGTTAGTGCTGCCTGGACTGTCCTTGGGCTCTCCACCTTCTGGGCACACTGTAGCATCGTCTGTCCTGCCCCCTGTGGATGGATAGAGCCACGTGACAGGGCCTGACTAGCCAATGTGAGGAAAAGTGATGCGTGTCGTGTCCTGGCTAAAGCACTTAGCTACAGGTGTGAGAGCCTCCAGGGCCCCCGTCCCATTCTGCTTCAGATAGGGCGGCTCTGTCAGCCTGTACCGGAGTGGGGACAAGAGCCAAGCAAAGCCAGAACTGATATAAAGCACGAGCAAGAAATAAACCTTTGTGCTTCAAGCCACCGAGGCTTAACCGATAGGGTAGGTGCTCAGTAAAACTTTGCAGCTGATGTGTCAATACCCCTCACAGAGCTCTGAGCATAATGAGTTCTGAGAGGACCCGTATACTCACAACGCAGCCCATCCCAATGTGGAACAATTCACGAGTGCTTCCTGGTATGAAGTCAAAAACTCTTACAGAAAAGAACCATGTGATGGCTAATTTTAGATATCTGGGCCCTGTCTCTTTGGAGCACCCTGACTAATGCAAATGGTGGGACAGGGTTGTTATCCACTCACTCCCTGCCTTCCACATCTGTCTCAAGCTTTCCTGAAGGGGCCTTTGATAGAACAAGGTCAAGAGAGAGTGACTTGGAGTTATGTTGTGAGTAGTGATCAATATGGGCAAGAGAAAGGTTTGTTTGTCCTACAGATGTTTCACTCAGAAGCTTCTTAGGAGCTTCAAGCTCCTTCCAGCAAAGTAGACCTCAAGGATGAAACAGCCTCTCCAGGATGGACCTTAGACTTGGGAAGAGCATACATGTAGAAGCAGGTCTAAGGGACCAAAGTGTATGGATGGACACGAGGCCAAGAAGAGAGTCTCAGCTGCCCAGATGTGGTGGTTTTATTACACATACAGGAACTCTTTGGTACTCCTTCTTTAAAGAGGTAGACCGTGATAACACTCCCCTTTTCAGTGCAGGCTATACTTAGTGCTTTGCTTCTAAGGAATGTAACAGGGCAGAAATGATGATGTGTAACTTCTAAAACTTGGCCATACAATGCATTGTGGGTTTCTCCTTGTCCTCTCCCTCTCCCCTCATCTCCCCTGCTAGCCTGTCCATCCGTTCCTCCCCTTCCATGTATTAAATACTTGGTCTGGGAGAAGCCAGCTGCCACACCATGAGGATATCCAGGCATCCCTGTGGAGAAGCCCATATGGTGAGGAACTGAGGCTTCCTGACAACAGCCAGCACCAACAGGCTAGCTGTGTGAGGAAAACATCTTGGAAGTGAATTCTCCTGCCCAGTCAAACCTTCAGATGACTGTAGCCCTGGCTGCATCCTCATGAATGAGCCCAAGGCAGAATCACACAGATAAGCTGCTCCTGAATTACTAATTCAACAAACTTTGAGACAGTAACTTGCTGGATTTGGTTTTGGGTTGTTTTGTTCTTTTTTGTTTTTTTTTTTAAGCAGCTACATTTGGGGGAAAATTTCTTAAACAGCAAAGGTAAGTAATATATCAAGTGTTCTTTGGCCTGAGTGTGTGCATACATGTGCATTTTGTATGAATGGCATATGCACAGTGACTTTATACGATGGGCTACGTATTCACATTGAGAGCCCAGGTATCTGACGGATGCGAGATGTTCAATCAAGTATAGTACTCCCTGGAGTCCCTAACCCTAGGTTTCTTCTTTGTCATACTTAAGCATAGAATGGTCCTTCCCTTCACTGCTATCAAGATCTTTTGAAAATAGCCTTCCTTGTACCACAAGTGAAAAGCAGTTTCGTTCCTCTACATCACACCACCCATCACCACGATGGGCCTCCTTTCACTTCTGCACAGCTCAGGAAACTCCTCAACAGAGAAAAGTAAGAGGAATGGGTCACAGCTAATGGTACCTGAATGTAAGGCTGTGAAATGACTACCTGCTCCTTTCTTTTTCCATATTCTAACTTTTTCCCGAAAAAAAGACTTAAAGAATTTGGAAGAATAACTCCAGGAGGAATCCCGTCCCCTGACACTAATCCATTGCCAACTGCAGTGGCTCAGTGGTGCTTTCTGCCTTTCTACCTCTCCTCAGAACTTGCATTTGATTCTCTAAGTCGTTTACTGTCTTATTCAACAGTAATTCAGCGACTGATGCAGAATAAAAATACAGCTCGTATCATGTGTGTGTCAGCAGGCTGGGAGGCACACAGACGCCAAGGCACACACGCAAAAGCACAAAAACCCACAGGACACACAGTTACCAAAGGATTTCCCATCTCCCGACAATTTGCACCTTTTGCCTCTGTCCTAGTTGTGGGCATAAGTGATAGCAGGGAGATGCTCAATCTAGAACAGTCTAAGGTGTAACTTCTAAAAAAAAGTAAAAAGGTTAACTGAGGCACTAAGCCACCCTGGATGAGGACAGGAAAGAAAGGGACAAAAGTGTAAGAGTCAGGTGAGGTGAAAGCAAGATGGTGCCAAGGTTTGCGGGGGAGTCCGTCAGCTCCAGCAGAAAGCAAGCAGTGGAAAAGGGGAAACTAGCTTCTCCAGATTCCCCAAATCCCACAGCTATTGCCTCTAGGATTAAGTGTTCTGTGTCACTGTACCAGGTAGAATAATGGAAATCTTACATCAGAAGCACTGAAAAAATAAAAGTTATAATAGATTCCTTTTACTTAGACAAAAACAAAGGTGGTGCATCACTTTTGAAATGGTTTCCAATTATGTTCCAAAAGTATGTATTGAATGCCTACCCCCTGTTAAGGTGCTGTAAAAGAAATGGTAGGGTAGAGTGCTAAGTAAACATAGCCCCTGCAATCAGGAATAGCTGAATCTAATAAGTGAGTCAACCTGTGAAGTTCTCAGGATCTATAAAAATTATAGCTCTTCTCCCCCAATAAACACATAGGCAGAATAAATACTAACTTTTGCTAACAATTTCAGGCTATCTGTAAATCCTCAAGGTCCATGGATCCTACAATAAGTACTTCTTGATCTCTTGGGAGGAAAAAAATTTCAGAATTTAATAAATGTATTACATAATATGTAAGCTTAGATGTTAACCTAGCCTCTCTTCCAAGCAGTTGAAAACATCACCTTCATTCTTACCAAAAACTAGATATTGAAGAGGAGAAAATACATACGTTCGTGTAAAAGGAACACTTACTAATATTTCTGGCATCCTTTTTTTAGGTAGTAATGATTAAACTAAAATGAAATTTGTGTGCAATCTAAATTTGTAACATCTGCATTTTTAACCTCATCCTCATACTAGGTGCAGTTATTTTGTGAGGTTAGTTCTGAATATAAAACACTTTCTGTAGCTCCAAGACAGCAAGCAGAACACTTCTCAATTGTTTCAGTGGTTTAAATAATTTTTGGCTCTATTATGAGTAGAAAAAAATTCACCAGAACATTTCATTTCTTAGAAAAACTCAGTTTCTCTACATCAACTGTATTTATAGTGTCAAAAAGAACACACAAATGACAAGTGAATTAGGCCTTTCTCATCATTTCTGCAGTGTCTCCAAGAGACATGGTCTCAGATACATCGCATAAGCTGTTCTTTAGGGGAGAGCACGGGACACTAGCAGTCTCAGGAAGGTACTCAGGACAGCACTATTCCGGAAAGTGAAACCCCGGGAAACACTAAGAACACTGATTCATCTTAAACATAAAGTGTACAGATTCAGAGATGAACTATTTTCAGCTAAGCACTCCTATTTATACAGGAATGTAAACTGATACAAAGGAGGGAGAAAACAGTTAAGATTAAGCATTCTGAGAGCAATGGGGAAATGGTCCCACTTTCCACAGGACAGCCCCAAATACCCTGGACTCCATCTGAGACTCAAGTGGCTCTGGAGAGCCAGCCAGTGGAAGGTTTGTGGATTATCCCTCCTTACCAGCCAATGACAATACTTACTGAGCTCCTAACAGCTGTATACTCTCTGCAGAGAACGAGTGCTGAAATACTAAAATATTTCAGCTTTCAGGGATTTAGTGGAGAGGGACAGAAAAAAAATTTGTACATATACACACAACTTATTTATTTCTATGTGTATTTTAGAAATAAGCAGATATAACCTAACCCAACAGTAACAGGAGTGAAAGCTGTTAAAGGAAGAGAAATTGAGAGGATGCCATCTCGCTGGATGCTCTTGGACCAGGAATCAAGCAAATTCCCAAGAAAGGTGATGTAATTAAACTATCATGACACATTAACTGAAACACCTTGTTCTATATGCAAACGTCTGACAGATACACCCCAGTGGTTCCGCAGATAACAGCTGTTCTGATCTTTGGATATTGCTAAGCTGCGCCCAATGCTGCTTTATCATAAAGCAAGTCATGATCAAACTGAAGTGTTATTATGCATTCAGGCATCTCTTTGGAAGCTCCAAAATGCCTCTCAACAACACTCTCTCACCTGGGGCGCAACCATGATGTTTTTCCATAAATGAACACATAACCACATCATTTTCAGAGGTGGGTTAATGCCTCTTTTAAGGAGTACGTGTAACTAGGTCACACTGCTAAAGACGTACTTGCTTAAAGTTGCGTTGCCTGTTTAGATTAAAATTTGACGTGTTTCTATTGCCAATATCTTGAAACTCTTCAAAGTCAATATTCCCTTCTAGTCCCAGTTTTCATTTTCTACCACGTTTTAAAGTACTTTTTCCTTTTTGAGAATGTATACGGGTACATAGAGTAAAATGGCCTATTGTTAACCAATGGCTTCTTTCATGAGAATTTGATTAAGCAGGGGAAATATACAGTAGATAAGCATAAGACAATGGACATTCATCTGATAACCAGCTTCTAAAATCTACATTTTACTTAGAGACTTTGACAGATATCTGTAATTTAAGCTACCTTGATCTTAACTGATTAATGCGAGAAAAATGCTTTACCTTAACTACTGTTCAGAATCCCTTTAAATTACCAGCGATCGGCAATCCGTCATCAGCAAATATGCCTGTGTCAAATGCCCTTATAATGAGCTATTCACATTTTCAAATATTTTCCTCCATTACCTAACCAGAAGATTAACACAAGGCATACAACCTGCAGAGAAGGGAGGAAATGAAATATTGGATCTTGGTTTCAATGCGTAAACCCCATCCTGAACAGTGAGGGGGGGAAAGGAATGTATAAATTGAGAAAAGAATTACCTATTCATCTTCATCAATAGTTGACACCATCATCATTTGGCCTCTAGAAAAAAGGATGTTTTAATTTGCTGGGAAGAATACATCTCTTCAGGGAGGAGATTCAGGGATCTGACCATGAATAATAATGAAGAGAGCAGAGTTTTCTTCCTGCGTAAAATCCAGCTCTAGTCTTTCAATCCAAATGAGATTCTAAAAGTTGCAGGTGGAAGGCAAGGGATTCGATTTATTTATTCAAGTCCATGCAGGCATCCTTTATCCATACCAACCAGATCTCCATTTCCTCTCACTCAAATTAACATTAAAACAATAGGAAAATAAAATAAAATATTCCTATTTGTACTGGCCAGCTTGGAACAACAAGCCAAGGTTCAAAGAACTACCGCCATTCATAAAGCTGCTCACGGCCCTGCCTCAAAAGGGCCCCTGGAAGGAAATTCAGGCACCACTGATAGAGCCCCACTCCTTTGGTAAATGCAAAACATCCTCTTGGCATCAGCAGCTGGCAATAAATCATTCAGGCTCATGCCAAAGCTGGACACTCAGCATTTATTAATTTTAAGTAAGTTCAGATACCCATTATCAGTTATGGACAATGACAACATGTCTCTAAGCCCACGATTTGTGCTCTGCACCTCAGGAAGCCAAGAGAAAGCAACAACACAGCTGGCCTTTCGTGGCTTCCTCATCACAACTGCTTCCCACAGGGGAAAAAAATTTTAGGAGATTCCCAAAGCATGATGCACATCGGGGCAAAAAAATGAGAATCCGAGAAAAGCAGAATAACAGGCCCTCAATGTGCAGCATTGAAGTGATGTATAAATCAATAGAGGATGATTAAAACACTGCTCTATGAAGGGCTTGCATAGTTAATATACATTTCATTAAGAAAAAAGAACGCTGTCTTCAGACCAAATGCTTGGGCATGCAGGACACAAGCAAAATGTGGACCACACAGCTTACATGAGTAGAATTCCAAGGAACAGAGCTAATCAGCACCATCATTTCTTTAATTTCACGTAAATAAAGCCCTTCATATATTTCACTTGTAATTTAAATTAACACATGTGCATACTCAAAGACCAGATTTCTAACATACTTTATCACTTCCCAGGCACACCCCCGCCCCAGCTTCAAAGCCCAGCATCAATGAAACCCATACTGTTCTTACTCAGATTACAGGACAAAACCCATAACTAAATACCCCTTATTGCATGATCATTGTCCTCACTCGAATAAAACACACATTTATCTTATCCTTCCTATATTAAATGGGTCAATTAAGTGCTGGTCCGCTTCTCTCTTTTTTTCCAAAAAGCAAATGTAACAGCTAAATATGTTTTTGCTTCAATTAACTTCACTGGAAATGTAGTATTGTGTTTACAAAACAGACAGAGCAAAAACAACCAAAAAGCAAATAGTACACAAGGAAAGCCAGGAACCACGGCAGATTGAGCATTCCCCTCTCCCTCTTCCTTTCTTAGCTTACCCTACAAATACCTCCACCAGACCTAAATACTGGGCTCTGGGTGATATTTCTTCAGAAAGTTACATTTAGCACCTACTAGTATAAAGACAGCCATCATGACTTTTTTGTCAAGGAGCATTTCACTAACCCCTTCCAAAAGAAACTGAAATTCCTTCAGCCTGTTTTCTTGTACTTAAAGGGAAAGTGAAAATTGACCCCAGTAAAATTCTTGTGATAGAGGTGTTCTCTGTTGCCTATTTCCATAGACTCCGACCAATGATATCTTTGAGCTAAACTTGTTCACTATCCAACAGAAATCAGATTTCTTATAGTCATGACTTTTCCATCATTCAAAGGCATCTCATATTAAAAAAAACTTAGGCTTAGTTATCAGAAATGCACCAGAAACCTACCATGCAAAGGACTAGAGCAAAGATACTGAAATATTCAAGATTATATATACATTTACATGTAATTTAGAGTGTTTAAAAGCTTTGTTCACTCCAGGCAAATTCAGAGTGTGCTATTCCAAAGAACCAAGGTCCCTCAGAAGCCACCTAGAGAACTATCTCAATTTGGATGTACTTTGATATCTTACCTTTCTGAATTCAAGCACATTTTTTTCATGGAAATTTATCCTCTGTTCAAAGTTTCAGCACACACCAACAGAAGAACTTTGATTTTCAGCTTATTCTATATATGAAACTCAGGTCCCACATCTTCCCTAGTCCTAACTAAAATGACCCAACTAATCTAACGTCAATAATACTTTAGTTACATGAAGAAAATAACAGAGGCCATTTATTTAAACTACAATGAGGTATCACCTCACACCAGTCAGGATGGCCATCATTCAAAAATCCACAAATGACAAATGCTGGAGAGGCTGTGGAGAAAAGGGAACCCTCCTACACTGCTGGTGGGAATGCAGTTTGGTGCAGCCACTTTGGAAAACAGTATGGACTTTCCTCAAAAGACTAGGAATAGACTTACCATATGACCCAGGAATCCCACTCCTGGGCATATATCCAGAAGGAACCCTACTTCAGGATGACACCTGCACTCCAATGTTCATAGCAGCATTATTTACAATGGCCAAGACATGGAAATAGCCTAAATGTCCATCAACAGATGACTGGATAAAGAAGATGTGGTATATTTATACAATGAAATACTACTCAGCCATAAAAACCAACAACATAATGCCATTTGCAGCAACATGGATGCTCCTGGAGAATGTCATTCTAAGTGAAGCAAGCCAGAAAGAGAAAGAAAAATACCATATGAGATCGCTCATATGTGGAATCTAAAAAAACAAACAAACAAAAAAAAAAACCAAAGCATAAATACAAAACAGAAATAGACTCACAGACATAGAATACAAACTTGTGGTTGCCAAGGGGAGCAGGGGGTGGGAAGAGATAGACTGGGATTTCAAAATTGTAGAATAGATAAACAAGATTATACTGTATAGCACAGGGAAATATATACAAGATCTTATGGTAGATCACAGAGAAAAAAATGTGACAATGAATATATATATGTTCGTGTATAACTGAAAAATTGTGCTCTACACTGGAATTTGACACAACATTGTAAAATGATTATAAATCAATAAAAAATGTTAAAAAAAAAAAAAGAGAAAATAACAGAGGCCATTTATTTAAAATGTTTCCTGTACTTCACTGTACTGTCTACATGTTAGCTCACTTAATCTTCATGAAAAAAAAAATCAACCAGGTAGGTGGTATTATCCCCCATTTTATAACTGAAAAACCTGAGTTACTTGGTCAGAGAAAACCATAATAGTTTCCAACATGGGCCCAACCCAGAGTCCCAGAGGCAAACAGCACAAGTGATGGACCCAAAGTCCTGCCATTCTACACATAATGAAGACAGGCATTTAACAGCAAGGACAAAAGGAAAAGAAAGATGACATCTTTCTCCCTCCCAACTCTCCACCACTCAATAAAAACCCACACAATGTTTCTAGCACAACTAACTACCTGCTCAGCAGAGATACGTTATCTAGGCAACCAGCAGTGATGTCTTGTGTGTCCTACTGAGAGGTCACTGATTGCCTTAGCATGTTATTTCCTCAGTGGAAATGTCTCCATAGTGTCTTGCCCTTGGAGACAATAGCCTTACTGCCTTCTCCCTCTACTCCCTCCACTGAGTGGGAGGTGTCTAGAGACACGAGACCACAAAGAACTCTGAGGGGGACATCCTGTCCATTAGAAGATAACCTGAAGAGACCTGGGCAGGTGTTTTCCACTCTGTGGATCATGATCCATCAGTAGAATCCATTTAGCGAGTCAAGGCTAGAACTTCCAAGAAATCACAATGGAATGAAATAGAAAATATCAGAGTATTGCTCCAGTAGGGTAAAAAACTGTTCTATCTACCTTTGCTTTGGCAACATAGTCTATAATCAGTTAGCTGTGTATTTTTAGGATGAGTACTAAATTGTGATATAAAATGTATTTCTTACTGTAGGTTAGAAAGCTTACTTGACTCCTCTTGCCTTTACCCCTCACGTGCAACCACCAAGTTCTGCTGCGATTACTTCCTAAATGTATCCTGACCTCTACATCCTCCCAACCCCTGCTCCCTCACACCACTTCCTAGATGAGGCCAACACCTCTCACAAGAGCCACTAGAAAAGCCTCCAAACCGATCTCCATTATGTCCCCTTAAATCAACCTCCACCCCTATGCCAGAATGGTCTATTCAAAATGCAGATCTGACCCTGCCAATCTCTCCCTTACAGCCCGTCAGTGCCCACAGAGCCAAACCAACGCTCCCCAGGAACTCCCAAGCATCCACCACGTCCTGTGTAACGCAGCCAGCTCTCACCTGTCCCTCTGCTATGCTCTTCCTCTGAGACCCAGGCTGACAGCCTATCTGGAAACTTGGAATGTGGGTAGGTGAATCTGCTCTGGGTTCCCAGCAAAATCTGTATCTACCCCACAAAAATTGATTTCCTATGTGCCTCTCTTCAATTGGGCAAGAAAGTTTTTATCCACTTCCTCCAGGTCTTTACTCAAATGTTACCTTCTTAGTGGGACATTCTCAGCCTTTCCTGATCACCTTATATAAATTTTTAACCTATGATTGCCTTCCCATTCTCTTTCCCGGCTCACTCCATTGGCTTCTTTTCTTTATCACTTACCACTAGCTTGTGCATGCATGTGTATGTGTGTGTGAACTGTATGTATACATATTACATATATGCATATACACACGCAATGTTAGACCCATGTATACATATTTGTAACTTAATACCTTGTTTAATGTCTGTTTCTTCAAGTAGGAATAGCAGTCTTTGTTTTATTACCACCGTGTTTCAGTGCCTGACACATAATGTGCTCTCAATAAATACCTGTTTAAGGAATAAATGAACGAATACCATCAAGATCAGATATTACAAATTCGAGTCCCTAGCACTGATCATTCTGCCGACTGCAGAGTTGGTACACAATAAATGTCTGCATTTTAAAAGGTGAAAATAGAAATGCACGTATGATGCTTTCTATTTTTTGGCTCATACTCTTCTCCTTTTAGTAGATACAAGGACACAAAGAAATATAAGGCTAGACAGACCAGTTAGTAGACCAAAAGGAGAGCAGACCTTTCAGAATATTATACCTAGATAATGGGCAAACCATCTAAGAAATATTTAGGGATCTTGGATCTTGGTTTCAATGAGCAATGTCAATACTATATAGAGATTCCTTCATTTCTCATGAAGATATAAAGGTTAAGAGTTTTTAATACCCATATTTTTGCCTTTCTTATTTGTTGATAATAAAACCATTAAAGTTCTGAAGGCATTTGAAGCAAATGAATCATCAGGCATTGTATTCTTTTGGGGGAAAGGAGGATCTTACTTGGTAATAAGTCATGGGCACATCCAATATTTATAATCATTTTGAAAATCAGATTAAGAATGTAAGGAGAATGATAAAATATGCATATGTTCTTGAAGCTTAAAACTAAATCTCACACATGTACTAAGCAATTTCTGTTGAAATCCAGATTTGTGAACAATACTTGAAACTAAGAAAGAAATATGAAACCATTTAAAAAATATTCCTTTGGATCAAATAAAAGATTAATATAGATGGTCTAATAAGAAAGGTGTATCACTTCATCCTTAAGATATAAACTAAACACAACTGGCAGAAATTTAAAATGAAAAAAAAAAAAACAGTATAATCCTATGACCAGAAAAATAACAGCATTTCTTAAAAATGACATCATATTTCATTAAGAGCAAGGCCATCTTAGGTGGAAAATAAGGAAACAACCAATTTTGAGTGTTTTCCAAAAGAAAAAATAGGACATTTAAAGAGAAAATAAAAGGATGGTTATAGCCCACAGAGGGACCATATAAGATAACACTATTTGAAAGCGTTCTACCTTTAATAATACATAAATAGACTCTCCAATTTCTAAGTTAGGGCAAGAAAGACCCAAAACCACATTTATAATCCACTAGCAGTCAGAATTCCACCTGGTTGGGGACTTTACTGGATTTGAATTTAAACTGGCATCCACCATGAAATTTTGGTTAACCAGGGAGACCGTACAATACACAAAACCTTGTCCTGTATTTCTGTACTCCACACCTGGTAAGTGTATTTTTAAATCAACAACTTACAACCAACATCTCAAGAGTAATGATACAACTGTTGTTAAAGGAAAGTCAAAGGAATGAATAAGATCGCCGTCCTCTGCCAAGTGGAAAATTAATACCTTAGTAAAGTGGGCCAGTGTGGAAGCTCCGTATTTGCTTGGAAATAAAAAGAGAATAATTCCACTAAAAGTGACAATTTCCTATTTTATATCCTTGAGTCAAACTTTCAAAATATCTCCCTTGTTCCCCTTCCATCCACCGTCCCCAGAAATATCCTGGCCACGTATTTGGCAAAGGGAGAAGTGGGGAGGTGTTCCAGAGACTGCTTAGGGGAGAATATGCCTGGTATAAATTTCACCATCACTGAATGTTCTGCCTAAAGTATTTCTTAAAAATACGAGACAAACTAAGAGAAGTCGGCTTCATGAGGCATCATGTTTTAATAAAAATGTGATTTGGTTTTAAGTAACTTGATCTTTTCCTCTTAAATGATGTAGTTAAGTGGAAAAATGTTCTGTAATACTCTGATTAAAAAGGAAAATAAAAGGATCAGTTTGAGATCATTGCTGGGAAAAGCGCACAAGCATCAACTCTGAAGATTCCCATTTTTCTCGACAGCCACAAAGAAAGCTCAAATTTTGCAAAAGGGAATAAGTAATCCCCCTTTATTCATCAAATTCTTTCCACCTCCCTGAGATGTCAAAAATGAAAAATAATTAGCAATTGTCTTATCACTAAGGTTCTACATTATTTTTCAAGCATTGCAGAAGGAAGTCCTCTGAAAGGACATGGTCAGCTATGCCATGGCTGAAGCTCCTTTTAGCAATTCTGGTCCACAGCACTACCAGCTCTACAACAGGGAAACATACTTGCTTCTGGGCTATTTCTCAGGCCACTTAACAAAGCAGGCTTAATAGGAGACCTAGAGTCAAGAATTCTAAAACAGACCTTATTGTGTTTAAGAAAGATCACGTGAAAAACGAATAGGAAGAAGAACCTCTCAGGACTTCAAAATGATCAACGTTCAGGACAAAGGTTTCCACGAACTCACACCTGTAAAGAAGAGATTTTTGATTAAAAATGGTGTCCATCTAAGTTCCTGGTGCTGCCTCTCCCAACTTCTCACTAAAATGTCACTGAAGATTTTGAAAAGAGTGAATATTCATAGTACCTCCAAAACCCAAGCCTGCTGAAAACACAAACTACAGCCAGAACCCAGCAAGGACCTACTGTAATGACAAGACAGAAATACACGATGTTCGGCTCACAGCAGATCCTTACTTCATTTCATTAATAGATTTTATTTTAAAAGGTGGGAGATTGCTTTGTAAGTTTTCTACCACTTCCCTGACTCAGGCACATACATTTTCAACTAAGATATTCAGCAGCTGTCTCTTTCTCCACCTGTGACACTGATCTGGGGAGTAAGGAGGGCACTGCCCCCTGAATATGCCTCCCTTGTGTCTCCAAATATGGCTGCCTCCCTCACTAGTCATCTCTCTCCATTCAGAAAGAGACTGCAAATCCCAGAAAACTATTTCGAAACTAAGGACAATGAGTATGTTGAACATCAAAAGCTATGGGCTGCAGCCAACATTTCTCACAGGCAAATTACAGCCTTCATTCCCCATTCATCTGACATACACGCATTGAGTTCCCTCAACGTGCCAAGCACTGTTCTTTCTATGTGCTTCGGACACATGAGTGGAAAAAAACAAAGACAAACATCTCTGCCCTCCTGGAATTTACATTTGAATGAGGGAGGCAGACAACAAATACAGTAAGTTAAATAATTTGGTAGACAATTAAAAGCACTGTGGAAGCAAAAAATTAGCATGTGGTGAAGGGAGTTGGGAATGGATGGGAGGGGCTACAGTTTTAAATAGGGAGGTCAGTGTGAGCCTCCAGGAGAAGATGACATCTGATAAAGACTCAAAGGGATTGAGGGAATCCACCTTCCGGATATCTAGGGGAAGAATCTCTAGACAGAGGCTTGAAACATCAGAGGCACTGAGGCAACAGCATGTCTGGCACACCCAAACACCAGGAAGGAAGCCGCCCGGTTGGGGTGGAGCGAGGGAGGGAAAAGTAGGAGTTGGAAAGGTCTGAGAAGTAGCTGGCCAAGTTATGTGTAAGGACTTTGGCTTTGATCCTGAGTACAATGTGGACTGACTGCAGAGTCCAGGGCAGAAAAGTGGGCTGATCTGGCTGACAGTTTGAAACGATCACTCTGGCTGCTCTTTTGGGCACAGAGCACAGTGAGCACAGGGAGACCATTTTGGAGACTACGGAGGTACTTACAATGAGAGACAGCAGTGACTCAGGCCTGGGTAGTAGCAATAGTGAAGGTGAGAAGTAAACAGATTCTGGCTGTGTTTGAAGGTAAAACCAAGAGAATTTTTCCTGGATTTGGCACGAGAGAGAATCAAACCTGAAGAGTGACTTCAACATAGCCTGAGCAATGAGAAAGATGAAGCCGCCATTTACTGAGATGGAGAAGACTTGTTGAACAGGATTGGGAAGCAGATGAAAAATTCAGTTTGAGACATATTCTGTTAGTGATGTCTATTAGTCATTCAAGTAGAGTGACATATCAAGTAGGCAGCTAGATATGCTCATCTGGATATTGTTGGAAACATGAGGGCCAGAGATATCAAGCTGGAGATACCAAGATGGTAGCCAGCATGCTGGGTAAGATCACAAAGGAGAGAGTCAAAACAGCCAAGAGAGGAGGCCAAGAGCACACTCTGGGACATACCAACATTAAAAGGTCAGGGGAAAAAAGGAGGAACCAGCAAAGGACAGTGAAAAGGAGCAACCAGTGACATAGGAAGACAACCAAGAGTTTGAGGTGCCCTGGAGACCAAATGAGAATCGTACTGACAAGAGAGAAAAGACTAACCATTATACGTGAGGTCTGAGAACTGACCAGTGTAGTTAGGTGACCAATGGAGGCCATCGATAACCCTGACAAGAGTAGTCTCCATGGAGTGAGGGGATCAAAGCCTGATAGGTTGAGTTCAAGAGAGACTGGGGAAACATGAATTTGAGACAGTGCATAGAAATAACTCTTGGGAGGAGTTTGTCCAGTAGAACAATGAAAATGTGGGTACCTGGTGGAAAGCAAGGACAAGAGAAGGTTTATGGAAGATGGAGCTTTAACAGCATAATGTGTGACGACACCAGGAAAGGCAATATCTGAGGTAAGAGGGAAATGGAAGAATCGCTGGAGTGGTTTCTTTCCTTTTTATATGAAATAAAATTGACATGTAACTTTTTGTACATCTAAAGTATACATTGTGTTCATTTAATTCATTTATATACTGCAGTATGATTACCACAATAGCATTAGCCAACACCTCTATCCTGACACATAATTATCATTTCTCTGGAGTTTTTTGTGTTTATGTGTGTGTGTATTTGTGTGTGTGTGTGTGGTAACGATAATTAAGATCTAGTCTCTTAGCAACTTTGAAGTTTGTAACATAGTCTTGTGGACTATAATCTCTATGCTGTGAATTAGATTCTAGAACTTATTTATCTATAAGTTAAAAGAGTATATCCTCAAACAAGATCTCTCCGATATCCCCACATTCTGTGGGGTGGCTTCTTTTGACTGGGTGAGAGGAGACAAGATGGGAGCATTTACAGAGGGACTGGCTTTAGACAGGAGCCTGAATAGTTAACTATGACTCTTCTATGACTAGCATGGATTGTTACCTATTCAACAAGAAAGAGAGAGGACAGTAGTGGAGATGCTGGGTGGGGAGATGGGTGGGGGAGTCTCTGGAATCTCTCTTCTGACTATCAGTTTTCTCACCAATATAGGGATTAAGTTCACCAGCTAAGAGTGAAGATGTAAGGAGAGGTGTAAGGTTGGAGGAGAGAGATCAGAAAATGCCACCTTAAAAAAGGTATGTCATTACTAAACAAGAAAAACATTTTTAATTAAATTATTCAACTCAAGCTTTAAAAAAATCAAATAAACCTAAAAGAAGCTAAAGAATCATTAAAAAGATAAACACAGAAATTAAGGGATTAGAATATAAACAGTAGAACAGCTGGTTCTTTAAAAAGATGAATAAAATATATAAAGCTCTTGCAAAGCTCATCAAGAAAGAGAAAAAATACAATTACACAACATTGGAAATAGGAAAATGGATATAGCCAAAGAGACAAAGGAGATTTAACACAAGTTGAAAAGAATATATAAAATTTTATGCTAAAAGTTTGAAACACTAGATGAAAATAATGATTCCTAAGAAAGTATAAATTACCAAAATTAACTCAAAGGAGACTCTGAATGATTCAATAACTATACAGAAATAAACAGTGTTGACAATGATTTTACAAGGGAGCAAAAGCAAAGCTTTAAGAGACAGAATTTCTATGCTATTTAAAATGTTACACGGTACAGGGAAGAAAAACACCCCCCAAGTTTCACATTTTGTTTTCTAAAACCCAGCATAACCTTGACATCAAAACTTTAAAAAATAGTATAAGAAATATAAAACCATTTTGTTTATAAATATATCAAAAATTCTAAAATAATTCTCAAGTCACATACAGCTATAATGCGATCATACTCTAAGAGGCCAAAACTGCATTTGAAAAAAATTCAAAAAAGTCATTCCTGATAAAAAACTTTACTAAACTTACAATATCTATCACTAATCAACATTTGAGATCCTATTTCACAATGAACTACCAAAGGGCTTCCCATGAACCTCAGAAACATATGATAAGGGCTCAATAAATAGTAGTTGCAATAGTAGCAGCAATAGTAATACATTAAAACAAGAATGTCTGTTCCTTCCACTGATATTTAACATCTGTATATAAGGGTAACTCTTCTCTGTCTTCACAGGAGGTAATGGTCCAGTGAGGATGGCCAAAGCTTAAAAACACTTGAGCATAAATCAGGTAGGCTGACCACAACCTTTTTGAAATATAACACAAAACACAAATACTTTTAGGGGAAAAAAAGTCTGTTTTAATTGCACTTTGTTTTAACAATGTAGTAGATCTTGTGAAATTTCTGTGAATTAAGAAAAGCAAACCTGTAAAACACTGAACAGTGAAGCAAGAACACTTTATTTCATCTCAGTTTGTAAATAATTCAGGATAATGTATAACCCACTAAACATCTGGTCTTAGTGTTTGTTCAGCTTATAGTTTATCAATAGGAAATTCTCAGCTTCAGGAGGGAAAGAGAACTTTAAAAAACGCTTGTCTTCCTTCCTAGCTTTATTTCACTGTGATTCCCCATTGGGAAGAAAGCTCATTAGGAATCAAATTAGTTAGTTTATATTTCCTCAAAAAGGATTAGTTACATCCTCACTTGCAACTCCTGAGGTTTGAGAAAGCTTTTAAAATTGTCAAGCAAAAGTAAGCAAGCAAGGCGGTGCCATCCTAGTAATGGTTGGTCCAAATGCAAGGCAACCTCATGCCATCCACAGTAGGTGGACTCAGCTTCTCAAAGGAAAATAATTTCCAAACACACGTGCTTCACTTCCATTAAGGCACCTGAACCATTCTGTACTTGAACAATCCACTGGTTCTCCTCCCAAGGAGTCAGGAAATGGATGTTTCTTAGAAAATGCCAGGATATAACTGTATGTGTTGTTAAAGACCAAAAGGAGAGGGAGCTCAGAGCCAGATGTGACTAACTATACAAAGGTATAACAAAGCATGACGCAAGGTAACTCTTTCAAAATGCAGAGCTTTATTGAAGAACTCAACGGGAAGTCCAGCAGGAGGCAAGGAAGAGAAACTGAATAGTGTAGAAAGTAACCAAGAGGGAATGAGATCTCAAAAGCAGGATACATAGGGAGTAGGAAGTTGGAGGAAAGCAAAGCATGACAGCAACAGGGCACAATCCTGGTAAACCTGGGGAAACTAGGAATTAGCAAAAAGCTCAAACAATGATATTTCTTGAAACAATTCAATCGTATCAGTTTCAAACACAAATAACCCTGTAACAGGTATCTTCAAGGTTGACCAGCAAGCCGGTAACCCTGTCCTCAGGTTAATAGCCACCCGGTGGCCATGTTTGTGCCATGTGACGCTGCGGGAGCCGGGGCCCCGAGGCAGCGCCTGCGCACTCTGAGCCCATCACACTCACTCTTGCCAGCTTGTGCCCGTGCCTGCGGCTTGAACTGGGTCCAGGCCCTCAGGGGGCCCTGGTTTGGAAGATACCAAAAGAAACTTCACTAAGAAAAGCTCCTATAAACGAACAAAATACCAGCAGGCAGAAGAGGCCAGGTGTCCAATTTAATGAAGATGACAACATTATACTTAAATAATCCGTACTTAAAGCAAAGCTTTAGGGGTGCTTAAAAAAATACCTTCCAGTATGGCTCCTTTCATTTCACTTACACTTTATTTCCTTAGCAAAGCTAACAAAACACTGGTTTCAAATAATGTGTGTGTGTGTGTGTGTGTGTGTGTGTGTATAAAAATATGTAAATATATATATATATATATATATATATATATATATTCTGTCACATCACATAAACCCCAAAGACACTGAAAAGAGCCTTTGAGAAAAAGGACATTTTTTTTTAAAGCGCACAGGATGTAAGCCACTGTGCAATGGCCAAGAACAACAAAACACTGTCCCAGCTGAAACGACGTCCCTCATGTCCCAGCGAGAGCTCAGGCATGGAGGCAGGCCGACATCTGTGCGGAGGTGGTGGGAACCGGGCCTGGTCTCATTCCTCGCATGGCCTCCTCCTCTTTTTCAGTCAATTATGGGGCTTTGCATAACTGGAAGGGACTAAGACAGCTAATACCGGACGGCTATCCCAATAATAATAGGTAGAGATAATCATCTAGAGGCATTTTGTAAATATGAACATAAAGGAAATTAGAAGCAGCCTCCTCAACGTAAGGGGGGTGGGGGGAACACCGAAGACTGAAATGCTAGGAAGAATTTTCCTAACATAGGGATCTATCAAATGCCTAGCAACCTCCCTAGGGAAATAGGAGTGAAGTCACTGAGAGTGGAGCAAGAAATTCATTTCTAAAGCCTCTTTTCCAACTTGGGAAATTTAACTCTATGCCTTTGTAATCTCCAGAGACAGCTTAACTGAGGCTGCACTGGGTGTAACCATATGTCAAAACTAATACACTGGATATGCTACTTACCCACAATTTGCAAGAAAATAGTCAAAACTAAAAGTCCCAAAGCAGTCTTTTCTTTATGGATAGGAGCATAAGCTACGCCTTTATATTATTAAAAGTATTTTGTCCTTTGCCCAGAAAATTATTTAAAGAGATGATGTTTAAAAGATCATAGAACAAGTCATTGAAGGAAAAAGGGAAGGGCAGGAATATGGCCATCTTTCTATCTTAATAGCAGCATTTTTACTAGAAGTGAATCCTTCTTCTCCATCCTCCCTCACCTGGCTAAACAGTTGTGGTCCAATCCTGGGTCTCATCCTCTAGGACTCAACTTAGGATGAAGTCTTACTCTGCTAGAAAACCCTCCTTTTCAGGTCCAATGCACCATGGACACCTTTGCTGCCCTCCAGCCTTGTGCTCCTCACTGTAGGATCAGATGGCCAGTCTCCCTCTACAGATCCCAGCTCCCTGAGGAAGAACTCTCGCCTCTCTATCTGTGAGACCAGTGATGAACACACGAGGAGGCATGTGATTATTGAGTCAATGTTGACTTACTGGTGACCGAGTCAAAACAGAAGAAAAAATATAATCGATAAAGGTGACATCAGTTCTGGCCCTGGGATGCCACCATAGTGAGTAGTGAGGTCAAGGCGACAGGCCAGAAAAACAGAACAAGGAAGTCATGAGCCCAGCTTGCCCAGGTCAAGTTTCTTAGAGAAGTGGTCCACAAACATTTAGGGCTTCCAAGCTCATCCCAAGAAATCTGAACAACTATGTATGTCCTAACACAATTTAAAATACACGTCTAAGCTTGTTCAATCTAGGTTTAAACAGTGGCACAAAATCTAATTTCCAGTATCTTGTAAATATTGACATTTTTTAATGAAACTGCTTTTATTCAAGTTTTTCATTGTGTCCATTGTTATTTAAATACCATAGTGATTTAATTTCCAAGATTCATATTTAAAGTACACAAACAGCCTTTTCTTTTACTTTCTCATATTTGGATATTTTTTTCCTTACACTTGTATTTCCATTCCCCCATGTAATTTTGTCCTAATGTAATAGTTCTCTGCTTTATAGGTTTTTATTGATCACACCACTGTACTTCTCTGTAACATAAAGTTATAAAAGTTAAAATTTTTTACTTTCAAATGGTTCTAATAGTATTAAAAACTTCATCTGGGTTCAGTTATTATTACAACTATTAACAGAATGCCATTTAACAAAATAAATGCCTAATTTTGTGATAATTAAAAATTAAAGCAAGCATAAAAGTCAGGTTTTTATTGGAAATGCATTTCTTATTGAGATGAATTGTGACGGTTTATTTTTGCAAAGTAGTTCATTTATCTATGAACAAATATTCCTTATTACTAGAATTAAAAACTGTTTCAGCAGCAATTTTTTTTTTTGTATTAGAAATATAAAGTAAAAAACCTTGTTCATATAGGTAAGTTTACAGGAATGAAAGAGGTTTTACTCTGTCAGTGGTGCTTAATTCTTTGGGCTCCTCCTGACATTTATCCCCCCAAATCATAAATAATTCAACATAACTTTATATGATAATCAATATTCCTTGACAGACTGTTTCGGGTCATCTTCAATTTTGTTTACACACACAAAAAAACTTAGAAGCCGCTTGATTTGCAAAAGGATTAATTTCAGTGTCCTTTGATTCATGTCCCATTCTCCACAACACACCAATATCCAATACTGGTTGTCCCTTTGTCTGGTACCCCAGGGAGCAGAGGAGGTTACTTCTGGTGACAATATACCATGATGAGATTTGAGAGAGTTGAAGTCAGGCAGCTCATTAGTACAGGTGTGTTCCTGGACAGACTCACTTCAGGAAAGAATGCCTAGGGAAGGTAAAGGTCTGGATAGTTTCCTTACAACTCTGTATGGCCCAGTACCTCCTGCAGAGTTTTCATACAACCACAGAAGTGACACCCCCAAGTTTGTTGACCTCAAAGGCCACAGCGCCAGAGGCCTGTCCTTAGGCAGAGAAAAGAGATCAAATACTAGCAGAAGAGGAGAATGCAGAACAGAGAAGCTAACTCTTTGGTGGCGCACAAGACAAAACCAACCCCGTAGAGACAGAGGTAGGACCCCCCTACCCCAACACACACAAAGTACAGCAGCCAAACCAGAGTGCTTCTCCCCTGGCCACACTTGAGCAGGGGCTCCCACTCAATGGGAGGCAAAGCAAGAATGTGCCACCTAAGAAGCGAAATTTAAAGAAGGGGTGAAAAGAGCAGTAAGAATATCAACAGAAGGAGCAATGACCAAAAGCTTAGGGCATCATATTTAAATAGTGGATTTAAGAAAATGCAGAGGGAAGGTGAGGAATCACTTTTCAGTGGACAAATAGGATTTGCCAGCAGAAGGCAATGCCCTGCGTGCCAAGGACATGCAAGGACCAAGACAAGACGTAGAAGAGAGGAGAGGTGAGACAGTGACTCTGACTACCATGCCACAGGCTTAACCCAGGCCTGGGCCAGGCACTCACACACCAAGAGAGCTCTTTAGTGCTCTCTTCTTAAGTTCCTTCTTAAATCCAGTTCCTCGATTTTTTAAAAATTATAGTTGATTTACCATACTGTGTTAGTTTCAGATGTACAGTATAGTGATTCAGTATTTTTGTAGATTATATCCATTATGGGTTATTACAAAGTATTAGGTATATTCCCTGTGCTATACAGTATATCCTTGTTGCTTGTCTATTTTACATACAGTAGTCTGCTTCTGTTAATCCCATACCTTAATTTGTCCACACTCTTCATTCTACTCCCCTTTGGTACCACAAGTTTTCTATCTGTATCTATGAGTCTATTTCTGTTTTGCACACACATTCATTTGTAATATTTTTTAGATTCCACATATAAGTTATATAGTATTTGTCTTCCTCTGATTTATTTCACTAAGCATAATACTATCTACATTCATCCATGTTGCTGCGAATGACGTAAGTTCATTCATTTTCATGGGTGAGTAATATTCCATTGTGTATATTTTATACACACACATACACACACCCCTACACACACATCTTTATCCTTCATCTGTTGATGAGTACCTGGGTTGCTTCCATGTCTTGGCTACTGTAAATAGTGCTGCTATAAACAGTGTGCATATATCTTTTCAAATTAGGATTTTTATCTTTTCTAGATATCTACCCAGAAGTGGAACTGCTGGATCATATTGTAGTTTTGTTTTTAGTTAAGGATCCTCCATACTTTTTTCCATAATGGCTGCACCAATTTACATTCCCACCAACAGCGTACAAGGTTCCCTTTTCTGTCCATCTTCTCTAGTATTTACTATTACAGGAGTGAGGTGATAATTTCCTGGATTTTTAAAGTCACAGAACTCAATTCTTGTTTTCTGTGAGGAGAAAACACCAGAACCTGGCAGATGGTCCCAATCATTTGGTGAACATGGGGCACAGGCAGAAACTGACTGCTCATGGAATCTGCAATCAGCCTTGGGCCTGATTTGCAAATGTGCCTTTCATGCAGACCTCTCCCTTGTAGATCCTAGTAGCTGAGAAACACTAGAAATCAAAGTTAAGGACAACGTGGACAGGTCAGTTGTATAGTCAGAGACAGGCTGTCTACCAGAAGGATTAAGAACATGGACCCTGACACCAGACTGTCTAAGTGTGAATCCTGGCTCCTCTACTTACCAGTTTGCTGGGTAATCTCTAGCTGTAAAATGAGGATAACAAAAGTGCCTTCCTCATGGGATTATCATGAGGATCAATGAATATGAATATATTATATATATGGCATTCATAAGATTAACAGGCCCATGGAAATAATATTGGCTATTATGATTACCATCATCCCCAAGAGAGAACTACACCACATCAAGAAGTGATTTAAACCATCATACTGTACACCCTAAACTGAGACAGTATCGTATGTCAATTGTATCTCCAAAACTGGGGTAGGGGGGGATCTGCCAAAAAAAAAGTGACAGGAGGCCATTTGGTTCAGGCCCCATTTCTAAGTATTCAGATCTAAAGCTGAGATCACCAACCTCAGAATAGAATCTCAGTTCTAATTTTCCACTAGCCTCACCAGCTTCTGCAGGGAGAGACAAATACTGACAAGTAATCCACTAATAAAGGCATCACAACATTCCCTCAAAAGGCCATTTCTCCCATAATTGTGAAAATTTTGCATTAAAAAATATAAAATTAAAAACAAAATTCTATTGAAGATCTTGATCCAAGTGAATAAGAAATGCAAAGTAAATTAAAGAGGATAAGCAATTAACCCCAAACTTATTAATCTAAAATATTATTTGAGCAATATATTCTGTATCATGTCTAGCTTGATACTCAGTATTTCCCAAGGCAGGGGGATAAAGTAATTATGGAAAGAATGTTCAACATACACTGGCTATTTTAAATTCCAAACTAAATTTTAGCCACTCATATCCACTGGGCTTTTCCTACTCATATCCCATGGCCCCATCAGTCCCTGCCCCTCCTTCTCCACCAGACCACCAACCAACAGGAGATTAGTATATAACTCAGGAAAGGGAAAGGGCTGTTAGAGGAGGAGAGCTGGGTAGCTTCCAGGTAGGCTGTGAGCTCAGAGCAAGAAGGAGTCTTATCTTTGGTGATGGTACAACACAAGGAGGACCATCAGGCAATATAAACAAGGGAAAACATAAAACCAGACCAAGAGAAAGAATAAACAAGAAGCAAGATACTCCCACTATTGTAGGCTGGTTTAGAGACAAGTTAGAAGAGGGAGAATGTGTGGAAAGCTCCAGATGGAGAAAAAGTACACCAGCGGCTAACACTTTCAGATGAATTCCACCAATACTGTTCCCAATCAGAGGCTATTTTTTTATTGGGCTCCTTGGGTCAAAATTCATGATCACAGTAATACAAAACAATTTTCCTAGAAGTATAGGCCTCACTGAAGGAAAACTAAATAGAAGCAAGTTCAACCCATTTTCTGATGGGTTTTACTTCTCTATAGACAGTCTTTACATTATGGAGAGAATACTCAGACATACCTAGTTCATATTTCTAAAAGAAAAGTGTAACAACTTTTTACTTTTTCAGCAAAAGTCATCCTGACTTAATACTGGCAGGATGTTAGTTCTCCCCAACTTCATCTATAAATTCAATGCAATCTCAATCAAAATCCCAGCAAGTTATTTTGTGTAACTGATAAATTGATTCTAAAGTTTATATGGAGAGACAAAAGACCCAGAATAGCCAACACATTTAAAATATAAGAACAAAGTCTAATGGCTGACATTAACCCAACTTGAAGACTTACTACAAAGCCATAGAAATCAAAATAGTATGGTAGTGGCAAAAGAAAAAACAGACAAATAGATCAATGGAACAAAAGAGAGTGGCTGGAAAGAGACCCACATAAATACAGTCAACTGATCTTTGCCAAAGGCACAAAGGCAATACAATGGAACAAAAATAGTATTTTCGACAGTGTTGGAACAGCTGGACATCTACATGCAAGAAAATGAATCTAGACACAGACCTTCTACTGTTTACAAAAATTTACTCACATTGGATCATAGATCTAAATGCAAAACAAAAAAAATTTAAAACTAGAACGTAGGAGAAAACCTAGATGACCTTCAGTATGGTGATCACTTTACAAACACCACCAAAGGCATGATTCAAAACAGCAAATCATTGATAAGCTGGATTTCACTAAAATTTAGAACTTCTTGTCTGTGAAAGATAATGTCAAGAGAATGAGAAGACAAGCCACATACTGGGAGAAAATATTTATGAAAGACATATTTTATGAAGAGCTGTTAACCAAAATACACTAAGAACTCTTAAAACTCAACAATAATAGAACAACCCAATTTTTAAAAAAAAGGGCCAATACCTGAACAGGTACCTTACCAAGGAAGATACACAAGTGGCAAATAAGCATATGCAGCAATGCTCCCATGAGACATCATCGGGCAAATGACAACTGAAACAATGAGATGCCCCTACACACCTATGAGTATGGCCAAAATCCAAAATACTGACAGTACCAAATGCTAACAAGGATGTGAAACCACAGGAATTCTCATGAACTGCAAGTGGGAATACAAAACGGTACAGCCATTGCAGAAGAAAGTCTGGCAGTTTCTTATAAAACTAAGCACATTCTTACTATATAATCCAGCAATCATGCTCCTTGGTATTATAAACATAACAACGAAGCTGAAAACTTACATATATACAAAGACCTATACACAGATGTTCTTAGTAGCCTTAGTCCTAACTGCCAGATGTAGAAGGACCAAGATGTCCTTCAGTAGTTAAATGGATAAATAACCTAGGGTACATCCAGTTAATGGAATATTACTCAGTGCTAAAAAAAAAAATGAGCTATCAAGCCATGAAAACACATGGAGGAAACTTAAATGCCTCTTACCAAGTAAAATGTCAATCTTAAAATATTACATACTGTATTATCCAAACTATCTGACATTCTCGAAAAGGCAAAACTATGGAGACAGTAAAAAGGTCAATGGTTGCCACAGGTTAGGGGGGAGGGATGAATAGGTCGAGCACCAGATTTTTAGGGCAGTGAGAATACGCTGTGTGATGCTACAATGATGAATACATGTTATTACAGGCTACCTTAGAGGTACTGCAGGTAGTTTCAGACCATTGCAATCAAGCAAATATTCCAATAAAGCAAGTCACATCAATTTTTTAGTTACCCAGTGCATACAAAAGTTATGTTTGCTCTATACTTTATCAGATATGCAATAACATTATGTTTAAAAAACATACGTACTTTAATTTTAAAGTTATTTTATTGCTAAAAAATGCTAGCCATCATCTGAGCCTTTGGTGAGTAATAATCTTTTTTGCTGGTGGACAGTCTTGACTCAATGTTGACAGCAGCTGACTGAACAGGGTGGTAGTTTCTAAAGGCTGGGGTGGCTGCAACAATTTCTTAAAATAAGACAACAATGAAGTTTACCACATCAACTGACTCTTCCTTTTAAGAAGGATTTCTCTGCAGCATGCATAGCTATTTGATAGCATTTTACCAACATTAGAGGTTCTTTCAAAATTGGAGTCAATTTTCTCAAACCCTGCTGTTGTTTAATCAACCAAGTTTATACAGAATTCTAAAGAAATTGCCATTTTTAGCAATAAAGCATTTTCTAATACTCCAAACATTCAATCTGTAAAAAACACAGTATCTGTGAGGCAGAGTAAATGTATCCCTGTATACCTTTATCTAAACTCATGGAATATACAGCACCAAGAGTGAATCCTAGGTAAACTATGGACTATGGGTGATTATGATCTGTCACTGTAGGTTCACCAGTTGTGACAAATGCACCACTCTGGTGGGGGATGTTGACATAGAGGAGGTTGTGCATGTGTAGGGACAGAGGGTATATGAGCAATCTCTGTACCTTCCTCTCAATTTTTCTGTGAAACCATAAACTGTCCTCAATTATGGGGTATTCAACTGCCAAGTTAATCTCCCAGCAGGATCCAGTATTTCTCCAATTCTCCTGTAGTGTTTCCCAGGACCCCACTCACACATACACACTTTGGAAGTTCATATAAAGTGTCTAAATAGGGTCTATCAAATGAGTTAAATTCTGAAGCAAAGCTGCCAGATTCAAACTATGGCTCTATTCTTTATAAAAAGACATAAAAAGATAAGTGCACTGTCTTACACTTCTAGGAGGGGTCTGAGTTGGTGCAATGAAAACTGTTTGGCATTAAGTCCTAGGAGTTGAACTCGCCCTACATATGATCAACTCCTAGACATAGACACAAGGGAAATGTGACTTTGTGTATGTGTGTATACGTGCGTGTATGTGTAAATTTAATGGTCACCAAAAGACATGTGTAAGAATAAGCATGGATGCATGATTCATAATAGCTCCAAATTGAAAACAGCACAAATGTCCATGAATGGCAGAATGAATAAATGGAAGTACCTTCACACCTTGGGTACAGCAGTGAGAATAATGCTGCCCCTACCCCCCAAATTCCACATCCTAATCCCTGGAATCTGAACATTACCTTACATGGCAAAAGGATTTTGCATGGGTGATTAAGTCGAGATGGGGTGAATATTCAGGTAGGCTCTGAATACAATCACAAGTGTTCTTATAAGCTGGAGGCATAGGGAGATTGGTGACAAAAGAAGTGATGTCAAGAGGAAGCAAATACTGGAGTGATGTCCTTGGAAGACGGAGGAAGCGGCCACAAGCCACAGAGCAGAGCCGGCCACAACAAGGAAACCGATTCTCCCCTCAGAGCCCACAGAAGGAAGGAGCCCTGCCCACACCTTGACTTCAGGCCCGTGGAAATGATGTCACGCTCTCCCCTGCAGATCTGGCAGAGAATGAAGGCATGGGGTTTTAAGCCACTGACTTTGTGGTAAGTTGTCACAGGAGCGACAGGAAAGTCACGCAAGGGGATACTACACAGAAATGAGAAAGAGCAAACTACCGTAACAACAAGCAGCGCGACCCTCACAGTGTTTAGTAAGTGAAGCAAGACACAGTGGGACACACTGCGTGAGGGCATTACATACAGTTCAAAAGCAGGACTGACTAATGCACAGGGATGGGGCTCAGGACCGCAGGGATCTCTGGGAAGCAGCACTGCCTTGAAGGGAGCTGAGGGGGTGCCTGGAATAAGAGCCTCTTAATACAGCTGCTGGTTACACAGGCATACGTACTCCAGGAAGATTCATCAAAGTGTCACGTGTAATACGTATACTTTTTTTCCAAATACTATACATCAACAAGATGAGGTTTTCCCCCCCAAGGAAAAGAAAATGTTCTTTGTTTCTTTTTCATCATTAGATCCAAATGAGTCACAAAAGTCATCCCCCTTGCGGAAGCACTGGCTGGGAGCAATCCCAGAGCTTGGCTGTTCTCACACAGTGAGGGAAAGGAAGAAAGATAAGGAGGCCACCGACCAGACCTAAAGAGTTGATACGGAAACAGGAAGAAGGAGGTCTCTGGCAAACAAAAACAAACCAGTGCTTCTAGCAGCAGGAAGATGGTATGTTTTTGCAAATCAAAAGACTCTATACCTAGATTTTTTTTCCCGCAAAAAATGCAGTCTATTATTTTATACTAACCAAAGTAGAGTAAGAATTTAGTTGAGGTTACAGTGATTCCACTGGGCAAAGGAAGATGCAAGAGAGTCTGTGGATTCATGCCTAGGGAAGAAGGATGAAGGGGAAAGAAAACGACCACAGAAAAGCCCTGCCCCCCTAACAAGGTCCAGACGCTGCCACGGGGTCCTCTTTTGTTCTTACCGAGTGAAGGAAGAATAAAAGTATCAGTACTTTGACCCTGACCTGATAGATATTATCAAACATAACACCAAAGACCACAGCAGAGTTTAAAACAAATACACAACAATTCCCCATCTGAGGAAAAACCAACCACCGTTGCTTCCTCTGGCAAGTAAGATCAGAATGAATCTGAGTGGAGCGTCACGTCATTCCTATAATTAAGATGAACGAACCCAGAGAGAAGTAGAAGGAAGTAAGCTTGAAGTGCGATCAGCAGGGCCACAGCAGAATGCATCACACCAAGTCCACAAGGCCTGGCTTCAGGAAAGGAAGGAGAGAGGCAGCAGAAACCAGCACTCGTTCCTTCCGTTATGTTTTTGGAGCCAAGGGTATTAAGCTAGATGGAGAGCAACTAAAATAATACAGCTTGAAAAGGCTAGTCAGCCGTGAGGTTGAAAGTGTTCACAGTTCACATGCCGGTACGACACCCAATTTGGTAGAACACTTCATTTTCTAAAGCTTAAAATCGCTTTACTGCAACACACCCAAGAGCCAAAAGAGGCTCAGTGAAGTTAGGAATCAGAGCTAGTAAGTCACAAAGTCGGGATTTTTAAACACTCTGGTGATTCTTTTTGTCCACATTTAGCCTCTGGTGAATGAGTGTCTGCATTAATATGCTGATATGAGACTGGTTTTAATGTCGCACTCAAACATCAAATTCAAATGTCAAATCAACATTGTACACCTGCATCTCAGTAAATTCATTTGAATTTCATTGAGTTTTCACTGAATTCATATAATTGATTATAAGTTTAATAATCAAACCTAAAAGAGAAAGAATTAGATAAATGTCATTTTGGCTTTAAAAATCCATTCTGTTGCTTCAATATCCCTGAGGGTAACACAGTCAAGCCCCAAACATACATTTTCTGATGCCTAGAAGGTAGCATGATGAAAGATTTTTAAGCTTCAGAAAACTGGGAATTGTTTTAAAAATCTGGAACCAAGACTTGAAAAACAGTTAAATCAGGGTATTACCTGGGATATCCTTGGTGCTTTTCTAAAAGTGTGGAATAATTCACAATTTTAACAGAAAAAGAAAGAAAAGAATTTCACAGAAAATTTCTGTAAAATTTCTGCAAAAAATGTTTTGGATACCTTTGGGAAAAAGTAACAGAATAAAAGAAAGGGAACCCTGAGTTTGAAAAGTAATTGGAGTTCAAGTAAAGAAAATGATATACTTCCTATCTGTGCAGCCAATAATTATCTCTCAAGGTAAATTCGTATTAGTATTTATCCCATTTTCTCATTATTTCAAAATGTCAGCGTTTTTTAATGTTGTGCTTTCCCTCTGATCATTTAAATTTTTTTGAAACACTACCACCACCCCAGGAAATAAATTCACTTGTGGTCAAAGGAAATGCATGGCAACTGAAACTCAACTTTTAGGATGTTATTGTTGGTTTAAATGATTAATTGCTAATAAATAGGTAGCAACAGACAGCCCATCTAAAACCTTAGTGATGGCCAAATGCGCAGCTCACTATGACCAGGGGAAAATGAATGTTTCCCACTCATAAACAGAAGGCCAAGTTTACACAAAGCAGAAAGCCAATAGCAAACAGCATCCTGATAAGGAATCTGGAAGACTCTATATTGGTTACCACATGCCAGCCACTACTCTTTTCCTTTTTAGAGAAAAAGAACTGAGGCTCAGAGTCCAAGTGGCTTGCTAGAGTCTGTTAGGTAAGATGGGTTCCAGTATCAGATTCTTTGAGTACTCACGCAATTCTGCCTTGACCAGCAAAGTTCATCAGGACTGAGAGGCTCCTGGGATTTTGAGAGGCCTGTTCTCACTTTCATTTCATCCTTAAGCCGTCTGGTGACAGAGATAAATTAACACCCACACCACTTCACCAACCAGGGAACAGAAGGTCAAAGAGAGTTAAGTTTGACCCAAGCTGGTCAAACTTTAGCGGTTAAGCCAGGACACCAACCTCGTCCTCCATCTTCCACACAGGTTTCTACAAATAACAAACACAAGCATGCTGAGAGGCCACGCCGTGCACTAAAGCTAGGAACAGCTTTGCGGAACTGAGCTTGCATCCCACTTAGTAGTTGCATGATCAGGAATGTCGCTTCATTTTTTTTTTTTTTTTTGCTTTTCAGTCTTCTCATCTGTAAAATGGATCTACCACACCATCCCCCTTCCTGGGAGAACTAGAATCAAGTGAAGGGTCTGGTACCTATGGGCACTCAGATGGTAGCTGTTGCTACTGCCAATAACACCGTTGTGTCTTCATAGTAACTCTCTCACTGAAGTATGCTACTGAAAGTCACCAGCCTTATGGAATCAACACAACAGGTTCCATGAAGAGTTTGAAAGGCACTGTTCTCTATTACAGTAAGTGCCCTTGGTCTCTATCACTCCGGATCTAACAGTTTTCCCACTATTATGGGCTGAATTACATCCCCCACAAATTCATATGTTGAAGTCCTAACTCCCAGTTACTTGAATGTGACCATGTTTGGAGACAGGATCTTTAAAGAGGTCATTAAGGTTAAATCCAATATGACTGGTGTCCTTATAAGAAGAGGAGATTAAAACACAGACACAGAGGGAAGACCATATGAAGACAAAGGAACAAGATGGCCACCTACAAGCCAAGGAGATCGGCCTCAGAAGAGAGCAAACATGCCGGAACCTTCCTCTTGGACTTCCAGCCTCCAGAAGTGTGATCAAATAGATGTCTGCTGTTTAAGCGACCCATTCCCTGATACTGTCTTATAACAGCCTGAGCAGACTAATATACCTGCCAAGTGCCACCCTCTCCCCCTTGGCAGCTCAGTGCAGGATGAGGAATACCCAGCTGTGGCTCCCCTATTACCATGTAACGTGCCAGAAAATTGTCTGGGCTCACCAATGAGCAGCAAGATGGAACCTGTTATGTACTAGTCATTCCATTATTGACAGCCCACTGAAGGACCAACCTTTTCAAGCACTTTCAACATTAGGGGCTAGTTCACGGAACTCCATGAGGAGGGACTGGGATTCAGGAGCAGGAGGGCCCTGGACTCTTACTGCTATCTTCTTAAGAGAGACTGGACTCTCTTTAGGTCTCCCTAGAGGGAAACACGTTCAGGCACAGAGACTGGAATCCTCCCTGTCAGAACGTCCAGGACCACCACAAAGCTTTCAGACTTGTGGAGGGTGTGATTACAAGGACAATTTACAACAGCTTTGAAAGGCTAACACTGCATTTGCAGTTTCAGTGACTTGTAGCAGATTATGATAAAATTCTACCGCTATTACTATTACTATTAGACATTCAAATGAGGTCTTAGAGTAAAGTTCCTTGTGGCCAAAACATTTAAGACAATGAGTAATTCAGCCATGGCTCTTTATAAATCTGAGTCGAACTCCACTGGATCATCCCCCAAGAACTAAATTCCCTTTTCACATAATGGCAATTATTCAAAATGCCTGGTTTGAAGAATGAAATGGACTAATCAAAGATGAAGAATGTTTATGAACCATTAGTTTGAGGGTGTTATCTGATCATTTTAGAGAACAGAAAAATTACTCTTCCTTCCCTCATTACTTAGAATACACACTTTCCTAGAAAATTCTACATTTTTTGCAGAATACCATTCAATAAAAGGAAGTTATGAACAATATTCATTATGACAAGTCATAAACACTCCTTAAAAGAACACATAGGATAACATGTTTCATTAAGCCCAAATTCTGCCTCCTTTTACAATGAATTTAAGTTACATTTCGAGTTATTAAAACTGGCTTCCCATTTCACATGGTATTACGAGTAAGAGGTCAGTCTGGGGCTTGGCTCTGTCCTCCAGCTCACCTTGTGACATCGAGTCCTCTCCGCCCTGGGCGGAGATTACAGTCACCACCACAGGCAGAGATTAGATCATGAAGCTCCGTGTCCCCCTCACACCCTCTGTGCAGATAAAGATGCAGAGGACTCTAGGGACAGTAGAGCAGTATTTCTCACAGATGTCCCCGGACAGACTCCACCAGTGTCCCAGCGGGAGGCTTGCTGAAAATGCAGATTCCTGGGCTCCCCCTAAATTTACTAATGTTAGGGCAGCACCCAGGAAACTTCCTATTAAACTCCCCAATTGATTCTTAGACTAAGTATAGTTCAAGATACCCAAAGCAACACAGAGCATCCGCTCATGCCACAGGGCTCTGGAGTCAGATGCTGCCATTTATAGCATGTGTGACTAGGGACAGTTACTTCACCTTACTAAGCCTTCATTCCCTTCCTATATTCTAGAGACAACACCTCTGAGAGGCTTTGGAGGATGACAGCCAAATAATCTACATAAAGCTTTCCACACTCTGCCCAACCCACTGCAAATATTCAAAAATGGTAGCTATTACTATTATGACATGCAAAAGGGCTCTGAATTTATTAATCAATTTTGGTCGAGTGACCAATTAACCCTTCATTACAGCAAAGTGAATGTTCTAAGGGAACCATGGAAACATGCCTTCTGATTAAAAATCAGCAAGCTTTGAGTGCTCAGAGTTTAAATAATATTGAACGGTAAATGCCAGGCATATGGCTATAGGAACACATTCCGAAAATTCAGGTTCCATAGTCAACGATGTTTTCATTTCACAGCATCGCAAATGGGGGTGTCAGAGCAGACTCGGGAGAACCTGAAACTGTTTCTATGAAACATTATTTGACTTTGCTGCCCAATATCACACCATAGCATTTGACTGTATAATTATGTATTTGGCTCAGTTTTTTTTTTTTTTTAATCATTTGTATCTTCTGATTTTGTCTTTAAAAAAAAATCCCTATGTAGCAGTAAAGCAGAGATTAGAAACCCACCTGGGACTTCAGTGGAACTGAAGCAGCACATGTATTTAATTACGGTGAGGTTTCCAGCATTATCATTCTAAACATGCTCATGCTATACCCATTAAGAACAGGAAAAAAAAAGGAAGCTACAGGGAAATGCAGACAGCACACAGTAAGTTTAATCTTTAGATGATCTCAAATGAATTTGTGCAAGCAGAATTCCAAATTACTGCACGTAAATAAAAAGCAGGAAATCTGCCCCTCCAATATTCACTCTCCAGAGTTGGTTTCTGGAGCATTTCTGGAATGGGTCCCCATCCGAAAACTAGGTCCCCAGAGGAACTGTGAGGATGGTGGCAGGGCAGTTTCTGTGGTTTGGTGGTCATCAAACATTCATGGCTTGATCCCAGACCAGAAAGCTCCAGAACCTTCATGCTGGGCTGCATGATCCCTCCTCCAACGCACCCAGCACCCTGAAATATTTGAAATTTCTGTTTCCCTGGATGCGGTGAGATCAACATTCTTACATGTGGGAAGAGAAGACACGGGACACAAAAGAAGCAAGTGGAGGAGCAGTAAGAAAGAGAGCCATGAGCATCAGAGAGATGTAGAAGGATCGAACAGCAGCCCCAGAGCGTAATCTTGCCTGTAATTGAAAACTGCGGCACAGTTCTATAGAGGGAGTGATGGTTATTAATTATAATAATGACTACTAATTTCTGCAAAGTTATTTCTTTACTAACATGACTAAGTGCTTTGCATACATTACTTTATTGTCTTTATAACCACCCATGAGGTCATTGTGAAGATCCCCATTTCACAGAAGAGGAAACAAAGGCTGCACACTTGACACTTAGTAAGCACTCAATCCACTAACAAATGAGCTGGTGCCACAAAGTGTACTTTTAGAAGGATGACTTTGGCACTCCAGACGCATGTGGCAAAATAAAATGAGATATAAATGGTTACAGAAAAAAAATACAGGTACTAAAAAAGTCTGTGTCTTAATCATAAACTTGAATACACTAGCCCCAGAACAAAATTAGAATGTTGATGAAAGTCAGTCCTTTTGAGCCTTCTGGCATCTTCTACCCTGATAAGTCACTAAAAACGCACCAACCAATCTCACTCACCTGCAGCATTCCTGCACCCTATAAAAAATATGGACAAGCTGATGGTGTCGGCATATGTTCACACTTCAGGTTCCTATAGAAGTCTGTGACTCAAAATATTATGATCTTTATGTTCCAGGACAGCTCCTATTTTATCATTACCTAAAGAGTTCAAACTGGAGCATAGATGAACACAGTATTTTCCAGATTTGATCTTTTATATTTAAAAAATGAGTGGCTATTGCTCAACTTAGGACATTCCTAAGCATAACAGAACCATTCCGTTGGCTGCATGAACAGGGCGTGATTGCAAATGGGCATGAAAGATCTTTGAGAAATGATTGAAAATTAGATTATGGTGATGGCTGCACAACTCTATTAAAAATTGAATTGTATGCTAAAAAAGGGTAAATTTTATGGTATATGAATTATACCAACAAATATAAACAACACTCCATTGCAACATACCTGTGGAATTCATCCTGAGAAAGCAGAATTGCAGGCTAGGAAAAAAAATAAGTTCTGGTCTTGCTCCTCCCAGGCACTCCCCTCCCCCCCCCATCAGGGTTCCAACTAATAAACCTAGATATTACTCAAACTGTAAAGTGATTTTCATGAGAATGATCATCCTTCCTTCCGATACTATGTAATACCTTCAAGATTACGCTGGCTTTTTTATTAACTTTTTTTTAAGGTATCATTTTTAAGGTTGCTTTTGCCATAAATGCAGTGCAAAATGAGCTTAAAATTAAGAACATTCGTCATGTCAGTGTCACCTTCTTTTTGAATCTGTCTGCTGGGCATTGAGCCATCCTCGAAGCACCTAAGGAATTCTTGAAAGGCTGAGAACTTAGTCACCCTTCCTGCACTCCGACATGACCACCTATGAGAAGATGCCCATGGAGGGTGGGAGAAATGAGGTGAAGAGCGCTATGCCAGCCACCTTGGGGAAGCCACAAGGCTGTGCATCCAATCCACCATGATTTCTGGCAGATCTACCCTCCATGTATGTCCAGATTCTGGTCACATGTCACCACTTCTTGGTTGAAGCCATGGTTTTCTTCCTTCTCAGCTGTCGTAACAGCCTCTTCACCCATCTCCCTGCTTCCATCCTTCTTCCCTGTTATCTGTTCTCAACACACCAGCTGGCGAGATCCTCCAAAATCTAAGTTGTCTCATGCCACCCCTCTGAACAAAACCCTCCAGTTGCTTCCCCTCTACTCAGTATGAAAGCCCCCAAACTGGCAGTAGCTTCAAAGCTATACCTCATTCCGGCCCTGATACCTCTTTGATTTCCTTTCCTACCATGCTGTCCCTCCCTCCACACTAACTTCTTTTTCTTCATCCATATCAAGCACTTTCCCACCACAGGGCCTTTGCATTTGCTGTTTCTCTGCCTGGAGGGCTGAAAGCCAGCCTGTTCACTCCATTCTGCCCTCCACACAAATGTCATCCTACCTGAAAGGCCTTCCCTGACCAACTTATCTAACACACCACCCCTCACATACACCAACACTGTGCTCCCTGCCCCTTCTACCCTGTTTATCTCAGCATTTTCACCACCTGAACATATGTAATTATCTGTGAGTTGCCCTTCCCTACATTCCCTATACCTGAATGGCAGCTCCATGAGAGGCAAGACTATCTCTAGATCCTGGAACAGAGCCTGACCCATAGATGGTTCTTAATAAATTCTTGATGGTAGTGAGTGAATTAGAAAAACAGTGAGCCCTATGTCAGAACGGTGAGAATCCACTAGGGATGAAGATGCTGTGCTTCACATAAGGGTGGGTACAGATTCTTAGCAGCCAGATGCTCCCATCCCTTATGGAAGAAAGGAGGAAAGGGTCAAGGAGAAAAATCAACATTAAGGACTTTTCAATCATTAAAATTCAAAGACTGCTCCTGGGGGTGGTACTCATTCAGGACCCCCTATTAACTGGGCAAAAACAGTCATCCTTCAAAAACTTCTAGGTAAGAACTATTTTTCAGTGATAGAAAAAAATACATAAAACTAAAAAATGCATATAAAAGTGAATGAAGATAAAAATAAAAAGTGAATAAAAAATAAAAATGAGTAAAAATAAAAATGAATACAATAGTCTGATATATTTTGAACTACATGTGAATTTAATTTTTTTTAAAGTTTTTAACTTGAAAAGTCCATATTTTTGGTACAGTAGAGTCCTCAGAGAGGTGAAAACTAGTACTTATAGGTCATTTTCAATTTTTTTTCTTGGAACAACAACCCTGTGAGGTGGGTATGATCATCATTTCCATTTGGTAAAAGAGTGAACAGAAAGGTTATGAAAGGTTAAGTGATTTGCTCAAGGCTGTGAAATTCCAGCATCAGGACTTGACTTCAGTCCTTCCATTTCACATCCACTTCCTTTCCTATTATTTATATATTGTTTTTATTGAAAACCAAGCTCTAGAAAAAATCGTCTTTGATATGCAGCGCCAGCTGAAGAAACATCTAAATTCAAAGAGCGGTGGCCTTAAGCCCTTGAGAATCTCAATGGTGCCAGATCCGAAAATCAAGGTCTAAGGTACCACGAGAAACTGGAGAGGTAAAGACACAGTGATTTACCTCACATGAGATACAGATGCAGGAAAACATTACATGAAACAGAAGATTAGATCTAAGAGGTACAGACCTCTGTAAGGAAAGATAGTGACGTCCCTCACTAATTATAAAATGGAACAGAGGCAAAACACCAGAAAAGAAAACACAGGCAAGTACCACAAGATATCAGGCATTGGTGCCATAATCTCTCAAAAAGTATTTAAGATAAATCTAGAGGAAATCAAGTTGTATAATTTATCTCAAAGGTCATGAGACTCACTGTATCCATAGCAAACCTATGCAGAAATAGCCAAGTTTTAGTCACTAGAATCCAAACGTATATTAACCATCAATTGTTGAAATATGTTTAAAATATGCACTAATAGTGACTTCAAAGAATAATGTTAGTCATTAGTAATAATAACCAATAGTTCTTTTAATAATTATTAATATTCATGATTAGCCATTGATAGACAAATATAAACGTACATTATAAATAGTAACCTAAATAGCATTTACAATGCAACCCAAAAGATTAAAAATATATTTGTCAAGCAGTCTTAAATCATTCTCAAGTTCTGCTTCTCAGTATGTTAATACTTAAAGACCTAAAAGGCCATAAATTAACCATCTGCCTTAGAAATTAAAATATTTGAGCTTGTTATCCAGAAATTCTATACAGTGATATAGATGTATGTATTATATGAACGTGTGTGTGTATAATTTTTTCCCCACAGCCTCACTTCCATTCGGGGAAA
The DNA here is from genome assembly GCF_009834535.1 of Camelus ferus. Classification (NCBI taxonomy): domain Eukaryota; kingdom Metazoa; phylum Chordata; class Mammalia; order Artiodactyla; family Camelidae; genus Camelus; species Camelus ferus. The sequence continues at coordinate 44,431,352 of NC_045698.1, read as the reverse complement.
GCACTTGCTCAAAGCTTTGCTTCACATCACAACAGACAAATATTCAGAGGCAAAAGGCCACCTGGAGAAGACAGCTTATATTCAGAGGCAAAAGGCCACCTGGAGAAGACAGCTTCATGCAGGAGAATCTTTAATCTGAGACAAATCGACTAGAAAGCACACTTCTAAATGATCTAAATTGCCAAATGGTCTACACAAGAACTACACTGAGAAGTTTAAGAAGAAAACAAACACCTTCAACTACTGACCACGCCTTCCAGTAAGCCTTTTTTTTCCTGCTTCTTTGTGACTTCTTGGCTTTAAAAATTCTGATGGGCTACCCAATTTTAACAAATTCCAACGAGATTAACACAAGAGATTAATGCATGTCATATCACTATCTAAGGCTTAGAGGAGTTTATCAAGATTAAAGACAACTTGAACACTAAAAAACAACAAAAATGAGTGCGGGGTTAGACTGGAGGGAGATAAACTAGCAGAATTTCCCATCATGAAAGAGCAACAGACAAACTTCTGTACAATGTCTTGGTGCTAAGAAATGCAAAGGTAATATGTTCTGCTGTTCAGACATTCATATTCTCTCTGCTCCCAACAAAGCAAACAGAAAAGTATCAGTTTCCACTTAAGTCCTAACACTCCAATGCTACCCAGAAAGAAGGGAGGGTAACAGCTGTAAGGCCAACAAGTATAAGAAGAACCCAGGCTACAGGTAACACTAAAAATTACCACAGCAGCATCCATGCAGCAGCCATCATGTTCCAGTTTCCCCATCACAGCTGCATGGCTAGTTGACTTCTTCCTACAGAAATATGTGTCTCAGTTACCACTCCATCAGTAGTGCTTGTCTCAGTCACCACTACAGGCACTCTCACTGTGAGACAAGCACTACTGATACAGTGGTGACTGAGACTACGTGCCTTCAGAACTTCTGCTCAAATAAAGCAAGATGGACAACAGCAAAAGTAGCTGTATCTCAGAGGACGTGGGTTCTATGAGGACAGTAAGTTAGGAAAACACACTCAAGAATGCCAGGGCGTTGGGTGCTGGGGGATGTCCTGCTTCAGCTAGGGCAGTCAGGATAGCTTCCTGAGGAAGTTAATATTTGACTGAGAATTAAACCACAACATCTGAGGCAGACAGCACTTAAGGGAGAAGTGACGGCAAATTCAAAGACTCTGAGATGAAACCTCGGTATTAATGAGGGAAGAAGGACCAATGTGCCTGGTGAGACCTCACTGGGACGGGTTGGGCAGGGTAGAGTGGGAGAGAGGGACTGTGGGCTGCCTGGAGTTCGCAAAAAGAAATTGGGTTTTTTATCCCAACTGCACTGAGATGTCATCAACAGATTTTTAAGCAGAGGAGTGACATGACTTATGCTTTAAACAAGTTTATGCTTTAAAACAAGATACAAGCTAATGAATGGGGGATGGACCACAGGAAGGAAGAAGGGAAGCAGGGACACTGGTAATGTGCAGCAGTCCAAGTGAGAAACGCGGTGTCGTGGACGAGGGTGGTGGCAGTGGAGCTGGTAAGAAGAGGCTGGTTGAAAGGTAGAGACCACAGAATGTGCACAGCTTGGGTGGTGGATGTGAAGAATCACAATTCGGGAGGCTGAAGGTACATGGTGGCGCCAATTTTTGACATGAGAAACCAAGAACTCTCCCTTGTGCTTATTAAGATGCCCCTTAGGTATCCAAGTAGACAAGCCAGGCAGATGGTTGGACCATGAATCTGGAGCTCATGGGAGAGATCAGGACAGGAAACACCATCTTACAGGTGTTTATAGCCAAGGGATTAGTGCCATCACTTAAAGGAAATGTCTACACAGAGAAGAGAGCCAGGGACAAAGCCCTGAACTATTCCAACCCCTGTAGATGGAGCAAAGGAGAAGGTCCTTGTAAAACAGAGAAGAAAAACCAAGACTCTACAGGGTCCCAGCAGCAGAAAGAAGAGGGGTGGGTGGGGTGGGATGGACAATGCAGTGGAGAGTAGAAGGGAAGGGGAGAGAGAAGGGCAGGTGATGTGGCCTCTCAGGGAATAGGAACGGCAGTGAGAGGACCAGCAGAGCTGAAGTCAGCCAGGGACACTCAGCTGCTGGTGCTGAGAGGGAAGATACTTGGATTTTACCAAGTCAGAGCTGTGTTAAGGCAAGTTCATTGGAAAGGGAGACAGAGGGGCAAGGGGTTTTCTGGAGTCCAGGCTACATTCTCTGAGTCAGAAGGGAAGCCAGGCCATGAGAGGACCGAGGGCTCGTCAAGCCTTCCAGGTAATTATGGATGTTATTCTTCAATATTACACTAAACCTCACCAAGTGCTAGTTTTCTAAAGGTTAGGTGCAGTAGGAATTTGAAACCATATCAATGAATAGTTTAGACTCTGTAACATTGTACCCATTGGTCTGTCTGCACTTTGAATGGACGGACCTTTTATCCATGCAAAATTTTGTTAAATTGTCTATCAGTCATTTGGAAAATACTCATTCCTTATATTATACAGATCTTCCAAAAACTGACACATCAGGAAGGTCTTTAAAGTATCTGGGAAGCTTTCAAGCTCAGGGTAGTAGATAGAAGTTTTCCAAAATTCTGATTTTCACTTGAAGGCTTATATTCATCATTGGTAACCAGTACAATCAGTTATTTTCCTGAAGTGGCAGGATGACTTCTTTCAAGAAAATGTCTGTCAAATAACCAAGTCTGATAACCATAGTTTTTCCGCTAGTCATGCTTTTAAGCAAAAAATAGTGTTCCATGGAGAAAAATTGGCTAGTTCAGCTCACAATTCAAACAACCACACCAGCGCTTTTCCTTGAGCAACCATTGTATTTCATTCTGCAGAGGTGCTTTGTGCATACTTCCTATTTCACCACATGGAATATTAAAAAGAAGTGCTCTCAAGGGGTGAGATATAATAAAATTAATAATATTTTACTGCTCCATCAAGAACATTTCTTAAGTGCAAGTGGCATTATTTACTGCAAGTGAGAGTGAAGGAAAAAAACCACTCATACTGTTTGGTGCTCAGGTGCTAGAAGTTTCAGTCACCATTGCTTTTGCCAATCAGTGCAAACATCAACACAGTAAAAATTATGTCTCAGTATAATTAAGAAAACAACTGTGACCTTGCAGACCATTGAGACAGTCCGGTGGACCCCAAGGAGTTCGGGAACCATTAGCCCCGGGCGTGGCCATGAACATGTGTGTGGCTGAACTCAGAGGGAGAAGGGTCTGCTGGACTGAGGAAGCCAAGGAGCTGAGAGGCCTGAATGTTGACTTGACCATAGTATGGAGGCTAATGTTTCTGAGAACAACAGGAGGATTAAGGGAAAGGGAGAAAACAAGAAATGAGGCAATACTGATGTTAATGAATGAGTGAGTGAGATTAGGAAGAGGCCAAAGCCTGATGACACGTGCTTCAGAGAAGGCAGATTTTCTAAGAAGAAGGAACAGTAGCTCAGAAGTGGCAATAGCAGCAGCGAGAATACCTCCCCTGCTTCCAGGCTCTGACATACACCAGGTAAGGGAGAGGGACCACAGCTGCTGGAAACCACCCAGGGGGTGGGCTTTGGGCTCACCTTCACTGGTTCCTCTTACCTAGGGCATGGGTCTCAGATCCACACCTCACCATCACCTGGGGAACTGCTGAAAAACAATCAAGCTTGGGGCTCCACACCAAAAAAATTGTAACCCAAGAAGTCTGGGATGGGCCCTGGGCAACTTATCCTTTCAGTGATCTCCCTGATGGTTCTGCTGCCTGGTCCACGTTGAAAACAAACAGCAGGTAGGAGAAATGCCACTTGAACTTGACCGCATCTCTATAAAGCCTCCACTCTAGCCAACTGTAAGCGTTTGAGTTTCTCCCCAAGTATGTGCGCATACCATCTTCCTCACCTAAAATACTCTACCCCTACCTGTGTAAGCCTTCCCTTGTTTGAAGCTTTTCGGTAACCACCACCACCCTGGTGAAGGCCTCCCACTCTCCACTGTACTTGCTAGTCTGTTTCTCTTGTCAGTTTCACACCCATGGGCTGCTGTGCTGTCTCTAAATGTGCTCTGGCCTCATCTCAGTCCAAAGCTCCTGGAGAGTTGAGGCTGTATCTAGGGGATTTGAGAGCATCCAGCACTGGGTTTTACAACAGTGGGCATTTAAGATATGTGATTTCAAATCGCATTTTGCTCATATTGTTAGTGACTGTGGCCAGTGAATTTCTTCCATGTTCTTGTGGAGGAGTGAAAACAAAACACCCATTTGGTGGTTCAGAGATTTCATTTCCAAGTCAGGGTTTTCCTGAAAGGGCTTCACTTACTAAAAGAATGTGAAAGTGAATAATAAAGTCTTTATTTTATGGCTTTTGTTTCCCTGTAAAACATTCACTTACTTTAAAATATTTTAATCTCGGATTGTTTTCAAGTGTGTTACAATTGTAAAATTATATTACAGGCATCAATATTGTAAAAACTTTTATACTTGATAGGATTACAATACTGATCTTTAAAGACTGCTGCAAGCAAGGCAAAGCACAGAATAAACATTATTAAGAAGGTCCCGGGGGGACCTTGCTGCTAACTCTGCAACAGAGGACTTTAAAATTTCAGTGCCAAGAACATGTTAAACGGAGCGAGAGACCCACTAGTCCCTAGGAAAAAATCTTGTGAAATCTTGTAACCTTTGCACTATTGTGGCTAGTTCATTTGGGAGCTTTTTAATCCAATGGAAAACAAAACAGTTAAACTTTACCATCAAAAAATATGTTTTTGCACTCATGCAGGCTAAATATTTTCAGTACTCAATTTCATACAAGACTGTCTAACCACACCCCTTTCTCTTTTCTTCTTACCTGCCCGACAGCTACCATTGACCTATTTCAAAGCACACCAGGAAACTTACTGCAGAATGATTGAGGAATCAAAAGATGAGGAATGAAACGCAAATGAGTTGATTAATTATTAGAATCTCTAGCAAAATGATTTAGTAAGTCCACTCCCTGGAAGCAGGCAGTAAAAGACCCACTAGAGTGTTCTGGTGGTGAACAGCTACTGCCTGTAACATAGAAGGAACACCTGCCAGGGATGGAAGGTGAGCAGGAGCTGCTCTGCCCACTGGGTCTAGACTCTGCGATTCAGGACAGCCCTCAATTAAGGCCAAGCAAGAGCCATCAAAAGAGGTGGACTTAAAGAATGAATATAAGCACAGAAAAGTTTACATAGGGAGAAAGAGGATGTGAAGAAGCAAGGAGAGAAAGAAGTGTGCCCACATTGCTGGTCCAATCACAGCTAACTGAGAATTAAGGATGAATTTTCTTTTAACTCTTGACGAAGTTTTTCTTACCATGGAATTGACTTCTCAACAGGAGAAGGAAAGAATCATCTTTTATATAACATATTAGGGTGTACTGTAACATTCAGTATCTTTCCAGGCTACACAAAAATAGCTAAGACTTTCACCAGGGATATCCTATATACATCTTTGGACTCCTTCAATTACACACACAGACACACACACACACACCCCTCCCTCGATCTAAGTCAAAATAAAATTGGGTACCACTAACTGTACATTATTAATAAAGCCTCAATTACAGCCTCAATCTTGGACGTGAACAATCATTACTATAAACAACTAGATGGCCATTATCAAGATTATTTCCTATGTAGCCTTTTCTTTTTATTTATTGTAACCCACAGGCTCTGAAAAATATTTTACTCAATTTACTTTCTGCACTTAAAAATGGCCTTAATATGATATATTTCTTTGGTTCTGGCAAGAATCCTAGGGGAGTTAAGACACTTGGAAAAAAACAGTAATTTGAAATTAAGCCATCAGAAGCAAAAGTACAAAAAGGCAACAATTTCTTAAAGAATTCTCCAGCAAAGCAATCTGAAATGCCCTACTTTTCCCAAGAAAATTTATCTTATTCATTCAAAATGTCTTAGAGTATACAATTAGCGGGAAGAGGAAACCAATGCAGTTCAAATGCTCAGCAACAGTCACAACTTCAGTTCCACTACTTACCAGGTTTTGGAATCTTAGGCAAGTCGCCAACCTAAACTACTAAGTTACCATCATTCTAAATGAGTTACCTGGAGGATAAAATAAAATTCAATGAGGCAATATTACCTAAGTCACTTAGCTAAGTGCACTCAAAAGCAATCACACAAGTTTGTGGAACTGAAAATGCCCAATTCTTCCTTAGCAACCCAGCTTGAAAGCAGATGCCAATATTTGACTTCAGGATGTCCCACAGGCCTCGGGATGCTGGAGAGAGCAGTTACCCTGCATAGAGGTGCTGTCGGCACCATCACCAGTGGTCACATCCATGCTTCTAGGACTGCCGGAGTAAGGTTATTAAAGGAGAGACAACTTCACTAGAAGCTCTATGGCTCTGGCTCTCTTAGAATTCGCCTCCTCAAACTGTCAACAGTGTCAGATGAAAAGCTCTGTAGCTGTTCCCTTCTCTCAGGACTCACACAAGCACACAAAGAAGGCTCACCAGGAGCGAGCCACTTGAGTGAGGTAAACACAGTCCAGAGAAGGAAGCCACAAGGTGTCTTTTGGAACATTCTAGTATTTGAAGAAAAGGAGATCGGAGAAAATTCTTAAGGTGGACAGCTAATGACAATATGAAGCTTTGGAACATGTCTGGGAAGCAATGACTAGAAGAAAACTACAGCAAATACTTTTAACCCGAGAATGAAAACGAATACACAATTCCTCAATAAAGGTTATGTGGTCACTGAAACAATACGAGAAACATAAAAACTGATCTCCTTCCAAGATCCCAGTCCTATAAATACTTATCAAATAGCAGCACTAAATCCATTATACTGACAGAATATGCCTGGATTCTCCAAACATGCCTTTATTATTTAATCCTTAAATTAGCAATCCTGGCAGGAAGACAAGGCCGGTATCATGGTTCTCATTTTACAAATGAAGAAACTGAGGCTTGAAAAGCTAAATGACTTGCCCAAGGCCACAGGCGCAGTAAGTGGGGGAACAGGAAGAGAACTGCCCTAAACCAGAGCTTTCCATCCATTGCCCCACACAGATGAATTACTTCTTACAATGATTAATGTGACTGCAAGGACTCTTAACCGTTCCAAAAAGTTTCCACACCACACGCTTACAATACACTTAAAGTTTTCCAACAGGGAGGGCCATTTCTAGGCGTAGCCAAATCATGTGAAATAACAAAAACCCAAAAGATCTATGTTACTACTCAGTAGTATGGAGAAAACATAATTTGAGATTCTATTACCCTCTTGTAATTCTTGGGCTTTCCACGCAGATAGTACTGTATACTAGACTACACCACCAGGCACTGTCCATTTTAATGATTGTTAGGATAAAAAGTAAACTGTTTAATCAGAAATGCAGAGCTAAGGTTATCTAGTCCCTGGAGATGTTATTCATCAACCTCAGGGACAGACCAACACCCAGAGGTAACCAGCACACACTAAAAAAGGGCAGGCTTAGAATTCCCAACGATTTGGAAACCATTGGATTTTAAGATCAAGATAGGTCAGACAAACAGTAAGATACTGGGCTAAGGTTTCTCAGGAGGGAAGACAGAGAGAGAGAGAGAGACGTCTCTGTGAAGGGCAAGTCAATAGGAGAAGAGTCAGTGTCCGGGAAGGGCAGACCATCTAAAAGCACGGAGTCATCACTGGGGGAGCAGTAGACGCAAGCCCTGCAAGGAGACCCACCTCCCCTCTCTTTGGGATGGTGGGGGACAGTACAGACTGAAGCCGGCCCTGGTCTCTCTTCAAGAGCTCACAGATGTTTCAGAGGAGACCAAAGATAAAATGACAAAGCAGCATGCGATCAGACAGATAGCCTGAAGAAAAGAATACTAAGTAGCAATTAATGGTCTTCACGAATATGAAGAATTCTTATAAAGATCAAAGTAACCAACTGTTTTCATTTTCACTAAAGCTTAAATTGCAAAACGAGAAACTGTTTAAGCAGAGCAGTTACTGACTCTTAAGACACTGTTACTAGGAGACCCTCAGATCCTCCTTTAAATTTTTTTTCCCCAGGGATAGAACAAAATGCCTGAAATAAAATGCCTGAAATGCCTGGAAGTCCTTTTGTGGTTCTGTTCTGATGAGGAGAGGTTAGGGGCAGAAATTTACATGTAACGCTTTTCAACCAAATTTTACCAAATGCTCCTCTTCATTTGAGTACACCCCTGGTCCCCATATACTAGAAGGGCTGCCTGGCCTTAGTGGCCAGTCTTGGTCTGTAAAAGGTCCTTCCCCACCCCTCCCCCAGCTGTCCAGAACATCTCAGCCCCTGAAATCACTGAACAGGAATCGTTTTCCATATGTTAATCTTGTTCAATTTAGCAATCATGCTTTCCTCTTTGTCTCATTCCAGAAGTACTGGCAAGGTCCGAGGTTCAATCCCCAGTACCTCTATTTAAACAAACAAACAAACAAACTTAATTATCTGTCCCCACCCCCACCAAGTGAAACAACAACAAAAAACAAAAGCCAGAAGTACTGGACAAGATACCACTCTACTCACTACCCACCTCGGAGAGTCTGTGGGAAGACTGGGACTTTTCTTGTCCAGGGAAACAGAAAAGGTGTTAAGAGCCAGCCTCTGTGCGTCTTTACCCCCCACCAGAGCACAGGGTCTCGGTCACCCTTGCAGGTTCAACCTCTGCAGAATTCAGCTCTGCAAAATGGCAACTGTGCAGATTAGCCTGGCCAGTTAAGGCTCAGTGCGCCCCGACTTGGTCTGAAACCATGAAGGAAACTGGCTCCAGACAGTGCTTGAGGAGGTGTGATTGCCAGAACCTTCCTAAGGCTACCTCATACCTATTTGAGCGGGCATGTCAAAGCTGCAGGCACCCTACACAATGTGCCCTGTGACACTGATGCTGTAGAGCGGTCTTGGAAAATAGGTCATCCTGTTTGGCCTACTTGGCACAGGGATGCTCCAAGGCAGAGGCACCTGAACCCAGTGGGCACTGAGCTTAAACACCACCACCACCACCACTAATCTGAAGTTCTACGACCTTAGGTGGATAGTGAGTCACGCTGCATTAATGTCTAAACCAAACCAAAGTTTCTCCCGACCGTGGAAAAGTTTGACAATTCTCACGGATATAAGATTTGGACATGACAGTCCAGCTACTTGTACAGTATAAACACAAGCTAAAGTTCTGTGCCACATGCATGCACACACCTGGAGAACTCCATCACCATCTTCCAGTATGACACACAGCATCAAGTGAATTTAGGATCCATGGTTTTTAAAATCAACTTTGTCCTTAAAAAAAAAAAAAAAAAAAAGCTAGAAAACAAAAAAGGTTTGAAACCAAACAATTTCACGTAGACAACTGATGTTAAGATTTCCCCAATCCACTAAAAAAAAATTTTTTTTAAAGAAAGAATATTGTTTGCACACTTGACGTTCAGCCCTACAAATAACAATTCAAAACTCCTTGAAATGAATGAGTTTACCTAAATTAAGGCTTCAATATGATGGCTATATTTTCATATTTTAAATTTTGTATAAATGCTTTCCATGTATAAGGTACCAAATTAGGGGGGAGGGTACAGCTCAGTGGTAGAGCACGTGCTTAGCATGCATGAGGGCCTGGGTTCAATCCCCAGTATCTCCATTAAAATAATAAATAAGTAAATAAATAAATAAATAAAATGTATTACCTTTCCCTCCAAAAATTTTTAATAAAAAATTTAAAGGTACCACATTAAGTATTTGACAATACCCAAGATTGCATGCTGTAACCCCTGCCCACAGAGCTCACACACTCTTACAAAGCAGGGAGTGGGAGTGGGGGGTGGGGGGCGAAGGGGGATGGTTTGAAATGGAGGGAAGAGAAATTGGAACCTCCAAAGTAATTTTTTTAAAAGAGCATAAAACGTAGGGGTGACAGTGGGGAAGAAACACAGGGGAAGAGTTGATCATGGGCCAAAGAGGAAGCAATCCAACGTTAAGCACACAATTGGAATTTTGTTATTGTGAAACGTGCTGCTTTTAAGTTCCGTCCTGGCAGAGGAGCTAACAGAGGATAACTTTGTCCTAGTAGGGGACAGCTGAGAAAGATAAACAGGAGCCCTTCCTGGAAATCTTTTTAAAATAGCTTTACTTCCATGACCAATTTTTAATCTCAGTTTTAAACCTCCAAATTAAGAAATTCATTATGAATCTTCAGTTTACTCACTCAGAAAAAGACATTTTTATAAAACTGTCGTATGCTTCTGAAAGTGTACATGGCTCTAATAAAAACCTAGTAACAGCGATAACAGTAGTCGTAACTACTAATGGCTGTCATTCGTTCCGTGAAGATTATTGTGCCACGTACTGTTTAAGTACTTAAAGATATTAACTCATTTAATCCTATAACCACCCTCTGAGGATAAGGAATGTTATTTTACTGATCAAGAAACTAAGGCATACGCGAGGCTACTACTGCTCTAAAGTCACAAAACTATTGTCGGGGCCAAGATTTTAACCCAGGTGGTCTGATTCTAGTGCCCTCATTTCTGTCCTCCATCCTCCAAAACAGTCAGTCATCACTCTTTCCTTTAGAGCAAACTCCAGCAGGAAACACATCTTCTTTTTGTAGTAATGGACACTTTCTCCTACACATGGTTCCTGAAACAAAGGACAGAACTATGGTCCGTCTCATCGTTTCTGTGAAACACCTGCCTAACTCAACCACTACTATTCTGGGGGCACTTTTTCTTCCATATCTACATTCTTATTTTATCAATGATTTCTTTTAGGAAAAAAATTTTCTAGAGAGGAAAAAAAGCCAAGTGGGCAACTAGGTTTGCCTCTACAGAAACAACCACACAAAGAGTTTATTTCCTCCTTCCCAGGCCCTGCTTCCAGCTCTGCTGGATCACCTCTGATCCTTTAGAACTTACTGCCTTATCTCTATGGAACTCATCTGATCATGTGCGGGGCTATTATTTTGCCAAGTGCACAAGCCCATGCCTGAGCCCATCAGCTCCTACTGTTACACTGTAAGAACCACTAGATTCCTGGAGGACAACAGCGGCCCTGCCACCTGAGAGAGCTCAGGCTTGCTGACCGAGCACCAGCCAATGCTGGTTCCCTGCAGCATCGCTAAGCCATCAAGGTGACCGCTCTTCACAACCTTTCCTCTTACCTACTGTAAACCCTCAAAAATGTCTAGCCCGATTCTTTCCAGGAACACCGGGATGAAAATGAAAGCCCCTCTGTTTGTAGCTGACAAAGCAACAGTCATGTTGTCTATGCCTGATTAATTAGACATGTGACTGGCAACTAGCCCTTCAGGCAATTTGTCAACCCTGAGCTTTAGCCAAATGTTTATGTATATTACAGACACATGCACCTGCGCCCACATTCACACTCATATATATACATATGAATATATATGAACGTATCTATTTATGTATATATACACTTATAAACAAATTCCTTCCAGAGTCATTTAGGCACCTGATTTCCAAACACATTTAATTGAACCTACTCGCTTCAAATGAAATTCCTACTTAATTGGTAACTGCGTGTGAATTATTAACTAGTGCTCTTTGAGAATAAAACAAAAAAGAAGAGAAAGAGCTCCAGTGTAGCTGGAAGATTCAAGAAGTGACTACATTTTCCCTCAATGGCTAAACAGGCTCCTTCCCTTTCCTCCAGGAAGAGGGCCACTCACATCTCTGCCCTATTTGGATGGAAAGATGTTGAAACAGGCTCTGCAGAGCAAACACTGCCTCAGCTTCCGTCCTAAGAGTGGAACAGAACCCACTGATCTCCCTTAAACATCCACTCACTCTGCTGGGCCTTTTAATATAGCTGCCATGTTAGACTTTGCAGACAAAGCTTCACTGCTCTAAGTACTAAGAGATGAGGATGAAAAACACCTAAACTTGTGTGCTCATACTGTAATTCCTAAGGTGTAATACCTATCTTCCTGGCACAGACCCTGAACTCCACTCTCTTTTTCATCATGAATAGCATGCTTGGATTCCAAGTCAACATAAACGAGTTTCCACATCTTAGGTCCATCAGCCCAGCTCACATCACCAAGGAGGGCACTGACGTTTATGTTTAACCTTGACCTGTTGCTTATCTCAGAGCTAAAGAAGGGAGCAGGATCATGTGTCCCAGGAACCTAGCTTTACCTGGGCAAACCGAATCCCAGTCTTAGGTGATCTTCTGGGGACCCAGAACATTTAATGACCTCAAGGCAGGCCTTGGAACGTGGTAGTTAGGTTTGCACAGCTGACCAGGGAAATCTGCTCCAGAGGTGGTGGGGTGCCAGCGAAGTCAGCTTTGGGACATCCTTCTTTCTTTTAGGTGGCCCATCAGCCCTGATCCTAGCTGGGAAACCTGAAGGTTGGTCAACTCAAAACAGGATAGCACATGTAAGAGCAGTTTGAAGACAGGTGTCTACTCCCGGTCAGGCACTAGATCTAGGTTAATCTGGTTAACAACACAACATGTATCTTTTAAATACAGGTGGTAAACAGCCAGCAGGAAGCATCTAAAGGTCCCAAATACCAGAGTAACAGCAGTAAAGGGGCATCCATCCAAATGCCACTTCTTATCTTGGTGATACTCCTGCTTCCATCTACATGATGCCAAAGGACTGATGTCCACAGCTAGGGCTGCGGGTGAATCAGGGGTTATAAATGGCAGCCACAATGATGCTGACAAGGCCCCAGAGAAAAAGGATCTAGTGTCTCAGGACAGTGGAGTAGCTGCTCATGAATGAGAAGGAAATGAGTACTCATTTCTAAAACTCAAGGTCTTTTGTTTTCTGCCCGAGTTGAGTCCTGGGGGCTGGGTCTCCTGTAGTGGGTTCTTCTTTCCCCCAAAGGTCCCACCAATCCTCTCCCATCTTTCACTCCATCCAGGGCTCCCTGTTACCACCAGTCAAGACAACAGTCAAAGAGCAATGTACAAACCACAAGCAAACAACCTCTTCAAAGGTCAGCCACTGAGGAAGAAAAAAACAGATGGTTTTCTCAGCCCACACAATTACTTATGTCCCCACCTGCTTCACCTCTTCAGATAAGTAGGTTATAACCAGTGGTACTCTCCCTCTCAGGCAGTAATAACAATGCACATTTATTCCCTCGTTCCCCTGTGCCACACTCTGTACTAAATGCTATCACCTATTATCTAATTCAACAATTCTAAGAGACAGGCCCCTCCATTGTCCTCTTTTCCCAGTTGCAATGTTGTCAAACAGCAGGTCTAGAATTCCTACCAGGTCTGACTCCAGAGCCCTAACTAAAAGGAATCCACCTTTATTTTCAGCTTCTCTCTCGAAACAATTCACTGCCGTCAGCATCAGCAGTGACAGCAGCTTTCACGTGTGAGAACTTGTAGTGTCTCGGTGGTTCTTCACGCGGCCCGCCAGGCACTCACAAGCAATGACGGCGCTTAAAGAACTATAACAGATGAATGACAAAGCTGATGAAATTTACCTCAATAGCCCCAGAGTTTAGGCGCCAAGCACTTAAGGCCAGGTCTGACTGACACATTCAAATCCATCTCCAGGTGTGGGTCCATCCCTGACTGTTCTTGGCCCTGATCTAAGGGGCAGCCTTCTTACTTCTGTGCAGGTATAGGCCTCACCACAGGAGGTAGCGGGAAACCCATCCAACCCAGAAGCTTTCACGTAGGTCAGGCAGCAAGTATTTTTATGATCTGAAAGAAAGCCTGGACACCTGTTGACACATGAAAGGAGTTAAAGAGTGGAAGTTAAATCCGGAGGACATCCACCAGCTGTTTTCACACAGCTGTGTGATGAGAGTCGCCCAGGAAGTCTGTTCCACATGCAGGTCACTGAGACCCACCCTTCCTGGATGCTGATGCAGCCCTTGTGGAGTGGGGCCCAGGAATCTGCCTTCTCAGCAGGCCCCAGGTGGTCTGAGGCAGGTGGTTCCAAATGCTGACTCAGCCTTCCCCGCCCAGCAGCTGGGGAAGCAATTCCAGAAGAGCTGGAGACCTGGGTTCAGGTCCTGCCTCTGGTTACTCAGAAGTTTCAGGACCTGGGCAAATCATTTGATATGTCCAGACATCTTTCTTGTCTGTTAAATGAGGAGACTGGAAATAATCTCTAAGGGCCCCCTCTAGCTCTGAAATACAGCAACTGTGCAAAGTGCTTATGATAGTAAACCTGGTAGCCCAACACATTTTTGCTTCATGAACTCTCAGTTAGTACCTTTGGTGTGCAGGAATCAGCCGAGGTATGAGAGGTGAAGTCAGACTGGGTTTGGGAGTGCCACCTTGTTAAAACCTGGTGGAACTGAATACATCCTCGGCCATGGCCCCCCTTGTGGCCAAAGGCATGCGCCCCATGAGGGGGAGGTCAGAGGCGCAGGTGACACAGAAGAGGGTCAACAACTGGCCCAGAAGCCAGGGAGGCCCGTCTGTGCCCCTGGGCTCCTCAGACAGAGTGTCTTGCCCCCATGCGCACACAGGCTCTAAGTCAAGGGGGTTCCAGCTCCAGAGAAGGCACCTCCAGTATCTTCCCAATGAAAAGAGCTTTCACCGAAACCACCAGGGTGTCACTGCAGTCTTGATTCTGTTTCTACATCAGAACTGCCTTTTTGAGGGGCTGGAGCAGGTGACACCACAGGGGGCGGAGAGAAACCTCCCTCCTGCTGCAGCATGAGCGTGAACAGTGCAAAGAGCTTCCCCCCCCCCAGAAGTGTGGCACTGCTTGGCTATTCTCAGTGAAATCACAGCTTGTTTGTTCAGTAAATAAAGCATCTGAATTAATAGGGGATTTAAAGAAGCTGGAGGGAAAAGGCCTTCCCTAGAATAAGAACTGTGGGTAGTGCCAGCGCTCAGCGAGGAGCCGAGCTGACACTCTCATTCCCTCTTTAATTACTAAGGGAGGGGGCACCAGCAGCAGGCACGGAGGGGACTGTCAGTGAGGTTAGGAGGGACCCTGAAGGGCGATGAATGACAGCACTGACACAGGCTTAGCAACCGCTGCCTGGCTCTTCCCTTATTTCCTTCCCAGACAACCAGATAAATTAGATTACCAACCAGTGAATCTTATAGAAAAAAAGAAAGAAAAAAAAAAAGCCCACAGAACTCTGCCTCAATTTAGTGTCTCTTTCCAGCATGAAAGGAGAGCCAGGAATAGTAAGATGAAAGGGTCCCAGGTTCACCAAGCGTATTCCCAGCCTTTCCCCGGCTCAACCTCCCATCTAGGTACACCATTTCAGGAGGAAGCCACAGCCTGATCCAAGCAATCCAAACTGGGCTCTCTCACAAGGACGTAAGGTTCTCCTTCCTTCCTCAAGGTACGTAGGATCAGTCATTACCGGGAGGGGATGGGAGGACCTAATTTACACTCAGGGATTTTGTAAATATGTGTAAAAGAAGAAGAATGTTTTAGTAATAGCAACTGTAACATAAAGGAAAAAGTCTACACTGGGCTTAATGCTTCAGAATACGGGCTTCAGAGGATGAGGAACTCCACCATCAACCCAAGGGCATCAGTCAAGGTGAGAGCCAGTGACGGTCTGGCACAGAGCCGGCGGAGCTCCTGCTGGAGAGCACGTGGGAGGGAGGGCGTTTATACTCCACGGTGCAGAGTTAATGCCTCCCCAACACCGGGAAGTCCACATCTCACTGAGAAGCCCACAGATCTCATCCCGTTACAGTCGCTGGAGTGATCTAACTCTGGATGCACGTTTGCTCTAGGATTGCCAAGCTTCTCCAGTTTAAGCAGTGACGAAGGAGGGCTAGGAGGTTATGGCAAATGGGAAGGAAAAAATCTCACCAGGCACCCTCTTCTGTGGGGTCTACACACAGGGCTTCTAACCTGCTTCTCTGCTCCGTTAGGAAACCAGAGCTGGTGCACATAACCACGGAAGCTGCTCGGGGCCCTTGCCTGCCACCAGCACGTCTGTCCCCAGCAGTGATCCTGGAGCACCTTCCTCAACACAAGACAAGGCACTCCCAGTTTCTACCAGAAACGGAGGAGCTGCCCACTCAGCCATATCCGATTACCACTACATCCCATCAATTCTACCTCCTGAACACGATTCAGATCTGCCCCTCCCCGCCGACCCAGCAGTAATCCCCCGAACTATCACCGTATTCCATCCATAGCGAGTCCCACACCATCTTCCTCTGTCTCCACCGTCCAAGTCATCTTTCTAAAATCTCACCTGGACATGACTCACCAGCTTTCCATTTTCCAATGCTCCCAATTCTCCCCAATGAGGCTTCTCAAACTGTCAGACTTGACACTCGGATATGCCCAGCCCCACCTCCAGAGCATCCCACCCGAAGTGGGAGGCAGATGAGGTCGGGACCAGTAATCTATGTTTTCAACAAGTTCATTAGGTGATGGAGAGCCAGCAGTGTTTACCTTCAGACGGTCTTTTATTATCCCAGAACAATAAACTAAGAGAGTTTAGAGAGTGGGTAGAAGAAATGCCCAAGGAGTGAAATTAGTCCAGGGATCAGTGCAGATTTTACAAGGCAGGTTCTGGTGACTGCACATTTCCAGCCACTGTAACTTGGGGATCCTATACAAGGCTGTAATTTTCAAATCGGGCTGCAAGCTAACTGCTTTTACGCTAATCTCTCTCAATAAAGACCATGGCTGGAGAAGACACGTACACTGGTTTGTATCATCAAGACCAAAAACCTTGAAAACACTACTTTTTAAACTTTTAACTTCCATCCTAGGTACAAGCACTCGAACTCTTCTCAGCTGCAATAATGGTTGCAAGACACACTCAATAAATGTCCACTGAGGGGCGTGGGGATCGATGCCAGCTACCGAAACCCCTAAAAGCTGCTCCTCCACTAAATGGCCTTCCAAGAGGAGATACTTTATGAATGAACTCTTTGGCCCAATTCCCAATACCGGATGATGAATCAATATGTCATTTTCTTGACAGAACCATTATTTTGCAACTTGTTTATATTTTTTTAAAGTGTGGAAGAGACTGCTCTGGATCTTTGGCAAGTTAAAGTCCCATAACAATTACCTTTAGATTTTACTTCATCAGCCATTCTAACATCCTGACAGCCTAAGGATGAAAATAGGTTTAAAGTAAAATACCATTAATGCAAAACCCACAAGCCTCCTGAAGAGGGGCCACTTGTGTGACAGCAGCCTGGTGCCAATTAAGAAGAAACCTCCTTCTCAGCAAGGGCTCTGCTGATTGGTTTATGAGCCCATCTTTTCCAATCAAATATTTATTGGCTTGCGGAGTTGGGTTTTTTTTTTAGAAGACCTTCCCTTACAGCTTTGTGATAAATTAATAGCCCCAGGTCTGAAAGCTATTCTGAGTCTTTCACTAACCTCGAACAGATAGTAATATTTTTCAGTAGTCTTGTGAGGAAAGCTTGGGGTGGGGGGATTTCAACCATCAGGGGATCTTAAGGCCTGTGAGAGGAATGTGGGCAAAGATGCTGGTCAAGTGTTTGAAACTCCCCCACAACCTAGCTGGTCACAATTAGTGGTCACAAACTATGTGCAACTTACTACACATCCCTTCAAGGTGTGTTCAGCTCTTGGTGTTAAAACCCCGTCTTCATGACTGATATCCACTGCACCGTGCTACATGGTCACAGCACCCACTCCTGCCTCCATTCGCCTGCCTGTACTTGTAGATAGCAACCCCATCTCCAGGTCTTCAGGGTAGCTGCTCGTCCCTTTAACAGCCCCTCACGTGCCATGCTCTTACATCTCCTTGCATTTCTGTCACTTTCTGCCAAAAACCAAATGCTAAACAGCATTCTTGAGTGTGGCCAGAATCAGTGAACACTTCCTATGTCATCTGATGCCAGAAAAGTAGAGGGAAAATCCCTGCCTTGTGATGGATGCTTTATTTTCACAAACACGCTATAGGATCACCTCAGGAGTTTTGTTTCATTTTTTTTTTTTAAAAAAAGAAGACATCAAGCTATTGACTCATAGAATGCTTCCCTTCAACTGAAATGTTCAAGGCATTTCCACATGTGATGCTGTAAAGTGGTAACTTCTTTATTCATCACATACATGCAGTCGGTTTTCCGAACATCAAAACAAGGCGAAATACTCATTCCCTCCTCAATTTCATCCTGTTAGAGTCAGCTCTTTGTTCCAGTGCACTCAGTATTTCCCTTCCTGCTTAACTTCAAAAGCAGATTTGATGAGCATCCCCTGATGTTCTCAGCCAAGTCATTAAGGAGCCCAGGCTCTCCCCGCTTAAGATGCCTGAAGGCATCACTTATATTACTCAGCCGTCTTTGAGATCAGATGTTCCATCAGTTGTGCCTTGTATATGAGAGTCTGTGGGAGAGGCCTCCCTAAAATTGAGAATAACCATCTTTGTGCCATTCTAACTAAAGAATCCCCACAAAAAGGATGAGGCTCGTCTGTTATGAATGGCCCATAGTTAACCACACTGGTGCCCAGTGGCGATCTCTTTCCTATGACTATCATAGGGAACATTCACCACTCCTGATGGATCTCCAATTTCTGGACACTCTTCCTACGTTTGAGGGCTCTGCCGGTGACGGAGACTTGGTGGGGATGTGAGAGCATCACTTTCTTCTAAAGAAGGTAAAAAGGAAGCTAGATGGACAACTTACCTAAGCTCAGCAAGCAGATATGCCTACCTAGGACTCTGAGTCTGCAGCGAACAGCACAGAAAAGCCAGGGCAATTCACAATGCATTCTGGTGGCTGAGTCAGGAGCCCAGTAGATAGCAGTGAATGACAGCAGTGCTCCCAGTGGCAGCTTGCTAACATCCCTTTCCCTCAGCACAGGCTGGCCTTGCCTGGCATCTGCCATTTTCTGAGACAGGCTCTCCAATGTTCTCATCAAGATATCCAATATCCTTCTAATAAGACCCGTTTGCATTTAAGTTACTCAGAGTTGGATTCTGTTGTTCACAACCAAGGACTGATAACAGCCACACCACCAGTTAATCAGTCTAGAATTCTGCCTAGAGCCCATACCAGCACGGCACCCACCTCTTACTCCTTTTCAAACTTAGACAACACCACCCTCACTGCAGCATCGTCTCCCTCCCCAGTTCTGAAAGACATCTCAGAGCAAGTTCAGCAATGCCTTATACGTGTTTTCTCACACCCTGGGATGCAACACATCCACGACAGAGACTCGGAGCTCATTTAGACCACAAGGTGCCTTTGTCCAATCTTTGCACTCATCTTAGGTTTCTAAACCCTCTTACCAAGGTCTGTCCTTACACTTTCCAATCATCTTATCATTCTCTTTAATAAGAAAGCAAAACAGAAATCAAGTATTTTTTCCCTTCTCTGTAATCTCTCCAGACACTACAAGAAATAGTCTCATATCTCCATGTTTTTTCTTTGAATAGCTAAGTCTGCTTTACCCACAAGGTCCAGAAACTCTCTCACAACAAATTAAGCAGGTGGTTGGCCTCTGGATAGAGTAATCAAAAGGATGCCAGTGGCTCTCATTAGACCTATTACCTTTCCCCTCCCTTCAAAAAGTTAGTCATTGCACACAGGTCAATACAACATCTTACTTCCAAGTCAAGCTTAAACTCTAAAAATTCCCATGCAATATATTCGGTCTTATTTTTAAGGCAACATCAGATGCTATGACTCGACAACTAGCCATATTCTCATCAAATTTTAACTTTCACACAGCTTTAAAAAAATTTAACTTTCACATTATATATCTAAGTTCTTTTCTGGGGAAATAAAGCTGAAATAGATTTTCCATATCACGACTTTTCAGATTTTGTGTAATCTCGAAAGCCTTATACTATGTAATGCTGTTTTTACATTTTTTTTTAGCTAAACATAACAATGCAAGGTACAATTTCACGTAGATGACCACTTTGTTAGGTTAATGAAAGATGAAGGCTCAAAAGCCATGTAAATCTTTCAACTTCTATTTCAGTTAAACTTAAACTGCTGTCTCTAGTTTAAAAATCTAGACTATTAAGAGTTCCAATATAGTGATTTATGCCTCAGAGAGGCACAGTGATTTCCTAAGATGCTAAGTAAAAATGTTTCCTCAAAAGGAAGATACAATAAATACTTTTAGAAAAAGTAACACTAAAAAAGAAAAGAAAAGGAAAGAAATGAGCCAAGTTAGTGGCCTAGGAATCATAAAAACAAACAAAACACTGACTATAGTATCATCAAAATTTAGAATTTTTGTCTAAAGGATACATGGACAAAGTTAACAAATAGCTGAGAAAGTGTAGGCAGATACCATTTTAAATGTATCAAACTGCAGAAATAATTCATTTCTACAATACAGTATACCAGAAAGTCTACAAATCAGTAAGAGAAAGATAACTTCAGTAGAAAAATAGTGTTGCGAGCAAACAATTTGAAAAACAGACATAAAAATGTATTTGATGACGCAAATGATTCACAGACTTACAGACAAAGAAAACAAACTTGTGGTTAGCAAAGGAGGGTGGGGGAGGGATAAATTTGGTGTTTGGGATTAGCAGACACCACTATATACAGAATAGATCAACAAGGTCCTACTGTAATAACCTACAAGGAGAAAGAATATATTTATATGTCTAACTTAATCACTATGCTGTACATCAGAAGCTAACACAACATTGTAAATCAACTACACGTCAATAAAAAAAAATTTTAATGTATTTGATGGCATGCTCAGATTATGTATGTGTAATCAGAGAAAAGTTATCTAGAACAAGGAGTCACCATGATACACCAATCAGATTGGTAGGTATCAGGAAGGTGGAAGGCAGCAAATGCGGACAAGTATGTGGGGACAGGGAAAATCTCACCTAACTGAACCTGGTGTGGCCGCTAAAGAGAGCACTCAGGCACAGTTGAAGAAAAATGGCATATATGATTATCCCATGACCCAACAGTCCTGCTCCCACGTGTAGGTCCCTGGAAATGCTCTCACAGATCCATGACGCAGCATCAACAGGAAGGCTCATTGGAATGTCGTTTGTGTCATCTCCTCTCCCTGGTGTCTGGAAGAGGCTGCACTCTGATAAAACTGGTCCCCTGACAGTGCCTGCCTCACTGACAAAGGCAGGCACCTCTCCCAAGGTGAAATGGGCAAGGAAATAAAAAGGCGTGAAGGTGCTTCCACGGTATGTGAAGAGAGCCCTGGGAAAAGACCACCAAGCCTCTGTGGGGTTACAAATGCTGGACAGTCAGGAGGCAACCGAAGTACCAATCAATGACAAGGTGACAAGTAAAAGGGGGTAGATGCAGCCCCGGCCACAGCTACATGGACTCCATGTCCACACAGCAACATGGAACTGATCTTAGAAATGGTATGTGATGTGGAAAAAAGAAATGATTTCTATTATATGCATTTTTACATATTCAGTATTCTTCCTCTTTCTTTCATCATCCCTGGGGATATATAATACTTAAAAATGCAAGTAATATAAATTGAAGTAATATAGCATACACTATATATAATAAAACCTAAACTATAAATGCACTCAAATAATACTTATTTGTAGTAACTCAGATAAAAAGATGCCTATGAGGGAAAAAATAAGAATGGACAATGAGACAAAAGGAGGAGGAGGGAAAAAGGAAGGATGTATTGAATGAAACTTTTAACTTATAAAAAGAAGAGCATACTTCCTAAGTGTCAATGGTTAGGGGCAATTTTTCTTTGGGACCCGGAAAGGGAGCTAGTGAAGACTAAGCATGTATGTGTACGTGATCTAGATAAGTGAGCTCTGCCCAGGTTATATATGTGTAATTCAGTTACATTTTGTTCCTTGTAACCAACATTGACATGACATGGTTTGGATTCATAGCAGCACCAGATGCCATAAAATACACTATATATTTAAATTAAACAAAATTAAGGCACTTACAAGGATTAGAAAGAATTAGCATATTCATGCACATCTTTGGCGAGTTTCTAGTAAAAAATGGGAAAAATTAAAGTCGATGTGCCAATATAAAATATTCGACATTACAAGGTGCTCTTAAAAATTAAACAGCATTTTTCCCCCAAATTTTAATGACATTAAGGACATTGTAGAGTTGTTCACACTTAACACAATCTAAGCTGATGAAATATACACTCTTAAAGCAGTTGGTCAATCAGTTAGATTTTCAGAATTAAATTAGGGGGAAAATTAAGTTGGACGTTGTGTAAGATCCACTGCACCTCATTGAAGGAGATCAATTTAACCTCTCATAATTCTTGCTCAGTCATGGAAGTTACAGCGGCTTGTGGTGCTGCATGGCTAACTCTTGAAAGCAATTATTCCAAAAATCGTTACTTCTGCATCAAACAAACAGAACATTTTACAGCTGTGTCAGACTCTGTGGCCTGGCCACCATTCATAGACCGTTCTTCCCAGTCCTCCTCTAACACAGAATTTGAAAATTTCCCAGAAACTCCTGCAGCTAAGGGTAAGCATGGGATCCAATTCCGACGAATGTGAAATTCACACAAGTTGCTAGGTAAGTCTTAGAGGAAAATTTCTACCGAGGGACAGACTCAGCTGGCAGGACTCTTTTCTTCTTAGTCCTTCCCCCATCTTCCCACTGAAGATAGAGGCAATGCTGAAAGTGAGATGGGGATAAGGGCCATCCCCCAAAGATGGTGGAATGGAAAGACAGGCTCTCTATCTTGATAACAATCTGGAGTGGACTTGACCATCTATTTGCAGATTTCTTGTGAAGTTAAATAAATAAAATCCATATTGGGAAGCCACTAGTAGTTGAGTTTTAGCTAAATGCATTCCTCACTGATACAGTAGTAGTGAAAAAATACGGAAACTCTGCAGCAGTGCAATACACTAGTAATGCTTATAGTTTGTGCAAAATCTTTCAAGGCATATCTTTATCTCATCTTTCTGATTACAGAAGAGCCAACAATTCACGCTTACTTCTCTAACCAACCTCCTAACCGTAGCTCTTTATCTCCTTTGGAACGGATTCTGTGCTTGTCTTACAAGGAAGTCAGTGCAAAATAGTTGTAGTGACACACACTGCCTGCAATCCTCAGTGAAAAGAAAATCTCTTGCTTAACATTTTTCTATATACCTTCAATTAAAAACAGTTTTCCTGAGAATTTCTCCAACCAAAGCTTCCTTGTAAACTAGCATATTTTATCCAAAATACAGCTCATTTTCATCAGGTAACATAATTAAGTGGCTTCCAGAATCTGATTTTTAACAAAGTCTGGAAGAACTGATCTACCCAGAAGAAAATTAACCTACTCTTGGATTTACTTGTTACAAATGAGAATGACTGTTTTGAAAATTAAAGTATTTTAGTTATATGTTTCTTAAAACTGAGACCCACACACCCCCAAGCAGACAGACCGGAGCAGCATCTACAGTGCTACGGCTGATTCAGGGGAACGGCAACTCCAGGGCCGTTTGTACCTGACCTTGGAGCGTTTGTTCTTCTACTTCCTTCTGAATAAGATCGGGACACACAGGACTGTCAGCTTCTGTAATAGCCTCACAAAAATTATAACCACATAGTGCAGAAGGTTAATTGCCACACCTTCCCTGGGAATCACCCCAATTCTGCAGGGTAAACTACCAAATCCTAAGCAAGGCATTGCAAAGCCCTGCACGTCCCAGCAGTTACCTAGCTTCTCCGGCTCATCTCCTGTCACTTGTCCCTACTGGCTGAATGCCGGGCAGACGTTCAAGTTCACACTCGGGAGATAAGCTTGCCTTCCAACTCTGCCTTTGCCTCCTTTTTCTCTACTCTTCATTCAAGATGTAACTGAAATGTCACCCTCTTTCAAATGCTGAGGCCAAGTGACCCAAGCCAAGAGGATAATTCTTTCCTGTACACTCCCCTCTCAGCTAGTTCACTCATTTCAGAAGCAATTCCCCTCGGCGCTGGCAGAGCTCTCCAGGCCCTCAGCGATTTCCTTTTCCCTAGTCTGGGTGCTGTGGAGAATCACGTTGAACACCCTCTTCAGCCAGGAGCTTCAAGTCCATACTCTCCCCACCTGCTGGCTTCCTAAGCCCAGTGCCCTGCCAGCCCCGGCTCTGCCCTGCTTGGGTCCCCACCATCCCCACTGCTGCTGCGTCCAGGGAAGAAAATCTCCAAACTGCTGCAACATTCTACAATCCTTTGTTTGATCCTCACCAACTAGTCCCTCCCCTAGCCACCATCGCCAGCTCTCATCTCACCCCAAACTGCCCCAGACAGGATTTGGCCTTCCAAGTATCACAAAACAAACAACAAAGAACTACCTGAACAAAGAACAAAGAGACAAAGAACTTCCTGAAGACCTGAGACCTATCACTACACCAATGGATCTCTGCTTTTAAACGAATAATCGGTACATCCTCCTTTTCCTACCGGTAACAACTTTTCTATAGAAATGTAGCCCATTTCCAGATGACCAGGATGCAGGCAGTACCCAGCCCCAGAGCATCTTGAGCTGCAGCTTATTTGCGAAGATGACCCTTGTATCTCTTTAAAACTAGCTTCTGAGACCCAAGCCTGAGATGTGGTAGACGCTGTATGTCAGCTAAGTTCTCTCATGCTGGTTCTACAGTTTTCCTTGAATTGGATTCTTATCCAGGCACCAGACAGATTTAAGGAAATGAACTTGAACTGTGGATGCTGCATTCATGCTATATTCCCTAAGCTTTTATTCTTGGAGCTTTGGACACTTTCTGACTTCTTCTTTTCCCCAGCACGTCTAGGGTAGCTTTCTGACTTCTCCCCTCTGAATTCCTCCTCTCTGCAACAACAGCTCTTTTAACTTCCACTGTTTCTGGTCTCTGAGCAACCAGCAGCTGGAGGTCAAATTCGGCCAAGCCCATGTTTCCTCCTACCCCGAACTTCTTTTACTACTGAATATTAGCAAATTTTATCTTATAGGCACAGACAGTTTTCTTAAGACCTTATTGAAGAGTCTCTTAAACAAAATTACATCAAACCAGTAACATTTAACATTCTTGCATTTCCTGTGTGCCAGGCTCTCTTTTAACCACTTTACATGAATTCACATTCAGACCTCCCCATTATCTATGGGGGTGTGTGCTGTTACTGTCCTGTTTTACAGAGAAGGAGACTGTCCCTCTTGGGGGACTCACTAGGACAGGTGTTAAAGCTACTTCGTTCCCCCTTAGACTACCTTCCACCCACAGTATCTCCCACGACCCACTCTAGTCCTTTCTTAAAATGGGCACAAATTACCAACTTAAGCAGAAAAGCCATCTTTCAAACCCTCTCTGAAAAGGGGGGAGGAAAGCGTAGATACTGGATTTCAAACATCTCAGACACTTGCTAAAAGCAAGAGAACTGAAATGTCCAAGCAAGTAACCCAGCAGAGGTTTACCACTGCTCAAAAGGGCTATACAGGAGGCTGTGAGGATAAAAACTACGCATGAAAACAACTCAAAAAATCAGAGTTCACTACTTAAGCTTCCTGACCATGGGTATTGATGTCTGATTACAGAACATAAAGCTAAAGATAAGAATTATAAACTCTGGTTCTTCCTTTGCATCTCAAATTATGATCATTACAAAATAAAATTGCTCCAAATTAGCCCAACTGTGATTGCACTCTGAGTGGTCCGGCATTTGGTGCAAAGCCATGGGCCAACTCACTAACCCCATAGAATCACTTCCTCCTCATCTGAATTCAAGTGGAAGATCCTGCTCAATGTAGAATGAATAGGAGGTGGTTCAACAAGCTAAGCAATCTGAAGTTCAGTGCATGAGGGAAAAATTAGGTCATCGACTGTCAAAGCAGAATCTGAAGTGCAGTTCTTTTCAAGGCTAGGCTCGCTGTTGGTAGACAGTGAAGCTGGCCCTTAACATTTTCAAATTATGATGAACAGGTGAAAATGAATTGCACTTTGACAACGTAAATACCAAATTCCATCACCATTTGCTGCAGAAGCAAAACTCAACTACCATTTCTTGGAGATGTTATTAGCAGCAGCAGCCCCTCTCCTCAGACCAAAAGTATCAAGCAAACAGGTAGTTATCCCAGGATTTCAGTCCATAGGCAGTAAAAGGGGGAAAAGAACGAAATTCATTTACAGTGATGCACGGCAGAGGGGGAACTCAGCAGCAACAAGGGCAGAGAGTAATTAGGTGACAATTTGAGATCAACCATGGATCGGGGGCTGCTGACTGGGGGGTCACTGGATTGGACAATGCCATCAGCAGCATTTGGGGGTCTAGGCTAGGCCACAAAATATGATGAAAGAAAAGAAGATACAAGGGCCAACAGAAACATGCTAAGATTATCATACATCCCAAAATGGGACTGGATTTCACCAAAAAAGAATGAAAGAAAAAATAGAACACAAAATGTTTCCCTCTGAGGGACAAGATATTGGTAGTAGTGATACAGTAGTATATTTAGAACTGTCCACTATTCCTAAAAGGACTGTAATTAGCTAGGTATGAATGGTAAGCCATTTAAAAGGAGAGCATCTAATGAGTTCAACTCCTGTTTTATTATTTCATTCCTCTCTATGAATCTTAACCATGGGTAGGGGGCCTATATACATAACTTATTGTCCAAATCAGTTCAAACCAGTTCATTTTTATTGTCCAACTCAGTTCTTTTTTGTAAGTACAAGCAAAGCTATTAAAGATTATACAAAATAGGCATCAGTTTCACAGGGGTCTATATCGTTCGTAACTCCCGCCCCCCTCCTGCACATCTGGCTACTCCCACTCATTCCGCAGCCCTCAGGGTAGACGCTACCTTTTCCCCGGGGCTGCGGCCCTCCACCCAGCAAGATGCTGGTGAACTGCCCCACTCAGTGCCTTCACGCAACCCCAGCATCTACTCTTACCCAGCATTTGCTACACTGCATTATAAATGTTTGTTTACTCATCTGGCCCCTTTACTAGCTATGCCGGAAGTTTATTCCTCAATTTCATTTGCATGCTGTGGTTTCTAAAATGGCCTCGCATTTCTCAGTACTATTAATTTATGGGGAAATAAAATTTTAAATTATAAAATCACAGCCACATGAGTTCTAGGGGCTTCTGCATCAATCTGTGGGCTTGTAAATTTTATGGAAAAACAGCAGTCCTTGAGAAGAAGAGACACTAAAGTGGTTTCGTGTCCATTTCTATTAGAGGAGACACTCCAGCCAATTTCTCCCCTAAATTAGCTTTCTTTGCCATAATGGAGTCAATGTGATAACACTGTCCCAAAGGCTGTACATTCTAAGTCACATAAAAAACAAATGTGCAGGAATGAATATTCCATTTTATATTTGGCATGCCGCACAATTCATTTGGTGTGATTTGTGCAATTTCTCCCAGACTCCAGAGTTCCACACAAGAGAAGCATACAGCAGAATACAGATTACCAGATACGACATGGAAATCAAGAAAGATACGTAGTTTTTCTAGCTGGTTAGGGGTCGGGAGAGACAGACATCGTTACCCTTACCGACAATTCAAAGTCATCCAGAACAAAAATCCGAGCCAAATTTTGAAGGCTTGACCCAAAGTACATTTGTGAGCACAGTCTTGGGAAACTCAAGCCTAGTGCAAAGCTTCTTGAGGGCAGGGGATGCTGAATGACATTCAACCACCTAGGGCCAGCGCAGCCCTGGCTACAAATTAGAATAATTGAAGTGTTTTTATTTGTAACAAAATACTAATGATCTAGGGACCTGACGCTAGACCAGTTAAATTAGAACTTTAAAGGCTAAAACCCAGGCATTGGTATTTTTTAAGAGGCCCTATGAGGCTGTATTATACAGCCAACGAGAACTATTCTTCCACCTCCAATAGGTGTTCCCATAACCAGAGAGAGTAGCAAGAAACATCTGCTATTTCCTATGTGCCAGGCACTATTCCAGGAATGAGTAGGTACTGACTCATCCAATACTCATAACAACATTCCCACCACATTTTACCAATGAGGAAACTGAGCCTCCAACAGGTTAAATAACTTGCTCAATATTTTACCTCTAATAAGTAAAGAAAATATAACTCAAACTTCAGTTTTCAGCTGCCCAAGTCAACTCTCTTTATGATTCTGTAGTTCAGATATTTGGCACTAAAGAACATTCCTGTAGGACCCAAGCTGGTGTCTCCCTATCTAATAGGACTTGGGGAGTCTGAGTTTAGAGGGTCACAGATGAGAAGAATCTTGCTTAAATATGCCATTAATACTAGAGCCAATGATAGTGAGAATTACACAATTTAAAATACTTCCCTGATTTTTAAGAAATAGTATTCTTATAGCAGATCTACTTTCCTATCTGTATCATTTAGAGCCAAATAGGGACTTGGAGGCAGTTATGCAGAAATGCTAATACTATTTTTGCCACTGGATCCTAGCCAATGTCCCCACCCTCATACACCAACAGTCTCTCTCCTGGATCATTACTATCAGTATATAAACACGTTCTAGTAAAGTAAAACAAAAAAAACTTACTTGTCCCCAGGTCCCAAGATCTCTTAAAATACTGCTGGGTTCTATTTTCCCTTGTCTTTCTTTGGACTCCAGTGACAAGCACGCTAGACCTTTCGACCATATCCCATGAAGACTTCCAGCTCTTCTCTCTGCTTCAGTCTGAAGATTTTCATATGACTTATCTTCCAGTTAACTTTGTAAAAACTGCACGTAAGGCTGACCCACCCTTTGTTTTTTTACAGTTCTAGTTCACAGCAAAATTGAGAAGGTACAGAGATGTCCCAAGTGCCCCTGCCCCTACTCACGCACAGCCTCCTGTATTATCAACATCCTCCACCAGAGCAGTACCTTTGTTATCATCGATGAACCTGCACGGATGCGTCATAATCACCCAAAGTCCATCGTTTACACTATGGTTCACTCTTGGTGTTATACCTTCTATGGCTTTAGTCAAATGTATAATGAATGACATGTGTCTATCATTTTAGTATTATACAGAGTATTCTCACTGCCCTAAAAATCCTGTGCTTCACCTATTCACCCCTTCCTCCACTGATCTTTCTATTGTCTCCATAGTGTTGTCTTTTCCACAGTGGCATACAGTTGGAATCATACAGTATGTAACATTTTCAGATTGCCTTCTTTCAGTTAGTAATATGCATTTAAGATTCCTCCTTATCTTTTCATGGCTTGATTAGCTCATTTCTTTTTAGCACTGAATAATATTCCACTGTCCGGATGTACCACAGCATATTTATCCATCACCTACTAAAGGACATCTTGGTTGCTTCCAAGTTTTGGTGATTACGAGTAAAGCTGTTATGAACATCTGTGTACAGGTTTCTGTGTGGACAGAAGTTTTCAGCTCCTTTGTATAAACACCAAGGAGTGAAGCTGCTGGATTGTATGCTAAGAATATGTTTAGTTCACTTTTCAAATAAATCTAATCTTCCATGAAGCCCATCAAATTCTTTATTTTGATTACTTTCTGGTTGTAACATGTGCACTTGTTTTTCTAATTCCTAAGTTCTGACAAAATTCTCCATCTCACCCTTTAATTCCTTGACCTTACTGACAGTTATTTTAAAGTTTGTATTTATTTTCTCAATTTCCTATGAGTCAGTTTCTTTTTTTTTTTTTTTTCCCTTGGTTTTTTGATAAGTCTTATCTTTTCCTTCTTCTCTCCCCTGTCTACACTTTCTGTCTTCATGACTTCATCCAGCACCATGGCTTTAAATACATCCTGTATGCTGACGACCCCAAATTAGTATTTCTAGCCCTGACCTCTCCCCTGAGTTCAAATTTTTATCTCCCACTGCCTCCTAGGTATCTACACTTGACTGTCTCCTAAGCTTATCATCAAAGTTAGTATGTTCAAAACCAAACTCCTGATTTTTATCCCCTCTTCTAGCAATCTTCCACATCTTGGTCAAGGACAATTCTATTTTCAGCTCTTAGACCAGAAACTTTTGGAGTCATTGTTACCTCTTTTCTAACTTACACCCACAATTCAAGTCCATCAGCAAATCTTTGCATCTACCTTCAAAATGTACACAGGATGCGACTACCTTTCAGCCCCTTTGCTTCTGCCACCAGCTTGGCCCAAGCACCCTCCCCTCTCACCTGCATTATTGCATTAACTTCCCAGCTGGTCTCTTCCTGCTCCTACCTTGGGGTCCCACAATCTATTAACACAGTAGCCAGCATGACCTTGGCTTTAAGACTTAAAGTATCCTTCACTTCTTCACTCAAAACCTTCCACTGGCCTTTCTTCTCAACCAGCATAAAAAGCTAAGTTCTTCAAATGGTGCTTATGGTCTTCCCCGTTCTCTCTCTGAGCACGTGTTCTGCTTCCTGTCACTTGCTGACTCCTCTCTGGCCACAGTGGCCTCCCCCCTGTGCCTGCAACAGGTCAGAAGGCAGACATCCTCTCTTTTCAGGACCTGGCATTTTCTGTTCCATCTTGAACACCCCACCCCTGACACCCATGGGATTCATCCCCTCACTTCCTTTATGTCTTTTTTTCTCTCATAGGTATATATATATTTTTTGAAGTATAGTCAGTTTACAATGTTGTGTCAATTTCTGGTGTACAGCATAATGCTTTAGTCATACATGAAAATACATATATTTGTTTTCATATTCTTTTTCACAAGTTACTACATTATTCAAGTAAGTCACCTTCTCAAGGACACTTCACACAACTGACCAATTAAAAAAAAGAAAAAAAAAGAACAGCAACCCCTCCCACCACCTGTTACCCCCTTACCCTGATTTTATTTTTCTCCACAGCAGTTATCACCATTTGGCATTAATTACGTATGTTATTAGTTTTCATTGTCTCCCTCTTCTAGATTTCAAGCTCCATGAAAACAGGAATTTCATGTTTTGTTCACTGCTGAGAAATCAGGGCCTGACATGTGGGAGGTGCTCAAATAAAAGGGCCTGGATGAATAATGAAGAATCAAGTTAACTGATAACTTTGCACCTGCCTGACTTACACGAACAGATGAAGACCATTCTTAAAAATATGTATCTTTCTTAGGATTTGTGACTTACATTCAATCCTAAAAAATGCACAATACCCAAAGTGGCATACAACCCAATAGACAACACTGAGTTCACCAATGAGATACCAAAATTATCAAAGAACCCATAACTGAGTAAGTACTTTGAAGAGAAATATTTCTTTTTAAAAAGCATTCTGCAGCTAACGATCTATAGTCTCCTAGATTTTTTTCCCCAATTTCTTCTTTGCATTATCTTTAAACAGATGGAAGCAATAAAAGGCAGTCAGCATGCTCAGTATGCTAATTACTTGACTATAACTCTTTCAAA
Source organism: Camelus ferus (assembly GCF_009834535.1). Taxonomy (NCBI): domain Eukaryota; kingdom Metazoa; phylum Chordata; class Mammalia; order Artiodactyla; family Camelidae; genus Camelus; species Camelus ferus. Next base: position 44,400,166 of record NC_045698.1, on the reverse strand, counting down.
ATGCCACTGTCCCTTTAATTTTAAAATAAACTGTTTACACGTCCAAAGTTCATAATATTAAGTGCTCTTGAACACATTAAGAAGTACCTAAAGAACTAAACTCCTTGACTGTATTATAAGATTTAATTAGGAAAAGAAAAGAATTCTGTAATTAAGGTATTTTACATGATGGAAATGTGAAATGAAGAGCTTAAAATGAAATGATTTGACAGACTTTAAAGAAGTCTCTCTGCTCACAACTTTTAATTGACTATGTTTTGTCTCTCTGAAATTGATGACTATTGCTTAATTAATCAGCGATTACATGTCTGTCAACAAGTTTCAAAGACAGAAAAGCAAAATGGAAGGGCAATAATAGTCCAAAGAGTGTTTTTTAATAACCCCAATTATTTAATTACGAAGTGCTCACTTAACACTCTAGATTCTAAGTTCCATGAGGGCTGAGATTTTTTTCTGTTTTCTTCATGGCTGTAACCCCAGAGCCTAGAATAGTGCCTGATACAGACAGGTGCTCATAACAAATTTTTTTTCAAGGTTTAAATAGCACACTTACTCCTGGACCCAGTATAGGGAAAACCTACTTGTTCTGATTACCAACACCAATGACAAAAGATCACCTATAATGGCTCCCTTCTGGTTTGGTTAGCATCTGGAAAGTGTATTTTAGGGGGGGAAAAAAAGCACGTTTTTTAGCAGATTATTATTACATCCTGCTGTTTCTTTCAAAATGAAAACTTATGCGAACCTAAAATTGACCACAGCTCTTGGAATTCCATATTGCTAAATATTTGAGAATACACCCTTCAGTTCAAAATATTAAGAAATTCTTTGTGTAGCCTATTTTATTTCCAATTTATTAAGGGCAAGTACAGGTGTCTAGCTTGGCTTTTTTTTTTTTTTTTTTTTTGAACTTTTTCAGTCCATCTTCTTGCTGGAGGGAATATTAATTCCATTTCCAAGGTGATGGGGCAAATGCACAAAGGATCCAGGCACTAACCAGGCTCATGTGAGGATCCTTAGACTGGGTATGATGACACACACTATAGCTGCCTACCAGACACCCTCCTCTTCTTTCTCACTAGCAGAGTCCAGATTCGCTTCCCAAGAGCAATAGGCCTACCTAAAGAAAAACAAAAAAAACCCTACATTCTCTGAACTCCTTTGCAACTAGGAATGGCCATATAACAGTTTCGGCCAGTGTCACGAATAAAAAGTGGTTAGGTGGAGTACTAGTCAGGCAGACAGCAGGGTCATGTGTTTTACCAATCGCCTTGGTCCTGCTGGAATGCAGATGCAGTAATAGAAGCACAGCAGCCATCTTAAGACCATGAGGGGACAGGCACACACCAAGGACAGCTGACAATAAGGAGAGAAAGGTCTGGAATCCTGAGGGAACACTGGAGCCATCAGATCAGTTATGCACTGCTTACCTCACTTTTTGCTCCAGTGAAAACTGAACCTCTAACTAGGTTAAAGCCACTGTTTTCGGGTTGTATTTCTTGATGCAGATTTGAATCCTCACTGGTACAGATGTTAGTGGCGATTAGAAGATCAGAGGAAATGAGAGCTTTTGGTGCTGCTTTCCCTTAACTTTACCCTGGCATATTTATAAAAATGAAGAACTACATGCTCATTCCTGATTTTTCACATTTTAGCAAGGCAACAATATTGAGGGACTAACTTGTCTAGTGCTAAGAGAAATTAAGAAGATACATTCTTTTATCAAATAAAATTAACTAAAAAAAATTTTTACTGGGTTTGGGGAATCCAAGCACTACAAATCCAAGTCTGAACTAATAGAATTTAATTTTACTCCTTTTACCTTGATAATTAATTTGTATATCAATAATGGACCAAGAACCAATGCCTCATCCTCTCTGGGAAGGTTATCCCCTCACTACCTTACAGTCACACCCTTACCGCAGTACACTCCACACAGCAGTGTCATGATCTCTTTGTGTATCTGGTATTTCTTATCTGGCTACCAACTGCTCATTATAACTATGCTTTCTTCATCTTTGCTTCCCTAGAATCCATGAAAGACATGGGAAAATAATCCACATTTGCTGAATGACTGAATGATTCACTGAATACAAGATGGCATTTACTGATGCCACTATCATAGAAAAAGCCATCAAAATTCAAGTTATGACTTATAAGGTATACATAAAGCTACATTGACTTGCAATAGACTCTTTAAAGGAAAACAAAGGGTTGTTCTGGTCACTATTTGGCCTAGAAATATTTTAAACCTGGGTATGAAGGCCACCTTACATCTGAAAAGCACTTTATTAGCATTTGTTTGCACAGTGTCTGCTGAAGCTACAGCATCCTGACGAGGTGGGTCCTGGGTGGCAACGCGGTGCGTCAGAGAGAACATCAGAAATCAAATGACTCCATTGCAAGTCCCAGCCTGGCTACCTCCAGCTACCAGACAGTAACTGCTTTCCCACCTACCTTACAGGCTGCTGTGAGGATAAAATTTCTCATTTGTTGCTGCTCCCAGACCCCAGCCAGAGCATACTGTCTGGCACCTAAGGGGCATGCAAATGTCACAGAATCAGTGGTCCAGCAAAGTCACAGTGTCTGGCCTCAGAGACCAGGCCTTTCCCCACCACGCCCTGTGGGCTCACAATACTTCTTTATAAAAGCCCACTTTTCTACAAATTCAGTCTAAAAATATCAGTTACTGGTTCTCTTCTCTGTACGGTGCTTTCTGGAAAGACTACATACCAGTTGTTGCCTTGACAATTCCACTTGCCTAAGTTTAATTTGATATTGATTTAAAAGGAAAGCAGGAGGAAAAAAAAAAACCCTTAACCATTCTACAATTAACAGTTAAGCTTACATACAACTTGGTTAGCAACAAGCCAGTCTCTGTGACACTTTGTTTTCTCTAGAATAGACCTAACTGTCTTTTCAGTCTAGGCAAGTCAACCTAAGATGTTTACCTGGAGCATCAAGGGCACGTTCACAATTAAACGTCAAAACAAATACTTAACCTATGTATTTTCATGCAAATAAAAAAGTGGAATTGTGTAGCCTGTGTCCATCTCTTCCTATTCCTTGACCTCTTTATACATTATACACATTCCAATTACTGCTTCTCTTCAGAGGTGAGCAGCTGGTTCTGCAGCAGCAGCACCTTGCCCTGGAAAACACAAACTGATGATCCAAAGTTTACTAGTATCCATAAAATAAATGTTTATATGCAGACGCTAAATTTGTATCCAGTCCATTCTTCGGTCGGTTCAACATAAACATATTCCTCCAATTAGACGCACTATAGAGGATTTTAAGGAAGTATGTTTCACCTTTTTACCTTCCTCCTTTATTTTCAGTTTCCCCATCTCCTGCATGGGTGGGTTCCATTTCTTAACTGTTTCTATGGTTTATCACACTGGAATAGAACTAAAGACCCCACGTAACTATCAGTAACCAAAGCACACTCTTCGGCCATCTTCATGGTTAACAAGGAAAATGACAGGCAGCAAAGTAGGAAGAGCGAGCATATAGACATAAACAGAACTCAGATGGAATGGAAATTAAACTTCCCTTGCTGATAGGACTCACACACCCATCTTTCACTCAGGACTATGCACTTACGACAGAGAAATTTGATTAACTGGAAATGTATACAGGGAATTGCATTACAGATACTGATTTCACTTTGTTTTAAAATGCTGAAGAAAACTATTGTTACTGAATTGCAGGGGTGGGATGGGGAGGATAGAGTACCAGCACATTAATACAGAATATGCAATTCCTTCTCCAAGCAATATGAGGGCAGCATTATTTTATGAGGATACAATTGGGATTTTAAAGGGTCTCTGGGTGTTGTCCAACTGTGATTGGGTTGCAGACTGCTCATCTATTAGAAGCTCTGAAGATATTCTCCTTGGTGATAAGACAGTGCCCCCTGGTTAAAACAATGATAATTTTTATCTATGCTTGTCACTGAGTAAATTGGATAGGCTGTTGATTTAGACTGGACATCGAAATACCCAAACAGCAATGAATGGTGAATAAATTCAGTCATTAACAGAAGGCAAAGACAGATCGGTTTTATGTAGCTGGTCAGCCATTGGTCTAGAAAACAGGAATAATTTATAAAAACCTCCAGAAAGACTATTTTTCTTGTAAGTTTCTTACCCTCACTGAATCTTCTCAGAAATATGGTGAACAACATTTACTCTCCAACCACAAAAATAAGTAAATATATGAAGGAAAGAGATATTGGATACTACTGGGCAAAGTAAGATATATGGGCTCTCAAAACTCCATTTTCCTTGGGAGAAATGAAACCGATATACCCAGTATTTGAACGGACCTGTATTACATACCCAAGAATTATGTCTCACAGGTATAAAAAGGCATTTGGCCTTTCCAAGGTACTGGAGAAGGAAAAGATTTCATGGAGTAATTTATAAAATCTACGTGAGCCTCACACTTCAGTGTACTTTAAAACTGGGAGGTATTCTTTTTTTCATCAAGACAAGTCACAGAAGCAAAAAGATGCTCTTGCAATGCAAAAAGCATCCTTTCAGCCAATAAAGCAAGCTCTCTTAGACTGGTCTCTCCATTCCGTGGAAAAACCCAGTGAACCTCATCAAGTGAGGTTATCAGAGTTTCTTTAATCGAATCTGGAGTCCCGCCCACACTGTCCTCTCATCAATATTCCTCTCCGCTTCCTCTCCCCCAATTACAACAGACCAGATAACCCTGTGACTGATGGGAGATACGCACAAGCTTATTTTCCACTGTTCAACAGAGCTAACACGCCCAGGGAAGCTATTTCAATTACTGAATAAATGAAGAAGGGTTAAACGTGGAATTTAATGGAACAGGATTTAACAATGTTCCCAGCCCTCATCAGCAAGAAAACAGGCAATTTCTAAGGAAAATATGCTCAAGAAGATAAATCTTACCAAAGATAATGGAGAGACCCAGCAATCACATTTCAAGGTTATTTAAAAACAACAACAGAAAAAAAAAAAAAAAAACCTGAGCAGTATTTGATATGCAGTGGCCTATTAAGACAAGCACCAAGCAGAAAGCAGGAAGTTCTCTATCCTCACCACCCCTCTGCAGAGTTTCCACCTCCATGCCTGCAGTCCACGGGTGGCCCCCTCCATCAAGCCTGCCTTTCCCGCCTCCTCTGCTATGTCACATGGACCACTTTCTTCACAACCAGGTTCTTGGTTCACGTCCCATCCCAACTTCCATAAACCACTATTGAGCTTTAAAGCCATCAAATCTCTAAAGGCTATCATTTTCAACAAATATTTTCCAAGTTCGAAAAAAAAAAAAAAAAAAGACATTGTGAATGGTTTGGGGGTGTCTTTTGTTTGTTTTTAAACTCACAGTGAAAAGTTCTGAATCCTGCCCCTCATTTACAACCACACATCAAGGCACAACCACACGTCAAGGCACAACCACACGTCAAGGTACAACCATACTTCAGCTGGGTTGGCCTGCTTATTAGTAAGCCCGCTTTCACAGCACAAAAGGTAACACACGGGCACTTCCCACTGCATTTGGACACATGAGTAAGTGTAGAATCAACACAAAGTGATGCATCTTGTCTCCCCAGCCAGGGTGTAAACTCCTGGAGAGGGAAACAGCCAGAGTGCTTTCTTCACGTTCTCTCCGAGCACCTGGGTCTGAGTATTTGCTGTAGGCTGGGCTGGGTGTGCCAAGACCGGTTTCCTGAAGAAGAAACTTGGGACAAAAGGTTGCCTCACCAGCAGGATAGTCTTTGGCAAAATTCGCTCTCAGAACTGAAATCTCTGAACATCCAGATTAATGCTCCTTCCATTAAGGTCCAATATCTAACATGGATGCGTTGCCTTTTTTTTTTTTTTTAAACCTGGGTTCTGGTTTAAAAACCACCCAGCTATGTAACTTGAAGAAATCACTTTTACATCTCTCCTTCAGCTACAAAAGGCTTAAGCCTGTTCCTCCATGAAAGCACCATGATTCTAAATTTAAAACAGTTTCTTTAAAGTGCACCAATCTTCTAATGGACAGCATTAACACCTTACCACTCAAGACAGTTCTGAAGCGTGTAACACCAAGGTTCTCGACTCCAGCCACAATGCGACATATCTGAGCTGATTCAAGGGGCTAAAAGCAGTGTCTGCCTCACAGTCTTGCTGTTTGTGGTGAAGGTTAAACCAAGTAATGAATGTAAGACATTTAGCTCAATGCCTGGCATGTAGTAAAGCACTCAATAAATATTAGCTGTTATTAATAATAAAACAAATATAATTCATACTAGTTGTGTGGCTTTTCACCAAAAATTCACTATTTAAATGTAAATAAGCTGACAGAACTGAGTCTATCTACAAATTCCTTAAAATAGGAGAAAAAAAAAAGGAATTACAATGTGTTCACTCGGCCACTACACATGTTATCAAGAAGACACACATCCCAGGATTTCCGTATTTAATTTTGTGTGATTCTCAGCTGAATCTTGTTTCCTGATAAAAATTAATCTGAGCACAATTCTGAATAAAGCTGTCTACCAATGAAATGAAGTTTTCTTAATTTGCTCTATTAAAAAGGTGTGTTGATACAGTGATTATTCTTTCCTCTAAACCTACTTATCACTTTTGCTGCTTAATTTGTACTTAAAAAAGGCTTCAACAACAGGTGAACATTCCAGTTTTTCCTATCTAGCCCGTCCATCCGAACCTTTCCCCCACCCCTTCACCTCTTCTCTGAATCAGTACTTGTGAGGCCCCAACTTGTACAGCATCGTCATTGTCCTCCAGCTCCCTTCCAGTCTCTTCTCTGACTGTGTCATCACCATCTCTGCGTCCCCAGTTCTTTCATGAAGCTCCCAGAGAAATTTATCTACTCCACAGCAACTGCAGTCCTTCAGAAGCAAACCACCTCTGCTTGCCTTATAAAAAGTTGAAGGTGTAGGATGTTTGGTGGTTACCACTGTCTTTCTAGATGCCTAATACAGAATTACCCGGTACTCCTATTTGTCAGACACAAAGCTTTAACATCAGTACTTTATTAAACATAATCTCCCAGAGAGGTTTCCCTGACTGTCCCACCTAAAGTCCCCTGTTCCTGTTTATCCCAACACACTGTTTCCTTCATAGCAGTCAGCACAGCATTATTTGTTTATTTTAATGCCTCCTTCACCAGTCTGGAAGCCCCATGAGGAAAGGAACTTTATTTATTCATTCATCAATGGAGGCCAACTGTCTAGCACAGTGTCTCATAAAAAAGTATTCAGTATATGTGTCGGATACAGCAATGAAATCTGAGATACTTCTGTGGTCCAGCACTGTGTCAGGCTCTGTGGGGGAAAAAGGTAATAAGAGACAGTCCTGCATTAAGGAACTTACAATTGAACAGCAACAATTTTATTCGAGAAACCGGTAATTTTATGGAACTTAACAATTTATTGAGGAAACAGGACACACTAAGTAAAGAAAAATACACAGGAGGCATGGTACAGATGACAAGCACCCAAGAGGAAAGGAGTCAGTGTTGAAAGAGACGAATGAACAACAACGGTCATCGGAACATCACATGGATGGAGGAGTAGGCCTCACGCTGGTCTTGGGTGGATGGAGTAAATTAGGGCTGGAGAAGAGTCTAGACGGCATTCCTCAATGAGAGGATGCTGGCAGAGCTATGCCAAGGAAGGGGATGTGAACAAGCCTGACCTATGCGGAAAAGACACATGCACGACTCACACTGCTGAACAGAGAGCCGGCTGGGCAGCCTGGAAACACATTAGGAAGCATCAGAATAGGCAGAGGCCAGCATGCAAGAAGGAAGACTTTCCAGGGGATGCTGTGGCTGGAAGAAAACCTGCCCAAGTTCAGTGGGGAGCATCACACTGGCATTGGGAGAGGACTGGCCTAGCAGTTACCACCAGCCAGGTAACAAAAGACTGGAGGCAGGGAAACCAACAAAGATGTAGTAGTTACCTGGGTAACAAGAGTGAAAATAGAGAAGTAGCAAATACCCGAGACTGGGCGATTTCCCACAGTCGCCACCTCTGTGTTAGGGGAGAAAAAGCAAAGAGGGAGAAATTCACGTGGTTTCAGTGTCAAATATCATATGATATCACTTACATGTGGAATCTAAAAGAAAAAAAAACACAAATGCACTTGTTGTCAAAATAGAGATTCACAGACATAGAAAACAAACTCGATTACCGGGGGGAAGGGAGGAGGGCGAACAAACTGGGAGTTTGGAATTAGCAGATACAAACTACTATGCGCAGAATAGATAAACAACCAGTCCTACTGTATAGCACAGGGATCCATATTCGCTGTCTTGCAGTAACTTGTAATGAAAAAGAATATGTGCATATATATATATATATTATATATATATACACACATATATATGTAACTGAATCCCTATGCTGTACATCAGAAACTAATACAACACTATAAATCAACTATATTTCAATTTTAAAAAGTTAAAAAAATGAATTAACCATTCTCTGCCTCAGATGAATGTGCACTACATGCAGGGAAGACAAGAACAACATAGTTACTATTAATGACACAGGCTAAGTCCTTATGTCAACCCATAACACTTCAGATGCACTAAATGAGGTTGATCACAAGAATGAACTACTGAAAATCTGTCATGGATCCAGCACAGCTCTGCCCCTTTGAACCACCACAGACTAATTCCTCAGCTGCTCCCTGAAGATGCATGAAACAGCAGAGCCACAGGGCCGGCCTCTCCTGGCATCAGGATCCACATTAACAAGGCAAAGCTCAAAATTACGCTAATACAAATGCTCAAGGTGACACTTTGAGAGAAGTGAACAATGGGAGTACCTGCCTCAAATAGACCAGATAATCTCTTTTCCTTAAGTAAAAATATAGAAAAGGTAAAAGGTGATGTTATTTCATGCCCAAATCCCAAAACCTTAAATATGTGTGTCCCAAAAAGCTATACATAGTATTAAGACTCTAAAGACCTACTATGATCCGAAAGAACTGTCAAAAATAGGAAAACTATATTATGATCTCAGCTTGCATTAAAGATTGAGTTCTGTCATTCTAAGTGAAGTAAGCCAGAAAGAGAAAGAAAAATACCATATGAGATCGCTCATATGTGGAATCTAAAAAACAAAAACAAAAACAAACAAACAAAAACAAAGCGTAAATACAGGACAGAAATAGACTCACAGACAGAGAATACAGACTTGTGGTTGCCAGGGGGGTGGAGGGTGGGAAGGGATAGCCTGGGATTTCAAAATTGTAGAATAGACTACACTGTATAGCACAGGGAAATACACACAAAATGTTATGATAACTCACAGAGAAAAAAATGTGACAATGAGTGTGTATACGTCCATGAATGACTGAAAAATTGTGCTGAACACTGGAATTTGACACAACGTTGTAAAATGATCATGAATCAATAAAAAATGTTAAAAACAAAAGGTTGAGTTCTACTTCTTTAGCAACACGGCTACTTAGGTAAACTAAACGGCTACTGGTGAAGAGTTATCAATTGCTCTTTACACCTCACTCTGAAATCAAGGCAAAATTACCACTGCAACTGCTCTGCTGATAAATTAGTTTTATTATTTTAGTCTTCAGACTCAGGCAATGGAGAGCAAACATTCGGAAACAGGTTCGAGCCATATAAATAATCTAAACTGAAGGATTTTTTTTCAAGCTTGAAAAGCATTTAAATGTATTTGTTATATGGTACTATACCTTTGTCTGTAGTTAAGGAAACAAACACAAAGAAAACTAAGAGGAATAGGAACAGCTAAGAGAGTCGCACTGTCACTGTCATTTCATTGTTCATCAGTACAAGTGTTTATGGAGTACTGGCTGCATTTCTGGCACCCTGAGAGTGATGTGGTACAGTGAACATCTCCTTTATGCAGTTCACGTCCTAGCATTAGCTCTGACCTCAGTGTTTCAGATGGTCCTCTGGGATGGAGAAGACTCCAATCTGAAGAACCAGTTACATTGTATGCTGGTATCCAGGTCTTGAAACAAACAATTTAACCTCCCCAGTGCCCTCTAGCTTCCTAACCTGAAAAATAGGAATTTTATAGGCACCAGATACAACAATCTAATTGCAGTAAGCAACCACTAAAATAGCCCCACCCATTGTCACCTCCTCATAACCATGCCCTTGTGTAATCCCTCTCCTTAAATGTGGGCTGGACCTAGTGAACAGAACATAGATAAAGTTATGGGTATGACTTCCAGCATCAGGTGATGGAAAAGACTATCTTTCATTTTGCTCACCCTGTGGAGAAGCCCCGTGTAGCAAGGAACTGAGGGAGTTCTCTGGCCAATAACCAATGCAGAACTGAGGCCCTCAGTCCAACAGCCACCTGAAAATGAATCCTGTCAAGCCCACAAGTGAGCCAAAGTGGTTTCTCTCCTAGCTGAGGACTCCAGTGAGACTGCAGGCTTGGCCAGCACTTTGAGTGTAGTCCTATGACAAACCTTAAGGCCAAGGCACCAAGCTAAGCCACACTCAGATTCCTGACCACCAGAAGCTGGGAGATGAGTATTTGTGGTTTTAAGCTGCTAATTTTGGAGCCATTTGTTACACAGCAATAGATAATTAATACAATAATATAAATGCAATTAATAACAGAGTGCATTACATAAGATTTTTAAAAATTTTATCCAGACAGTAATAAACAAGATTTTTTTAAAGTCCTCTTAAGACCTTCCTTGTCTTGAATAAAAGTAATCTATTTTTTATCCACCATCATCTAATGCATATGAAATCTAACTCATCAAAGGTACAAATCACTATTAGTACTATCCCAAATTAGAGGTGAATCAACCATCAAAAGAAGAACTTTGACAAATTTTATGAAGATACCAGTGCTACTTAAGATACATGGGGCCAAAATATAAAGGGAGAGTAAGAATGAACACTGATACCAGACAAAAGTCTTCAGAGGGAAAAATAATTCAGCATAAAAAAATACACTGAATGATAAAGGAGCAACCTACTAGGAAAGAACCCTTCATCTATGGCTCCCTGACACTGTCTCACAACACGTAGAGCAAAAATTCAGACTTCATTTTTTTACCCCTACATCTTTCCTGAATAACAGTTATTATATTGTATGAGACATCCTTTAAAAAAGGATTACTATCTCAAATCTGCTAACAGAATTTATATCCAAGGCTACTTCCACAAGAAATATGATTTAAGCATTTCAAAAGATCGTATTAAATGCAATTAATATAATACAGATACGTTGTTTCAATACTCAGCATGGTCAGGAGGCACCGTGTGTGATACACTGAATCACTGGCCCTAATCCATCACCTTCCGCTTAGCCACACCCTTTGCCACCTGTCTTTGTAGTTCCTCCCTCTACAGGCAAAGTGTGTTCCCCATCCATTTACTTTGAGCCCTGTCACGAGACTTGCTTTGACCAACAGGATGTGAACACACACGACAGCATGGCAGTTTCGAGCCTAGGCTTTCTTGCGCACCATGTATCTGGGTTAATCCAGGGATGCACTGTAGCCAGCATGTACCAGCTCAGGAAAACCACGTGTGACATTTTCAGCAATTTACGGGTCAGCTGGTAAACATAACATACCCATTAATAACAATTAAATTACATAGTTACATTACATAAATTTAAAAGTAAATTATATTTTTAAAAGGCTCTCAAAATTCCTAATTTCCTAATTATTTTACTACCTTTTACTACTGCATGTGCTTTTCAGGTTGTCTACTGCAACTGTATGATAAAAAATACTCTATGATGGTGTTGCTGTGCTGGTGACGTCATATGGGTGGCTTGAAATCAGCCATAAGAGCATATACACCAAAATGGGCAAACGTTAAAAGTAGGGCTTGTCTTTTTCAGAGAGCTGGGTAGGTTTCTATCACCATGAGAGTAGTTAGTCTCTACCTTGCCAGCCTGCTCCAAAAGGAACACATAGGCAGCACACCTGAGCCCAGCCCACAGGGCAGGGACAGGTCCAGCCAGACCACAGCTACAAGCAGAGCCAAGGCCAAGACCAGCACAGATTGGCCAATACCACAGACAAGCAGGGGAAGCCTGAGTCTGAGAACAGATGTGGATTGAATAAGCTGGTTTAGGAGAGAGTGAGGTACTCAGCATTACTGTGGGAATGGCCAACTGAAACACATGGTCAAGGAGTTTGGTCAGTTAGTCGAACTAAAGAGGTGAGACTAGCATTTAAGAAAGGAAGTCAACTGGCCTAGGCTCTGAGAGTAGGAAGTTGAAAGGCAACCACTGAGACACTGACAAAACGCCATGCTCCGAAGAACAGAATGGACAGCCGTGCTGAAGCCTCACTGCGATGGTGAAGGAGGCTGGCCTGTGGAGGGGATTTGGCAGGAACTGACCGAGCCTCCTTCCCACACACCAGGCACCATATGCGGGGTCAGCAGTGAAAAGGAGAGGCAGTCAACGTGCTTCCAGGCTGGTGGGAGAAACAGGTAAGGATGGGGGCCATTATGATCCAGGTGCTGAGAGGCAGGTGAGAGGACCATGGCAGGGTGTCATGCAACCACAGAGCAGAGGCCCCTGGGCCAGATCATAGCATTGGGGAAGGCTTCCCCAGGGAGGTGACCTGGGAGCTAAGAATACTCCAACAGTTCACTTAGAGATAACTAAAGGATAGGTGATGAAGACGGCTGCTGGAATTAAAAGATTCTACAAGGAAAGGGGGCAGGATTTGACAAGTGATTAGATGAAATATGCAGCACAGCTGGCTGTGGAACACCAGCTGGGTGAGGGCAGAGCCCATTTCTGCTCCCCCTGTATCAGGCAGGGGCTGCTCATAGGAAGAAGTCCTATTCCTCTACACAACCCCATGGACAAGCGCAGTCTGGCCCAACGTTTGTGCTCAGACACTGATTACTGCAATTGTTCTCACCTCTCATTTGATGCTTTATCCATTTACCTGCCAGACAACTCTCAAACGTGTCCCAGAAACAAAATACAACAGCTCAATTTCAGTCAGCATTTCTTAACAGCATTTATGCTCAAGAACTGCCTATAAGTGGTACCACATCCAAGTGGATTAATTCAGTGCCTGGACCAGAGCTTCCAGGAACACGGCATCACAAAAGCAGGAATGCCCTGTGCTCCTGACAAGGAAGAGAACACACACGTGTGGAAACCACTACCTTCTTTATACACTTTTTCAATCCAAAATATACACACCTATTACTTTTATAAAGATATGTCCAAACTACCCAGCTTAAACAAGCCATTTCCAGTAGAAAAATAAAATGTCAAGGTACCCTGAAATTTAATCTTTTAATCTGAACAGTCCCAATTCATACTGGATGATCATGATTACACACCAGCAAGTCTTACTTTAATAAGAGTTTTGTTTTCAAGAGTTAATTCTCTAAGCACGACTACCACACGAATAATGTAAAAACTAACTTCATTTTAGCCACACTGGTAAATCAAGCATACTAAAAGTCATCCCATTAGGTGACAATACAAATATTGAAACACAGAAGGAAAATAAAATATTTGACAAGGCTTTCATTTAGAAATATCTCAGGATACAGTTCAATTGACCAATCTCTTCTTCTGAGATTGTTAACTTGAAATAAAATATTAAAACTAATAAGGCCATTTTCCTCAGAGACCTGAATTAAAAAAAAACTCAGGAGGATACCACAGACAGGACAGAGTCTTAACTGAAGAAAAAAAAAGTAAGTTAAATCACCAATCCATTATTGTCTTTCTCTGTCACCATTTAAATACACACCTAAGGCATTTCCGGTATAAAAACAAAATGTAAACTGTGGAAGAGACAGAACAGTCACCCTGTTTTATTTTCCTGCTTCTGCTGGACTTTACTCTTGAGCATCCTGTACATTTGATTCCTTTTTCACCAAGTATTTTTTTCTGCTCAGCCCAATCTCTCTGCCATGCCAAGTTAAACTTTCCCAAATCTTCATGTTCTAATCATAGCACAGCAAACTCTGGTAAAAATAACTAAGTAAAGCTTTCTTAAAATGACTAAGATCTGTAACAAAAAGCAGCTTCAGAATTAAGATTTTAAAAAATATTATGGTCAAAGTTACCACGTTGCCACAAAAGTCTGAAACAGCATGTCAACACTAAGCGCAATTCACACACACACACACAGGCTACATTAACCACTCAAACAAACTTAAGAATTTCCCTCAAACTGATAAACACACAATATGTAAGTGACTTACCAGGCATAATTACAGTACAGATCATTAGAATTAGGTCCAATTCCTGCCTTGATCCCTTTATTTCCAAAGTTCAACTCAGTAACTCAGTCTTTTCCCCCTTTGTGTTTAAGGCAGCAAAGGTAGAGGCCTGAAAACTGAATGGTCCAGTCAGTTCTCAAGAAGCAGTTATGGTCCTCCAGTGGCAAGAGACACAGGAGTTACCCTGTGCAAGTACATAATGGGCCTTCACTCCCCGCACCACATTGAGGGAGCCCATAACCTGTCACCTTATACAAAGGGATTTTATTTGGTTATGGACACACTGTCTTCCACCAAACTACAAACCGCCTGAGCCAGAGTTAGATTATTTAGGACAGTTTAGCTTCTCTTTTTTTCCTTTTAGTGAAACAATGCAAATAATTCTAGGTAATTTTCTTAAGAATTGGTTGATCTATGCAAAACGTTAGGTAACTTCCAACCTTCCAACACTTAGCTTCTGCTCCTATTGATTTTTTTTATTCAATATCTAACGCCTTTGGGGGAAAAAAGTCTGTTACATATTTTGAAACTAACTATTTAGATGTTAGACTCAAGGATAACAGGGCAGCCACTCGGGAGTGGGAGGAGAGGGTGACTCAGAGGTCTGAATAACTAGTTTTGGAGAGGGCTCTTCCAGCTCATCATTTCTTTGAAGACCTAACAGATTTGTTACGGAGGTACAAAATATTTAAGTGATGGCCCAGTCATTGACTCTGGAGCCAAATCTTTGAAAACCACCAAGTTTTTCAGGAGAGAATGGGGACACAGGTTATGAACAGACAGCTTACTTGGCCAGGGATTTAGTATATGAAGGCCATTTAGACGTTTGTTTATGAAGCACTGACATTCATAATCCCCAATCTCTGTCCTGCAATGGCAGTGACGTGCCCTGGAAAAACCAATCAATGTTCTATGACATTTGGAGGCAGAGGGCAAATCTCCAAGTTTGAAATTAACAGGAATGACTTAGACAAATAGCTAAGTTGGACACCTTATTTAAAGGCCATTTTAAGGTCATTTAAATTTTCAATCACATTGATAAGCTTCTGGAAGTTACAGGCATTAAGCCTAGGCATTACAAAGAAACATGACGTCAGTCTTGAGTCTGACACTGGCTTCTGTTGGCTAGGGAGGCTGCCTGGGGCCAGAGCATTCTTGAGTTACTTGGCCTGTTCTTTGGTCATGATGGTTTCATAAAGTCTTCATGGCACATCTGACGTCATCCACTGAGGCTGAGGAATAAGTGAAACACGACTTAGAATTAAATGGAAAAGAAATGGTGTAATGATTTTCTAACATTTGGTGTTAAAAAAGATTAATAAAGAAATTAATAATATTTCTATGAACATAAGTAATCACTGTGGTATTCTTTCCCAAAATAATACTAGCTTTCTGGAAAAAAATTGTTTTAAATATATACTTTATCAGCATGTTTTTGCTATTCCCACATAAGCTAAAGTGACAAGTTAAGTAGTAATAGAATGTTACTTTTTAAAGGTAGCATTTGAAAAGAATTTTTAGCACTTAGAGAAGCTCAAGGCTGCAGCAATAAGTAAAGGATTAAAATCAGAGTCTATAATT
The DNA here is from genome assembly GCF_009834535.1 of Camelus ferus. NCBI lineage: Eukaryota > Metazoa > Chordata > Mammalia > Artiodactyla > Camelidae > Camelus > Camelus ferus. Next base: position 44,384,356 of record NC_045698.1, on the reverse strand, counting down.
GAGATTTAAAATACATGTTGCTGTCACAATTCAATTTCTGATGTCTGCCTATAACCAGTGGCATCCCGTAGAAATTTTGGGCTCGAAAACAGTCAAAATGATCTATCACAAAACACTTTTTTAAGTATATGCTTTATCAATGATTAACAACCAGGAAGTTCTCTCTATATATCTGACTGAATGGCAAAAAGAAAGGTTGATAACATTTACCCTCTTCATGTGGTCGAGGACATGAATATGAAACAATGGGGGAAGGGGAGGTGGGAGCGAGATGTATTAAAAAAAAAAGGCACATTGTCTCAATGTTAGCAAATGCCTTATAATTTCCTATACTATCAATCTCAATTCCAGAACATTTTAACCTGTTAAAATAAAATCAGAGCATTAGCATTGTATGGAACAAAAGACACAACTATCTTAAGTCTTACATGAATCAAGAAAACATTTCCCGGCAAAATGTTTTAAAACCAAAAGATGGGCAAAAAATTGAAATCTGGGAAGAATGTCCAATCAGGAGAAGGAGGAAAGGGAAAGTAGAGTGGGATGGACTGGAATCTGAAGGACAAAATGGTTAACATATGGGAAGTTGAAATTCAAAGTAAAATTGCAAACGCTGCCAGAGAATGCCAAGTGGTTCAAAATGGTTTATTATTATAAAAGCACATAACTTCAGACCTAATTTTCATTTCTTCTTGTTTTAATAATAAAGGGGCAGCTAAGCAAACACTGTAAGAGTGCTTTGAAGACATTCAGCTATTTGGGAGGAAAAAAACTATATCCAAGTCTCTACACGTAGACAGTAAGTTACTTAGAGCATAAAATCACCTTCTCTAACCATGTTGCACTGGCTGGGAATGAGGGACATATGCAGTTGAAAATCATAAAACTGAAATAAATGTTCAATTCTTTAACTCCAGACCACCCAACATCACTACCAGCTCCCAGAAGGCCCAGCTCAGTTACTAGATTATTACAACAGCATTAGCCTGGACATGGTCTTCACTGGTCATTTTGAGAAACTAGATGGCATAACTTTCTCTCTTCTATTCTCACAGTCTTAAAGAACAAAATTTAGGATGCCACAGTTCAGATAATGGTCTCTAAAGTCAGTGTGCCTATAAAAGCGATAGACAAGAAATAATAAACTAGGTCTGATTTCAGTTTTCTGATGACTCAGAAAAGTGATGTGAAGTAGGGCTCTTCATCTCCCTGGGCCTTAGTTTCATCATCAGGAACATAAAAGAGGTGGGCTTATGGTGGTTCTGAGCTTTCCTGGTCACAGGGTCCCCTTGTGATATTGCTCGTGAAATCCCCACAATCTTCCCCTGCAAAAATGTGGACCCACGATCAACACATGATATGTGACTATGGGAAGGTAGACCACCACCATAACCCTGAAGCCCATCCATCAATCCCACTCTAATCCCTATGTTGGAGGACGTCTAAGGTCCCACCTAGTTCTCAGACTCTGAGCCTGTCACTAGGGTATACGAAGACCTATAATAAACTACCTCCCCAAATGAAAATATTGGGGCATGCTCACCTACTGATAAAAGGTTAGAGCCTGGCTATGACATGGCCAAGTACATTTCAGAGAAACGTCTTGTATGTGACAACCTCTTCAATTTCAATAATAAGAAAATCAGAAGTGGGATTGCTGTCACATAGGGTAAATCTATTTTTAGTTTTTTTTTGAGGAATCTCCATATTGTTTAACACATGAAGATAATCTAAATGTCCATCGACAGATGACTGGATAAAGAAGTTGTGGTGTATTTATACAATGGAATACTACTCAACCATAAAAAGAATAAAATAATGCCATCTGCAGCAACATGAATGGACCTGGAGATTGTCATTCTAAGTAAAGTAAGCCAGAAAGAGAATGAAAAATACCACATGATATCACTCATATGCAGAATCTTAAAAAAAAAAAAAAAGACACAGATGAACTTATTTACAAAACAGAAACAGACTCATAGACATAGAAAATAAACTTATGGTTACTAGGGGGAAAGGAGTGGGAAGGAATAAATTGGGAGTTCCAGATTGGCAGATACTAACTACTATATATAAAATAGATAAACAACAAGGTTTTACTGTATAGCACAGGGAAATATATTCAATATCTTGTAGTAACCAATAATGAAAAAGAATACGAAAACGAATATATGTATGTGTATGTATGACTGAAACATTATGCTCGTACACCAGAAATTGACACATGGTAAACTGACTATACTATCATTAAGAAAAAAGAGCCAGAAAGAAAAAAAAAATCAACCACTATAAATATAGCTCTCAAAACAAAGAATCCTAACTCATTTGAACTGTGTGCGTGTGGTCATTCCTCCTAGATCCCTATTTGGGATATAATGCAGTGTTAGTTTGGATCCCAGCTTCTGTAGCCTTGACCATCCCCACCTGTAGCCCCTGGAAGCCCACCCTACCAGATGGCATGCCCCCTTCTAGAACAGTAATAATTCCAAAGGCATGGGTACCTCTCTCAGGGTGATTCAGTCCATAAACCGAGCTGAGCCCATGAGCTCTCTCTCTCTCTCAAAATGTGAATTAAGAAACAAAGTAACTAGAGTGAGATAGTAGGAAAGGATGATTAAAGACTACCCTGAGTACAGATTTTGATTGACACAATCAGGGTGTAATAACTGTTTTCATACTTTCCCCTGCCTAAATGAAAACTGGCAATACAGCCAGTGATCACCTTAATCCTCGGAGAAATGAAAGTCTGATCAGTAGATCCTCATTATGTAAAGATTTTAAGAGCTTTTAATATTGTCCACACATAAATCTAATAGAATCTTAGTATTTCCCTTTAAGTCTTTTAAAAAAAAAAAAAAAAAGGGGAAAACTAAGTCAAACTAAAGTTTTCCCCAACAGTTTAACTATTAAAATAGTATAGGTACTAAAAAGCAAAGGGCATGGTTCAAAAAAATAAAGGCTTGTAAATGAACATTTGTTCATATAAAGGACTCTACAGAACACAGGAACTCATATTGCAAATAATATTACAACTCTTCGTCAAAATTCATTTTCTGCTTCTGAAAGCTATCTGGGTCACTTGAATACGATAAAAATCAAGCCGTGCTCTTCTTTCTTTCCCAACAAATCCCTTAGAAACATCAGCAACAATTTAGGAATGTAAATGGATTTTCCATTTGCATTTATACTTAAGATGACTTAAACAGAAGGAATACAGCTTAATTTTTTGGAGGGAGATTGAACCCATAGGAATACGTTGTTTGGAGGGGGAAAAAAGGAAAAGCTTATTTGAACTAGCAAAATAAAAAGAATGTCAAAAGAGAAAACCTGGTATAAAAAAAGCAGTTGAAGCCAAAGAGAAATTTGAAAATACAGCACTCTGACGGCTAGTCTGATGATGATGAAATGTGGGGTGCCCATCCTCTGCTCAACGTTAAAACTGAAGAACACTTCTCATTAAAAGCCTACCAATACCCATTTGGATTCATTTCAGTTTTACTTTCTCACTCTTTTTAATTTCTTTTGCTAACTTGGACTTCACATGCAACTGTAACTAATGTTTACAAACTTTTAAATAGAAGATAGATGTGGATACTGTAATATAAGACATCATCTCACACAGGGCACATCAACAGCTTCAAAAGATAGTACCTCAAAAATAAGGAAGTTCCACATCGACTTCCTTAAGTCAGCACTCCTGGAAGTCCCTTCCAAATGGTCCCTTCTTCTGAAAAAAAATTGTTTCCCCTGACATTTTATGGGAAGCAAAAACTTGAAGCGAATTTTTCCTAAGTCTAACCTGCAAGTACTTTTTGTATTTAATTCTATGTGTCAGATAACTGATCCACCCAAAAACCATTTCTCCCCTAAAATATACATGAGCATAAGCCTATGTCATCTTATTAATATATTAATAATCCTTCAGTAAAAGAGAAATTAAATGATACCTGTTCAGAAACTCACATTTACATGGCAGTTTATGTTCAAAACCTACAGGTTCAATTTTAGGTGAAGAACATGGTCATTGCTCCTCTTCCCAGTTTTCCAACGACATGAGCAGTAACATCACACACCACGGCAAATCATAATCCAAGGTATTATTAATGCCATGTCCATCCCAGAAAAGACAACACTAGACAATGTAAGAGACAGTGCAATACAATTCAGAAGCAGTATTTGACAAAGTGCTCAGCCACTGATTTTGAGTACTCTCAGAATTGAGTATTCTCAGCATGTATAATTATGGGTAATAACACCATAATTATATCCAGTGATTCTTCATGGGGATAAGATTAAGAGTCACTTGAAAAAGAAAGATTTCAAACCTAGACAAAAGTAGAGAGGATAACGATCCAGCTTCTATTATCATGTCAGGGTTGTTCTTGTTTCCTCTGTCCCCTCCCACTTCCTCACCCTCCCAGGCATCATTTCATTACATCTGTAAGAACTTCTGCATTTATATTTAACAGATAGCTCTTTCTAAATATAACCACAATATCACATCTAAAAAACTGAACAGTAATTGCTTATACCAACTATCTAGTCGTTGGTCCACTTCCCCAGTTGTCTCAGAATGTTTTCAGTTTGTTTAAACTGAGATGCAAACGGTATTCATGCTGAAATAATGCCACTTGCAGCAACGTGGATGGACCTAGAGATTATCATACTAAATCAGACAAAGACAAATAGCATATGATATCATTTTCATGTGGAATCTAAAATAGGATACAAAGAAACTTACTTACAGAATAGAAACAGACTCACAGACATAGAAGACAAATTTATGGCTACCAAAGAGGGTAGGGGGTGAGGGAGGGATAAATTAGGAATTTAGGATTAGCAGATATAAACTACTATACCTAAAACAGATAAACAACAAGGTCCTACTGTATAGTACATGGAACTATATCCAATATCCTGCAATAAATCATAATGGGAAAGAATCTTAAAAAGAATATATATATATATATATATATATATATATATATATATATATATATATATATATATATATATATATATATAATTGAATCACTTTGCTGTACACCAGAAAGCAACACATTGTAAATCAACTATACATCAAGTAAAAAATAAATTAAAAAAAAAAAACAGCATTCATACCTTGTAATTGATTGATACCTTTTTTTAAAGCATTTTTTAATTTTTAGGTCCCTACTCCATGTTCTTATCCATTGCAACTTATTTGTTGGCAAAATCATAGAGTTTGTTCCATAAACTGTTTCCCATGGTTCAGATTTTGCTGATTGCATCCCCATGGTGTCACTTAACAGGTTCCTCTTTTCCCTGCATTCTTTTAAGTTGGCAGATCCAGAGACTTGAACAGAACCATTTTGTGTGTTTGTTTTTTGGCCAGAATACATCCTAGGTGGTGTTGCCCACTTCCATCAGGGGGTACAAGATGTTTGGTTGTCTCTGTGATGTTAGTAGCTATTAATGGTCACTATCTGAATCCACTACAGTTGACCCTTGAACAACTCAGGGGTTTAGGGTCCCAACCACCTCTCAGCTGAAAATCTGCATAGAGCATCACAGTCGGCCCTCCGTATCCACAGTCCCACAGCCACAGGTTTGACCAGCTGCAGATTATGCAGCACCACGGAACTTATTTATTAACAAAACCCACATGTAAGTAGACTCATGCAATTCAACTCTGGGTTGTTCAAAGGTTAATTGTATTTTATTAGTATTTGCAAAACGGTAATATTCTAGATTGTCTTCTTTATTAGCTAAAAGACTTCTGTAATAAGAAACGCATTGGAAAGGCAAGATACATTTTTTTTTCTCTTTTGGTTTTTAAGACTTCTGTTGTTTTGTTTATTATGGTAAGAACACTTAAAATGAGATTTACTCTCTCAACAAAGCTTTATGTGCACAGTACATAATTATTAACTATAGGCACAATTTTTTAACTTTAATTTTCCTTTTTAATTATGTAAAACATTTATTTTCCCCCCCTTTTCCTTTTCAGTTCTCTCTTCCTTCTTTTTTTTTAAACATAAGCTGTGATCAACACACTGATCACTCTCTCCATGAAATACTCTCCCTTCTTGGTTTCTATGATGTCATACTCTCCAGGTTTTCCTTGTCTCTCTGGTTTTTCCTTCTTACTCTCCTATTGTTCCTTCTCTACTTATTGGAGCTCCTCAGAGTTCAGACTAGGACACCTTCCCTTCTCTCTACACCTTCTCTGCAGCATGTTACCTATTCTTATGCCATTAAATATCATCTATATGCTAATGAATGCAAATTTCTCTCTCTAGTCCAAAGGTCTCCTCTGAGCTCCAGACTCCGATACTCAACTGTCTATAAAACTTTGATACCTGGTTGTCCAATAAGCACCTTAAGCACATGCAAAGCAGGACCCTAAACCACTCCTGTTCCCTCAAAAGTGCCCATCCTCTCCTCCACCATCTCAGTAAATGGCATCAATCACTCGAACTGAAAACCCATGCAGCAGCCTTGATTTCTGCCTCTGCTCCATACTTTTTACCCAATCCTGTTCCAAGTTCTGTTTTTCCTACTTTCTGTCCCCTCTTCTCCATCTCCTGTGCTACCTGCTCTCTCTCCTTGGGAACCTCAACATCCTCCTCACAGGCCTTCAATCTTCATGCCTCCCTCCACATGACCCACCAACCAGCAATCAGCATGGTTCTTTTAAAGACTAATTTGAACCTACCACCCTAAAGCATAAAACAAACCAATGCCTTTCCTTCATGTCTTAATTCTCAAGTCCCTCTCAAGGCCTACATGGTCCTGCATGACTGGTCCTGCCTTCCTCTCCAACTCCTTTCCATTCAATGCTCCTGCTCTCTTGACCCCCTGTTCCTCCCATGCTGAGCCACAGTGGCCTCTTCTCAGTCCTCACATGTACCAAACTCTTCTCTCTGCTTCACAACCTCAGCACGGCGGTTCCCTTGGCCTGCAAACCCTTCGCTGTACTCTCTTCCACTTTTTACAGGGCTGGCTCCTCCTTATCCTTTTAATGCTCTCTTAAATGTCACCTCCTCTAAGAAGCCCTCCCTGGCAATCCCAGCTAATTAGGTCAACCTCCATCACTTCAACTTACATGTAATTATTTATCACTCACCATATTAACTTATCGTGGAGAGAGGGTCTGCGACCTGCTCCCTGCACTGGCTCACGTAATGCACTATATATACATAGTACACTACTTACTGGGTATCAGCAGATTTAATTCCAGCACCCCGAGTATTCCTTATCTATTTCTGGCTCACTTGGTAACTGAGTCATTCTACTTCTCTACTCAAGAACTACGGAACACCAGCCCAAGTCTTAGTTTTATTTCACTGGACTATGTGGTAGATATATAGTCCTTAAAATGAAGGCTACAGTGCCTATTCCATTTAGAAAAGAGCCCTTTGCTACACAGATGCCCAAGCAATCCAAAGATTGAATTCAGAAGGCCATGAACTTTGATAAGAAAACAACTCCATGTTTTGTTTCAACTCTTAAATTGAGCATTTTCACTCATCGTGAAGGTGGGCTACAACTACAGGACTAGTTGCATACCTGTGACTTTGTCACCAATAGAAATCCTCAGATGTTTTCATATCGCATTATAACCTAGAAATCTTGAAGTATCATTTATCCTCATTATGACTTTGAAATTAACATTATTAAACCTACTGTTACATCTTGTCAGTCAATACTTAAATAAAGGAGCAAATATTTTTCTCTATTTTATATCTTTAATATTTTGATAACTGCATTCCAATATATTGGTTTCCTTCATAACCCTTGTGTTTTATTTTATGCATTTAAACTTTTGCTTGGATCCACATATTTGTAATGTTTTAAAGGGGTAAGAGGTGGAAGAGATCCATCCAGTGGGGAGAAGCATACACTGACTGACTTGCCTAGAATTGCCAGCACATGGTGACAATAAAAAGGAGGCTGGCTTTTCGTCAGTTTCAGTGTTGTTTCAAATGCTCTCCCCCATTTTGCCTGCACCTGGAGTGGATTATTCCCACCGTCCCTCCCTTGGTACACCACAGCCTGGACTACCACAGACCTCCCCAGACTTCCAAGGGGGCTCCGCACACACAGAAGGTTCAAGAATTCCTGAGCTGGAACTTCCATATAGTGTAAGAATAAAGAACAACTGAAGATTCACAAAAGTGATTAAGTAGCTAATTTTAAAATCTTTGATACAGAAATGAAAACCAACAAAAATTTAATCAAGGAAACAGAAGACATGTCAATATGGAAGAAAGTTTTAAAATAAGAAAAATCAAACTTTCAAGCTACAATAAAATGGGTAATTTCACCCATTAACACACCACTAAAACTGACAGGAAGGAACTCTAAAAGTAAAAACAGAATTCTTACCAATCAGTAAGAAAAAGACCCAACAGAAAAATGTCAACAGACACAAATTATCAAATTGGAGGGAAAAAAAACTGTCCACAAACATATGACAATTTTTAACTTCACTAGTCATCAAAGAACTGCAAATTGAAACACTGGGTAATATTTCATCTATCAGATTAACAAATTTTCAGAATGACAATACAAGTAAAAGGGTGAGAGAAATACTCATATACATTACATTGTTTTTCTGAAGGACCATACACGCTATACACATCCAACATCTTAAAACCTATCCATTTTTTGTCCAAGCAATTCAACTTCTAGGAACTTATCTTAAGAGAAAGATCACACAAGTGTGTAAATATTTATGTAAAAGTGTGTGATCAAAGCACACTTTGGTTTATAACTAAATTTTTTTAATGAATGAGAACAAGCCACGTGTCCAGAAAGAAATCAGTTAAATTGTGGTACATCCATACAATGTGAAATCATTTTAAAACCTGATATGGAAAAATGCTTAAGATACATTAAGTGGAAAAACTAGATTACTAATTTGTGTGTCTCTTATGAGCCACATCTAGGGGTTTTGTTTGTTTGTTGTTTATTTGTTAGGTGCGTGTATGTGCATAAAATCCTGAAGGCTATCAAGATTTCCAGAGTAGTGTTACCTCTAGGTCATATACAAATGACTTTTTGTAATTTAATATTGTGATATTTTGAACAAAATAGCATATTACTTTTATAATAAAAAAGGTATTTACCTTTTAAAGTGCAATTAATATGTTTAAAATATTCAGGGTCACAGAGTGAGATGAAAAGTAATAAGCATCCTCTTAAATAAGATGACTTCTGAAGATAATTTTAGTACTTCTCCCAAACATACTGTGAGGTATGTTTCCTGTTTCTCCAAGTCAAGGTACCAAGTCCCTCTCTTTAGTGTATACCCTGGCTGTATGGGCCGTAATAAATATGCAGACAGGAAAACTATACCTCAGGTACTATTAGTAATTACCATCTCAATAATGTCGGTACCACCAAATACTTATCAAAAGCTGGATGGGGAAAATGAGACTGAAAGATCATGAACTGAAGGATATGGAATCCACCTTTTCTTCTCTACTCTGCAACTAGATTAAGCCAAAATCAGCAGAAAGCATTTTGGGGCTCATAACTGTCCCAACCACCACCTCTGGATATTAAAACTACCTCCCCTAGTCCCTTATATAGACTAGATTTTACTGAATTAGCATCCATGGAATTCCATCAGCCTACATTGTGGAATGTCACAATAAACACGCCTATGAAACTCATCATTGTGTCCACTGTAAGTGAGGGGAGTGTCTGTTACCCCTGAGAGGAATTTCTGCCTGGGCTTAGCATCAGAAATCTGCAGTGCTTCTTCTGACTAAATGGTCTGTATCCCACATTGTGGGTTAAACATGCCCCTGAGAATCTGATGAAAGCTGTGATTCCTCTCTCCATATGCACATACTACACTTTGCCAACAACTTCAGGGAGTGCAGAGACATCTCCCCAGTCTCCAGGTTAAGAGTCCCCATCTTATGGACCAAGTTTCCTTCTCACAAGTTCCCTTTTCACATGGGCTGCTATAAAGTTTAATTTCCAATTTAACTCCTGCCTTCAGCAAGTACACAGTTCATCTGCAATAGTTGCACACTTGGTTTCAGTCCACGTCCCTGTACTAACAAACATTTAATTTATTATTTTGCTGAAACTCACGTACCCTGGAAAGTTGATTTCTGGGGAACAAAGGTAGGAAGAATAAAACACCACGCTAATTCCAAACCTAGCCTGAGAGTCACGAGTGTGATGGACCTTGCATTTCTAGTCCTCTTCTTCCCCAGGCATGTGACAGTACTGCCCTTCCTGGCTGTGGACCACATAACAAGTTCCAGCAAACAAGCTGTGAGCAGAAGTAACACGTGTCATTTCCAGACCAGCACACTGAACTGTTGTTGACAGAAACCTCTCAGGGCTCTGTTCTCTGGGACCATTACCAGCAGGGTAAGAAACAGGCTGCTCAGGGAGTCTGAGTCCTCAAGTGACCACAATGCCCCTGTGGACCTGCGATGGGCCTGATGCTGTTTTAAGCTTAAAAAAAAAAATTGGTGATGTTTTTATCTGTAGCATAACCTAGCCTAAGTGGATATGTGTACCTGATGTGCAAAAACAAGAAGCCATAGACCTCTCTCTCTGTGAACCCAGACCCTAAGATTTCTGAAAGAAACACTAGGATGGCAGGGGTTGCAACCTGCAGGCAGGCTCAGGTTTTAGCAGGTCTGGTCAGATTTGGAGCATTGATGGGGCAGGACCACACCCTAGAGCACACCCTAGGACAGGGAAGCAGCAGGGTTCCTGGTCTCAAAGGAGTGGGCTGGGCTGGCCTGACTGGGGTACCTGGGCAGAGCCTGGTTCCATCACTCAGGCCATCCACTGGGCCACCCCAGGGCATTCATGCCTCACTCTGGTGTTGGGCTGCCACAGAGGGGCAAACACCTTCCACTGAGCTCTGCCAACCACTGAGGGGAAGACGACAGTCAGTGTGACTGCACAGTCACAGAGAGCCTCTTAGAATGATTTAGTCCTGCTTGTGTTCAAAAAGCACAAAAAGCAGCTCACCAAATATGTGCATTTTTCTACAGGGAAGAAGTAAGAGTTAAAAGGGAAAAGGCGAAGAATTTTTTCTTTAATTTTAAAAACATGAATTTAATTTTTAAAAAATCAAAATAGAACAGGAAAAGACCTGATTTGAGGTTCTGAGCACTATGGATAGCTAGGCCACAAATCAGGCTTTTCATCCTGTTCCTAGGCAGCCGGAGAAAGAAACAGTATCGGTTACATGAAAAACAATGTTCCTAAGAACAAACAAACTGGTTACTCAAGAGCAGGGGAACTCTCAGGACCCAGGCCAGGGAGAAATCTGTCCCCTGTGTCCTCATAACGAGGTGACTGTGTAACATGATCCTCAAGGTAAGTAAGTGTCAAGGGATTTTTCTCAGGAGCGTGCTTCAGTGTAAGCAGACCGCCTCCAACCAAGCACCATTCAGAGGAACCAGTTCCAAGGGTCGAACGAACACTAGATGTTCAGCAACTCAGCTGTCTGGTGAGCTGAACTGATCCAGCAACCATTGTCAGAATTTCTAGAAGAATTAGATGATAGGCATGTATTAAAAAAAAAAAATTTAAAACAAGGCAGGCACCCTGGTTGAGGGTAGGGGACCAATAAAGACTTTTTAAAGTGCTTGAAAATTCCCTGAAACTATATTTGAAAGATCTTAATTACTAAAATTCTAACATTTTCAGCATGAGAATCTAATAGGATGCTAGAGTTATCTCTGGGAACATCTAAGACTGATATGCAACTAGATATATAATAAAACGGACCAATGATGGGCAAATAAGGCATGGTGATAATAAAATATTTTAGTTTAAAAAACATTGTATTGACAGTATATTCTTCAGCCAACTCTCCATAACTACTGTGCTCCCGCCCTAACATTTGATAACTGAATGGCAACGGATTCCCACTTGGACTCCCCACAAAGTGCCTGGCGGAGAACCAACACTTCAGTTGCCCTCAGGTTCAAATCCAAGTATGTTACACATTAACCAAACTGGAGGTGGGAGCTTGGAGGAACCTATCCCTGAACAGAAGGAGTTCTCATCTTTGTAGAGAAGTCAGTAGAGAAAAACAGCAACAGGCATGGCCAGATTTTTCTCCAAAAGTAACTTCAGGGCCTTTTCCCACACAAGGACCAAATGGTAACCAAGGCTCCAGAATCAGGCTTCTCAAACTGAGGTACCTGTACCCCAAAGGGTCCATGAGGGGTATGCGTACACATAAGCCACAGAACGATCACGGGACACCTGACTAATGCATCCCTTTTACAGCAGTAAGTAGTCATTTTTTAAAAGTTAACGTATGTCTTACATGTAGGACAGAATGCAAAATGTACATGATTCTTAAAGTGAAATGGAAGACTTGAAAGAAAAGTCAGCTGCCATGAGATGTGTTGCCAAACACCCAGGAATTAGCATTTACCACTAACTCAGGAAATCTGAAGAGACACAAGAAAAATTAGGTCAATAAGAAAAAAAATTCAAACTCATTTCTGCTAAAATATGTATTTAGCTATTTATTAAAAATGTTTATTATATGTGTGTGTGTGTGTGTATATATATATATATATGATGTATACTTGATTTTACACTTGCCAAGATACCTGAATTGTATAAGATACTCTTCCACACCTCAAGGCCAGAATAATTTTTAGTTTGGAAAATATACTGAGTGAAATCAAGCACCTATCTCAGCCCTTAGCACACACACCCTCCACTTCACCAAGGGAAGTTCAGCGATAGAACTTTTTAACAAGCTATGTGGAAAAACTGGAAGAGGTTGCAGACCATGTGCACAGGGACACTAGATAAAGCCAGATGGATGCAGGGGTGAGTGATGGCTAATAACCTCCATCTACCACTCACCATGCAGGACAGACATTCCCATCCCCACTGCACGGCTGGGGATATCAGCCCAGGTGTGCTGCCTCCAAAGCCCCTGCCTGGCCACCACGTTGTCCCCCAACAATCTTTCCAACACTCATAATAATGATATTAATGGCATCATGAAGACTGGCATTTTCAAATACTCCCGAGATCTCTACCACTCAGCAGAACTCCTTTACAGAAGAAAAATTAAAAACACTAAGGAAATAAACCTGCATTCCTTCCAACCGCTTTCTTCAGAAGGCAATCAGCAGCAGCAGACCTACTAACAGCAGCACAGCTGTGCCTCAAACCTGCCTGCAGCTTAACATGAGCCCAAGAAGCCCAAGTGAAGCCCAAGTTTACAACTTAAAAATATGCCAACTGTCACACATTTCCAATGGGAAAGTAAAAAAACTTAACCCGTGAGGGAAACAGGGCAGTAAATCTCCCCGAGGCAGGAAGAGTCCACAAACTGCTGTCACGTTTGACTCTTGTCTAAGTGGGTTCTATGTAAGGATAAAACTTAAAAATCCAATTATAAGTGTAAGATACATATTCAATCAGACAAAGCATGACACCTTTTTAGAAGGCATAGAACTGTTACAAAAATCACACCCGCCCCCAGAGTCAGATTTTAAAGACTGAGAGTGGGGGTGTTTATTTAGAGGATGCTCTCCAGGTCTGTACCACCTCCAGAAAAATGTGTGTGCATTGGAGATTCAAATCAGCACATGGCTCCCAAGGCCAAGGTTTGAGGGACTGTCCCAAGGTAGAACTTCCTCCCTCTCTTTCCCGATTTGTGTAATGCGATTGGCCAGGTTAGTCCTCAGCCCTAGGGTTATGGCAACAAAGACTACACGTTCTTTTTAAAATGCAATTCCTCCTGTAAAACAACCAGAAATTATGGGTGCCTTCTGGAGAGAACTTATAATTATTGCCTCAGGGAAAGGAATTCTGCAGTTCTCCCAAGTCACATCCACAATTTTGCAAGATAAACACCAAGCTATTAAAATGTAAACGGTTACTAGGCTACAAAGAAAGTTAATATAAATTACTGGTTAGCAAATACAAAAAAACAAAAAAAAAACAAAAAAAACCCAACCTTATACTAAAAAATGTATGTTGTACTGAAAAAATTCACTTCATTTTACATTTAAGATTACCAACAGTTTCTTTAAATCTCCATTACTCATTGCTGGTAAGTTGCAGTAAAATAGTTAGACCAACAATTTTTAAAATCTCCATTACTCATTTCTGGTAGGTTGCAGTAAAATAGTTATGCTCAAAGTTTGTAGGATGGATTGATATATCTCCTTTAGAAAATCAATTTGGCAACACCCATCAGAGCCACAAGAATGCTGAAGCCATCACAACAAAAAACAAGTCCGTCAAGATAATTCTAAGAGGACCAAAACACTGTGTCCAGACACAAAGCTCTCCGGAGACTAGGCTCAATTCAAGGATAGGTTTTGGAGATGACAGAGGGACATATGTACTATCTATCCTTCAGGCAACCTTCTACACACCATTCCACTATTTCAGGCAGGGTTCATTTGGTAATAAAAATGGAAAGCCACTTATGAGGAGTTTAATAAAAGCCAATAGAGTTGTCTCCCCACGTCCAAATGCAATAAGGACAACTGGGTATTAAGAAAAATTCAACCTCCAAATTGTACACCATCAAGAATCAAGACATCTACTCTAAAATCCTCTTGCACCCAGGAGCCATTGGTCTCTGTATTTGTCCCACCTCTCCCTCATTCTCCTCTGCTGCTGAGTCTAGCTTCTCTAGTCATTCACCTGCTTACAAGCAGCTCCTCCAAGGCTGCCCCTGAATGGTAGCCTGAATCCCCATGTTCCCATGACCTTTCAACTCAACTCCCTAACAACTCTCTGTGTCTCAATTCCAGACAGTCTGAAGAGCCACTCTGATTGTTCTTCCTGGGGCTGAGTGCCAAGCTTGGTATGATTAACTATGGAGCAAGATGACATGGTAAAGGAAGTGACCCCTGGAAGACTGGGTAGGGACATTTATCTAGAAAAGACACAGGCCAGGAGGAAATCACAGGCATCTATGCTACAGTTTCTCAGAGTTTCTGAGAGTTACTGAACAGCAGTGAGCTGAAGATTGCTCTTGGACCTACGAGAATTTTCCCCAGGAATCTGTATTAGTTTCCTATGGCTAATGTAACAAAGTACCACAAAATAGCAGCTCCAACAAGAGAAACTCATCATCTCACAGGTCTGGAGGCTACAAGTCTGAGGTCAAGGTGTCAGCAGAGCCATGCTTCCTCTGAAGACACCAGGGAAGGATCTGTTCCAGGCCTCGCTCCTAACTTCCAGTAATTCCTCGCCTTGCCGGCAGCAGAACTCCCCTCTTCACATGGCGTTCTCTCAGTGTACATGTCTGCATCCACATTTTCCCTTTCAATAAAGTTGCAAGTCATCCTGGATTAGGGGCTCACCCTACTTCAGTATGACCCCATCTTAACTAACTTAACTTACATCATCAAAGACTATTCCCAAATAAGGTCACATTCTGAGGCATGGGGGGAGGGGATGGGACTTCAACATATGAATTTTAAGCAGATAGAATTCAACCCATAACATCTAGGATTCTGTTTATGGGATTTTTTCCCCCAGGAAAATATTTCAAAGAAAAAAAATGTTATGCATGGAAATGTTCAGTACTGGTTGTTTGTAATGAAAACTCGGGCTTGAGTTCCCAACAGACAGGACAAGCTCAAGCAACTCTCACAGTGGTAGAGCACAGCTCACCAGGACGGGGGTCAGGAGTCAGACTGCCTAGGCTCAGTTCAGATCCCAACGCTGCCAATTACTAACGGAGTGACTCTAGGAGAATTACTTAAATTCTCCTTGCTTCAGTTTCTTCATCTAGAAAATGGGGACGGTGATAATACCTCACAGGTTGTTTCAAGCATTAAATTAATAGAACAAAATCTCATCACAATGCTATGAGAAGGGGGCCAAAATACTAAATCACACAAAATACAAAATCTTCTTATTCTAAGTTATGTATAGGGCAAGTTTTGACCATTAACTTGGCTCCATAAATGTCCAATAGCCACCAACAGCTTTATATCTGAAGTTGTATTATTGCGGAGCACATTACTGAGGGGTTTATTATATACATAAAACACTTATAGCACTGCCTACTGCACCAAGACTTTAAATAAACCTTCATCTGTGCTCTTCTAACTGGTTTCCCACAGCTCACTGTGCCACTGGTCCCAAGGTGGCTTCTTTCCTTCATGCGTGCACGTGTGACTTGGCTCCTCAGTAAGACTGTATACTGAAATACGGGATTCAGGTTTAGAGGTGGATGTGTATATAAAACACAGAAACTTCATCTTCTAGACTATTTTTCACTGAAGACCTCACTTCACTGCTTCTTTACATAAGTAACTCCTTACCCCCCATTTAGAAATTAACCACCAAGCTCACCTTTCTACAGCACAGCTAAAGGACCTGAAGTAAACCAACAAAAAGTTTATTCACTGCAATTCATAGATTTTTGTTCTTTGAAAAGGTTCTTTACAATGGAATACTATTCAGCCATAAAAACTGACAACATAATGCCATTTGCAGCAACATGGATGTTACTGGAAATGTCATTCTAAGTGAATTAAGCCAGAAAGAGAAAGAAAAATGCCATATGAGATCACTTATATGTGGAATCTAAAAAAAAAAAAAAAACATAAATACAAAACAGAAAGATTCATAGACATAGACTACAAACTTGTGGTTGCCAGGGGGACAGGGGGTGGGAATACAAAATGTAGACTGGGATTTCAAAATGTAGAATAGATAGACAAGATTGTACTGTGTAGCACAGGGAAATATATACAGGATCTTGTGGTGGCTCACAGCGAAAGAGAATGTGACAATGAATGTATGTACGTTCATGTATAACTGAAAAATTGTGCTCTACACTGGAATTTGACACAACATTGTAAAATGAGTATAACTCAATAAAAAGAAATGTTTTAAAGGAAAAAAAAAGGTTCTTGGGTCTTTATTGAGAGCCTCTTAATTCTTATCTGACCCACAACGCTAACTAATTTGATCACTTGGTTTCCAGGCAGATTAGAAGCGACAAATTAAAACCGGGGGGAAACAAAATGGGAGCTGCTACAGAAAAACTACAGAAATCAGACACAGCAGTTCAAGGGCACTTAGTCAAAGGACGAAAAGCCTTACACACCTTCCCAGTTGCTCGTGAATGCAGCACCTCTACCACCCAGCACGGTTACCGTGCCTGCAATGCCAGTTCTGAGTCAGTCTGAAATATCTATCCTTAGAAAATAACTATCCTTAGAAAATCTGTAAGGCAGCAGAGATGCAGAGCAATTACTCTCCAGAACCACTTTTTTTTTTTTTTTTTTTGTAGTTTCTGATGCTCTCTACTAGGGTCAACTCTGAACTATGAGAAAACTGAGATACTGGAGTAACCTTCCAGTAGTCCAAACTTTAACTATACTTACATAGTGTTAAAAATACTAGTTGATTAGGTTTGCCAAGTATAATCTTAAAGAACTTTTAGAGAAAATGACGTAAATAATATACAAATAGTTTCAATCTCAGTATATGCTCTAAAGTATTTACTAATTTGTTTGATCAACTACATTGTACTCCCCTTAACAACTTTGTTTATGCTGCTGATGTTATAACGAAGTCTCTTTCAAGGGAGAACATGGATAAACTTCAGCCCAGATACCACCCAAACCAACTCTCAAAATAAAATCCAATTTATTACTATTACCACTGCACTCACTGGTAGAGTTGTTCAACTTTCCCTAAGTACACTCATGAAAACAGAATGCAGATTTAGCATGATAATGCCGGAGAACAAAAAGCATCTTCTGGAGGCTCCAACTTTTTACAAGCAGTTATGGCTTAGTATCACTGCATCGTGATGGTCAGAGTTTGCAACATCCTTCAACAGCAGTTCTCAGCCCTGGCTGCCTCCAAGAATCACTTGGGAACTTCATACCGAGGTTTCATTCCAGAGAGTTGGACTTAATTGGTATGGAGTGTGGGCCAGGGATTTTTTTCCCTGAACTCAAATGACAACCACGATGAAAAATATTGCCCTTGAACGGTCCTTTCTCATCAACAAATATCAGACTTAATGAACTGAAAATGCTGTTCAACCCTTCACCCCGTTCTGAAAAAGCCCCCCATTCCTTTATATGCAAGTCAATAGTTTTCACTCAAAATATTTCACAGTTTCAAAATAAAAATACACTCCTATTCAAATGTGCATATTAATGACCCAGAGGCATTCTTCACCATTGGTTAAAATTAGCAAGCCCCAGCTTTTTAACAAGTTATTTTAATGTTAGTCCACACATTCTCAGTCATTCCTGCACCAGCCCCCAGCAGCCAGGGGCAAATAAACCAACAATTCTTAGCGATCTGACAATATTTTAAGAGTTCCACTAAACAGTGACTTATATTAAAGAAAAGCAATGAGGGACAGGGAGACAGCAGCTGCTATGCATGCTGTAAAACACACCAAAGCTTGACTTGAAATGCTTTCACTGAGACAAATGGAGATATATATGGGCCCAGGTGGAAACGGTTCATAATGTTAAATATGAAATGCTCTAAAGTAATTCGCTAAAACTTGAACAGAGAAGACAGCTGGGATTGGAAAGAAAACGGTTTTCAGGAGGAAAGGCCAATCCACAGGTGGGGATCAGCGCTCAGCCAGGCTCATCGGAGAGCTAAGCCTGCAGGACTCAGACGCAGAACCTCCCTGTAAATGTGTTTCTTCCAAACTTCACCTTTCCAGCTTTCACTAAAGCCGTCAGCATCAAAAGCAGAATTTACACCAGGCCTTCTCACGGCATCTGGGGGCAGGAAGAGCAGGTTTTTATATGCCAAGTATGTTTTTCTTTATCTAAAGGGATTTCAGTATGAAAGCAGCACAGCCTTCCCACGCCTCCGCCCCCCCGCCCCGGGGCAGGTCATCCACTGCAGGCACAGCCCCACTCGGCTTAGCATCTAAAGGCGGTCCCCACCTTGCACTCCACTCCACTCCACAAGAACATCAAAAAAACACGGAGATGACTGATGGCAATAATCGGTAGAGCCAAGTTTTCTCCGGGAAAAAGAAACAGCATTGTTGAGAGATCACTAACATAAACATGCATTTATCACTCTCCCTCAAAGTAAGATGCAATTCTACGTAACTCTGGAGTATCTACTGTAGGGACATCGTTGGGAACACTGTACACGCATCAGTTAACATTTCCTACATTGGAAAATTTCTCAGACCTCAAGACCAGGAAAAGCTCTCCTTGGCCTGAGTAACTGGCTTGTCTTTGCCTTCCGGACACTGAATCACCTAACAATCACGTTTCCTTCTGAGCCTAGGCTGTTCAGACTCTATCAAATTCACAATTAAGTTTTTGGTCCTCTTCTAACAACTACACAGGACCTGTGCTCATATATTCTTGTACACTAACCTCTCCATGACTTTTTATTCCCCTCACCCTTAATTTTCCCTTTGCTCCAATTTTCGGACTTATTAAATTATCCTCTAAGCATAAGAAAAAATTTCCTCTATGATCTATAGGAAGAAATTCAATCTGACCATGTTAGAGGAAGTAATTATACATAATCAACATGTGATTTTAGCTGAATAGATGAGCTGTCATTTCCCTTACACCTCTGACCTACTGACAAGGACCCTCTGGGTCCCTTATTTCAGAACTCTGTGATCTACATTTTAAAAAAAACGGAAGCACTGATGGCATTGTGCCCAAGAGGAGTTGAAGGGTATTCAATTTGTACAAATATTTAGCAAATCTGAAAGACCAGGATGTGAAACTGTAATGACAACAAGACCCAAAGTCACATGGCTTAACTGAGAAAGACCGAGGAAAGTTTTATAACAGAAGCTTTCAATCTTCCTGTTTTTTTTTTAATGGATAAGGCTCTGCATTTTACTATAGAGTTGCTTTTTCTTTACCTAGAAGTACTAAAATATTAACGACAAACATTAAATTGTTAGAAGAAAAATGGCAGTGATTAATACAGGCCACAGCTGCCTTAACTGTACACACTGAGTTTAGTTACTTGCAGGCATTGATCTAGAAATTCTCTCATAAACATACCATTCCATCCACCCTGCTCCAAGGTCACCAACGTCTCGTACCCTGGTAAAGACTTCTCAGTCAAGCCTTCCTTGATCTTTCAACGACATTGGACATGATTATTCCATCCTCCTCAAAACATCATCTTTACTTGGCTTCCAGGACATTCCTGGTTTCCCTCTTAAATTTCCCCCTGGGCTATTCCTCCTAGTATCCTTTGCTTGTCACCCCTCTGCATCTCCCCTGACCTACAGTACACTAAGATCTGATTCTCTATATATGTCAACTCCCCCAGTGACCCCATTGGTTCCACAGCTTTATCTACCACCAATGACTCCCCAAATGTCTCTCTCTAGCCTGCATGTCTTTTCTTACCCCTAGATTCATTTATACTTCCTTCTTCACATCTACACTTGGATGTCCAATAGCAATTTCAATGCCCATCCCTTGAGAGGATTTAATACCTCCTTTGC
Organism: Camelus ferus; assembly: GCF_009834535.1. Classification (NCBI taxonomy): domain Eukaryota; kingdom Metazoa; phylum Chordata; class Mammalia; order Artiodactyla; family Camelidae; genus Camelus; species Camelus ferus. Next base: position 44,363,898 of record NC_045698.1, on the reverse strand, counting down.
AGTGCATCTTAAGCACTGACATACAGCTCCTTAATAAGACCAAGGTAAGACCAAAGCATTTGTCTTAGAAGAATCACGACTTATAGTCTCCAAATCATTCCTGTGCTTTAACTGTCATAAATTTGGCAATGCATGTGTGGAACAACCTGCAGATGTTTTAGCAGACAACTTACAGAACACTCATGACTGCCCTATATTGCTTTTTGGCCCTGAACTCTACATGTTACTTACATGCACAGTAAGAGTGGAGTGGGAGAGTTTTGCATCTTCTCTACAACACACAGAGAACCACCAATAGTGTGTAGAACTGAGGATTCATTGAAGACCCTGGCTCTGACACCAGATGTCAGCCCACATACCTCCCTGTGTTGGAGGGCCTACTCAGCTATCAGGATTTCTGCCAGTAACTTTATGGATTAAAACAGAGTCACTCAAAGAATTTGTATGTAGAACCTTTACCTGCCCTGTAAGGATTCAGGATTCTGAGGGACCTGCAGTAGCACAAAACATGGACCTCTAGAAGAGGCTGAAAGTTGTGAACAAACCCCAGTGTGGATCCAACAGCCTTAGGAACTGGGCACTCTGGCCACCAGGGCACACACAAATCCGAGGGTTGAGAGAGCCCTGCTTGGCCTTGAATCTCAGGTGTGTGCTTTATCAGGCCAGGGACTCTGTGTGGGGAGATTGCTGGCTGTATTTCTACCACCTTCCCTATACCCCACCCTCCCAATTTACTCTGGGTTCATCTTTGACTCCTCCAGTCCTCACACCCCACTTTCATTGTGAGCAAATCTTGGTAAGTCCATAGTCAATGCATGTCCTGAATCCAGCTGCTTCTCACCACCTCCACCACCATAAGCCCATACCAAGCACCGTCATCTCTAACCTGATTACCTTAATAACCTCTTAATTGGTTGGCTAGGTTTCCACTCCAGATCCCCTGCAGTCTATCAGCCATACAGAAGCCAGTGATCCTGTGAAAAGTTAGATACTATCACCTTTCTACCCAAAATCTGCCAGTGACTACCCAACTGACTTACAAGTTTTTGTTTTTTAATGGCCTTACAAGCTGGCATGATGTGACCTTGTCCTTCATCTCCATCATCTCATCTTCTACCTACTCTGCTTCCCACGTCCTGGCCTTCTTACCCTTTCTTGAATTCTCCAGGTATGTCCTACCTCAGGACCTTTGTGCTTGCTGTTCCCTGGGTATGGATCATTCTTTTCCTCAGACATACACATGGCTGAACACATTTTAGTCAAATACATAAGTCACCTTTTCAGTTAGGCCTTCTCTGACCACACTGTCAAAAACTGCAAACATCCCTTGTCCCAACACCCCAATATTCCACGTTCCCTTTCATTTTCTCTTCTCCTTAGGACATCCTACCATCTAACACAGGGGTCTGCAAACTATGGGCTGCAGGCTAAATCTAGCCCACCACCTGATTCAGTCAGTAACCCACACACATACATACTGTCCATGGCTGCTTTCACACAAGGGCAGAGTTGAGCAGTTGTGACAGAAACTGCCCTCCCAAGCCTAGTATTTACTATCTAGCCCCTTCCAGGAAAAGATTGCTGACACGCAGCTTTAACACATTGTTTAACGGATTGTCTGTCCCTCTTTATACAATGGGACTTTTACCTGTGTTGTTCATTACTGTCTTCCCAGAGCCAGTAACAGTACCTGGTGTATAGTAGGTGCTCAGTAAGTATATGGTAAGTAGATGGAAGAATGAATCATGCACTCATATGGATGAGCTGGAAAATAAGACACACTGATGTCTTTTTCTGTAAACCACTTTTAAGTGTACAGAAAAATACCTAAAATTTAGATGTACAGTGTAATAAACAATTATGAACACTCATACAACCACCCCAAGGAGGAGAATACGGGTAATGCTTTTTCAGTCAAAACATGGTTTCTCTCTGAAATCCCCAATTAACTGAAATGCAAAGTAGAATGACACCTGACACAAAGACTCCATCCTCAGAACAGGAGAGCCCTGGTTGTTAGACCTGGTTCTTAGACACTAAGCAAGTGTTTTCTTGCTCCTTCCCAGGCAACAGCTTACTTCAAGACAAAGGAGGAACAGGAACAACTCTGGCCCCTCACTACCAACCACCCTGCTAAGGCTCATGTTAAGCCCTACTGGGAGGCAACTTAGGGCATTTTAATATACAACCGTCCCCTCTTATCTGGGGTCCCAGAATCCAATTCTACTCTCAAATGAGCACGGACCACTGAGGCTCCCACGTATTGATGTAAGCCTCTGACTTGATTTTCCTTAAGCATTTGTGATCCCTCAGAGCAAAAAATTAAGACAGTCACCCTCAACTTCTCTTTCCTCTATGTTTCTCTTCCATTTATTAACGAGACACTGCTGCTGGTGCCCAGAGAATTCAGAAAAAAACAATCTATTTAGAAACAATTCTGGCTTAACCACTGTGTCAATTCCTATCCACGTCTCCCTTCCTCTGAATCAGGGGGGACATTTGCATTAAAACTGTATCTCTCTTACTTAGAATGCACCTGCTCAGGCTGATTAAACCCCAACTGGAGTCATAATCCTCCACTTTTGAGATCACTACCCTTCTAACAAAATGAATTAATGCTTCTGGTGAGACACAAGGAGAAAAAAAAATTGGGACCTGAAAAACCGGAATTGTCCTCATGTGAGGTGGGAGAAAAGGAGAGACAAAGATGCAGGAAAAGGATTTAAGAGGTAAGCATTAGCAAATATTCTCTTTTAAAGTCACAAATCATAATTAACATTCCATAAATGAGACTTCGGCCCACAGAGCTCAGTTCTTCTCTACTACCAGAAACGCTCCGGATCGTTTTGTTTTACAAAGGGCCATGCTTTGCTTTTTTCTGAAGTCCATCAAACAGCAAGTAACGCAGATGATCCGCCCATTCTAAATTCACACAGTAACCTCTTTTTTCATTATACTAAACGGTAAGTCTCATCTCTTTATACAAAATTCAAAATTGCACTGAGCTTTTAAAACAGAGACAGGCATAATTCCATACAGTTTTAAGGTAGAGGGAGAGCAGTTCCATACAGGTCCATGTGTCTTCCTGTCCACAAATACTCATCAACATGATACAGTCTAACCATTTTATAGTAAAAGTGCTGGAGAAAAGGGCAAGCTATCCACTTTATTCTGTATCAAGGTTTCATCTTACACAGTTAAGCATAATCAAGTATGCTTTTCCCTATAGAGTATTTAGGTAACTGCATTATCATTACTGGGTAACTTGCTTTTAAGTACTGCCCCTCTCCTCACTCCATTAAAAGGGAAAAAATGGTCTAAATCTCTCACTCAGGTTAAGACCTATACTTAAAATATCAATATAAAGTCTTAGGCTAGCCTCATACTTTCTTTTTAAGGGCACAAGAATATACACAGCGTTGGTAAGGACTGACAAATCTGCTGTTTCTAACACAAAAGGTGACCTCATTAAAAATATTAAGGGTAAAAAAAATTAAATCTAATTTTATTTCTTTCCAGATACACAAGAAAGCAAAGTATCATCATAATAATAAAATAAATAGATATGCTGAAAAGGTATCTAGTAAAATGTATGTGAGGTTAACAAAATTTCACTTAGTGGTCAGAATGGAATCTTTGGAAACTGTGCATAGAAATATCTTAGTCACACTGAACTGGCAGAGGGAGAGATTAGTTTATTTCCCTCAGCAAACCCACTCTGGCACATACATGAGCCTCCAACACAGATTCTCAAGCACACATCCGTGTCCATGTATATGAGGAGAATGATGTATCTATTAGGGAAAAGGACATAAGCAGCTCAAAATGCTGCAGGATCTTGCGGGCACTGATACTGCAATATGAATTTTTATGAGTTTTCAGGGAGAGAAAAAAGCAGTTCTAATGAAAGGTTGATAAGACTTGACAGCTCCGAGTAAGTGAAATACATACACCCTCGGGCTCCCGCTCGCCCAGTTGCTGGTCTGCAGGTGGTGGGGCCGTAACCGAGCCCCCAGCGAGTCCCCATTGTGTTCAGGGACCCCAGTTCAGGACAGGAACCTCATCAAATCCCTTGTGTAAGACCGTCTACCCCAGTTACTCCTGTACAACTTACTGTCTCATAATGGTCACACTTCTACTTGAGAACCAAAACACTGACAATGACCAAAATTCATTAGATGAGTGTTAGTGGCGAAAAATAGGCAGGGAGGGAGGAGACTGTTTTCACTGTCCAAGTCATCTTCCACGTGGGTTCCAGGCCTGCCGTGGGGTGACGGGCTGGAATGCAGAATGTTGCCATGAAGAGAAGGCTGTATTTGTAAATGGTACTTTGGTTGGACAACATCTTTTCACTGGCATAACCACCACAGAAAGACACTGGCACCCTAGAAAGGGAGAGAGGTAGGCTTTTTTCTCCGTTTCCTCTCCTCACATCTGAAAAAACCCATCAGTTCAGCAAAATTAAGTCAGAAAAAAAAACATAACCTTTCTTTTTGTAAAATGCATACTAGCAATTCTCAGGCTACAAAAGGAAATGAAAGGCATGATGCTCCTAATAGGAACAACACTTTTTTAATAGCCACCTTGCTATTTGAGGATCCACTCAAAGACAATCAGGGTGAACATCAAAAGCCGCATCCAGCTAATCGGAGGCCTTTTAAATTAGCATGTTGTTCCTCAATATAGAGCAAAGTGCTTAGTCCTGTAATGAGACATCCATGTCTGTACAAAAGTTAGGCTGTGGTGAGAATATCAGTTTGCAAGGAATTATGCCTTCAAGCATGCACACACACACACAACTTGGAGTCTTCTACAGGTTACAAGACACTCACCAACAATGGAGCAAGTAGAGCCTAGTATGCAAAATCCTTCGCTCCTCTGAGGACACAGGTCTGTGTCCTTTACATAAAGCCCTCAGATCAGAACTAAAGGTCAGGGAAAATCTGAGTGCAAACACTTAGACAGCTGAGAGGCCAATAGGTGGTTCCAATCCTATCCCTGTATCTAGTGAGATGACCAGGTACCAATGACTGGACTTCTCTGAAATGCCTGTTTCCTCACCTGTACAAGGGGGCTCCTCCTCCACCTCATGGACCTGCAGTGAGGGTAAGAAGGAATGCGTAAGCAGAGGAACCAGCCCAGCTCCTGGTCATCTAGGCCCTCGGCCAGGGGCGCCCGCAATAAACATGATCTTCCTCCACCGGCCAGTGGGGCGAGGCCAATGCTTCCTCCACTGCTGGCCACTGCAGTTAGCTGAGGCCTCTTAAATGAACAGAACCACCTGGCAGCCTTCTAACAGACGGGCTGGCAAAGTCAGGACCTCCCAGTTGGAGCCTGATGGGTCGAAGCTCCAGAGGAGGTTCGAAGATGGTCAAGCTATAAGAGCACCTCATTCCCTGTTCAACCCATGCTGCCAGGCAGACAGGCTGAATACTGCGCTCATTGAGCTCCTGGCTTTCCCACATATTGTCTTTCTCTCTTTACTCACTTGCTTTGGTGTTTTATTTTGTTAATGGTCACTGGTCTTTCCACATTGGTGCGTACACAGTAAGTTTTCCTCAGAGAAGGTCCTGTGGGGAGAGACGGTTTATGAGCGGAGAGGACCAACATCCTCAGCAAGAGAAACAAAGGGAACCAGGGCCAGGGAGCTGGTTATTTCTCGTGTGTTACATTTTATCCCAAAACTTAGTGGCTTAAAACAACCTCTGTTTTATCTTCCTTCAAATTTTGGGAGCCAGGAATTCAGCCAGGGTTCATTCAGCAATTCTGCTCTACCTTTTATTTTTTTTAACATAGTTTTTTGTTTGTTTAAGTAATAGCTACTAAATTGGTAAATCTGTTCATGAGCAACTTAAAAAATCAGCTCCTGTCTGCCTTTATAGACCCACCACGGGAAAAATACTGGTTTTTTACATCAATCCCGTGAGCAAGCTATTTAATTTCTGTGAGCTTTGCTTTCCTTCCCTATGAAATGGAGATACCCCCACCTTCCTCGTAAGATCACAACAGGTCAAACTAAAAAACAATGCATGTAAAGGACGAGGGAAGCCGAGCACACCATAGACCTCCGATAAGGCCTATGCTGTAAGGCTTTCCTTCAACATTTTTTAAAGCTAGAGAGCCAGAGTCACTTCTAATTAACGGCACCAGCAAACCCAAATATTTTAATGAGATACTGCTTCTGCTTGTATCTGAAGGTTACATACGTGCCTCATACTCAAATTTAGTGTTTTTACATTTCAGAAAGAAATTCAGTCAATTAAATCATTAATGACAGATCCGATATTCTCCTTCCAGTCCAGAGGTGAACGTACAAGGTTTTTATTTGCAAGACTCCACTACTTTGGCTGCAACCATTTTCCCCCTGCTTTCTATGTTTTTATAGCGTGTTATTACACAGATAACTGAGCACTGGCAAAGAGCAGCGAACAAGGCTGTCGGGGAAATTAATTAGCAAAAGGAAAAAAAGGAGCAGCACTTAACCAACTGTGTACACAAGGAAGTCCTGGTCTTCTTTCCAGAATTTGCACATTTTTTTAAATGTTGGCCCGTTCAGAGGACAGAGCACCCAAGCTCCCTCACACAGAAGCCCCTGCCAGCTGCTCACCCTGGGAGCCTGAGAAAGCAAAACCCAGCATCCCCGGGGCCTCACGGAACCTGTCAGTCCGGAAGGGGAGCCCTTCGCCTCCCAGCAGGCAGGCCTTGGGCTTCTCCCCGTCCTTCACCAGCACTCTCTGGAGCTCAGGGAAGAGGACCAGGAGCCAGTCCTGACACATCTTCTCGGAGGTCCAGCCAGCCAGGTCATCTTCCAGACAGTTCTGCCCAACCGGCCAGCCAGCAGTACCAGCCTTCTAAAACTGATTCTTACATGTAACTTCAACATATTATGACTAAAAATTTCATTTTAATTTTAAAACATCTTTGTATCCCCCTCTCAACAGGGGGACATGGGATCAATGTGGGAAATTGAAGCTCTGCCCCAATCCATGATCCTCGAGGTAAAGTGAGGGGACTCCATCCTAGAGTCCTTCTCAAGTCAGGCTTTCAGGACCAGCTCTGACTTCAGAGGTTGCCTTAAGCTGTAAGGTTTCCTCCATGTGTTTGTTTATTCAACAAAGATTCACAGCACCGTGAGGACAGGCTCTCTTGTGCTCCTGCAGTTCGCAGTGTGGCAAGGGGAGGAGACATGGAGATGTGATGAGGACGGTGCACCAGCAGCCCCGTGGGTGACATCCAGTGCAAGAAGCCGCTCACGTGCTGGGTGGGCAAAGGGGAGAGATGACAGGAGCTCGCGGTGCCTTCTTCTGATCACAGCACTTTAATTTTAGGTACAATTACACAGAAGGAAAGGACCAAGATTTTAAGTGCATAAGGCTGTAGCATTTCATCAAGGCATTGTCAGGAACCCATGTTTGGATCACGGGTACAGCAGGTATGAAAACTCAACTCATAAAGTCAGATGTAGCAAAAACCAACAAGCAAAAGAAACCCTTCCCTTGAAATCAAATTATTTCTGATTCCAAAGCCATGGGAAGACACTGATCCTTCAGAGATGTTCCTGGGATGTGACACCAAGGGAAGCCTCCTGTGCTTACTACTAAAATCCTCGTGGTCAGCCGGCCCCTGAGGGCCCTGGAAATCCTGCATGTCTGTACTGCCAGGCCCCACAGGTGGCCCCAGCATCTCTGCCAAGGCAGGAAGTTAGGTGTCTAAGTGCTGGCCTTCCCAGGCCCACCCAGTGGCCTCCTGCCTTGCTTCCTGCTGCCACAAGAGAATCATGAACCCCAACCCCTGTGCCCCAGAGCCCACCTACCCTGACCCCTTTCCAGTTCAGGGAATCTGCTTTCTCTCTCCCTGCTCTCCCAGGAAAACCACCCTCCACCCCAGTACACACAGCCTTCTCTCTTCTGTAAGTGCAGACTTTTTAGAAAGAGACTGAGAAGAACCTATTCTTTAAATTGCTTCAGTTTTCTGCCAGGCAAATATCCCCGAGGCCAGGAATTACAACTGTCCCAGTTCCTACTTAAAATATCAGAGAAGAGAAAAAGCAGAGAGCAAGACACAGATTTAATAGCTTAAAAAAAGATTTCTCTGCCATATGCGTTCCCCTCAAGCAGAGCATCACAAAGGATGCCTTATCTTTAGCTGAAGATAAGCACATCCTCAAAGAAGCACCCCCACTGCCTCCCAACAGGAGGGCTCCCTGGTCCTCTCCCTACCTGTGGACCAAGAGGTTCCTACTCTCCCCAAACCACTGTCCTAGCAGCTCCCTCACATTGGGAGTTACGCCAAATGCCATGTCTTTTCAGCACAAAAGAAATCTGCCAGCTCAAGAAACAGGAGGAACTTACTCTCCCAAGAATGGGAAAACTGGGGTTCCTCTAATGGTCTTCCACTCTGCAACATGGAAAACCTTCAGTAAGATTTGTTTCAAAGCTTAATCCAAGACTGGGATCTTACTGCCCTCGTCCAGAGCGAAAGAATTCTAGAGACCTCAAGCACATTTCAGTAAGGGCAAATCAAATCCTTGACGTCACAGGCCAGGCAATTCAGGTCTTAAAGGAATAACTCCTACCCTCTCCATCATTTCATGCATTAACCAGGCTGTCAGCAAGCTCTAGGTGAAGAGAGTGAGTATTTAGTTTTCAGAGTTAAGATTAATAGCAGACTTGTAACTGTAAATTTCAAAAGTCCAAAGTACACACTGTGTGGGTAGAATAAAAATAACTGCGACAGAGGCTCTTTGAAGAAGTTGTGGAACTGGCCAGACACTGGCACGGGGCTCACAGACTGCTTGCTTAGTTATTTTTCCTGAGGCAAGAGTGAAGGCTGAGATGTACTGGGCCAGGGCACAGAGGATAGGGCTAAAAGTCAGTTCATTTGGGAGCTTAATGTTAATTATAAATGCGTAACAGCCCTCATCGTTCCACTTTGGCTTGGTCATTATAAGTAACACCAACTCCTCTCAAGTTTTCCCCACTCCTGCTGAAAAAAAAAAGCATTTTCTCCAGTCTACCCTGCTGCCTTGCTTTGTAATCTTGTGTGGCCTTTGCGAGCAGCCCCGGTGTCACACATGGCTCCCACACCGGTAGACCACGACTGGCAAGCGCTGACCCTCAGGTGAAGGACTTTCCCCCGAGCCTGCAGGCCCCTGAAGGAGACACAGTCCCCAGAGTCTTTTTAGAAAGCAGGCTTTATCGTCAGTGGGCTCTCCTCCCGCCTGCAAGCCCTGGAAGCTAGCTACCCGGAAAGGTCTGAGGCCTGGAGAAACCACCTTTTCTAAAAATCACAGGTGCTGCCTCCTATGACCGGTTGCTCTGTGGGTGCTGAGGACATTGAGCAAGTCCATGTTGCTCAGAGGTCTCAGAAAGCCCCCCGGTCAGTGGCTGTCACGGCCACAGGGCGAGTCCTCCGCTGTGTAAGGGGCTCCACCCTGATGGAGGCAACGGTTGCTGCCCAAGACCCAGAGGGTGAGAGCCTCTCCTCGAAGTTTTTCAAGCACACTTTGAGGAGAAAAGAAAGACAACTGGGGGAGTGTCTGAAATTCCAGCTGGGCCAAAAACATCATTGCTCAAAACTTGGCACACTTCCAGTAATGAGTAACTGAAAGATATCCCAAAGCATGAAAAGAAAGTGTTATCTTCAAGAGAGAGCATCGAAAACAGCTTAGCTGGTAAATTCTCACCAAACACGCTTTCTCCCCAAACTCTGCCCCCCCAAAACTAACAAAAACAGTGATTTAAAAGACAGTGATTTAAAAAGCATTAAGTGGCTACACAGCTTAGTTATCTGGGGAAATATAAATCTTATAAAAAAAAATACTCCTGGAGGGCGGGTGGGTATAGCACAGTGGTAGAGCACATGCTTTGCATGCATGAGGTTCTGGGTTCAATCCCCAGGATCTCCATTAGGGAAAAAAAGTACTCTTGATTAGAAAGTTATGAAGCCATAAATAAGCTGGTAAGAGAAAATGCTAAAATCCTGGTAATGTAATTTATCTTTATCAGTAATTTTAAGTTACACAAACAGTTAACCATAACAAATGTTAAAACCAACCACCTATTACTACCTATTACTATTCCTTCGAAATATTGTTACTCCTAAAGAGAAAAAGAGACTTTCCTAAGACTACACCTGTAATGAGTGACCATACCTGATGGGGCAAATCATTTCATCTGCTACAAGCTCCTTTTCTTTCCAATGCTTAGGTCTTCAAGGCACCAGGAAAACACCCTTCCAGCTAAATCCCCTCAGGCTGATGATTCTCAACTTGGTTTCTTCCCCAAACTCACCTTCAGTCTGAACTGCATTTTCACTTGTTGATAGTGCACTGTGCACATTCAGGTCAACTCACTCGACTGCATGTTGCTTTAGGTGCTGACCAGATTTCTGAGTTCTTTTACGTCTCCCTGTCCTCCCACTGCCATATTCTACAGAGTTTCACAAGCAGCAAGGCTCAATGAACACCTCTGGACAAAGAAAAGCGTATGCTCTCACACTAGCTCTGCCCCACAGCAGGAAGGGCTAGCAGCAGCCTGGGTACCAGGGAGGAGCCCTGCAACTCACCTCCAACAAGGGCATCTTCACCAGCATCTGTTGTTGCAACAGTGTGCTAGGGTTACACCCTTATTTTCTAGAGCCTCTGTCTGCCCTTTTTGCCCTTCAAAAATGCAGGCTAATAGAAAAGGAGAAGAGAGATACTACAAAAAAAAAAAAGAGAGAGAGAGAAAGAGAGACACCCCAGAAGATGCTGACTTGGCACAGCTCCCGTTACCCTGTACTTGAGTAACGTTGGATACATAGCTCCAGTCTGCAAGTTTAGGTTAAAAAGTTTTGCGTCTCACACACAAAGCCCACTGTGTTGGAGCCCCAGTTTTCTAGGACATCCTGAGTGAGTAGCTGTCGTAACCTCATCTAACTGAAAGCTGTCCCCTCAAAGAGTCGACATGAGTCTGACTGCCTGAGACTTTATGTTAATACTTTAAAAGCTGCCCATCCAGATTGCAAGTTCAGAAACAAAATTTTGAACACTCGTGAAAATTTTAACTTTTAAAAACTACATCTCAGTGGCAATTTTGTTACATAATCTGCCACTTTTCATTCAAGCCCACAGAGAGAGCAGCAGCAGTAATTAAATTTACATCCTTAGATGTCCTTAAGTGTCAAAATAAATTTCTAAAAACAGCAGGTAACGGTATCTGAGCAATCTCAAGACAGTGCCCATCTGATTACAGGTTTTTCACAAGTACAAAGTGAGTACCCCATGATGTTTCTCAGCAGGGCGTCTACCTATCATTTTGAAATCACTTGGTAAACCCGTATTTATCATTTTTTAAGAACCTGTGTTTCACTTTCTTTTTAATTACCACAGACAAGCTCTAAAGGGACATTTTGGAGAGGCTCTGATGAAATCATCCTCATTGCTGGAAACTAACTCTACACTATTTGGATGGGGCCTTCGCCATCTCTTTAAAAAAAATTAATTGCCCTAATTCCACGACTCAGCCTTATCCCTCTCATGAAGGGAGGGAAGGAGAGAGATGGAAGAGAGAGAACAAAGAGAAAAACAAGAGCTCACAGCACAATGAATGAAACCACCCTCGAGTTGGAGTGATAAATTCACCTTTCCTCAAATTCTGTGGATTTGGGCTCAGGGAGATAAGAGGCCCCTAAAACCACACAGTTAAGTGTAAAGCCCAATGGATCAAGGATATGCGGCAATTATTTAAAGCCTCATCTAGAGGCTCCATCATGTGAGTTAAACTACAAGAAAAAGCATGGGAGAATCCAGTGTCTACAGGTGAGGGAGACACACTGTGCAAATTAGGACATCATTTGTTCTGCAAAGAAGTCTTATTATACAGAGAATGTTTTGAGCAAATAGCCCCTTGATATTTCTACTAATAGTATTTGGTTTATTTAAAAGGCATTCTGATCAGTTTTCTGAGGTAATCACCTTCTACCATTTTTTAAATTGAGGTGTAACTGACACATAACATTATATTGGTTTCAGGTATACAACCTAATGATTTGATGTTTGTATATATTGCAAAGTGATCCTCCAATATGTCTAGTTAATATCCATTATCAAATGTAGTTTTCTTGTGATGAGAACTTTTAAGATCTACCCTCTTAGCAACTTTCAAATATGCAATACAGAATTATTAACTAGAGTCATCACACTGTATGTTACATCTCATGACTTACTTTATAACTGGAAGTTTGTACTTTTTGACCCCCTTCACCCATTTCATGCATAGCCACCCACCCCTGCCACCACTGGCAACCACCATTCTGTTCTTTGTATCTATGAGTTATCTTTTTTTTAACCAATTACACATGTAAGTGAGATCATCAAGTATGTCTTTCTCTGACTTATTTCACCTAGCATAATGCCCTAGGGGTCCATCCATGTTGTCACAAAAGGCAAGATTTCATTTTTAATGGCTGAAAAATAGTTCACTGGGTCTATACAGACACACACTCTCCACATCTTCATCCATTCATTCATCGATGGACACTTAGGTTGCCTCTATTTCTTGGCTATTGTAAATGCTGCTGCTGTGAACACACGAATGCATCTATCTTTGAGTTAGTGTTTTCATCTTCATTGGATTAAATACCCGGAAGTGGATTGCTGGATCATATAGTAGTTCTATTTTCTGAAGACCCTCCATACTGTTTTCCATTAATTCACATTCTCACCAACAGGGCACAAGGGTTCCCTTTTCCCCACATCCTCACCAACACTTGTTGTGTTTTCGGTAACAGCCATTCTGACGGGTGTAAGGTGGTATCTCCCACCTTCTACCTTAAAATTCTGAGCCTTCACAGGCCTCCTCCATTAGAACTGAATTGAAAAGTGGCAGGAGACACCGTTTTGGGTTAAAATGATTTGTCCCAATATGAAAAGGAGTCTTGGGCATCCATGCAAGTGTCCTAAAGACAAAGAAAGGTCATTGTCACACCTCCAGGAGGAAACCCAGAGCCACCACGTAGCTGTAGTGGATGCCGAGTGCTTGGGTTCCCTCTCCCCAGCTCGTTATTCATGAATTCTGACACCTGGGAGGGCAGCTGGCTTATCTGGAAACCAAACCATCATTTAAAACGTCTCTATGGGACTTCACACTCCAAGCTTCAAACAACTTCCAGATGAACTTATAAACTAATCCCAACAGATCAGGCCAACAGCTTAGGCTAGAGCAGTCAGCCTCTGGCTTAAAAAAAAAAAATCAGCATGCTGCTAAGAGGTAACTTCTGATTGATTCTGATTTAACTTTGCAAACAAACTTGAGTCCACTACAAGGACTGGGTAACTAGGATCCAGAACAGTACAGGAGGGCCCTGGCTGCCTGGGGGAGCAGAGATCATACCAATATTCTAGATAAGAGAATAGTTTTTAAAAACCAAAAGTTGCTGCTCTAGAACAGACTTGTGACATGACGTGTGGCCCAGACTAATTCCAGGCAGTATGCAAATTCCAAACTCAACTCTTTTCAGTTTGGAGCCCACTATAAAAAAGCAGATTCCACCACTGATCTAAGGACCTGCAGATGCTCTAAGGGAGAAAGATCCAGTTCTGCAGTCAGAGTCTCCAAGAACTCACACCCAAAACTCACCCTTTGTAATTTCACCTACAATGGTAATTTCTGGTGCACACAACAGTCTGCGGTAGCATAGAGAGAAATGCAAAACTGTGTTGTCCAGTGTTTACCTTCTTTGCAGGGTTGGGAGGTGAGAGAGCCCTCAACACATCTTTGTGATGACTGACAGAAACATGCCAAATCATTTTAAAAGATGAGTGAAAGCAAGATATATACGTCGACTGCACTTCTGTAAGTTTAAGTCAGCGTAATCTAAAAGAATCCTTTAAGTGTCTCTGTGAGAATTCCTTTCAAGCACGTGCCTATATACAAATTCAAATTTGTCAAAACACAAATGGGAGTGAACGGTTCTGTAATAAATTAGACACTGATGACAACTTCCTATTTTTCAATTAATGTTTCTAGGGTAAGAAGAAACAACTGCAGCTGGAGTTAGAAAGGACCGCCTTTCATTACACGTGAAGATTGTGGAGATGAACGCTTGGCCAGCAGGGAGCCACCACACAGCTGGGACCTCCCAACTCCCCCACAGATGCTCACCCAGAATTCCTGAACCCATTTCCACAGACAGCAGTTTATCTTGAGCACTAAGGAGTACAGGCCAGAACCACGGTTAAAATTTTAAGGCTAGCTGTCAATGTTTCATCAGAAATTAAAATAATTCCTTTAAAACACGTGGCCAAAAACGACTTAGAGCTACAAGTGATTGTAATGAGTAACGCAGCAGGGCAGAGTTTCCCAATGCTTAACAGGAAAAGAATTGGTTTATCGTGAAAACTTTTCATTGGTAGAAATCCACTCAGCCAGCCCATGAAACCTATGATCCCGGGTTGTAGGTCATCAGTTAAATCTTGACCCTGACCTGAACAGAAAGAAGTTCTACAGCCACTTAACCCAAACTCTTAATGCCAACTGCATGGTGCACAGAGTTGATAATAACAATGCTCTGTCCCTAACAGCAGTTGAGGCATATTGTGGGTAAAGACACCATTCTGAGTGTTTTACATGCATTTACTCACTTAACTTTTACAACAGTCTTTTTAAACTTAATTGATAATTCAGTTGGTCCATATTACCATATCAAGGCCAACTGACCCACTTAACGTTATACAATCTAGTGGGAAAGAGATTTAACTATTAACTACACTACAAAAAGTGAGTACAAAATGAGAATGAGAGAACAGAAATAATATCAGGAAAAGCTGTGCAAATTGTTAAATACTGTACATATATTAACAATATATACAAGACCTAGCATAACCCAGAAACAAAGATAATGCAGCACATTCCTCAGGGAAAAAAAAGACAGAGAACTTACTAACTTTAACTTCTCGAGTTAAGAAATCAATATTACCCACTTATTAACAGCACATGCAACTGGAATTTGACACAACATTGTAAAATGATTATAAATCAATAAAAAATGTTTAAAAAAAACAAAAAACAAAAAAAAACAGCACATGCAATTTTACACTTTATACTTCTTCTCATGCACTTTTACATATTCAATAGTTTTCAAAGATGACTGATGCCCAAAGTGAGAGCCCTAAAGCATTACGAGATGTCCAAGCATTAAAAAAAAAAAACAAACACTAACTTGTTCAGCACAGAATAATAAAAGCAGAAAAATCACACCATATTTATAAGGAAAAAAAGGCAAATGAAGTGAGAATTAAAATGAGAAAAAAAATGAGAATTAAAAAAAGCTTTCAAGTTAATTTTTAGTGAATCATAAAATTCAGTAACCAAAAAAGGGCTCTCCCCCAAACATTCTATTTAACAAAGGTTTTACTATAATCTTTCAACCAAAGTGATTTGTGAGGTTCTTTTTAAAATTCTAATGACCAAGCTATGGATAGGAAGGGGAAGAAACAGGAATGAATTAGAACACGGAATGACAGGTAACCTAATACACAGAAAGTGATGACTCAAACAATCTTAAAGAGATTTAAAACAGTAGGATTCTAGCAGGTTACACCACCGTCATGTTGCTACTTTACTGGTAGCAACCAGTGTTATTCCATCATTTTAAAACTGTTGCCCTCAGCTTCCTCCAGGTAAAAATGTTTTAATTTCAAAAGGAGAACTCTTGAAAACTAAAGTGATATTGACACTGCAATAATAATTTTTAAAAAAGCGTTCACAGTGAATTTCCATGTTATCTCTTGTCCTCCTAACAGAGACTGCATCATGGCAAGGACCCAACATCACCGCAGCTTAAAGTGAATCCTAAAAGGTCTCAGGCGCATTTTGAACCTGCCTCCTCTTCCCAACTAACAATGAACTGGGGCAGATTAAGGTAACAGTGTCCATAGAACAAAAAAACTAAGCAATTCCAAGGAAGTCAAGTGGTACATGAAGTGAAAGTTAACAAAGGTAATTATTTCAAACAACACACGAATAATTTAAAGTACCAAAATGTGAGGCAAAGAGAAGACAGTCTCTCCCTATGTGACAAGGAGTACCTCTCCTCCGACGCTCTCTCACGCTCACACACGCTCGTTCAGTCTTTAAACTAAGGCCCCACTGGCTTAACCAGGAGAGTCTACTTACCAGTCTGATAAGGGCCACAAGAAGGGGCAGGTCAGCATTTTCTCGGGGCTTCCGGATATGTACTCTATTCATCTGCAGCGAGTCTGAAGTTCCCCTTAAGTAAAACTTCTCAACAGTCCTTTCTCTCTAAACAAACATTAGGGTTGGGGTGGCCCTCTTCTCTGCAGCAACTCTCCCCTCCTCTGCTTGGCCGCATCTGAGTGAGCATCCTCAGAGCTGCCTGGTTAAAACGAGAGGCCTGGGGGTGTTAAGGATTTCAATTAAGCCCCAGGTGCCTTCAATTAAGCACTCTGGCCGAAATGAAGGGAGTGATGCAGCAAATTCTGTGAGTTTGCATATACAGAAGCTAGACACATACCTATGGAACCCAACTCATTCATAAACTCTTTGTGAAAATAATCATTTAACCTTTATCCACAAAATGGATTTTATCACAACTGCATTCTATTTCAGCACCTTAATGCAGTTTGGCTAGCAATGATTGCCTTAAGAAGCAATTTTACATTGGTAGTTTCTGCAAATAAAAGTCTCAAAGACAGTGTACAGTGACATAAGATTTTTAGCCACCGACTCTAATTTTACTTTATTTCCCTACCACTGGTGAGGGGCAAGGACCTTTTCTGTGTTGCAGAAGTTACATCCATCTCTGCATAAAGAAACGCCTGAAGAGACAAATAGTAACAGCAGAATCCCAAGATAGGATGATATTTTTAAAAACATAGAAAGGCACAAAATCATTGGCCAGGAGTAAATTACATACCTAACTTCTCAGCTCATTAAAAAAAGTAGCTGACCAAGTTCTAAAGGCCAAAAGACCCACACCTGATGCGAGTTTGTTAATGTGTGTTCACTGACCCATACTGAATTGGGTGCACCTGTGCACTCGCTGGCCACTGGAAAAAAACCCCAAAGTCAAGAACATTAAAATTAAATTTTTATTTTCCACACAATAGCCTATGAAACGACTGAAGAAAATAAAGCCAATCTGTCAGTATTTCCATCCTCTCTCCCACCTTCCCTCCGCCCCCAATATCAGCACAAAGTATTTGGTTAAAAGGTTCAGAGGAAGTAAGCACCATAATCAAAAGTATATGGACTGTGTCCAAGAGGGGATTGATGGGCAAGCAAGAGCACAGGCCTACGGTACAAATACAAGCTGTCTCACAGACATGCGTATCTAGTTATGAACTCAAAGTATTAAAGAAGCACTGAATGCTTTTTATTAAGAGAACTTGGAGGAGCAACCGGAAATTTCACACAAGTTCTATAAATTTAAATGACTTTAATGTATGTATACCGCTGACCACGGTCCTGAACCAACTCTCACATTGAGGGAAGGGTTTTTTTTCCTAAGCCTGGAAGCACAGGGGATTACTATCCAATCCTTCCCGGGAATTCTGAACCAGGTGAGAGAAGGGCAAAGAGAGAGAAAGAAAGAAGTGCACAAAAGCTACTGGAGAAAGAGATTTCTGCTTAATCCTAGCTGGTGTTATGCTCTACCCCAAAATAACAGAACAAGATAAGAAACCAGACAAAATATCGGAGACATAAAAGGGCACTAAAATCCTTGAACTCGACAATGCAAAGCTGTGTAAATGTCAACCTGAACAGGTTCAGAGGGCAGAGCCCCAAGTAGGTGGGAGAGAAATGACCTGCAGTCACTGCACCAGCATTGATCTGAGTTATGTCAAACGTGCTCCTAGGTGTTTGCAATTTTGCCTTAAAAATTTGAGATGTTTACATTGTCCCAAAGGGACAAAACAAGTTTTTTGCTGGGCAATTCACATACCCAAGTTCTTTTATTTTTTAAAAGTTCTATTCCGTTTCTAACAGATTTCCCTCTGTGAAGTTGGGGTGGCTCCTGGACCACCTGCCTCCACCTTCAATGATTATATTAACCAAAGCTGGCTTCCAGAAAATCATTTGACTGCCTTCTTACTCCCTTCTCAGCCCCCCACATCATCACGAAGTACCTGGTCATCTCACCAGCTTCATCACATGGCTGGCTTACTGCCTTCTGACTACATCCCTGGGCACAGCTAATAATTTGCATGTTCATACAGTCTTTTAGGATATTACTTAATAAATGATCACTAAGAGCAGGTTCCATGAGCAAAGGAGAGATGGTGTCTTACAGGAGGATTAATGAACCATACACCATAAAGCTGTGCTGTTAGTACATCATAAGAAATGCTGGGTCCATGAAATTAAAAGTGATCACTATGTTACGTATCTACCTACTCATGAATGAAAGAGCCTCCCAGAAGGACCAGTAAAACATGCTGGTAGCATAATCCATCAGGGAAGGGCCATCTAGGCATCTGATTATTCCTGGCTATGGCACAGATATTCTGCATAAATCAGCTTTTTCATACTCTGTAATAATAGCAAACACCATTGTGGAATGCTGGGTCTTCTACAGAAAACATCTTAGTAATTCTCATAACGACCCTCTGCAATAAATACTGGCATGTCCATTTTACAGGTAAGGAAATGTCTCAGTATTAATAATCTTTCCAAAGACACACAAAGACCTCAAAGTGGCTGAACTGGGGTCATTAGGTCTGGATCCTTAGACACAACAGACTCTGACCCCAGAGCACGGAACACTGGCTGCTGGTCTGAGAGGAAGGAGAAGAGAAGCATAAGCCCCTTCCGGGCAACACTTGAGAATGTGCCAACGTGCTTATAAACGGCCCGGGGCATCCTCCATCTAGAAACAAGCATCTCCGCTAAGACGTGCGCGCATGCGCACTCACAGCCGCCACCCCCACCTTAGTTTTCTCTAACGCCAGGCCACCTGGTTATGAGCCCTTCTCTTTGTGAGAACTTTTCTCCCAGGATCCTTCCTACAGTTTTCCATATTCCCAGTCCACAGTATAATGTGCTTCCAAACTGTTCCTCACAGGGATAGACTGAAAAACAGCTGGACTCATGCCACCGTATCCACTAAGTCTGAGGGGACCGATAGGCAGACTTGGTCCCTGGTTCCAAAACAGTGACAAAATATAAATATTTGACAATTCCTAGAATACCTCAGACCCAGGGTAGAAAGGGTAAATAAAAGCCTTAGTTCCCTGAAGCTGACCCTTCCTTCTCTAGGAACATCCCAGCCAACAAGCCAGACTCTCAGAATGTGTGTTGGTTCAAACACCCCACTGCCCATCACCAGGGAGCCTCACACACCTCGGGACAATGTCCCTTGTATTCATTTACGTGGGGGTCAGCAATCCCTGCAACTGACTCTGGAAATGAGCATTTGCAAGGCCTCTTCTCAGCTCCACTCATGTCAATTAAGTTTTCCCTTCAAGAAAATACTAGGCTTAAGGAAACACTGCAGTGAAAAGCAGCCTTCACATCCACACTAAGGTGTTCTCTGGAATAGACCTAATCCTTTTCCTATTCCATTTCAGGTGTGTTTAGGTGGATACCTGAACTGCCAGGAATGAGCTGCCTGTTCCATCTACACATGATTTATTAGGATGCCATCTTCTCGGGTTATCAGCTCCCTATAACCAGGAAACACAAGCTACACAGCAGTTCCCAACAGGTGGGCCCCAGGCTGCCTGGCCTTCCCAAAATATCAATCTGATCAAGTCACTTCCTTGCTGCAAAGCCTTCAGTGGCTCTGGGTCCCTCAGAACAAAGCCCAAAAGACTGTGCATGACCCAGCTACTGTTTCTCTCTCAAGGATCACCCAAGGCCATGCTCTCCTCTGCTTCATGCCACACGACCGCTCTCAATCCCACAGACCCACCGTGCTGCCCCCTGCTGTCCTCATCACTCCTGTCCCTCCCCTTCTCCCAGGAATTCCTGCACACATGCCTTCCTCAGTGAGGCAGCTCCCACCTCCCAGACCAGAGAAGGTACATACCCCCTCACAGCCTGGTCCCCATTTACCACCTCGGAAACCAATTAATGAAGAATTGTGTGTTTAGGGACTATCTCCCCCATGACGCTAGATGCTTCATGAGGTCAAAACTCTCTCTGTCTTGTCCACGTCCGTGTCCTCAGTGCCCAGGATGACACTTCCCAAGAGTCAGACACCGTCCACTGGCCAACTGCCTTTCTGACTTTCTGAACCTGCGGCTCTTACTGGAGCAGTAAGTCAAAAGCAGACTTAATAATAAACATGCCAACATTTACACACTACTTTTCTTCAAATTATGTAGCTGCTATGATTCGTAAAATACAAATTCAGTGAAAAGCTTTCCTGAATTTGTGATTGCCGTTTGCTGTTTATTCTTTTCACCAATGAACATTAGACATTTATCTACTGCATTACTATCATTGAGGGAACCCCCCCCAACACACACACACCCAAAATGATATTAAAAGCAGTCCTCAAACTCATACATCACTTAATAGAACAGCTGAAAGACATCTCAGAATTGTGCCTATTGTTAATAAGGGAAAGTGTTTCCCACCTTATGCCAAGAAAATAAATCCTTTAGGGTAGAAGAGTATAAATGAGACGCTTTATATTGAGTTGAAAATCCTTTTAGCTACTAAGCCTTTTTTTCTGCTGTTCTAAGAATCCCTAAAAAGTTTCAAGTTCTAACACACACAGCAAAAAGCAGAATTAATACGCAAGTCCCTTCACAGACGTTCTGAGTGGATCCTCTGTGATGTGACTTTCTTCGAAATTTACCTGGAAAAACTGCTCATAACATTATCAGTGTGATCCAGGAGGCTTTTTTGACAAGAGAGCTAGAGGTTTAAGCATAATTCACAACAGACAAAAACAAAAGAATATACACCCTTCAGTCAAATGTGCAACTGTTTTCAGAGATGTGTTTTTTCCTCTTTCATTTAACATATATGTACTGAGCCCCTACTAATATGTTAGTGGCACCTTGTTAAGCACACAAAGACGAAATCCCTGCCCTCAGGAGTTCACCAACACACAGTAAACAGCACCAAGTACTTTATGGGAGCCATCACGATGTGCTTTGTGGAGAGACAGTGCAAAGTGCCTAAGAGTAAATTTCAGAAATGTTGTTTGAGGAATGGTCCTCCAATCTAGATGGTCATAACTATCGGAAACGCAGCCCACTACTCTCATCATGCACAGACCCCGAATCCACAGGCTTGGGGAAGCAGGGGTAAAGTCAGATGCACTTTATTTAAACAAGAAGTCATGCACCATCTCTAACTCTCATGTATTTGATATTAAGTACATAAAAACTACAACCATTGCCATGTTAAACTAAAGTATTGTTTTTAAGACCCTGAAAGCTCAAAGGGCTGATTTAGGTCCATGAGACTTAGTAAGTTTATACAAATATTGACAGTAAGATAAAATATGAAATAGGTCAAGCACTGTTGCCATTACTAGATATATGCAAGGAGCTTTAACAAAGTTGCCCCAAAAATTAGCACTGCAATAATACACTTGGAACTTGAATTCTGCTGGTTTTAAAAAACTGATGCAGTAAGCTACTGAAGAAATGTTTGGAAACCAGTGAGCCTGCCAAGCTGGACATAACAATTTTAAAATCTAAATAAACCTCTTTCCATTTTATGGGTTTTACTTAAGCCTTTTAAGGCTTTATACTCAGTGCCTTGCTATTGGATAACTGACACTACACTAACAATGCCTTGCCATGATGCAACCTGATACAAATAAAAACTGTTTCCCAGCTTATACTAATAAATGGTAACAAACTGAATAGACAAAGCCTCAGGTTCTCTGAAAGTACATAGCAGATTAATTATGCACAAATAAAATCAGCCAGCCCAAACTTATACTCATTTCACAAAATTTTTAATCACAATTTAACTTGAAAAATTAATATTTACTTAGCACTTAATGCTAAAGGTAGATGCCATGCTAGGATTAAATTAGATGGCATGCATAAAATGCCTAATAACTCTATTACTATTATTCCCACTTAAGAGGGGGAAAAATTGGGCCTTACATCAGCTGAATGGTCCACATCACACCGCTAGTTAAGGTGGCAGAGCTGGGAATCAAACCCAGGACTTTCCACCTAGAGTTCCTCACTGAACCCTCTGGAATGGTAATTCTAAGTGTGATGTTTTCTGAGGAGAGGGTGGAGAGCTTTCACTAGATTTGCAAAGAGACACAACACTCTCTCAAAGGTTAAGAACCCCTGCACCACGCCGTCACCAGTGTAAGAACCAGAAAATGCACACTGGACTTCAGCCCTCTCACCAGGTCTGTCACTTCGCTACTCCAGTTTTAGTTTTGCTTTAAAATTCTCAGAGCAAGCCAAGATTTCCACTCCTGGACAATTTCCAGCATCCCCTGCCACAGGTTAAGTTGCACAATAAATTGCAATACTGTATCAGTTTACATCCAATTCTGAGATTTCACAAATACTGACCAATGTTATTTAGTCATTCCACTTTCCAAAATGTGTTTCAATCAACCAAACCTCACCACATTGCCTGAGAAATAAGCTATCATTATATCCACTTCCCAGAAAATAAAACACTGTCACCCTGAGGCCAGGCAATAAATCAGCTACAGGACTGGGATCAAAAGTGAGAGGTTTCCAACTTTCCCTGCCTGGGATCTTCAAGAGCATATTATGTTATCATGAAGCACCCTCCTAGCTACACAGGAAACATGGGGCAACTAACTCTGCCAACTTCTCTACCAATGGAAACACTATCTTAGAATCTAGTGGTAAATCATTAAGTTGGGTCATACCCCCCTGCTGCCCACTGACCAGCGTGCTCATTTCTGAAGGTTGAGGCAGATGTCACAGGGTAAACACCAGCGTGTACCTGGCATCTTCCACAGGAGATGCAACCACTGAGAACACTGATTCAGTCCAGGGTTTGGTCAGGTAGCTCTGTGGTGGGTGTGGCCCTCAGCTCAACTCCCAGCACCCTGTCCCTAGGATTAATCTGAACTTTGGATTCATTCTAAATTCCTGATCAGAAAAAGGGAGCATTCATGTGAAAATGAAATTTACCTTGAAGTTCATTGGTCAACTCTCTCATTTCACAGATTATTGAACTGACCTCAGGAACAAAACAACTCATCCAAAGTCTCACAACTCATGAGCAGAGACAGTTCTAGAAGGCAGGTTTCCAGACACCTGTCCAGGATCCTTACACTCCTCCGGGAACGGGGGGATGGGTCCTAGTTACTGCCAGGGGCTTGGCCAACCAACCACTGGGGTTTTCTCCATCTCTGCCAGGCTAGGACTTGACTCCCTTCACTTTGTGTGACATCCAGTGTTTGCCTCCGGTTTGGGGCCCCAGGGGGCTACTGTCAGAGCACTGGCCCCAGCTTGCATCCTCTGAGAGACAAAGACAATTACTTGCTAAAGCTAACCCCAGAAAGGAGGAAAATACTACCCTGGCACTGAGGAATGAACTTCACTAGGAGGTTCTGTTAGGATGATTTATTTATAGCTTGGCCTGATCAAGATGACCTCCCCACAAGAAACGTCCAAAGCAAACAATTTGAAAGGCACGAAGAAACTTCTGCTTCCTTAACTGTTCTCCAAAGACGGAAAAAAGCCAGAGAGAACAGACGGCGGACACCAAGTCATATCCTCAGTGTGTCAGCGCGAGACCCAGAAGTTTCAGACGAACATTATTCCAGGAAACCAGGATGGACACAGTCCCACGGAAGAAGGTGGGACGTTCCCCACTCAGTTTGGCGACCAGCGCGCACCTGAACATCCGGAACAAGTCCGAACGGGAGCTGCAGAAGCGCAGGTCAGCGCCACCGGCCGAGAGATGGGAGTCCTCCTTCCGCGCCCGGAAGACCGAAGCCGCGGGACCAGCCAAAACCACCCGCGGGGGATCCCGGAGTCAACGTCACTGAAACCCGGCCGCTCAACTCCGGGAGTACCGCTCCCAGCCGTCCCCCGCCCCCTATACGCCTTCTCTCCCTCTCAAACCATACCTTCATCACACATCCCCTCGGCCCGAGCGCTTCGGTGGGAAGCAACGCCCACTTTGGAGAATAAGGTCTCAGACGGGGACTAGCCAGGCGTCCAGATCATATCCATTCACAGATTGAGAGTAAAAAATCCCGACACTAGGGAGTTTGCCGCTTAGACACTGTAAAAGCTCACTATCAGGCAGCACATGGACACGGATGGACACACAAACACACACGCACGCACGCACACACACACACACGGAGGTAAACAGCCACGGGGAAATCAATGACCCACAGGGAGGCTCCCGTCATTACCCCTTGTGGTCCCTCCCCCTCTCCATGCCCCATCGCGCGCCGCCCACCGCCCGCGTGCGGGATGGAGTGCTGGGGTCGCCAGGCAGCTGGGACCGGAGGGGCCGAGCTGGGGGAAGGCGGGGCCCACCTCCTCGCCCTGCTCCTCCTGGGACGCGCTGCTGCCCCGGGGCGCAGGTGGCGCGGCTCCTCCCGGGAGCGGCGGCGGCGATGGGACTCCGAGCTCCGGCACCACGCGCGCGGGAGCCCACGCGGCGGGCGGCCGGGCGCCGCCCGGCGGCGGCGGCGGCGGCGGCGGCGGCTGCTCGCGGGAGAAGCCAGGCTCCCCTTCCTCTGACAGAGTTTCTGAGCCTGAGGAGGACTCCGCCGAGGAAGCGCCCGGCGAGGACGCGGCAGCCTCCGCAGGGGCGGGAGTCCGGGCTCCGTGGCCGCTGCAGCCGCGGGGCACTGGCTCCGGCGCCTCAGAAACTTTCTCCCCCATCTCCCTCTCGGGCCCAAAGTGCGGCCGGAGGGGCGGTGGGGGCGCAGCGCTCACTCAGCGCCTCTGGGGGGAAGCCACGGGCTGCTGGGCTCCGGCTCGCTCTCGCTGCCGCTCCCGGGCTGCGGGGAGCCCCGCCGGCGACTACATGGCCGCGGCCGGGCCACCGGAGCCCGCCGTCAAGTAAGCAGTCGCCCGGGCCCGGCGGCCGACGGGGTCTCCGGAGCGCGAGGACATGCTAGTGCTCGGCGCTCGACAGTGCTCCCGCGTTGCGCCCGAGCCGCCGGGACTGCGGCTTCTCCAGCAAAACCTGCCTCCGGGACTGAGCGGGGCCGG
The DNA here is from genome assembly GCF_009834535.1 of Camelus ferus. Taxonomy (NCBI): domain Eukaryota; kingdom Metazoa; phylum Chordata; class Mammalia; order Artiodactyla; family Camelidae; genus Camelus; species Camelus ferus. Next base: position 44,338,745 of record NC_045698.1, on the reverse strand, counting down.
CGAAAGAGACGGGCAGCCCGGGGAGCCAATGGCAGAGCAGGCGCGCCAGTGGGCGGAGGCTGCGGCGTCTCCGGCCGCACCGGCGTCAGGTAGGGGAGGCGGGGCCGAGGCGCCAGCTGTGGGGTCCCGCCCGAGCGCTGGGGCCTGGGGCCGTGGGTAAAAGAGCAAGGCACCGGCGCCCTGGAGGGTGAGAGTGGAGCTCGGAATCAGCCCAAAGCTGGGACTCTGAATTTAGCGGAGAACTGGCTGGCGGGCCTGGGAACGCCAGGGGGAGATGGTTAAGCGAGCGGTGAGACCTTGGAGAAAAACTGGACTTTGTTTCGAAAAAGTGAAATCGAGGACACTGACTAGTCAGAGAAGTAACAGGGCTTTGAGGGTAATAGGAAGCACGCACACACAGCCACGCACACACTCGCACCCACCAGCGTGCTGGAAAAGAAAGGGGGAGAACTTCATGGTATAGTGAGTGGATCCAAACGGAGCTGGTCTCCGATCCCGGATTTTCCTCTTAAGCTCCTTGGGCTGCAGTGTCCTCAACTAGAAATGGAGATATTCTTACCTGTCTTGTCTTGCTATGGGCAGAATTAGAGCAAATATACATAAAGATTCAGCAAACTGCCTTGCTTAGACACATGGAGAGTTTTCAAAAGACTACTTTCTGTCTTTCTGTTTGTAAACTAAAAAGTTAAATCAAAGACGTGTAACTTTTGACAGGGAGGAAAATAAATTATGCCCCTGAATTTAATTAGGACCAAGAATATGCCCAACACTAGGCCAGATCCCAGACAAAGCTGAGTTAGAGAGGGCTGCCTGGCCCACCATTGCCTGTCTCTCCACATCAGCTAAGCAGAGGATGAAAAGAGTTCACATTTCCACTTCGCTTTCTCCTGGCCCTGGATTGTAAACTACCAAAGATGCAGGACTGGTTGCTTCATTTTCTTTACCTCTAAGAACTAGGAGAAAGAACTTTCGGCAAGGGCACTAACAGAATCACCTTAAGGCCCTCCCTGGGGCTGGAGGAGGCAGCCTTCAGGGTGATGAGGTGACTTGAATTTCTCAGAAGCCAGCCATCAGCTCAGCAGTGGGAAATAAATGATTTCTCACTTTCCTTCAGCTCCAGTCCTATTCTGAGCTCTGGCACTGCAACCTGGGATGTAAATTCAACCACATTCAGTTCCACAGAGGTTGATTGAGATGTGTGCCTGATGCTTGCAGGGAATACAAAGATGAATAAGGCAGGTCCCTTGCCCTCGAGGAGCTTATGGTCAAGCAAGAGATTGATGCTGCATAATACAGCTCCATTATTAATTTTCCAAAGCTACAGAAACAGGGTGCCATGGGAGAAGAGGGGAGAGTTACAGAAAAACAGTTGAGGTCTTCAAGCTCAGGAGTCCTCAAGAATATTAGATTTCTCTTTGTCAGAACGATTTTGCCAAAGGTCCTTAAGAACTGCAGGACTTGAGTTGAAAGCCCCTTCAGCTAACGAGCCCTTTTATGCTATCACAGTATTTACAAGTGATACATCATACAAAGTGCTTCATCATATTGGACAGTAAGCTTTGTCCTGATCAGTTTCCTTCCCCTAAGATGATGGTGAAGGAAATATAATGTGATCCCATTGCCACAGACAGCCTTACTGCAAAACAGCTCCGGCTGGCAGGCTTTCATTGTGACACTTCAGAATTATCTGCAGGGCCGTGAAGACCTGCTGAGGCAAAAGGACAGTTCTAGTGACTTGGCTAGTTGTAAGAGCAAGGCTGAAGAGAGAGCACAGTGGGGCAGTCTGAATCCCAGCCTGAGCCTCACAATTGCTTTTCTAGCCAGGAGTCTTGGTCTTTATCTGAGCCCCTATGTGGTTGATTCGCTACAGCTGAAGTGAAATGATGACTTAAGCAAGCCATTCACAAGAAAGAGGAGGAGGGGTACTTTTCAGTGCACCAGGAAAGAAGAAGCAAAGACGTGATCTGAATTACTAACAGGAAGAATGATAATGGCTGTAATCACTTCAGCCCTAAGCATCTATGGATGTTCTCATTTAACCTTATGAGTCAGAATCTATTAGCCCCACTTTATAAAGTAGGAAACTGAGGACCTGCAAGGTCAAGTAACTTGCCAAAGGTCACAAAGCAAGTGAGTGGTGGAACTGTGATTTGAACCCAGCAATCTGATCTGAAGCACTTTCTTAAACATGCCAATATATTGCCACTTGGAACAGACAACTTTTTCAAGTCCACATATACATTAGATTACATATCCATTCAGCAGGGACTCTGTTTTCTTGACTTAACATGTAAAAGGATATAAAAAGACACTTGCAGAACAGATTTCCTCCCTCCCCCATAAACCTTTATGAGGCAATTAGTATGTTTCAGTCAAGGTTTTAAGTATTTTTATTTTACAAATTTTAATTTTCTCAATTCTGATATCAGTGGTATGAGATAGACACTATTATTACTCTCATATTATATATGTGAAAGGTGTGAAGACTATGGCACAGAGAAGTTAAGTAATTTCCCCTAAGTCACACAGCTAGTAAGTGATGGAGCCAGGATTCACACTTGAACAGTTTGGCCCCAGCATTCAGGCTCTTAACCCCTGCAGATCAAAGTCAAGTACTAGATCAGCATTTCCTGAACTTTTAAAACTTTAACCTCAAATAAAAAGTATATTTTACATTGCAACTCATGATACACGTACACACCTACAAATACATATGAGGTTTCATGAAACAATACCCTTCCTGTAAGCACTGGAATTTTTTAATGTTATATTTTATTGAAAATAAAAATGCCAAGTGGATGATCAGCTAAATGGACTTCACACTCCACTTAGACACCTGCAGTTGAAAGCAGTGTGCTTAATCATCTCCACAGCTGACCCATGAGGGAAAGATGACTATGGTTCAGGCTAAGAGTTTCCAGACCAGAACTGTGCAAACTCTATAAATAGAAGATGAACAAAAGGTCAGGACAGTTCCCTAAAGGTACCCCAATTAGACCTATGGACAAATGCTGGGGTATGGCCAATCAAACTTGATTTAAATCCTACAGTTCACCTTCTCATTTTATTAAACTATAAACACTGTCCTCAATGGCCAGAAAAACACCCCTCCAAGAGAATGTCCAATAAATGTCCCTAATGTTGGAGACTTTGGGACTAGAGATGAGTATAAAAGCATAGCTTTTTTCCTGCAGTGTCACTGTAGGCAAGAGCCAGAAAAATAAAAACGACTTAGTCATAATTCCTTGGAAGCCAATAGTGTTGCCAAGCTTCATGTGACAGAACCAGATTAGCTGATAGACTAGAAAGGACAAGGTCAGCCGACTCCAAGGTAATCGGGGTCCACACATTCGCTGGGTATGCTCTCAAAGTGTTTGGTTCAGGGACAACACCCCTGGACACCAAATGTTTATTGTATTGTGACTGGACACTTGCCTCAATTTTCTGCATTGTTCTCCTAAGTCATGTTAGGCATTGCCTCTGGGAGTCTCTATTGTTTCTGCCAGTCCCCACCTTGTGGGAAGGGCCAAGTGTGAACGTCAGTGTCAAGCTCTGTCTCTATGAGATGGAGGATTTTCAAGGGCAAGTCATCACACCTTTCATCTATTCCCAGTGTCATGACCTTTCTCCCAAGAATTAGGGTTAGCACTTAATAAACTTCAAATCCATTGTCCTTCTTTCTTACATACTTAAAACTAGAACATTATCAATTCAGAATGAATATTTTTGCAAAATTACAAATACGTAAATTTTACATATGTAACTTCAATAGCCCCCAAAATCCTAGATATTATATCATATGATCTTTGAATTATATGATAAGATCTTTGGATTAAAGATGATGATATTATTCACCTTTGGTAGGTTTTTAAATTTTCATTTTTAATGATAGATTTGCCTGCTGCCCCATGACTAATAAAGCGCAATTTTGAGACAATTTAAACATAGATAAAAATGTGGCCATTGAGGTGGCCTACATTGGGGTTTTTGATTTATAGCAGAGAGTGTAACATGATATAGAACATGGCAGTTTCTGACCAGCCAGCTGGGAGATAAAGCCTTCACAGCATCTCAAGCTTTTGTTTGTGATTTGAGGTCTAGGGAAGGAAAGGTTATGATACAAGGTTTCAGAAGGTAAGTAGAAGAAGGTTTTAAGTGATGGTTGAAAGGGACAGGGAGGAAGAGTAATAACATGGTTCGCCTCTGGTGGAGTCTCTGACCTAGAGGTTGAGAAGGATGGGAAACTAAATTATGTTAGCAAATTAAAATAAGCCTGCAATGGACCAAACGAGAGGATGCTGCTGATCTGAGCTCCTTGTTCAATGTTTCTCCATGTGCTGTCTGTGGAGCACTTGCGTCACGTCGCCAGGATACAGGCAGGGGAGCAGGCAGCTTGTTCTCAGGATCCACCTAAAGGTCTGGGGATATGCATTTTTTTTTTACGGAACACGCTCACGCATGTATCAAGTATATTAAAGCTTGAGGATCACCATTAAGAATCCTCATTTGAAGATCAAAGAGCCATTTTGTGAGGCAAATGTGCATGGCTCCGTAGAAGGTGTCTAGAATGAGCTTGACTGATTGCAGTCTGCATCGCTTTGGACCTCTTTGTTCTTGGAGAACAATTACCTTGGGGACACCAAGGCAGCTTAGCAGCTGGACAGGAATATGCATGTTCTGAAAACAGCTGGAAAAACTGAGCTAATCCACAAAAAGAACTCAGGATAATGTTCCCTTGAGGATTCTGTTTAAACAAAATTCAAAATGGTGACCTATTTCCCACAGAAGACTCCAGGCTTTTGCACTTGTCTTTCCGAGGTGGATAAGATGGATGTTCACATCTGGGATGCTTTTGTTATGCTTTCAGCATGAAATTTTCTTTTATTATCACTCTCCATTTTTCAAAAAGATTTATTCAGGACTCTTCACCTGTTTAGGAACTAGAAGACAAGCAAACACATTTACTCATTTTTATCCCTTGTAGCGGTCTGCTTTCAGAGTCAAATTTGTAGAGCAACCGCCTTCACTCTGTCTACACAGGATGGCAAGTTGTTCCTTCCACCATGAACCTCGACTAATTAGAAAATAAAATGATGCTCAGTAGTAACCTAGCAAGCAGTGACCCTTTCCACAATCATAAGCCAGTTTGCAACCCTAGGGGTGGTTTTTAAGGATCTTTGTACTTGAAGAAACAGTGTCTTCTAGTCCCTTTTCCCTCAAAGTGTGGTTGCCAATAAGCCGTCCAAGGAACTTGTTAAGGGCAGAGTCTCAGTCCTGGCTGCAGAGCTATCCTGTCAGCATCTTAACAAGATTCCTAGGGATTTCATAGCCAATTAAAGTCAGAAAAGCAGTGCTCTAGAGTGGTTCTCACACTTGGCTATATATTAGAATCACCAGTGGAAACTTAAAAATTACTGACCTCTTGGTCCCACCCTCAAGATCTTCTGATTTAACTGGTTTGGGTTGCGGTCTGGACACCAAGATTTAAAAGTTCCTTAAGTGAAAAGTGACTGATTGTAAGGCCGAGATGGGGAAATACAGGACAAACCTGGAACAATTCATGGTGCCACAAATTAAGTAATTGCTCCAAAAAAGATAGGACCTTGTCAGCAGAACACAGGTACCAGCCTAAAGGAGTTCCTAATGGCCAAAGCTAGTATAGTCTGAGTAATACAATAATTTATGATACTGTTGGATTTAAGCCATTGAATAAGATAAATATTCGTGAATCCAAACTCATATAAATAATGAAATAAAAAAGTAAATGGAGAAGAATTCAAATAGAATTCCAATTAACAGGTATAGAAAGAAAAGAGGGAGGTAAGAATCACCATCAGGCAAATACCACAAGAATAACTGTTGCAGATAAGATTCAAAAATGTATGCTCAAATTAGCAGGCAACAGTTTGAGGAGAAAAAGGATTTGCATGGACTAGAAGTACTTCTCCCACGATACTTGCCAATGCAAAACCTACCAATATAAAGTGAAAGACAGTCACTTTACAGGATAGAAACTGAACAGACACCAGCCTTACCATACAAATATCACTGGTGATAAGATGCAGAACACCCTGGAACCCCTTGCTATGATGCATGTCATTATTTTTGTGGCATTCTTTTTTTTTATATTGAAGTCTAGTTGATTTACAATGTTGCATTTCTGTGACATTCTTGACAAAAAAAAATGCATAACCTAACTCCAGTCATAAGAAAACAGGACAAACCCAAATTGAAGGTCATTGTTCAGAATTACTGATCAGGACTCTTCAAACATATCTAGGTGATGAAAGCTAAATAAAGCATGGGGAACATTACAGAAACTAACAGGTAACAAGTAAATAAAATGTGGGCTCCTGCTAGGACCCTGGAACTAAAAAAAGGACATCAGTGAGAAAAAAGTGGTGAAATCTGAATCAAGTCAGTAGTTTGGTTAATAATACATCAATGTTAATGCCTCTTTTGGACAATTATACTATGGTTATATAAGATCTTATCATTAGGGGAAGGAGGGTATGGGATATTAAGGAACTCTTGGTACTATTTTTTGCAACTTTTCTGCAAATCCAAAATTAGTTAAAAATAAAATGTTAAAAAGCAAAAATCCCTAGGTGAATAAAATAGTAGCCAAAGTTGACAACTACTATTCCAACTTCAATGGGCCACCCCCTCCACTTCTCATTTCTCCTTAATCAAGGAAAATAATGTCTCCCTTCTTGCCTTCATCAAGTGGACTAGCTTGGGGTGCCTGGGACAGGGGGCATCACTGTAAGTAACAACATTAACACTACACCCAGGGAAAGGTCCATGGTGAGTGCCGTGGGGATAATATACTTGGAGCATAAACATCATGGTAGACATGTATGGTATCTGTCTGCCTATATCCATTCTGCCTCCTTTTGATAAGAGCATCCCAATTGACTTGTGAAGAATTGCCTATTTCCTTTTGATGGTCTTGTCATTCCAGGAGTGGACTATCCTTGGATTCTGAATCTTGAGACGAGTAACACAAGGACAGTAATGTCTGGACAAAGCTATCAGTTAGCTCCCATTACCTAGGTCTGGAGTTGCCAGCCTGGTACTTTTCCAAGTCTCAGTCTCTGGCTTTTCCTTTTATTCTCTGAGCGACCAGTAACACCTCCTTCTGACTGAATTAGCTAAAATCAGCTATTACTTGACACCAAGAAACTCCAAGAAATACAGGTGTGCTGAAATGAATCCACTGGTCACTTAATCCAGGTGAGAAGAAATCCGAATGCCATACAAAATGATTAGTGATACTAACCTTAAAGATATATTCCTGACCTCAATAAGGGTCAAAATTTAGGAAACTGCTAATATTTCAGGTGAAAGGAAGGGATTTCTCTTACTGCAGGTTAAATTACTTGAGGAAAAAAAGAGTGCTTTGACAGGGAAAAAAGTTACTTCAAGTTATGGCAGAAACAGATCTTGGCATATACTATGTTGGAACTGTCTTTCTACTACGCTATGAGAGTCTTGAAGGCAAAAGCAAACCAAATCTTATTTATGGAGCACCTTATTTGTGCTGACATCTAGCATAATGTCTGTCATACAGTAGTTCGTGATAGTTATTGAGTGAATGGATAAAACCATTGCCACCATAAGACTTTAAACCAGCTTTATTAAAACTCTATGTTTATCTAAAGTTTGCTCAGTCCAAGATTTGTATAGGTTGATTAAAAACCAAAAAAAAATCCATGAGGGGAAGAAAAATCTGTTCCTAGAATAATGTGGCCTCATTCCCAAAGAGTCACTCATTTTAATAAAATGAGTAAGTGCATAAAAATCTGCAGCTCAAACTATCACTATTACTGTCCTGTTGACCGAAGTTCCTCCCCAACTATTTGCCCTCCTAAAACAACCAAACTAATAAGAACTGCCTGCTTGTGATGTGAATAGGATGGAAAGAACAACGGAGGAGTGTTTAAGACCATCTACTGGTCCAGCCTGTCGGCAAGGCGGGAGAGGCTATTGTAAGCTACAAGAACCTTCCTGCCAGCAGCCCAAGGACACTACTCAGATGCTACAGGGTGGGAAGAGTCTGTGCCCATTTTTATAGAAAGCCTCATTCTTATGGAAACTCCATTCTTATATAAGAATATTAGGATCCTTTATTACAGTTAGCCATGTTGCAAAATTAATGCAAGGGAATCTTTGTGGCAAGGAAGAAGATGAAATTAGATGATGGGGGTGTTTCAGCATTACAAAAGTCAGAGGTCTTAGCTGCCAACCACAGAATCAATTCTCTCTTGTTAAAGTAGGAAGTGACTTATTAAAAGATATTAGAATGCTCACTGAGTCTTTGGAAGAACTGAAGAGACAGGCTGTGGAGTGAACTTCCAGAAACAATCCCCCAAACCTCAATGCAGAAATGGGTGGGGAGGAAATTGCCACTCCTGATGATGCCAGAACCACACCACCTCTCCCACCATCTGTGCCTGCAAAATAGATGCCCTGCACCCCACCGGCTTCCTCACATAAATCACTTCTGTATCCACATCTCTGTATATGCATTTGATTAGCAGAACATGAAGTCACATGATGCTCCCTGGAGGCAAATGAAACTGAGAAATGTAGGGCTTTGCATCCTATCCTGGGAAGATGGGACTCACACCATGGGGAACCATCATAATGTAGAAAGAGTGTCAAAAGATTTGGCTAACAGGGTAAACCAGAATAATTTAGGCTTTAAAAGGGTCTAGCCCTTGATTAATTGTACTAATCTGCCCCCTGGTGTAATGTTTTCAGCCATCAGGTACAAGTGGGCCAGAGCATCAGCTTCAGGATGCTGGCTCCAAACTTCAGTCATTTCCCCGCTAAGTATCGCATAAGGGAATGGAATGATCATGTACTGAGCACCTTCCACGTGCCAGACACTGTGCCAGATGCCTTATATGCATTATGTGTTTAATCTCCTCAGTGACCCAATTCAAGGGGACAGTACCCCTTTTACAGAGAAAGAAATCAATACTGAGATGTTAGTTTTTCTCAAAGTCACTCAGCAAAGTAGGGCTAGGATTTAATCCAAGATCACTCTCTCTTGAGTTATGCTCTTTCTAATACAGACGGTCCCTGATTTAGGATGGTTCAACTTAGCAATTTTTCACTTTTACGATGGATGAAAAGCAATACGCATTCAGTAGAAACCATACTTCGAATTTTTGATTTTGATCTTTTCCCGGGCTGAACTCTCTTGTGATCCTGAGCACATCCCAGTCAGCCATGCAGTCACAAGGGGGAAACAACCAACACCCATACAACCATCCTGCACCTGAACAACCTTTCTGTTCTCCATTTGCAGTACAAGAGTCACTATGTTACAGGAGAAATCCAACACTTCATCATAAAACAGGCTTTGTGTTAGATGACTCTGCCCAACTGTAGGCTAATGTGCTTGGGGAACGTTTAAGGTAGGCTAGGCTAAGCTCTGATTTTCAGTAGGTTAGGTGTATTCAATACATTTACGATTTTGGATTATTTTTAATTTATGATAGGTTTATCAGGACTTAACCCCATGGGAGGTCGAGGAAGATCTATACTGGGTTCTGACCTAGGGCACTCATGAACCCGCTGAAGGTGGTATTGGCTTCAGGAGCCCTTGTAATTGTGGACGTGCATCTTTCTGGGGGGTGGTGTCATCTACACCTTTTAGGGGCAGAAGGGCACATGACCCTCAAACAGCAATGAACCACTGCACAACCCAAAGATGTAGTCTCTCTGTTTATGATCATAAAGCTATTGTTGAGGGTGGGGTACACTCCAACTAGTTTTTTTTTTTTTTTTTTTTTTTTTTTTACTTTTGAGCTTAGCACTTATTTATTGTGATGTCATTTTGTAATATAACATTTAAACTTAAAATGTGATCCAAGCACCCTATCTCTTGGGGGCAAAAATACGTGTCTGCATAGGAGTGAGTAAGGGTGAGAACCGATGAGAAAGTTTTTCTCTACAAGATGAGAAAGGGCCGAACAAAACAGGAACATATTTTTCATTTAACTGCTGAAGTCCAAGCTGTACATCAGAGGACCTAGCATCTATTTGTGGCTTTGTCACCGATTCCATTTATCAGGGCCTCCACCACCTGTGTGATGGGAGTAATAGAAAACCTGCCATCATTTCCTCCACCGTGATGTTATGAGAGTGTTTGGAAAGTACTTTCATCTCCCCAACAGAAAGGCATTACAGATCTATATATATACCTGTTATGACTTCTTTGGGGAAAAGGAAAGCACCTCAGAGAAGACTTGGCTTACAACTTCCAGGGCTGAATGATTTTCGAGCCTCACAGGCATCCAGTGTGGGAAGTTCTTTGTGAAGAACAATTTGCTTATTTCTCAGTTTTTCATTTCTAGTGGGTTGCTTCTTCCTCTCTTTCCATTTGTTGTGTTTAAAAAATTTTTTCCAATATAAATAAGCCTCTCAAATTGTGTTAGCTAGCTGGAATGTTGCTTTAGATGGTTCATTATTTGTGCTTGCTGTCAACATGCACATTTTCTAGCAGAACACAAAAGCTTTATGCTAGAAACAAGGTAATAATTGTTTCCAAGCAGAAAGATGCAAAGAAGCCCAGGAGAGTTAGCCTGGCCCACTTAGACAAGTAGCAGTATATCCCATAAATACAGGAGCATGTCTAAATGTAGCATTTTACGAACAGGGTCAACCATATGAGTGTGAAACGTCCCCTTCTTTGCCATCTAGTCCCCGAAGCAATCAGTTTTTTAAATGGCATCTTAGAAAGGTAATGAATATCTACTAACACCAGATGTAAACTTAATTTCAAAGCCATGGAACAGGCCATAAATAAAAACATTGAGTGATTTCCAGAGCTCACCCTGTTCATACCGACAGAAATATGGATGATCAGCAAGGAAAGCCAAGGCCTCTTCTCACATAGGGTAAAATGTCAGGTAGTATGAAGTTCAATTGTTGGTGGTTGTTGCTCTTGCTGTTACTGTTGCTGATTGGTTTTTGTAAAGAAAAAATATGAATAAACTAACAATTATGGTGGTATCCAACATAAGAATTCAACATACGATATTTACGGATCAGGTGGCAGGGAAGAGAGACAAAGGAGAAATTTTGAAAACATCTTCTCCTTGATGTTTTCTTCAACTACTGTAGCTCATAATTTCAAACCACGGTATTACATATTATATTGCCTGGATGGAGGTTAGTTGTAGTTATTCGATTAGACGCCCAATGCATGAGCAAGAGGTAAAGAATTCTTCAGATCACCACTGGCACAGGAAGGCTAAGCCACACTGTTTCACCTTCATGGGAAGCAGATGATGCTCCAGCTCTTAGGATTCCCTCCATAGCTAGTCCATCATCAAGCCTGTTGAGTTTTCCTCATGTAACTCTCCCATTCTCCCCTACTTTCCCATGTTAAATTCTGCTTCCCTGACTCAGTCTGTGTCACCAATAAGATTACAGCAACCACCCTCTAAATGATTTCCTAGCTTAGAGTCCAGCCCTTCCAATTTCTCTTGTATCTCCATGCCAGATTAATCTTCCAGAAACACTGCTTTGATCATGCCACTCTTGCAAATCAGTAAGATAAAGGCCAACATTCTTAGCCTAGCGTGCAAGGCCCCATATCTTTCCAGGTTCACCTTCCAAGTCTCACTCCACAGACCTTATACTCATGCCAAACTGGATTATTCATTGTTTGTGACCCAGGCTCTGTTCCAGTCTTCTCCCCCAGAAGTTTCAATGCACCTAGAAGCCTATTTAGCCCTTCTTCCCATCCATTTAAATCCAACAACTACTCAAAATCTATATATTTGCCAAAACTTGACTAAAATCCACTCCCCTTGATGGCAATTTTAAAACATGTCCTCCAAGTCTTTGACACTTCTCCCACTGAGAAGCAGGCTCTAGGTCTCCTATCCTCAAATCTGGGTTGATCTTTAGGGATTCTCTTTTAACCAGTGGATTATCACAGAAGGGGATGCTGCATAACTTCCAAGGTTCTGCCAGAAATGGCCATGTAACTTCCACCTGCTTGTCTTAGAATTTTTGCCCTGGGGGCAGCCGGGAACCAAGCAAGAAAACCAAGTACTTTAAGACTACCATGATGAAGAGACCACATCTATAAATTCTGGTTGACAGCCTAGCCGAGCTCTAGCGTAACTGTCCTTTAAGGAAAGACATCTTGGGTGTTCAGCCCACACGGCCTTCAGACAACTGCCCCAGTCAACATCCTAGGAGAGAATTGTTCCCCCAAGCCCTGCCCAAATTTCTGGCACCCAAGTCAGGAGCAAAACAAATGGTTATTTTAAGCCATTAAGTTTTGGGGGTAACGTGTTATGCCACAATAGTAATTAAACATCCTCACAAATTCTCTTCCTGACCTTTCAATCCTCGAGTCATCTCCCTTTTAAATTCCAAAGCAATTATTCTCTATTTTCATTTATTCTGGAAGTACTAACTGAGGCATCTACTAAGTCACAGGCCCTGTGCGGGATGCTGGGGAAGCAACAGATTTTGAGGAAGACACTAATTCCTGCTCAGAGATATTTATAGTCTGGTGGAGACAGATGAGAAAACAGGTAATTATAATACATTGTGTCTATGATAAATATCTGAGGCCCAATTTCGTGCCAGGCCGTGTGCCACAGAGAGATGAGTTTGAAAATATAGATTTTTTTATAGGCCATGGGATATCGATGCAGAATGTTCCTGGAGATAACTGAGTGCATGTTCTGGAGAGAGAATTGGGCTGGAGATTTAGATATGGGAGGGAGTCACCAGCACTTGACGACCGTGAAAGCCATGGTCATGACTGAGATTTCCCAGAAAGCGGGTGAAAAGGGCAGAGAATCTCAGCAAGAATCCGACAGCAAAGGAAAAGGGTCCTTCAAAGGAAAAGAAGGTCCAGAGAAAAAGCAAGGGAACTAAAGTCTGTGAGTTCCCCAAATCAAGGCCAACGGGTGTTTCAAGGAGCAGGGGGCAGTCAATTATGCCAAGTGCTGCAAGGGCCAGACAAATCAGGTCTGAAGAGCATACTTGTTCATGTAGACAATCCGAATGTCTCTGACATCTATTTAATTGTGGTCTAGGGCTGCTGTTTGAAAACCTTTTTAGGTATCAAGGTCACTCTGAAGTTTCAGCTTCTTTGTGGACGGGACTTGTTTATGTTGCAAATTTGAATTTCACAGTTACAAGACGCAGATGTGTAAGTTGAAAATTTTTTGTGTTAACTGAAAGGAATTCTCTGGTTCCCATTCTGGCTGATGGCAGGTTTAATCCTGCCATCATTCATATAATGTAGTTCCTTCTATTTTAAAATACATTCCTTTTTTTTTTTAAGTACATGCTCAAATCCAAGATTATCCAGGTTCCCAGGGGTGCTGAGGTATGGCCCTGGCAGGAAATCAGGTTTGCATCAGCGTCCACTGTGCATGCTAGACTCTGCTTGGGTGTAGCTCATTCCTCCATTTTAAGCATCAACTTCTGTCTTCATCGTATCCGCTGTTGACATCTGAGGCCCCATCATGGCCTACGGTTGTTGATCCATGCAACCTGAACCATCCCTGTTCTTTCTCAGGGCTGCCAGCTACTCCCTCCTTGCCCTCCTCTTAGCTACTTACCTGATCCCCCACTATGGTGGCCAGAATCCTGGAACCCTGGACATCTCCCTCGGTCATCCCTACTCTACCACCCACGGGCCACAGTGGACATGGTGCTTCTTTAGAGTTCATGGTATAACTCCTCTAAATTTATACCAAAAAGGAAAAACACTGTTACTTCTTACTGTCACAATACCAGTTCAGGGCATAGAATTTCATACATGAAGCCAAGTTTTCAGAATCTCTCCCAAAACCTATTCGCTCATAAGAGCTTAAGAGATCTTGAAAGTCAAAAAGCGTTTTGGCTTTCAGACTACTCTCTCTGCTCTGGACTTTAATAACCTTCTTGCAACTGAAAATTGCCTTATTCTAGAATGCATTATTCACCATTTCTTGCTCAATAAATGCTATTGATACAATGGGGAGAAAACAGGACAACTAAGATTTTTCCAGGAACAAAAAAAAAAAAAATGCATCAGATAGTATTTTATTTATTTATCTATTTCTCTATCTCTCTCTCTCTTTATTTATTTATTTATTTATTTATTTATTTATTTATTTATTTATTTATTTTAATGGAGATACAGGGGATTGAACCCAGGACTTCATGCATGCTAAGCACATACTCTACCACTGAGCTATACCCTCCCCTAGACAATATTTTAAAAGTCTTATCCAATTATATTGGTTATACACATAGTAAGTAATCAAATTATACAATTTAAAATATGTACTGATGGTTATTTGTTATGAGAAAGGTAAGTAAGTTGGCCTAACATTTGCTATCTTTTTGTAAATCTGAATTTTCAAGGTCATTCTCTAAAGGACTCTATTCCATTACTAGGACTTAAACTATAAGCATTTAAATTATAAACAGTATCAGTCATCATAGTGTTGTTGGTGGTTATGACTTTGCTGGCCCCCCAAATGATGTCCCATAGGCATTATTAAATGAGAAATAAAGATTAGTATGTTTTCCCCTGTAATTATACTTCTTTACATGAAAGTAAAACTCTTGATTAAACCAGACAAGCACCAATACTTATTAATATTACTACATAATTGCTCTGTTTAAATGGGACATATAATTAGGATTAATTTAAAGAAATATAAGATTCTTAACACAATTACAGCCTCCTTTCTCATAATCTTTTTTGTTCATCATTGCTTAATTTAATCCTGGGTTTATCCTGAGTTTAAATAGAATTAATGTACCCTTTACCTTCCCAAAAATTAAACCTCAAGCTCCTGGACCCCTTGTCTCAAGTGACACACCATTGGCTATTTCTGATTAAGGAATATTCCTATAAACGCTTATTCTTCCACAGTACTGTTAAAGCAATTTTCTACAAATTCTAACTCTCTTCTTTTTAGAGCATATCCTTGTTCCTTTTCTCTTCTTCTTCTTTTTTTTTTTTTTTCAGAAATCTTAGCAGAAATTGAGGGAGAGACATGTAGCACCTGGGCGACTACAGCTTAAATGCCCGAGGGCAATCTCTTCCCCAGACTAGAAGACAGTTCATTTCACCACCCCGCCAGCTCTCCCTTTTGAGGAAATCTGACTTTCTCATCCAGTAATCCACCCTGCATCGTGACTTCATATGTAAAACTGCTTTCAAAATGGGCTAGGTTTACAAAGCAAGGCTTATCAAAAGTTCCCTTTTCTAGTTAGGATTTTTTAAAAAAGAGATATAAAATAAAGTCACCTTCATTGGACTAACTTTCCACTAGCAGAAAAGCAAGGCAATAATTTTAGATGTGAATACATGCCCTTGAGAGTGTTTTTGTTTTGCTTTTTTTTTTACAAGGAAGAGCAAGGAAAGCGCTGGATTAGAAGGTAAAAGCCAATCAAGTCATAGGTAGTGACCTGAAAACACAGCAACATGGGGAAAATAAAGTCAACAAAAATAAAAGAATGGTGGGAGAAAATAAGAAGAAAACAAAATGCTACTAAAGAAAACGAGAGAAGAAAAAAGTCTGAATCAAACTGCATCTAAGAGAGAGCGAAGTGTTTAAAGTCAACGGGGGGAAAAAGGGAGCACACAGATGATTTCAAAAACAGAACTAGGGAAATGTCGGTCCTATAGTTGGAAAAAAAATTTTTTTTGTTGTAATATTTACGGTGAGTGAAACAATTTAAAAGCAGCGTCTTGTACCTCGTTGGGTCCCCTGGGAGTTATCAATACATAGCTGTCGACTAACAAAAGCTAGGGAAGTTCTTGGAAGAAGCTGGAGAGTGCGGAGGAGGAGGGACAAAGAAATTCAGCTGGATTACAAAAAGAGGAGCGTCTGTTACCCATACCTGACCTATGACGTACTGACATAGTTTAGGGATGTGTTTACCCCGTGTGCTCCCTCTGCTGGCTCACAGAGCGTGGGGATGGGGAGAACCACACTCTGAAAAGCCTCCTACCTGACTTTCTAGGGGATCACACGGAAGAATGTCTCCTCGTATGATCCGTTCCTTCACTCTTTCTCAATTCAGCGCTAAAAACATAAGATGAAGTTACAGAAAACCGTGTATACAATTTATAAAGTAAACAGGCCTTCTAGTTATTTTCAACATCTTCTGTCTTCACCATTTGTGAAGATTCAGAGGTGATGTTTGTTTATCTAGGAAGGGCGTCTATTTCAGTCTTTGGAGGAAGAGGACAAATGACGACTCTTTGTCCTCAATCAGGCATAACCTAAATTTTACTTAATTGTAATTAATTTAATTTTACTAAAATAAAATCAAGAACAGTGTGTTTACTTGAGAACCACATTTTCAATAATGTTGTTTTCTACTTCTTGTGAATCTTCTAACGCTTTTTCTAATAAATTGCTGAGTTAAAAATTGCAGATATGTCCAACAAAAAGACATTGAAATGTTACTTGCTTCATATAACCATTTTCCTGTTATGCCTTATGAGGCAAAGATGTCCTGGATTATTTGCTTTAAAATAACCCACTAGGGAATGGGGGTTTGGAGGTTATAGGCAAAACAAGATTGGCATGTGTTGATAACTGTTGAAGCTGGTAATGGGAGGAGAAAGTTCATTATTCTATTCTGTTTTTGTAATTAAGTAAAATGTATATACAAATATGTTCACAGTAACAATGTTTATAACACCAAAAAAGTAGAAATAACTGGATTACTTAATAATAGAGAATGGCTAAAAAATGAGAAATGATGATTTTTTTTAAATTAAATTATCATAAAAGTAAATTATCACATGGCCACCACAGAAAAATCATGTTTTCAATGAATATTTAATGACATGGAATAACGCTTACAATATGCTAAGTGAAAAATCTGGGTGGAAATCCATATGTATAGTATGATACCAATTTTTTTTTAATATAAATATTTGGGATAAGATTCTTCAGGCTGGCCCTGTTCTAATTTTCATCCTAAGAAAAAAAATCAGAAATACACACAAAAAAGTTACTTATACAGATGCTCATTATAGAGTTTATTATAATTTTAAAAATAAGAGACAATTTAGAAACTGGTCAATTTAATATATGCCTACTTAGTGGAAAACTATACAGTCATTAAAAGACACATTTTTTGAAGATATTTAATGAAATTGAAAAATGTTTGTAAAATGATGTCAAGTTAAACAGCACAATACCAAACTCTATATAATAGCATGGTTCACATTTATTGAAAAGGGAATCAAATTTAGAGTTAGGTAATGAGGAATTTTAAAATTTCACATATAAGGGCCAACAATTGAAGCAGAAGGTAATTTTCAAGGTTAGAGTTATTCTAAGGTTAGGATTAAGTCATAGATGGAAATTTAATAGCACTCCTACAGATTTTTAAGTTCTTTTCTAAAATACATGAGTCCAATCAAAGTAGGCTCTCTGACCCAGGCTTTAAAGCAAAATCTCTTCTGGACAATATGGTAAATGAAGAATTCCTGATATGAGCTTCTTGGTCCCTGTCCCTCGCCCTCAGTCCTAGGCTGAAGCTTCCTGGCTTGTGATATTTTGATGACCAACTAGATACCCACTTCTTTCTTGAGCCCCACTATTGCTTCTCCCAGGTGAGGTACCTTCTTAATCTTTGTCTCTGGGGTTGACAGAAGAGACCCACAGACCTGGCCTTGGCACTGGCACTTAGCATCCACGACCTGTCCTCCTCTGCAGGTGGGAGATACTCTCAGGCGGGCATTTTCTTTTCTTGGCTTTGTGTAGTTAGGAGGTGAACCTAAGTGGGTCAGTAAATAAAGGGTCACTTTTTCTTAAATCCCTACCTGTCTTTATATTTGTCCAATGTGGGACTTTTGACATTCCTTTTAGAGGACTGCCCATGCTCATAAATTTGGAACAGGAGACTCTAAAGCACGATTATGCCCTGATTGCTTACTCTTTCACCACAACTGCTCAGCATCCATGCTCATTCAATAATCGTCCATTCTTGCTCATAGCTTGGTAAAGTGACAAGAAATAAATGATCCAAGTAATGTGATATATCTGGAGGGCAAATCAGTCCTAAAACCACCCCTCTACACACACACACACATCCACACACACATATACACATGTCAGATAATCCCCACTATAAAAATAGCTCTTAAAAATCAACCGACAAAGAAAAACCCATTAACCTCTGATAGAAAATGGGGTAAAGGGCACAAAGAGATCATTATACTAAAGAAGAACCCAAAAGGCCAATACGTGTCAAAAAGAATTATTTAAGCTCAGTGGTAATTAAAGAAAGATCTATTAAAAGACAGTTAAACATCCTGTCTGCCTATCAACGTAGTGACTTTTATTAAATGATAGTGTTCAGTTGCAGCAAGAGAGTAGCATCCTGGGTCCTACCGTGTCCTCGGGTGTGGGAGTACAGAAGTGTAACCTTTCTGGGAAGCAGTTCAGGAGGACATACCAAGAAACAGCAAGAGGTTTGTTTTCTTTCACGTAGTAGTTTAATTTCTAGGAATCTGATATGAGGAAATACCAGCGATGTTGACAAAGATTTAAGTACAAGCTTATCCATTATATATATATTATATACAGTAGTACTTATAATGGTAAGGAATCAGATACAATCTACCTGTGCAGTTGTAAGAGACTGGTTAAATTGGGGTATGATTATATTGGAATGTTATGTAGCCATAAAAGCAATCATATTGACAGGCCAACCTCTACTCATCCTTTAGCTATCTGCTCAGTTCTAGAAAGTCCTCCCAGGCAGGAGCTACTCTCACATTTTCTATTCCATGTTATACTACCTACTTCTGTTCCATTAAAGTTGCTCTTTATTTGCATGTCTTCTCATTTGACTACAAACTCCAAGAGGGCATGGGTCAGGTCTATTTTTTAATTAAATAAATCCCAAGTGCCTGGGAAAATGCCTGACACATTGTAAACACTTAATAAATAGTTGCTGAATAAATATTAAATAATTTGAGGAAATTGTCATGACAAAACCTCAGGCTAAAAAAAAAAACAAGATAACAAAAATGTATAAAATCTGATCCAAACTTAGAAGATAAAGAAAGAGGAGATATTATGTGTATGTATATAATCATATTTATTTATGTAATTATTTTATACATATAAATATATATGGAGAAGAAACAAAACTGCTTATATTTGAGTACTATCTGGGTGGTATGGATATAAGTCATTATTATTCTCCTTTTAAAACTCCTATACATACATTTTCTGCAACGGGCATGTATTTATTACTTTCGTAAATAGAGACAAAATTTTTACAAATTCCCAACATAAAACTGAGTGAAAGAGCTCCAGAACTAAGTTTCAATTCATTTTCAATTACTGAATCATTTGGGTTATTTTTCTTATCGTTAAATTATTCATCTTTTCTTTTTGAAAGAAAAGAAAAAGATTTTTACTATTAACATCATTTTAGAAAACAAATGGAATGTGAAAATTGTACTGTCTTCTAATCTCCTGGGAGACTGTGTGTCTGTGCGTGCACGCATGTGTTTGTGTGTACATGTATTTGCCACTAGGATTTTCTAGGTCTGAAACTAAACTCAGTTATCACTGACAATGACTGTTCATGCCACCTACTCAGACTGGGTGTGTTTGGAAACTTGCCCTGCAAACCGGGTGAGCTAACAAGTTTCCCATCGTGCCTTCTCTGCTCACTGTGCATCCCAATGTGCAGAGGTGGCTGCCCCAGCTGCTCTCGTTACCATTTTAAAAATGCAACAACACAACAATCTATAGGAAAAATGAAGCCTTTGAAGCTGGAATCACTAAATATTCATGCTATCACTTGAAAATTAAACAAAGACAATTTTCCCTCTAAAATATGTAGGTATGGATTATCTGAACTTTAATTCCTTACTTTTTATAGATACTGTTAACTATGATTTATGATACTATGCAATGTGATTTCTTTATTTCAGTATTTATACACAACACTGAACACTTGTTCAAATGCCATAAATGACAAAGGGGACATTTTGAAGGTCAAAAAGGACTTCAAGGACAAAGAAGATAATGGAACAGGATAAAGAGAGAAGTGTCTCAGGATGAATAGAGAAGGGCACTTAGTTAAAGGAGCACTGCCCTGGCCCTTTAACAGCTGAGTCTTCCCTGAAGGAGGTCACTAACTCGAAAATCCTTATCATAGTCACCCGGAGGAGCAGCACCCACCTTGCCCTCCCTCATCTGGGGAACTGGCGCCTCATCTTCCTCCAGATTTCACCAGCCCTCTATGCCCCAGCCTCCCAGACTCTGCAGGCCTGCGGGTGACCTCCGAGATGAATCAGCAGAGTGGCGCTGAGGGCCTGTATGATCTGTGCACAAGAGCCCAGCGTGTCCTGGGAAGTACAAGGAAGAATGCTTGGTCCCTCCCAAGACTGAAAGCAGGAACCATGCGGCATTTGGTCTGCAGAATGAAGCAACCCACTGTGATCATATCTGGCTCCACTCCACAGACCCCAAGTACCTACTTCTGAATCGGATGCTGCCGTTTTGAATTATAATGGGCTCTACAGTCAAGTTACATAATCCTATGAATTAGGAAAAGAGATGGTGTGAGTGTGTGGGTGGGGAACAGCTTAGGCTCTTCACTCAGAGTGGGGATCCTAACAATTCACTGTTTTTTCTATGTCACTCCCTTCAAGATTTATCAAGTATGTTGTTAATACCTTTTGGAAGACATTATCAAAAGTCTTAAAATGAAAACAAAAATTTATAAATTTGACCCAGCCAATGCTCTTCTTGAAAATTACTCTAAGGAAATAATCAATGCACAAATACTTATGTAAAAGGGTTTTCATCAAAGTGTTGTTTATGATACCAAACTATAAGAAACAACCTATGAAGCTTGATGAAATAAATGACGGTATATACACATAATAAAATATTGTTGATGTGTTAGATAGTATAACACAGTCATCTTTATTATTAACTGAGAAAGAGGTCCAGACTTTGTTAAGTGAAAAATTTAGGTTAAAAATAGGATGCATGGTATGATCCCATTAAATTTTAACATATACACAGAAAAGAGTCTAGAAGGTTCTATGCCAAAATATTAGCAATATTTATCTCTGGAAGTATTGTGGGTAAATATCACTCTTCTTTGTATCTTTATACACTGACAGAACAGTGCATAAAATAAAGCAAGTGAAAAAGAATCCACCCCTGCCTTTTGGAACACAGGAAGGTTTTTACTTGAATGATCATTCAAACAGCCTAATATCCCATGTTTCTGTGTAACATCCTGTTTGTGTCTGTACTGGGATGCAGCATGGTCCTGGCCTGAGTTTGGACCAAGCAGTAGGTATACAGATATGACATACTTTATTCTCCAACTTACTAGCTCCAGGGTGTCAGGAAATCATCCTGACTACAAGTTGAATAAAACGGGTCCAAACAACATTAGCATCTTATCTCCATGCTGTCAGTATGTGTCCATAATCTTGCGACTGCAATCTGGCAACCTCATGGATGAACAGTTCTATTCATCAGAAGATTTCTATTCAGGGATTAAAAATACATGGCATGGCTATCACCACCACCTCCTCTTACAACCCTGGCAGACATCATTAATCACACTTTGTTCTGTGAACCCAGATGTGGCCTCAAAATCCTTTCCAACACAGCTGTGCTCCAGGCAGCCCCTATCAATCATTTATTTCAACTCAAGTTGAAACCTATTAGCCATATCTGCTCTGATTACTCTGGCTGGAACATTATTATTCCTTTGACTGGTTCCCAGACTATAGAGTTGAGAAGCACGACCACTTTCTTTCTGTAATGATCCCTCTTCCCTTAAAATGTCTAGAGCTTATAAAGGTGTTACTGACATAACAGTTAATTCTCCAAGCAGCATGTTTTTAAAAGCCCCCTACCTCCAGCCCCGAGCCAGAGAAAAGAGCTATCTCTTTTCAGGAATTACAGGGGGAAAAAAAAAAAAACTGAACCCTATCTTCCTGTGATGACTGCATTTATATAACATATAAAATAATAGAATATTAAGAACAGTCACAAATATGAACAGAAAGTAGAACCCTAAAAGGAACATAACAGACTGGAATGGCCAAGGTTGGCTTCCATGGAACCAAAGCAATAAGGAATAATTTTTATCTTACATCCACAAAGGTCATACTTCTTCCAAAAGTTTGTCTGAGGAAGGTATTGTGAAATCCCAAACAGGGAACCTTTCTTTGTAGGACAGGCAAGATCCAGCCTCAGAGAAATGATCACTTGGTAACCTGTATCAATACGGTAGATTAGTTACATATTTCTAACTCCCAGCCTCAAATCTCAAGAAACGGACACACACACTCATGTGTGCACGTGCATACACACACACACAGAGTATCAGCCCTGGAAAAGCAGAATTATGTGTTACCAGCAATCCAGAAATGTTGAAGAAACCCCAAAAAGAAATGATGTGATCACACTAGTTGAGAAAACCACTGCCGAAATCATGTAGAAAAACATAACTAAGAGAGTGGGAGTGGTTTAAAAGGAACTCCAGAATGTGAGACTATTAAAACTGGCAGAGTAAGAAATCAAATATTAATATAAGAAAATTTCCCAGAGCTGAACAGTGACACATGTTCTCAGATTTAGAGGGCCCACAGAATGCTAAGCAGATTGGAACAGACACATCTTGATGACATTTCAGTATACCAAGGATAAAGAGAAAGTTTCCACAAGAGAGACGCAGAGAGAGAAAGAGAGAGAAAAGATCACTTAGAATAAGAATCAATATGGCATCAGACTTCTTATCAGAAACACTGGTTGCTAACAGACAGCAGGAAACCTCAAAATTTTAAGGGAAAAGTGGATTTTGAACAGAATATTTTGTTCATAGAAACTAACATTCAAGTTAAAGGGCAAAAAAAAAAAAAGACCATTTTTAAGTGTGAGAAATTTGTTGCAATAAAGAATTTATAAAGGGATTAAAGTTTTAAAATGATGAGGCATTCAGGAAATTGTATTTTACTTTGAGAGGAAGCAGGGTTTTGATTGCTTTTAAAATAGTTCTCAAGAATATTCAGCCAAGTTGCTAAAGATACCTATTTAAAAAAGAAAAAGAATGGAGCGAAAGATAGTCTTCTCAACACAAGGTGCTAGAACAGCTGGACATCCACATGCAAGCAAACAAATCTAGACACAGACCTTACACCTTTCACAAAAAATTTACTCACATTGGATCACAGATCTAAATGCAAAACAAAAAACTTTAAACTAGAACATAGGAGAAGACCAAGATGACTTCGGGAATGGCGATGACTTTTTAGATACAATATCAAAGGTATGATCCATGAAAGAAAATTGATAAGCTAGACTTCATTAAAATTAAAACTTTCTGCTCTGCAAAGGACAGTGTCAAGAAAATTGGAAGACAAGCCACAAACTGAGGGAAAATATTTGCAAAAGACACACCTGATAAAGGACTGTTATCCAAAACTCAATAATAAGAAACAATCAGATAAAAAACTAGGCCAAAACCTGAATAGACACCTCACTAAAAAAGGTATACAGGTGTCAAATAAGCATTTGAAAAGATGCTCCATCTCATATGTCACCAGGGAGGTACAAATTAAAACAACAGTGAGATGCCATGACACATCCATTAGAATGGCCCCAGTCTGGAGCACTGACAACCCCAGATGTTGGTGGGGTGTGGAGCCACAGGGACTCTCACTCATTGCTGATGGAAGTGCAGAGGTGCAGCCACTTTGGAAGACAGTTTGGCAGCTTCTTACAAAATTAAACATACTGCTACCATATGATCCAGCAATCATGCTCCTTGATATTTACCCAAAGGAACTGAAAACTTATGCCCAGATAAAGACCTATACATGGATATTTATAACAGCTTTATTAAGAATTGCCAAAACTGGAAATTACCAACATGTCCTTCAGTATCCAAGTGAATGGATAAATAAACTTTGGTACATCCAGACAATGGGATATTATTCAGTGCTAAAAAGAAATGAGCTATCAAACCATGAGAAGACATGGAAGAACCTTAAAAGACATATTACTAAGTGAAAGAAGCCAATCTGAAAAGACTACATATATTATGGTTCCAACTATATGACATCCTGGAAAAGGTAAAACTATGGAGATAGTAAAAATATCAGAGAGGATTTTTAGGACGCTGAAAATGCTCTGGACGGCACTACAGTGATGATACATGTCTTTATACATTTGTCCAAACCTACAGAATGTACAACACCAAGAGTGAACTGTCATGTAAACTATGGACTCTGGGTGACAGTGACATGCCAACGTAGGTTCATCAGTTGTAACAAATGTACCACTATGCTGGGGGTGGCGGGGGATGTTGATAAGAGGGGAGGTTATACATGGGTCAGGGTGGGGAGTATATGGGAACTCTCTGAACCTTCCTTTTAATCTTGCTGCGAACCTAAAACTGCTCTTAAAAAATCAAATCTTAAAAGATGATTGCAAATGAAAGGAAAAGAGATGGGCTGGAGAGGAGGGGAGAAAGAAAGAGGAAGGAAAGGAGGGATGGAGGAAGGGGAGGGTTGGAAACAACTACTTTGAGCAGCTTAGTTAAGGAGCAGTGAAAAGTTATTACCCTCTGACATCCATTTAGTGATATGTGAAATGTGCCAGTTCTGAAGTCCAGTTTCCTGTATTTGGAATTTGGGGGTTTACATTCTCAGAAGATATGGCAAGTGCTCTGTGCTTGTCCCCTTTTCCAGGGCACGGGCAAAGGGCAAACAAACAGATCTACTTCCCTACAGACTCTTCATCATTATGAAAAGAATAGCTGGTTTCCTAGGAGGCTGTACATGGTCCTCTTTCATTTATGAAATTAGAAGACAGGAAAGGGCAGCGTTCGCCCTACACAGCAGTAGAGCATCGGTTTCCTCGAATAACCACATAGATGTAAAGTGTCACTCATTTATAGTATTTTCATGACCCTAAAATATGTAAACAGGAACGTGGTCCAAAGGAATCATGAGATAATCCTTTCATAAAATAGTAACAGCCAGCTTTGTGCTCAAAGTGCTCTCACATAATTCTGATGCCACCCTCACGAACAGCCCTGTGAGGTTGGAAGGACAGATATAATTATTATCTATTATTTTATAAAAGGATAGTTTTCAGCCCAGAGCATTTACTGAAATGTCAAAGAGCATTCAGCAAGTCAGCCAGGCTGGATCCATGAGGATCTTCTGTGTGTCAACACCTACTGTTCTGAACACAGACCAAAAGCTGCTAAGTCCCTCAACAGGGAACTTAAGGACTAGGAGGGGGAGACAGGTGAGAAACACATGTCTTAAGTATGTATCTTAGTCTGGTCAGGCTTTTGTAACAAAATACCAGAGACTGGGTGGCTTATAAACAACAGAAATTTGTCTCTCACAGTTCTGGAGGCTGGGAGCCTGCGATCGGCATGCCAGCATGGTGGAGTGAGGGAGTCTCTCCCAGGTCGCTGACTCCTCCCTGTGCTCTCACAAGGCAGAGGGGTGAGGGATCTCTCTGGAACCTCTTTTATAAAGACACTCATAGCATTCACCTCCCAAAGTCACCACTCCTCAATACCACCACCTTTGGGGGTTAAGATTTGCATCTATAAATTTGGGATGGGGTCACAAACATTCAGAACACAGCACATATAGATAATTTCAGGCACTGGTCAATGCCACGAGGAGGAAGACTAAGTGGCAGTGTTGAGAAGGAGGCAGGTGTGTGAAGATCTCAGAGAACAGAAACAACCGTAGCAGAGAAACACCTTAAGGCAGGGATGAGCTTGGCAGGTTAGAGGGGTCCAATCAGGACCATTGGAGCTGGGATCCAGTGAACAGAGAGGAGGCCAGTAGGAAACGAGGTCTGAGAGGCAAGTACAGGTCAATCATGTAGAGCCTTATGAACCACAGTAAGGACTTGGGGTTTTATTTTAACTGTAGTAGGAAGTTTTGGGAGAGAACGTGGAGAAAAGAGGAATAGGGTGAAGGATGAAACCCAAGAGGTATTTCAAAAAAGTTACTTACAGAGATCAGAGGGTAACCTTGACAATCTGAAAGCTGGATTAGGGTGAAGGTAGGTAAAGGAAGCATCTAGAAACATGTTCAGTTGATTAGTGAGTCTACACCTGGGCCATCCAATACTGTAGTCACTGGGTGAGCACTTGAAATGTGGCTCATCGAACTGAGACATGTGTAAGTATGAAAATACACAGTGGATTTCAAAGAATTAATACAAGAAAGAATGTAAATCCTCATTCGTAATTTTTACATTGATGACCTGTTGAAATAACATTTGGATACATTGGGTTAAATAAAACTATCATTAAAATTAATCTCACCTCTTTCTTTGTACTTTTTTAATGTGGCTACTAGAAAATTTTAAATTGCACATGTGGCTCATCTTCCATTCCTAGTGGGCTGGTCTATAATGTTCTGCCCACAGTCTCATCCTTGTTTTCCTGAAATATCATTGTGGCACATTACGATAACTTTGAATTTGAGGACTCCATAGGTATTTGCTGCAAGTTTTTCTAAAGGCATCCCTCATGTCCATGACTTAAAGGAAAAGTGCCAATCTTGGGCATGTTGGATACATGCTTACATTCTGCAGTTAGACCTATATTTTTGGAAACACAATGCCACATGGGTAATTTGAGCCTTGCTGAACTAGAAAACTGTTAAAATTTAAGTACCATACCCTTGATAATTGCAAGACTTAAGATGTGCTTGCTGACTATGAAAAAAGTTCAATCAAATAAATCCCTTCTTCCATCTGGTGAAATGCAACTTGATTAAATGAAGAGAAACTTAATTATTTAGTAAGGTCACAATATGAGTTAGTAATTACTTGAGTTTTTCTTTATCATCTATGAGATTCTTAACATACCACAAAAATCAGTTACATCAAATTCTGTTCCCATTGGTATTAAGGCAAGAGTTTCCCTTCAGAAATAGAAAACATTTCCTTTGATTAGAGATCATAGAAATAAACTATGTGGATGCAATTTGGTGAAACTTCCCCATTTTTTCCTTGCCTCCAGTGAATAAGGTCATTTGAACAAGGTAATACCCCCAAAGGGTTAGAGCTACATAGTTTTTTATGTTTTATGAGACAGATAACCAGGCAAATTTTATACAGATCACTGTGAGAATTTTTGTGATCTCAGTATAGAGTTTTCTCTAATGCTTATGATTAAAATATCGAACCCAGAGGTATAGTAAGAGCTTATTCATCTAGACCATTGAAGCACTGGTTGGCTGTTCCACAGAGATGAATTTTCTTAGTGGCTAAGTATTGTACACGTTACTTCTTGTAGCACTAAATTTTCCCTTCTAAATACACTACCCTGTTGCAGGCTGGCTGCCTTGGTAGAACATGCTAAACACACTATCATCCTCACTGTGTAACTCAGAGAAGCTGCTTGTTGTAGAAAGATGATTGAAATTGTCTAGAGACTAGGAGTCTGGTGCTGCTATGCCATTAACTTTTCATGTGACTTAGGGAAAGTTACCCAACCTCTCCGGGCTTCAGTGTTCTCATCTACAGAATAAAGGCATCAGCCTAGATCAGTAGTCCTTAAGTAAACTTCAGCATGCCTCAGAGGGCTTGTTAAAACAAATTGCCCAGCCCTACCCTCAGAGTTCTGGGTGTAGTAGGTCTGAGGTGGGCCCTGAGAATTTGCATTTCTGATCATTTCCCAAGGGATGTTGTTACCGCTGTTTGCGGGGCACTCTGAGGACCCCTGGTCATCTTCGCCATGTCCCTGGTAGCTCGGCCTTTTCTGATGTTACACGTGCTAAGTGGAAGTTTGCTTCTTGGTTTACTCACTTGAGGCAGAAATCCCCTAAAGATCTCAGACAGTCTGATAACCCTAAAATAGGATTTCATAAAGCAAACCAGTCATCAGAAATTTAGACACCTCTAATTTTGATAAATGGAAACGAGATTATTTTATTAACATTCTGAGATTGTGTATAAGAAATGCAGTTTGGAGAGGAGATAAGTCAGTATTAATTTCTTTCCTCAATGTACCACTTACTGCTTATCCATCTACCCATTACATCTCAGCTGGAATATAAATTTGGGAAAACATGCAGCCCAGACTGCTCACTCCCTCCCTGCACAACGCTCTCTGGCACGAGAGCTTTTCTCCTTGGGTTGCTTCCACTAGGCAATCATGTTTTATTTTTCATTTCTGTTGCAGAAAGCTGAAAATCAAAAAGATTATTTAAAATAGTGTGCTGTGAAACTAGCCTTATTAATTCAAATCTTTGCCACGGGAATTGGCCAGCATTTTAGTGTTTTAGCACTAAATCAAACATCTTTCCTTTCCTATGTCTGATGCAGAATCTAGTTTTTAGTACAGTATAGAGACTTTGAAATGTCCTAAATCATGAAAACTTTAGGAAAGTAAGTACTATTCTTAACTCTGCTAGGGGTTTGCTAGTGATAGTTGGAGAAGACATTTGTTCTTATTTTAGTTTTGTTTTTTAATTTGTGAAACAAGAATGGAGGTTTCCCTGTACGCAGTGTTTATTGAGGACATAATTCATTTTAAGCAATATATTTTCTTAAGTTATTGTCTGAAAATGCTGGATTCCCTATCAAAGCAGGTTGTCCCCTTTCACCATGTATGCAGCTTCCGAAGGTACAGGCGCCCATGGAGGAAGGCAGCCAGCCAGCTGGAGGTGAGCATTACAGCCCACTCACCTCACACTGAAATATCAAGCAGTAATGATCATCAGCATCAGAAATCATCAAGAAATGACTATTTGAAAGGATTGAAAAGAGTATTCAAGGCTGGCCAGGGCCCAGTGTTAAGAGGAATGAAAGCTGATACATCATTTCTGGAAAGTAGTTTGGCAGGAATCGTCACGATCTGTAGAAATGTACTTCCTTTAACTCAGTAACCCCCTTTCTAGGAATCCATTCCCAGCAAATGTCAGCGATACTGACAAATATTTACATTTGTATTTATATGCAGAGAGTTACTTCATTGCTCTTTGTAATATAGAACAGGAAACATTCTAAGTTGCCAATAACAGAGAGATGGTTAAAATAAATAATGGTTTATCAGAACGTCTTCCAAATTCGTTTAGAGGAACAGTGATACAGGAAAATGCTTTTGCTATGTCAAAAGGGCAGGGCGGGGAAAAGCCAGATAACAACTTGCAAAACTGTATGATCTTAGGTTGGAATATGCTGTGTAGACTTAGTTAAGCTGGGAACCACGGGTCCCAGAACTCTGAATTCTGCTCCCTGCATGGTTAGAACTGGCCCAAAGAGAAACCTGTGTGAGATTTACAAGGCAAAAGTAACAAAGCTGCCACTGCTTTCTGAAGGTGTCTGTAGACGTAGTGAAGGACTGACCAAGAGTTGACTAAGAGGGTCCCAGCTCTTCTCTGCTCTGCGCCCAGCACTTCCTGCTTCTGGCCTTGCTGACCAACCCACAGCGGTCTTGGCCCAGCACCAGGTGCACCTGCAGACCCACAGAGGACGCAGCTACACAGAGGCAACAGCTTTCAACAGGCACCTGCAGACACACTCCCTTAGCGATCTCACTTTGTGACTGAATGTGTGCATTTGTTTCCTCCTGCTCCTCTAATGAATTACCACAAACTTAGTGGCTTAAGACAACACAATTTCATTCTCTTGCAATTCTGGAAGCCAGATGTCCAAAATCAGTTCCACTAAGCTAAAGCCAATATGTCAGCAGGACTGGGTCCTCCTGGACACTCTAGGGGAGAATCTGTTTCCTTGCCTTTCTAGCTTCTGGAGACCACCTGCATTCCTTGGCTCCAGACCCCTTCCTCACAGGCTCCAATTGTCATCACATTTCCTGCTGCTGTGGTCAAACCCCCTTCTGCCTCCCTGTGTAAGGACACATTATACTGAGTCCACCTGGATAATCAGGACAATGTGCTTGGCTTCTTAGTTTTCTGGTGAATGACTCCTCTCCTCCTCCAACACCCCATCAGGGACCCTCATTCTCTCCTCCTGACAACTGTGGACTGTCGCATTAATATAATAAGTCCCACAGCTTGGTGACTCTGCTCCCTGTTTGAACTCTAACAGATAAACATCCCAATGATGTATGAAATGTATCCTTATGTATGAATAAAAAGGGCTGAAAGGAAGTACAGCAAATGTTCACAGTGCTAACGTCTGGGTGGTAGGACCACAGCTGTAGAGAGGAAGAGGTGGAGACGGGAAAAGCACTGAGGAATGAGATGCAGAGCATGTGAGAGACACTGGCTTAGCTGGGAGGGGAGACCATGCAATACAAGGAAGCAGGTGTGGGAACAGGGGTGCTGGTAGGTTTGGTGGCAGGTTTCTCCTGGCTCCTGTTTTCTCTGTGAATTGGAAAGTAAGTTCACATGTTAAAATAAGAGGCAAGTGGCTGGGTCTGAAGTTTGAGAGAGAAGAGCATTTGGGAAAGTCCTGACACAGAGTGAGAGAGGCGGGGGCTGGAGGGGCAGGGTGGTGTTTGCAGTGTTAAGGTTGTGGTGGAGCAGCACCAGCCAGCCTGGGTCTGTGATTTTCTCTAGTCACACTCCTCCGTAGCTGGGGTGCCGGGGTGCCGGGAAGGGAAGGCAGATAGTAGGGCTGTCCAGAGTTGGGGTTTCCCAGGCAGGGGAGAAGGAAAGACAGTGGGTCAAGTAAGTTTCAGATTCTCCAGTGCAGTTTCTCTCTCTGCTCCCATGTGCTTTAGAGGAGGACATAGAAACACAGGGATTTAGAGTGACTTATCCAAAGCCATGGACCACTAGCAGGCGAGGCTGGACCTAACACCCCCTGCAACTCCCCAGAAGAACAGTGCAGGGCTGCTAAAAGTGCAGCTGGTTAAAATGCAGGCCCCCAGGCCCAGATCTCTGGAGTCAGAAACACAGGACAAATGGCCCAGGAATTTAACAAGCACCCTCAGGGACTCTGAAGCCCAGCAGGATTTAAAGACTATTGGGATAGGGCAGAGTCCTTGTCTTGCAGAATTACGGCCAGGAAAGCAAGGGAGGAAGGAAGCAGTCACAGTTCGGTGTTGAGAGGCAAGATACAGGAACATCTGGGGAAGGCAGGTTGGGCATAAGGAGGGTCGATGGATACCAGATGCTGGGTAGGTCTGCAGGGGTGGGCGGGCTTATGTTAGGAATGGAGGAAAAGCTGAGCCAAACCCCGCCCTTTACACAGCATTTTCTTTTTTCTTTTGCTGAAAGTTCGAGGGCATTCATAATCCAAGCAGTATCTCTACTTCTAAGTAAGACTTGGGGAAATTCAACATCATCTCAATTTTCCTACGACTAAATTCTCCAAAGCAAATGGAACTACCACAGACTCGCTGGGCTCGAACTGCAGACCCAGAGTTGGGATAGGCAGTGAGACTCTGAGAGTGCCAGAAATGACATACTGTGTGCCTGCAGCTGGTAGGGGGGCTGTGACTGCTTCACAAGATACCAACGTCCAAAACTCACGCCAACTGGGGGGAAGAATGGCTGTTCCTCCAAGGGTAGTGAGCCGTGTGGGATCTGCACTGTCAGTGCTAAGCCAGAAGTTGGCTTCATGCAGCAGAGACTTGAAGGGAAAAGCTACCTTCTTTCTACTGCAAATTTATCTGAAATTTATTGTCCCCTATAAATGGGACACATTTATCTAAAACACATTTCTACCTATAAAACGTCCCAGATCCAAGGAAAGATTTTTGTTTGTTTGATTCTGTTTTGATCAACACCTGATTTAAAAAATACTAGCATACGTGGCCTTGAGACAGTGAGTATGTAACATAAGTATCTCCTTTTGCCTGCCCATGACCTGTTAGCACCGAGGACCTGTCATCTTTAGAAAGATAAGGGTTTTTAGAAATGTAAAGAGAAAATCATAAAGTGATTACTTAAATTTCCTACTTACTGTTACTAAAAAGTTCAATCTCTGACTCCAAGGGCTGTTGTGGTGGTGTTCTGCATATCCCAAGCTACCTTCACAGGTAACACAAAAATATCAACTTAATATGTCATAGCGGGGAGGGTACAGCTCAGTGGTAGAGCACGTGATTAGCATGCACAAGGTCCTGGATTCAATCCCCAGTACCTCCATTATAAACAAACAAAGAAATAAATAAACCTAATTACCTCCCCCCAAAAAACCTAAATATATATATATATAATATATATATCACATACACCACTTTAAGGGTTAATAAAATTGAACAATAACAGGATGCTACCATGCCAGATCAGTTTGTATTTTAATATATAAATACAAAGTATCTTGAAGAAATCTTCATAAGAGGTCAACTTTCAAAATATACCGCTATGTAGCAAATTTATAAATGCTTTTCCCTCTGATATGTCAAATATATTCTGACAGATACACATGCCCTCATACAAAATGATGAAGAGCTAAGATTACTATTTGAAGCTTTTTTTTTATAACAGCGACAGACTGACTTAATTCAGCACGTAAGGTTCCCCATGATCACACAGCTGCTGACTTTTCCAGGCTCATTCCTTCCTAGTCCTACACTCCCCCTCCCAATGCCACATGGAAAGCATGCAGCCAGCTTTCCCAGCCCACCACCTCTTGTCTCCAGGCCTTTTCGAGTGCTATTTCCTCTGCAAAGACCACTCCTCCTCTTCTTGGTTTTCTCTGGCTTACTGTTGTTTGCTCCAGCCCCAGCTCTGGTCAAATCATTGTGGGAAGTCTTCCCTGACCACCCACTAATAGATCTCACATTTTAAGAGTTAAAGAAATTGAATAATAACAGGATGCTACCTTGACAAACACAATACAAGATTTACCAGTTTATGTTTTAATATAGCACTACAAAATCTTGGAGAAAGTCCCCAGGTTATGTTGGAGTGATTGACTTGCTAAATATCACGCTGTTTAGCAAATATGAAAATGCTTTTAGCCTTTCTGGGTGAAGTAAACTTTCTTATGAACTTGTATCATGTTGCACCCCGACCCCTTACACCCCGCATTCCTCTACCTTAGCACTAATCAGACCATTTTATAATTGTCTGAGTCCCTCACCAGACTGTTGCCTCCTTGGGGACAGGGACACTTCACTTTAATTGTTGCATCTCCAGTGCCTAGCAGTGTTGACTGTAACCTACATGATACTAAGCAAGACGTGATTAAAGGGCAATGCCTACTTTGGCCAGGGAGGGTGTCAAATGGTGTTGTACAGCAATTGTCATGGGCTCTCTATTTCTGATCTATGACAAAGGTCTTTACAGTTCGACATCCAAGCGGGAAATGACTCTTCTGATTTAAAGAGTTTTTTAAATGCCTCAACAAAAACCACAGGGCTGAGAAACAAAATCCCACAGTGAGAGCATTTGGATAGATCTCATAAACAAGACCTAGAGCAGTCCTTCCCAAGGTTAAGACACAAAGTCGAATCCCTCTCTGGGGCTAGTAATAAGAGACCTATGGTAAGGAGGGTATTTCCAAATCCATATAGGAGGAGGCCACATAGATACACAACTACACTGGAAGAAAACAACCCAGACTGGACCAGAACTTTTCTCTCTGTTATAGTAGTGAAAGAAAGATTCTCAATTTCTCCAGTGAGGAGAAATTAGAGGCTGATAGCAGACTCACTGTTGGAGCCTTTATTATCGGTATACTATAAGATGAATTAGTAAATATACAATTTTCAACTATAGATTGAGTTACTCTTAACAAAGTTTGTGTTAAACAACCTTAAGTTATCGATTTTCTAGACACCTAGACCCAGGGGTTCCTGCCAGTAACTAGAATCAAAATTCTAGTCTAGTTCAGAATGGGCAAAACCAAGTAAGTAGTTCCCCATTCCCCTGCTCCCCCTGTGCATCCTTCCTGCCCCACGTCCCTTTCAGATTGGGTCTTATTATAGTTTATTTTTATCTCATGCACACATAATTGATGCTGAAGATTTGTTGAATGAATAAGTGAATGAATGAATGAAATATACATGTGCACCTGCCAACATTTCAAGTTCTACATCTTAACATTTTATACCTTGTGCCACTTTCTCCATCACAAGCATAAATCTAATAAATGGATTTCATGTACTTTGCTCTGTTATATTAACAGCTAGATATAGCTCCAATGCCAAAGACTGTATTTTCTTTTACCATTAATCTTTCTCCAGCTTGTGAGCTGGAAAAGTCATTATTATGGGAGTTGTCATAATGAACCCAAACAGTAATTGTAATAAGAAAACAGAGAAAGAATATTGAAAAAGAAAATGTCTCTCCCACAGCACCACAGATAAATGACCTTATTCTCTCCTGAGTCCAAATCCACATGGTTGTATTTGTTCTTGTCAAGATCATTAGGTGCCAAAAGACCATCTGACATTAGTGGAAATGATATTTTTAATAGGAATAATATATTGATATATAAAAAAGAACATACATCTTCTCTCTGCAGGTTTTTGTCTAATTTGCAAAACTTTAAGAGTTAAAATGCATTTAAAATACTTAATACAAAGTTTGTATGAATGAGACATGGAAGTGAGTACCCCACCTTAGCCAATCTTCCTAAAGCAAGATAAGCAATTACTTCTAATAAAGCAATCAAGGACTTGAATGAGAACAGGTTTAATGCTAACTTAAATATTAATTTGGGGATTTAAAAGACTCTTTCCATAGCTCTTTTCTAATCTGTAAAAAAAAAAAAGATGTTTTCAAAGTCATTTTGATAAGTTACATCTTCCTGTCATTCCAAAGCATTTAACATACAATGAAAATTACTATAGAATATAGAGAAATTTATAAGACTGCTAAATCATTCTGACACCCTCTGGGTCCTGATGGATTTAGTAATGAGTTTCACAATGAGATCCCAGACAAATTAAGTAACGAAGCACTTGATCCAGAGGAAAAAAAAAATGTGGCCTTATTCCAAAGTGCCAAGAGCTTAGTTTGCAATGATTGCTCTCCACTCTGGCCATCTGGCAATGATGCCACAAGAAGGCATTACTTATGTTAAACTGACACTCATATCATATTGTCTCCTTCCACACTGCCCATGTTCTTGCCCTGATGCTCAACTTCCCTCCAGGTAAGTTCAACACAGAGAACTCTGATCTTGTCCCAGTATTTATGCTTTATTTTAGGACAGTGGAATAGACATTCTTAAAATAGAGAAATTATTTCTTCTGCTATCACTTTATCTTTTCTAGCCTCCTTAAAGTGACGATTTTACACTCAACCCAACTCTTAGACAGAAAGAAGAAATCAGAGATGCACTGGGTAAAGTCCAGATTCTCAATCCTGGCTGCACACTGCAATCACTGGGAAGCTCTTAAAATAGTCCCACACCCAGCCTCCACCCCAGGTCAATTATGTCAGAAGATCTGGGGTTGTGGGGCTGGATCCAGGGATCTGTTTTTAAAGTTCTCCAAGAGATTCCAGTGTGTCGCCAGTGTTGAGACTCTTTAGGAGAGTTGAGACAAGTCGATGAAGTGTGCTTCAATTCATCAAAAAAGCAGTTAGCTGAGTACTCTGCCCACGTGCAGCACTGGGCTTGGAGATGCCCTAGCAACCTATGGCATAAAAGAACCTGCAGAATGATTTATGTCTAAAAAAATTATCTGTGAAAAGACTTCTACTTGGTTTATTTAAAAGACTCTTCAAATTCATATACTCTGCTAGTGTAGGGATCCTCAACGACCTACTATAGCAGGAGGAATCAGATGAAAAAGGAAAGCCGTGCTCTGCACCCAAGGCTCCCAGTGCCAGCTTCTTCATCAGGTTAGTTTCTCCCTGCAGAGAGGTCTGCAAAGGCCTCAGTGACTTCTAAAGATAGTCGATGCAAAAAGCACCAGAACCTCCTGGGAAAATCAAGCCAATCTCTTCTTTAAGAGGAAAAATGAGAAGAAAAATTCTACCCAAGTTGAAGGAGATGATGCTTTGCTGTTATCACCCAAGGTGGCAACCCCAACCAAGTGTGACTTATGGAAACCTTAGTATCTCAGGGTTAGAGGACTGGTGATGGGGCAGATGACTGGGAGCAAGATGGCACTTTCAGCTACTGGAACTGATTTCCTGGAGGGATTCCCAGATGGCTTTTTCAAGGACTCCCTCTTACACTGAAGTGAGACCATTAAATTGATAAGCCCAGAGCCCAGCAGCCAAACGTATGATCATCGTGGCAGGCAAAGCTCCATTACATGGGTGGGTTGTATCTGCTCTTACAGCATTGTGCACAGAAGCGCCTACATTATTAAGGCCAATTTGACTCATATTCCTCATTCAAGAGTGTTTATTCTGTTTGTTCTACTCCATCCTAAGCCCAGTTCACAGGAATGAGCAGTTTTTTTCCACATTTATTCCTCTTTCTTTTGAACTGTGACATATAAGCTCTGTGAGGGTAAGGCCTCTGCTTTGAAGCTCTCTACAAGCACTGAAAAACAAAATTCTTTTAGGGGTAAGAGATCTTGTCTGTCTTTCTCTATTAATGTAGTAGTATGGTGTAGTTTCTAAATTTTACAGTTTTGCTACTAACCAGCACATTTGGCCAGGATTACTTTTAATGAAAATATCCAGGGTTAGCAGGTTAATTTGTACAGACTTTCTAAAAGACAACTTGCTCAAAACTGATTTTAAATAAATTCTTAAACTATGCAAACCCTTTGACCCAGAATTTCTGCTTCTAAAAAAGAGTCCAAAGGAAATAAATGAATATATAAATGAGCATATGTGCCAAGATTAATGGTAAAGATGTTCACTGCAGTGTTGCTTATAACAGAAGTTTTTTGCAAATAACCTAAATTAAGAGAAATCAGTTAAATATATTAGGGCACATTTGTAACAACCCTTGGATCCACAGGGTTCCTTGGTGGTGCCTCAGGGGCCACGAGGTGAAGGGGAGGTAGAGCAGGAAGAAAGCCAGGGGGAGCCTGAGTGAGTGGGGCCCTGGATCTCCCATTCCTGCTTTAACCTCAAAAGCTTGAATTTTAGGTTCCTTTTGCAGAATTAGTTCTGCTGCCAAAAATAGTTGGAAATGGTCTGAATATTACTGAAACAGGAGGATATCTATAATGCTTTGTAAAGTGGAAGAAAGCAGACTACAAAATGACTTCAGCATCATCTCATTTTTGTCTCCATATATGTATAAGTATATATACATAAAAATACACACACCGATCATTTATACAGCAATGAGCATGCTATCCTTTTGGGTGATCGGCAAAAAGTTATTTTTAACTTCAAAAACATGTTTTTTACATGATTTTCAGCATTTTAAGTTTTTCAACCATTATAATGCCTAAAATCAAATCAATAGTTAACTATCAGTTCTTGATCTTAAGACTAGAACTTTCACGTAAGAATCTTGAAACGAATTGTTCTTCTGTCCCTTTCAGAGGAAGAGAAACTAAGGAATGAAATAATACTGTGAATTACTGTGAAATTGAGAAACTGCCATGGATCCCGTAGACAGTTTCCTTTTTGAGGTATGTGTCAAGTGTCACCGTAGAATCCTTCAGTTTTTCAAAGGTGGATAAATCATTTGGTAGATAGGGGAAAACCGTATGTTTTCATGGTAAAAATACAAAATTCTTACATGTTTTGTACTCAATGAAATTATCAGAGCAAAGAGATGCTAATGAAAAGTTAATATAACTAGAGGCATTTAGCAAGGTCGGAGGAAACCAGCAGGCAGGAGAAGGTATGGCCCTGAGAACAGCTGAGGACAGTGGGGAACAGCGGGCAGTAGCTTCAGCAGCACATCATGGACACTGGAGGCACTTAATTCAACTCTAATCAATGAAGGTAAGAATGATGGCAGTGGTGACGGTGATGGTAACACTAACGTTTACAGAGAGATTACAGTGGCCCAGGGACTGCTCTAAGCACTTTACATGTATGAGCTCTTAATCTCACCACACCCTTCCAGGGTAGGAACTACTAATAGTCCCATTTTCCCAAAGAGGAGACTGAGGAACAGAGAGAATTCACAGTCAGTATCCATGACAGGATGTGAAGTGCTTCATTCATTTTATTATCAGTATGCTAACTCTAAAAATAAAAATGAGATCATTTTCATTTGTTTTGTTTTTGTACACACAGAGGCATAATGACAAAAGACTTCTGATGCCAACAGACCTAGGCTCAAGTTCTGGATCCCACCTTCCTCTTGGAGCCTCAGTTTCCTCACCTGACACACTGTCAAGGTGCTGTGAATAAGGCGATTTTGTGTATCCAGACCTTGGCCCACAGTGTGCTGTAAGTGGGTGCAGAATAAATGGAAGCTAATAAAGTTACTAAGACAAGAAAAGGAAGCAAGTGAGGGGACTTAACTGGATAACACTTCAAGTTATTGAGTAAATGAGTAAATGCACCTGAGTATACTTTTATGGTGACTATATAATTTATTATCTAAACCAGGAGACATTAAAGAGGAAAGGGGTCCTATTAATGATTACTCTGGGATAACAGGTATAATCAGATTCTGTCCTGGGCAAATCGGGCTGCGCAGTCACCTCCTGGTAAACAGCGGTTCTGAGCCCACAGCTATGGGACGTTTTCCCGGCTTCACCTAGCCCATCAACCCCTACTTCAGGATGGTCACTAGGCTGGGGAAGGAGAGGCATCAAAGACGAAACTCTCTAGGCTGTGCATTAGCAGTAATGCAGGAGACGGGAGTCTATAGATCTGCGTAGATGAACTCTGTTCTTAAGAATTATCTTAATTATTAATTACTGGAAAAACCAATCTTCATCTAGTATTTATGCTCCACTACGACATCTTGTCTTAGGATCACTCATCCCTCTGTGGTCTTTGAAAGGAAAGACTGTACAAGCTCACAGGTAGAAATTTAAAATCAGACCTCACATACATGCCCTCCTGCGAGAGGCTCTGCCGCGCTGACAGCCGTGATGACTGAGCACCGGCAACGTGCTCTCTGAAGCTATGTACCCCTTGCAATGACATGGTACGTGGCTTGCAAACAGCACTTCTCATTCACAGGATCACAAGATAGCAGAGCGTGCAGGGATTCTTTGGTCCAGTCCCTTCATTTCAAGCCCAGAGTTCTCAAGTGACTTAACTTAGGTGAAGCCACACACTTGGCTAACTGCAGAAGAGGAACAAGAAGCCAAACCCAGGATGGGGCACAGAGCACGCTATTCTTTCCATTGTTTTCCAGCAGCTTCCCTGAAAAATAACCCTACTAGCTCAAAGAGCAATATAGTAACTCCAAAAATAACACATGATTTCAGGTGTGTCAGAGTTACTAGTAGGAACTAAATATTCTCCCATTGTAGTCTACAGTATTCTTATAATTAGACATGTTTTCAGTTCTTATTGGGATAAAATTAAAATTAGATTTATGTTTAAATTCTCTGCATTGGCCAGATAATAAAGAGTTTAAATAACACATGTGCAGCAAAGACCAGACGATAAACAAAGCCTCTAATTTGGGACATTTACTTCCCAACACTGACAGATGGGAATTAAAAAAAAAAAAAAAATCAGACAGCCCAAGCCAGGGTGAGGAAGCCAGAAAAGAAAATAGTTACTAATCTGGTGGTTTGGGGATGCCTGACCAGGTATATAAATGAAAAGCAACCTCAATTGGTTATTTGTTTGCTTTCTATTGTTTAAAATTTACATTTTCCTGACCTTTGGATCCAGCATGGTAGTTTAAGATAAGATAGAAGTTTGGGGTGAAAGAGAGCTGGATGAATGCTCTTGGCTGGGACACTGAGTAATATCCAAGGTCAAGCTTTTTTAAAGAAAGAAATAAAAGTACTCTGCCTCGAATATATATTCCGTTTTAAATAGGAGAATCAGAGAAGAGACATGGCTTAATTGGAAATGAAGAAAGAAAGAACACCAACAAATAGATTAATTTGCAAGATTCTGGGTTCCTAGATATTCTTGGCCTTGCCCTTCTGAACTTTTCCTCTTATGACAAAAGAAATTCTACATTCTCCTGACTCTTCTTAAATTGGGTTTAAAATACTCAATGAGCCAGGGTAATCAGGTAAGAAAAAGAAATAAAAGGCATCCAGGTTGGACAGAAAGAAGCAAGATCTATTTCTGTTGGCTGGTGACATGATCTCATACACAAAAAAATCCCAAGGAATCCACCAAAAACACTATTATAACTAATAAACAAGTTCAGCAAGGTTGCAGTGTTAAAGGCTGATCTTCAAAAATCAATTGTATTTCTGTACACTAGCAGTGAATAATCCAAAAATGAAATTAAAATCACAGTTGAAGCTATAATAGCATCAAAATGAATAAAATACTTAGAAATAAATTTAACAAAAGAAGTATACGATTTATACACTGAAAAGTATAAAACAATGTTGAAAGCTTTAAAGAAGACCTAAATAAATGGAAAGGTATCCCATTTCATGAATCTAAAGACTTCGTATTATGAAAATGGCGATTCTACCTAAGGTGATCTACATATTCAGTGCAACCCTTGTCAAATATCCCAACTGTTTGTTGTTGTTTTTTTTTTTGCAGAAATTGACAAGCTGATCATAAAATTCATGTAGAAATGTAAGGAATCCAGAAGAACCAAATCAATCTTAAAAAAAAGGACAAAGGTGGAAGACACATTTCTCAGTTTTAAAACTTACTACAAAGCTGCTGTAATTAGGAGAATGTGGTACTGGCATAAGGATAGATGTGTAGATAAATGGAATAGATGTAAAATTCACTTACGGTCAATTAACTTTTTTATAACGTGCCAGACAATTCAATGGGGGAAAAGGCCTTTTCAGCAAATGGTCCTGGGAAAACTGGATGTTCACATGGAAGAATGAAGTTGGATTTCTATTTCACACCATATACAAAAATTAACAGAAAGTCAATCAGAGACTAAATGTAAGAGCTAAAACTATACAACAATTAGAAGAAAATACAGAGGCAAATCTTTGTAACTTTGGATTATGCAATGGTTTCTGAGATATGACACCAAAAGCACAATCAACAAAAGAAAAAAAAAAATAGGTAAATTGGACTTCATCAAAATGTAAAACTTTTGTGCTTTCTTCACCAAGAAAGCAAAACACAATCCACAGGATCAGAGAAAATATTTGTAAATCATACATCTGATAGCAGGCTTGTATCCAGAAAATACAAGGAGCTCTTATAATTCAACAATAAAAAAACCCAATTTAAAAATGGGCAAAGGATTTGAACAGACATATTTTAAAAGAATTCATATAAATGGTCAATAAGCATACGAAAAGACCCGCAACCATTAGGAAAACATTAGCCATTAGGAAAACATAAATCCAAACCACAATTAAGAAAGGAAGGGGAGTGATGAGTTATTGTTTAACAGGTAGTTTCTGTTTGGGATGATGAAAAATTTCTGGAAGTGGATGGTGACGATGGTTGCCCAACATGTGAATGTACTTAATGTCATTGAATTATACACTTAAAATGGTAAATTTTATGTTATATATATTTTACCATGGTAAAATTAAAAACCATAATGAGATGCTATTTCACACCCATTGGATAGCTATAATCAAAATGATAAAGAATAACAAATTTTGGTGAGGATGTGGAGAAAACGGAACTCTCATATATATTGTTGGTAGGAGTATGAAATGGTGCAGTCGCTTTGGAAAAGAGACTGGTAATTTCTCAAACAGCTAAACATAGAGTTACCATATGATCCAAAAACACCCCTCCTGGGTAAATACCCAAGAGAATTTAAAACCCGTTCCCACCTGAAAATCCTGTACATGAATTTTCAGTGAAGCAGTATTCATAATACTCCAAAAGTAGAAACAATTCAGATGCCCATTAATTGATGAATGGGTAAACCAAATGTATATTCACACAATGGAATATTATTCAGCCATAAAAAGTAACATGGCACTGATACATGCTGTAACATGGACAAACCTTGAAAACATAATGCTAAGTAAAAGAAGTCAGGTGCAAAAGGCCACATGTTGCATGAGTCTACAGAATGTCAAGAACAGGCAAATCCATAGAGACAAAAAGTAGATTAGTGCTTGTCAGGGGCTGGAGGAGGGAAGAATAGAAAACAACTGCTAATGGGCACAGAGTCTCTAATAGGGTAGGAAAATGTTCTGAAATTAGATATTGGGGATGGTAAGCACACTTTGTGAATGTGTAAATTATATTTCAATAGATCTATTATTTTTTGAAAATGATCATCAAATGGAGTGCTGAGTAGGCATGACACTTCAAAGAGTTTAACACCCCATAATTATAGCCCAGCTTAACTGCGTTGAAAGCAAATATTTTAGGGTTGGAAAAACTACTCGCTTGATGTACCCCTTTCTCTGCCTGAGGGCACTGTTCATCATTCCCAAGTGATTCACATCCCTCTGCTCTGACCTCTTGCTCTACGTAAGAAGGATCAGACAAAAGAATGAAAACATACAAGCATCTGTGGGTTCCCTCGTAAAATATCGAGAAGACAGTGATGACCGTGCATGTGACTCACTGCTTCACTCATCCCTGGCTTTGGCGAGGGCAGAGAGCAACATTCTGGGAAAATGAAGCCAAGAAGACATAATTACAGGTAAGTCCACTTTGGCCAGAGAGAAGCAGTGCACACTCATATTTGAGACAAACCTTGCACTCTCAGCACCCCCAGAGCCAACTACAGTGAAGTCTGTGAAATGGATCCTCCCAACAGACACGTAAACAGTTCTAGAGAGACTTAAAGCACAAGTAACGTGGTGCTTGGGAGAAACCTCCATCATACACCAAGATGTAACTGTGGTCTGCTATGTGTCCAGAAGAGTAAAAACTTAGCTTATTACACTAAGCAAATCTTGGTGCAAAATGAAGTAAAAAGAGTACATAACGTCCTTCTACCACTTTGGTAGAAATTGTGGTCTTTAAGCATTAAATACCATTTTAGGCATCTTTTCTTAATAATATCTTGAAATAAACAGAATCTAAAAGCAGTTTTAGGTTATTGGAAAGAGGAAATATAAGGTATCAGTCAAGTATAAGAGTTTAAAAAATTCCAGCACTTCTTCTTCCTAGCCATAACTTTGAGCAAATTATTTAAACCACAAAGCTTCAATTTCCTCACTTAAAACATGAGGATAATAATAGCATTGACATCATCAGAATGGCTATCATTAAAAAGTCCACAAATGATACATGTATAAATAAACACACACACGTGCATACAGTGGAATATTACTCAGCCATAAAAAGAATGAAATAATGCCATTTGCAGCAACATGGATGGTCCTGGAGATTGTCATACTAAGTGAAGTAAACCAGACAGAGAAAGACAAATACCATATAATATCACTTATTGTGGAATCTAAAAAAAATGACCCAAGTGAACTTATTTACAAAACAGAAACAGACTCACAGACATAGAAAAAAACTTATGGTTACAGGGGTGGGGGAGAAAGGGAGGGTGAGGATACTAACTACTATACATAAAATAAATAAACAACAAGGTCCTACAGCATAGAACAAGGAGCTAT
Source organism: Camelus ferus (assembly GCF_009834535.1). Taxonomy (NCBI): domain Eukaryota; kingdom Metazoa; phylum Chordata; class Mammalia; order Artiodactyla; family Camelidae; genus Camelus; species Camelus ferus. Next base: position 44,295,278 of record NC_045698.1, on the reverse strand, counting down.
ATTCAATATCTTATAATAGCCTATAATGAAAAAGAATATGAAAAGGAATATATACATGTATAACAGAATCACTATGCTGTACACCAGAAATGAACACAACATTGTAAACTGACTACATTCAATTAAAAAAAAATAGTACTATTGACATCATAGGATTGTTGAGAAAATTAAAGAGGCCGCAGTGCAGGTAAACTGCTTCACGTGGAGCCTGACACACGAAAAGCACTTGACTGATAATCCTACTCTCCTGAGTGACAATTCTCTTTCACTGGAGTAGGGAACATGAAGGTCTGGGAAGGGCCTCCCACCAGTGTCTCTGTGCACCAGAACCCCAGTCCCCTCCTGTCTTGGCCTCCATCTCCCAGCAGCGACATTGGGCTCATCAGGACCATCCTTCTGTTCTTCCCACAAATCACCTTCTCCTTCAAATCTCACCATTTCTCTCAATAACAGCTCATTGTTCCTCTGTCAGATTTGAAATCTTGATGTTTTCTTTGACTCTCTGTCCATTCCCTACATCCAAAAAGTGTTTTAATTCTTGCCAACTCTTGCTTTCCATTCGCGCTTGCTCTCTGATTTTCACTGTACAAATTGCTCTTACCATCCCTGTAATCTAAGCCCATTCTTGTCCCTGATCGATCTCCTAACCCGCATGTCCTTGTAAGGCAAACTACTCTGCTGCGTATTGGATCACAGCTAAATATCAGTCCTGACTTAGCGCCCAATCATTTTGCCAGTTCAGTTTCATCCTCTACCATGCCTGAATATAAACTGTTTGCTTTATTTTATTTTTAAAATCATATTATACAAGTAAAAAGCTTAATCCCTTATTTTCATCAATTTAATTTTCTTATCATCTGTCACAAATACCCAGTAATTTGGCCCTAGTTCTTTTTGTACATCAATTTGATTCTAAAAATACCAAACAGTAAAATTTACTTTTTTCTTTTGATGCGCAGTTGTATGCGACATGTTAATGCACGTGTAGCTCCATGTAACTGCCACCATAATCAAGATACAGACCAGTTTCATCATCCCCCAAACCTCCCTTTATAGTGCTGTCCCTTCGTAGTCACCCCTTCTTCCTACCGTCACCCCTGACAACCTGACCTACCTTCTGCTTATGCTGCTCTAATTACCTGGGATGTCCCCACTCCTCTTCTCCAAGTCATCTAGAACTTGTCTGTCACGACATCACACAAACTCCACCTCTCTGTGAATCGCTGATTGTGCCCGTTCATTAAGCACTTGTGAAGCACTGAGTACATGACAAACACAGGACTGGGTACAGGGAAGACAAAGATGGGTCAGAGCATCTGCCTGCCCTGACGAAGCCCATCGACGTGCTGCGTGCCACAGGAATGGTACCTGCACGAGCTACGGTGACAGTCCGGAAAAGCAGGTGGCAGTTCCGTCAGAGGGGACAACATTTACACCATGTCTTCAGAGGAAAGGAATGTCCTCCGAAGAGGGAGCCCCATGGGCTCCAGGGACAGATTTGGTTTATTGGGCCTGAAGCTGATGCCATTTGGGGGTCTTTGATTAAAAAAGAATGCAATGTTTACAAATATGAAGTTAGGTAAAACTACAAATTTTCTGAAGCTGATGAACATCATGAGCATACAAATTCCAGAACAAGACACTGTTGTTATTGTTGTTGTTGTTTATTAGTGAATTAACTGCTCCAAATGCTTCTATGATATTTTCCTCCTGTGCTTTGGCCTCCTTCTCTGATTGGTTTTTGGTTGGTTGGTTGGTGATTTTGTTTTGTTTGAGGGGGAGTTAATTAGGTTTATTTATTTATTTTAATGGAGGTACTGGGGATTGAACCCAGGACCACGTGCATGTTAAGCATGTGCTCTACCACTAAGCTCTACCCTCCCCCTTTGATTGATTTTATATCATTTTCTGTAGAGAGACTAGGAAGATCTGTCTTTCCTCTGGCATGGGTGTGAGAAATCCAGTTTTTGTTATGGTTTTAGAAGTTTCTTTCAGTTTCACAACTTTGTTTCAGCCATGCCTCATCTGTCACTTCTCTCTGCAATATCTTTCTCAGCCAGAGGAAAGCCTGAGAGTTTCCCCATCCCCCCAGTGGTGACCCTGGGCTGGAGAAGGGAGTGTGAGGTGGCTGCGCAGCCTGAGTCAGAGTGGCCCCCTCACAGGGCAGAGTGGCTCTAGTTCAGATCTTCCTCTGGAGGTCAAAGACAGGCAGACACTCAATGAGGTGGCTGGGAGCAGGCTGTCACTGGGGTCTGGGCAGGTGGGGAGGAAGTACAGACAGACCATTGGCCTTGCCTGGAGCCCCAGGACTTCCACCCCAGGGTGTGACTGTGCCCTTGGCTCAAGCGCCCAGCAAGGCTGCTGCTTCCTCTCTGAGTCCTGGAAAACATGCCAAGCCTTGGAAGGTGCACATTCAAATGCCCTGAAGCATAAACTTTATATCATCACCGGAAATCCACTTCTGTGTAAAGCAAGAGTGTTTAAGACAGCAGGGCATATTCAGGGAACTGCACACTATCTAGTTTGCTGGAGGACTGCTGAGAAGTTTGAACTTGATTCTTTAGGAAAAAGGAAGCCAAAGTAGCTATCAAAGCATGTAAAAGAAGTAGTCAGCTTTGTCCCGTAGGAAAGGCAATCAGATGAAAGTCACAGCATGGATGAGGGCAAAGTCTTGAAAAGGTCATTAAAATGGTCCAGGAGAGGAATGACAAGGCTGTAATGAAAGCAGTAGGAGTAGAGTGGAAATGTAACAGTGATAATGATCCTAGAAACATCAATAAAAACTAACATTCATTGAGCATGGCACTGAGTGCTTGTAAGTGTCTTAACTTGTTTAATCCTCATAGATCCTCCAAGAACAGATGAGGAAACTGAAACTTTCAGAGGTTAAGTAACTTGTACGTGGTCAGTAGGTGACAGGGATGAGGACCCAATGCATCTGTTTCCTGAGCTGTGGAAAATGATGCCAGATTAGATTTGGGGGTTGAGGGAGACAAAAAGAAATGATGGAAAGGGGAGCATTTAAGGTGAATAAGATAATGAAAACTGAATCAGGAATACTTTTCCCTCTTCTTGATTCTTTGAGCAAATAATTTCTATTACTGTCTAGATGTTTTCACAGTTGAATGTATTGTTTTTACAACCAGACCGTAAACTACCTAACTAACTACCTAAGTACAGCATTACCTATGCTGTATATCATATACTCAGTCAACAATTACTGGGTGTCTACTTACAGCCAGAGCCTGGGGTGGACACCAGGAATACAGGGATGAAGAAGACAAAATGCCTTCCCTGAACTTTGACATTTACAGCCCAGCGGGAGTGATAGCGGATTTTATTGTGATACTACAGGGCAACCCTAGAGTTATAAATATTGCCATCTGAGAGCCCAGAGGGGGAGAGCACATCTGGACACCTCCTCCCCTGAGGAGGTCACAAAAGTATTCAACAACAGTGTTACTTAAACTAGGGATCAACATATACACAGGGTCAGCATATGCATAATATGGTCCTTCCAGCCTGATGAGACTCCACGTACAGAGGCTTGAGATGTTAGGTGTGTTCAGTAGAAGACAAAAGTGACTTAGATGGAATGGAAACCTAGTGGTGAGTGGTTGGAGATTGATGGTAAGTAATTCTGAAAATTATCATCAGTGACCAGTCTGTACTTACTTGACTGCCTGGAATAATTGGTGCATGGGATGATTTAACCAGGGTGTTGAGAGCAGGAGAAGCAAGACATGGCTGCCTACGGTAGATTGTAATTCCTTATATGTACACCCTTTCCAATTGGATTTTGCTGCTCTTCCCATCAAGAGGTGGGTCTGTTTCCTCATTACTTGAATGTAGGCTTGGCCATGTAACTAGCTTTGAGAAATGGGTCATTCACAACTGTGATGCAAGCAGTAACTTGAAGAGTGCTTACCTACTGGGGTTTACTAACTTTTGCTATTCTCTGGGAATTCTTTCGCCATTATGTGAACAAGCCCAGGCTAGCCTTTTGGAGGATGAGAGACCTAGTGGATAGAGGCTCTGTCCCAGCCATTTCTAAATCATCTAGACATCTTAGTGACGCCAACCTAAATGAGGAGCCTCAGCTAAGCTGGCCTAGATAAGAAGTTCTGGGAGGGGTGGGTATAGCTTAGTGGTAGAGCACATGCTTAGCATGCAGTAGGTCCTGGGTTCAATCCTCAGTATCTCCATCAAAAAAGAAAAAAAAAAAGAAATGCCCACAAAACCCACAGAGTAGCAAGAAATGATAAATATTGATTGCTTTAAGCCACTAAATTTTGGAGTGGTGTGTTACATAGCAAAAGCCAGGTGACACACTGCCCTACTTCCTCTCTTCTTCATCATCACAATCTGGATTGCGAACATCAAACAGCAGGGGAGGGTATAGCTCAACTGGTAGAGCTCATGCTTCACATGCCGAGGTCCTGGGTTCAATCCCCAGTACCTCCTCCAAAAAGTAAATAAATAAGTAAACCTAATTACCTTCCCCCCCAATCAAAAAAAAAAGTAAAAAATAAAGTGAATATGAACATCAAACAGCAGTTATTCACCTAGATTCTTTCCTTAGACTTTGGGAGGGGAAAAGTGAGTCCTCACAATTAGAAAAAGAATTAATCTTCCAAACCTGGATGCCATTACTATTTGCTTCTAGGATTCCAATGTCCTTGTAATCTATATGAGTTGGTACAAGGTCTTTGCTGGACTATGAATCAGCTCACACGTCTCTCTAACCACACCCTTCCTGGAGACGCTAAATTGAGTTTAAGCTCAGGGGTAATAACAGCAAAGGGGCCTCATGTTCTCTGAGGAGGACTGAGTCTTGCTTCCCTCTTGAACTTTATTGAAAAATTGTGGAGAGATATTAAGGGGCTGATTTTTCCACCTCAAGGGGAAAAACTCTGGGTTATTGTCTGGATTATTGTCTTTTCACAAGCCTAAATTGCCCTGGCTGCTCTACAAAAGAAACTAACCGTCTCTTCCTTGTGATCCCCACAGAGTAAAGCTCAAAATTTTTCACTTTGTCTTCCACATAGTTAAGTTTGCTGGTTGCTCTCATTAGTTAATCTGAAATATTTTGGAAGAGTGTTGAAAGGGGTTTCACAACAACAAATAATTCTCCTAGAGGGAAATGTTAGAAACTCAGCTGTGGATGAAATAAATGTGAAACATGTAATACCTATCTGTTCCACTCCCCATTCCACCCTCTGAGAAATCAGTAGAGATAAAGATGGAAGATAGTAATTTTCAATACTTGAAACTTTTCTATAGTAAAACTGACCTGAGGCTAAAAATAAAAAGACATTTCTTAAGTAAGCATTTGCTTAAACACAGAGGGTGAAGACAGAGCTACAGAAGAAGGAAACGAATCTGCATTCCTATCTCTGAGTTCTGAGACTCCTGGGAAGACCACCAGGAATCCAATTTTCATGAAAGCAAGATTAAGACTCTTAAGCAGTGAAAGGAAACAGAGGTACTGTTCCAGTGTTCACTTTCTTAGAAAGCAGCTCTCCAATTTACACACTGGGAAGGCCACTCATATCTCCAAACTCAATTCAAACATCGTGTCTTCTAGAAGCCTTCTTGACCACTATACCCTAAAAAAAAGTTCATAATTTGTGCTTCTACCTTTGCCCTTACCAGCCTGCTTTATAATGTACTTCTTCACATATCTGCTTCTTCCACTAAATTCAGAATGGATTCAGATTGAAAGGGATGAAGAGGCTGTGCCTTATCCATCAAGCAAAGGAGTTACAAGAGATAAAAAAATTTGTCAAATTAATGAATTAACAAATTAGACACCAGTTAATGGAGAGTGAATAAGACAGAGGGTGGAGCTAGTCAAATATTCTTTTGTACAGATACTAAGGAAATTGTTCCAAATTCCCCAATAAGTGGAATAAACAGAAGGCACCCAGTAACCTACATACTTGCTATTTGAAGTGTGGTCCACAAACTAGCAACATCAGCATGATCTGAGAGCTTGTTACAAAAGCAGAATCTCAGGTCCCACTCCAGAACCACTGAATCAACATCTTGATTTTAACAAGATCCTTAGGTGATTCACATGCACAGTAATGGCTGAGGATCACTTATTTAAGATACTGGCTTTCATAGCTGTCTGTATATTGGAATCACCTGTAAAGTTTTCCAAAATGTTGATGTCTGGGTCCCACTTCTAGAGATTCTAATTTGAATGTCTGGGACTTCTTTCTAACCAAGATGGAGTCACAGAGACCTAATTTATCCTTCATGACTTAAATGACAGAACAAAAACAGACAGCCTATGTGAAACAATGATTTTCAGACTGCATTAATTGTCTATTGCTGAGTAACAAGTTACCGCCAAATTTAGCAGCTTGAAAAATGCACATTTATTATCTCACAGTTTTTATAATTCAGGAAGCCAGGCATGGTTTAACTATTCTGAAATTGTCACATATTATCAATATTAGTAATGATCCTCTAGCTCAGGGTCTCTCCCAGGGCTGCAGTTGAAGTGTTGGCCAGTGACATGGTTTCATCTGAATGCTCAACTGAAAAAGACTCCACCTCTAAGCTCACTCATGTGGTCGCTGGCAGGACTCAGTTCCCTGTGGGCAGTGGGACTGCGGGCCTCCATTACTTTCTGACTATTGGCCAGCGGCTGCTCTCGGTTCCTTGCCATGCAGTCCTGCCCCAACATGGCAGGGTGCTTCATCAAACAAGCAAGAAAGAGTCTTCTAGCAAGATGGAAGTCAGTGTATTCTGTAACCTTCTGTAATCATAGAAGCGACATCCTATCACACTTGCCTTATATTTGTTAGTTACTAGATCCAGCCCTGGCTCAAAATATGGATACCAGAGGGTGGGGATCATCGGGGGCCATCTTAGATGCTTCCTACTACACAGATAGCAAGTGTCAATGGTTTCTAACTGAAGGGTTACAAACAAAATTGGATGAACAACTATACTTACCAGCTTACTGTCAGGAGGCAGTTCTAGGCTGCAGTGCATGAAACGGGAAATCAACCAGAGTTCAGTGGTTTCTATGAAGTGAAGATACAGAGAGGCCAAGGCAGTAAGAATTAATGAGTTAGAGTACTAGTTGCAGAGAGAAAGCTCAGGAAATGTAGTGAGGGGTCTCCTTGAGTCTCTGGCTGAGTACTTATCCATGTATGTCTGAGTAGGAATCACCTGAATACACAGAAATAACCATCAGGAAGGAGTAATGAGAAAAAATTCCAGAATTCACAGAGGGCAAGAGTGGAAGTGACCATAATCCACAAGACATAGAGTGGAACCACTAGATACTCCTCAGCCTACACTAAAGGCTGCTCTGGACTTGTTCTAACAAAATTTAAAAGGAAGTCTCTAAAGTTTCAACTAATTCCAAGTAAATTAAATGTGTGCCAGAGCAAAACCCAACCTTATTTGAAAAAACAGTACAAAATCCAACAATCAATAATGTAAAATTCACAACAGTTAACATTTAATAACAAATTAGTAGGCATGCAAAGAAGTAGGAAATAAGGCCTAAAACCAGGAGAGAACTCAATCAAAAGAAATAGATCTAGAAGACAGAGAGAATGGAACTAGCAGAAAAGAATCTAAAAAATAGTTAGAACATTAGCATATTATAAATATGATCCAAATGTTTAAGCAGGTAAGGGAAAATATGACCATGATTTAGAGAAAAATGGAAGGTATGAAAAAGACCTGAATGAATGACTAAAGGAAAAAACTCCAACATGTGAAATGAAAAATACACTGTTTGGGATTAATAGAAGTCTAGACATTGAAATGTTCAATGACTATGAAGGTAAATGATAACAATATCCAAAATGAAACAGAAAAGCAACTGAAAAAAATATGAAGAGAGCAGCTGTGACCTGGGGGACAATGTCAGGTGGGCCCATATACGTGCAATTGGTATCTCAGAAAAAAAGAGGGGGAAGGAAGAAAAAATATTTATGAAAATAATGGTCAAAATTTTCCAAATTTGATGAAATCTATAGACTCACAGATACAAGAAACTCAATGAATTTGAGCAGAATAAGCATAAAAAAACACATTAAATGACTAAAGCTGGTGATAAAGAGAAAAAAATGAAAGCAGTCACAAGAAGATAGTGTATCCAATAAACAAGCTTCTTATCAGAAACCATGCAAGTCAGAAGATGATGGAAAGTCATCTTTAAAGCATGAAAAGAATAAAATTACCAACCAAAATTCTTTACCCATAAAAACTACTTTCAAATTTGAAGGCAAACTAAAGATATTTCAGGCAAACCAAATTTATTGCTGGCCTCCATGAATTCTGAGCTCTGTGAAGGCAGTTCTTTAGGCAGAAGGAAAGTGATACCTGCAGGCAGATGGAAATGCATAAAGGAAGAAAGAGAACCAGACACGGTGAATATGTGACTAGGAATGACTTTTTCCCTTTCAAAAAATATTTTTTTAAGTAATTTTTAAATAAAAATAATAAAAATGTATTCTGAAAATGCAAAATATAACATAGAGAGAAGTAGAATTTGTAACAATATCACAAAAGATGAGCAGGTAGAAATGAAAGTACCAGCCGGAAGGTTCTTGCACCAGGTGCTGATCTAAGTGTAACTTCTGAGGTGAGAGTTCTTCTTCATCCAGTTCTACCATAACTAGAAGGATAAGGAAAAAATGGTAATACTGTTAAGGGTTTGAGTCCCAGAGAACCCACCAGAAGAGAGGAGGCTGGGAGGCCCCCAGGCCTCAGAAATAACAGGGTAGTGGAGAATTTGGATGAAGGATGCTGCAATTGCCACCTCTAGCTTGATTTTCCCCCAGTGGTGGCCTAGATCAATAGGTTCCTCACAATTTAAAAAATGAATCATTTTTATCACATACCTACGAAAGTGGCCATAACTTTTGTTTATGTAAAATTAGCTTTAAAATAAGAATGAACCCCAAATAAACATGAACCAGATTTGCAGTCATTAATTTAATCCACCGGCAATTTTACTTAACTGTGAACTGAGTCTGTAAGTATACACCCAACGGCTTCTTTGAATTCATGTATCAAAAAAGTAATTACCAAAAACAAAATTCTGCAACATTATCATATTCCTCAAACTTGATGAGATGTGGCTGGGATGCTGTCCCACGTCACAGGGTGCAGACTCAGCAGAACAAGCCTGGGGAGTTCAGCAGTCACAGGCTTAAGAGGCTCCCCTGCTCAGGGCCCAGGTGATGAGACCACATCCAGCAGGAGCAGGGAGTCACATTTTCGGTCCAGGCTTGAAAAGAAGAGACTGGGGATAGATATATATATATAGTCCTATATATATATATACATATATATATATCTAGATAGGACTATATATATATAGATAGATAGATATAGGACTATATATATATATAGGACTCAAACCCTTAACAGCATTACCATTTTTTCCTTATCCTTCTATATATATATAGTCTATAAGGACAGTTATGAACAAATTAAGGAGACTGAAATTAGGATCTATGAGGGAAGCTTTAAAAAGTGTTGGAGGTAATTTCGCATGAAAAAGAAAAAGATAAAGGGTGACTAGCTGTCTTCAAATAAATTAAGAGTAATTACCAATAGTAATTAACAGTATTGCTCATTCCTACTATACAAGATAGAAACAAGAAGAAATGAGTTTAAATTTCAACAGTGAAGTTTGGTCACTGAAAGTAGAATTTATTGACCAGAAGGGTACTTAAGCACAGAGAAAAATCTAGGTTCCCAAAACGTTTCAAGTGAAGCTAGGCTTTCCTGACAGCAAAACATCTGGTGATACTGAAAATTTCATCCAGCTGACCTTTGAAAGTCATGTGGGTAAAACATCTGTAAGATAACTGGAATTTTTTAATGGATTAATTGAACTGAGTAAATGTTTTGTGGCTTTGGGGCAATTTCACCTAAATAATGAAAACAAAGGAGCATATTCTGTCTGACCTTTGCAAGGAATAATTTATATTACATAATTAGAATAACACCCTCCATCTGGCCATGGACCTGCTCCTGTGGGCTCATACACACAGCAGACACAGCGCCACCTAACCCTCCAAGTGACTTCAGTGAGATTATAGTGAGAGTTACTTAAACACTCCATGTCCTGACTCCCCAGTGATTCTCTGCTCTCTACCACCTATGAACCAAGCCGTCCAGAAGCTTATAAAAACCTCAACAAACTGATAATTTTTTAAAACAGAGACTGAAGGTACTGAGATTTCTCATCATGTTCCAAACATGTTATCTTCTTGGATTCAGGCAAGAAAGGCCTTTACTGACTAATGTTTTAGAGCATGTAAAAACTAAGATGAAGTGAAGCTGGAGGACTGTCATGCATCCAGAACCTGTTTTTCCAGAAATCTAGTCACCAAATGATGAAGGCAGGGGTTCTCCAAGTGTGTTTCCAGATCAGCGTCAGCATCCCCTGGGAACTTGCTGGAAATGCAAATTTTGGGGTTCCACTCAAGACCTATTAAATCAGAAACTCTGTAGGTAGAACCCAGTAATCTGTGGTTTAATAAGCCCTCTAGGTGACAGATACACATGAAGGTCTGACAACCTCTGGATTAAAGGAGTGATTATTCCCAGCTGAGCCCACACTGGGTTTCAGCATCTGGCTGCTTGTGTAACTGGTCTTTACAGGTCTTTACCGGTCTCTCTCTCTCTATGAACTGAGACACATAGGAGTTTCAGGTTTTCTAGATGAAGAAAATAGACACAGAAGATGGGAACACAGCAAGATGCCTGGATATTCAACTTTATAGTGTATATTAAATATCTACTGATTTTTTAAAATAGCAGATTTACACATAATAGAATCCATAATAATTTGTTGGTTATCTAATTCAGCTTAGTCCTTCTGCCTAATGCACTGGTTTTGATCCCCAAAGAAATGGGGAGGGTCAGAAGCTGAAAGATGGATGCTCAGTGAAACAAAATCAAACCAAACCCGTCATGGGGCTTAGAGCATAAGCAACTGCTCCAGCGCCCAGGAAGAAAGGTGGAGGTCAGCCCTGGACCACTTTGGAGCCTGGGCAGTTGAGGGGCTTAAAGCAGCTCCAAGGAAAAGCCGGTTGTGCCAAGTTCAAGAGTTCTCTTCCGAGACAGCAGCAGTAGAACTAACGGTAGGAAAACCAGAGAAACCTAGAGAAAGAGTGAAATACTACAGCCGCTGTGATCTGAACGCCAACAGGACCGTATCTCTGTATCCACAGGCTGGTCAGGCCTGGGACAGTCATGTTAAAAATATACGGCAACACTAAACCCAACTGGGAGAAGTGAAAAAGCACATTACCGACGTTCCCCTCAGGGTGTTACAGAGACAGTAATCTGAAGTTCTGGCAAGCTTGGTCTAGGTGCTTCGGATTCCAAGCAGTGACGTCAGGCTCAGTGGCCAGCTAGCTGTCTGTTGACGTCAAGGGCTTCGGAATTATGCACCCCTAGAAAAATCAATTCCTATAAAGTTTTTTATACAGAGTAAGCTGCAGTAGGGTCTATATATACGATCAGTAGAACAGAGAATATTAAAGCAGAGAGGCTTCAGTTCAGTCCTGAACCAGTGGTCGACACATATTTATTGGATTTATAATGTGCGCCCTTAACTCATTCTAGAAATACTTCCTAATGCCTCTTTGCTTCAGGAATGGTGCTGGACACTGAGAGCCACTGAAATCTGACAGACTGTGGACAGGTGCTCTAGAGCTGCTCTCTTCAGTACAGGAGCCACCCGTCTCATGACCACTGCAATTCAATTCCTCTGTCGCATTTGCACATTTCAAGTACTTAATGGCTGTGTGTGGCTAATGGCTGCCATCTTGGAGAGCACGGATACAAGACACAAGGTAACAGAGGGGAGTTTCCCATTGTCTGTCCTCCCAAGTCCCAGTGCTGAGCTTTTCCTTGCCTACTTCCATCTCCCTCAAGGGATCAAACCCTTACTCCTTCTTTCTAGGTTGATGTTGTCCTGGACCACAGCATTGCCAGAAGGTGTCTATGGAGAACACTCTGTCTGGGTCTCAGAAAAACCTTGAGGCAGAGGCAGGCCTCCATCAGCTGAGAGGACCATGGGCAACATGTCACATTCTCTTTCTAATTCCACCGTTAAGGCATACACTCTGGGTATGGTATAAAGCCCCTAGACTTCCCCTTTGGATTCTCAAAAACTCTATTTTGGAGATTAAGGGGAAAAAAGAGAAAACTGCCACATTAACAGTTTCTTGCTTTTTCTTATTCCTGTTTTTCTCCCTGAGGTGATGTAGATGCCTCTGCCCGAGAGGAGGAAAGTCACTTGCAAGGACAAGAGGAAAACAAAACCACAAAGATTAATATTTCAAGATACTATCTTGCTATATCAAAATAAGAAAAAATATGATTCTTGCCTCTAAGCTGCCTATAGAACCGAGGAAACATGAAAAATGGGGAAATTCATGAAAAGTTAATAACCATAAAGAGTAAAGTAACAATATTAAACAGAAAGGAAAAAGATGTCACCCAGATCTACAAGATTAATAGCTCAGTGCTGGTACAGACCCTAAGTGTGACTTTTCACTGAAAGGTGGGGTCTAAGCTGCAAAGATTTAGGTAGGTAGAGTGGGGAAGGCGAAGAACTGCAGGTGGGGAAATATGATAAGCAGACGTGTGAATGTGGAGCGCAAGTGCTGTTGAAGGCACAAAGAAGGTGGGAGTTTATCCTGCAGAGAGAGGGGAACTAAGGCTGCAAGGGTAGGCAGGGGAACACCATGGTAGACCCTGACCATCAGGCTGAAGGATTTGGTCCTTATCCCTTAGTGGGATGGGGATGTCACTGATGATTTGAATAGGGAAGTGATATAGCTAAGGCAGCGTCACGAAGTATCTGACACTGGACCCCAGCAGTGATAATTTGCAGGTTCAGAAGCCAGGTGGGCTGGAGACTGGAGGGTGGTCAGGAGACTACTGCAGGGGTGTAGGCACAAGCTGCAGGACTGGAACACGGTGAGGAGCAGTGGAATAAAAAGGGTGCAAGGAGTGAGTAGCATGTTGAAGGGAGATCAACAGAGCTTTGATTTTTGGAGCTGAGGGAGGGAGAGAAGTCAAATATGCTATTAACTTGGGCAGATTACTTAGCATCTATAAAATAGTGATAATAGCTGTGTTTTACAGGTTTGCCATGTGAATTAATGTCTCTGGCATACAAATGCAATTGAAATCCACTGTTTGGAACCCAGATGGCCCAGAGCTGCCCTCTGCATTCCAGCAGTCAGGGCCCCAGGCCAGCAGACCCAGCTGCAGGGCAAGACCAGCGGACCCTCTTTCCTTCTGGTCCTAGAGTCGTCAGGCCTGGCACGCAGACACACAGTTCTGAATTCCTCTTGCTCAAACAGGTTTATGTCCTCTTAGTCCAACCCTCAGTGATGGTGTCAGGCCAGAACCCACTGAAACATAATAAAATTCACCAGAACATACTGGGTCCCTGTGCTCTATTTTCAAGCACATGCCAAGTTTCAGGGCTCTTCTGAGGCCTCTCCCCTTACAAATAAAAAACCAGCTCCAAAGCCTGATGTGCTTTTGTCTTTTATTGTCTCAAACACCTAGTCTCATCCTGTAAACCACCTCACCACCTGCTACCCCTTTGTTTCTAATCATTCCTGATAAAATGGCGCTTGTATTTCCACATAGTCCACAAAACCTTGTTCAGCACAAAGTACTGCTGCATATGCCTTAGATTTACAATGAGAAATAGAAATAGGTGCTGTTATACTGTTAGCTATCATTTTCTAAAAAGTAAAAAAAAAAAAGAGAGCGAGAAAATAAGAAAAAATGAGTAGGAAAAATTTTTCTTCTGTTTATGTTGAATACTAGTACATGAGGAAAAGCTGGTTAAATTAGTGGACGTTAAAGGGGTGGACAGAGATTTCCATAAGAATTTTGAAGGAAATTTGAGCACTTTCAAGTGGTCAATAAATTAAAGGTCCTGAGTCTTTATTATGTTTAATGTAAAATCTCTGACCCTCCCTTTTACTTCAAACAGGTGTGTGTGTGTATATATATACATACACACACACACACATATATATCAGCAAGCTGTGAGGATATAGATATGTGTGTGCACATGTGCAGGTGTACAGACATACATATATGAATGTACATACTCATAAAATGTACACAGGAAAGGAAAAAGATGATAACACATCAAAAGAAAGATTTTTTTCCTGAGGGACCTCTAAATAAGGGAAAAAGGGGAAAGAAGTTTAAAAAAGAGCATATGTATATAGAAGAAGGAATGAATTGATCTGTGAATAGCAAAAGCAGAAAAGAAAAAGGAAAGAAGATAAAGACATAAGTCTGGCACCTCTAGTGTGTGGTGGTGGTGTAATGAACAAGAACCCAATGCAGAGGCCATGCAGCTGAGCAGCGGCAAGAGGAAAGTCAGTGTCTGACTAATCATACGAATGTTCAAGGTCTGAATTGGTAGCTTAGAGAGTGTCCCTATTCTGGAAACAAGAGTCAACACAAATTGAAAGTTGGATTATAAATAATGGTACTTTCTTCCAAGGGACATAGTATCTCTTACTGCTCTGGTTAGACAGGAAGTACCACTGAGGCACTGACCAAAGCACCATGCCCAGATTTCCTTATTGCCCTGGCCCCATCAAAATATTTCTATCTGCTGCCCTCTCCTTTCAGAAAACCATTCTAAATGATGGTCTGCTCAGTTTATCTATACATATCTGAATGGGAATGCTAGTAAGTTAATTTGCAATTTCTAGATGATTCTAGATGATTTTCTAGAAATAATCATTTGGGCTCCAAAGGTGTCTTGGCCAAGCTGACAGGTCTGTAGGGAAGACCAGTTTGGATAAGGGAGTTTCTTCTGGCACAACTTCTTAAGCCAGGCCGTATAGAACTTTGATTCAGCCCGAATAGAGGAGGCAGGGAGAGAAGGTTCCTTTTATCTTCCATAGCCAATTGCCAAGGGGCAGGGCCTGAAAACTGAGAGAGGTCCAGGGAGCTGGAGCTATTCTGCCCTTTTCTATTTAATTCTCAGAGAACCCAACCAAGACTGCTGGCAGCTCTTGGATGAGGGTGACCAACTGTCCTGATTTGTTTAGATCTGGGAGGCCCCACGGACATGGAGCTTTCAGTACTAAAACCAGGAGAATCCTAGGCAAACTCAGTCAGTTGGTCACACTATTCCTTCTCAGCAAGGTCAGGCACTGACTTGAGTGAGGAATACCAGTAACAGATATCGATCTACCATCTGAACCCCAGCTAGCTCTTTAGTAAAGAAGTGGTAGGGCTCGATATACGTACGATCAAGTCTTTAATATTTCCCAATAGTCCTCTCCCCTCCCCGGACATGTCTGTAGTAACAGCAAAGGTCAGTTCTGTTGTTTGGTATCATCAGCCCAAGTTAAACAGGCAGATTCAAAATTATTGGCAGTCACAAAGCATCCCAAGCAATTGAATGCAGAATCTACAGCCCCTACAAGTTCCAAGTCTCTGTGGTTAGTTACTGCACTAACGGTCTGGGTTTATAAAGTCTGAGGCTGGCCTTGGAAAAAATCATAAGGTACCCATTTCAGGTGTCTCAAGTCCATTACGACTGTCTCTCAAACAGAACTGGAGTACTTCACCCCCCTTCTTCCTCACAGTTAAACCTGTGCCCAGGGAACGAATACCAGCACTTTACTCATTAGTGTGAATGAAGTGGTATCTCCCCCAGGCTGAGTTAAATTGTTAATTCTTACCTTTAATTACATTCTTTCATTCCTTCTACTAATAAATATTCGCTGAGAGTGGGAATACCAGACGTGAAAAAGACACAGAGCCTGCCCCCAGTGAACTTACAAACTCGGGCCTCCATTAATTGCAGGCATCAGTTTTCCAGCAAGAAACGAGCAGTTCCTGGTGGAGGTGGCTTTCCTCAGTGCCCCTGAGAGAGAAGCTCTTAGGTCGGCACTGAGACAGGTTGTTGTGTCAGGGAGAGAGGGTTCCAAACACACTGGAGAAATTAATAAGGATACCAAAGCTTAAAGCTGAAAGTCTCAGAGTCTTGTCTTACTTCTGTTTTATATGTGTTCTGAATTGAATGATGATGTGAAGAACAAAGGGGAGGGAAACTGGGGGATTGACTCCACGAAAGTCTGGACAAGGAATAAAATGAAAAAGGAGAAAATTTTAAATAAAGAAACATAAAATCTTGATTGTGCTCCAAAAAATTATTTGATTTCAGGACTATAGTAAAATCTCCCCAAGCCCCACAAAGAAACCATTTTATGTACAATAATAGAACCACCTTAATGTCTGAGACAGAGAGTGGGTGAGTAAATATGGTACATCTTACTATGGAACTTAATGTGGCTATTTTAAAGTACAATTATAAAAATATACAGTGACGGGAAAATGTTAATATGTTAGCCTTTAAATTCAGGATATGAAAAATTGTCTAAGTTATGTTGAAAACTATATAAAACTTATATAAGCTTATGAGCAAGGAGTAGAGAGGAACTTGGACAATTGAAAATCATTGGAACACTAGCAATAAAAAAGAATGAAATAATGCCATTTGCAGCAACATAGATGAACCTAGAGATTATCATACTAAGTGAAATTAAGTCAGAGAAAAACAAATACATGTTATCACTTATATGTGGAATCTATAAAAAAAAAATGACACAAATGAAGCAGAAACAGACTCACAGACATAGAAAACAAACCTATGGTTACCAGGGAGGAAAGGTGGGGAGAGGTAAATTAGGATTTTGAGATTTTCAGATACAAACTACTATATATAAAATAGATAAACAATAAGTCCCTACTGTATAGCACAGGGAACTATATTCAATAGCTTGTAAAAACCTATAATGAAAAAGAATATTAAAATATATATATATATGTATAACTGAATCACTATGTTGTACACCAGAAACTAACATGACATTGTAAATCAACTATACTTCAATTTAAAAATATAAGAAAAAAAATTGTCAATGTGGGCCTAGTAAGATTCTAGGTCACATTTCATTTCCATCTATCTTTTCAAATATTGCTTGTACAACAAACATTACAAGGAATCAATTGGACAGGTAAGGATGGGGGAAAACAAATGCTTGTTTGCAAAATACCTGGTGATTTGATTGACTGCAAGCTCAGAATAAGCCAAATGACATTGTTATGAGACTACTTTTTAAAAAACTTATGAAATCAGAGTTTATTAATGGAAATACAATCCAGATCCAGCAGAAACATGTTTCAGCATACTGTGCATTAATCTGACCACATCTGGAATATTCTTTTTGGCTCTGGATGACACATTTTAGAAGAGACACGGATAGACTACAGTAAAAGAAGGCAACTAGAAGATCTGGAAAGATCCGAAAAGAACAATACATGACAAATGGTTTTAGAAGCTTTGCAATTCTAACACAGAAAAGATGAGACTCAGAGTGGGTGCATCTGTAGGACTGTTACTATGAAAATTGTCTCAGGTTTTTTTATAAGTTTAGAGGGCAGAATTAGAATCAAAAGATAGAAACTTCAGCATAGCAGTTTCCTGGCTAAAATTAAGGATGAATTTTCTAATGAGAACTGGCCAATAATGCAATGAACTATTTCAAAAGGTAGTGAACTTCTCATTGTGGAAAGTATTTACATAAAGACAAGATGCTGACATCTGTTGGGAGATTGTTCTGAATGGCACCTAAAGATCCACTGAATCCTTAGATGCTATGTTTTTTTTAACTTGAGAATGAGAGAAATTCTGTTATGTTTCTGCAATTCTTCAGGTATAGACATGAGACAGGTCAAGTCTTCCCTTCCACATCCTCATCCAATTTAAAGACATAAAATGTAATTAGACTGAAGCCAGATGAGAAGAAACAGATTTTGTCAGTTCCCTTTGGATTGTGTGGGTGTATCCTCAGATTCTACTTTAAAATTCCATTGCTCAACACCCATTTGAGTACTCTTAACCTAATTACTTTTGGCCACACTGTAATTATATTCTTGACCTTCGGTCTAATCACTGAGGAAACAGTTAAAATAAGTAACTTGTATGAAGCATCCTCTATGACCCCAGCACCACATTAGGCATATTATATACATAAGTTAATCAAGTTCTCCAACCTTATGAGGAAAGAATTATCATCCTGAGTTTATAGATAAGCAAACGCATCCAAGTTCCCATAGCAAGAACCAGAGCTGGACTTCAAAGCCTGAGTCTGGGGTATTCTAAGGCTCTGCTTCAGCTCTCCCCAAATCAGACCACTGTGAGACTGAAATTCACCCATAAGCAACTACAACTCCACCTCTGTGTAAGATTCTGCCTCTGTATTCTGTTGGTTTTGTTTTTGGAAACTGAGCTCATTCCCACAAGAGGACGGAAAGCTGCTTGCTCTTTCAATGAGAATGTTCAAGCCGGTAACTTGCTTCTGGGGTTACTGGCTTCACAGCTGTGGGAGAAAGAATTATGGCCCCAAAGATGTCCATGTGGCATGACAAAAGGGACTTCTCTGATGTAATTAGGTTTAAAAGTTTGAGATAGATTGTCCTGGATTGTCCTAGTAAAGCCAGTGTAATCAAAGGTCCTTATAAAAAGGAGCCAGGAGGGTCAGAGAAGGACAAGTGATGATGGAGTCAGAGGAAAGAGAGAGTGACTGAAGATGCTACGTGACTGGCCTTAAAGATGAATGAGGGACCATGAGTCTCTAGAAGCTGGAAAAGGTAAAGTTACAGCTTCTCCCAAAGAACTTAGCTTACTGATACCTTGATTTTAGGACTGCTTTTCTTCCAGAAATAAGATAATACATTAGTGTTGTTTTAAGCCACTGGGTTTGTGGTAACTTGTTACAGCAACACAGGAAACCACAGCCTTAAATACTCCTTCTATTTGAATAAAGAGAAACGATCACATTGAAGAACATCTTGACAGCTGTAGAGAGGCCAGGAACCTCTTTCTGTTTCTTTTCAGTCCTGCCTGCCCAGGAGAGAACCAAGATGACTGTGAGTGTCCCTGGCAGACCTACGACCCAGGAGGGAGAGAGGAGGAGGGAGAGGGGAAGGGAGAGAGGGGGGAAAGCAAGGAGGGAAGTGGGGTCAAGAGGAAAGGATGCTAAAAGAGTAAAACTGCAGAGGAGAGAGAAAGAATAACGTACAGAGGGTAATGAGCTGCACCTTGTCACTAAATTTTGTTCCACCTAGAACGACATATTTCTAAGTAGTCTATTCCTGAGTGAAATTACCATGTTGATGATAACAGGTACTGTATTAATACAAAGAGCAGCAACCTGATTCAAGTTGTGAGAATGATTTTCACTTGTTTCTAAACCTCTCGGATTCACTCCAGTGTTACTCTCTGTCCACATGCACAACCTACGGGAGAGGTGGTGAGAAAGCCACACTGTGGGCAGGGATCACCTATACTTAATAGCTGGTGATGACCTGTAATGAAAACGAATATGAAAAAGGATATATACATATGTATAACTGAATCACTATGCCGTACACCAGAAACTAACACAACACTGTAAATCAATTTTACTTCAATTTAAAAAATTAATACATTAATTTTTAAAAAGGTAAGCATTACCCCTAGCTCAGGGCCCACCCAAGTGAAGGGCACCGCCGTCCTGCCCTGCTCCTTTGCAAGAAGCAGCACTCAAGCTGTCAGCCTGGTAGCAAGTCCCTGATTCTAACCCTCCTCAGTTTTCCAAACAACAGCCACAAAGTGTGGGCCCTAGAGGACCCCTCCACCACCGCCAGGGTGACGATATGTGTGCTCACGGGACTGCAGGTAATTCTAAGCCTACCAAACCAGATGGATTTGTCCTTAAATGTTCTGTAATATTAGGAACTTTTGTCTTTCTGCAAGGTTTGCCTCACTTATCTAAACCAAGCCATAACCTGATTTGAGCTGACATGCCCAGAATCTATACAAAATGCTGTATTTGATTTAGCATGATCGCTGCCTGTGTAAAACTAGCTAAGGAACCTTTGGGATTCTAAGAAACCATGGAAGCTTACTATCTGTGGGGTCCTGGTAGATTTATTTTTAGGTAAATGCTTCTTAAAGATTCTTTAGTATCCTGCATTGACAGAAGTCAGCGCAGCATTCGGCTGTGTGACTTCAAGTAAATTACTTCCCTTCTCTGCGCCCCAGTTTCCTCTCCTAGGATTCAGCTTGTGCTGGGATTCTTTGAGTCTAAGGAAATGCAAAGTGCTTTATTCCTGTTTGTATTTCAGTAACATTCTCCCTGGCCCGTTTATTAGATGGTACATTTTTCTAAGTCATTTTGTAATAAAAGCTCACTTTAATGCCAGGAAATATATCTTCTCTAAATACAAAATTCAGCTGTTCCTCTGCTCTCCTTCATCTATTCTCCATTTTAAATGGATTCATCATCTCTGTAAACCCCAAAGTCATCCATTGTGATCTTTTGCATGGTTGCTTTGAATGCAGGAGAAGAAAAAAAAAAAAAGATTCAGGGCAGAGTAACTGGAGAACCAGCCCCCAACAATCAATAATAACAAAAATGTATCTCCATGTCTTGACTGAGCTCCTCCTATAAAAATTAGTTCTTTAGTTCTTTCCTTCATGAATACTTAGTGAGAGCCTGCAATGCATCAGGCCCTGTTCTAGGCACTTGGGAGGCAACAATAAACAACGGAAAAGTTTCTGACTTGAAGGAAGTTAGCTGCTAGTGGAGGAAGACATACACTGGCAATAAGCACGAATCAGAAAAATAACTCTGGGTGAAGGGGTAGAGAGCGCTGAGGTAGGCAGAGGTAGGCAGGCATTTCGCTGTGTTGGGCAGGGCTGTGAGCAATGGCAGGAATCAGAAAATATCATCCCTGTGATGAAAAGTTTACAGTTTAGATGAAGAGATCGAACACCACAGGATGACATTCAAGGGACCAAATAAGATAGTTTATGTATTTGAGCTAAATTCAAAAAGGCTTTGGGATACACTGGGCAATTAAAGAAATTGGGAGGGAAGAGAAAGATACAGAACAGAATTCCCACCAGAAGGTCCCTTGGATCCACTGTGTGGATCAGAAACAGGGGTGCAGTAAAACAGAGGAGCTGCTCCCCTGCCAGCTCCCCTGGTACAGGAGCCCTGCCATGGACAAGAGAGCCTATGTTCCTTTCTGAGCCAGGACCCACATCTCTGAGTCGTGTTCCTACAAGGAAAGCCTGATGTCTGCTTTTCTCTTCCCTAGCACGCCTCACCCTAACTCTCCCCAAGGACCACGGGGAGGGTTGATGAGGTAATGTCTACAAAGGGGTGAGTTAGTGCTCTGATAGCTCTGTCAGTAAAATGCAAATTATAACCAGGTGAAGTCACAGTCTAGAATGGAAATCCTGAAGCTCAGATATTCTAAACATAACACTGAATACATAATCTCGCCCTAATCAGACAGCCGAGAGTATATATGACGTGGCAGGTTTTCCTGTTTCTCCTGACCACTGAGAACACTCTAACCTCTGGCTGGTAGTAAGTGGGTTTGGGGATGCAATGTGGAAAAAGCACAAGTGACTTTCTGTGAGCAGTGGAGCAGCGTTCCAAAGTAAATCAGGACACACATATATCAGGCATGCTCACTTCCTTGGCTCTGTGTTTGGCCAGATGATGTCAATACTTAGTGTGCCGCCCCTCTAGTTCCAGCTGGCAAGCGGCGCCTGCTTAAGTTATAGGATCTGAAGGACTGAAAGAAGCAGCATGACCCAGAGGATGAAGTACAGGACAATGAGATAGAAAAACCTCACTTTCAACAGGCTCCACAAATCAGCTTATCCTAAAACTTCAATTCATCATCTAAGTGAAAGCCTCTTGTAGAACTGTGAGGGGTCTGATTAGCAGACACTTTCAAAATACATCTCAGATATGAAATTCTATGGCGCTCCTGAAGGACAATCAAATTACATCCCTTAATTCTCCTTCGTGAAGGTGCTGCCTTATGAATCTGAAGTCTTGCAGCTGCTGTTGAAAGTGACAGGCTTCAGCGTGGAAAACTGACCAAAGATATGTGTGTGTATTCCTTTCTGATAATATATCTCATATTTTTAAATTTAAGATATGCAAAAATACATATAAAAGTAAATTAGTATCATCCATAATCCCACTGCTCTGAGATCATCATAGAAATAATTTGGAAAATAGCCTTCCATATTTTTGAAAAGCACACATGTTTTTAGTAAACTTAGGATCTTATTTCCTATGTTTCATAACTGGCTTTTTTAAAAAATAATTTTCACTCAGAATAGAAATTATATGTGATGTGACTGATTCCTTGAAAGGCAGGTCAAAGTTCGACCTTCTCAAATATGTTTTCTGATGTTCATTTAATGAATGCCAAGGAGGAGCAATGAAAGTCCCAAGTTGGCCTCAGAACAGACAGTACACAGGGAGTGGCTCTACCATAGGACTTTCTTCTGTGTAGTCTGGGACTGAACCAATGAAGAGGACGTGGCATTGGAGTGATGGGCGTCAACGAGTCTCTGCTCTTTCCTGGGTGGTTCAGTGAGGTTTTCCATAACACCTGCTCCTTTCACATACTTACTGGATTTTCTAAGTGGGCTGCATAGGGACTGAACTGACCCCAAGAAGACATAGGTCTCTGATTGCAGGTAACAATAACCTACACGTAGGCATTTCTTTCTCAATCAAAGCAGTTCACAGATATTTACTAATTTCTATTTCAACTTAATTTATTTTCCAACATGCTATGGAACTTGTGAGGTGAAGTGGGTGAAAGCTATTTTAACTCTTATTTTACAAATTACGAAAGAATGGCAAAAAATGTACAGAACTTGTCCAGAGCCATTAAATAAGCCGATTAGTAGTCTCTTAATACGAATTCAGCTCCCCAATTACTGCACTAATTCTTTTAGCTCCTAGGTAACGCTAGACTAATTCTTTAATGAAAGTGTTCTTGTTCTAAATAATATATTTTCTGAATTTTTTTCCTTCCCTGACTTGAATTTTCATGAATATTTAAAATGATGAATTTTTTTAAGAGTTCATCAGTTTCTGCTCCATACACCTCACTGCAGGCATAATGTTCTTTATTATTATTATTATTATTATTATTGAAGTACAATCAGTTACAATGTGTCAGTCTCTGGTGTACAGCATAATGTCCCAGCATATTGTACTTTTAATGTTGGTCTATATATGATTGAAGTAAGCAACATGGATATAGGGAAAATGAGCTGTTTCTTCAAGCCCTATTTCCTGTTTCCTCATCACCTCTTTTGCTCTGTCATACCCTTTCAGGTGGACCAGTTACTATGTGATGCCTCTATAAATGACTCTTATCCCAGCTAGAAACCATGGCGGGAGCTTACTGTTCCCACCTGTGGGTCACACAAGGGGACCTGCATATTCTCCCTGCTGAACACTATGGTCAGAGCGGTGTGCTGGTAAACTGGCTCTTTGTGGAGAAAAGCCTTGAACTGTAGCATTTGTCAATTTCTGTGGTGTCAATACCACCACCAAAGCTGGTTTCAAGCTACCAACTTTATGTCAGCAAAAATGGAGGTGGGATGAGATGCATGCAGGTAGCTCAGGTGTAAGCCAGGGTTGGAACACCGCTGCATGGAGCCCTGTGGGGACCACGTATGCCTTTCTCCAGGGTGGCACTGGGGGAGAAGCCCTTGTAAAACCACACAGTACAGGACCCTGAGATGCCCCTTCAGCAATCTTTTGCTTAACATACATACGTCCTGAGATTGTTTTGGGCTCAGGGTGAGGTCTCAGATGCCCTAAGAATAATTGCCTTTCACAGGATGGTCCTGGGTGAGGCTTGTACCCACAGCGTGGTCTGAGGACCCAAAGTGTTGGCCACACCTCAGAGCTTGTCAGAAATGCAGAATCTTAGGTCTTACACAGACCTATCAAATCTGAATGTGCAGTTTAACAAGATTCTCAGTTGGAGAAGCCCTCATCTAGTAAATTTCAGCCAATCTCAAAGCTATGATGCAAATTAAGACCCAGGAACAACACTGGATATCCCATACTGAATTTCGTAAACATTTAACAGAATCTAAACCTGACCAGAGGCAGCAGATGAAATGAGCCCCCTAAAATGAAAATAAGTATATGAGTAAACTTCTTAGGACAGGTGGATTTTAGGATCCCAAAATTGCTAAGGGGAGAAAGCCTTTATTCGAGTTTGAGGTCAGTTTCCTACCAAGAGCCACAGACTCACAGGAAATAAAGAATCAACAGAGAGCCACTTATTTTGTCTGATTTTGCCTATCTGCTTTTAGGTAATATTTAGATTTGAAATACTTTATTGCTTTATTTTAATGAGGAAAAAGGAATTAAATGCTCTTTCCACATTGCCACTGCTGCATAATATTCCACGTATGCATGTAGCACATGTCAGTGCTCAAGTTCTCTGGTAAAGGATGTGTAGAGGGTCTCCTCCCCTTTGCTACTACAAATAATGCTTCCATGGACATCTGCATACATTTCCCTTTTTGGATGATCAACGTGAGAGTTATTCTGGGTATACATCCAGGAATAAGGTGACTGGAGTTGCAGGATATGTACACCCTTAATTTCCTTGAATTCTTTTGGATAGCTCCCCAGGATGGTTCCACCAATTTACACTCCCACCAGCAGTGCTTGGCAGTTTCCACTTCCCCACTTCCTTTTTATTTTCTGACTTTTGAATTTTTGCCAATCTGGTGGATATAGAATGTTGTCTTATACTTCTCTTCATTTGTATATTTCTGATGAGACTAACCATCTTTTCACATGTTATTGGCCATTGAGATGCTCCCTTTTGCTAACTGATTACTCATCTCTTTTGTATGGGATTCTGCTCTTTTTCACGTCCATTTGCAGGAGTCTATCCATTCATTCACTTAAATTTTTATTGAGCATCTACTGTGTGTCAGGCATTGTTCCAGGGACTAAGACCATAAAGTGAACAAAATAGACAAAAAGTCCTGATGTTACTGAGCTTAGAATTTTGGGGGGAACAGAACAATGAACAAATAATCATATAATCTAGAGTTTTGATATGTGTTATGAAGAAAAATAAAGTAAATTTAGGGGATAAATGGTCAGGAGGGAGTAGCACTTTGGATGGAAAGTCAGGGAAGTCCCCTCCAAAGTGGCAGTGTCTGAGTAGAGATCTGAATGAGGGATTAATTGTGTATGCTGTGTGCTATGCCCATTGTCATCCTTTGTCCATTTTAGACGCTGTAAATATCTTCTCCCAGAAGGTTACTCATCTGTTAACTTTATCCATGGTTCCCTTTGTTATTCAGAAATCTTTAATATTGATGCAGTCAAACTCATCATTTTTTCCTTTTATGGTTTATGCTTTTTTGAGTCTTGTTTAAAAAATTATTACTCAAAGGCACAAGGATATGCTCCTCCATTTTCTTCCATTAACCTTATAATTTTACATTTTACACTTAGATTTTTACTTCACTTGATGTCGAGGAGGAATTTTATTTTTCAGAGAGAGAGCCATTTGTCCCAGGATGATTAATTAACTAACCCCTTCTTTCTGCACTGATTTGGGATGTCACCTCATTATATACCAAGTTTCAGGTACTTGTGAGTCTTTTAATGAGCTTTCTTTTTTTGTTTCATTGGGGCATCTGCCTATTTCTGATGAGCACCACACTTCTGTCTTGTCTTCCTGAGCTATGGCTTTGGAATATATACCTTGATATCAGATAGGAATCTACTCTTAATAATTGTAATTTTCTGAAAAAAGAAAACTAAGTTGTCTAAAGCAAAGTGTATGATTCAATCATTTGTGTTCTCTGTAGAACACAGCATATTGTCTTATAGTCAGGTGTTGCTCAATAATTATTTTAAAGATAGGTGGAGATAAATTTTTTCTTCAGATCTTGCTATTCACTTGCGCTGTGAACATCACTAATAGTTAACAACTATTAGCCTGTCCCTTTGCAGTGCTGAATTTACTTTTTCTGAATTGGAAAAGCTGACTTACTGCTTCTATCTTAGCATAAAAGAACATTTTGAAAAACATGTTTATTTTATAATGTAAAAATTATTTTATAATGTAAAAATCAGATTTCACATGGGTGAGTGACAATGGTATAGCAACTTAAAATGAGTCAATCCATTTATGATTTAACAGTTTTCAGTTACCTGGAATTTTGTGAAAAAGTAAGACACACGTTTTATCATATTTAAAAAGTAATATGAAACAGGCATATATTTCATTATTCTTAGCATTTTTTTTCCTGAGTCAATTCCAGCTCTAGTGAGGATAAGATAAAATTCAGTTTCTTTCATAAATATTCAAATAAATATTTTGAGAATAGAATTCCTGCTTCAGTTAATATTGGATTGGGTAATGTAGAACAATCCTTGTTTTGGAAAACATTGAGAGCAGAGGGGAATTAATAAGACAGTGAAGAACTGTTGGGCAAAGATACAGGAGAAGAAGGAAACACCAGAAGGTTACACTCAGAATTTAAATCTGATTTTCCACTAGGAGCATCTGGCAATAAAAGAGTCACTGAGAGATTAAGAAGTTAAACACAGATCTTTGTTAGCCTTCCCAAGGGAATAAAAATTAAAGTCCAGGACACACCAGGGAGGAGGAGGGAGCTCTCCCATGCTTTTGGTTAGAACCCCTAAGGGCTACAACTTAGAAATAAAAGTGAACTAGAATAGTCTGGCCCTGACTTAGACTGAAGGCTAGTCTAAATAACCCCAATCCTTATATTAATATTAAGGTGAGCTGGGATAGCCACATCCCTTGTTGTCTACCAAAATATAAATCCTCTTATGCTTCACATTATTTCCACATTTTAAAAAAATGCAATGCCCAGTAAATGATAAAAAATAATCAGGCACATGAACAGACAAGACAATGTAATTTAAAACCAAGAGAAACAACAGACATTATAAGTAGACCCATTTGGGATCTAGACACTACATTTTAAAAGGACAAAACATAAATTCTAGAATTGGGAAAAAAATGTAATAGTTGAAATAAACAACTCACTGCCTATTTAATTGCATGTTAGGTACAACTAATGAAAGAATTCATGAACTTGGAAGAAAAAATATCCAAAATGAAACACAAAAACAAAAAAGGATGGAGAAAAAAAAAAAAAAACTAGGAAAAAGTGTAAGAGACTCAGGGGTTTAGTGAAAAAGGTCTAACATGCATGTAATGGAAGTACCAAACAGGTAAGAGAGAGATAAAAAGGCATAGCAATATTTAGAGAGTTAATGGCTGAAAACTTTCCCCTCAAATAATGCAATAATTAAATTCATTAAGCTTTTTTTCAAGAAACTCTACAAATGTGATTTTCTATTGAATTATTCTGCTTGACAAGATACATCATGATAAAACTGCTGAAAGCAAGCAAACAAACATAAAACAAAAGTTAAGATGTTTAAAGAAGCCAAAGAATCATGATTTTTAAAGAAACAATAATTAGATTATCACACTTCTTTCCAGAAACAATGAAAGTTAAAACATGATAGACATAGCCTCAAAGGAAGTACCTGCAAAACAAAATTCTGTATCTAGAAGAAAAATATCTTTCAAGAATAAAGGTGAACTATAGATAATTTCATACCAAAAAATGGATGGGGGTGGAATTTGTTACTGGCAGACACATATTACAGGAAATATTGAAGGACACACAGGAAGCTCAAAGATGCAGGAAGGAAAGAAAATCAAACAAAGAATGAACTGTGGTAAAATATAAATAAAAGCTGACTATATAAAATAATGATAATAGTTTCCTGTATGATTTAAACTAGATACAGAATTAAAATTCATGATAACCACAGCATAGAGGTAAGAATGGAGGGGTTTAAAGTGTTCAATGAGTTATCACCACACACCTGTTAGAGTGGCTATTATTTGAAAAAAGACAAAAAATAACAAATGTTGGTAAGGATGTGAAGAAAAGGGAACACTTCTGCACTGTTGGTGGGAATGCAGATTGGTCCATTGGTACAGCTACTATGGAAAACAGTTATGGAGGTTCCTCAAAAATTAAAAATAGAGCTATCAGATGACCTAGCAATTTCACTTCTGGGTGTTTATCTAAAGAAAACAAAAATACTGACTTGAAGAGATATATGCACCCCCACATTCACTGCAGCATTATTTACACCAGCTAAGATATGGAAACAACCTAAGTGTCAACTGATGGATAAATGGATAAAGAAATCATGATATATAGAAATAGAAATAGTTATAGATACATAGAAGGGAATATTATTCCACCATAAAAAGGAATGAATTCTTGCCATTTGTGACAACATGGATAGATCTTAATGGCATTACACTAAATGAAATAAGTCAGACAGAGAAAGACAAACACCATATGATCTCTCTTATATATGAAATCTACAAGAAAAGCAAAGCAAGCTCATAGATACGAGAACAGATGGGTGGTTACCAGAGGTGGAGGGTGAGGGGCAGAACAAATGGGTGCAGAGGGTCAAAGGGTGAAAAGAATTTTTAAATAAGGTGTTCTAAAGTCTTCGCATTGGCCAAGATAAGGTAAAAGTGTTAATTTCTAAACCATGATAAGTCAATGTACATGTTTTCATCTCTGGGTAAGCACTAAAGCAAGCAAACAAAAACAGTAAAGAAATATATAACTGTATATAATGTATAGTCTAGGGTAGTTCATGTTTTCCAAAGATGGTCACAACAATATCTTTCACATGCTTTTTTATAACATGACCTTGTCCCCCACTGATAAATTATAGACTCTATTTCTGGGTGGGCCCTGTGACTCCTTTGACTGGTAGGATATGACAAAAGTGATGTCAAACCAAGTCCAGGAAAGCTGTGAACTGAATTGACAGCATCCACCTCTGCCTCATAGAAGCCAGTCTTCACGTAAAAAGTGAGATTATCCTAAATAACTGTGCAGTGAGAAGGACAAGCAAATTAAAGAGACTCTACTGAATGAGATGTCATGTGTGGAGAGAGAGAAAAACAAAAGAGAGAGAGAAAGAGAAGCCAAGGAACACAGTGGCATCAGGTATACGAGTAAAGAAGCCATCTGAGAAGTTGATCCTACAGCTGTGCCATGGGAATCGGACATGAGCTAAGTCCTGCTCGAGTCTCTGACTTACAAATCGTGACCAATCTACAATGATTATTATAAGCCATTAAGTTTTGGGGTGGATTATTATGCAACAATAGATCATCAGAACAGCTACCAAGCTAGGAAGTCGGGTGAGGAATGAAATAATAACTATTCTAATCAACCCACTGAAAGGCAAGAAAGATGGGAGTAGAAAGAACACAGTAAGAAGGCAGATTTAAATCTCAATGTACCAGCAATTACATTAAATGAACCAAATGTCTCAGTTAAAAGACAAAAAAAAGAAAAAGAAAAAATCACCAGCCAAATTTACAAAAAACAAATACATGATACTTAAGAGAGATGACATCGAAAATACAAAGACATACAAAGACTGAAAGAAAAACCATGGGAAAATATATGGAATCCAAACACTAACCAAAAAAAAAAAAAAAATACTGTGACTATTTTAATATCAGGGAAAGTGAAACTTGAGGCAAAAAGCATTTTTAAAGATAAAGAGGGATACTTCACAATGATAAAATGTTCAACTCATCAGAAAGAAAAAGTATTTAAAATTTGTATGCATATAATAATACATTGTTAAAATACATAAAACAAAAATTTAAAGCACCTCAACAAATAATGGATGAGTCCACAATCAGACTGGGGGGGGTTTTAAATACTTTGAGAATAAATTAGTTAGCTCATTTATTCGTTTAACCTCTCTTTTGGATTCTCATTCAACAAATAAGAACTGTGCTGGATGATTGCTGTGGGTGTTACACAATCTCTACTGAAGAAATCATTCTAAGTGATGATTCACCATTCTCTTTGTTTAAGCCAAAGAAATTAAGATAAGGCCCAAGTTTCATCTGAAATCTTAAGGTTTCCACCCATCTTCTGCCTAGATTTTATTAACTGATAAATTTTTGGAGAAGTTGGAGAAAGGCCAGCTGTCTAGAGTCTCACAGAGATAATTTTCCACATCAACCTATCTATGGACTTACAAGACTATCTCAGTTGAAAAAAAAATTCCTAATATGTATTTAGCAGGAGTGAAGCACTATATTACAATGAGGTAACCAACAGATCAGAAACTGAATTATCATCCAAAACACACCAGCCCATTCTGCAGAGCAGATAGGCAGATCTGACTCCTCCGTGGCCCAGTTTTCTCCATTACCCCATGGTGATAATAATTTACTTCTCAATAACAATCATTACAGGGCTTATACAGATATTCAATTAGCAGCCAGATGATCCCATTTTCCTCTATTCTGCTCGTCGATAACACTATATGACAGTTCTGCTGCATTTGAATCATCTGTTTAACACATTTGTTCACAATGCTTTAGCTCTGTTTACACCATTCTGTTCCTTTGGGATCAAGGATTGTTTTACTATTGACTATGGGCCCTCAGGAATATGGTCCCTAGTCTTATCTTGATAAGAGAGCATTGTGTCTTATCTCAACCAGAAAGGTAAACATTCAGAAGACATCGACTTCATAGTCCTACTTGGTAACATTTTTGCTTATCTAGGTATGCTTATCATGCGTACTGCATGAACGTTTCATTTTGAGCATTGTTTTAAATGTTCTGGTATTGAGATGAATATAGACTCCTGGCAGCTAGACCGAGTACTGGCAGTCTATCACCCTCCCTCTCATGCAGGTCTCTAAATAGAGTCTGGACAAATCTGTGCAGCTGCTCCTGCCAAGTCTTTCCACCAGGACTGTTACCATCACTCCATGCTCCTGATTCTCAGCCAACAGTACATTTATTTAAGTCTGCTAAATTAAAATGGAGGAACAGGTTTTTTGCTTATCTGCCAGAAAAGCACTAAGGGTTATTCATTGAAGCAGTCAGAGGAAATCTTCCTACAGAATACCTGTCGATGGGATAGCTTGCTGAGGTAGAACAGCGCTTCTGAAGAGGATGATGACCTCTAGCTTCTAAAATCTCTAGTACCTCAGCTCTCCAGAATATCATTTACAAAGCTAATATACTGTTTCCTCAGTTTCTAACCCCAATCTATGGGTAAATGCATCCGTTTTGCTCAGTTTGATTACCTTTACTCAGAAGCCAGCCTGCTCACCATATAGAAGCAGTGTCTATTTCACACTGGCAAGAAGGATGAGTCTCCCCTGATGATAGTTAATACTCTTCACTGGGCTGGGTCTTGTCTTTGATCTGCTGACACAATTGATCTTGAATTTATTTCTATTGGTTCTGATGCATCCTGTTTTGAAATTTCTCACTAGGCTTTGTTTAACTCTCTTGCTTGTCGTTTTATGTCTGACCTCTGAACGCCCCTGAGGGGCGTGATTTCCACTCTCCATCCCCTTTTCTCTTTTTTCTTATCTTTTAAGCTGATTTAGCAAGATCTTCAGGTAGTGTTTTAGAAATAATGTGTGTGTAGGGGGTAGGGGTGGGAGGAGAGCTGCAGTGGTAGAGAAGCAATGGTATTATATTGCACACAAGCAGGTTACATTTTTAAATGTCTATCATATCCCCAGGGAATCTTTGGAGGGCTTCTGCTTAGGGCAGCTGTGTATTTTCCACATCTTAAGAGCAAGCTAACTAAACAGCCATTTAATGTTGTGATTCAATTCTGCTGCTTTTATTGTAGCTTCCTGAGATTCAAAGATACCTGTAGTCTATGCATGGTGCTACTGAAATTTTAGTTCTACAGAGTAAAATAATGCCTTAACTTTGTGTAGTACTTTAAAATTTTAAATCTACATCAGTGCTCATATGAGTTTCAGTGCAACCTTGCATATTGGTAAAATAGGAATAGACCTGGAAACACAGGTAACTCAGAAGGGTCAACAGGAGTCTCTCCAGAAGGCCAGGCCCTCCTCCTCTTCTCTCCTTCTCAGCAGAAATGAATAATAATCTGTGTCCTGTGCCTGAAAAGAATCGTAAGCCAACTGAAATGCAGAGGCCAAAATGAAAAATTTCCTGCCTAGAGCTTTGTACTCTGTCTTCAGTTTACAAACTACCCTGCCCTAATGGGGAGCAGAAAGATGAGCCACCTCCTTTGCTTCAGTAAACAAATCACGAGGAGGGGGCTGTAGTTAGATGCACATTTCCAGGGCCTTGATGGATAATTAGCCAAGGGACTATCATTAAGGTTAAATGACCTCCCTCAGTTCAATTTCCTTGCATTGTATACCGTTGGAAATAGATCCTCTGGGTCTAGGAAGCTATTTTAGGGTCGCTGCTGTTATTCGAAAGGGTCAGTCCCATAGCTCACCTCTATGTTGGCTTAACTGATGAATTAACAACTGCTTCTAAATGACTCAGGGATAGGGTCCATTTCCCGGGCCAGGCCATGGGAACCAAGCGCTAAGGAGAGTTCATCAACAAGCTAAGCAGATTAGCCAGAAAGGAACTACCACGTGCTGGTACAAGTAAGAGCACAGCTTCTGGGAACAGCAGGTAGGAAAATGGAGCCAGCTATGGAGGGGAAAGCAACTCACGAAGATGCCATGAAAAATCACCTGTCTCCTAAAATTACAGCTAAACAGCATGTTAGGGAATTTAAGGCAGGTTCTTATGCAGATGGGGACTTCCTCTTTTTTTGCACCTGCTGTCAGTAAGCATTAGACCACAAACATCAGCAAACATTGATTAAGCATATTGCCTTGATGAAACTTCAGGCGAAAGAAGAAAGCGGTTCAGCAGCTCCAAAGCCCAGAAGACAAATTACTCTTGGTACAGCAATTAGAATGGGCAAGATGGCTGCACCTTTTTCAAAAAGCACTCTGACCTTGGTTCTGTAGATAATCTAATAATAGCTGGTATGACTTTAGAGAAAGCAGTAGTACTCCTATTATGGTTTGTAATTTTTCAAAGTATTTCAGCTTTATAAAATGCCACATGACCACAACTATAAAAGTCAGTCTATTTTTAAGATACACCTTAGATTGGATGCTTTAAACTAGTTTGCATCAAGAAATATGTGGTATATTAAGTGAAATAAGAAAGACTTAGGGACCCAGCATTCCTGCACTTCCTGTAGTCATGTCCATCCTGAGCTGGGTTTTCTGTTAATTTCCATGAGCAGGTCGATAATATGAATGCTTCACAAGCAACTTTAAAATGCATTAGCCATTTAGAATTCATTTCTTCCGTGTTCTTTCTACTCCTTTTGATCATGCAGCTGCAGTTGGGCTGTGAGTACAAAATAACAACATTCTCCATTGAGAGGACCTATGTATGCAGTGCTGGCAATGAACACAAGTAAATTCCAGCTTACTTCTAATTTGAACACACCAAGCTGAATACGAATGTGGGTAAAAGTAAGGCTGCACAAGTTTGTGTCTGTGTGCTTGTGTGTGTTGTGCAGCTAGCCTAAAATGGACCATTTATTCTGAAGTCTGTAATGCTTCTTTCCTTGAAGTGGAAGGAAAATAAAATTCATGTTTATAGTGCATTTATTATGTGTCAGGCTTTGTGCTGGTCCGAATCAGAGCAGCCTAGTGCTTAGACATGCGGCCTCTGAAGTCAGGCTGCCTTGGTTGAAATCCTGACTCTGCCATTACTAGGATGTAACATTAGAAACATGCTTAACCTCTCTAAGCTCCTGTTTCCTAACCTGAGAAACATGAAGATCAATGGAACTTACTTCATAGGATTATTGGGATGATTCAGTGAGATAAATTATGTAAAGTACCTAGCACAGGGTCTGGCACATATTAAAGCTCAATAAATGAGATACTATATGATATGAGATATTGTAACATACAATAATGACAACAATCCTATGAAGTGCATACTGTTAGCTCCATTTTACAGCTAGGATGACAGAGGCTAAAGGGAATAAATGGACATATCCATAATTTCAAAACTAGTAATGATCTCAGCCATGAAAAAAATTAAATGGATTTTCAGTGAAGGAACAACTATATTCACTAGGGGAAGGCTAGCTGCTGTAACAAATAAACCTCGTTTTTGAAAGTTCATACACAACACAAATGCACTTCTCCCACGTAACTTTTGATAGTGTGTGTTCCTAGTTGGCAAATGACCCTGTTCCTTGCCATGACTCACACATGTAGGCTTCTTCCATCTGGGAGTTCTGCCTTCCCCCAAGGCCATGAAGTCATTTATATCCAGCTAGCACAAGGGGACAGAGGTCATGGAAAAGGCATCATGACTTTTAAAAGGCCTTGGCTCATCAGACATCACTTCTGCTATTAGACTGGTAAGAACTAGTCACCTGGCCGCATCTAGATGCAGAAGGTACTAGGAAATGTAGTCCCTGTCCAGGCAGCTGCTTCCCAGTGACAACACTAGTCTATGTAAGGGGGAATACAGTGTCAACATAATACAGGGTTCATTCCCTGCTATCAGTGGGTCAAATGTTAGCATCTTTAAATATGATAGACATTATTTGATTTTACTTTCCACTTACTTCATAAAAATTTCTCCAAATTAAAATTGTATTCCTCTTCTGCCTGTCATTTTCCTTATTTTTCGCCAAAGGAATTTCAGATCAATCTAGGGCAGGGCTTGAACAACAGTCTTCATGGGCCAAGGTAATTGTGTGATGCTAAGTCTGATGGAGAAAAGAACAAGAGGAATCCGGCCAGCTCAATTTATAGCCCGAAGCTTGTGGGTTTGTTATGTGTGTGATTTTCTGGGCTTCAAATATTGATAAGGGCTATCAAATGAGTCCATCTTAAAAAAAAAAAAAGTTAAGAGTCTTGTGCTGACTGTGAACTAGAGAGATTCAGCATTGAGTAGCTAGTATTAATCCACAGAAAAACATACTAAATGCCTGAAAGTGGAGTTCGGCTAATTAAATAATGAATAATTAAACATGACCACACGTATAATCAATGACCCGTGTTTCAGTTATCTGTTGCTGTACAAGGAACCACTTCCAAACAGTGGCTTTTAAATAAAAACCATCTATTACCCTCACTAGTCAGTGGGTTGACTGGGCTTATCTGGGAAGTTCTGCTCTTCATCGTGTCAGCTGGGGCCATGGTCATGTGTGGACTTGATTGACCTGGAAAATCCAAGCTGTCTCCTATGACTGGTGCCTTGGTGGAGACAGCTAGCAGACTGGGTCCAGCTAGGATACTGGGACAGTTGGGTGCTCCCTATCTTCCCATGTCACCTCCAGGCCTGTCCCTCTCCATACAGTCTCTCCACGTGTCCCCATGTGATTTCTCCAGCAGAGTAGCCACAGTTTTAATATGGCAGCTCAGGATTCCCAAAAGCACAGAAGTGGAGGCTGCCAAGACCTCCCAAGCTTTAGTCCCAGGATTAGCATAAGGTCATTTCTGCAGAATTCTATTGAATAAAGTGAGGCACAGGTGCAGCCCAGGTTCAATGCTCTGGAATCATTAACGGATCTCTACTAGGAGGTATGGCCCACCATCTAGGAAGCTGTTTGAGCAACCTTAGCTCAACAATGAGAAAAAGCACCGTGTTATAGTCCAGGTCTAGCACTGCTAAGAAATTTGATATATTTGGCCTCTCATCTTTCCCTTTCAGCTTAATCTTCCCCTAGAGCCCGTTTTGCAGGGGAGCACTATGGCTCCATAGATTCCTGATCTCAGAGTCAGAAAGGGCAGGCGGCGGTAATCTGAGCTGTGATAATACAACTTAATTCCACTTATTTAGAGGTGGTTCTCTCACTGTTCTACTTTTAGATGACTGAAGAGGTGCATTCACAAAGTTGAGGAAAGTAGAACTAGAAAATGGGGAGGGCCAGACAGTCAAAATAATCCCTTAACAAATGGGACGGCAGCTGTGGCAAGGCCACGGAGTGATGCTACAGGCCGGGGGAAGAGTTAGGCAGCGCCGGTGTCGTCTAGACCAGGAATGATGAATTTCGGATCTGCTGTAAACCACAGTGGGATTTCAGAAGAGGAGATGCATTTCAGAAATATTTATGATGTCTAATCCATAAGATTTGATGGCCAGTGGCTTTAAGAAGGAAGGGGAGAGTAACTCTGAGTTTAGGGACTAGAGTGGCTGGATGAATGAGTGCCATTAGATACCAAGAAAGGAAAGAGAGTAGGACATGTAATTTGGGGTAAATAATAGAGATTTCACCTTTGGACACACAGATTTGAGGTGTTTGTAGATGATCTAATGAAGTACAATGGGAAATTGGACAAACGGCTCTGTGGTGGCTATCTGCTTGTTTTCCCTTTATTTGACCATCCTTCCTAACCCTCTCTTCCTTATTTTTTTCTACTGTCCATGTCTCCTGCTTTGTGTAGGTGGGAGCTTTTCCAGTGAGTGAGTCTCAGTGAGGGACAGCCCATGTCCCACTATAAAATCTTAGAAGGCCAAGTATGTATCCTCCAGCCCCCTTATAAGTGGGATATGTACACATTGATCTAGGGTTGACCCATCAAATGCACCCACCTGAGACTTTAGTAATGTGTGACTCAAAGAAACAAGGACAGTGGGGAATACACTCTGGAGGTGGCAATGACATCATTTTCCCAGGAACAGCACTGATAACGAAAACGGTAGTGTCCACTGCCTGGGGCAGCAGGGACCTCCCTGAATAATGTGGCTTAGCTTTGGCCTCCCTTTCTTCCAGCCCATTTTCCAACAATTCTGAGAGCTACACAATGTCTCTTTGATAATCCACGTAGCGGCTCGAGTCTGCCTCTGTGGCTTAATGGCTTAGAGCTGAGATCCTAGGCCAGCCAATATTCTGAATCCTGGAGGAGGGGCTGGGGGGTTCATGAGAGAAAACATGGAGGTAGAGGCCATAGGGGTGAATGAGATTGTCCAGGGAGAGAAAAGAAGTGGGCTGAGGACAGGAGCCTGAGGAAGGGCCATGTGTGAAGGCAGAGTCGAGCAGAGTGCCAACACTGGGCCCCTGAGGGTGGTCACTTAAAGGGTTTTCTTCCTCTAGCAGTTGACCAAAGTGAAATAATCC
The DNA here is from genome assembly GCF_009834535.1 of Camelus ferus. Classification (NCBI taxonomy): domain Eukaryota; kingdom Metazoa; phylum Chordata; class Mammalia; order Artiodactyla; family Camelidae; genus Camelus; species Camelus ferus. The sequence continues at coordinate 44,258,305 of NC_045698.1, read as the reverse complement.
AGGGGATAGTGGATTCAGGAGTCAGAGGTGTTTAGGACTCAGAGTCCCACCAACATCAAAGATCTGTTGGTATTGCAGGTCAGAGAAACCACGAAGGCCGTCAAGGGAAGGAGGCAGAATTGGAAGCAGGAGGCCAGCTTCCACAGTCAGGCATCTGGAGAACAGGAAAGGCAGAAAGGATGAGGCACAGGTGAGAGGTCCAGGCCCGGGGACCTCTGGGTCCAGAGCTGGGGAGAACGCCACCGGCAAGGAGCAGGTACCAAGGTATGTGCTGCACCCGAGGGCCCCCTGAACGTTCACACTTTATCCCACCACGAGGTGCCTGGCCTTAGAGCCAGAGAAAGAATAAGAACCCTCACGGGCACGGAACTTATAAAGGAAGAAGGAGGGCTAAGCCTCCTCGAAGATCTCACTCCAGGCAACCCTAACAACTGGGTGGTTTAAATGATAAAAAGACTTTATCCAAATTGGAACCAAATAATACATGATATTTCTGGATGTAAGTTCATCCCTGGTGTCCAGAGCTACTAAGGGTGAGGAGCCCTATTGGTCAGCATCTCACAATTCCCTGACACCTGCTGCAACCCCTGCCTCTCACATCTGCTCGGTACTTTGTTGCGTCGAAGGCACTGATCCCCTAATAGTTTGTACTGCATGAAATCGCCCTGTAAAACACACTGTCCTGGTCCTTCATTATCATATGTCTAAGCCTCTTCAACTTGGCTAAAACATCTCCTAGCATTTAATACCTCTTCTGTTCTTCCCCAGAGTAGCTGCAAAACACCAACGTGTAAGTATTCAGTAGGTACTCAACCGAGGTGGCTTATATATACAGAACAAGTTTCTATGCCTAAACTTCAGATCAGTTTTTACCATAGGTCATGGCCTATTTTTCTTACCATAGCTTTTTCTTTTTGGCTCTAGTACCTCTCAGAAAAAAACTAGGACACTGAAATATGAGGACCTAATGGCGTTTGGAGACTTCGTTATCTGATGTCTATAAAGCTGACTAGTCTCCTTCTGGTCAATAAGATCATATGGAAGCTTCAGTGACAAGCTTCTACTTTGCTAACGATTTTATGATCCTGTTACCCATTGTAATTGCTTAAATGGCGTTTTAATTAGCTGCTTTAAATGACTTGGCTTTTTTTTTTTTTTTTTTTCACTAAAATCAGTGTGTGCTTTAGTTTAAAATATGGGCCACTGGTGTTTCCTTTTACACGATGGCTATGTTTAGTACAAGGGGGAAGGAGTGTATGTTTGTAGGGGTTTTACTCAATCATTTCTGTATCCCAGGTTGATTTCTGGAATATAAATTCTTCAATACTTTTGTGGGTTCATTGGTGTTATAAAAGGTTTATTACATTTTTCCTGGTTTTTAAATACTGTTAATTCATTCATGAGCTCTCCAAAGTGCCAGTTTATTTTTGGTAACTGCAACAAGTCACTCAGCTGCGTTCATGATTATACACAGTTTTAGAAAGGAGAAGTGACTTAGTACATTGTGTGTTAGGAAAAAATGCAAAGAGAGACACTATGGATACAGATTTGTCTTCCCTGCATTCGTTGCTTCTGCCCAAACTACCATCCGTGGACTTACCTACTGTCTTGGTGTTAGTAAATCACTTCACAACAAATAAAGTACAGCAGTGGGCCCATACTCATGAATTCACTGGTCTTAACATGGTCCCCACCATCTTGAAGCACCTGGCTTGATAGAAAAAGGGAATGGCCTTTTGAAGATTCAATTCCAGCACCAGGTAGATGGCAGTACCTTGGACTGGGGCAAGGTTCTCTAGGAGATTGTCTGTGCTCCAAATCAGTGTCTAAAGTATGGTACTTTTTCTCCTACAGCTAGGATTTCTGGGTCTGGGAATCAAGGGGTAGAAATGGAGATGACATTTTTCACTGTTACCCCTAGTGACCGACTAGCAAATTTTTTGCTTTCTGTCCCTGCAACCTGATGCTTTGATGGCCCAGAATTTTTAGTTCCAAAATAAGGAATTTTTCCACCAGGAGACACAACAGTGATTACACTGAACTAGAATTTAAGACTGCCAACCAGTCACTCGGGCAATTTATGCCTCTAAATCAATAGGCAAAAAGAGAGCTACTGTGCTGGCTGGGATGACTGATCCTCACCACCACCGAGTAACTGGATTGCTATGCCACAGTGGAGGTAAGGAAGAGCAGCTGGAATACAGGAGGTCCCTTAGGACATCTCTTAGCATTGCCACGTCTTGTGATTAAAGTCAATGGAAAACTTCAGCAACTCAATCCAAAAAGGACTACTAATGACCGACATCCTTCAAGAATGAAGTTTGGGGTCACTCCACCGACTAAGAACCATGACCAGATGAGGTGCTTGCTGAGAATGATATGTGGGAAAACACAAAATAACAGGCAGAAACCAATTCAGATACACCAGAAATTGCATCAAATGGGTTAAGCTTCCTTATTTAAAAAACAGGAGTTCTCAGTTTATATTTTTAAAATTATAACAACTAAACCCAAGTAAATTATAAGGTATTTAAAAGTCACACCTAGACCTTAATAACAGATGGTTTACAAAGATTGAAATGATATACCAAGGAAATAGTGATAGAAAAGACATGTGAAAATATTGTTGTCAGACAAATAAACTTTAAGGCAATAATATTAGTGATAAAACAGGCCATTATGCTCTGATAAAAGGAAAATATCATTTTTTTTGAATTAATATACATTTGACAACGTAGTCTCAATATGTACAAAGCAAGTTTAGGCAGAATTACCAGGAGACAGTGCTATGGGTGAAATGTTTGTGTCCCTCCCTCCCCAAATTCGTATGTTGAACCTTAGCCCTCAATGTGATGGTTTTGGTGGTAGAGCCTTTGGGTGGTAATTAGGTTTAGATGAGGTCGTGAGGGTGGAGACTTCATAACGGGATTGGTGCCCTTATAAGAAGAGACCAGAGAGTTAGCTCTCTCTCCCTCTCCACCGTGTGACAGTACAACAAGAAGGCAGGCATCTGCAAACCAGGAAAAGGGCCCTCACCAGACACTGAGTCGTATGGCACCTCAGTCTTGGACTTCCAGCCTCCAGAACTGTGAGAAATAAATTATGCGTTGTTTACGCCATCCAGTTTATGGTATTTTGTAATAGCAGCCTGAACTAAGACAGATGGGAAGAGCTAATTATTTCAGAAAGACTTTGCCAGGTGGTAGTGTCTTTGTGGGATCACTGTTTGCCAAGAGTTTAATTTTCTTCAGTTCAAGAAGGGTGCTAGAAAACTGATTAACAAATAATGTACGTGCAAGGGAAAAAAGTCTTAATATTCTGTGATTTGTACAGGTGTGTTTGCCTTCATGCAATCACCATCTGCATTGCCCTCTGTGCTTTTTTTTTTTTTTTCAGCACATCACCAATCAAAGACTGGGCTGTAGGAGGCCTTCATGTATATTTGGCGTATATTTATATGCAAAGGGAAACTAGATAAGAAATTGGAGAAGGCAAAGACTCATGAGTGAGGAATTGATTAAGGGAGAAAATGCCTTGAGAAAGGGATGAGCAATACGTCAGGCAGCAAGGTTAGCCTTGAACAGGTAGAGTGACAGCTCCTCCACTAAGACATGGGGAAAGATGTGTGTGGGCACAGAGAAGTGTATTTGTGGAATGGGTTGGGGCAATTAGTTGAGGGGGTTCCCCCCCCCATCAACCTGTGTTTGCTTGCAAGTTATTCAGAGAATATAAACTGTAAAAAGGCAGATATTTGCCTATCTTGTCACCATTATATCCTCAATACTGAAAACAAGGTACATGTACCTGTAAATGCCTAAATGTAATTATTTGTTATGATGTTAACGAGCTGTGGCATGCCATGCCATGATGGAGGGTGGGAGAGGTGAAAACAGAGAGCATGGGGAAGTAAGCAAGTTAGTAGTCAGACGGTAGCAGGGCTTTGCAAATGAGCCCAGGACTGAGTGCATCTCTCACAGTAAGCTTTGGTGGCAGGGTTGGGGGCAGGAAGTAAGCTGTGCACAGCAGGAATCACAATCTTTGAAACAAGAAGTGCTTGAAGGCAACTTCAAGGATCTTTTCAGACATATCCTCTTAAAACTAGAGGGGAAGCAGTGGCCCTTTACCTGAGGGTGGCGTCGCCTTAACCGCTAGGTGATGCCGCTGTCTTACGAAGCCAGTGAAACACGAAGCAGCAGCTCAGCGGAGCCTGAAGGAGTCTGGACACGTACATGAAGCCAGTCACTGGGGCCTGGGATTTCCGGCTTAGATAGTATCTCTATTGCATGTACGGGCCTGGATTAATACTCAACAACCTTCCTTTTTTAATATTCCATATCGAATCGTGAAGACTTGTCCTTACCCTGCTGTTTCCAAGATTAGAGAAGATCTATAGACTACAGTAGTTGTGCTTAAGTTGATGGCTTCCTTTTCAGGTAGTCACCCAAAACCCCTTGCTGAAACTTGGAAATGCCCACGTCTTATTTGTAGCACCAACCAGTCATTTCCTGGGTGAGCTGGGACGATCTTCCCAGATGTCTGCTCATATCTCTGTTCAATGAGCAGTTTCCAACAGTAACATTCTTTTGACTTATCAGAAAGAAGTGCACCATTTTAGACTGAGGTTTCAGATCTAAAACACCTTCATTTTCTTTTTTTTCTCAGCCCCTGAGAAATTCAGTGTTCCTACCCAATGGCCATATGTTAATTATTTCCCTTTAACGCTCAAATTTTTACACAATTTAGATATTTCCCTGATAGAATACCCAAATTCTATGTCAGAATAAGGTTATTAAGGAACTTGACAAATCTAAGTTGCAATTTTTGACTCACATACAAGGTAATAATTTGTTTCTTGTTAAGAAACCTTGAGAAAACAGTGTTAGGCTATCTCTGTTAGAAACAGATTTTTTTCCCCAAAAAATTACATTGGTTTTTGATTAGCAGCTGAATATTGTTCACAGGCAATATCAGTTTTAGCACCAGGATAAGTTTGAGTAACTGCTATAATATTAACCAAAATACACAGACTGTAAATAGCAGAGACCCAAATCAAAATAGCTCAAAGAAACAAAAAAAAGAATATGTTTTCCTTATATTAAAGTGGCCTCAAATTTTATCATCACAATGGCTTCATCTCAGACAGGCTTTCTCCAAATGGTGGGAGAGATGTCCCTGTTAGCTCCAGCTTTACACTATCTTTTGGTTCCAATCCCAGTAAGAAGAAAGAGAACCCCTCTTTCCCTCCATCTATATCAGTCTATGAAAACACTCTGGCCCCCTTGGTTCATACGCTCTCCCAAGACAATTTGCTAAGCCCAGGAATTTGGAGTAATAAGATTGGCCAGCCCAAGCCCTGCCTCTCCCTCCCTACCCTCATCCCCACGATGGCAAAGGCAGAGCTACATGACTGACAGCCCATCTCCAAAGGCAAAAGATGCTGAGCAGACAAAGAAAAGTAATAAACCTTCATCTCATTCTTTCCAAGACATCTCAGTACAAGGGATCTGTAATTGGACAGATCTGCACCTTTCACTAGCTTGAGCAAGTTACCTAACCCCTGTGGCTCTCTTTTTTTTTTTTTTTTTTTTTTTTTTCATTTGTAAAGAACTTGCAGAGTTGCTGCAAGGTTGAAGGTCACCTATGTAAAGCACTATTCAGCTACTTCCATTCCTCCTTTGTTTCCATCTCTGTTCTTGGCTGATAAAACACCAGTCCTCAGCCTGTACAGAGGAAGACAGTGTTTATCTTTACCACCCACTTCCCTACCACCCCAGCTCTTGGAGCTGTCTCCTGGCTGCCTGCAAGTCTCCCCTAATGTGTCCTCATAACCTTTTCTGATCCTCATTACATAAGGTAGCATTCCCTGCCCCATTCTTGGTATCTTAGTCCATGCCAGCTGCTATAACAAAATACCACAGACTGGACAGCTTACCAACAATAGCAGTTTATCTCTCACAGTTCTGGAGGCTGAACGTCCCCAGATCAGGGCGCCATCACATTTGGGCTGTGGTGAAGGCCCTTCTCCAGGCGGCAGACTGCCGACTCCTCCTTGCACTCTCACGTGGCAGAAAGGACGAGAGCTCTCTTGGGCCCCTTTCATAAGGGCATGAATTTTATTATCAATCACCTCTCGAAGTCCCCACCTCGTAATACTATCATATTAGGGGTTAGGATTTCAACATATGAAGTTTGGAGGCACAAAGACTCAGACCATAGTACTCGGTCACTGACTCACTCATCGATACCATGCTGGTTCCTCCCCCTCTAGCTGATGTGTGACCTCCCTCTTATGAGGAAGCAGCAAGATGCCAAGAAAGAGGAGGACAAAAGTTTTCCTGAGGAGTAACACCTGTGAAAGGAAAAGGGAGAAAACAGGATTGGGCAAAGAGAACTCTCAGACGGGGGAGCAGACATGACAAGCTGTTGGCCACCCCAACAGGAAGCTACTCTGAGCAGGGACTACGACACTGGGCAGAAATACCTAGGCCACGGCTCCATCATATTCCTCAGGCATCGGCTGGGAGTCACCCAGGAAAAAAGTACACCCTCAACTACCATCCACATGCTCGGGCATTGGCTGGGAGATACCCCAAGATGGTGATGACCCGGGCTCAACAGCTGAGGCCAACCCCAAAGGAACGGCCAGTGGCCACCACTGGTCACAGTCTTCGAAGCTGGGCAGTGAGGCCTTCCTTGAAGGGGGATCTGTGTCGTGTCTTATCAAGTCTGTCACAGCCTCCAAGATACTGTTTAAGAGGAAATGTCTAAGGAATCAATGTCTGGCATCCTGATTATGGAAGGAAGATGGGAAACAAAGCAGGGGAAACCTCTGAATCACATCACCTGGAGGCTGCCTACTCAGCCCTCAGAGCCAGCCCCACCTACACCCTGATTCCCTCTAGGACCTCTCAAACCAAGGGGCCTTCCAACTTAGTCAAATGCATCCTTCTAGCCTTTCTGTGCTCCTTCAGGTATTGGTATTTTCCCAGATCATATCTATTCAACGTATGGAAGATTAGAGCCAGGCTGGTGGCGTACGAGGAGCCAATTGTGAGGAGGACTTACTATATAGTAAAATGTAAGAAATACTTACCATGTCATGCAATAATGCCCATTGCACAGCTTAAGAACCTGAGGCCCAGTAAGGAGAATTAGCCAAGAACACCCAACTAGTAAATGGGGCTGTGGGTCTTCTAGCTCTGTTGCCCTCCTAAGTCTATATTCTTTCTATTGGCCACTCAGGAGAGCGTGTAAAACATTTTCCAGAAAGTTTTTTGTTAACCCAACATGGTTTTAAAAATATTTTGTGTTTTATTAGATACATTTCTGGCTATTCAGAGTGCTTGGCTATCTAGAATGACCCATTCCAAAACGGTACCAGAAAGCTGAAACTTCACTCTCTGACGAATTCCACGCCAAGAGTTCAGCCTGCAAACTATTCGAAAGTGAATTCTCTTTTACAAATACAGCTAACCCTTGTGGGCTAACTCTCGATAGCTAATCCCCTTCGAACTTTGAGGGCTCTTTCTCAGTCTCTCCTTCCTCTGCCAAGTGGCTTCACAGTTTCAGCTGACCTTGGCTATGACATTGAACAGTGTTCATTTACAAAAGCCCTGTTGACCTGAGCATCTGATCCTCTATTTGTTATTCACATCATATCCTCCCTGCCTTTGAGTGAGGAGTTAATATACATACGAGGACAGCAAGGTCCAAACCTCACTCGTTAAAATGAGCAAGCCAGAATTACCACAGGGACCAGTATCAAAAGCATCTCAGGAAAAACAAAAAAAAAGCATCTCAGGCGCAAAAATAGTCCTGAGTTACTTTTACTTGTTTATATTTAATAAGAGTCTGACAGCCTTCTTCTTGGGAAAGCACTCTTCAAGGCATTGCTTCTCCCAGGGCCAGGGGAAGGGCAGACAGACAAGCAAAGTGCTTGGCTAATAAGGACAGAGGCATCTGCATTAGCTGTTTGAAGACGACAAAGGGAATTGGAAACACATTTGTTTAACCACAGGACTTATTGCCTTATTATTATTCCTGCTTAGTGTCTGGCTGTACATATGTGCATTCAACGCTGGAATCCACAGTTTGAGATGTTTAACTGCTTATCCCCAGATAAATGTGCAACTGAGGAGCTGGGGGATGTGACCTGAAACACAACACCTGGCCTGCAGGATGCAGAGATTACTGGTAAAAGAGAAAGAAGGCATGGGGTTCTCATGCATGTCTTTGTTTTTTCCTACCCTAGAACCACATTGATCCTCATCTTAAAAGGCAACCTGAGGAGTTAATGAATGTTCTTTTAGCCAAGTCACCTGAAATTGTTACCCAACCAAAGTAGAATGCAAATATCTGAGGCTTTCTGATCTGGGGAACGTGGGGTGATGGGGGTTGTATGTTTCGTTATTCATTTGTTTTTTGGTATCAGCTGCTACTTCTGGAAAGGCAAGTGTGGAAGCGGGTGGTTCACTAGTTGGAGCACGTTGTGCCTTGAGCTCCCGAGCTCGGAGCAGCCGCAGGGGGAGGCCCAGCTCATCTCTGCTGTCGTCAGCATGTTTGGTCTTCCCTATCATCAACGCTTCGGCTCAGTTAAGCTAGAGCTGAGCTTGGCTACAGCGAGATCACTTCCATATGTAACACCCATCTCTGCAGGACACCAGTTCACTCTTGGAAAAGTGTCACTCATTACTTTATTTTCACAACTTTCACATAAAAATTCAGACAACCACACAAAACAAATGCACACCGTAATGAATGATTAACGCAAATGCTTTTATAACTACTATTCAGGTCCATAAACAGAACTTTGCCAGCAACCCCAGAAGCCCTAGCATAGGCTCTTCCTTTCCTCCCTAGGTAATTACCATTCTCATTTTTAGTCATCTTTCTTGTGTTTCTGTATCATTTTTCATCCAAGTAATAAAAATTATGGGTTAGTTTTCCTTTTAAAAAAAAAAAAGATGTATTTTAAGTCTCTTTAAACCTGCAAAACCTCCTCAGTTCTTCTCTTTTCTTTATCATTTATCTGTTGAAGAACTCAGGGAGCTGGATGGGAAGAGCGCACCACAGCCTGGATTTGCTGAGGCCTGGGTGGTACAGTCCGAAGCATTCTCCTGCCCTAGGGTTCCCTATAAATTAGCAGCTGGACTCATTATACTGCTTGGCTTTAACAAGTCTGGTAACCAAAATTTCTTCCTTCTCTCTCCCCTCCCCCCAAGAAGGAAGGGGATTCTCCTCCAAGGGGCAGACGCAGCCACTTTGGGCACATCACCCTTTCATGCTTCTGTATTTTCCTCCCAGCGTGTCCCTCTGCCTGAAGTGCCCTCCCTGCTTTTCTCTGGAGAACGACTACTCAGTCTTCAGAGCCCGATTCAAAAGGCAAATGTCACTCACAAGTCTGAGATGTCTTCACACATTCCCTCAGCAGAATATGTCACTGAGACCCCACCGCATTCTCACTCCCCTGGATCATAGCACCTGCCACACTGTCTCGTAATCACCTGAGCTCGTCGCTCCCCCACCACCCACCGTTCCCCTCTTTCCCCCTCCTTGAGAGGAGTGACCTTATCTGAGTAAAAGCAGATATCAGCTGTGGGCCACACAGTTCTGCCTGTCCTTGTGAGGGACACCTGGATCTCCATCATTCTCTCACCCCACAGTGGTCCATACAGGACCACTCTCCTCCAGGGGACCTCCTTCCCTTCCTGGTGCCTCCAAGGTGACTCTGCTCTTAAGGAATGCTTTTGTTTCAAAGTGCACAGCATGCTTTCCTGCCCTCAGTTGCCTCTTGTTCCTTAAGAAGGATCTGGACCTCATCTGATCCGAAGTTGGCTTGGAACCTGGCACTGAGAGAGAAGGATCCCAGACTATTACCCCGTCCCCTGCCTCCTCTGCCACTCGGCACAACTGCACGTGCGGTGTGATGAGGCCTTGCTTCAGTGTGCCATTCACCCATACACCAATGGAAATACAAGCCCAAATGACACCTGTCCTCCGGGGCGGGGTGGGGTCGGGGGGAAGGAGGGAGGTACTCTCTCATCCCATTCCATTAAATTCTCTCTCACCTTTCAAATCTGGCTTTAAAATCACTTCCTAAGAACCTTCCCTGATTAGCTTGACCCAATTCTCTTAATTCCTGTACTCAATGAGCCTTCATTAATTATGTACCTAGAGATTTTACACTATCCATCTGCTCTTGCTATATCCGTCTATGAATATGCTTTTCATATGCAGTTTCTCATATGCGGAAAGTCTGATCCTGCAGCTCTTTCCAATCCCTCCCACCATTCCTGCACAGAAGACAGACCTAGTCAACGTCACTGGCTGACCAGCATCTGTGACCACACATGTACCTCGACCCCTGCAATTTTCTGGTACAAGAACTGAAAGAGCTGGGGAAGAAAAGGCAGTAAAATTTCTAGCCCCTCTGAAGAACATTTTACCCAAAATGTCTGTTTTCCTTTCCCTGAATGGCTTTTATTTTTTTCCTTGCTAATCTGCTGAAATTTGCTAACGTGCCAATCTTCTGAGTGCTTGAAATAAAGACTTGTTGAGCCAGCTTTTAACTTTTCAAAGAAGGGTTTCAGAACCCAATTTAAAGCCCTAACTATGTCAAAGGGTATTACTTTGCGTATTGCTATAGCTACTTGTGTTTGTTGTAAATAAACACCATTGAGTCCGTGCTTTTTCATCAACCTGCAGTTTTCATGGATTTTTCCCACAGTCCCCTATGATACAGTAATGGTTTCTCTGAGGTAACGAGCTGTGGGAATAGTGTTGTGAGTTAAATTTGAATTATTTACATTTTTATTACTTTTTACTTTCTAAAGAGCGTTTTTCAAGTCCTGCAGATCTGTGATGATTTAGAGTAAATGCTGGTACTTTTCTGAAGACAAAAGGCATTTGGCCGAATCTGGACTGAAGAAACTTGGTATTTCTTCTGAGAGAAAGTGAGACCCCAGAAGACTCAGATTATTTGTTCATTTACCCGAAAGTTTACGAAAAAAAAAAAAAAGCAGCACATGTATGTGTATGCATGTGCACGTGTGGGCGTGCACGCATGTGTGTGTGTGAGAAAGAGAGACAGAGAGAGAAAAAAAATGTTCCAGTTGCACAGGGCAGGCTAGGCCCCCAGCTGCCAGGTTGAGGGAAGGACATCATTCATTCTAGAATAATGACAGGAAGTTCCTTGGGATCTTTCCTCATATAACTTTTCAGTCTATAAGTTAAGGAAAGATCTAGATAATTTACAAAAAAGGTTTGTAAGATTAGCAGTGTGTGTGCACACATGTGCCATTGTGCATGTTTTGGTGTTCACATCGTTAGCTAATAAATGCATATAGTAGACTTCACCTATTAATTTTAAAAAGAATCACAGCCTTGGTTATGCTAACCAAGTTGAAACATCTCATTTACTCACAGTAATTTAACTGTTTAAATTGGAAGATACTTCTTAAAAGAAATGAGTGGATAATTTTGATAAAATGAATGGGAGAGCTGAGCTCACCCTATGTGTAATGCCATCTCCCGGGCTGCACTCCCTCAGTGATGGGCAGGCTGAGCCCTCAGGCTCAGTCATTCATCCCTGATATGCTTTCAAATTGCTCTTCCTTCCTCCCGCCCTCTGTCTTCTCCCAAAAATAGTTAATACTTTTATCTTTCTTATTTCTAGCTGCTACCACAGCCTTCTCCTGAGGTTATTTTATTCCCTAAGCCTCTCCTCTCCCTCTTTCCAATCAGCCTGAAATAATCAGTTGGACCCTTTTAGTTCTAGGTTATTATTTATCTCTAAATGGGAGGAAATAAAGACTTCAGAAAATCCCTAAAAGTGATAATTTACTGAACCAGAAACCTTTACAATGTCTCTCTAGAACTGCATCATCCAATATGGTAGCCACTAGCCACACATGGCTATTTAAATATAAATTTAAATGAATTACAGCTAGGTGAAATTAAAATTCCAGTTCCTTGGTCTCACAAACCACATTTCAAGTACTCAGTAGCCACAGCTAAGGTATTAGATGACATAGAGTATTTCCACCATCACAAGAAGTTCTGCTGGACAGAGCACTGTTCTAGACTCCCTCCTCTGAAGGAGGGGCCCATCCCTTTCTCCTTTCAGTAAATGCCCTTCTTTCTTGTTGGGGAGATCGTTCACCTTCAGGGCTTGCCAGACATCCCAGTGGTGTGTTCAGTTCTTAATTTTTCATTAAACGTGTGCTCTTAAAATGTTTATTGTTGTGACAAAACAGTAAGTTAAGGAATTCTAAAAGCTTCCTCCATAAAGCAATGAAAAAAATTGACAAAAATAGTAAAAATCAATTTTTGTGGAACCTTGGAAACCAACCAAAAGCTTGCAGCAACCCGGGGAATGTTGATTCAAGAAAAATGACTGAATCTTGGTAAGAACAGTGAGCTTTGTGGCATCTTAACTTACTTTAATCCCATTCCCCACCCTCCAGCTCAAAAGTGGCCTTGAAACTAGCAGCCCACATTCCTGGTACTGGTAGAGGAGAAAGCAGAAGAGACAAACTTTACAAATTGCTCTTAGTTGTTCTGTCTGGTGGCTCTCTGGGGGAGCTTCCCAAAAGACTTGTCTTTCTCTCACCTGACTGGAGCTCTCATCTAAAGAGTGCTAAAGCTGTTAATGGGGGCAAAGCCTCTTCGTTGAAAACATTTATAGGCAAATGTTTTAGTCCCTGCTACCTAATGCAATAAATAACAATTGTAGCTACCAGTAGATGAACCAAAAAGCTTGGGAGGAAAGTCTTAGAGTGATATATTTTAGAAATATAGAAAGGTGTGGCATATTCCTGGAAATTTAGAAAGACACACATGCCCAGGTTCATGGACAGGTTCAGCTGTGTTCATGCTCAGCAGGGACCTGAGAAGGCCCTCAGCTCTCACCTCTGGCTGACTTGAGGGTCTGAACATATACAGTTGGCCAATATGCACAAGGGAAGATGCTCAACATCATTAGTCGTTAAGTAAATGCAAATCAAAGCCAAAGTGAGATATCAACTTACACCCACTAGGATGGCTATGACCAAATGTAAAATAATAACAAATGTTGGTTAGCATGTGGAGAAGTTGGAACTCTCATCCTTCTGGGTGGGAATGTACAATGATGTAGCTACCCTGAAAAACAGTTTGGCACCTTCTCAGAAAGTTACATATGATCCAGCAATTCCACTCTCAGGTATATATGCAAAGGCCTGCATATTCTGTGACTCCATTTATTTAAAACATCCAGAATAGGCAAATACATGGAGACAGAAAATAGATTGATGGTTGCTAGAGCAAAGAGAAGGAAGTTGGGTGTGACTGTTAACAGGCACAGGGTTTTGTTTTTTTGGGGGTTTTTTTTTTGGCATAATGGAAGTGTTCTGGAATTAGATAATGGTTATGGTTCCACAGTATTGTGAATATACTCAAAACCACTGAATTAGACATCTCATATTGCTTGAAATGGTGAATTTTATGTTATGTCTATTTAATCTCATTAATAATAATAAAGTTCATGCTGATGACAGGATTTATTTTTGTAAAATAAATCAATGTTGGTTTGCACTGTATGATAAATGAGAGAACTGTAGCAACAAAGCATTCCAACCACCATCTCTGTGTGCACAACTGCAAGACTGCTCAGCCGCTATGTTCTGGACATATTCCATGGTACAACCTATAATTACCCCAATTGCCCACTGACCTTCATGCCACGTGGCCTGGAGGTCTTGCTCCTCGCTCCTACAGGTCCTGGTAGGACTGGCTAGATTACCAGTGTCCACCTGGAGCAACAGCATCGACCACCTCCCCCACCCTCGTAGGCTGGCATGAGCAAGCTGTCCTTCACTGCCTGTGTTTCCAAACACTAGTTTTTATCAGTGAGTGTCCTGCTTGCTGTCCTTGAAATGGAAATGCTAGCTGACACTGTATCTACAAAAGGTCAGGAAAAGACAGGTTCTGCTGGTCATCTTTAACTTAACTACATGTTAAAGTGAGAACTCTGTTCAGCACATGTATGTCTCACATACAACTAGATTTGACGTAGTGCGTGTGAAGGTCTACCAAACCCATGCTGGTTATTTTAACGTCGTTATTAATAATAAGACTCTGTCTAAAACAAAAACCAAAAATCTGAGGCAACTGCTAATATAAGAAGGGATGCCAGGAAAAGAGGTTAATCTGGACTTCCAGTCAAATCAGGAGCTGTGTCATGTTAACTGTAATGCAAGTCATGGCAGGATAAGTGCCAAGTATCCGGCACAGAAATTAAGTCTACAGAGGTCAGCGGGGGAGATCACGCCTAGTCTCTTAAAGGCTTGTGTTTTGTGCTGTAATAATATCACACAATATTAACAGGCAAAGACAGAAAGGACAATCTGGGAGGAATGGAAAAGGGGCAGAAAAGCAAAAGGTTCATTTAGAAGGGAACAAGGGGTTCGTCTGTTACTGAGTATTTACATGTCCTGTTTTAATTTGATTACCTGTATTTTCCATGTTTTCCAGTGGTCTGTATACAAACTATACCTGGGTATTGCTCACATTGTCTAACTTCTGTCTTGGTGCCTCTTTTCCAAAATGATAAAGGAAAAGAAGAACAAGAGAAAGCATTAAACAGCTTGCAAAAGCAAGGGTGTTTTCTTTATCTCCTAATAAACATGTAAAGTTCTCAAAATATATGAATGAATAACCATCATTGGTATGGATAATCTTTATAACTCCTGTTAAAACAGAGATTAATTCAAAAAAGATACATGCACCCCAATGTTCATAGCAGCACTATTGACAATGGAAGCAACCTAAATGCCCATCGACAGATGATTGGATAAAATAGTGGTATATATATATATATATACACACACACATACATACACAAAGGAATACTACTCAGCCATAAAAAAGAATAAAATAATGCCATTTGCAGCAACATGGATGGACTTGGAGATTGTCATACTAATGAAGTAAGCCAGAAAGAGAAAGAAAAATACCATATGGTATCACTCATATGTGGAATCTTAAAAAAATGATGTAGATGAACTTACTTACTTACAAAACAGAAACAGACTCACAGACATAGAAAACAAACTTATGGTTACCAGAGGGGAAAGGAGAAGGGTGGATGGATAAATTGGGAGTTGGGGATTAGCAAATACAGGCTGCTATATATATAATAGATAAACAACAAGGTCCTATTGTATAGCACAGGGAACTATATTCATTACCTTGTAATAGCCTGTAATAAAAAGGAATATATATAATGTATAACCAAATCACTCTGCTGTATACCAGAAATTAACACAACATGATAAACCTACTATACTTCCATTAAAAAATAGAAAAAAAGATTTATTTTTTAAAGACTTCCATTAGGTTTAACCAAAGCCTTAACCACCACCAAGTTGAAGCACAATGATGAAGGAAGCTCAGACTGAGTGCATTCCATGCACTTTCTACCCTGCCCAAGCTGACAGCAGCTTCCGGCTTTCTAAACTCCTTTGCAGGGCCATGACTCCTTTCCAGAAAGCAGTAAGTGCCCAGGACCTTTTGTCTTCTTCCTCCCCACAGATTTCTCCAGGAGACTTTGCTGCCACAGTGGCTTTATATTTACCAGTGCATATGATCCTGTTGCAACCTAGTCTGAAAGCTCTTATGGCTACAACTTGGCATTTCCAAAGATTTGCCAGAAACATGTGCAAACAACTACTCTCTGCCATTAGGGTGGATATAAATCAGTGTCCAGAGTAAGCCTAGTCACACAAGAGTTTCTAACAGGTACTCCTCAATTCATCTTTTGTCCTCTACATCATCTTCTGTCCTTCTCTACCTACTGGATGCAGCTTTTTGAGAAGGGCACTTTCCTGGAGGAATGAAAGTGTTTCAGCAACAATCACACTTACAGGAAAAAGTTAATTGGATCTAAAGTTGTCTTTTGGGGGGGGGCAGTATTTCAATTTGTTGTTTGCATTCCCTGAAGCAGGAAACTATTATGGATCCAAAACATTTTCATCTACTATTCGGTTGGACTTTCATGGAGATTAAAAGTCTTTGGAAGATAAATTTAGAATATTGGTTGAGTTTCCTAATTAGAAAAGCTGAGCAGAAATCTGTATTTTAAAATTTATTAGGCATCAAAATGAGGTTTTTCAAATATGAAAAAAGTAGAGGAACTATATGCTTTATCCACATAATCTTGAAACACCCACTTACTTAAGCCATTGCTGAGGGAGAAAATTGCTATTAAATCAACTGCCGAGTTTCCTTAGATCAGAACATGAAATAGAGGTTCTTGTCCCAGCAAAGAGATAAGACTTGGAGTTTTATTGTCAGGAAAATTCAGATGTGTCAGCGATGAAACTAAACATGAAAAGACAAATATTCATTTGAAAGTTAGAAGTGATCTAGATAAAAGAGTTGGGACTTAGTAAAACTTTACATTTAGTCCTTAGACACTGGGGACACTGTGTCGGACTTTTCCATGGAGAGGCAGGTGGCTGGCTAGAGCAAAGCAGGAAAGCAGTCAGCTCAGAGAGCAACCACCCTTTTTATTGTTTTAAGAGAAATTCAATTTAAAAATTAGATTTATGAGAAAGGGTCAAGAAAAGTTGAACAGTTTCTCCCAAGAGAAGACAGAACGGCTGTTTACGAGAACAGGGCTTGTTATTCTCAAGGACGGTCACCTGAAATTATGCGCAAGTTCGCAGCGGCAGCGGCGGCTGGGGGCTGAGGAACTGAGTTGCCTTGGGTCAGGGTCAGGCTGAGTGTGAAGTGCCCTGGACCTTGCCAAGGGGGTAGAACCCCGTCCTCGGAACACTGAGAGAAGGCTGAGTGAAATGTGGTGTTTCCTGGACATTTTTCTCAAGAGTTTGGATTAAACCAAAGGAAATATTATCCTCCACTATCTCGGGTATACTGGGTACCGAAACCTCTCTGTAAATGCATTTCTCCTGGTTTCTTAGTCTATGAGCTCTTAGGAGCAGAGTGCAGACGCCCAGGCCAGGCGCTTGCAGGGATGTCTGGGGTTAGGAATGTCTAGGGACCAACGTGCCACCAAAGTGTAAGGGAGAAGAGATGTTGCGGGCCCTCTTCTTCACGAGTCACCAATGAATGGAGGGTTCATTTGATGCCACCAACTTTGAAGGAGTTGTTCAGTTCTCTATGGTTTCTGTCAAGCTAAATAGAGTCAAACTCTCTTTGATACAGAGAGGCAGGCCTAAAAAAATCACACCTTCTTGGGCTTTGCCAAAGCTTAGTTTTTGGTTTTGCATTAAAAATGAGAAGTATTTAAGCCCCAGTTTAACCTTTGAAGTCATCTGCATTCAACACTTCGAGTCAGATTTCTAATCGAGGCCCCTGGACTGAATGCCATCCCACTGTTGGGTCTGTAGCTGTGATTCTGGATAAATTGGAACCAGAAACACACACCGACGCCAAGTCCCTGCATTAATATTCAGTGCCTTTCCTTACGGAAACAGGCCATGAGGACACTCGCTCTCGCCTGTGCTATGGCTCCACACGGGTACCCAGAGCAGCCTGTCTTGAGAAAGGCATAGCCATTTGAAAAGGTGAGATTACGTAAGCATAAATGCAAATTAGTGCCATATGTTGAAGAGCCTTTTTATTTATGCCTGAACCAGATGCTTCTGTCCCCTACATTACATTTGCAATCAATCACTTTTTAGCTCTTTTTCCTGATGCAATGTCAATTCAATAAAAGAATTGTGTTTCCTTTCTTCTTCATGACTATGAGAGCTCTCATGACCAAATAACCTCACTATGTCATCTCAGAAATGTTCCCCTTGGAATAAATTACTTTGAAATCAAAGTATCCACAGGTCCTTTTAAAAACATCATTGGTGCTTCTTCCCCACAGATTACCCACCACAGTCAAATCAAGTTCTCACCATGGTGTCCCAGAGAAGTATTAGAGCAATAAAAATACACAGTGAACCACTGCAATTAACCCAAGCGCTCCATGGCAGTTTTCAAGTGATAGTCTTATTCTTATTATTATTTTACATTGTAAAATGGATTTTAAAATGTCCTATGGTGGAATTATGCCTGAGATTTAAACATGGACATATGGGATCCATGAAATTCTGCCTTGAGTGTAACATACATTATCAACATTGTGCAAATGTATTACTGCTTGTTTAAAAAATATTAACTGAAATATATACACATATTGGCTCTTTTGAAAGTTTAGAGATAGTTGACTCTCAAATAATGAAACCCATTCCCCAAGCTAACCAAAAACATCTCTGCCCTTATTTTGTTTTCTGTCTCCTAATTCTTCCTGTATCCACACACTATCCCAGCATCTACCTCTTTCACTATTTCCTAATGATAACCTATATTCTAGATTTTTACCTTAAAAAAACTGGAATAAAATATAAATAACATAAAATTTACCATTTTAACCATTTAAACTGTACAGTTCTGTGGCATTATGTACATTCACAGTGTGCTTACCATGCCTTCCATCCACCTCCAGAACTTTTTCATCTCCTCTAACTCTGTCCTGCTTAAACACTAACTCTCCATTTTCCCTCCCTTTTGCCCCTGGCAACCACCATTTTACTTTCTGCCTCTGTGAATGTGATGCCTCCAGGTACCTCATCTAAATGGACCCATACAGTCAACTTATTTCACTTAAACTAACTTCCTCAAGGTGTATGCATGTTGTAGCACGTGTGAGAATTACCTTCCTTTTCAAGCCTGAATAATATTCCATTATACGTGCATATCACATTTACGTATCCATTCATCCATCAGTGGATACCGGAGTTGCTTCCATCTTTTGGCTTTTGTGAATAATGCTGTTATGAACATGGGTGGACAAATACCTGTTTGAGTGCCTGCTTTCATGTTTTCTTTGAGTATACACCCAGAAGTGGAATTGCTGGATCATATGGTAATTCAATTTTTAATTTTTTGAGGAATCACCATACTGTTTTCCACAGGGGCTGCATCATTTTACATTCCCACCAGCAATGGCAATACACAAAGTTTCCAATTTCTCTATATCCTTATCAGTGTTTGTTATTTTCTGGCTTTTTGTTTTAAATAATAGCCATCCTAAGGTAGTATCTCATTGTGAGGTAGTGAGGTAGTATCTCATTGTGGTTTTGATATGTACTTCCCTAATGGCTAGTGCTGTTGAGCATCTTTTCATGTGCTTTTTGGCCATTTATGTATCTTCTCTGGAGAAATGTCTATTCAAGTTCTTTGCCTATCTTTAAATGGGTTATATTTTTTTTGCTGTTAAGTTGTAAGAGTTCTTTATATGTTATGGATATCAACCCCTTAGAGTTTTAGTCTTACAGGTAGGCATTTGATCCATTTTGAGTTAATTTTTGTATATGCTGTAAAGTAAGAGTTCAACTTTTTTTTTTTTTTTGCTTGTGGATTTCCTGGTTTTAAATACTTCCCCCCAATCCCCCTCAGTCTGGACATCAAACTCAGACACTGTCTTTATTCTCTCCCCTCCCACACTGATTCTCTACCTCCTTGACCTGTGCATAGTATTTCCATTTTGCTTTTCATCCTAGATAAATCTGCATATACCTGTTCTTTGTCTTAGTGTATGAGCTGCTAAAGGAAGAAAGAGTTCACAAAACTGGAAACTTTCTTTATAAATGCTTTTGATCATGGCCACTATCTCAACTGAGGTTCCATAACAAAAAAAACAGCAACAACTCCAGCTATCTTCAGCAGAAATAGACTTAATAAAGGGCCACAGGTGTTTGCAAATTCACGCGGAAGGCTCAAGTAGTAGGGTATGCTGGGTTTTCACCTTGCAGACCCAACCATCTAGGGAGTTGCTACTTCAGTCTCAGCAAGAAGGGGAGAAACACAGGAGGCTCCTACTGGCTGACTTCCCAGACAGCACCCTCGCTACGGTCCAGGAATCAGGAAGTCATCGCTGCGGCACTGGAAGCTCTAAGATTACCCCCAGGCTAGATCCAAACTGGCCACAAGTGGGTCCTCCACATGTCGCCTCTCCAAACTCACGAAGCCAGTGACTGGGCACTGGAATCTTGCTGCAGAGAAACCCAGCACCTTCACAAGTATGCTCACTAGCCGGACTGCAGACACAGCATAAAGACGTCCAATACCTGCTTTCGGCCTTTCCAAGCCCATCTGGGTGCGTCTAAAGAAACAAATCTCTTCAAGAAACTTAGCTGCAAGGGAGTTCGGCAAACGCCACGTTTAGCTTTTCAGCCTCTGTAGACTAGGAAGGCGTACCAGAGGGAAAGTGAGAAGTTAGGTGCCAATCCCCCTACTCCCCTTATCTGCCACCAGGATAAAGATGATGATGACGAGCTTAGATACGTGTAAGGTAGCAGCTCTCACCACCACGCAAAAGATCTGGCAGCATTCGAAGCCATATGACATGGCTTCATGATACTATGTTATTGTTATTGGGCAATACATTTTTCCTGTTACATGAAACAGACCCAAATCCCTGGCAAAATCTTAAGGTCAGAGAAGTAACTTTCTTGGTTGCCCTCAAATCACATCCCAGAGATGACCACCTGCCACTGACTCTTCAGATTTTTCTCAGTAACCAAGGCCTGTGCTCTTCTGGTTCAAGTTCTATTTCACAGAATTCTTGCTCTTTTTGCTTGTGGAACAAGGAAGCATTTGGAGGAAACAGAGGGTTCTATATTGTATTTTGTTCTATAGATTCACGTAAGGATCCTTCAGGGTTACTGGTCACCTTCTGTGTAGTCTGCCTTCTTAAGGCTTATCTTAGGGCTATTTCTACTTGATTTGGCCAGGCCACTCACACAGCAAATCAACTCACTGGAAAAAGAGAAATTGCATTGGTTCCTGGGGTCATGCAATTGGTAATCTTGACTGTATTTGTTTTCTTTGCTTTTCATCTATTTGGCTCAGTATCATCCTGAAGACGGAGAGCATGCATGGAAAAGAATCCAACCACTCCTTTCCCCATAAGTATTGATTTCTATTGCTCTCTTTTTATCAGCCTCAATTTTCTTAATCCTGAGCTGATTTGGATTGAAGACAGACTGAGCTCAGGCTTTTTTCCAGTATAGTTCCACTGGGCATATTTCATCCTGATCTGTTAAACCAAAAAAGTTGGTTATGGGGCTACAAGGGAGGGTTACAGGGCCAGATTCAGGTACAATTAGATTCAGGGATCAAGTAATTCATCATAACAGTTTTTTTGCCATCCCTTGGCTAAGCCTCCTGCCTACATTGGCTTACTGCTCAAACTCCGTGATAAACCCCTGACAACTTGTGCTCTCTCTGTGGTGGTCAATGCACGTAACAGCTAAAACCTCTCAGGTGGGCAAAAGGGCAAGAGTTGCTGGCAAGCTCTCTTAAAAGTCTGAGGTTCACTCTGATTGGCCTAGGTTAAGTCACGTGCATCTCCTGAATCAGTCTTTGTGGCCACAGGAATATGATACAGTAATTAGGTTAAATCATGATCATAATTTGACCCTTAATCTTCGAGTGAAAGCCCCTCAGACTACATAGATCCAGCACAGAGGGTGGATTCCTCACCCCCAAAGCCAGAGACCATAACCAGAAAAAGAAGTGAGTTGGGGAGGTAAATGACTAGTATGTCTTTCCACCTAGTCTCTTAAGTCTAAGCAGCTGGCCCAGTGCCTGGCATAGTGTAGACTGTTCACTGAAACAATAAATATTTGGTACACATGTGTTATCATACCCTCCGCGTTTTCTTCCCTTGCTTCACACCAACAACTTTTCCAGTGCAGAAAGGCATCTGGTGAATTTTTAGCTGACATCCACTGAGTATTCCTTTAACCACATGTCTTTCTTTCTTTTTTTTTTTTTTTTTCTACAACTGAACTCTGCCCAAGAAGGTTAGAGTCATTTGAGATACTCAGGAACAATCCAATTGTTCCTAAAGAAATCGGATGCAATTCAGTCACTTCTAGGTATGTTCAGGGGCAAACTGAATAGTGTCTGATACAGCTGGGAGCAAATCAGTTGCATTTGAAAACTTTTTCTCACTATTCAGTTGGGCTGAAAAACTATTCTGCCCTAACTCTAACTCCATGACACATAACAACTGTAACAGTTGTTCTCTGCAGGAAAGCCAGTCTTCTAGGGGGAGGAGCACTTTTAAACAAACATCAATAATATTAATCTACTTTTTAGTCATCAAAAATAAATCTGAGTGTTATTCTACTGGCTAAAAAGAAAGCTAAGAGAGAATTTTTCTCAAGAATTTTTCTCAAGAATTATTTAAATAGGTGGAACTGTAGCAGTAGTGGCCAAAAGCATAAATCCAGCAGAAGGTACAAACTGCAGTCCTAAAGCGAGAGGAAGAGGCATTCCAGGAGAGAAACGGGGCCCTTGAGGAAGGCTTGCTCCAAGAGGACCTGATCAGGGATAAGGAATGTGCTGCTCAAGATCTCTCCTCAAACTGAGTTCGATTCAAAGAATTTTACTTTGATTTGTTATGACACTGAGAATGAATTTGATATAACGCCTTAGGTACATTCACGTAAGTGGATTTTCAGTCATCTGGGCTCACCTACCCTAACTCTGAAGGCCTCCTGATTCTCATCCTGACTTTTGTTCTCATTATTATTCGCAACAAATAACTAACTATATGGAATAGAACACTGAGGGCAAGCGGGTCTTAGTACCCTACTTAGTTACCGCGGCAGCTGTGTAACTGTCCAGCAGGCAGTTTGCCTTTGGCAGTTAAGGTCGGTCTCCCCAGCCCCATCCCTCAGAACCCTCCATCCCTTAGTGGAGGTTAGTTTCATCTCTCAGCTGCCCAGTGGCTCCTGCCCTTCCTTCCCACATTTACCAAACTGTGTTCTTGAATTGTTCACACACACTGAGTGATACATGACAATGATTTAAGATGCTACACCACTGTGGGTATTTGAGTTTTGATTGATCAGAACCTTAAAGTCATTGCATATCAGCAGTGGAATTTCAGACTCTGTCATGGGGGAGACAAGACTCCAGGTAATACTGTGCTTCTTGACCTGGGTGTGGGTCCCATGTGTGTGGTCAGTTGTACACTCATGATGTATGTATTTTCTGTGTGCATATTATACTTCAACTCAACATTAAAAAAATATATCCAGGAGAGAAATAAGGAAGTCCACATTAAAGTCAGGGTGGAGAGAAGTAGTCAAATGTGAGAGATTTCAGCAGTAAAATCAATAGTGCTTAATAATTAATAGAATGTGAGTAAAGGAGGCCAGGGTCATGGAGTTTGGGATGCCAAGTTGCTAAAGTTGGCATTAACCCAGATGGGGTTTATGGAGGAAGAATACTGGAGAAGAAGAGATTGTAGAAGATAATGGGTTTTTTGTTGGTTTTTTGTTTTGTTTTGTTTTGTTTTTTTGGATATGTTGAGCTTGAGCCATTGAGGCAAGAGACAGCTTTGAAATAAAGGTCAGTATCTTGGGAGAGAAGAAAAGCCCAGAAATAGATACAGAACATTGATGTTTCAGTGGTAAGTGAAGCAACTGTCAGTTGAAAGTTAGGCAGAAGAATGTATTTGAATGTGTTCTTTGAGAAGAGAAGTAGATTGATTTTGGACCTCTGGGGAGCATCAATATATTACATATTCTCTCTCTTAATAGATTGATAGGTAGATAGAGATATAGACGTATATGTATCATGTATATGTATATCTTTCTAGAGAGAGGGGAAATGATGCCACATGGAAGGCCAGAGAGGGGTGATCAGCAGGACCAGGCAGAACAGTTTCATGGACATCAACCATTTTGGCACTATCTCAAGATGCTTTGATGGGATATCATGTAGTAAAAAATTTCTCTCCTCCTCTACTTGGAGAATGAAGAGAAAGGATTAAAGCCATCACAGAATCAAAATTTTTAGCAATCAATATGGCATGGTCACCTGCCAGTCAGAATGGGCCTTCAACCAATCTGGAGGGACCCTGGCACATAAACGAACCTGCAAGGCCACGCCTGTGCATACTGGCTGAGTGTGCACCTTCTGAGACCCTCGCAGAATGCTGCTGAGGCCCAGTACAAGGTAGAGGCTAAGAGGGTCTGCTTCAGATCCAGTCCGCTTGGGTTTTATTCTTGGTTTAGCCACATTCTAGCTGCATGCTGTACTAAACATCTCCGTGTCTGTTTCCTTATCTGCGGAATGAGGATAATCACATTTTCATTGTGAAAAATGAGTTTTAAAAAGTTTTTAGAACAATGCCTGGCATGTGGAGAGCACTAAAATCGTTAGTTGTTACTATTATATCTGCAGAATGACTGAGGCCATGGGAAAATCCGCCTCCGTGAACTCACGGGACTGAGACTTGCTCTTTCAGCTGTGCTGAGCCCAAATGGGCAGGCAGTGGTGCGTTCAGGCAGCCATGATCCCCTCTTGGAAAACCTCCTAAGTTCAATTAGCATCTTCAGCTCAGCTAAACAAAATGTGGGGGGGAAAGTCCCAACTGCTTCAGATACTTTACTTAGATGAAATCAGAAAGGGAGAAAGAAACCTTTGAAATGAAACCAAAAATACAAACACATTTCACGGTTGGAACTACAAGAATTTCAAAGGCATTTGCTTTTTTGGAGCAAGGTTTGGAGATTTTGACTAAAATGCTCTTTGAGAAGTGAAATTTGGAAAGAAGAGACACTTCATTTGTGGTACAACTGTTTCATCTCTATCCTGAAATGGACTTTTGCCAGAGGATTTGCTTAAGTTCTGTTTATAGTGGCCATTATTTTGTGGGAAAAGAAAAAGAGACTGCAATCACAAACGAAAGAAAAAAATTGGAGAAGATAGGTTTGAATGAACAAGGAAGATATGATAAAATATTTTCTGTGGCTTTCAGAAAAATCTGCTCGTCTACACCATCTTCTACACCATTTGTAAAAACCTGCAAAAATGAAAGCTCTGAGAAACTGCAGTGGTGGGCCAGCTTAGGAGCAGTTTCTTGTGGATGGCAAGGAAACTGATTAAGAACAAATTCCCAAGCTTCCTCCCAGAAGAGGGTGGACAGCATGGTGGGTTCACCGTAGTTCAAGGTGGTGGCTCAGATGCCACCTGTACAGGCTGTATTGAAATCACTCAATATTAAATGATCCCTTGTATTTTTCTCCAGTCTCTTGCTTTCTTTTTCTGTAGCACACTTCTGTTATAACCACTAAGTGGATTGCTTGCTTTCTCGCTCATTGTCTATTTCTCCACTAGACTATAACTCCACCAGGGCATTTTTCCTCATTGTATCCCCAGTTCCTTCCAGAGCACTGAGAACACAGAAGGAGGCCCAGGATGTGTGTTGAATGAATGAGTAAATGAATGAATGAAGACAGTTGTCATAGTGAACGTTTTGCATAAGATGTTGCACAAATTCAGTGCCACACATATACATTATCAAATTGGCCACTGATCAATTTGGTAGGCATTTTGACCAAATTAAATAGTCAAATCAATCAAAACATGACAAGCCCAGAAATTTCATTCAGAGCGTTAGTTTAGACCTGTTCTAACTGTAACTTTAATTTTGACAGAGGTTTTTAAGTCTCTTCCTTGTACACCTCTTCTATAATTTTCTTTTCTACTTAGTTGCTTCCACAATCATAACTAATAATAGAAAATAAGCAATATATTAAATTGTAGAACAATTAGGTTGCTGACGCGGAATGGTTGATCTAGGTAAGTCAAATCAAATCAGGGGCTTAGTTATTACGGAGCAATTGACCTGAATGTGGTCATTATATTAACCACTGAATCACCAAATTTAGAGCTTGGACAGAACTCTTAACACAAGACCACACTCTTTGCATCTCTATTTTAAATAACTAAGAACAACTTTCTAGAGTTTAATAGGTGAAGAATTTTACTGTGTATTTGAAAAGCATATAGGTATCGTTCATTCGTTTTGGAAAAAGTCTTAGGAAAAAACAGGTAAAAAGCAGGACAGGAGGGAGGGAGGCTGGCAGGCAGTAAAACCACACGCACGCACACACACATGCACATACACACACACACCTAAAACAAATTGAAACAAAACTCAATTCCCTAAAATCCAAAGCACTTAAGATGGAAATGAAGCGGTGCCTCTCAAGCATATTACCAGAAGGAACGTATAAATGAGAGACCAGCATAGAGTCCTGGATGTTTTTATTAGGAAGAAATATAAACTATCGAGCAGCTGGCTCCACTGTTGGAAAAGTTTTCTCAAAAGTATATTTTACCAAATGCGCTGAATTGGATGTGAAGAAAATGTGAACTATTTTGTTTGCCTGATGTCCACTCTTGGTGGTTTTAAGTGTGAAAATACAGCATCCCAAAGCCACAGTGACAAAGCCCTCCCCAAAAGCCATGAAAGGAGCTTTTGTCTTTATCATGACAAGGATGATGATTATGCTTCTTCACTGACAGAAAAAAATTCTTTTGAGGAAAAAGAGAGATTTTCTTCTAGAGATTAAGTTGTATAGAGTTAACATCATCTCTGTCCAGGTTGCTGGGCCCCATCAGTATTCAGGGCCAAAAACAAAGGCTGAGGAAGGGACAATCGATTTGAGAACTGAGTGGGCTTAAATAGTTCAGTATAAAGTGATGGAGGACTTGGAGGCGGGTGGAGGGTGGGCAAAGGAACTTTCACATCATAAATGGAGCTCTTTTCAGTGCTTTGTAGGTACGGGATAATCCAAGGAATGACTGATTTTCATAATGTATGCCAGGCTCCATATTTCACATAAATTATTTTGTTTTAGCCTCACAACCATCCCATGTGGTGCATATTATCATTTGTGTTTTACAGATGGGGATTTAGAGCTCAAGGGCAAACAGTCATTGAGAAGTAGAAACGGCTGGCAATGAAACCCATGCTCCCATAGGGCAGCCAGCAGCTTGCAAGGACTTCACCAAGAGCGACTGATTCTGGCCTGCCATCAAGAATGGGCTATCCTGGAGGAGGGGATAGCTCAGTGGTAGAGTGCATGCTTAGCATGCACAAAGTCCTGGGTTCAGTCCCCAGTACCTCCATTTTAAAAATTAAAAAAATAAATAAACCTAATTACCGCACCCTCCCCACAAAACAGAAGTTAAAAAAAAAAAAAAAAAAAGAATGGGCTTTCCTGAACTTTGGGATAAATCTATTGCCCCTGAAACCTTAACTGTCTCATCCCTAGAGAGGACAAGGAGGAACCCAGGTAGAAGACAGCCCCGGTCAAGTAGGCAGAACCAGAACACAGCCCAAGTACAGATGGTAGCTGTGCACCACGTAAGGGGGTGTCTTTTGTTTCCATGGCATCTGTAGGCGGGTTTTCACATTTAAGAGACTAGGATGGATTCAAACCTACCAAGAAAGGTAACAGTTGATTCTGATATTTAAAGATTGAATTGGAAACTACAGAGGAGAGGGCAACTGAGATGGTCATACTGGGATTACAGAGTGGATTATGAATATTTACTTGGTGAGATTTATTGGAGGAAAACAATTTGGAAACCAGAGTCGGAGGCAAGAAAAATGGGAGGCTGTCCCATTTACAGAGTAAGGACTTGGAGGAAGAAAACAAGAGGCAAGTGGGGAAAGGGGGAAGCCGAGGGGACCCAGAGGAGGGGCATAACTCAAACTACCAATGAGAGAAGTAAACCACAGTGACCAGCCTCAGAAGACGGTCTGTGTGAGGGGCAAGGGATTAGACTGAGGGCATCTGGAGAACTGTGGACTCCATTCTCCACTTCATCTCTTTCCATGAAAATGAAAGATAATTCCTTTGACAGGAAATAAACAAAAACAAACCCTCTGGGTCTCTGAGTGCATTTGGATTTGTGCAGCCCTGCCCCAGCTGCTTACAAATGATCTCTGAGTCCTCAGCCTTGTCACCAGCAATGCGAACCCCTAACATCGTAATGCATGCAGCGGGAGAACAAATGAAAATCAAATGGGAAAAGGCAGGAGAACTCCATGCTGCTTGTCAAGAGACAGGGGAAGCAAAAACATAACCTTGTAATGAAGTGATTGAAAGATTGTTAAGACATCCCATGTACAAGATACACCATCATCTCAGGGATGTGATTGCCTGATTCCCTGGGAGACAATACGCAGGTGAACATCTCCCTTTCCGAATAAAGCAATCTTGCCCTAAGACAAGGACAATTTCCCTGCATATTGCAGAGGAAGTGAGAAGTGGCACATTGGATAAAGGATTGAAAGTGCCTGGCAGATGCACTCTTGGAGGCTGCCGTCCCTCCTGGGTTCTGGACACCCCCTGAGAGAATTCTCTCTTGCTGTTCCAACTAATCCAGCCCCCCAAACTGGCGATGGGAATATGAACCTGCCTGGAACTCACCAGTGGACGGGGCTGTTCTTAAGGAAACAAAGAAACTGTTTGGGTTGCATTGTAGCCCATTGTAGCCCATCGGCATGTCTGCAAGGAGTGTGTCCAGTGCAGCTGTCTCATTTTTGACTGTTTCCCATACAGGAGCCCAGCCACACACCACTCCAGCCTGGGTCGGGGAAGTGGAATTCACTCTCTAGAAATGCAGTGTCTTGGTACTTAAGTGGGATTTGACTGATGGTGAAGCTGAATGTGAATTTCAAGCAGGCCATTTCCTTTGACTACTTCAGGGAAATCTTGTCACAAAGAGAGGTTTTTAAAACCAAAGAAGAGAGGTGGTCATTAAACCCAATGAGTAGCTGAATGCCAAAGAAGGCATTCACAGACTTTGACCATAATTATATTATTATTTATACATTTCCATAATAAGAACTTATTTCCAAGGCAGTTCAAATTGTTTTATCAATGCAAGTTTCCTAAACTTTGGAGTACCCCTCAACTGCAGATTGGGAACTAGTTTTATTAGCTCCACTTAGAGATACAGAAAAAAGAAGGCTTAGGAAGGTTAAGTTTCTAATTTCCGGTCACTGAGCAAATGAAGATTTAAGTTGTGGAAGGAACTAACACACCTGTCTTCCAATCCGGGGCTGTTTTCCATTCCACTAACACAAATGAGAGATGCACAAAAAGGCCTTCTCAGGGCAATAGGAGAGGGTTTGAAAGTAAGAATGGAGCCGAGGGTGGCGGGTGGCGTGGAGGGTGTGAAGCAGCAGCTCTAATCAGCACACCTGCCCCTGGGGCCATGAAGGCAGAAAGGAGGAGGGTGCACTGATCAGGATGCAAAGGCCTTCTCTGCAGCCTGGGAATGAGCATCATGGAGGAAGTTGTGGAAATCCCTTCCCTTGTCCCCTTCCTGGGTTGACAGGGAGAGAAGGCTGGCTAGGGCAGGTGGTGCCATGTGAAACCTGCAGCCCACAGATGGGAGAACAGGCCCTGGGCTCTTAGGCAAATCATTTGTCTCCTGCCTGGTGGTGGCCACAAGCCTGAAACAGCCCACCAGCACCTGCAGTGCCTGGGCGCCTCTTAGAAATCCAGACACCCAGGCCTCACCTCAGACCAATGGAGTCTGTTTCTGCGCTTCCCAAGATCTCTAGGCGGTTTCCATGCATGTGAAAGTCTGAGACTCACTCTTACAGTAGTTAGGTGTAGAGGCTGGATTTATAGCATCTGAGTTAGCATCCCCGATTCTCCACTTAAACCATCAGTGTGACCCCAAGCATTTTCCTTAACCTACATTCACTCATCTGTGAAATTGCGGACAATAAGACTGTCTACATCAGAGGTTATTACGAGGATTAAATGAGAGAATCCATTGTATGAAGGACTCTAAGAGACAATTCATACCATATATTGTGAACAGTTCCCCCTACATAGCAATTGCTCCATGTATGTTCTCTTCTAATTCATTCTAATGTGACTTTACATGGTAAAATATTTGGATATCATGCATTAATTTTCTCTGGGGCCCCCATTTTTTTTTAGGAATGCTGTTTTATAAGCCATAGGCTGTGTCACATCTTTCCTCCAACCAACTCCCTGCCAACCTCCCCACTCCCCAAATTTTGTTTGGGAGGGGGCAGTTTCCATGTCAGGGCTGCCTGTAGGGGCACAAGACTCTCCAGGAGCTGGAGTCAGTCCCTGCCCCATGATTTAGCAACAGTCTTACCCACCCCAGCTCCCACCAGGATCCTGAATGCTGTTCAGGAGAATGACTGTCAATAGAACAGTGGGACAGCCCTGCCACCCAGAGCTCTGGTGCAGAGCCACCCTCAAAGCCTGGTATTGTCAGGAACGTTCGGAGGCTGAACTGGTCTGGGACGAGACAAGGACATAATGGGATGAAACAGGCTGCCTACTGTTCCCTTGACCTTTATTTTAGCACACAGAGGTTTTGTATAAAAACACACACACTACCAGAATGAATTCTGCCAACCAGGTAAAGGCCAACCCAGGTTAGTCTATTCACAAAAGACTGCCCTTTCTTTAACTACTAAAGAGAGGTCTACAGGAAGGGGCCCACATTTATCCATAAACCCAGAATTTCTTTCTACAGGATTTAATTAAGAAGCAGAACCAGGGCCAGTTCCTCCTTGGCCCCCAACACCCAGTCAGGAGAAAATGGAGGGAGCACACAGGGGAACCTCCCTGACCCCTTCCCAGCCAGCGGGAAACACAGCTCACATTTTTAAAGTGAATTTTCCAATGAGAACCTGTATTCAGATCCCCGTGATCAGCATTTCTGAACACAGAATCTAAATTTTTCCCCCTTCCTTTCCTCTCCTTCTTTCAGACCACAAGAGAAAGAGCAGAGCTCTCAGGGCTAAGGTCTGAAATCAGCTGTCATCAATGAAAAAGACGAACAGACTTCATTAAGCAGTTAACCATCTGCTAACCAGAGCACCACCTGGAAAGAGCAGACTTCAGGGCTGACAGATACTACATGTTTTTTCAAACAGGTAAGATCCAGAAGTGTTAGTGACATCTCCCCCAAATCACAAGCCACTCAGTTAAGGGGTGCTGATGTGAATTCAGGTCCTTCTCTTCTCCCACACCTCCCTCAGCATCTCCTCCCCTCTCAGCAGTCTGCTTATTTACCCCATCAATAAATCAAGAATGTAAACAAGGAGTGGGTGGGCTCAACATGGCCATCAACTTGGCCAGTGAGGTTTTTAATTCAGACCTCCCTCAGCCCTGGGCTCTTCTTGGAATGTGGACAACCTCTTAGCTTCCACGTGTGGACTTTGCAAATGTTACTTGTCGGTAGTGGGCACACACATTCATAGCAGGGATACGATGTAACAGGAAGAAGGAGGCTTGCTGCTGTTCCCCAGACATTGATTCAGTTGGAGTGGGGTGCGTGTTTATATCAACGTAAAACAGCTGTCACATAAACAGCCTGCCATAAAGAGGAAAAACAAGAACCAAGTGACAAGGGAGGAGGGAAGTGACTGAGACTGAGATATTTCCAGGTGAACAACCCACACGTACGCAAGCAGAGAACTGTGACTTTACTTACTAAACATTTAATTTGGTAGAGTTCTAGTTATAAAAGAAGAACCCTATAAATGGCTGGGCTTTGGCTTCCCAAGTAAAACCGGAGCCGGCAAAGTGCTGTGCTGACAGCACGGCAGGTTAGAAATACGCAAAAAGCAGCTGGTTTGGGGGTCTCGGCACGATTGCTGCAAACAGAGTCCCTGTTCATGGCTTATCATGGGTGTGCTGACGTCTCCATTTTTCATTTAGGAAAAATCTGGGTGCCACTTAAACCTTGGCAAGGCCTCAGGAAGTCAAACAGAAAGCATCTAGCAGCATTTTCTACTTACTGCTCTGTGTTCCAGGAAATGCCAGAAAGTGCTGTAGATTGCTGGATGCAGACAGACGTGGTGTGGATCACCGTTGGCTTCATGAGCTCTCTCCTCTTGGGGGAGAAGGAGGCTTGGGGAGACAAGTTCGGACAACAAGTCAACCATTAAACCCAAGCCACTTTTCCAGCTCCTGAATGTCTTCTATCGTTCCTCAAACTCTAGCACGCTTCAGTAACACTGGCAGGGCTTGTTAAAACACTAATTGCTCAGACCCTCCTACCCCCAGAGTTTACCATTTAGTGCCTCTGGCGGGGGTAGGGGGATGGAAATTTGCGTTTCTAACAAGTTCCAGCTGTAGTTCTAGCAAGTGCTAACAAGTGGTGCAGATGCTGTTGGTCCAGAGAGTGCACTTCGAGAGCTTCTAGGTTAGGGAACCTTGGGGGCCGGGGCATTCCCTGCCAGTCCTGCTATGTCTTCAATATTTAAGCCTGATCTGCCTTTGGTATCCTGTGGAAAACTGGAAGAGTAGTTGCCTCTGAAACAATGCCCTCAGGCCCAGAGCTGACAGGAAGCTGCCTCTTCCTTAAAGAGAAAGGCAGAAACAACTTGGACTTGGAGCCTGTACTGTGAGGCCCTGTTGGGTATCACACCAACCTGGAACATCTCAGTCTCACGGAGCCAGGTTGTCCCATTGCCTGCGGGGACCTGCTGGGAAGCCACACCTGAGACAATGTGCAGTTCCTTCCCCTGCTTCTTATCTGAATGGTAAGATTTAATTACAGATCCTCTCTCCTTGTTCATAACCAGTGTTGATCAAATCATTTAGAGCAAAAAGATCAAGGGAGATTGTGGAACACAGTTGAGTGAGTACAGAACATTCTCGTTCCTGAACAAGTCCCCCACGGCAGATTGCTGAAACCATGGAATATCCAATGAAACAATTTCACATTACTGACCTACGCCACCCCCAATTTGAAACGCCGTGCTACTCGGATTTGTCTGATAGGCACTTCACTTTCTTGGTTCTCTTTCCTATTTGCTCGTTACTTCTTAAATTTTTGCTCATTTGTGTATTA
Source organism: Camelus ferus (assembly GCF_009834535.1). Taxonomy (NCBI): domain Eukaryota; kingdom Metazoa; phylum Chordata; class Mammalia; order Artiodactyla; family Camelidae; genus Camelus; species Camelus ferus. The sequence continues at coordinate 44,225,575 of NC_045698.1, read as the reverse complement.
ACTACTTTTCATAATGAAAAACGACTGTGTTTACCACAAGCATAGAACTTCAAAATCTGTCTGAGATGTGGGTATTTGCTCGAGAGCTCAGGGACTCACTCCCACACATTAGCCTTGAAGCATGTGTTTCATCAAAATTATGTTACAACACATCATGGAGCTTTGAGGTTGAAAGAACAAAGTTAAATCATTGCCAAGGGCTGACTGGCCTGAGCTGACTTGCATTCTGGTGGCCAAGCCAGACCCCCTAAACTCACTGGCCGTGCACCCTCATCCAGGTCATCTAATCTTTCTGGGCCCCATCTTCCTTATCTGTGCTTTGGCAGTTCCCTTGACTGGCCGGAAGATCACTGTTTTGCAAGGCAGTGCATTCCATTGTGGGGCAGCTCATTCCAAAGTCAAAAGCTTCTTTCGTAATTTATGCCCGAGTCTGACACCCGTTATCACCTATTCACTTTCCCTAGTTGTACCCTCTGGAAAAACAAGATAAGCCTTCTCCCTCTTCGCACACTTGAAGACAGCGGCCATGTCTCCTTTAAATCTTCTCTTTCTGACAGTACATCTGAAGTTCCCTCAGCTGTTTCTCACAGCAGGTAACCCCGAAACATACTAGAGCTGTTGGCAAATAGGAGACGTTCAATAAGTGTAAGTTAAAGAAATGGATAAGTGAATGGATGGATCAGTGCATGGGTGGACACAAATGTTAACCTTCCCACCCTTAAGTCAGTGAGCAACCCTCTTTAAGTAAGGTGCCTCCAACAGTCCTCTTTAAGTCAGTTCACTTTTCACAATCACCAAGTTAACATTTGCAGTTTTAACTAATCAGAGTGACTCTCAAGGCCTACACCTGTTCTAATGTCATTTGGTTATGGCAAAAAAAAAAAAAAAAAAAAAAATCGGAATCAATGCCACCAAGTTGGTGTGACAGGTAAGGCAATGAAATCATGTAGCTAGTCAGGATACTTAGCTGATGCTCCAGCATCCAAATCTCAATTTTACTTTTATTACACATGTGTTTCATAGTGCATATGATATTCTATAGAAATTCTGAGAAATTCTGAGAATCTGCAAGAATTTTAGGTCAGATTTCTGTTGAATTATAAAGGAGAAGGGTTTTCCAAATGGTCTAACAAGGAATCCAGTGGCGAATGATTTTCCATTATCAGGCCCCTGTGATAACTGTGGAAGCTGACCTTTCCTCGGCCTTCTTCTCTCAGCTGGGTCACACCTCCACATCACACAGGGATTTGTCACATGAACAGCTCTTCAGCATGCTCTCCCTTTTGCTCTGTTTATGCTTGTCACGGATAAAATGAGGACACTCAAGTATCCAAGAGGGAGACTGGCTGGCTACTCCACTGGCCTCAGAGGAAAATGGGATCTACCCGGACACTGCTCCTCAGTTTTTTGGGTCAAGAAACTCATCATATCAGAGCAGTCACTGCCATTCAGGCTCTTGGGCCTGATTCACACAAATCTAACTCCTGAAAGATTGATGTATAAACTAAAACGCCCTCTTAACATTTCTAATGGGGGCTATACTTTTACAGTGACTACAATACTTGTGTCTAATATGAAAGGGATCTCTTGTTTAAAAAAAAAAAACCCTAGAGAAGCTTGATTAATAATCAAAAGCTTGCTCAAGTGAGCACAGAATCTAAACCAAGAGAATCGAGTGCTCTTGTGTCATATGAAACATTCCCTCCTAGCACAAAAGTATTCACAGCTGCTAAACACTACCCTTCTTCCTTGGTTTAGGTAAATATTGACAAATCCACACGACCTAATTTCTCTCTGTCTAGACTCTAAGCAGACCCCTTACCTCCTATAAATTTATTCTTTTTCTAAACAGAAGAAAATACAATGGCTTAGGTTATAACTGTCTTAAGTTATACTCCAGGCAGGAAGGTATCCTAGCTATCATGATTGTAGTAGGAGGTTTTCTAGTTCTTTGTCAGCTACATCTTTAGAAACTCTCTTAACATGGATGACCTTTCATCTATTTTAGTTTTCCAATGTTTTAAATTTTTGAATAGGTAATGCATGCATGCACATGGCAAAGGAAATTTTTTTTCAAAAGATACCCAAAAAAAGATGTATCATGAAAAGTTCTCTCCCACTCCTGGTCCCCAGTCTCCTCCACTGCTATCAGTCTCTTGTGTATCCATCCAAAGATAATCTCTGCATATCCTTTTCTTTTGCATTACACAAATGATAGTATACTATACATATTGTTTTGTTCCTTGTTTATAGAATAGTATTTGTTAACAGCTGCATAGAATTCCATTGTATGGATGTATCATATTTATTTAACTAGTCCCAGTCACTGTACACATTTAGATTGTTTCCAGTCTACCATTAAAAACAATACTGCAATAGAGTTGTTTAATTAACATTTCATACCTGGGCAAGTGTATCTTTGGATGTATTTATAGATATGGAATTACATTTCTACTGTAATAGATATTGCCTGCTATGTCTCCATGGCATTGATCCAATTTATATTCCTACCAGCAACTGATGAGGGTGCCTGTTGCCATACACTCACCACAGAGCAAGTTCATTCGTTACCTATTGCTGTGTAACAAATTACCAAAACGCGTACTAGCTGAAAACAACAAGTATTTTCTCCCACTTTCTGTGAGACAAGAATTTAAGAGAGCACAGCTAGGTGGTTCTGCCTCACTGTCTCTAGGTTGGCCAACATCACACTCACCCAAACTGGCTTAACTGGGGCAGGGGATCCACTTCCAAAATGTCGCACTCACAGGTCTAGAGGCAGAAGGTCTCAGATCCTCGCCGACTGCTCCACATGGGGACTTCTCCACTGGACTCCTGGGATGTCTTCATGACAGAGCAATTGGTTTTCCTCAGAGCAAGGGATCTGAGAGAGAGAGCAAGTAAGAAACAGCAATGCCTGTTGCGACCTTTCACGACCTGGACTCAGAAGCCACAAACCATTCTGTCTACTACACTTTACTCATTAGAAGTGAGCCACTGAGTCCAGCCCACACTTAAAGGGAGGAAAACTGAGTTTCCTCTCTTGAAGAGGAAGAGTATCAAAGAATTTGTGGGTGTTATTTTCCATCACCAGTCACCACGGTGAGTTCTCCAACTTTTTTTTTTTGGCCAATCTGATGAGTAGAAATGGTATCTTCTGTGGATTTTTTTAATGAATAAATCACTACTTATCAATTCTATTACTGATGATACCTACACTTCTTTTAAATTGAAGTGTAGGTGATTTATAATTTTGTGTTAGTTTCAGGTATACAGCAAAATGATTCAGTTATAGATAGATAGGCAGACAGACAGACAGATAAACAGACAGAGGTTTTAATGTGCATTTTCTTATTATGAGTGAGACTGAGTATTTTAATAGCCTCATTGAAGTATAACTGATATACAAAGGACTGCATACATTTAATATATACAATTTGATGAGTGTAGACAAATTGCAAACACTCACAATATCGTCACCACAATCAAGATAACAGACATATCCAACACATTCCAGGATAAACAAGATTGACAAAACTTTAGCTAGTATAACTAAGAAAAAAGAGAAAAAAATTATAATAAAAGCAGAAGTGAAAGAGGAGACATTAACAACTAATACCAGAGAAGTAAAATGGGTCATAGGAGGCCACTATGAACAATTACAAGCCAACAAATTGGATAACCTAGAAGAAATATATGAATTAGATGCATATTACTTACCAAAACTGAATCATGAGGAAATAGTAATCTCAACAGACCAATAATGAGTAGGGAGACCGAGTCAGTAATTAAAACCTCCCAGCAAAGAAAAGCCCATGACCAGAAGGTTTCACTAGTGAATTCGTGTTTTGTTTGTTTGTTTGTTTAAAGAATCATTCATATATTCTGTCTGTAAACTTCCTGTCCATGATTTTTGCTAATTTTTCTTTTGGGGTTTTGGTGTTTGTCTACAAATAGACATTGTTAATATTTTTCCTGTTTCTTGATTTCCTTTGTGCTGGGACTTTTTTTTTTTTGACATGTCAACATTTTTCATGGAATTAAATTTTTCAAGTGTTTCTTATCTGGAACATCTTAGAAAGACCTGCCCTCTGAGATTTTTTTTTTATCCACCATGTTTTCTTATATGTTTTTATAATTTATTTCTTTTACATTCAAATCCTTGATTCATCTGAAATGTATTTTGGTATAAGGTGTAATGTATCCTTCACAGGTTGACTACCTAGTTTCACCAACATCATTTATTGAATAATTTATTATTTTCTCCTGGCATCAGTGTATGTCCTGTCAGGAAATCTCAAAGCACTATTTCAAGCAGGGAGAATTGAATGCAATGAATTAGTGACAAAGACATTGAACTAAAGGAACAAAGGGAGAAAGTGATATTAACCAGTGATCACAAAGCCCCTAGTACCCCCCTCTCTGGAAACCCCCCCAGTTGGTGCTCCCTGCTGAAACGTTGGTAGCACAGTCAGTGCTTTTTTTTATGGAATCTCACGGCAGACACTAAGCAGGAACCCAGGAACTTAAACTTTAGTCATGCTGCCAGTATCTCACTGATGCTGGTGAAGCCACTGACGCTCTTACTGCAAGAAGAGGCGCCATAGACATAAAAATGGCTCCTTCTTACTTCTTGCTCCTCAATCCCAACGAATGCCTCCCATTCACAGAATCTAACCAAAGGAAGCTGATGAGGAAATCTGGAAACACAGCACACTGGCTCTCAGCCAGCAACTTTGGAACATCCGAGAGCATGGACAGTTAAGAAAGGAGCTCAGCGCTAACAAATAATCAGCCCACCCACTGATCGGAAAAGCCATGTTTATCACACAATAAATTTCTCCATGTGTGAGGGTCGATTTCTAGACTTTCTATTTTTTTTCCCATTCGTCTATTTAAGGCCTAGTGTTAACACTGTTTTGAATATTACGTTTTCATATTTAGTAAAAGACAATCTCTCATTTTTTCGTTTGAAATTTTCCTAGCTTTCTTATTTATTTTTCCCTATAAATTTTAGAATTAGCTTGCCTAGTTCCAAAAGACTTCAGTTTGCATTTTATTGGAAGTGTATTATAATTTTAGCATATCTTAGGAGTAATTCATATCTTGATGATGATGATACAATTGCCTATTCAGTATACAGATCATTTGTTCAAGTCTCCTTTTTTTTTTTTACTTGTTTAATTACATTTATTGAAACTACTTCTTGAGAACCACTAAGGGAGGGTTATTATATATATTCGAAAGCATTAAAATCACACTTCTTCCCATATATTCAAATTCATGTATTTTCAACAGTCTGTGCCTTCGTACAATGATCTCAAACCATTTAGCTAATACTATCAAGTCTCCTTTTGTGATCCTCACCAGTATTTAAAATGTTCTTTCTATAGATCTTGCACATTTCTTGTTAGGTTTATTCATAAGTATTTTATGCATTTTGAATTTTTTCTGAGGTTCTCTTGTTCTGATTGATTATAGTTCATATATCTGAAAGCTAGTGATTTCCATATATGATCCGTGTTTGGTTACCTTATTGAATTCCCTAACTATTAACAGTATTTCAATTTTTACTCTCTTGGATTTTTCAGTCAAATAGTTATATTATAAAATTATAATTTTATGTACTCTGTTTCAATTTTTAAACCACCTATTTCTGTCTCTTTTCTAATTGTGCTGATGAACACTACCAGACCATGATCAGTAACACCAGTGAGAATGCGTCTGTTTCTTGTGTCTGACTTTAATAGGAATGCGTCTACTCTTTCCCTGTTTTGCATAATGCTGGGTTTTGCACAACAGAATAACATCTGATTCTTATTCTATTCAAACTTCTCAAACAATAAAGAATAGATGTTGAATTTTCTCAACAGCCTTCACAACGCTTATAGAAATGATCAGATGATTTTTCTACTTCTATCCATTAATGGGATCTACATTAATAAATATACAAATGTTGAAACATCCTAGCATTTATGGAATAAATTCCTTTGGTCATGTAATATTAATCTTTTAATATGCTATCTGTTTGCACATATTTTATTTAGGATTACTGCACTGATTGGCATGAGTAAGACTGGTCTGTAGGTTTGTGTGGATGTATGTGTACACGTATACCCTTTGTCCTCGTTCACTTTAAATCGACCTTCACTCTCAGATAGTCACCCTGCTACTAGTTTCCTCAGGATTCCTCACAGTGGCCTCCTATATGGTGATTACAATGAAACTGATCTTTTAAATATAAATATTGGACTTGATGTTTACTCTTGATAATTTCATCTTATGGTTTTATTTATGGCAGCAATCTACCAATATCTTTTTGGTTACTTATTCCCCTCCATATATTCTATTCTGTGATTTAAAGAAACAATTGGCAGATGGGTCAAAGCCAGTAGTTAGACTGGCCAACAACTTCGCGCTTACCTCGTGAGAAAACATAGAAGGAATCAGAATCAGGTAGTGACCCTCCAGGCCATAAAGGAAGGACACTGAAGAAACACCTCCAGCGGCAGGTGAAGGTCAGATGAAGATCCACCCACCAGGTCCTCCTGCAGCCAGTAAGGAGCCCTCAAGGAAGGCCAGGAGCTCAGAGAATTTCTGAGGCCATTGCTTTGGTTTCCAGAGGTGTGTTTTTCATTAAGTCAGAAGGCGGAAAGCATGCTGCAAACTGGGACTGAGGGCAGTAAGTGTGAGGTCGTTTATGACTGTTCATGCCAGGCCTGAGTTATAACTCCAAACACTCAGACCTTGTAGGATCAGAAAGCAGGAGCCAGCCTGTCAGAAGCCATTTGCCATATTCACCCAAGACTCCTACCCTGTATGACGGCTGAAGAATACACGCTTCCAAGGGGTGTTTTGTTGATTGAGAAACAACTAGGAATTCATTTTGTAAACTATTACAGGAAACAATAAATGTGAATTTATGTATCTGATAAAGACTAAACTCATTCTTTTAGGCTCTGCCTACAAAACCAAAGCTATTTTAAAAAACACAAAAAAACTAATCAACTAGTTACTTGTCAAACTACAACAAATCTTGAATACACAATTAGGATTATTGTATCTTCTTGGTAAATTGATACTTTTCTCATTGCATGATGCCCCTTTACTGCTGGTAATATTCCTTGTTCTCAAGTGTGTCTTGTCTGACATTAATATAGTCACTCCAACTTTTTTAGATTGTTATTTGCATGATATATCATTTCTTATACTTTTATTATACATATATATATTCTTTTTCATAGTCTTTTTCATTATAGGCTACTGCAAGGTACTGAATACAGTTCCCTGTGCTACACAGTCGGACCTTGGCGTTTATCTATTTATATATAGTAGTTAGTATCTGCAAATCCCAAATTCCCAAATTATCCCTCCACCCCCTCCACCTCCCCCCCGGTAACCATAAGTTTGTTTTCTATGTCTCTGAGTATGTTTCTGTTTTGTAAATAAGTCCATTCGTGTCATTTTTTTAGATTGCATATATAAGTGATGTCATATGGTATTTTCCTTTCTCTTTCTGGCTTACTTCACTTAGTATGACAACCCATTTTGAGTTTACTTTTATATTAAGATGTGAGACTTGGGTCCTCCTTCCGTCTTGTTTTTGTTTTTGTTTTTGTTTTTTGTTTGTTTGTTTGTTTTGCCTATGAATGTCCAAGTCCCAGTGGTGCTATTTGTTGGAAAAGCCGTACAATTCTCAATTTTGTTGCATTGATCTATGGATCTATCCTTCCATCAATACCACGCAAATCTTGATTATTTTAGTTATATAAATCTTGAAATCATGCAGACTGATTCCTCCCATTTTATTTCTTTTCCAAAATTTTTCTAGCTATTCTAGTCCCTTTTCTTTTCCATACATTTAAGAATAATCTTATCTACAGTTATAAAACATTTTCTGGGATTTTGATAGGAATTTGTATGAAATCTATCATTTGAAGGAGCATTGACATCTTTATTATGTTCATTATTCTAATCCACAAACATGGCATGTCTCTCCATCTATTCAGAGTCACAATGTTATGTATATGCTCAGTTTTATTAGAAAAGAAACTGCCCATTTTCAATGGTAATTATACCAATTTACACTCCCTCCAGCAATGTATGAGAATTTCAGTTCCTCCACATCCTTATCAACACTTCTACATTTTGGCCCTTCTGGTGGGTGTGTAGTGGTGTTGCATTGCGGTTCTGCATTTCCCTGATGATCAATTACACATTACTTTTAACGTATACTGTTACATTTTATGGTTATTGCATAATTTTCTTTTTTTCCAGTTTTATTGAGATATAATTGAAACATAACATTTTATAATTTTAAGGTATACAATGTAATGATTTGATATATGTATGTATTGTGAAATGATTAGCATAAGTTTAGTTAACATCCATCACCTCACATAGTTACAACTATTTTCTTGTGATAAGAATTTTTAAAATCTACTCTCTTAGCGACTTTCAAATATATGATACAGTATGGTTAACTATAGTCATCACGTACATTACATCCCCAGATCTTATTTATCTTATTACTGGACATTTGTAACTTTGGATCACCTTCTAATTCCCCAGCCCCTATCCCCCAAATCTGATCTCTGTTTCTATGAATTTGGTTTTTTACATATAAGTGAGATCATATAGTATTTGTCTTTGTCTGATTTATTTCACTCAGTATATCACCCTCAAGGTCCATTCATGTTGTTGCAGACGGCAGAACTTCCATGTTTTTTAATGGCTAAACAATGTTCCATTGTATACATACATACCACATTTTCTTTATCCATTCAACCTTTGATAGACACTCAGGTTGTTTCCAGGTCTTGGCCATCGTGACTAATGCTGCAATGAACACAGAAGTGTAGATTTCTCTTTAAGACAGTGATTTCATTTCCTTTGGATAGATACCCAAAAGTGGAATTGCTGTATCACATGGTACTTCGATTTTTAACTTTTTGAGGAATCTCTGTAATGTTTTCTGTAGTGGCTGCATCAATTTACATTCCCAACAAGAGTGCAAAAGGGTTCCCTTTTCTCCATATCCTTGCTAATACTTGTTATTTCTTGTCTTTTTGATAATAGCCATTCTAAAAGGCGTGATGTAATAGCTCACTGTGGTTTTGCTTATGAAACTTTGCCCAGGGATTTTTGTTGTACTTAGGTGGTAGAAGAGGGAAAAGTATGTCTATTCTGTCTTCTTAGAAATAAAGTTCCTGTTTTGATATTTTAGTTTGGCTTGGATTTTGTACAATTATCTGCATGGTTTTGCCACTGGGGAGAGGAAGCATTAATGGAACTTTCTGGTGATAATTTATGTAAGCTGGCAATAGTTTGGGAAACACTAGAATCAATGGATCATAAGTCTTTTCCACATTTATTCTGTTCATTTCAGAGAATGAAACTGCACTCACACATTTCTCAATTGCTTATTAAATGTTTACTATGTACCAGCCACTGTGCTTTGCTCTGGGTATAGAATAATAAACAAGTTACTGTCCTTGCCCTCAAGAAGTTTACAATCTAAACCTATGGAATGGGAAAAAATATTTGCAAACCTACACGGTATTAATTTCCAAAATACACAAACAGCTCATACAGCTCAATATCAAAAAGCAAAAAGACAAAAACTATCCCATCAAAAAATGGGCAGAAGACCTAAATAGACATTCCTTCAAAGAAGACATACAGATGGCCAACAGACACATGAAAAGATGCTCAACATCACTAATTATTAGACAAATGCGAATCAATACCTCACCCCAGTCAGAATGGCCATCGTCAAAAAGTCTACAAATAATGAAAGTTGTAAAGGGTGTGGAGAAAAGGGAACCTTCCTACACTGTTGTTGGGAATATAAATTGGGGCAGCCACTATGGAAAATAGTACGAAGTTTCCTTAAAAAACTAAAAAACAGACTTACCATATGATCCAGCAGTCCCACTCCAGAAAAGACAAAAACTCTAATTCAAAAAGATACATGGAATACACCCCAATGTTCATAGCAGCACTATTTATAATTGCCAAGTCATGGAAGCAACCTAAATGTCTGCTGACAGATGAATGGATAAAAAAGATGTGGCATATATATACAACAGAATATTACTCAGCCATAGAAAGGACAAAATGTTGCCATTGGCAGCAACATGGATGAACCTAGAGATTACCATACTAAGTGAAGTAAGTCAGACAGAGAAAGACAATTATCATATGATACCACATATATATGGAATCTAAAAAAATACATAGATAAACTTATTTACAAAACAGAAACAGACTCATATACATCGAAAATAAACTTATGGTTACCAAAGGGAAAAGGAAGAAAAGGATAAATTAGGAATTTGGGATTATAGATACACATCACTATGTGTAAAACAGATAATCAAGGGTCTACTGTATAGCACAGGGAACTATATTCAATATCTTATAATAACCTATAATGTAAAAGAATCTGAAAAAGAATATATATATATGTATAACTGAATCACTTTGTTGTACATCTGAAAGTAACACAACATTGTAAATCAACTACACTTCAATAAAAAATATTTAAAAAAGAAGTTTATGGTCTAGTAGGAGAAACAGAGAAGTGATAATTTAACACATTGTACAGAAGTAACTACTCTGATAAGAATGCTCCCACAGGAAGGCTAAGGAGACAAGAATGCTTTACAAATGGAAAAAGAACTGAAACCAACTCTTTCTAACTTAAAAATAAGGAAATTGGATACAAAGAGAATCAATACAAGAGCTGGAGAATTAGGCTTAGAAGAGACAGAAATCAGGGCAGTTTTGAATTGTTGGGAAATAGGAACACAGGCAGGGTGTCTGGGCCAGAACAGTCCAGTCAGAGCCCTGCCCTGGTGTGGAGGAATTCCAATGTCTTTCATCCCCAGCACTATTTATACAAGATTCAAAGCCCCGGATAAAAGCATCTGACTGATCAGCATAGGTCACAGCTCATCTACTCTATCAGGAGCATGAGAGAAAGGAGCTAACTCAATTTAGGTTCTATGATAAGAGGTAGACATCTCAGTTTACCATCTAGCCAAGGATACCCAAAAGAAAAAAGGGTTAATTCTCCTGAAGTCAATCAAGATGCTAAAGGAAGTGTGAACATAGCCAAACAATGACCAAGGTCCTTGGCAACAGCTAAGCCAAGACTGATGCATAGGCAAGACGTAGCTAGTCTCAGAGTGAGAAGAGTATTTTAGGAAGAGAGACCAGCGTATGCAAAATCTGGGACAAGAGGAGGCAGGGTGAATTGAAATGACTGCAGTAGCTCATGATGGCTGGGGCAGAGCGTCAGGGGTCGGGGTCAGGATATGGTAGGGAAGGGGCGATGTTAGGAAAACAGTAACAAAGTGGCAGTGTGTCTTGAAGACAAGTGAAAAGCTTGCAGTTTAATCCTGAGGATGAGGGAGATGTTAAAGTGATTTACATAGAGTGACGACTTTATTTTTGAGAGGTGGCTTTGGCCATTGCAATAATTCATGGAGAAATCAAAGTAGCCTGAACCAGGATGCTACTGAGTGGATGGAGAGACATGATTAATTAGACTTAGGAGAGGGGGAGGTGGTGGAGGGGGAGGAGACAGGATGATCCCCAGGTTTCTGGCTTTGGTTGCTGCAGGGATAATAATGCCACATACGGAGGAAGGGAATTAAGGTGGGGAAATGGGCTTGGTGTTGGACATACTGAGTTTGAAGTAGACTGGTGAATATATGGCTTTGAAAGTTGGGAAAGACAATTAGGCAAAAGATTTAAGTTAGGTATTCATCACTCTCTAGAAGCCAGAGCGATAGATGAAACACCCCAGGACTAGTATACAGAGTGAGGAGAGACTAGACCCTAGGGTGGAACCCTCACAGCATCAGCATTAAGGACTAGGCTGAAGAAAAGCAGTAGCCAGGAGAGGCACATGGCTGACCAGAGAGGTAAGAGGGAAAACAGATGAGTGGTGTCCGAGAGGACAAGGGAGGGACTGGTTCCAGCTTGGAAATGGCCAGTGATGTCAAATATTGAGTAACATATGGAGGGAGAATCGTCCACTGGATTCGTCAACAAGAGGCTGGTGTATAGAGATTGGTGGGAACAGCAGCCAGACTGCAGTGGGCCCAGGAGCGAGGAGGCGTGAGGCCGTGGGGACAGCACAGCTGTGGCACGCAATCCCGCTGCAGGAGAATCACCCGCAGAGCTCTTCAACCTGGTGCTGCTGGGGACCACCTCTCCAAATTCAGATTTAAAGAGAGTGGAGTAAATTTACATGATGTGTTAGTTTCCTCCTGCTGGAACAAATGACCATAAAAACATCACATTTATCTCCCAGTTCTGCAGGTCAGAAGTCCTACAGGGTCTCACTGGACTACACTCAAGGTGTCAGCAGAGCTCTATTTCTTTCTAGGGATTCCAGGGAAAAACTGTTTTCTTACCTTTTCCAGCTTCTAAAGGCCCCCTTCATCCATCTTCAAAGCCAGCAACATTGCTTCTCTCCTATCCTTTCTTCCGTGGTTACATCTCCCTCTCACTCTCTCTTCTGCCTCTCTTTTCCACTTTTAAAGACCCCTGTGTCCTTTGGGATTAATAGATAGACATATATATGTATAAAATAGACGAACAACAAAGATCTACTGTACAGCAAGGGAACTATATTCAGTTCTTGCAAGGAGCTGTAATGGAAAAGAAGCTGAAAATATGTATGTATGTATGAATACGTATAATTGAATCGCTTTGCTGTACACCTGAAATTAACATTGTAAACTGACCACACTTCAATAAAAAGTAAGAATTGAAAAAATAAATAAAGACCCCAGCAGTTACATTTTGGGGCCCACCTGGATAATCCCGGACAACTGCACACCTCAAAATCTTACTCAGAGGGAGGGCTACAGGTCCTAGGGATCAGGACACAGACATCTCTGGGAGGCTGTTATTCTGACTATACACGTGGGTAAAATTTTAAACCCCAGGGGACTCTTCTGAGCATCCCAGATTATTAAGCAACCCTTGATGGAGAAAGAGGATGATAATGGAGTTGATCAAGAGTTTTTGTCTCTGTTTTTAAAATGAGGAGTGCAACAGTAGAAATAAAGAAGACAATCATTTTAATTCCTAGCTCTCTTTTTTCCTGTGGAGTCTTAATAGAGAAATCATGTCAGAGAAGAACAATCTTACTTGATGCTTTTAAAGTCTGCCCAGAGCTGACTCTCACCCCCTTCTTTCCTTACTCATGACATATTGTATGAAGCTTCCAGACCCATCCTTATAATTAAAAAGACGAGGGAAAGATATGCGGTCTCATGCTTGAGGTGAGCCTGAAGATATCCAAACCCAGATTTAGAGAAAATGAGCTTTTCAGAGACAGAAACTGAAGAGGCTAATCTGAAATGAAACTCAATTTTCTCCAACACGGCAGCCAGAGGTTACTTGAGACCAGTCTTCTGTCAGCACTGGGGACTCAGACATGAGAGCAGACCGAGATGATCAAACGCCAAGACTGCCATATTGCGCAGGGAAGGCGAGCATGTGTTTTGGTTGGAAGGGGGAAGAGTGTTCAATTAATCCTGAAATGTTTGGGAAAACAAATGATGGGGGAGAAGGAAACTCAACTTGAAAGGGGTGTAATTCTTTATGAAAGGACCCTCTCCACCAGTCTGGCAGCCACAAAATAAACACGTCAGCCGGCCAGGCCGGAGCAGATAATTAGGAATGTGCAGCAGCACGTGGGCAGTTTTCATTAAAACCAAGGCGGGTGGCAGATGGGCAGGCCTCGGTGGCCCGCCTTGGTTGCCCAGCACTGTGGGCCTGGGGGAGGCTGAGCCAGGCCTCCCCTGGTCTTCCTAGGGCCCAGGGACCAGCCGCTCCCCCTTCAACTGGGGCTAGGATGGGAAGGCACACATCCAGACCTTGCAAGCGTCTGTGCTCCCCTCAGCTCCAGGCCAGCCACAGAGCGTGAGGCCAGAGTAATTAAGCCCCTGGAGGGATCCCACAGGCCTGTCAAAGTGATCGGACTCCCTCCCCACCTCCTCCCCGCCCAGAAATGCAAAGTACTTGAGGGTTGCCTTGCCCTTGACCCTTTAACTACAGCCGACAAAGAGCCACCAAAAAAAAATGTATTCTGCTTAAGCAATTGCCTCATTGTTACATCAGAAAATGAATATTTACGTTAATTCAGTGAAGGCAGAGTGCTGATCTCTGCAGAAAGAAGGCTGGGGTTGACAGGCGCTCCTTCGCCACCGTCCACTGTCGCTGTGGTTGTGTCTGGGTCATGACATAACCAAGACTTTGTGGCCAGACTTGTGCCTGCTTGGCAGGAAAGCACCAGTTGGACGACAGTGATGCATCCAGCTCCCCAAGGAGGTTAGCTTTGTGGCTGCCCTACATCGATCCAATAGAATATTTGATTAGTGATGCTGTAAAAAGCACTGTGGGCTGCCAGACTGAAGTGACCGCACTGAAGTGACATAGTCAAACAGAAGGCAGGCCAAAACATTCTGAGCTTCCACACTCCTGCCCCGCCTCCCTTGCTGCCTGTCTCCACACTCGCAGGGGCCGTACTGAATTCGGCCCTCCCCTCTTCCCTGCTTTCCAGCACTCACCCTTTTCCCAGCCTCCACTCCCGTAAAACCACCCCTCACCATTCAGCAGAGCCGCCTTCCTTTTCTGCTTTGGGCTTTGCTGGGTGGCCGCTCTGCTCCTCCTGGGGCAGAGCTGGGTCACAGAAGACAGGGTGTCATGACCTATTTGATAGAGAGTCCAGTCCCGCCCACCACTTCCTTTTGGCTGCCTGCATCCATTTCCCCAGAGCTGCCTCGGGGACACTCTCCTCAAAGGCATGAGTTGCTCCAAGGGAGGGGCCATCTGGGGTCACTGCGCACTTCTGAGAGATGCAGTCCACTTTGTTATTGGCATATATGCTTCCAGACTTTTTTCTGTACATTTATACATACCTGCAGAGAGCTGTGTGTTACAGGTCAGCCTCCTGAGGGTCCCTCCCCTACTCTGCTTCTGTATCTGTGGGCACCTGGTCAGCTCTGCCAGTGAAGGCACTGGTGGAAAACTGGAGGGTTGGAGGCAGGAAGAAGCCTTCCTCTGCATCCTATGGCATCTCCTCCACAGCATCAGAGCTCACATGACAGGCACCAAGTTCAGCTCCAGAGTATGACCCTGATTCTGACAGCTTGTCTTCTCTACCCTTTCCTCTAACAGAGGGATGGGGGCAGCTTCCTCTGTTGCTAATCACTGGATGATCTCAAGACCTTCCATTTGCTTCTCTGTTCTTCCATCTCCTAAAGCCAATTCTTGGTACTAGATTCACTCAGATAATCATCTTGACCATTTCTAAGTGTGCAGTTCAATAGTATTAAGCATAGGCAACTTACTGTAGATTCCTCTCTCTTAAGTATCAGAGAAGTACCTTATTCTCCTAGTTGATATAGTTCTTGGAATGGTTTTTAAAAAAACAGATTTCTCAAAATAGAATTCTGCTTTGCATTGCTCACCTGTTAGAGCATAATATAGTGATAATCTCCTTGTAGATGGAAGTAATAGCTGGCATGCAAGGGAACATCTTCACTTAATTACCTGAAGGTTGCCTGGGATAATGTGCCAGTTAAGACAAAATTTTGGAAAATCAAATAACTCCTGCACTGGACTGGTGTAAGCTATTAAGTGGCCTGCTGCTTCTAAAGGTGGTGAGAGCTTACAGAAAGGAAAGTATAAGCTCGGGCACAGGTGCAGCAAACCATTGAGCTGCTTTGCCGTCTTTAAAAGAAGCTCTTATTTCCAGTAGCCATGGGGTAGACACGCCTGAAGACCTGGCCCCAATCAAATAGTGCACATTACAGAATAGCATTGTAAACTGGGTACAAAACCTAGCCGCGTCTCATATATTAAAGTCAGATTATTAGTTGAGAAGAAGTGGGATCCTGAGCCTTGAGAAGGGGACATTTGGATGGTTTGACAATGCTTAGAACCTTGAACTGGCAAAGCCCTCTGAACCCCCCTTTCCCGTGGAGGCAGACTGTCTTCCTCCATCTCTGGAAACTAGCCTTCTCTTGCTTAAAGTCACTGTAATATAATGTAATGATCTTATCTTAGGCAACTTTTGCAATGGGACACTGTTCTCCTCAAGACCCACTCCTATTAGCTCTTACTGCCTCTGGACCTGTAAGTAGAATCCGACCCCACTGTACTGTAGGGGGAGAATTGCAAGGTGTATTCTGGGAAAAGACATCCTATCCACCAAAGGAAGTACAAGCTCTTGCTATTTCTTATGAGCAGGAGCTCATAAGAACGGCTGTGCCAGCAGATTTTAAGGGTAACAGCCTAAGAATAGAAAATAAAATTAGCTGAGGCTGAATTTGTCAATAAGGATACACTCACTCAAAAGTCCAGACAATGCTCTAGCTCAGGCAGCTAGAAATAGCTGTTTCCTTGATTGGTTGACTGAGCCTTGGACTCAACTGCTGATGTTCAATTACATGAAGATGCCAAACTTCCCCGGTCTAAAGAGCTTCGCGCATCTCTGTCAGCGCCATTGTCCATGGATTTAGGGAACGCCTCGTTTATCATGACGGGTGTCTCACACAACATTCTGAGCAAGTAATATATTTTATAGTGAAGGAGGCGCAGCAGTGGCTTCACACTCTTGGAATTCACTGTCCTTGGCACAGACCCACAGTGGCTGGTCTGACAGAATGGCTTGTTATAGACCCAGCCACAGTGCCAGATGGGAGACCACACCCTGTGAGGCTGGGTTCTGTCCTAGAGGATGCAATATATGCTTTAAACTGCAATAAATGGTCTGAGCTCTTTCTCCTGCAGTCAGAACACCCAGGTCTGGGGACTGAGGGATGAGGACTGGCCCCATTTGCTATATACCCATTCTCAGAGATGTGTTTCCTGTCCCTGCAATCTTGGATGTGCTCCCAAGAGATGATGGCTTCCACAGGGAAGAGGAAGAGGAGACTGCCTGCCAGCTAGCTAGTGGGATTACCTCAAGTCACTGGATCAAAAGAGAATGGGGTTAATTTCAATTGTCAAGGGGAACTTGGGTTGCTACTTCACAGTGGGGGCAAAGAGGCCATCACTGGAGCCCAGGGATAATCTTAGATGCCTCTTCTGACTTCCAAATAAAAATCAGTAGAAGAATAGGGCAGTCCAATAAAGGCATGGCCACTAAGGACTCAGAGCCTCCAGGAATTGTGATTTTATCACCCCACCGGGTCAAAAACCCCAAGAAGTAGAGTGCTGGCTAAGAGCAAGGTGACTGGGGACAGGCGGCAGGAGGAAGAAATGGTAAATATCAACTATCCTCTTATGCCAGGTACAGAAATGAGGACTTTAGCAGCTATGAATATTTTGTTATGTTTCTATTGATAGATTCTTTTTCTCTCTCTTTTCTTTTCTCATCCCTTATTTTTGATGCTAAGCGTCAGCAGCATTTAACTTTCTAATTAAGTTGAGAGACCACCAGACTATGAGAAGTCACATCCAGACCTTTGGGAAGGATTGTACCTACTGGAAATTATGCGCTCAAAGTGGACAATGACAACGATGGGGCTCTGGGCCTCCCCTTGTTGAGAGGGTGAGGACATTTTTGGTTTATATGACTCATACCTCATGACAGGAAGATGAGAACAGGCGGCTGGTTGCAAAAGGGATACAGTGTGTAGGTCAACTGCCTATTTGCTTTCATAGCCACTCTCTGTGCCTCTCCTGCTCTGTTCTGTACTGCAGGAAACTACATTTCCCAGGCTCTCTTTCCCCCTGGCTTCTGCGTAAATATGACCAATAGCTTATGATGGGAGGGAGACCAAACAATGGGAGGAGGAGAGAAAGGGAGGGTATTTCTCCCCATCGCCCTGCTTCCTGTGGCATCTCTGTAGTGGCTGCAATTCCCCTCAGCTTCCATGGGACAGACCCTCCACACAGTGACTCTGGTATTACTGTCTCCTCTCTCTGTCTTTCCAATGTAGGGGTGCTCTTTCCTTTGCAATCAATTCCCTGCATTAAATTCTCTCTTTTTAAATATTTTTAGGGCTTTTAATTTTTCTGGTTGGACCATAACTGATACAGTTTGTTTTGTTACATGATTAAAAAAAATAAGCTATCTATTGTTCAACAACTTGTTCTTGAATCTACAATGTATCAGAAACACGCTTCTATATCAGAGAGACAGATCTTTTTTTTTTAAGATATAGTTCACAAACTATTAAACTCAATTTTAAAGTTTATGACTCAGTGGCTTTCAGTGTATCGTTCACAAAGAGTTGCCACATGACTCACAAAGTTCTAATTCCAGGATGTTTCCATCCCCATCCTGAGGAGCTCTGTCTGTATTCATTAGCAGTCACCCTGCCCCCCATTGCTTCCCTCTCCTCAGCCCCTGGAAACCATCCATAGACTTTTTCTCTCTGTGGATTTGCATCCTCTGAACATTTCATATGACTAGAATCCTACAATCCGTCCCCTTTTGTGTCTGGCTTTTTTCACGTAGCATAATGTTTTCAAATTTCATCCACACTGTGGCATGAATCAGTGCTTCATTGCTGTTTATGGCTGAATAATATTCCATTGTATGGATATACCACCTTTTGCTTATCCATCCATTAGTTGAATGATGTTTGGTTTGTTTACATTTGGGGGCTCTTATGAATAACGCTGCTATGAACATTTGTGTGCAAGTTTTGTGTGGACATAGATTGTCAGTACTCTTGGTTATATCCTTCTGAGTCATATAGCAACTCTCCGTTTAACTTTTTTGAGGAACTACCAAGTATTTTCCAAAGCAGCGGTACCATTATACACTTCTAAATCATTCTTTTCAACAGCTACACAAAACCCACAATATAGATTTTTTTTATATAATTAATTCAGCACTTCCTCTGCCAAAATATTTGTTTTCTCCATTTTTTTCATGATTATACATGAATGCATAATTTTGTGCACCTCTGTGGATATAGGGATCTTTGCATGTGAAGTCGCTATAGCCATTTAATTTTTGCTTTTAATTTTTTTTGCTATTTAAATTTAGACTTTTCAAATTACTTTTTAATTTTTTTAATTATTTCAAGTTTTGCTTTGAAACGTGCCAAAATAACCCCAAAAGTTGTTACCAATCCATAGTCATACAACAGTGTATTAGAGAGACAATTCTCCCACATTCCTGCTAATACTGGATATGGTTTTGTTTTTGTCAACCTGACAGAGGAAAACTTGGTCTTCTCATTTTAATTACATTGTTCTGATCGCTGGTGGGAGTGACCGTCTTGTCAAGTCCTCATATATTTACCACCCAAACATAAATAGCTAGATTGGGTGATTTCTAAAATCCTTTGCAGCTGTAAACTCTGACGTGTGTGATTTATGCTCTGGCAAGAAGCGATGGTCACTGCAATGCTGGCTGGGGCTGGAACTGACTTTATGGAGCGTGTGATTATTTACTTGTGTTTCACAGGTGCTGGAACAGGCCTTCATGCTCCCCAACATCCTCCCACAGGACCCCCGCTAATAGAGCCACATCTCTTTATATTTGGCCTAGAAAGAGATGCCAATGCCTCTGGGGGAGACAGAAGTTAGCACAACCAAGGGGATCAGGGGATCAGAGCAAGTCAACTGAAATTAGGGAACTGATATCTGAGAGGGCAAAAGGTCACAGAAAAAAGAATCTGCAAGACTGAAGGACAGAATTGACCTATTTCTCCTTTTTACCTAAAGCCAACTGTTTCCCAGGGGGGATTTTGTGTTGCAATGAAATGGACCTTGAATCTAGCTCCATTTTTTTTTTAAATGAAAGTACTGGGGATTGAACTCAGGACCTCATGCATGCTAAGCTTGCACGCTACCACTGAGCTATACCCACCTGGGCCGTGAATTTAGAGTCAGAAAATCAAGGGTCTGGTCCTGACTCAGACACTCCTGTGAGAGACTGGGCCATTTCCATGACTCACTTTCTAGTCTACTAAATGACAATATTCCCTATGACATCAAATTATTATAAAGTTCAAATAAGAGAACAGGAGAAAATGTAGTGAAAAAAAGATACTGTTCTACCTAAAAGCCAGTACTTTTGGTTCTTCTCTCCCAAGTCCGGTGGTCAGGAAAGCACCATAAACTGGCCAGCAGTCCAGACGGAAGTGCCTGGCAACTTGACGCCTCCACTGGGCCAGAATCCCAAAATGACTCTCCGAAGCACACAGATTAGAAGAGCCGCCCTCCACCCACTTTTCCTCATTGCAGAATTTTGCATATCTGGGCTCCAGCACCTGTGCTGGGTCTCTATCACCTAAAAAGATGGAGACAGTCGTTTAGGGACCTGGACGGGCTTTGTCTCCATTTCAACTATTTCTCAGGTTATCTTCGTCCATTGTTTTCCTCTGTAGTTCCAGTTATTTCCCAAACTCTCCCACATTTCCTTGTAAATCAAATTAAGTGGTGGCCTAACTCGGAAGACAGCTGGTGGGCTGACCCAGCTGCGTGCCAGTGCTCCACACAGAGTCCATACTCTCCAATCCGTAATTAAAAGTTTGATGAGAAGCACCTAGGGACCACATTTCCCAGCCCCTTGACATCTAGATGGGGCCATGTGACTAGTTTTCACCCGTGGACTGTGAGTTGGAATTAGGTATGTCCTTTCCTAACCAGAGTTCTTTAAAAGTGGGAATACCCGATTCACAACCTCTCATCTTCTGCCAGTTGGATGGAGCTGATGACACAGCTTAGAGAATGGCTGAGCCACACGATGAAAGGAGCCTTGGTTCCTGGATAACCATGCCAAGGAAAGCTGGCTTGCTTTGACTATTAGATAAGAGAGAAATCAAATTCTATAATTGAATTTTGAAGTCTACCTGCTTCAGCAGCTACCATAACTTTTGACATCCTGCCCGAAAACATTTCACCAGCGTGACCATTATAATAAGCCAGGTAGCAGCAAACCTCATGACACTCCCAATAGATATCTTCATTGAAGCCTGGAAGCTTCTTCAAACAGAAAGCTCATTAAATTATCCTCATGTCATAGGACAGCTCGATTCTCGTATCTCCAGCAATTCCTGGCTTGTGCTTTGAAAAGCTCTGAAGCACGAGAAACAGATGTTTTACAATAAAAAATTACTACCAGTATGTTGATTGTGTATTACTGAAAATTATCAGGGAGCACGAAAGAGTCAAACAAATATTGGAAGAACAGGATCAGTCTTGTCCAGGAGCTCACAATTTAAATGGGAAGGCAGGATGCTTATACAAATAACTCTACCTCAAGACTGTGTCTGGCTGGTGCCAGGAATAGGTGATCTAAGACCTTTCAAGAGGGTAAGATTATTTTTACTGGGGAGTAATAAGGTAAAGCTTTGTGGAGACAGGATTTGAGTTATGGCTCACAAATGGGGTGGAATTTAGCAGTAGAATCACGTACAATGGCTAACAGAAATTTAACTGGCAAGTTAAGCTGCTGTAGATATTAGCCATCTAAAAGGTCTTGAATGCCAGGCCAAGGAAGTTGGACATCATTATAAAGGCAACAAGGAGCTGATCATTTTAGATCCCCCTTAATTCCTAGGATTTTAGAGCTAAATATGTGCTTTCCCATAGCAAAAGCCATGGCAACTATCTATTTTTTTCAGATATATACTACAAGCTTCCTTTACTTTCTTATGGCTTATTTTCATGGTCCCTAAATTTCAGTTATTTAAATGCCACCTTCATATTTTTGTTCCACCCCTATGTACTACTTGTATATTTGTTATTTAATATGTTTTAAGCCTAGTTCTGATTGACTCCTAAGCAAAAAATATCTGTGAAATTACAGGGTAGACATACATGTTGAATAAAATAAAATAAATCCTTGCCTTAAAATTTGTAAAATGTTCTTCTTCTGTTTGCCACCTTCACATACTCAGTTCCCATTAGTGGTTTCCAGATCACACTTGGGAAACCATGGTTCCCCTCTGAACCATCACACGTCTTCTCTCCTGGGTTCCAGCTCACTTATCTTTCCACATTCACTCCTCCATCTTGTCTTGTCCATTTCGGATTCAGCAACTGATCAGTATGTTGCCACAGACAATTCTAAAACCTAGTGGTTCAACAAAACAAAAGTTGATTTCTTGCTCATGACACAGGTGGGACAGTCCTCCTCCACCTTGTAGCTAAATAATCTGGAACACAAGGCCTCACCATAGCCAGGGAAAGAGAGGAGCTGGAGATTACATGGGTTTATTGAGGGACTAGGCCTGGAAGTACCCTCCATCACTTTTGTTCACATCCCATTGGCCATGTGGCCCCAACCCAACTGCCAAGGAGGCTAAGAAATACAGCCGATCCCACAGATTATTGGTGAGCACTGAGGCCATGGTGAACCAGGTATACCGACCTGGGAAGCCCCTGGATCTTTGCCCCAAAGTGCCCCAAGAACAGAGCTGGATGTCTCAGAAGTAAAAGATCAGATGCATGTGGTCAACGGGGCAGGTATTTTTATTAAAACGGTCACTAAGGAATTCAAGCAGCCACGCCTAGCAGTCGTTCTCTTCACCTCTCCCTCGTTATTACAAAGGGCAAACAGAGGTCTACATGTTTCCCCGCTTTCACTGTATTACCTTTCTCCCATTCAGTCTGTAGATTGGGAGTTTGAAAATAGAGGCTGTGTTAGTTTCCTTTTGCTGCTGTTACGAATTATCACAAATTTGATGGCTTAAACAACATAAATTTATCATTTTACAGTTATGTAGTTGAAAAGTCTGAAATGCATCTTACTGGATGAAAACCAAGGTGTCAGCAGGGCTGATTTGCTCCCGGGAGGCTCTAGGGGAGAATCCATTTCCTTGACCTTTCCACCTTTCAGAGGCTTCCCACACTCCTTAACTGGTTGCCCCCTTCCATCTTCAAAGCAACAACATTGCACTGATTCATTCTCGTATTTTATCACTCAGACACCAACTCTTCAGCCTCCTCTGTCCACTTTTAAGGACAATTGTGATTACATTGGGACCACCAGGATTATCCAAGTTAATCTTCCCATCTCAAGGTCAGCTGATTAGCTACTTAATTCCATCTGCAACCTTAATTCTCCTTTGCCATGTAACATAACACATTCACAGTTCCTGGGAATTAGGACATAGATATCTTTAGAGGGAAGGGCATTATTCTGCTCACCACAGAGGCCCACAGGCCAAACCCAGATCATCAGTTTTATCAGTCTGGTGTTTTCTTTTTCTTTCTGATTTTTAAAAAATATTAAATAAATTTTTTTAGAAATTTAAGTTAAATGTTTTTAAATCAGGGAGTTTTGTATATTTTTAAAATATTCACATATAGCTTCTCTTGAAACCTCAGAGATCTAGAAACAAGGACTAGGATTTCCTCATCAAAACAATGTCTGGTGCCCAGAGTGGCTGCCCCCTTAAATGGAGCATGGGGCTCCTAGACTGCAGGGGTCTCCACTTCTTGCCACATACTGCTGGCCCACTTCAAGTTATGTGACCTGCCTTGCCCCTTTAAATTTGCAAACTTTGTACCAGGTATCTGGTACCCCAGACCATCATCTCACTGTCTGTACTGGACTTTAGAGACCTTCATCCTCTTCCCGCAGCACATCCTCCCATTCAGAGTTCTTCTGTCTGCACTAGGTGTCATGGCAGCCCTTCCAACTCTAGAAAGGAATCCAGCCCATGGCTTGGATGGGGGTGTGGTATGGCTGGATCATAGGCATTCAGAAGCCCCTCTGGGGCCTCTGTGTCATAAATCTGTAGAAGCAGGGACCTATGTGTATCCCAGAGCAAGGGACAAAGTTTTAATTTGCTGTCGCTCAATCAACACCCTCTCCCACCCTCTTTCTTTTTCTCTCCAGTCCTTGGTACAAGATCTTCCCTAATGAATTTCTTTACTGTGACAACAGGCCCACCTCTGGCTCCCAGCCAAGCGGTACACTGGCTTTCATTGTCCTCATGGGCTTAAGTGAAGGGCATCTCACTCTGTTTCACTTGCAGATGCTCACAGATCCAGCACTGGCATTAATAACACCGCCGGCCCAGCCACTCCATCTTCATCAGTGGCCGCGCATCACGCGCGGATGGCGAGCAGCCTCAGCCGACAGGGAGATGAACTCTTCATTACCCAGGTCGGGCCGCGGGGCCTCCACACCAAATACCTGAAAATCACATTAGCCCGCGAAATCTCTCCCGTCACGCCGACAGCAGGTGGAAGAAAAAGACCTTAAAGATCTAGATTGTGTTGAAACTCTTACAAAGGTCATGGCAGCAAGAGACAAGGACGGGAGCTCTGTCCCTGAGGGTGGTGTCTCCCCAGCCTCTGTCATCTGAGCTCCACCTTTGGGAATTTTGCCATGGCTGCATAATACCTGTAATTTAATGGGTTTAATATTTTCCTCAAATGAACTCTACATTGATTTGCTTTTCTTTAGCCCTAGCCTAAGCAATAATAGCCGTAAAATTAGAGCTGAGATATGCTGGGTATACTTTTTTAAAAGACACTTTAAGTTGGGATGTTTATTTAATTAATTAAAATTAGAATATTAATATTAAAATAAGAAATGTTGATCCACATATCACCTAGAATTATCTTATATGCTCTTCATTGGATGCAAACCATACCACGTTTTGGAAAACACAGATCTAATCTATCCTCCCAGCTCAGAACAGAACTACACCTGAACTAAATGATCAGATTACTCCCAGCCCATTCTCTAGGCTCTCTGGATAGAGTTCCCAAAATCCTGAGGGTACTGATGCCCATAGGTACTGGCATCATTGAGAAGTTCTTCCCTACATCTCTCCTAAATATTTTGATCTATAGTTGACAGTATCAGAACTAAGAATTCTAGACTGCTCAGCAAATGATTCTAGAAACAGTCCATCTCCTCTAAATGCAGCAATTCCTAGGTGGAATGGCAGAAACCAGCTTGGAGCGAAAGTCTCGAAGTTCAGAAATGGACATGGCTCACACTGTGGATGGTGATGAAGATTCAGACTATTTTAATATAGAAACACACTAGTTTTGTTTTGTTTTTCTTTTCCTTACTGCATTGGGTAGGTATGAAGTTTAAGCCCCACCACACCCCACTCTTTGAGAGGTAAACTAGCTTTCCACTGATTTGAATTCTTGTGCCTAGGATTCTGGGAGTTGATCAAAGAGAAGTTGTCCAAGAAGACAAAGGAGTCTCTACGCAGGAATGGTTGAGAGATGGAGTACCACGAAAGGGACCATTTGAGCATTAAAACAGAGAGCCTCCACTCAACAGAGTAGCACCCATCTCCATCCTCAGAGACCATGCTGGCCAGTTCCTGAGAGAAATTTCATGGGAACCTCACTTCACTGGAAACCACCCAGCATGTGGTCAACATCTTTCTTGGTTTTCTTCGAAGTCACACTGGACACCATAGGAGTGAGACAGAGCACTCACATGCCTGTAACAGAATAACCTGAACCAGTTGAGAATGAATGAGCTTGCATAATAATAACTCCCCCATCATGCTTTATCCTCATTTTCAGATGACAGTGCTGAGGTTCCAAGATTAATATACTGGTAGAACCTAGATTAGAACCATTGTTTGAACGAAAGCCTACACTTTGTCCACTATGTGATACTCTCTTGATAAAGGGAGTAAGTCCAAACATGAGTGTCTAAGAGACTAAAAACATAAAGCCTAGAGGAGACTTTGGGATGGAGGTAGACAGGGAGGAAGCTGGTTCCTCCTTTTGGATATTTGAAGTGTTATTATCTGGAAAATACATGAGACTGTTCGGTGTTATTCCATGAGTAGGCCTTGGATCACTTAGAAGTCACGAGGAGATCAATTTCAGCTGATAGCAGCAGAGGGCTCCAATGTGGGATGCACTTCCTTCCTGGGCAGTGAGATACCTGCCACTGGAAGTGGACGAGCAGATGCTGAGGGAGCAGGACAGGGATGCGGAACACTGAGCAAGAGACAGGGTCTTGTTCTCCGCAGTCTTCCCTTACACTAAGATTCTGTGACGCTAAGAAGACAGGAGTTTGGCAGAAACTCTGAACCGTGACCTGGTTCCTGGTTCCATGTTCTGTGGTTCTGCTCACCCAAAACAGCCAAAATTTCCTACCACCAGGAGTGTCCCTGGGAGATGCCCCGTGCCTGGCCTGCCTGCCTTCATGCTCTGGATTAGCGCATCAGCCCCGTTTCCTGCTGCCCCGAGTGCTTCTAAGCAGCACATCTCCATACAAACATTCCCTGGAACCTTCTGCTGCCTGACCCACGTGCCTCAGGGGGACCCCTGAATACCAGAGCCAGGGGAAAGCAGGTGTCATGGGGCAGGAGGTCAAGGCACACTTCCAACAGTAACTTTCCAGCCCTAGGAGGCCCCTGTGAAGCTCACAGCATTCATTCTTCATCAGACCTCATTGCCCTTTTCAAGGAGGACTTTTGTGTTCTTTGAAGCTGACTGGGGAAAGAGGACGCACACATGAGATCTACTCACACATGGAGTCAGGGTGTGGAAAGCGCCTCACTCCAGAAGTGGTGGAGGCTTTGGGGGTTGTTGGAGAGAGTGCTGGACCTGAGAGACCCGGGCCCAGGGCAGGGACAAGTAGATGCAGGAGGGGAGGAGTGTTGCAGGGTGCTAGTGTGACATTTGTGGCTGAAGGCTCTGGGAAGGGACCGCCCTAGGGTAAGAGAGAGATGAAATGCCCATGTCCTCAAAGTTTGTGGGGACTTAGCATTCTCGGGCCTGACCCTTCCAGGGCACTAAGTCACCACAGAAGGGGAGAAACTCCAAAGTAGAGCCTCTCCTTTTTCCTTTGAAAACCAGCCTCTTCTCACTCACCTAATCAGTGTCTACACAGTGAGGGAACAACCGCCCCTGCAGAATCAAGAAAAATGGCTTCAAGTTTAGCCATGAGGAGGCCCGGCTGTGCAACCTCGGAAGGCACTTTACGACTCTGGTACTTGGGGCCCAGATGTGCAGAGGACAGGGTTAGGCCTCCACTGCAGTGTGACAGGCAGATTCCAGGATGGCGGCATCCCTAGGCCCTCAGTGCCTAATGCATGTCAGCCTTCATGAGAGCTGGTGATAGTTTCTGCACATGAAACACATACCAATATTTTCACTTTAGGAGGCATGAATATACAACAGAGAGAAGACAGTCTCTTCAGCAAATGGTGTTGGGAAAACTGAACAGCCACATATAAATCAATGAAGTTAGAACACTCCCTCATGTCATAAACAAAAATAAACTCAAAATGGCTTAAAGACCTAAATATGATATGACACCGTAAAACTCCTGGAAGAGAACATAGGCAAAACTTTCTCTGACAAAAACTGTAGCAATATTTCCTTAGATCAGTCTCCCAAGGCAAAAGAAATGAAAGTAAAAATAAGCAAATGGGACTGAATCAAACTTAAAAGCTTTTGCACAGCAAAGGAAACCATAAGCAAAACAAAATGACAACCTACGGAATGGGAGAAAATATTTGCAAATGATGCAACCAACAAGGGGTTTAATTTCCTAAATATACAAACAGCTCATACAACTCAATATCAAAAAAACAAATAACCCAATCAAAAAAATGGGCAGAAGATTTACCATATGATCCAGCAATCCCATTCCTGGGCATATATACAAAAAAGACAAGAATTCTAATTCAAAAAGATACATGCACCCCAATGTTCACAGCAGCACTGTATACAATAGCCAAGACATGAAAGCAACCTAACTGTCCATCAACAGATGACTGGGTAAAGAAAATGTGGTACATATACAGTGGAATATTATTCAGCCATAAGAGGACAAAATATTGCCATTTGCAGCAACATGGATGGACCTACAGATTATCATACTAAGTGAAGTCAGTCAGGCAGAAAAAGGCAAATACCATATGATATCATTTACATGTGGAATCTAATAAAAGGAACCAAATGCACTTATTTACAAAACAGAAACAGAAAACATAGAAAACAAACTTATGGTTACCAAAGGGGAAGGGAGTAGGGGAGGGATAAATTAGGTGTATAGGATTAACAGATACATAGTACTATACATAAAATAGATAAGCAACAAAGATTTACTGTATAGTACAGAGAACTATATTCAATAGCTTGTAATAACCTGTAACGGAAAATAACCTGCATATAGTACACATATATATATAACTGGATCACTTTGCTATATACCTGAAACTAACACAATATTGTAAATCAACTATACTTCAATTTAAAAATAAAATAAAAACAGCAATTAAAAATATCAAAAAAAAGTTTGCTTTAGTATTTTACTTTTAAAACAAAATTAGAAAGGAGAGAAGACTCAGGAATGGGCCAGGTTAAGGCAGAGGTGGCTATGTATCACTCCATCTGAGGTTAGGGCCACATCACCCCAGAATCTGTTCCCCAAGAACTAAAAAGTGCTCCCCAGCAGTGAAGGACCACAGACATGCAGGGTGAGTCCCTGATAGGACTGAGATGGGGAGAGGAAGAAAGCAGGGTTCATGGTGGCTACATTCTCATGGGAGGGGAGACCCAGGGCCTGGTGGGGGGAGGTGGGGAAAAGCCACGTGGGATTCTGGGGAAACATATGGAACCCGACACTGGATAGTGTGGGGTTTACAATTCCTTCCTGGAAAGGGACCATCAACATCCCAGGTGCTCTGTTTCAAAAGGCCCCTTTTAATGACCATAAATGAGACTGTTCCAAACAGCCCATCTGTCACCTACTTTTACAAATATTTAATTCTGCTCATACTCTGTTCACAAGGGAAATGGTGACACAGAGCTGTTTGCCCACCACGAATCTGTCCAATTGAATGATTAATGAATTCCTAATGTCAGGAAAATAGAGATGGCTGGGACCACAGGGACCCCTGGGGCCCGCCCTCTTGGAGAAGCTGTCTAGTTAGCTCTGGTGCGGAGCCACAGCTCCCTTCCTCTCCCTCCTTCAGCCCGTCGTCTCCAACTGTGGGTGATGGGGCTGCACTTCTCCACCGGGAGATTTCCCCACTGACAAAATACGAGGGAAAGAAAACAGAAAGAATTGAGGAAGAAAGGCTGTGCCCCGCCTACCCTCCAGAGCCACAGCTTTCATCTCAAGCCTTTCTACTGCTCCTCCCTGTCCCCTTCCCCTCCTTGGATTCCCAATTTTAACTCCATTCTGCTTTCCCCAGACCCCTTCCTGCCTCATCCAAGAAAAAGCAAGGACAGTGTATGGCACTCACCCGACAGGGGTCTCTCTGGCTCCCGATCTAAACCCCTGCTCACGTCAGCTACGTCACAAGCAGTAAACCTTTCGGCTAAATGCAAATACCTGTGTCATTCTAAGGAGCCAGTTTGCCTTTTAGACTCACACTCAGGGCAAATTGCACAATTTCAGGATTTCTCTCCTAGCACATGTCTATTGACAATTAGGAGGAAGAAATATTTTCTTTCATTTTGATTTCCTCTATAATTTTTCCATCCAATGGACTACTACTGAAATCGTAGCATTATATTCATACTTCTATTCCTTGAACTTCCTCACTTAACAATGGATGCTGGAATTGTTTCATGTTAGATCTACAGAAGTAGGTCGACACTTGTACTTCAGTCTTGTTAAAGGCTGCAGAGTATTCCACTTTATACTATAATCCAGTCCATCAGTTTCATATTCCTGGGCATGTAGGTTGTTTCCAGACTTCTCTTATTTGACACAATGCTACTGTGAATATACATAAATCTTTCAGCACATGTTCAAGTATATCCATGAGGACAAATTCCTAAAAGTGGAATTGCTTCGTCAAAGGGAATGCTCATTTCACATTTTTATAGATACACATAGCTAGATAGAGACATCATAAACATAAACTGTATCAATAGCTAGCAGAACTAAACTCTAGAAACTAGCAAATGAAAGGTATCAATCCTTTGGGAGGAGCTACACATACACGCCTTGCATCTTCTTCCTTACCCCAGACATTTTAGGTTTACAAGATGTTTGTGTTTTAGATGGCCTCTAGTTAAATAGAGTTTTCTGGAATAATTGAAGTATTTGAGGTAGGAAAGGTTTTAGACAAAAAAAAAAAAAAAAAAAAAGGACAACAGAGCATTGAGAGGTCAGTCCTACCTAGCTATTCCCAGTTATTTTCTTCCCCACTCAGTCTGTGCCTGGCTTGTTACAGACATTCAAAAATATTGGATGAATGAGTGAATGAGTGCAGGAATGAATGATAATATAACTATGAAGACTCGCTCAAGGGTCCAAGATCAGACTTTAAAGTTCGGCCATTCTCATCTCCTTTTAGATGCTCCCTGGTGAATCAGTGCCCTTAAATCTATTAGACTCAGTTTTGCCACTTTATGTGTAAATCTATAGGCTTTGGGCTTTCATTTCAAAAATCAGTTATATACTGACAGTCTCAGTAGCCAAGAATGATAGAGTAATATCCATATGCTGGTATATTTTGGAGTCAGATCGAAATCACTCAGTTCCTAAATGCCTCATGATCTAGCAGAAAGGAGTCTGGAAATTGGAAAAGCTAAGAAGTTGAGTTGCAGTTTGATCAGCTACCCAACACTGAACACACAGAACAAGTAAACTGTGGCTGTGGCAGCTCCCCAGTCCTTCTGTCTTGGATTGCAGGAGATAGAGCCCCAAACCTGAAATGGGTTAGATATGAACATAATTAATAGCCATGTGACTTTAAAGTGACTGAATTTCTCCAAGCTTCAGTGTCCTCATCTGTAAAATGGGGATTAAAATAGTCATGTCCGTGGTAAAGCCAATTCAGGCACTATGATTACATCTGTAAGACAAACGTAGCTAGTACCTCTTCTATTCCTATGTCTCATCTGATCCTCCTCACAACTTCCATTATCAACCAGGTAGCAAGGGAGGAAAAAAAAAAAGCCAAATTTAATCCAATCCAGAAACAATCAGCCCAATACAACACTTAGAGCTGTTCCTTTAGTAAACTCAGTCTCTTCCAGATTAACACCCAATCTTGCAGCATCTTACTCCCTCCTGTTTCCCCTCCCCACAGTGAAAGCCAGCCTCTGGCAAGCTTCCTGGGCAATTAAGGTCCATCTGGCATGTTCTGTCCTATCTACTGGCTCCTCTGGTCGCCTCTTCTACCTGGTTGCAGGTGGCCTCCTGCCATCCAACAGTGGTGTCTGTCCTTCATGTTTTGGTCTGTTCTCTTGGCTAAATCAGGGGCTAGTGGATCTTCTCAGCTGACTTGGACTCAGCTGGGCCTTTGCTGGAACTGTGAACCCTTGAAACCTGGCTGTGACGCCCATTCAATCCTCAGACTAAGCAGCCAGCCTCATAATCCTTCGCTGCAGTTTCATTTCACTCCAACCACTGTGAATCCATCTCCTCACTCCCATCTGCTCCTACAATCTCTGCAGTCTGACTCTAAGCAGACTCTGAATATCTCTTAAGATTACATTTATCTCACTTAAAAACAATCTAGAGGTAGACAGTCCAGGGTTTGTATCTCCACGAAATCATCAGGACCGAGGCTTCCCATATGTCTTCTCTTTTGCCAGGCCTGCTTCTTCTATGCTCAAGATTACCTCATGTTACAGAGTGCCAACTGAAGTTCCAGCCATTTTGTCCTGCTTCCAAGTAATAACAAGAAGGATGGGGAGTGTCTCTCTGACAGGTCAACTTCCTTTAAGGAGCCATCCCAGAAGTTTCACTCAAACTTTTGCTTAAATTTCATCGTCCATAATTGAGTTTTATGGCCATATCTAGGTGCAATATAGACTTTCAACTGGGTGAAATTCTGCCCCCAAAGTAGGATTCCATTACTTAGGAAGACAAAGGAATTAAAAGTTGGGAGATAGCCAGTTATCACTGCTGACTACAGAACTTGTGCACTTATCCCATCCCATTCCGGCTCTAGAGTTCTCACTCAGGCCTTCTGTCTGCCTCACAGGCTGGCAGCCCCAGGTTGTGGTTCACTCTGCAAAGTAGTCTTATGCACGAGTGCCATACAGGGCATTTCACTAGGATCTCTTCTGCTCCCAACTTGTACCTCCACCTAAACGTGCTCCCTCACCCGTAAACACACATTCACACATGCCCTGGGGCTCCGGCCAGAGCAAGCACGGTCAGGACCCACGTGCCACCAAGTCTTCCCTGGATTTCATCCCTTTCTTCCCACAACTCCAGGGATGGAAGGAAGAGGATTTCCACTCCCTCATCCTTTTCATCCCTGCCCTTCCTGTACACCCACAACGCACAGCCCACAGCCCTGCCTCCTTTTCCCAGACACAACTGAGGGGGGAATGGCCGCCAGGCACTAAGCAGGAAAAAAATGAAAATGCACTGGCTTAATATTTTGAAAATATTACCCTGTTACAGCTATATTCTTTTTTATTTATCGAGCACATGCGAAGTATATAGCACTTTTAACGAGCAATAGGGTTGTCATGGGAATCAAAATGAGATAAAATATGGAAATCTCTTGCCACAACACATGGCATATTGTACATGCTTAATAAATGTTAGCCATTATTGTTGTTATTATTATTTAAATAATAGTACCCAGTCCACCTCAGTCTATCTCTCCCATGCACACCGCATGCAGAGCTCCGTCTCACAGAGCGTTATGCTCAATCACAGCAGTTTCTGTTTTGCTTTGTTTCAAACCCCATTTTCTGGAAACAGAAGGAATTTCTTCCTAAGAAAAGGTGTACATACTACTGGGAGACCTAACTCCTAATTAACTTTGTTACTAGATGCCATGTAACTGTGAGCAAGTCACTGTTCTTTAGGGGAGAGGACTAATTGGAAGAGGAAAGATTGATGAAGGTCAGTGTGGATGGCGATGTGGAATTATGGCTGGAGGCTGGGTCAGCTGCAGTCAGGTCTTTCCAAAGCACAGCTCATCGTGGACTCTAAATTATTTCTTATCCCCCGTGACCTCCCACACTTTGTGTGTTTGTGTAGCAGTAGCTCGAGAGAGCACATGAGTTGAATAAGGCAAGATGAGAATTGATCTATTGACAGTCAATCCAGGGGTGGCTCAGAGAGTCTGCAAGGGAGATACGAGAGGCTCTGGACAAAACTACATTTAAGCAGATTTGGAAAAAGAGTTAGGAGGAAAACAAGGATGTAAATTCAGTTGACTCGGGTGTATTTGGGTCTCAGAGCTCACCAGGTGCATTGGATTTCCTAGGGTGGAGCAGGAAATCCCCCGAGATTTAGAGCTGTAAATAAGGAGGTTTTTTAATGTAGGGAAAATATGACTGAGCAAATATGCAATAGTTGCAGGTCAGTTACATTTAAGTACAGCATCTAGCCGTCCAACAAGAATGTCAACAAATGCTTTAAATAGCCTCAGAAAGTATCATTGCCAGGACCAGCCTCCACAGGGCAGGACCTTCTCAGACTCAGGGAATTTCCAGGTTGTAGCAGAAGAGCAGGGACGTTGAGATGGGAGGTGATGGGTCTGGGGGGACAGGACAGCGGCATTACAGGGTTCAGCAGGAGCCTGGGGTTGGGGTTCTCTGAAGTCTCGAGGCAAATCTGTCCTCATTTCATCTAGTCTCCCACACAAACGAGCTGAATTCGGTGTAGTCAGCCAAATCCGGAAGTACTTATGTTGATACTACGTTTCATGGGAAGACAGTGTTCCTAGTGGGAAAGCACTCTCATGGTAATGGCTAAATCCATGCACTATTGGGGAAAGGAACAGGAGGGAATGAATGTTGGCAGACCTGAAACCAACGCTCAGAATAGGTCAGGGAATGGATTTGGGAAATGTCAGATGAAGGCCTGGGTTTCCTAGTTGACACTAATGTATACTTATTAATAGCTGACATAGAATGACCCCTTACATATATCCTCTCACTTAATTTACACAGTAAATTTATGAAGCAGGTAATAATTATTATCTCCATTTTACAGATGAGGAAATTGAGGCACAAGAGCGGTCAAGAAGCTTACCTAAAATTACTGATTTTGTAAATGGTAAAGATTTGAACCCAAGGAATCTGACTCCAGAGACCCATGTTATCACTGGGATATGTCAAAAAATCACTATGTGTTAGACCAAAAATCCCAACAGTAAAATCTATAAATCAGCGAACTGATTCTTTTTACATTAGCTACAAAGTACTAGATTAGCATAAATTTCTGTAAGGTAATTTTCAGTTATTAATTACTTTACAGAATTCTTAGCTCCACTCAGCGCTGTCCTTCAATGAGTAGGTTTTTTTCTGCATTTTAAAATAATTGCCTCTGATTTGTATCTTTAGCTCAGATGTCTTTTCACTTTTAAGAGCCAGTGTCCAGGAAGTAAGTTCAGACCAACCAAAGGGTGATGACTTACCTTCAAGTTGCACATTGAGCTCCAATTGTGTTTTGAGAGTTTCCTCTGACAGCCTAGAGACCCCCAGAGTGCCGAGGGCAGAGCCTGATACCTTCCCAGTTACTGAACTGAAAGACTGAATAGAATCTGAGGGAATTTCAGAATCATATTTTCACTCATTGACTCTGAGAACTACCTTCTAGTAGCTGTAATTTTCCCCAAGAAATTTTAGCTTTATCGTCAGGGAAAAAAAAAAAATCATCTAAGCTCTTTTGTGTTCATGTTTTACAACTCATTTTGAGAATTAATATTTTATAAGAAAATTATTTTGATTCAAAATGTGACTTTTAAAAGCTTTATGGCATTCTTAAGTGTAACTTGCACTATGCCTTGGGGCCAGTAGCTTTTCTAGAGGAACACATTGTAGTTCATTGATGTATTGCACCCCTTGTGAATGTACCTTCATATTCTGAGACTGAAACAAGAGAAATTATTTTCTGTACATAATTTACTACCTTCTTTCCACCTCTACCCCTCCTTTTCCCTGGCTGCTTCTTTTTTTCTTTTTTTCCTTTCAGTGCAAAATAAAATAACCACCTTTACCAGTAAGAGGAAAAAAAGTCACATTTTAACCAAGCCAAAGTTAAATTAAAAGAATTGGAAGCTACTCATCAAGACCTGGGAAGGCAGATGTGAAAAACTATCCTCTCAGTTCTACACCAGTCTAATGCCCTTCCCTCCTGATTATTATTTTCCTTCTTTCTCCCCTGGTCTATGATGAAATGGTTGATCTCACTTTCTACCTTCCACATGACAGACAGGCAGGCATTGACCTTCCACTGAAGTAGCTGCCTGATGCTCTTCTAAAAGGTCTAGAATGCTAAAGTCCTCAAATGAAAACTCAAGATGCTCAAGTCTCTGTATCAGTTAGTTAATGGTGCATAACAAACGATCTTCAAACACAGTGGCTTAAGACAAAAACTATTGATTATTTCTCATGGTCTATGGATTGAGTCGGGGGACTGGCTGATTCGAGTTAGGTTTGGCTTATCTTAGCTGAGCTCTCTCATGCATCTGTGATCAGCTAGTGGACCAGCTGGTCTAAATGGCTTTGTATGAGGCAGCTCTGCTCTCCTCCACGTATCTCTCACACCCCTCTTATGGGCCAGCCCAGCATGTTCTCAGATAGTGGCAGGGATCCAAGAGGAAATGCACATGTGCTTTTCCAGCTTCTACTTGCACCAAGTTTGTTAACATCCCATTGGCTAAGCCAAGTCACATGGTTAAGTCTGGAATTAAAGTAGGAGGGGACCAAGAGTTAGAGGGCAGACAGCCTGATGCTGGCAGACCAATGTGGAGGCTGTAAACACAAACAATCTACCATAGTTCCTAAATTAAAACCTGAAAATGAGCAAAAAGGGACATTTTGAAAGTAAAATACAATTGTTC
This sequence comes from Camelus ferus, assembly GCF_009834535.1. NCBI lineage: Eukaryota > Metazoa > Chordata > Mammalia > Artiodactyla > Camelidae > Camelus > Camelus ferus. Next base: position 44,189,855 of record NC_045698.1, on the reverse strand, counting down.
CTCATTATTTGCAAATTCCATATTTGAGAATTGTCTTACTTGTTAACATTTGTTTGTAACCTCAACCTCACTACTTGGGGCACTTTCACAGTTATTTCTGTACACACACAGAGCAGTGGAAACTTTGAGTTGCCAGACACATCCGTGCTCTGGACTGAGGTCGAACAAGGCAATGCTCTGCATTCTTGTTTCAGCTTTCTACTTGCAAGCAAGTGTCCTTCTCATGAGATATTTAGCGCCAAGGTTTTCGCATCTTTGTCCTTTTCATTGGTAATTTCCCTGTTTAAAGTGGCCCCCAAGAGTAATGCTGAAGTACTCTCTGGTGTTCCCAAGCACAATAAGGCTGTGATGTGCCTTAAGGAGAAAATACACATGTCAGATAATCTTTGTTCACTGCTGTTGACCATGAGTTCAATGCTAATGAGTCAACAGCATATATTAAATAAGGTGTTTTTAAGCAGACAGACACATAAAACAAGATTATATATTGATCAGATGAAAATGTTGTGACCAGAGTCTCACAGGAACATAACCCCATATTTCCCCTAGGAGCAATGATTCAATATGCACTAATTCAGTGTTTGCAGAGACTATAACTACCACAAACAATAAGAATCAACTCTGCTTCCCCTTTACTTTGGGATTCTAAAACAGATTTAATCTTCTAAGAAAGATTTTAAGATAACAAAAGCTATCATCTTATCTCCATATGTAATTGCACTCTTCTGAAAAGCAGACCAAAAACAACTCTCTTACGTAAAAATCAACCTGGACTCACACAAAGCAATCTTTTATTCTAAGCAAAAGATTTTAGGAATGCACTCAGTAATGGATGAAAGGACACATATCAGCAAGATTCCTAATGGCATTCAATAAACAGTTATTCTAGCCGAGGCTTAATTTTGTAGTAAATGGATGAAAACTCTCAAGGAACAATAAAGATTCCAGAGAGTAAACTAGGATTCAAACGTGTTTATGAGTCTTTAAATGAAAATACTGAGCAAGAGAGAATGGCACCATCATAAAATTATTCATATAATGAAAGCCAAGGAAAAACAGGATTCAACATGAATACAATTTTCAGGAATGCATCTATTAAATGTGGAAGTTCAAAAGCACTTTGTCTTGTTAGAGCACATGGTATCCCCAAAGAGCTTTGAGCCCCACATTTGAGCTTCAATGTTGGTATGATGATAAGGCCAGAGAGCCCTGTGTTTAAAAGCTCAGTCTGTGCAGTCAGTCAGACCCAGGTTTGGGTACTGGCTTCACTTGATTGACTAGGTGACATGGCAAAAGACACTCCCTCTGTGGGCCCCAGTTTCTTCGTTTGTAAAATGGGAGTAGTAATAAGAGTAATAATACGAATGTAATCAGACATTTTACAAGTGCTGACCAGATCCCTGGTACCCTGTTGGGAGCTTTCCTTGCAATGCCTCCTTTAATCCACACCACAGTCCTCCAAGGTGGGTGCTATCACTATTCCCCATGTTGTGCATGAGAAAATAGAGGCAGAGAGAAGTCACATGATCTTGCAAAGAATTAGAATTGGCAGAGTCAGAATTTTATCCTAGGAATATGAGTCTACCTTCTTCATGATACTGTTTGTGAAAATTAAGCGAGATGCATATAAGATGCTCAGCACAGTGCTAGGCATGTAATAAGAACATTTAATAAGAAAGACTTTTTAAAAAGGCCCTTCCCCCACTCCCACTGTAACCAGCAGATCTGCAGTACATAGTGGCTGTGTAGGGGAGTTGCAGGGAGACCCTGCGGATGCTGGATTCTACTCCAGTTGAAAGCACCACAGGGAAGAGTCGTAACTCCCCAGGGAAGGCATTCCAAACAAACCCCTGGAGAAATTTCTGTTTGTCTTCCTGAATGGAAGATAATATATAACGAGTTGGGAGGTCAGAGTCAAGAGTTGTGTTTGAACAATCTCTCTCACTAAGGTTAAAACTGTCAGTGGTTTATCTCAACCCTTCTCGAATCTGTTTGTTTAATCCATCTAATGTTGTTAACTTATTTTTTGTTCCAATCTCAGATATAACTATATTGTTTTTATGGAAAACATTTTAAGTACGGAGTGAAGCCAGCTGTATAAGCCAACCTTCCGACAGGCCAAAACAGAACACACTTTGGTATCTCCAGGGTTTTCATCCTTGTCATAGGAAGGGGAACGAGGGAGAAAACGAAGATACCTGGAATATCATTTTCACTTACAGAACTTTCTCTCCCATTTTAATACCTGTTTAATCAAGTTGCCCCAGCCTTGTTTCTCCTAGTCCTGTACTTTAAGGTCAGGCAGACATAGGCATGAGCAGGAACTACTGATTGTTCTTTCACCTTCAACAAACAAGACCCCTCCTGGCTCTGCCCTCCTTCCTAACTAAGCCTTCAGGGGATCCTGACAACTCAAGCAACCCTTAAAGTGGCAGAACACATGGAAGAAACAAAAAGGAAAGAAACTATTCCCTCATCTTGTCAGAAATCACGGGCTGGCCAGGACAACCTGAATTATTCAGTATGCCCTGAGTGGGAGTCTTAAATTAGCAAGACTGACATAGAATGATGGATGCCAATATGGAAAACTGCCAGTCTATATTGCTAAGTAAGAAAATTCAAGCATGTGTATACTTTTTTACAGGTATATACGTGTAAGACTCTTGATCCAGAATGATACACACAAAACTGGTAAGAGTGGTTACCTCAGGGGAAAGGGTTGAGTGTGGAGGTAGACTTGTTTCTCAACATACATCATTTAGTACTGTTTGAATTTCTTATAAAGAATAACAATAATTGCTCAATAATAAAGAAAAATGTTTAAACAATTAATAGTATGCTGGAGGCTCTACTTGGAGACACAGTGACCTCCCATTTGGGTGATCTACTCTCCCCAAATGAGGAAGAGCAGAAAACTGAAGAGAGATGTGCCTTCCGGCCAGAAGGAAAATCTGAAAAGAGTTCTGAGAAGACATTCCCCAGATTGACATTCATGGCTTCCCCTATTACCATCCTCCTGTGTAGACCTGTCTCCTCCTCCTATTAGCATAAAGAATGCAAAATGGGACCCATGTAAAGATAGCACCTAACAAGTAAGAAACAAATCTACCAAATGACAGCAGATTAAAAAAAAAACTATTCAGAAAAAGAATCACTTCAGAAAAGAGAAGAAAATGTCATATACTTAACCCTATTTTAAGGAAGGAGAACTTAGTTTGTTTGGGAAGAGACAGAGAGAGAAAAGAAAGGAAATCAGACAATCAAAGATTAGAGTGTGAAACAACAAACAAAAATAAAATATAAACTGAAGTAGCATTGGAAAAAATTTAAGGTAACAATAAAAGCATAGGAATGAAAGTCACATTAGGGGCAGCAAGAAGAACAGACAATACTGAAAACACAGCTAGGGGTACAGAAGTAGAGGTGTAGCTGGAGGAACTTACACAAAAAGAAATGAAAAAGAATTTTTAAAAAATGAGATGGAGTATAGAGAAGATGACAAATGCGTGAGAGGTTCATCAGTGTATAGCTGATATTCCTAAAGTGGAGAACAGAACAAATATTCAAAGATAACAAAAAAAGAAAATTTTTTCTGAAATAATGGAAAATATTAATCCACTGATTAAAATCTGCAGAAAATAGAATTTTTGTTCAAGAAAAAATACAGTCTCAAATTCGGGCCATATCTTAGTGGAGACAATGAATTTCAAGAATAAAAAAAAAACAACCCTAAAAGTATGTTTCCCAAAGGAGAAGATGGCTTACCTGAGCCTTCTCCAAACCAACATTCAGTACAAGTAGTGGATGAAACAATATCTACAGAATTTTGATGGGGAAAATGTGTGGCCCAAAAAATATATGCTTTATGTAAAGATAGTTTTAATAATGCAAAGAATCTGATAACATATCACTTATGAGCCCTTCCTAAAAAATATCGGAAGTCATATCATGACGAGGAAAGCCACGGATGAAAGGACTGTTGGTGACCACTGAGTGTGTAATTACGTTTCCAGAGCTTAGTTATGTATAAGTTATAAATTTTGGTAATACAAAAAAAGAAAAAAAAAGTGAGATGAGGGGAAGAAACTGGAAGTAAGTATGAAATATAAATTTTCCTCTTTTTTCATGATGAGGTGTAAAACTGTCCAACATTGATAAAACAAGAAAGGGATTTAACTATCAAAGTTTCAAATATTATCATAAGTGGGAAGACAAAGCAAAACAAAGAATGCACAGAACAAAGAGCCAAAAAAAGTTTAAGGCAACAATATAAATGGAAAACATAGATCTGCTATAACCAAATACATATTGTGATAAAATTAAGTGCAACAAATATATATTATAAAAAATAAATGTAAATGAGATAGATACATATAATAAAAGAAAAAGACGGTCAGTCTGGATTAGCAAAACTCATCTATTTATCACGCTAATAGTGAAAACACAGGAGGCTTGCATAAAAATTAATGACACATTCATATCACAGAATACATGACAGTCATTAAGAAAGAACTGGATATGTAAGAAATGCTGTGGAAAGTAACCCAATATAAATTAACATAAAAGTACTGCAAGAGTAATTGAAATAGAAATGGCAATTAAAAACCTCCCTACAAATAAAAGTCCAGGACCAGACGGTTTCACCGGGAAGTTCTACCAAACATACAAAGAAGAACTCATACCAGTCCTTCTCAAACTCTTCCAGATGATTGAAAAGGAGGGAATACTCCCAAACTCATTCTATGAAGCCACCATCACCATGATACTAAAACCAGGCAAAGACACTACCAAAAAAGAGAATTATAGGCCAATATCACTGATGAACATAGATGCCAAAATCCTCACCAAAATATTAGCAAATAGAATCCAACAACACATAAAAAAGATTATACATCATGACTAAGTGGGGTTCATCCCAGGGACACAAGGGTGGTTCAACATACACAAATCAATCAATGTAATACATCACATCAATAAGAGAAAGGACAAAAACCACATAAGCATCTCAATAGATGCAGAAAAAGCATTTGATAAAATTCAACACCCATTTATGATAAAAACTCTCACCAAAGTGGGTATAGAGGGAACATATCTCAACATAATAAAAGCTATATATGACAAACCTTCAGCCAGCATAGTACTCAATGGTGAAAAACTCAAAAGCTTCCCACTAAAATCTGGGACAAGACAAGGATGCCCACTATCACCACTCCTATTCAACATAGTCCTGGAAGTCCTAGCCACAGCAATCAGGCAAGAGAGAGAAATAAAAGGGATCCAAATTGGAAAAGAAGAGGTAAAAGTGTCACTATATGCCGATGACATGTTACTATATATAGAAAACCCTAAAAGGTCCACACAAAAACTACTAGAGCTGATCGAAGAATTCAGTAAGGTAGCAGGTTACAAGATTAACGTTCAAAAATTGGTTGCATTTCTTTACACTAACGATGAATCAACAGAAAAAGAAAGTAAAGAAACAATCCCCTTTAAAATAGCACCCAAAGTAATAAAATATCTGGGAATAAATCTAACCAAGGAGGTGAAAGAATTATACACAGAAAACTATAAACCATTGATGAAGGAAATTAAAGAAGACTTTAAAAAACGGAAAGATATCCCATGCTCTTGGATTGGAAAATCAATATTGTTAAAATGGTCACACTCCCCAAGGCAATCTGCAGATTTAATGCAATCCCTATCCAATTACCCAGGACATATTTCACAGAACTAGAACAAATCATAATAAAATTCATATGGAACCATCAAAGACCTAGAATTGCCAAAGCATTACTGAAGAGAAAGAAAGAGGCTGGAGGAATAATTCTCCCAGAGTTCAGACAATACTATAGAGCTACAGTCATCAAGACAGCATGGTATTGGTACAAAAACAGACATATAGACCAATGGAACAGAATAGAGAGCCCAGAAATGAACCCACAAACTTTTGGTCAACTCATCTTTGACAAAGGAGGCAAGAATATACAATGGAATAAAGACAGTCTCTTCAGCAAATGGTGTTGGGAAAACTGGACAGCAGCATGTAAAACAATGAAGCTAGAACACTCCCTTACACCATATACAAAAATCAACTCAAAATGGATCAAAGACTTAAACATAAGACAAGATACAATAAACCTCCTAGAAGTTTTTTTGAGACATACATCTCAAAAATCTTCTCCTAGAAGAAATAAAAGCAAGAATAAACAAATGGGACCTAATGAAACTTACAAGCTTCTGCACAGCAAAGGAAACCATAAGTAAAACAAAAAGACAACCTATGGAATGGGAGAAAATCTTTGCAAATGAAACCGACAAAGGCTTGATCTCCAGAATATATAAGCAGCTCATACGACTTAATAAGAAACAACCAAACAACACAATCCAAAAATGGGCAAAAGACCTGAACAAGCAATTCTCCAAGGAAGACATACAAATGATCAACAAGCACATGAAAAAAATGTTCAATATCACTAATTATCAGAGAAATGCAAATCAAAACTACAATGAGGTATCACCTCACACCAGTCAGAATGGCCGTCATTCAAAAATCCACAAATGACAAATGCTGGAGAGGCTGTGGAGAAAGGGGAACCCTCCTACACTGCTGGTGGGAATGCAGTTTGGTGCAGCCACTATGGAAAACAGTGCGGAGATTCCTCAAAAGACTAGGAATAGACTTACCATATGACCCAGGAATCCCACTCCTGGGCTTGTATCCAGAAGGAACCCTACTTCAGGATGACACCTGCACCCCAATGTTCATAGCAGCACTATTTACAATAGCCAAAACATGGAAACAGCCTAAATGTCCATCAACAGGTGACTGGATAAAGAAGATGTGGTATATTTATACAATGGAATACTACTCAGCCATAAAAACCGACAACATAATGCCATTTGCAGCAACATGGATGCTCCTGGAGAATGTCATTCTAAGTGAAGTAAGCCAGAAAGAGAAATAAAAATACCATATGAGATCGCTCATATGTGGAATCTAAAAAACAAAAACAAACAAACAAACAAAAACAAAGCATAAATACAAAACAGAAATAGACTCATAGACATAGAATACAAACTTGTGGTTGCCAAGGGGGTGGAGGATGGGAAGGGATAGACGGGATTTTAAAATTGTAGAATAGATAAACAAGATTATACTGTATAGCACAGGGAAATATACACAAGATCTTATGGCAGCTCACAGAGAAAAAAATGTGACAATGAATATATATATGTTCATGTATAACTGAAAAATTGTGCTCTACACTGGAATTTGACAAAACATTGTAAAATGATTATCAATCAATTAAAAAAAAGAAAGAAAGAACTAGATATGTAAGAAATGTTGTGGAAAGTAATCCAATATAAATTAACATAAAAGTACTGCAAGAGTAATGCATGTTATTCCATTTATATTTTACAAAGCATATGTTGTTCAAATACATATACATTTGCCTGCATAGATATGTGTATACATATGCATTTGCTATGTGTGTGCGTGTGTTCAGTGTTATATCAATGGGGAAGGTGAGCTGGTGAGAGCACTCCGCCGCATAAGGAGGAGTATTTTACCCCTGACATTGTTTAAAACTGCTGGTGTATGGTGCTAATAAAAAGTAGACTGACTTTAAGGAGGCTTCATTATTTTTTACAATTCTCTTCTAACAGTGCACCTCCTGATTGTCTACACCCAGAGTGGACCGTTCCACTCTCCTTGCTCTTGGTATGCGTGTGTGTGTGTGTGTGTGTGTGTGTGTGTGTGTGTGTTTAGTAGCTGGATAATATACAACACACAGGTAATAGTGTCCACACCTAGGTGTGGAATTGGAGGATATGTGAAGTACAGACCACTTACCTTTTTCAGTACTATATGAAAATTTTTATGAGAATATATCTCTTTATAATATACTTTTAATCAATAATAAAAATGAGAAGTGTATAAAAGAGCTCTACTTGGAGAGAAGCAGTCAATATACTTGAACACACAATGGAGTTTGGTGCTCCTGCCAGATAGAGCAAAACTGAATACACCTTGGGTTACATAGTGCTTACATCAAATAAAAGAAAGCATACTAGTTTACCTGTGCTCCAATATCTAGCCCAGCTCCTGGCACACAACAGACATTCAATAAAGATTTGTCACGAGAATTAATAAATTAATCCCATCAAAGAAGCTTTTTCCTAGTAAAGAATTTCAGGAAATGTTATTGAGTGACACTTTCAGAAATAGACATACAAAAGATACAAAAAACACTTGCAAAATCACCCTTTGCTGTATCAACTCTCAAGACTTTCAAAGGCATAACACTCAGTCTTCTCTCCTGCTAGACCTTTCTTTAGGGAGCTCAAAAACATTAGTGTGCTGCTTCCTGGAAGCCTGAATTAATATACAGATGGTGCTTAGAGGATGTAGTGAAACTGACATGGAGCACGTCCCTTAGACTGGCTCTTTCAAGTGACAGATGTCTCAAGTGGACTTTAGCAATTGCTAGGTTGCAGACACCTTCTAGTGGCGTCTCTTACAAGTGCATGAAGAGCCATTTGTTGTTACTGATATCTAAAGACTCATCCATTCTCTTTAGACACCTGGTGAGCTAGTGACTGAATCGATGTTGCATTCAGCTGTTTAAAAACTAATTTACTCATTCCTGTGATAGAAATAAAGCAGGTTCTTTTTCTTCTACACTAATGGGAGTTTGCACAGAGAGCTAGACTCACAGCATGGATAAATCCCAAGACAGCTTTCCTTCTGCCTCCCATTCGCCCCAGACCCAGTGGGGAAGAAAGGGAAGGGGAGTGATGAAGTGAGGAGTTCAGGGTTACAGTTTCTCACAATTCTAAGCAGAATAATGCTCATACTGATGGTGCCATCTCAACATTTTATAACATCCCAGCAGGTAGGAGAGCAGTGGCAGGGACCCAGAGAAGTTCCTCTTCCTTAGGCTGACCCTATGGGATGCACGTTGGGCTTCTTCTCAAATGAGACCAGCTGAGTTTTGTCCTGACTCTTACTGAGTGCTTACAAAACATACATACAACTAACAGACATTCAGACAGCAGTGTGTCCATCGTGGCATTAACACTTCAATTCAAACTGCAGTATTCCAATGAATGTGCATCAACCAGGCTCATGTTTAAGGCTATAAGTTTTTCCTATTCTGCAGGACAGACTGGTGACCAAAGAAAGTTTCATTATACAGTAGCATTTTCTTAGAGGTACCCAGTCCTTAGGGTGAGTTTCTCCAAGGATCCTTACCATAATAATAATATCTTAACGAGGAATGACATGTTCCTAGAAAGATTATGTCTTGGCTGTACCACACTAATGGAAAAGCTTGGGATTTGGAGTTGGATGAATGGTGGGTTTTGAGTTCCAATTCTACCACTTTTCCAGCCAAGTGAGCTTGGGCAAGTCATTTAACATCTTTTAGCCTTGGGTTTGTTTGTTTTCCTGTAGGACCGCAAATGGATAGAATTCAGTTCATCACTATACTTGGTTCATGACACATTCTCACTAATTCATCATTGCAATGATTCATTCATATTATTGCATGCAGGTGATGTATCTTAAACTGCTGTATGATACCTCATTATGTGGATGCAGACAAGGATCACTAATGTATGTGAGAGTTAGCAGTCGCTGGGTAGCTCCTGCCATGTACACTGTCATATCTGTGTCAAGAAGAGATGCTACATAAGAAATGCCAACTAGACTCAGAATTGGGAAAGACATTCCTTGAAGATGCTTAAATGCAGGAGGTGGGGGGAAGAAGGGGCAGGGGAGAGCAGCAGCGGGAGAGGCGGTGGACAACTCGGAGATGAAAGGGGGTGAATGTCCAGCACCAGAGAGTCACTTGAGCTGGGGCCAGACACCCATGACAGAGGACGACCAAGCTGCCCACTCCAGAACCATGGTCCAGATCTCCAGGAATTCTGACTGCACACCTGCTGAAATATTTGCCATCCCCTACTTCCAGTTACCTTCACTGTTCATCCCCACTCTGGAGCATGGCTTTGACCCTCAAACCTGGGGAAGCCCAGTTAATACTCAGGGGCCCAGAAGAGCAAGGCTGTGAAGCAAACCAGATCACTCCAGTCAACTGTCACAGCCGGGAGGAAGTAGGAGCCAAGGAGGCTGTGGATACTAATGATGGTTCCAATGAATGAGGGAGGCAGGGGTCAAAAGTGAAGATGCAGGAGGGAGGTTCCTGAGTCTAGAGTGAAATACAAAGAAGAGATTTGAAGCATTAGCCCCAAGGAAGACTTCAACAGCCACAACCAAGTAGTTACACAACGTGATAACCCCTCTCGGAAAGCTCATATTTGATGAGCTCTTTGAAAACCTTGGATGAACTTTCTCCTGGCTTGGTTAGGTGACCCTCCTGGGTGGTCCTCTGGCATCCTGTTCTTAATCCTCTCACAACACCTACCAGACTGCAGTGTCCTTGTCGATTTGCTCCCCTCTCTCTTATAAGGATAGAGGCTATGTCTTACCATCTGAGTATTTCTAATACCCAGTGGAGGGAAGAGGTGGAGAGAGGGGGAGAGAGAAAGAGAGAGAGAGAGAGAACAGGGAGGGAAGGAGACGTGGGGAAGGAGGAAGAAGGGGGTTGAGAGAGGGAGAAGGAAAGAGAGAAAGAGAGAGAGATTAAGTGAACTTGAACTGAGCTGGCAAAGCTCCACCACAGCCAAATCACCTGGAGATCCCAAGGGGTGTGTTATCACAAGGTTTCAACTGCATTTCCAAAGTTAGCTCATGCTTGCTGATGCTTTGGGGGTAACTTATGGTGCAAGCAGGGTGCCTCTGCCAAATTCAATTTCACCCCCTCGCTACATCAGCAAGACACTTCTCTTTCCATGAAGCCCCACCCTCCTTCTTCTTTAGAGCCATTGTCTGCTTGACATGAAAAAAGTCCTGTAGAAAATGTAATCACTAATTACATCAATGAAAAAAATCCAGCTCTCAGATGTGGAATGATTAACCAGAGGAAAACAATTCTTCAATAATAAATTTCCAGTCCTTTATTTTCAGCTAGAGTTGGTTTTCTGCCTGTGCAGAGGGTTTTCCTGGAGTCCCTTAATGCTTTTACCCACTGTCAATTCACAGTAAAAACCCTCTAGCAGAGTTGGCACTCTGGATTAGAAAAGTCTGAACTGCACGTCCCCTAATTGAATCACTCGCCTTGGTTTCTCTTCTAAGGAAGTACAAATGCCATTTGCTTTAAGCTTCTGAATTTTCTTGATTTCTAAACTCCCCCTGGATTTTCCTCACACCCCGCCCTCCTATCCTCTTATCTCTGCCTTCCCAGTTGCCCAGCCATTCGCAGCCCCTTCCTCACCTGCAGATCAGTCATGATGGGCCAGGCCCTGCGCGTCCTGCCTTGCACGGTCAGAGGTGGGAAGTGAGTGTGGCAGGATAGCACCCTGCCTGGTTTCAGAGGACCCCTCCATCTCTCCCAGAGAACATCCTCCAGTGCTCATATCTCTCTGCCCCCCAGACAGGTATGGAGCCCCTCCTGGGAGCCCTGCCTTGTGCGAAGGCTGAGATGGGGGCAAAGACTAATCAGATGTAGGTGGTCGAGCCCCTGGGTCTCCACCTGGCAAGTGCCCTTCCCTTCAAGTCCCAGCACCAAGGTCACCTCCTCTGTGAAGGCGTTCCTGAATCAGACCTCCCTCTCTGGCCCCATAGACCCCTGTTCATATTTCTGTTTCAATACTTAACCTCAGTTAGGACTTAAGGGAAATAAATTACACCCTGCCCTCTGATTTGGAATCAACTGAGAAAGATACGCATGAGGTGAAGAGATGGGGCTCATGATGTTAGCTTCCTTACATAGATGAGGCTGGTGGGAGAAAACACTGGGCCTGCAGCCAGACGAGTTCCCAGGATACCACACACCCACCAACAGCCTGACTTGTCCCCTTGGCCACACTGAGCAGCTGGAGGACTTCAGGCCTCTCTCAACCAAGCGTGAATTTGAACCTCAACTCTGCCGCTTGTTCGCTAAGTGATGCTGGGCCAGTTACTTAACTTCTCTACGTCTCTGTTCCCTGAGCTACGTAATGGGGTCCTGGCGTGTGGAGAGCACTGAGTGATCAAGGGTTCGTGAAGCTCTCAGCACAGACTCAGGGACTGGTAACCGCACAGACGCCTGTCCCTGTCTCGTCGCCCTGCATGATCCACTGGTCGTAACCCAGAACTCTTGGTGAGTAAGAACACAGGCCCTGGAGCCAGAGCCTGAGTACACACCCAGCCTCGGCCCTAACTCCGTGACCCAGGGCCAGTCACTCAACCTCTCTGTGCCTCAGTTGTGTTACCAGTAAAAGGGTCATTCGCAGCGCCTGCCTCTCTGGTTGGTAGAGGACTGTTATGCAATATCGTGGGCAAAACACTTGGAACAGCTTGTCTCTATGTGGTTTGGGCTCAATATGTTAGGGTATAAACAGTTACACCAGTTTTTTACACTCTGCTTAAGACTAGAGGAAAAGAGCGATGTTTGTGGACAGACTTCATCAATCAGCTAACATTGCATTTAGACCCTTACAGAGTAAACTTCCCTTATCAAAAACGAAGTTTTCCACCATCACTTCATTTCACTTCCAGCAAAGGACCACCTCACACTGCTCACCAGCAGCCTGTGAAGGTCTTCGTGACCAAGGCCAGGTGAGAGTATGGTTAGGACCAGGCAGACATGCTCGGACCGCCTGGGGACCCAGTTCTGGCCCTGCTCTTCCTGGCTGCACAAACTCGGGCAAGTTTTTGAACTTCCCTTTGCCTTGGTCTCCTCTACCTGTAAAATGGAAATTATTAAGCCCACAGCACCTGGCACATCGTGCTTAAAAAATGCTGTCAATTATTGCTACTGGGAGCTTAGTTAACTGCCATTGATTTCATCCGGGTTGTTCTCATCGTCCACATTTTACAAACAAGGGAATCAAGACAGCCAGTCTTGGCTGGAGTCGTGGCTGAACTCCAGCCTTCGGTTTTACTGCTTGTTCCATTAAATTCCACTCCGAATGGAAGAATGATTTTTGGTGTGTAGGGACCACTCCTGTGTCAGTTTATTTTCCCCTGGTGCATTTTAGAAACAAGGAGGTCAGTATTCCTCGCCAACTCACCTACATTTCAGACTCAGTAGACTCCTTTCGGTTTCCTCCAAGAAAATAAAAACGCAGGGCTCAAAACAGAACAGCACATTGCAAAATTTCCCCAACAAAGAGGGTCTAATTGTGGAAAATAGGACCAGGCCTTCAAATTGGCACCCACTCGACCTAGAGACAAACCAGTGATGTCACCACATCCCTGCCCCACACTGGCCCTTTCGAACACAGCTAGAGATGAGAACAGGGAGAAGAGAAGGCAGCAAGATCCCAGCGTTTTATTACAGTAATCAGAGCACATGACCAGTGTTCACAGAGCAGCTTACACCCTAAATCCCAACAGGAACTCCTGCCAGGAAAATACATGTCTTTCCTCCTCCACAGCCTAGTATCTCCTGATCTATCTGGGCTGCTTCTGGAGCTTGAAATAAAGTTCAGATCCATTGCCTTGTAAGGAGAAAAGGGGGTTTTTGTGTTTCAGCCACAGTAACTTTTCATCCCTCTATCTGAACACAAACAACCTCCAGAATCACATGTCCTTCCAGCTGACAATCGAGTGTCAAACCTGGGACGCCACTCGCTCCCCGGGAGCTCAGGGTGGAGGTGTCAGCCCTGGCAGCTCTCACATCCTCCTTTCCAGAGCCTACGAAAACCCACCTTGATGAAGCCAATTCCCCCATCAGCCAAGTATGGATTTGAGGCCAAGTAGGACTGATGCCTCCTTCAGAGCTCAGAGGAATTGTTTTAGCTGCAAGTTCTGAGGGGTTCACAGAAGCTAGAGAAAGCACAGTAATGATAAAAGCCATTTACAGTCCACTTCCTTAAGCAGCAGGAGGCATGCTAAGTGCTTTATAGACATTATCTAATTTACACCCAATCTCGACCTATGAAGTAGTTTCACATCTATGTCTGAGAAAATTCAGGCTTATCGAGCAAAAGTCACTTGCCCAAGGTGGCCCAACTAGCAAATGGTGAGGCAGCGATCTGAACAAGGGTCTGCTCTGCCTCCAAAGCCCGTGGCTTACCCACTCCTTGTTAACTCCTAAGACATGACATCCACCAAAGACGTTACATACTCTCAGCAGAAGATAGCTGGAGAAGCATTCGTTCAACAGACAGGTTATCAAGCACCTGCAGTATGTCAGACACAAGGCTAGGTCCAGGGAATACAAAGGTGAACAGGAGGCTTAGAGCCTCCTAAAGACAGACAGCGAAGTAACAGTCACTCGACAGTGCATCCTGTGGAAATAGACAACTGAGCCTTCAAACACTTTTCAGGAAATCTGGGAATAAAAGGGCCTGGTGCTGACTTTCCACCTGGCGCTCTGGAACACTGGCCAACCATGCAGATGAATCCACAGAAGACCAATCGCTATTCAAGGTGTCCAGGTCATTGGGACGGGGGTCAACCTTCCAGGGTTCTGTAGATCCCAGCAACCACAGGGAGAGCAAACTAATTCTCCCAGGTTCCAGGGATAGACTTGATGAGTGCTGTGGCCCTGAGGATGAGATGCAGCTAGAGATGGCAGCACGGTCCTGCAGTGTGGGTGCAGGCTGCTTCAGCAAATCCCAGTGGAAAGTCTTCACCAGAAGCCAACAGTCAAGACCAGACAGCACTACAGAATATGGATGGCAGCCCAGAGTGACCACCAATTCTGCCTTTTCAGTGCCGTTTCACCGTGAATTCCCCCAAAAAGGAAAACTCTTGCCTTGCCAAGGAGAGGGAGGGAAGGAGGGAGGGAGAAATACTTGAATCTGATTGAGCCTCAACTCAAGTAAACTGAGAAATCACTGAATCTCACTGAGTTGACCTGGGCGTGACTAGACTGAGCTTCCTGCATCAGTTGCCATGGTGACTGCAGGTGGAAATTCAGGAGAGCTAAAGGAAAATTTTAAAAGCTACACTTCTGCACATGAGAAGTGTGAATCCACCTCTGTGGGATATAGCAGTAGTTGGAGTGAGTGTTGATGACAGCCTGGATTAGAGGTGAAGACGAGCTGGGGAGAAGTGGGCGGCTTTAAGTCATATTTTAGACTTAAAGAGGCAGTGTTTGGGGGACACCGTGATGGGTTGGATTTCAAAGAGATGGGTGTTATAGGTTGAACTGTGATCCCCAAAACTTCATAGGCTGAAACCCTAAGCCCCAGTCCTTCAGAATGTGACTTTACTTGGAAATAGGGTCAGGGCAGCTGTAATTAGTTACGACGAGGTGGGCCCCTAATCCAATACAATTAGTGTCTTTATAAGACAGCTTTGTGAAGACAGAGACACAGGAAGAAGCCCACTGAACATGAAGGCAGAGATCGAGGTGAAACACCTACAAGCCAACGAACACCAAACATTGCTGGCAAAGCCCCTGAGCTAGGAGAAAGGTCCAGACAGAGTCTCTCCCACAGCCCCCACAAGGCACCAACCCAATGGACACCTTGATCTTGGGCTTTTAGACTCTAGAACTACAGGATGAATTTCTGTTATCGAAGCCACACACTGTGGCAGCCCTAGCAAACTAACACAACGAGAAGGCACATTTTTATTTGTTCATGACACGTGTCCTAGTACCTTGCAGGTGCAAGGTAAAGCAGAAGGTGCTCTGAGGGATATATAGCTCGACACTGCCTGTGACAGTTATTCTCATCCCCAGGAGCCACAGTCTCATAAATGCATCTTCAGGCACAAGAGGCTGCTGGAGGGAATCCCTGGTTCTCTGGACAAGGCTCCTTCTGGAGGCCTGAGTCCTTCCCAGCTACTGAAGGTGGAAGCCTCACGGCCACATAAACCCACTAAGTCTCACAGTCCTGTAGCCTGCTCCTTGTCCAAGATGCAAGTCCCTCTGATTGTCTATCTCATCTACCAACCATAGGCTTCATTTCTCCTGACCCGATCTCCTTGCGTAAGACCGACTCCTAAGCTTTCCTAGAACACATACTCTGTGAAAAACGAATCCTCCAAGCCTCACTCTTCACAAAATACACACTGGCTCTTGTTTGAACTGAAACTGAGACAGGAGGGAAGGGGACAGGCACAACCACTGAGGGAATGACACAGCAATTGAGGACAGGACTAACTGGTTAGAACCAAGATGGCAGAAGATTCGACTTCCGGTAGACCTCAAACCTCATGGCATACCCACGGGCACCATGACAGTTCCAAGGCTGACCGTAAAAGGCCAAAAAATGGGCATGGATACAATTCCTGGAAATCCCTGCCTCTTTCCCAAAATAGTTGATTAGCATATGAAATTACTGAGCACATAAAAACTAACAACGTGGCACCTCGTGGTCCCTCTCTCTCTTGCCTTCTGAGCTGGCCCATAGTCTGTCTGTGGAGTGTGTATCTCCCTGAATAAACTTACTTTCACTTTACTGTGCCTCACTCTTGAATTCTTTCCTATGGAAGACAAGAACCTAATGTCCAGTAACAAAATGTAACTCTGACCTAAGGACTCCTGTCTCTTTTACCACTGGATTTTCTCCTTCCCCTACACCCTGGCACTTCAAGGTATAAGTCTGTTCAAGGAATCCTATTTCCCTGACAGAAAAGTAGGCCCTATTCTTTAACTCCTTCTCTCACTCTCTTCTGGAAGCCAACGGCACCATATTCTGCAAGTGGACACTAGTCCACTCTTCACCTCTGCTCTTATAACCTTATCTCCAAGAGTGGAGAAAGCTTGTTGGCCCACATTCTTTGCCCTTTGGTTAGTCCAAGATCTTAGCTCACAAATGTTCAAAACATCTTTTTCTCTCAAGACCTTGACACTGTCTTGGTGCTCAAGATCTCATGGTGACACTCCACAGCAGACCCACAGCAACTCCTTTTTTCTTTGCATTCCTGATGTAATGTCCTAATCACCCAATGCAACAGAAGCCTCTGAGGAACATCTGCATGTTCCATTTTGAGAAGAATGCATCCTCAAAAAAGAATGTCTTCTCTAGTTTTCTGCCCCAGCTCCCTGCTGTAGACAATGAGATGGGGGTACAGGGGGAGGTGACAAGGAAAGGGGCATAAGAAGCTATTCAAAGCTTTATGAGAAGAAAATATAAAGAGAGAAAAATACTATTGGCCAGTTTTTCCTTATTATATCTGCCCCATATTTCTCTTCCTCCCCAAGCCCAGTACCCAAAGAGCTAACAAATAATCTGAAGAAAACTCTAATTCAAAAAGATACATACATCTCAATGTTCATAGTAGCACCATTTACAATAGCCAAGACATGGAAGCAACTTAAGTGTCCATCAACAGATGACTGAATAAAGAAGATGTGGTATATATATACAATGGAATACTACTCAGCCATAGAAAATAATAAAATTTTACCATTTGCAGCAACGTGGATGGACCTAGAGATGACCATACTAAGTGAAGCAGCCAGACAAAGACAAATATCATATATCACTTATATGTGGAATCTAAAAAAAAAAAAAAAGACACTAATGAACTCATTTACAAAACAGAAACAGATTCACAGACATAGAAAACAAAGGAGGGAAAGGGGGTGAGAAGGGATAAATTAGGAGTTTGGGATTAACAGATACAAACTACTATATATAAAATAGATAAATGACAAGGTCCTAATGGGACAGGAAACTACATTCAATAACTTGTAATAACCAACACTAAAAGGTCCACACAAAAGCTACTAGAGCTGATCGAAGAATTCAGCAAGGTAGCAGGTTACAAAATTAACGTTCAAAAATCAGTTGCATTTCTTTACACTAACGATAAATCAACAGAAGAACAAAAGTAAAGAAACAATCCCCTTTAAAATAGCACCCAAAGTAATAAAATATCTGGGAATAAATCTAACCAAGGAGGTGAAAGAATTATACACAGAAAACTATAAACCATTGATGAAGGAAATTAAAGAAGACTTTAAAAAATGGAAAGATATTCCATGCTCTTGGATTGGAAGAATCAATATTGTTAAAATGGTCACACTCCCCAAGGCAATCTACAGATTTAATGCAATCCCTATCCAATTACCCAGGACATATTTCACAGAACTAGAACAAATCATAATAAAATTCATATGGAACCATCAAAGACCTAGAATTGCCAAAGCATTACTGAAGAGAAAGAAAGAGGCTGGAGGAATAACTCTCCCAGACTTCAGACAATACTATAGAGCTACAGTCATCAAGACAGCATGGTATTAGTACCAAAACAGACATATAGACCAATGGAACAGAATAGAGAGCCCAGAAATGAACCCACAAACTTTTGGTCAACTCATCTTCGACAAAGGAGGCAAGAATATACAATGGAATAAAGACAGTCTCTTCAGCAAATGGTGTTAGGAAAACTGGACAGCAGCATGTAAAACAATGAAGCTAGAACACTCCCTTACACCATATACAAAAATCAACTCAAAATGGATTAAAGACTTAAACATAAGACAAGATACAATAAACCTCCTAGAGGAAAACATAGGCAAAACATTATCTGACATACATTTAAAAAATTTTCTCCTAGAAGAAATAAAAGCAAGAATAAACAAATGTGACCTAATGAAACTTACAAGCTTCTGCACAGCAAAGGAAACCAGAAATAAAACAAGAAGAAAACCTACGGAATGGGAGAAAATTTTTGCAAGTGAAACCGACAAAGGCTTAATCTCCAGAATATATAAGCAGCTCATACGACTCAATAAGAAAAAAATAAACAACCCAATCCAAAAATGGGCAGAAGACCTAAACAAGCAATTCTCCAAGGAAGACATACAAGTGATCAAAAAGCACATGAAAAAATGCTCAATATCACTAATTATCAGAGAAATGCAAATCAAAACTACAATGAGGTATCACCTCACACCAGTCAGAATGGCCGTCATTCAAAAATCCACAAATGACAAATGCTGGAGAGGCTGTGGAGAAAGGGGAACCCTCCTACACTGCTGGTGGGAATGCAGTTTGGTGCAGCCACTATGGAAAACAGTGCGGAGATTCCTCAAAAGACTAGGAATAGACTTACCATATGACCCAGGAATCCCACTCCTGGGCTTGTATCCAGAAGGAACCCTACTTCAGGATGACACCTGCACCCCAATGTTCATAGCAGCACTATTTACAATAGCCAAAACATGGAAACAGCCTAAATGTCCATCAACAGGTGACTGGATAAAGAAGATGTGGTATATTTATACAATGGAATACTACTCAGCCATAAAAACCGACAACATAATGCCATTTGCAGCAACATGGATGCTCCTGGAGAATGTCATTCTAAGTGAAGTAAGCCAGAAAGAGAAATAAAAATACCATATGAGATCGCTCATATGTGGAATCTAAAAAACAAAAACAAACAAACAAACAAAAACAAAGCATAAATAAAGGACAGAAATAGACTCACAGACAGAGAATACAGACTTGTGGTTACCAGGGGGGTGGAGGGTGGGAAGGGATAGACTGGGATTTCAAAATTGTAGAATAGACTACACTGTATAGCACAGGGAAATATACACAAAATGTTATGATAACTCACAGAGAAAAAAATGTGACAGTGAGTGGGTATATGTCCATGAATAACTGAAAAATTGTGCTCTACACTGGAATTTGACACAACATTGTAAAATGATTATAAATCAATAAAAAATGTTAAAAAAAATAACTTGTAATAACCTATAATGAAAAAGGAATCTGAAAAAGAATATGTGTGTGTGTATAACTGAATCACTATGCTGTGCACCAGAAATGAACACAACATTGTGAATCAACCATACTTCAACTAAATAAATAAACAAACAAACATTGCCGAAGAGCCAACAGCATTCACTCATGGCTCTGAGTGGCAAGTATGTACACATACGACAGTGAAAGTAGGAGACAGAATTCAACTGAGTTTCTAAGCAGATATTCTTTATTTCATGTTTGAGTTGGTGGTCTCAATAGCTAAGGCATTTTTGATTTGTAAGAAACTGACAAGAGTGAGAAAAGATGATGAAAGTCCAAGAGGAACTATTCATCTCAGGAGAGCCACTGGGTAGAGAGGCTGATGAGGCCCGTGAAGCAGAATCCAGCTCCTCAGGGCTGGGAGGATGTGTAAATGAACCCCAGAACTTAAAGCACCTCCAGGGGAAAGAGACAGAGAATAAGAGGGGAAACATCCTTAAGAGACAAAGCAAACAGTGAAGTAACAGAGTTTATCTTGAATTGTCTACAGTCTAGACTCTAGGCATAGTGTCCATTACCCAGAATGATGGGGGTTTGTTATAGAAAGCTAAACTGTTACAGAAAAAAATACTTTTTTTGAAAAAGAGATTTTAAGTTACATTTCTGCAGCGTGCTTTAGGTTTGACTCAGACCCACATAACTACTAACAGGTAGAGCATCCCCCAGTTCCATGCTTCCAACTCACTGCTCACAGGAGATTCCCTACCCACTGCCTCTCCTGTCCTTCAGTGACCTCTTATTGCACTTGAAATAAAATCCTGATTCTTTACCATGACTTCAGAAAGTGAGCCCGATATGTTCACTACCTTTCTGCAGCATCTGGTCTCTGTCTTCCTCTTCATGAGCTTCGTGCCCCTCCCACCTTGGCTCACAGTCTCCACCCACCATAGCCTTCTTTCAATTCTCAGGCTTGCAGAACCCTGCCCCACCTTGTGCTTTTCAACCCTCTGTCCCGAGGCTGCTCGCACACCCGTCCCAGGGCTTCTCATCCCTCAGACAGACTGACTGGCATGGATGGCACTTCTTCACAGAAACCTCTTTGACTCCCAAGAGGGCCCATGTCTTCCCCTACTCCCCCACTTCTCTGTCTCAACACTGAGAGAACTTCCTGCACGGACTCCCCCTGCCTCTCATTGTTCCATTTGTTTGCTGTTACTGTTGTCTTAGTTTGTATATAAACTCCATGAAGGTAAAACTGCATCACTCTGGTTTAATCTTTATTTCCAAGGACTAGCCCAGTGCCCGGCACTCACTAAGTATCTGTTAAATGAAGGAATGTGCGAACCCCAGCTTATTGCCGAGGTAGCTTCTTCGATGGAGCAAGAAGAGTGAAGTTTTCTCTGTTGATGTGGGTAATGCCTCTACACCAGCTGTTTACAGTACCCGAGGGAGCATTTTGCCTTAACAAGCCCAAGAATTTACATCGCCAAGAAACACATGTGGTTACTAGTGACATTAAACTACTGGTGAGCAACCCTTTCTGCTTCAGAGCCAACTCAGGAAAAATACAAATGTGTATGATCAGCATTTTAAAATTTAATATGAAGTTAACTTTACTGAATCCTATGGGGAGGGGGCAGTGGTGTGTATTTTCACCATTGCAATGTTATACTTTATTGATCAGACAAACATCAGTGGGTAATGGACATTACTTTTGAGCCACTCAAATGCTAATATGAACAGCAATTCACAGATGTCTGTGATATAACGAGAAATATATATTTGGTCTTTGTCTCTGGTTCCTGACAAAGAGCTTCTAGAACCCTCAGACCTTCCAAAGTGGTAGGTAACAGTTTCTTTTGTTATTCATAGCAAGCCACTTTCAACCCTACCTGAGTTTATGATAATGAGGTGATTCTTGATGGTTCCCTAGATAGCTTCAGGATGGGGGCTGGTTGCCAAAGAAACCAACCATGTGATCAGGGGGTTGGAACTTTCAGCAGCAGCACCACCACCACCACCACTACCACCTCTGGGAAGGGGAGATTGTTGAAAGTGGCTGAAGATTGAAATCAGTCACTAATGGCCAATGATTTAATAAATTATGCCTATGGAATGAAACCTCCATAAAAACCCCTGTACAGTTGAGTTTGGGGAGTTTCCAGGTTGGTGAACACATCAAGGTGCTGGGAAGTTGTCGTGCCTAGACAGGGCGTGGAAGCTCTGTGCCCCTTCCCCAAACCCTGACCAATGCAGCACCTCCATTTGGCTGTTCCTGAGTTGTATCCTCTATACTAAACCAGTAATAGTAAGAAAGCATTTTCCTGAGATCTGTAAATCAATCTAGCAAATCATCAAACCTAAAGAGGGGATTGTGGGAACCCTGAATTCATAGCTGATTGGTCAGAAGCACCAGTGACAATCTCAGACTTGTGACTGGCATCTGAAGTGGGGGCAGTCTTATGGGACTAAGCCTTTAACTTATAGGATCTGATGCTAACTCCAGGTAGACAGTGTCAAAATGGAATGGAACTGTGGGACACCCAGCTAGTGTCAGAGGGTTGAAGTGGTGCTGGGAAAAGATACCATGCATTTGGTGTCAGAAGTGTCGTAAGAGCAGTTCAACATCCTATCTCTTGCCCCTTAAGTATAGATCAGACTTTAAAATAATGATCTTCAAAGTAAGAAAAACACACCCCAAGGGCACACAAGGTTATTCACTGGTTACAGGAAGAATATATTACAATTATTAGAATATATTATTTATGTCTCATCCATTAAAAATACTATGTAAATATATAATAGAACTCGCGTGTCGTGTGTGTGTGTGTGTGTGTGTGTGTGTGTAGTGGGAAGCACATTTAAAACTTCTGACTAATAGAAGGGCATGCTAAGAAAAACAGGGTGCTACTGATGTCACGTCCCCAAGTACATTAAAGTATTTCATCCTTGAAGCAACAGTATGAGAGTCACTATGATCCACACTTAACAGATGGGAAAACTGAAGCTCAGAGGTGAACCGACTAGTTCAACATCATACAGTGTTAGGATCACAGCTTGGGCTAGAATGTGTTCACGCCATTCTATCACATCTCCTGACTGACTATCTGTCCCCTGCTCTGTGGCAGGTGTTCGGGATAAGAAGATGAATAAGATATACTACACACAAACCCCCCAAAAAACTTGTGCCTCCTCAGATTGGGCCACCCACTCCCACTGTGACTGTCTTCTCTCCGGTCAGGGTGTGGGGCCTAGAGCAGCACTGGCTACTGTAGTTTCCTGGGACCTTCCTCTCTGCTTCTCTCCTGGAACCATCTTCATGGAACACAAGAATCTGGGCATCTGTGGTTCTTCCTGAGGACTCTAAGGACATCCTAGATGGTGGCCAGGTCCCTCTGGGGCTCAGCAGCATGTTAGAACAGGCACTTGCATGGAGAAGGGTGAGTGGACTCAGAGGCTGGACACCTATGGGATAGGGTGGCTCCCTGCAAGACCCCAGCAGGAGGCAAGAATAAGAATGAGACCACATGTCAGGGAGTCTGGGCTCACACTGCACAGAGAAGTCCATGGGTTGAGGGCAGAACAGCATCATGGGCATGTCTCAGGCAGGGACTCAATCAGGAGGACCAAGGCTCATTGCAGGGCTCCTGCCCCCTGGAGTTGCCGGAGGAACTGATCAGGGATCTGTTTACTGGAACTGAGATAAAAGGCAGAAGCTTATTAACAAGGAATGAAGTGAGAACCCAGTTGCTAGAACTGAAAACATGATTGCTGTGTGCTTGTCAGTAATGCTGGCTTAAAGATACAACTGAACTTATTTACAAAACAGAAACAGACTCACAGACATAGAAGACAAATGTACAGTTAACCAGCAGGGAAAGGGGGTTGGAAAGGATAAATTGGGAGTTTGAAATTTGCAGATACTAACTACTATATATAAACGAGTTTATACTGTTTAGCACAGGGGACTCTGTTCAATATCTTGTAGAACCTATAATGAAAAAGAATATGGAAACGAATATATGTATGTATAAATATGACTGAAGCATTATGCTGTACACTAGAAGTTGATGCAACATTGTAAACTGACTACATGTCAATAAAAAAAATAAATAAATAATGCTGGTCCATTAAATCGTCAGCTACCTGTCTAAAGTAACTTTAAATTCCCCCAACTTAGTACGGGACTCTTTCAAGAGCTGAGGAGAGACAGAAACTAGAAATAGTGAGTCATAAGTATATCACCTTTCTTCATTTATTAGACCAGCATCGACTGAGGGCTGCTGTGTGTTGGTCGGTGGGCCAGATATGAGGTACAACCATGAATGAGGCTCTGCTTCCACAGGGCTTCCTGTAGAGAAGGATGCAAACAGCTAGAACTATGACAGAACAGACTGAGCACCGAGAGGGCATGTGGAAGTGGTCAGAGGGGTTTTTGTGCTTCTTCAATCAAGAGGCAAAGATGTAAGTATATCCAAGCAAACTCAAGAATTGAAGCATATTCACTGATGGAAAGGAACCTGGAAGAAACAGCGGTAGAATATGAATAGGGATAACTAATGGTTTGAGGACCTTGAGGATTCAAGAAGGGAGTGAGACAGAGAGCCTTCTAACTTTATATGGTATTCTGTTTACCAGTTAGAATAATAAACACATCTCAAGTGCTAAGATAACAGGAATAATAGAAGATTAGGTGCCAATATCTTAATAAGGAACGACAGGCTTCTAGAAAGATTGTGACTTGACTGTACCACACTGTCTAATGGAGAAGCTTGGCAACTGGAGTTGGATGAATGGTTTTTGAGTTCCAGTTCTACCACTTTCCCAGACAAGTGAGCTTGGGCAAATCATTTAACCTTGGGTTTGTCTGTTTGTTTTCCCCTGAGATCTCAAACTGACGGAATTCAGTTCATCACTATCCTTGGTTCTTGACATATTCTCGTCATTAATCCATCATATTGCAATGATTCATTCGTACCTTTGCATACAGGTGATGTATTTTAAACTGCCATATGATAACTCATTATGTGAATGCAGATATGGATCACTGATGTTAAGTCCGAGTTAGCAGTGGGGAAAGGAGAAACTCAACTAAATAGAGCTAGAAAATAAAATAATAATTACACAGGAAATAAAAAGGAATCCCTAAATGATCCCACATGTAAAAATTAACTCTACACAACATTGTAAACTGACTATCCCTCAATGAAAAAAAAAAAATTAACTCCAGATGAATTTAAAAGTCTTACATGTCAAAAACAAAACGTTAAAACTTTTAGAAGAAAATCTAGGTGAATGTATTTTAGACCTTGTAATAGGGAAAGATTTCTTAAAGAAGACACATATGGCATTGTTTATAAATAAAAGATTAATTAATTTAAAAATATATAAAGTTAAGAATATTTTCATCAGAGTATTTTCAGCTCCAACTTTCTCACTAACAAAATGGGGATAATAATACCTTATACGGTTCTAAAGATGAAATGAAATAACACATGTAAAACACTCAGCACAGATCCTAGCACCTAGAAAATAAATTATTATTATTATTATTATTATTATTATTATTATTATTATTATTATTATTATTCTCAAACAATAATGTTATTATTTATCAAAACCAAGGACTAGGATAAGACATATTTAAGCCATATGAGAATAAGTATTTAATATCACAGTGAAGGCTTCAAGAGAGAAATCATAATGTAAACTACATTATTAGTCAAATATTTATTGAATCTATAGTTAGACAGTCAACAAATAGTTATTGAGCATTCATTCCAGGCACTATGCCAGGGGCTGGTTAATTTATACCAACCACCATGACTTTTTTGCCACAATCTAATACACACACAACTTTCACACATTTTTCTGGGACCAGAGCAGAGAAACAATCTCCCCAGTTTTTGATAATCTATACACAGCACTGTAGCACTGTCCAAATCAGAAATCCTAGAACTGTCCAGTTCTCCACTATTTGTGCTAATGGGACAGTGCAGTAAAACAGACAACCCAAAATTGTAGATAAGTGTTCTCTCATTTGTTATGTTTTGGATTTTGTGCAAATAATCAAAAGCCTCAAATCAGTCTGATCCAACAATAAAGAAGCAAGACTAGAAGCAGGGCCATTTTCAGGGACCGTTTGATCAGCAGCTCCATAATGACTTAAAGCTTCTCTCCACTTCTTTGCCTTGTGGCTCTGAATACAGAAGTACATGCACATACACTTCAATATGGCTGATGGCCATTCTGCAATGTACGAAGCCTTGAATAAAGAAAATGAAGCTGTGCCATGGGAACCTGGTTTGGGAAGTGCTGAACAGCAACTCAGGGTCTGCTCTGCTGCCTCTGTTTTCTAAGATTACACCACCTCACAGGCTTTGTATATTCATGTGTCCTGTCTTTCTTGTTGGCTGCCTCCTACCAGGAAAAGTCAACATAAGCTTTGAAAAATAGTGAATTGTATCTAAAATAGATTTTATCATATAATTTACCTAGTGGGATTTCAGTAAACATTTTTTGAGCTTTGGGTGTATCAGCACTTACTCAGCTCTCACAAGTAATATTTGCTTAAAAGTTTAACCAAGTATAGGGTAACAACCTTCACAAAGTGTGAGCTCACATCCAGCTAACCCGAAGTAAACCGAAACATCTCCTGGAGAACAGTTCTCCTGAAAATCGTCCTGATGTGACTTACAGGGCTGACATGGATGTGGACACTGCTTTTTAAGAGAAAAGGTAAGGAAGAAAGCTACTGTCTACCGTAGCATGTTCTTTTCCCCAAGAGCTGGTGAATTTCTTCCATTTCTAGGACCAATCCAATAATTTTCAGAATACTTTCTCTTTCTGGGAATGTGCTTAGAGTGGGAGTGACACACCCAGGGTGGGTGTAGGAGGAAGTAGGAAGGGAATTAGACGGAATCAAAACCCAGGTTCCAGCTCTGGTCTATCACTTATTCGCTATGCGAGTCTGGACTTAATACCTCCGAGTTTCTACTGTGTCATTCTTCACGTCAGATCATCATCTGCCTCCCCTACTTCACACATGGTGTAGGATAATGTTTTCAGAAACATGTTAAAGGTTATAGCACAACTTATACTTATTTCCTACTACGTCATGAGTTCCTTGAGGGCAGGAAGCATGTCTTAATTATATTTGTATATCCCACTGCTCAATAAATGTTGATCTTAAATGACAGCTGTCATGAAATAAGAGAAAAACAAAAGTCAACAGTAAAAGCTCAAATAAATACTTGGGATGTAATGCGCAACGTGGTAAATATAGTTAACACTGCTGTATATTATATATGAAAGTGGTTAAGAGAGTAAATCCCAAGAGTTCTCATCACAAGGAAAATTTTTTCTTATTTCTTTAATTTTGTATCTATATGAGCTGATGAGTTATCACTAAACTTATTGCGATAGTCATTCTAAGATGTAAGGCAAATCATTATACTGTACACCTTAAAATTACACAGTGCTATATGTCAATTATACCTCAATAAAACAGGAAGAAAACATAATTTTAAAAAACAGGAAAAAATAATAAATATGTATTTTTAAAAACCAGTAAAGACTCAAGATGTCTGCTGGCTGGCATATGACACATCACACCTGAAGGACGATGGCAGTTAAACAGCAAAAGAATACACTCTGACGCTATCTGAGCAGTAAAGTGTTGAAAACCACAGACTCTTTTCGGCCACTGTTTTACATTTAGAAATGAAAACTAGTCAGGCTAGGCTGAGAACAGAGAATGAGAAATTAATAGATTGCAGCAGGCTTAGGATCATTTCCAAGATGAGAAGTTATCCTGGCCTCTCCCCATCCCAGTTCTCAATCCTCCTCTGGGAGTTTCTCTTCCCTAATGTACACCAAGATGGGTAAATTTCAGAAGAACAACTGGGGCTGGCTCAGTTCAGCGTCTCCTCTTCTTCTTCCTGGAGGTCGGTTTCCAAAGGCCATCTGCCAGGAAAGAGTAAAGCTAACAGGGAGAGGGAAAAGAGATATCAAGAAGCAGAAAGAACACAGAAGATCAAAGCAAAGAGGGTGGCAAGCAGAGCCAGTGAAAATGAGGACGTTCCAACAACAAGGGTATCTAATGTCCAATTTTTTCTTTTGATTTTGTGAAAATCATCTATTACGTGATACAGCAATGTAACCAGCTTTGGTACCTATGGTCTTTCAATAACGTCACGGCTTTGTGTGCCGTGGAGAACTGAAGGAAAGGGGGCTGTGCCCATGTGGGCGAGATGATGTGCAGAAAGGACGGTGTGTACACGAGGAAAGACAAGGAGAAGAGATGAAGGTTTCACTGGAAGCAGGCACTTGGAGCTAAAGAAACAGAGGGCTACGCACAGCTCTTGCAGATATAGATCCTTCTAGTTTTTCAAGACCCAGCCCCTCCCAACTTTTTGCAGCCATCACCAGTCCCAGCAAGCTGAACTAATTACTTGTCCCTTGTGCTTCTTTGGGGAGAGAATAGTGCCTATTACACCGTATAATGAGTCAGTTGTAAAGTCAATGGCAGCTTGCAGCTGATGGTGAGTGTCCAGAGGACAGCCCCAGCATCTCTGTACCCCAAGAGCCTGCACAAAGCTTGGCACACAGTGGCCATACGCACAAGGTCAGTCTGCACAATTCCTTGCCGCCTCCCTCTACAGGAAGTTACAGTTGACTCCTGTTCCCACAAGATCCATTCACATTTCAAATGGCCATTTAAAAAAAAAACAACAATGATTAGCTATGATAGCAAAAGAAGAAACATGAGCAGAGTTTATTAGTTTGCCAGGCTAATAAATATCATCTTGCTTTGCTCCCTAAACTCCCTAATGAAGACAGCAGCTCTCAGGCAAATAAATAAAACATTAGGTTGACAACACACAGCCCATCACAAGCACAGTTGGCTAATTTGCTCATTGCCTAAGGACATCAGCCGCCTTTGGGGTAATCTCCATAAGCACACTGCCCAGTCTTCCTTTCCCCTAGATAAGCAGCGTCAAGCTAAGGTTTTAACATTTTTCAATGTCTTATATGTTTTTTATTTCAATAACTGTCTTTTAATAGCCAGATACCCATCTTCATCAAATGAAAGCTATTTTTCAGTAATTGTCCTAACAGCCAATTCCTTTTCTGGGGAAAAAACAAAAAAGTCCTTTTGAATCATAGGCAGTTGGGCAAAACAGTGTTCCCCAGAATATGAATGTGAGCTTAAGCTATTAAAATGTCATGGTTAACCTTTTTAAAACCTAATTAAATTAAAATAATAATATGTGGAACGGTTTTACTGGAAGGAAAGGCTCTTTTTCAAAAAATCTGTTCCAAGTCTCAGCACTAACACCTTGAAGCCATGGTGGGAAAGAGTTTTTGCAGGCAGAGGGAGCCTGGCTTCACACGTGCTATGATTAACTTTTGGTTGTTAGTATTAGACTTAATTATTGCAGCATGCTGAAGGGCAGGGACAATTTACTTGCCTGATCACACCTAATAAGATGTATTTGCAGAGGCAAGCATCTCCCGGACTTAATCAACAAACTATCAAGACAATCAATGCTGTTAAGCCTCATGTACTTGTGATATTTTTTCCAAACAAAAAGATAAAAATCCAAGGGCAGACTGTTAGTGATGTTGGCAAGCTGCTCCGAGGGTCCCCTTGAACCAGCATCAGGCCTATCTCCCTCCTTAGATGGCTGCAGCCACTATGCAGGAGGGTTGGTTCACCCTAAGGCCTGATTCTATCAAGAGCAAAGTTCAAGCCAGCCTACACCCAGTGCAAGAAAATTAACATCTGAAAACTCCTGCATTTCTTGGTCACTGGCCCTAAAAGGCTTCAAACAGGCTCTGCCAACTTTATCTGGGGGGTGGGGTGGGGGGAGGCTGTTACCCTCTAAGACACTGCACTCACCTCTTGCCACACAAGAAATGAGTTTCTGTTCCTTTATTTGATAATCTCCACTTGGGTCCAGGGATGAATTTTTAAAAGAAACTGGCTATAATATAGAACAGATTAGCAAACTGCACAGAACAGCATGCTTTGGTTTCAACCTTGATTCTTCAAGGGCTGCCATCATACCACACAAAGCAGTAGGACTGTGGCACATGGGCCCACAAAGTGAGAAAGTGCTCCCGTGACCAAGCCAGAGAGATCGCGGACAGGTAATGGAGACATGCAGGTGACGGCAGTGGCCAACCTGGGGGCGGACACTGAAAGCTGAACTAAGGCTAATAAGTTACCTGTCCTGAATAATGAAGGATGACCGTCCTTCAGTGCGAACACCCAGACTTCTGTGTAGTCCGCTTATTTCTCCATTCATTCACTCAACATGTACGTATTTGGGGTTTTATTTTAATTTTTTTAATTAGAATTCTCTTTTTTGGTGGTGGTGGGGTGGTAATTAGGTTTATTTATTTATTTTTAATGGAAGTACTGGGGATTGAACCCAGGACCTTGCACATGCTAAGGAGGCGCTCTACCACTGAATTTTACTGTCCCCTCAACACATATATATTTGTTGAGTACCTACTTCTCACCAGACACTGAGCTGAACATGTCCCTGGTTTTACTAAAAGTGGAGCTGTGCAACTTTGAGCTTTCAGTAGTTTGCACAGGGCTCATCTTGGGTAAAACTGCTCATATGAGAAAGCTGGGAATCTTTGTTGGCCTCCTGGCTTCCACACATCACACCGGCAAACATCACTTCCACTGACATTCCATTGGTGAGTTGTACAGACACATCCGAAAAGGAGGCTGGGAACTGTAGCCTTTATTCTATGCCCAGCTAAAAGTCAGGGGTTCTATTACCAATTGAAAGAAGGAGAAAACCAGAAAACCAATATCAGTGTCTCTGCTATCATGTTTGTTTCTATAACAAAGGCTTTAGTGACCTAATCAAACCGATGAGGCAAGAATTTGGGGCATCTCCATAGACCAGAGAGATGGAGGGATGGCCAGGAGCCAAGGGCCATGCAGGCAGATTTCTCAACTGGGATGCAACCCTACTTCAAGGACATGGCCCAAGAGTTAGGTGCAGGTCTCAGGCCCCTAGAGGACTAACAGGTGAATCATGTAGGCATTGCTATTCATGCAAACTTCAGAAAACACCATGCTGTGTCCTTTTCAGGCATATGTTGACCTTTTTAAAGTTTGAAAATAAAGGCACAGACTTCAGAATTATTTCTGATTTACAATTTCCTAATAGAACATTTCTTAGTATCAAGGAGGAAAAAATTTTCCACCAACTCTTAGGGTTTGGAAACCTGCAAATTAAACTGACACAAGAGAGATTACCAAGAGAAAAGACAAGTTTGTTCACTTCTCTGTGTGGGAGCTTACAAAGGAAGTGGTCCAAAGAAGTGGTTGAAATTCGGAGCCCTATGCCACAGGGGTACATTCTAGACCCCTTTAGAAGTCACATCCAAATTCTATAGAACCAAGTGCTTTGAAAGAAAGAAGGAAGGAAGAGAAAAGGAAAGAAGCAAAGGAAGCAGGCACTGGCTAGGATCAAATATTTTTCATGCAATGTAGGAATTTTAGAAAAAAATTATATTGACATCCCCAAAAGTCAATGCATCATTTCATACCAAACAACATGTGGAGAAAAACTTAAGCTACATTCCAAATTCAATTCATAAAACAAGGTCCTACTGTAAAGCACAGGGGACTATATTCAATACCATGTAATAGCCTATAATGAAAAACAATATGAAGAATAACATACATGTAAAAATGAATCACTGTGCTGTACACCAGAAAGTAACACAACATTGTAAATCGACTACACGTCAATTAAAAAAAAATTCAATTGGTAAAATTTCAGACTCAGTGTGAGCCATTCTCTGCCTGGTGTATCCTTGCCTGAACGCATTTCCACAAGCCTTGGATAATCTGCTCTGACTTTTGCTTAGTGTTATACAACAAGTCCCTGAGAAAAGGTTGAAGAAAACCTTGGAGAGAAAAGCCGTGCTATTGGAAGAGGAAATCCTACTGCATGCAGAGAAGTTGTCTGTCAACAACCACATTAATAGTCTGGGATTAGGAAGGACTGTTTTAAGCATTTTACATTCTAATATGAGAGTGTTTTATTCACATGTAGGCGTTTTACTATGTTTCAGTTACTTTTTAAGAAATTGCTTGGGGATGTGGAATTGATGTGTGACACACTGTAATTTTTCCCACTTCAGGTAATAGGAAATAGGCTCTGGTTAGCATTTTTGTGCAGAATATCTGATTTTTAGAAGCCAGTTACTGGTGTTAAGAGGGAGGTGCCTGTGTTTTAGAAACTGGATAGGAAGTGATGCCCTGTAGCTCTGTACTTAACTCCACACCCATTCGGCTAACATCGAATGAGAACAGTGAGCCAGGCACCGTGCTGAGGGCTGTGGACCAACAGTGAAGGAGCCAGCATCCCTGTCCTGAAGCACCTTGAAATGAGGTCAGAGGACCAGACAGAGCAAGTTCGGGCCGTGGGGTAGGGACCCTAACCCAGCTCCCATAGCCAGGGAGGCATGAGTGAAAGTTCGCATGGCGAAAGGAGAGAGTGCGTAGCAGGGAGAGCAGCCTGTACAAAAGCCAGGAGGCACGAGGCGCCGCTGAGCACAAGGGGGCAGGTCCTCCCCCAGCAGCTCCCCTACTGCGCCCGGGAAAGAAAAGTCCCGTTCCTCTCAGTGGCTGTGCCCACAAGCTCCTGCACCCATCTTCATGTTAAGCTATTGCAGGGACAAAACAGTGATCGGGCCCTAAGACTTGGTCTCCTCAGCTATAAAATGGGATAATTAAGTTTCACCTTACAGTTATTGAATGAGTTAACATGTGAAAGTGCTTAGACTGGTGCCTAGCACTTTTCAGTACAATATGTTAGCTATTATTATTAGCTAGAGGCCCTGTAAATGTGTCACAGTGAAGCCAGAGGGTCCCTGAGCTCAGGCTGAGGTTATTAAGACCGGAGTTTCTCTCCCCGCCCCCCAACTCCTCTCCTCTCTCTTTCTCTCCTCTTTTCACTTCTTTTTTCTTCCACACAGGCAAATGCATATTTTTGGATCACCCACTGGTGCAGTGAAACTGCATCCTACATGGAACAAAGCCCTCCAGAGGAAAGGGTGATACGTGCCCATCCCTCCAATGGGACTGCTTTCCTAGCCTTGCCTGGTCTCAGCATCCTGAAGCAGACTTGCAGGCGAATTAAGTGAATCCCAGGCATAAATTTGACCCCATGCAATTTTCACCCTCCACGCTGCCTCTGGAACCCAAGCCTTGCTAAAAAGGAGATACCCAGCACCTCTGTTCAGCACTGAGTAAATTCTAATTGAATTAGAAATTTCTGAGGCTTTCTAAGAGCTGGTCTTCACTGTGGACAGTTTAAGTCACCCCTAAGTAGAGTAGAATGAACACCTATTAGAAGTGGAAACATGAAGAAGGAGCTGGGATTTACCACCTGAGCCACCTCCCTTTCCCTCCCCGTCACGCTCCTGGGACAAAATCTGCTTCCTCCCTGCCTAAAGTAGGGCTAAAACGAGATCACCAAGCTGGAGACTGGTCACATGGAAGCCACAGCAGGGCAGGCGCAGAGCCCCAGAGCTTGAAAAATAGATGTTCTCAGCCCGCAAGCCTGGCGCTGCTCCTGAGCTCAGCCAGGTACGTTCTCCCCGCTGGGTTTAATTTCAAAATCCAGTGCAATCACTGAAAAACAAGAGTGATTCGCTCTTTCAGGTATGCACAGTTTCCATCAGCAGTCTCTGGCGGCTACAGTCTTGGGCCGTCTTTTACCACATCCCCTCGTCCCCCCTCTCCAGGGAAAGGGCTTTCCTAACGGCCCTCGGACGCCTGCCTGTGTTTTGAGGCACTGTCTGAGCGCCAGGTCCAGTAGATAGAATTCTCTTTCCCCAGTCAGACATTTATAGAGAGCTGTGGTCTCAAATTTCAGCTTGCTTCTGACTTCCCTCTTCCTCCTGAAATCCGATGATGCATTTTGTCTTTCATCCACAATGACATATCGAAAGATAAACAAGACGATGCAACAGTTCATGGCAAGTGGTAAACAGAAGGTATAATTACAGCTGCCCCTGAACGCAGCATCTTTGGGGGAAAAAAAGGAATAAAAAAGAATATATTCTTTCTAACCTATTCTTGTCTTTATTTTCAGCGTGGTGCTCACGTCTCAGTCCCTAACACTGGAAAGTAAGTGTATACTCATGTACACGCAAAAACACGCATATATTCACCCACACACCCGAGCAATATTCTAGAGCCCGCTGGTCTTTGATTTTGTTATTTTCAGCAAATGAACAACTTGCCTCAATAGTCAAATAAACATCAGAAGAGCAGGTTTGGGTCTTCCTCTGCTGCGGCTAAATACAGGAACTGAGATTAGCAAAACAGCATAAAGCCTGAACCAGCTCACGCAGAAGGACTCAAGAGAACAGAGCCTTCCGAATGGAAACTCTGGTTAGTCGCGGTGCTCTCAGAATCTCAGCGCTTAAATTGTGATTCCAAAGAGGAAATCCCTTATGGCCCAGCAGGCACACACTATCAATTGTCCACATTACTTATGTAAAAACCTGTCTTGTTGAATATTCTAGACATAGAAGTGACGGTTTCAAAATGAGATTTGCCAACACAACCCCCTTTTCCCCAAACAGTAAGAAATCAGCAGAATATCCCTACAAGTCCTCTTAATTTGTTCTTCATTAGAAGCCGGGGGGAAGGGAACTCGGTGAAGTGAAACCCCAAGCTGCACAAAGGCACTAGCCTAATCCCATCCAGAGGAAAACAAGAGGAGAAGGTGAACGGGGCGCTCTTAAATTAGTGGGCAAACTCAGAGACTTGGGGGAGCTCAGTCAGGCAGGGCAAGAATCAGACCAAAGTCACAAAGAGCCAGGCCTGATGAGGTGTCTGGGCTGTGGGACCTGAGGGGGGGGGCAACAAAGCAAAGGCTCTCGGGCCACCCGACCTGTCCATAGTGGCACGTGTCTGTCAGGCATAGCGTGAGTCTCGCTTTAGAAAGCAGGATGGCAGTGAGGCTTTACATGAATTCTTCAGTGTTGCCCAAACCCACCCTCCCAATTTCCTGCAGGCTCCCCAAAGGAAGGGGCTCTGATTAAACATGAGATGAGACCTCAGCCACGCACAACGGCCTCACCCAGGGTACTGCTCACCCGCGCCCCTCCTGCCTCGCAAGAGTGGGGAGTGAAATCACAGCTTCAGTGAGAAACTCCCTCCTTGCTCACGTGTTCCCTCGCTCTTTCCTCTCTTTACTGGAGAAGTGACAGTGACTGGGCTTTCCCTCCGCTTGGGAAGGCTTCCCTCTGGAAGGCTGAAAAGGGAAGCCCAAGGGAGCAAAGATTGGCTGTTCCAGACCTGCGCTGGCTGAGTCTGGGAAAGAGAGGAAGTTGCTGAACTTCAGCGTTGTCAGCCCACATCCCTGGCCACAGAAGAAATAAGGTTCAGGCAGACGACCCAGGAGAATGATGCGGTAGGTGGGAACGAGCTCAGTCCCGGTGCGAAGCAGGAAGGTGTGCAGATCAGGCCCAAGTCACGGAAGCCTTAACATCAGTGGAGCCCAGAACCAGAACAACCAGAACCAGAACCAGAACCCAGCAGCCACCTTCCCTCCAGTGTGCTCAGACATGGACGGGACGGCACCAGGGCGTGGGAAGCAGAGTGCTACCTGGGAGTCGAGACTCCTAATTCTCTCTAGGTCCACATGTCACTGCTTCTCCTATTATGTCCCCTGGCACAGGGGAAGAAAAGCGTAATACTGGGGGCCCGCAAGGTAAAAGGGTCTGCAGATGACACAAAAATTAACAAGACACTACTGTGCCCTCAAAGACCAGGTGGTTAAAGGAAAGAGCGTGGGTTTTTAAAACCATCCTGATCTTGGTTCTGCCATTTATAAATTGTGTGGCCTCGGCCAAATCATTTAGTGTCTCTATAAACTGGGGATAAAAACCCTTACCTCCTGAGTGTTTCTGAATGAACAGAGATAATGTATACAGAGCATTTCTGCCAGGGGCATGGTGACCGTGACAAACTGCAACAGTGTTACCAGTGTGCAGAACCTCAGACTTGCAAGTGGCTAATGACAGGGCAGGGGAATGAGACCAAACAGAGTGGATCCAGAACCAGAACAAAGTGGGCTGAATGCGGACGGGACAGGAGAGAGTGAAAGCGGATGCATTGCAGAGGAGCTGACCTCGCTGCTTTCAGAACAGGGACAGGCCATGACTCCATGCCTGGGCAGCCTCATGAGCGCAGGACCTCGGCGGTCACACAGGGCCCTGCCCTTAGAAGAGCCTGTGCTTTGGTTAGTGCCCTGCGGTCATCATGAAATTCTTGATAATTTTTGAACAAGAGGACTCACATTTTCATTTTTAACTGAGCCATCAAACTATGTAGCTATCCCTGCTCCTGCTCACTGAGACGGATGGGGTTTTAATGGACTGCCTCCACTGAGGCTCCCCCTGCCCCAGGCCTCCCAAGCTGGGGAGACCCTAGGGTCCCTCTGCTGTCCCGGTTTCAGACATACTGGGCACATCAGGCTTTCCGTCTCAGCTCCAGGCTCCCTAATCCACATGGCCCATCCTGGCTTCTCTGTGGGTAACTGAGTGGAAAGTAGATCTGCACCAGGTCTTCACTCTCAGTATACAAGGGGATGCTCTCCTCCAGGAAAACCATTACCAGAATTCAAGACTTCTACCTGGTAAAGACCATGCCTATGTCCAGCCCCATCTGCCTTCCATTCCACCAACTTTTATTGGTTCTACCCAGCACTCAGCTGGGCCTGACTGAAGCCTGTCTTCCTGGCCACAAGTAAATCCCACCTAGAACTGACAGGTGCTTAGCTAAAGGAACAATGTTCCCCAGGACC
Organism: Camelus ferus; assembly: GCF_009834535.1. Taxonomy (NCBI): domain Eukaryota; kingdom Metazoa; phylum Chordata; class Mammalia; order Artiodactyla; family Camelidae; genus Camelus; species Camelus ferus. The sequence goes on along the minus strand of NC_045698.1, from coordinate 44,153,286 downwards.
TAGGGTAGGATAAATCTGTGGGCGATTTGACCTCGAAACTGACACTGGGCAGAAAGTGCACATTCTGGAATGGGGATGAGAACACAGAAGTAGGGATGTGTTCTCTCTGACGCCAACAGCCAGGCAAGGCAGTTAGATGAGATGCTGGAACCCTGTCATGTTTCCCTGCCTGCAGTTAAGAAGTGCCCTAAAAAAATTAATTAACTAAATTAAATATTTATTGAAAATAAAAAAAAAAAAAAGAAAAAGAAAAAGAAGTGTCCTGCCCACTAGGAACTGCATTACAGCCACGTGTTCTATATCCCTGGGCATGACCCTCTGGGATATGGGCACTTCGGCTGGTGGGTGGGGGCATCAACTACCTTTGGCCTGGACTCACTTCCCATGAGGAAGGTGGTTTAGGGTATTCACAGGTACAGGAGCAGCGAGAGTTTGAGGATACCTTGAAGAAAGTGGTCTGCAGGGTGGCCAGGTAGCAGGTAGAGATGTCCCTGCTAACTAACCTCTCTTCCTCTGTGAGAGGCCCACCTCTGAGTAGCCAGAGACCCTAAGGAGAGAAGGTCCCAGAAACTGATCTATAGGATGTGCCAAGAAAAGATGCCCCGTCCATCAAAATCAGTGACCTGTAAGCTACAAGCAGTGAGAGTAAAACCAGCCATATCCATCTCAGGAGGCAGGGAGCAAAGACAGAGCGAGGGGAGAGCCTCCCCTTCCAAATCTGCTCTAAGCCAGGAGTTCTTGGCATTTTCTAAAATCCGTGCCCCATTGTAACAAATGTGAAAACCTCTCACTCTCTTTTAGAGTTGTATAAATTTCAAGTAAATTAAGAATATCAACTTCAACTAAGTAAAAGGCATAATGGTGATCTAAGCATATGCTTTTTGAACTAAGCTTGCTACTTCTCCCTATCTCCAATTCTCCTATTCCCATCCCACTGCCCGAGATTCTAACATGTCTTTAATTGGGGAACTCTCTTTGTCCCCGCCCCCATTGGAAATACTCATTTTAAACTTATTTTAGGTTGTGACCTCCTTGAGGTGCCGTCTTAATCTTCTTATATCTTCTTTGAGTCTCTGGCTGCTCAGAGAAGTGGGGCTCAGGAAGAGAAGAGAGGTTGGTTGGCAGGAACCCACATCTTACAGGTGCTATCACCATGACTAGTAAACAGCCTGGCACAGTCAGTGCTCAATACATGTGGATAAAAGATTGCATGTGTGGGTGGGTGGATGGATGGAGAAGTAGAGGTAAGGGATGTCACATCTTGTCCACTCTTCTTTAGGGCCAAAGTTAATTTTGTGCTTTAACCTTGGGCTTTAGGGGACCATACTCTGGGAGAAAATGAGAAGAGATGTGGGGGGTAGGCAAATCCTCAAAGAGAACAGGCAAGTCTTAACAACCTACGTTTTCCATACTTATTGGGAACATCCAACGTCCCAGCTCTCAGCATTCCCACGTGGGCAAAGACAGTTGCTATGCACAGAGCAAGCCAGACAATGCCAGAAAACCTTTCAGAGAGGCTCAGAGACTCCCAGCTTCCACACACAGGAAAGCCTGGTGTTCTGACCCTCCTGGATTGCAGACAGAAGGGAGGAGACGGGCCATACATAGCTCACACTGACAAATCAGAGAACATCAAGCAAAACAGGAAGGAGCCTACAGTTGTGTTCTGTATGATCAACAACTGAATGAACTGAAAATAGTTAGCCACTTGGCGAGGGGAGGGTAAAAGTGGCAGCTGAGAGCTAAGAACCCTCTTTGGGAATTCGAATGACAGATGTTGAAAGTCAATACACCTGAACGTTTAGGTCTAGAGAACAAAACCATGAGCAAGGGTTAGGCTTGCTTAATTTCACACAAGGTAGAAGTCAATTAAGGTGTCCCACAGTGGAAGATGCAAGTCTATCACTGTTAAGAGGTCGGATGAGTAAGTTTCCTTTCAATGGAAAGACTGAAACAGAACCTGCATGATCATCTGTCTGAGCTGTCATGTGAGGCATTTCTGGGGTGGAAGGGAGGTCGGGCTAGATACTTTAAGCTCTTTTCCATGACTCATCTGTTCAGGTTAGACACCCGTACCATTCTCACTCCTCACCCCACCCACCCCCACTGAGATGGTGAAATCAACTTTTAATTCAAGGGTTTGGCTATGAACTCAATTCCCCATGTAGAATTAGGAATCTTCAAATTCCTAGGTTTATTGGTGGTTTATTGGTGTGCAGACCTCAATGGGAGCTAGCCTCTTTCCCTCTTAAAGGGTCATACTCACCAAGCGATGGTGGAAAGCTTTGTTTATGAAGGTCTTCTCAATCTGTCTGTGGGCTTCTGTTTCTGTTTGTCTCTCCTTCTCTCTCCACACCCCCGTACCCCAAAGGGATTCTGAGCAAGTGCTTTGGAAAAGTTCTCCCTTGGGTCCCTGAGCTCTTTCTCCCTCCTGGTAAGCCAGTTAAGTAATCTTTCAGCTTACATCTGGAAGACAACTCACACTAGTGCCCCTGCCTAGAGGTCACCAGACTCTTTTAAGGAAGTGGTTTACAGCCCTTTAAGGTGAGCACTACTAGGAAGTATGCTGAGGACCACCGCACACCCCTCTATTGCCAACCTGGTGTCACACGCCTCACACCTCACGCCTCACGCCTCATGCCTCACGCCTCTCCATCTCCATCTCCACCATGCTGTGCTCTGAGCAGGGCACAGGCCAGTGCCCAGCATCCCAGGGTATCTGTGCCCACTGCCACCCCAACCCAACTGAGTATTGAAGTATTGAACCCTTTACTCTCCTCGAGTATATAAGGAGCTTGGAACTCTAAAAACTTTTAATTTCCCTTTACACACCCACTCTATCCACAATGCACAAAAGGGATGCATGCAAATTAGGTGCCAGGAACTGTCCAGAGGGCCCCAAAGTCCACCTTCAAACTGAACCCTGAAACTGACTGGGTTGCCAACATCATCCAAGCTGAGAGTGGGTACCTGACCACATGTGCCAAGTCCAGCAGACTGCTCAGTAAGGAGTCATGGTGTTGATGGCTCAATAGAGAGTCACAGTGATGATGGCTACACTGCTGAGTGGCTCTGAGCACAGATTTGGGAGTTGGGAGAAGTGACTGGGCTCTGTTTCTTCATCCATCAATAAGGAAGTGGGTCTTGGGTTCTGAAGCTTTACCATGTCTAAAATGACACAATTTTCTGATTGAAAGGGACATTTTCCCTCAACCTCTTGGGTTTCAGGTGAGGAAATCTATGCCCTGGGAGGCATACCGACTTGGCCAAACTCACCCTGGTCTGTAGAGCTTGGTCTTTTGCCTCCTGGTCCTAGTTCCACTGCACCCATCCAGATCGCCTCCCAGACCCTAGGAGACATGTGGCTTTGGATATTGGGAAAAGGAACTGAAGAGGGCACCTCATAAAGGGCACAAAGGGTAAAAGCAGCCTGCAGTCCACTCCTTGGTTCCCTTTGGCAAAAGGCTGTGCGGTGCTATTAGCATAAAACCCTTAAGTAGGTATCAATTCTCCACAAGTCTTCCTTCTCCTACCACCCCTCCATCAGAGCTCAAAGTACAGTCCGAGGCAAAACAGTCTCCCTAGGAGGTCTCTGCCTCAGACTATATTCAGATCTAGAACAACAAACACCAAAGAACCACTTACTTCTGAATTCAATGTTGCTATAATCCGGCTGGGTGTGGGTGTTTCAGGGGACGCTGGGAGCTGGCCTGGAGCCCTGCTGGAGGTGTGGCAAGCACCTTCTCCTGTTCTCTAAGCAACTCTCAAAGAACCCTTTGGGAATAATTATTACCTCCCATTGATGACTAAGACTGTTCATCCACATGAGTGCTGAGTGCCCTCTTATGCCAGTGAGGTGAAGTCAGTGGAAGAGCAGTCAGGTCTTTAGTTCCAGGCCAAAAACCACATGTCCAATAGGTAAGTTTAATGAGGTTTCCTAAGTGAAAGTAATTCATGGTTACTTGACAATGGTCATGTGATAAAGTTCTGGCAAATGTCGTTAACTTTTAAGGACAAAAAAGTAAGATACTCTATGGTTAGAATAGTCATACTGGAAGAATGATGTAAGATTTTAATTTGCGGGAAGATCCCTTCTTTTACAGGATTGTTTGTGCTATTAACTTTGATGATCTAATTCATCTTCAGTTTTTCCATGACCCAAGCCAAGACTGAAAATAGTCAATAATACCATCATGTGTAACTAACACTGTCTACATACAAATCATTTGGAAGACAGCCTGCCTACTGCTCTGAATGATTTGCAGATTGCTCTAGGTGAAGTCCGCATGAGCCTTTCAAACGCCTGCCTCGCTGTCGCCAAGCAGGCACCAAATCAGGCTGACATCAGTGACTGCCTGGGTCCATGTTCCAGAAACTCGGTACCCTGAAATGTCTGCATGGCTCAGCAAGTCAAGAAATTTGTGTGCACACAGTAACCATGCTGATGAAAACACGCCATGGTGGTCACCCCTGGAGCTTCTCCAAATCCCGTTGCCAGAGGCAAGCAGAGTAAGTGCTGTAATCTAACTGGCTAAGACATCCCTTAGGCTACGTCAATTATCTTGTCAGCTACACAGAAACACAGCTATTCCAGTCTTGTCACTAGTTTTCTTCTAAGCCCTGTCTGTTTGCAAAATAGAAGTGAGACAATGCACATGAAAAGAACCAAAGGTTTTCAGAGTCTGAAGGAACCTCAGAGCTCATCAGCCCAGCTTCCTACTTCACTTCACAGAGAACTAAACTGAGTTCCTAAATGATATTCTCTAAAAGCAGAGCCTGAGACAAGGATTTAGGGCACATGATTTATTGAGGCTCTTTAAGAAAAACCTATGAGGGAACAACAGTACAGAAAAGAGGAAAATTCTAAGAAAGGATGTGACCTCAGGAGAAATCTAGGCCTGGAGGGCTCTGGCTATGGACCTCCCGTGGGATGGGAGGGTTGGCTGTCCTATCAGCCGTGGATAATGCTAGAGAGAAAGGAGCAGCTGTGAGCTGGGGGGTGGGCCCACTGGCCCAGTAATGGGATCTGGGCGGGGTCCCATAGTAATGTCTGCTGCAGCCCCAGAGAAATGTCTATAGATAATGTCTAGATAAAATGTCTATATAAGTATGTATTTTTATTTCCATAATTATATAAATGTCTATATATGTCTCTCTAGATATATGGAGACAGGCAGACAGGGACAGAAATAGAGACAGACACACAGAGAGGGAGGGGGAAGACACACAGGCTAAAATGGGCCATGCAGAAGTTGAAGTTATGAGGGAGAGTATACTGTGAGTAATGCAGACACTTGGCAGAGAAAACACGGAGCAGAGGATGAGAAGTCTCAGGCACCAGAGGGCGGAGCAGACACACAGAGAGCGTGCGTTGTGTTGTGTGAGTGGTGGCACAGCTCTAAGATGAAGAACCATGAACTCCACCTACTGATGCACAGTTTTATAGGTGAGGCCAGGGGAGTGGGAAACTGGGGACATACTTGTGCCTGAGACGGGGACAGATACTGGGGCGTGAGCACTGCTGCAGGCAGTAGGACGGCACCTCACAGTCAGCAGACAGCATGCCGAGAAGCCGGGGCTGACCCAGTGGTGAACACAGATTTAAGACCCCGCAGAATCAGGTGAGTGGGACCCTGCCCAGCATCAGCGCTTTTGCCAGGGGGATGGGAACAGGCTGCATGGGTGACTGGGGACAGCCTTAGGGAAGTCAGAGGCAGGGTCATGATGCCAGGCAGACTTGGCAGGTGCACAGCTCTCGTCTGATGGGAGGGGGACCAAGGAGAGGTGTGATGGCAGAAGGAAGGCAGGAACCCAGCAGAAGCACCAGCTTCCAGCAGGACTAGCAGCAGATTCGCCTTCTTGGCAGGCGAGGGTTTCTTGTATCCCTTCTCCTTGGTCCCAGAATGAAGGGCGCCTGAAGCTAGCAGGTGGCTGGGTGGAGTCAGGGGACTGGGAAGGTGAAGGGCGAAGTGGTGAGAGGTCAATGAACTCTCTGAGGGCAGAAGTAAGGTCTCAGCAGTGCTCTGAGGCAAGAAACCTACTTAGAAAACCAAGCATTGCAGGCAGTGGAAGACTCTGGATGGGAGTTTGTATCTGAATCTCTGGGGGGTCAAGGCAGTCCCTCTCATTATCCAAGTCTGTGTTTGCTAGATGTGCAAACATTCACAAGTATGGATCTTAAAAATGATCAAAAAGAGCAAAACTCCTACAGGGAAAACACACTATTAATCTTAAAAGTTCTCTTCCATTTTTTTTTTTTTATGGTTGCTCTTCTCCAATAAAACATCACATTGTGGTTTTGTTTATTTTAGCGTATTACAGTTTGGATAAAGCCCCAAATCCTTACATCAAATATATTCTTCACTGTCAAAAGGGCATGCAAAGGAATGTTTCCTAATGAAAGATTTATTTTCCATCTGACAGTGATGATTTAGCTGGTGCTGATTTCTTCATCCTCTTTTCCATTAAAAAAAATAAAAGTTGAACAAAATTACCTTTCTTGGAATAACAGCTCGTTTTAAAACCTGACTGCTTTGTCATTACCTCTGTAATCTCTCTTGAAGATTAGGGGCTATTCATTTTCTCCCTGACTCCAATTTGCCTTTTGATATTTTTCTTTGGTCTGTTCACACAGTCCTCCGATGGCCCAGCTCATCAGAGCGAGGCCTGAGCACGAGCAAGAGCCCACCGGCACGGCGTGTTGCCCACAGCGCGTCCCCCAGCGCTCCGCCGGCGCTGGGGCCCCTCCGTGTACTGCGGCGCCGTGGAGGTGCTTTGAAAATGGTCTAAGCTCTTCTTGTTAAAGCTTTCTCTTGCTCTTATCCCTGTGACATCTTTTATCTATAGATCATGTCAGGGGCCGCACCCTCATAATCCTAAAAAAAAAAAAAAAAAAAAGACAAAAAGAAAAAAAAAGGTAGCTACTGAACCTTTAAAAAAAGGAAAACCTGAGAAAAGGAAGGACTGGCTATTGGGCATATTAAGCTGTGGCCCCTGAGGGCCCCACACACAGCTGAGAGGGGGTTCCTTGCACAAGGGGGCCTGACTGAGAGGTGAAGAGACCTGAAACTCAGCCCACATTGAGCTGCGTGTGCCCAGAGAGGGTGCCTTTTCCCACTTTGCACCAAAGCACCATCTGCATTAGCAGCATCCCGGGGTTCTCAGTGGGTAGTTTATTCCGGATGCTGAGCTGAGCCAAGCCAATGGGTCGGGTGATACTGGTTTTGTTTGTTCTCATAGTGCTGAGTTGTTGCTGTTTTCTTCTTTGATTTTTTTTTTCTTTAATTTCACCTATGTGATTTGATCTCTGCTGTCCCCCATGGAAAGTTTAGCAGCCCCTGGCCCAGCCACGGTTCAGAGGAAGCACCGCATACACAAGAAGTCTCACACACCTCTCTCTGCCCCTCCTCTTAACCATCCCTTCAAGAAATGTCTTTTCAACTATGTTTAAGAAGCGGTGTGGATCCAAGTCCACTGGCTGAGTCCTTACTAGATTTTGAATGCACAGTCACATCCTGACTCATTAGTGACAGGAAAGCTGAGCTGTCAAGCCTGGCTCCCGAAACTCTAGGGAAGGGGTCTGTATGAGAGCAAGGTCCAGGATCCACACACAAGCTGACCTGGCTTTTTCATTTCTTTTAAGCTTTATTGATCGCAGGAAGAACTGAAGGCCTGTTGGAAAATGGTGGGAATCAGCTCAACATACTAATAATGTAACAAGATGTATTATTTATGGACTTAAAAAATCCGAGACTCACAGCAATAAGGAAAAATGAAGTCATGGGATAAAACTGCCATTGGATACCATCGCAACATTAGGAGAGTGTCACACAAGTGCTGAGAGATCTCGCAGAGTGAGAATGGGAGAGTGGAAGCAATGGCATCTTAGATCAGACAGCACCACCTCCACATGAAACCAGGAGCAAGTCCTAAGAGCTCTCTAGCCTTCAGTTTTCTCATCTGTAAAATGGACAGAAATATCAACTCTAGGCGTTGTTGTGATCCTTACATGGGAGAGGTAATGGATGAAATTGAAAGTGGTTACAAATGCCTGTTGTGGGTATCCCGTGTGAGGAGGGGCATGTGTCCAACTCCTAGACTCTTGTCACAGAACGGCCACCTCTCCTGACCAAAGCCCATGGAAGAGGCAACTCTGGCAGAAGTAAAGAATGCCCCCCATTTTTACTCCAATAAGACAATAAGAAAAACCTGCCCCACTAATTCAGGAAACAACTCAATCTCTCTGTCTCTCTGTCTCTCTGTCTCTCTCTCTCGGTGGTCCCCTCCCACCCTGGCTCCTGTCTGCCACCAGAGCAGCTGTTGAAACCTGATTGTCCACAGCCCAAGACATCCATCCACCCTGTGCTGATCCAGTACCCTGGGTCCTCTGAGGGGGGATGGTGGACCTCAATGTCAAATTCAGCAAGGGATGCCCACCCCTAACCTGGGTTCCCAGGACAGCAGTTCTTAGCTGGTATTTGTCCCCTCCCTTTCTACCCGTTCCCCAGATGGCAGAGTTTCCAGGAGCTCTCTATGAGAATTAGTTCGTGTGGCAAGAACCCTCTGACCCTTTCGGTTCCCTGCTTTCTCATTTTCCTTTTCAGCTTTAGAATCCAATGATCTCATAACAATCAAGGATGGCTATCTTGACTGTCTTCAGGGAGCTGAGCCCTCGCCTTCTCCACCAGCACCCCTTCCATCTCCTTCCCGTCCCCTCCCCACTTCCCCTTCCCAGTTCCTACTCCATCTTCTCTCCTCCCCTCCCATCCCCACCGCAGAAGGGAAAAACCTACCTCCTGACTCTCACCCCAGGGATTTCATGTCTCTCTCACAAAACACAAGTTCAATCTTCAGTGAGACATTTTGCTACAAATACAATATTTATTGAAAGATTACTGTGTATGACAAACACTGCGCTAGATATTTTACATCCCTTATCTCCTTTAATTCCCACAGCCGCCTGATACAGGTATTATAACCTCCATTTTAAATATGAGAAATTCAGATTTTAAGAAGCTAAACAACTCATGCAAGGACCCAGAGCTTGTAGGGAGCAGAGTACAATTTGAAGCCCGGTCTGTGGGATTCCTCTGCTCCTTAGAGCCCCACTTCTCTGCATTCACTCCACGCTACTAGTCTATATTTGACAATCACATACTGTGCCAGGAATTCTTCGCAGTTCTTAGCCCTCCTCGTCAAACAACTCATTTCATTCTCATGGAAATCCTAAGGTAAGCACCATTATCATGCCCATTTCACAGACATGGAAACTGAGACAGCCTGAGCTTAAGTAACCTGCCTGAGCTCCTAAGCTGGTACGTAGCAGGTCAGGGATGCAAACCCCAGTAGTCTGAGACCCTTTAGGCTGAACAGCTCAGACCAGCCTAGCTCCTCCCAGAACCCCACCCCCAGTGGAGGCATGGCAGGGTCAGTGGGAGCTGGGAGATGCCAGTGGGACAGGGACTGTTGCATCACGTGGTCGGAGAATGGAGGTTCCTAAAGGGCCCTGCTCTGAGAAGACAGGGTAGAGGTCAGCAGGACCAGGGAGAGGCTCGAGCCAGGGCCACCTGCTTGTGTGGGATGCTCCTGCGGCCTCTGCCACAAATGTCTCCCCACCCTCTGGACGCAGGTACAGAGCCAGGTGCCCTGACCCAGGAAAGGAGCAGCCCAGAGGACTGGACACTAAGCCAAGACTGACTTGCCAGGGTTGGAATTGTTAGACAGGGACAAACAAGTCCTCAAGGAGAGGTGGATGGTGGGCCAAGACCACAGGGGTCCACGCTGGCATTTCCTCACGGGGCAGCCTGGTGTCCACACCTGCAGAGGACCCCGGAGGAGCCTGCCATAACCCCTTAGCTGTACTGGCAACTGGGCAAACGCTGCTTCCTGGGAACCCCTCCCTGAGTCTGTCTGACTGAGGAGGGTCTTCCTCTGACCTGGGGAGGACACGCAGCTGGCACTCAGGGAAAGCTGGGAGAGCCAGCAAGTTAATGCTCTGCAGTAACCTGAACCACATGGGTGGGCGTCGGTGCCTACCAGCTCCCTCACCCCGCGCCGGGATAACCCTAGGGGAGTCCTGTGCTGTCTCCCACGTTCTCCTTCAGGACTGAACTCCAGGTACCTTCAGTGATGATGGACTTTCAGCCGCTACACTCTATCCTCAGGTTGGGGGTCACCTCCACTCCTCTGCTTCACCCGGGGTGAGCTCCCAGGTAAGCCATGCATACTCAAACCCTCGTCCTAGGCTCTGCTTTGGGGAGCATTACTTTGAGTATTTCATTTTACTCTGAATTTTCCTTCTGCATTGAGATTGCCTGCTTGACTAATTTGGGGCTGTTTTGCCACAATTCATCCCTGAATATCATCCCCTGTTCTGTACTTTACATGGGTGCATACACAGTTCTGTGATACGGGAGATGAGGAAGTGAACTGGAGATGCAGGCGCAGAGAAACACTGCCAGATAAAGGCAGACCTGTGGTTGAAGAGTCGCACTGACTACCATCTTTAAAATGAGTTTAACCTTGATCACTTCAATCGAGTTCTATGTTGGCTCTTGCCAACAAGTCAATGAACAATCACTGAGCTTCCACATGTACAGAATAATCTGCTAGACACTGTGCATGATACAAAGCATGAGAGACACTTACTCTCTCTAGAAACTTTTAAGTGAATTGAGGAAACAAAAGTCTATATACCTAAAAATAGCTCATAAAACACGGTGGCATGTAACAAATACTAAATGGATGCCACGTGACTTGAAATTTCAAGGAACAGCAGAATAAGTTTAATTTCTGGATAGCTGGATAGCTCATCAAAAAGTTCAGAAAGAATTCCATTTGCTTTGCTGACTGCAAATAGCTTCCCATCAGAGGAGTCCCTGGTCAGTTCTGCAATGCAAGGATTAGAATCTCCACCAACAGAGTTCCTTCTTTACACGAAGCATGCGTTGCTGATAAGAGATACCCTTTTAATGTACAAACATGTTCTCTAGGGGTAACCTGATTCTAGGGATTAGCACCAATGATCCCAGAATCCTTGACTCTCAGAGCTAGAAAGAACCTTCCAGAACTTGAAGCCTGACCCCATCTCCCACAGGTGGCCATCTAGCCCGACCATCCTCAGCGACCTGAAGCTCATTTCCAGCAGTATCCCCTTTCTTCCTGGGATACCCTAAGAGCTAGAAGATTCTTCTTCCAGCAGTGAAGGTTCTGTTGGAGTCACAGAGAAAGGCACTTTGGGAGCCCTGGTCAGTCCCTAGACACCGTAACACTGGATGGCAACAGTTTCACAAAGAGATGAAGGCTACATAAACACCCAGGAAGGCAGGGAGCTCAGCCCTCATCTCAGGCATAGGTCAGTGCCAGAGAGGACCAGTTTTGAGTACGCATCCCTTGAATCTTCACAAGAATTTGTTCTATAGTCCTCAATGCAGGGGTTTATAAGGTTCTGCAGACCCAAACCATTTGAAAACACTTGAAGGCCTGATATTCTGAGATGAGTTAAAGAGCTCTGACCACCTTAGGGTGTGCTAGGGCAGATCAAGGAAGGCAACAGCAGAGGGTGACAAGGGCAGCCTTGGATCTTCAGAGAAAGAAAGTTACTCGGAGGGGTTGAAATTCCCAGGAGTAAAATGGGTGAGAGTATAGAGTTAAATCTGTAACTACAAGCGTTAATTGAGCACCTACTATGAGCTTAATACAATGATTAAAACACTTGGTCCTTGACCTTAATGTGCTCAGTGTATATCTTCCACCCAAGCCTTTGATTGTCTCCCACAGTTACACTTAAATAAACCCAAAGCTGCAACATGTGTTTTTCTTGTTTTAAGACTTAGGTTTTTAAACAATACCAAAAAACAACAAATAATATTTTACAAGTCCATATTTCCACCATGTAGAATTAATAATTTTGTTTGCTGTCTCTTTTTTCATGAGCATCATTCCATCTTCACTCTCACCCCTCAACCTTCACCCCCAGAAAATCACTACCATAAGTTTAGTGGGTATCTTTCAGTCCATTTTTTCCAACAATCTTACAGTCATAATCCTTTATTTTTCACTCCTGGTTTAAAAGTTTCACTTTCTAGTTCTGTTTTGCAACGGTCACCCTTGAGATTCTAAAGTGCATACTTAGCTTTAAATTTTTGCAACTAAATCTAGAGTTATTTTGATACCTGCCTTCCACCTCCCAAACCTTTGCTTGCTTTAACTTCCCTCCCAAACTTACCCAGTCTCAACCTTTGCTGCTTTTATGACCAGAGTGTTAGTTATATTTTGTTTGTAAACAAGTAAATAAATTGCTTTGCTTTTGTATCCCATACCTTCCTTCTGGGTTCATTTGCATTCTTGCTTTAGGACACCCTTTATTAGTTCTTTCTCTCCATGAGTAACTCTCCAAGTTCTTTCATATTTAAATAAAAGTCTTTATTTTGCCCTCACTCTTAAAAATAGTATTAGGCTGGTGTTATGTAGTCTATAATTTGCTTTTGAGTGTTTCAGCCGAGATAGCATGACACATCTATGAATGTATGCTAGTTTTAATCTATGGTCATGGTTGGTTAAGACTGAAAGTACCCTAGTCGATAATAAACACTCCAAGAGTGGTTAGTTAGATTTTCAATTTAAAATATCCCACTCAAGACTCACTCCCGAGAGGCAATTTCTGCAAGCTAAAGACTGCAATCCAAAACCACAGAGAGGGCGTATTAATTAGCATTATTTTATAGAAATATTTTTTATTGTTGAATTAATTGGTAGTCAAGCTATGTGGATTGGTTAGAACTATTGCAGAGACAACTCCCCCACTGCGGTATGAATAGATATAGAACTGGGCCCGCCCAACAGCATACCTCCCTGTAAAGCAGCAGGCTCCCTTCTCACCATTTAGTAGAGGACTCTGCCATTTGATCCAACAAGAATATCCTCTTTTAAGAATACTGTCACATCTGCCTCTATGAAATATTTTATGTAAGACATGGCAGAAATGCCTAAAGAATGCCAAACTAGAATTTCCTTGACCTTATAAGAACAGGTATGATTGTTCTTTGTGCCTGCATACCAAAAATTATGGGGAGTGGGGCAGAATTCAATCTGAGACTTGCTTTCATTATAACATCCTGCCGGGTGGCAAGATTGTGCAAAGGAGACCTCACTCACCACCAATCACTGGAAGCCACCAAAATTTACCAAAAGAATAGAGCAGTGATTGAATAGGCTTAATTTAGTTCTTAACAGCTGGATATTAAATTCTGGGGTCAGAGTGTTCCAGAGTAGCAGCTATTGTCTTCTGGCATCTACTGATGAGAAGTCTGTCAGACTGATGGCTACTGCCTCACAGGTAATTCTGGTGGATTTTGCAATTTAATATTCTGTCATTCTATCACAGTGAAATCCACTGAAGAATTTTTTTTTCTTTAGTCTTTCTTGGCATTCTGACTTTTTCTCTGTAAAATTTTATATCTTCATATTCAGAAAACACTTGGTTATTGCTTCTGTGAATCTTGACTTTCATCATTATCTCTAGTCTTTGCTCATAGGGTTTTTATTAGATATAAGCTGGAACTTCTCATCATGTCTTCCATGTCTCCTAATTTGTCATATTTCTATCTCTTGATCTCTTTGCCCTACATAGGGAAACTCTGCTAGGGCTATCTTCCAAATACTAATTCTCTCTTTATCTGTGTCTAAACTATTCTACCACCCATCTATTGAGCTTTTTATGTCTATGACTCTGTTTCTCATCTTTAAGATTTCTGCATGGCTCTTCTTGACTTTGAATCATTTTTTTCTGGGATTTCTACATGTTTGATATGGGAATAGGGTCTCTTAGCATGTGTTCAATTTGACCCTTTGATTCAGAAGTCATCACATTAATTCTTCAGATAAATGGGAAGTGGATTCAAGGCAACTTGATTTTAGGGAGGTATGAGAGTAAAAGTATGAGGAAGGCACTCAGAATCTGTTTACTGTTAGAAAGACCAGAACCAGGAGAGGGACAACAGCAAAGCAGGAATCTGAAAGGTTTCATCTGCCTGGAAAAGCCCTTTTACAGCTACTTTACAATTACACTGTGCCCTCTAAAATCAGTTTTCAAAACATCATGGGTAGAGCTTGACTTTGTAACTCCAAACGCTTGAGGGAAAACTGTGCCAAAAGGCAGAAGTGTTTGATCCTCTGAGAGATAGTTATTAAGGGACCATTTGATGCAATAAATCAACAAACACTAAGCAACTGGATACCTGATACCAGGGAAAGCTTGGAGAGACCTAGGGGCCAGCAGGCAGGGAAACTGCTAATTGGAAATAGACAATCATGGGGTTTTTAAGCAGACCAGTGACATCATGCTGCTACTTCATTTCTCTTTCTTTTTCTGCTTTGTGACAGAATTGAGGAAAGATACAAGGGACTTTTTAGTTGTTCAGGAATGCCAGGAAGGTTAAGTCAGGCAATCCCTCTCATTAGCAAACAGCCTATGGGGAAAAATAGTTTTTGGTTCTAACAGAAGAGTGGTGGAGGGCTAGAAAGTGTGCAACTGCAGAAACAAACAAACAAAAAAACACTGACGCTAACCAAAAGCCCCTGAAACAACTACCACAATGCACATTCCTGCTTCCGCCCAGAGTGCTCCACTCAGTGGGTCTGGGGCAGGGCCCAGGGGCCTGTGTGTTGACAGGCACCCCCGGATTCTGATATGAAAGATCGCAAAAATGCACTTTGAGAAACACTGGATTAAATTGTGGAACAAATTATAGCTTAGGTGATAGTATATATTTCAGTTTAGCACTAAAATGTGGTTGAACTTTTAAATAAAATAATTAGTGGATACAGTTTCTTTCACTGAAACAAAGGCAAAAAAAAAAAAAAAAATGGAAAGCTACACTAACCAGAATTCCTGGTTACCCACACCTGTGAGACAGGAGTACTATAAAGCATCTCCTCCAGTCTCCTCCACTACTTTAGTACAGTGGTTCTCATCCCTAACTGCACATTAGAATCACCTGGGGCACTTATTAAAAATACCAATGCCTGGGTTACCTCAGCCAATTAAATCTGACCATCTGGAAATGGAACCCAGGCATCAACAATTTTTAAGAGCTCACCAAGCAATACTATGCGCAGACAAGGTCAAGAACCAGTGGCTCTAATGGGAACTGAAGGGCTAGTCTTGCAAAACCAATCCTGGAAGGCGAAGACAAATATTGCTTCCTTAAATGGCACTCAGGCTGGACCTCAGAAATAGGCATCTGGTGGAAAGACCAGTATTTCAGAATGTACCTTGAAAGCAAGCTGATTTGGAATTCACAAACATTGGTTTTGCAGGTAGGACTCTTTCGGAAATAATACTAGGCAGGCAACTTTTGTTCCAACGTCCTATGGCTTCTAAGAGGACATTACAGCTCCATTCTCCGTTAGTTATCAGCTGCAGTTGCAAATTAGCCCAGTCGTCACCATTGATTAAGCAGTATATTTCAAAGTCTCTCTATTCATCAGGAAAGGGATCCCACCACGCAACAGATTAACAGATTATTTTAGTGATGCGTGAGTGTTTTTCATCAGGTTAGCAAAATGCTTTATAGGTATAATTTGGCCAAGCGATGGCCCCTGATACTGACGAAAGAAGGCTGCCAGAGCCTCTCCCACACCCACTCCTGACCCTCACAGTTGGTAAAGGCAGGAAATTCACCCCACAGACCCCTGGTATCATTGCCATTACCTCTGTCTCCTTCATCCTTTCCACCTCCTCTTACACTCCAAGGAGAGCATAAATTCTGTTTTTTTTTGCTGGACAACAATATTCAAATTCTCTTTCTCAGTGTTGCTTTTCTGAATGAAACAAGCTCCAACACCTTGAACACTGTTCTTCCCAAAGTCTCCTGCTTCGTGGAAATATTTTGATAAGCTTCCTCTGTCCTCTCCCTCCTTTCGCATCACAAGAAGAGCCAGTCAAGCAATCATCCAGATGATGGTGTGCCTTGGGAAGGGGTACAGCTGGCAGCAGAGGGACCAGGACTCCTCTGCTCTTGCCCTGAAATCTCCAGCACCAGATCTTTGATTCTTGGCCAGCTTTGTAGAAGCAGCCTGGCTAGAATGGCATTTCTTGTTGCCCCCTCACCATTGCACTGCAGGGAGCAGCTGGGTGTGATGGGGTGGGGGAGGGGAGTGTCAGAGCCCAGGAAACTGAAGAGGCAAGTCAGCGTTACAACCCCGCCTTCTATCCGGATGACCTTGGGCAAGCTATTTAACCTCTCTGAGCTTCCATTTCCTTTTCTGTGAAACCGACATAAAAACATCCACCCTGCCCTCCTTAACAGATGGCTGTGAGAATAAAGCGAGGTGATGGATGTGAAAGTGCTCAGTAAATTGTAAAGTCTGATATAACGCCAAAGTTTTATCATCAGACTGTGTGATCCATGCTCCCCTGAATTCTATTCTTCATGACAAAGAAAGCCATCAACATCAAATGCACAATTGAAGCGTCCCTCTGGGACAGGCGACAAGTTCTCCTTCCTACTGGCTGAATTACTGATGGGGACAGATATTCCCAAGGCATAGAAAATTCTGCTGGCCTTGGTCCCCAGGGAGCTGTCACAGAAAATATGACAAGGAAGCCTAGAGAAAGAGAAAGGGATTAAGGGGCATCAAAGAGAGGGGTTTTGTTTTAGCAAAGACCTTTCCTATAGCACCTTGAAGCCAGGACGGGCTCCTCACTCTCCTGAGACGGTTTACATGGTGGCCCTGTCTGAAGGCCACAGAGGGCCACAGTGATCTCTAGGAGAGCCTCACTCTTTCCGAGGAGCCTAAATTATAAGCAAGCAATCAAGTTTCCAGTTTTTCATATTGTGCTTGATCAGCCAAAACGCATCAGAAAGCAAATACTCCGCCAGTGTCGACAACAGAATCATGCACATTTTTACCACGTCGTTTTAATAGCAAATGGAATGTGAATTCACTTGCCACACAGTGGATGGGCCAGAGGAATTATCCCTATCCAGGGAATAAGCTGGCTTACTGTCAAATAGGATGAAGCTACGTTCCTAAGAATGAATGTCACAGTAAACGTAAAAGGTTCAGGAAAAAATAATGATGTGGAAAATGTATACAGTACAAACAGAGTTTTAAAATATTAATAGAATGAGGGGAAATGCAACGGTTGGGAAATTCTCCACCGCAATTGTTCTAAGAAGCTTGATATTTAGTGACATCTAGTGGCGTCAGGTATGAAAGACTTCCTGGGTAAATAACATGTGAAATCAAAAACAATGAACTCACCAAACTTGCCTATTGGTCCGAACAATAGTTTTTTGGTTTGTTTTGCAATTCTTGCCTCCCTTGCCCTTTCCCCGTGAACCAGGACTTGAAGAACCACATCCAATGGCAGAATATGGTAACAACAGTCACAGAGAAGAGAATATCTTCAGGCCTGCGGTATTTCATTTTTATTTAAGTCGGTGCTAACAGAAGCTTGCTTCCTTAAGACACAGTAGATGGTTGTAGCAGCAAGTATATGGCATGTGCGTGGGCCAGTGATCCAAAATACATTGCCTGGTACAGGCCTGGTTTAGCAGACCAGATGTTAAAGAGACAGTGGCACCAAAGTTTAACCTCATTCAAAGAATGAACAGCATATTACCTTTTAAAATAATAAGACTTCTCAAAGATGCTGCTATCCCCAAATGGTAGCCTTTCTGCCTTATACCCACTGGGCTTACTGTTCTTTTATATTATACCATCCAAACCTGACTAGCATAAACTGCATCTTACAGGCCCTCCTGGACAGTGAAGTAGCAAGACAATACCTTTCCAACGTGTCTTCAAAAACTCAAAGTGTTCAAATGGCTACAAGCTTCAGTTTCTGAGACACTCTTTCCTACAAGGCTTGTATGATCAAGAAGCCAGTGAAGGTCTCTGAGTAAATCAGCAGTAACAGGAGCGAGGGTCACTAAGCAGACAAAGAAAACGCTCACTTGCAACTTGCCTCAAGCACAGGAAACAGTAATTTCTTTACTTCCCATTCTCGCCCCCTTTGAAAATTCTCCTGGGATTTTGCATAAGTACTCGTTCACTCGTTCATTCATTCATTCACTCAAATAATCCAAGACCAAGATCAGTAGAGAAATGAGAACTTTATGAGACTTTCTTGTCTTAGTCATTGAATTTATTGGATGAGGTGTCTTTTAATCCCAAGTTAAAAGTATAATTTGAGTTTGAATAAGCTGATAATTCTTTAGTCCCTTGCATCACACCGTACAAGATGTGGACACCTCAGAAGACACCTTGTCCTAGATGTCATTCAGGCTCATCCTGGTTCTCAGGAGAGCCCCCTGGTGTTCAGGAGCAGTATATGCACCAAGAGGAGCTCCCTGCTGCTAGATCCAGACTGCAGCCCAGCCCTAGGGAAAACTTGAGTGCTCAGTGCCAGGATCGGAATTGGGAGTGAGAGGGAGGAGGAGGCATGGCTGAGGCTGGGGGATCCTGCAGTCTCCAGCACACTCAACATCAGGGAGTTCACAGACGGAAAGACTGCTACCCACAGACACGCAGGAAAAGAGGGAAGGTTATGCCTTTACCTGTCAGTAGGCATCTTCCTCCCAACTTTGGTTCCATAGCTCTTAAAACTAATAGGAAAAGCAGCCTGAGAAATGCCCAGCTACTTGTGTGAAATATTTGCATGCCTTGCTCCAGGACTCCATTTATGTATAGACTTGAACATTTCCTCCTTAGAATGCTCTTTCCTGACCATCTCAAGTCCCCATCCTGCTTACTGCCAGAGCCCTCTCTGACTCATATTCCTCGTTGCCATTAGAACTGCCGCCCCTTCTCCCCCTAACCCCCTTCTCATCCAGGACCTGTTGACTCTTCCTTCTAAATCTCCCTCTGATTGGTCCCTTCTGCTCCAGGCCCTCCATCTCTTCCTTAGTTTAGACTTTCACTGAGTTTTATTTCTCACTTGGCTATGGAAAGAACCTCCCTGCTTTCAAGCTTGCCTCCTCCAATTTATTCTCTGCACCAGGCCAGAACAGTCTTTTTTTTTAATATATTTTTATTGACGTATAGTCAGTTTACAATGTTGTGTCAATTTCTGGTGTACAGCACAATACTTCAGTCATATAGAAACATACATATATTCATTTTCATATTATTTTTCACCATAAGTTACTATAAGATATTGAGTATAGTTCCCTGTGCTACACAGTATAAAGTTGTTTATCTATTTTATATGTATTAGTTAGTATCTGCAAATCTTGAACTCCTAATTTATCCCTGTCCACCCTCTTCCCCTCCTGGTAACCATAAGTTTGTTTTCTATGTCAGAATAGGCTTTCTAGTCCTGTCCCCCAAGCCCTCCCACCTCCTAAACTTCCTGACAGGTACAGGATGAAGTCTAAGTCTCTCCAGGACCTGGATCCTAGGCCCTCATCCCTCCCCATCCCCCATATGCTCTCACAGGTAGAGATATTTTGGAACAGTCCACAGTTTTCCATGCCTCTGTGCCATTTCACATGCTGTTCCTTCTGACTAGGACGCCCATCTTTCTAGACTTCTACCCTCCTCCTCAGCCTCCTTCCCCACAGATTTAGTTGCTCCTTCCTCTGAGTTTTCATAAAACTTTGCTTTATCTCTCCTCAACAACTCTCTCACGTATTTCCCATAATCGTCGTGTTCACATGTCTCCTCCACTAGACTGTAAAAGCCTCAAGGGACAGGGCATTATTTTTATTATTCTTTGTACCTCCAGCACTTGGCACAGCACCAAGCCCAGATTTAATGGTCAATAAGTGCTGGCTGAAGGAATAAAATTGTAAGGCGTCAGTTAAATCAACTACATGGAGAGATGTCTTTTTCAGCATCAGAGCAGTCTAGTGACTGTGAACACCATCTCTCTGTCTCAGAGAAAGAAGTCAGAGAGATGCCCACCCCTGCTGGCCTGGAAGAAGAAACAACAGCCATGTCATGAACTGCCTATAAGGGCCAAGTGGCAAAGAATGAGGTGTCACTGAGAGTGACTCCTGACTGACAGCCAACCAGAAAATGGGACTCTTAGCCCTATTATCTATAAACTGAATTCAACCAACAACCTGAATGAGCTTGGAAGCAGATGCTTCCCCAAAGCCTCTTAGAAAGGAACACAACCCTGCTATTCCCTTGCTTTCAGGCTTCTAAGACCCTGAGCAGAAGACACACACATGCCATGCCCAGATTTCTGACCTACAGAAGATAATTGATGGGTGTTGTCATAAGCCACTAAACTTGCGCTAATTTACTGTGGGGCAATAGGAAACCCATACAAGCATCAATTCTGTAAGCTTTCAGTGAGAGGAGACATACATGTAAAGCATTTACCACAGTTTCTGGCATGTAGTCATCACTCAGTAAATTTTAAGATTATCATCATTCATGGGACATCCACAGAGCACTGAGAAAAAAGACAAAACTCTATGGTTTTAAATTCTTATCTTGGAAAAATTACTTAACCTCCCTGAGACTCAGCTTCCCCATTAGTAAAATGAAACAGCATAGTCAATAATAATATTGGTTAGTACAGAGTCTCACAGATAGTAGCTCATTTCATCGCTCCACCAACACAGGAAGGTAACACACCTATTACTATTTTAGACATGAGGACACTGAGAGTTGGAGAGGTTAAGTGGCTTACCTACAATCGCACTTCTTGGCAAGAGTGAGGCAGAGTGAGGTCTCAAACCCAGGCTGTCTGACTCCAAGTCTTGTGTTCCTTCCGACTACACCTGATTCCCTCAAAGAACATTTGTAGTTCTGAAAGTGTGTGGTTCCAACGGCTGGATTTATCACACTAACTGCTTCCATTCTCTTCTCCTCATGAGCAACATCCACCCGACCACAGTTTGGTAGAAAGGGTTCTCCAGAGAAATAGAACCAAAGGAGATGTGTGTGTGAGTATTTAGATAGAGAGGTGATTTATTTTAAGGAATTGGTTTACACAACTACGGAGGTCCAAGTCCAAAATCTGCAGGGTAGATCAGCAGACTGGTGACAAGTTGATGTCGCAGCTCAAATCCAAAGGCAGTCTGCAGCAGAATTCCTTTTTCCTCAGGGAGTAACAATCTTTTCCTAAGGCCTTCAACTGATAGGGTGAGGCCCACCCACATTTCGGAGGATAATCTGCTTTCTCAAAGTGTATTGATGTAAATCAATCTCATCCAGAAAACACTGTCACAGCAACACCCAGATATGTTTGACCAAATATCTGGGTGCCGTGGCCTAGAGGAGTTGACATAAAATTGACCATCACATACACTCACTGTCCTATGTATTGTAAGTTCCCTTGCCCTTTGCTTGTTTACCTTCTCCAGTGGTGTTGTGGAGTCTGTCTCACAGTGTGTGGGTCCCCATGTGGAGGAAGCAGAAATGAAGTTGGGTTGGGAACTTTAGAGGGAGCTTGAGCCATTGACCAAGACTGGCTGCACAAACACACTGAGTGAGAAGAGACTCTCAGCACTTTATACTGGAGATCAGCTTCTAACAATCCACCAGGTAACAATTACTAAGCTCTGTCTCCATAGAAAACTTGGACACCTGCACATACATTTTCAGTTAGCTGTCATTTTATGTTCTTTCCGAAGTGACGAAGAAATAAAAAGATAAAAGGAGTCAGAAAAATAAGGATAGCCAAAACCGTAAAGGTTAAGAATTTGCATTCCTGATGCATTTGAAAACACCACCATCTTTAAAACTCGTATAAATTTTTCATTTAATCCAAAATTAACCTCCACATTGAGGTCTTCCAAGCAGGAATACTTTAATTTAAATGGTCACCCTCATAGTAGGACAGACAACTTATTCCCTCCCGCCCGATCCCCACGCTGGGTCTGAAACTTGCTAATTAAAGAACTCATTTTTCAAACATTTTCTCGGCCACTGTTTATCAAGCTCCCTTTGGAAACTGGCAGCAGACTGGAGCTGCCTGGGACATGAAAAGTTCAGAAATAGCTTTCCAATTTCAAAATGCTTCTGGCTTAATTTCAAAGCACCATCCCTATACTTATCATGGTTAATTTTATGTGACTTGGCTATGCCAGTGTCCAGATATTTGGTCAAATATTATTCTCCTTCTATGAGGGTGTTTTGAGGGGATGATTTTAACATTTAAAGGGGTAGACTTTGAGTAAAGCAGACTGCCCTTCCTCATGTGAGTGGGCCTCATCTGATCAGGTGAAGTCCTGAATAAAACAAAAAGACTGACTTCTCCCGAACAAGAGGGAATTCTGCCAGCAGACGACCTTTGGACTTCACCTGCCACATATCCCTTTCCTCCTGGTCACCAGCCCATTGGCCAGCTCTGCAGATTTTGGACTTGCCAACCTTCTCAATTGTGTGATCATCCTAGTGGTTCTGTTTCTCTAGAGCATCAACAACACTCAAGGCAATTCCTGAAGCATCAAATGCTGCAGGTCTAATTAAAGGTAATAGAAAGCGCAGGAGTAAAGGTCAGCAGATAGGAGAAGAGAGAGTTTTTGGAGATTAAAGATCAGAGTTCAGCTTCAGATAAAAGAGAGAATTGAAATTGGCCAAGAAAAGGAGGAAAGGCATAGGGAAAAGAAAAAAAGCACTCACAAGATTAACAATGGCTTCTAGATACTGAGCCCTGCCTCTGTACCAGGCTCTGTTAATCTTTATAAAACTCCATGAATGGCCAAAATCCAAAACAAAGACAACACCAAATGATGGCAAGGATGCGGAGTGACGGAAACTCTCAGTCATTGCTGGTAGCAATACAAAATGGTACAGCCACCTAGGAAGACAGTTTGGCAGTTTCTTATAGAGCTCATCCTGGGCTTACCATATTTTCCAGCCATCCTGCTCCTGGGTATTTAACCAAATGAGATGAAAACATGTTCACACAAAAACTTGCACTTTGTTCATAAGTGTCAAAGATTGGAAGCAATCAAGATGTCATTCAGTATACAAATGGATAAGCCAACTGGCATAGTCTTATGATGGAATGTTATTCAGATAAGAAGAAATGAGCTATCATTCCTGTGCCTGGGTGAAGAGTGGCTGGGGTGCCCTTCACCGACAGGGGCCACTCAACACACTTTTGGCTGGTCCTCTAAGCTCCTCCCCAACCTGCAAACGCAGACTTGAAACGATCCGGAGTCGCATCTCAGCACTTGCATCCACTCCAGCAAGAGACCGGCTCCTGCCTTGACTCTCGCATGATTCACCTGTCACCTAATTCTGATGTCCATCCAGGCGTTAAATGGATTTTAGGTCTTTTAACCTAAAACCTTCTGCTACCTCAGTCATTATACCTAGAAATCAAACGCAAAGTGGGGCCTACTGAGTATTTGTCGTGAACAGGGTCGGCTTCCGTCTGAATGCCTGTGGGGCGGGGGAGATGAGGAGGCTCTGCGGGACAGGGGCGGCCGTGCCCTTGACCTTCCGCTGGGCTTCACCACCCAAGACCCCCGGCCTTTCCCGGGGTGACAAAAGCTGGAGGCGGGGCTCACTCCGCAGCGTGGGCTTTTTACCAGTGACTGCTCGCTGCCCTCCCCTCTGGACAGTGACGGGTTTGAACTGACTGCCTGGGCGCTGGGAGAGAAGAAAGAGAAAGGTGCAGGGACGGTTTTCACTGCTGGAGGGAACTGGGACGCCAGCCGTGGGCGGGGAGGCCCTGCGGTTCATTCTGACCCAACTGTCAAACTCTCAGGAATTTCAGTTCACCTACTTATAAAATGGAGATTTTCTACCTAACAAAAACAAAACAAAACAGGCCTAATGTAAAGGCATGAGTCATTTTCCATCCAAAGAGTTCAAAGGAGATGCGTGTTTTCACTGACCACTATCATGTACATACATACATATATAGTATGTGTACACATATACAAGTATATATACATATATAAACACACATATGCACATATGTTCACATATAAACACATATAGACAGTCAGCCCTCCACATCCCGTGGGTCCTGTATCCACAACCAACCTCAGATGGAAAATATTCAGGGGAGGGGGAGAATTTCAGAAAATTCCAAAAACAAAAGTGGAAAGCAACTATTTACACAGCATTTACATTCTATTAGGTATTGTAAATAATCCACAGATGATTTAAAGCTTACAGGAGGATGTGGGTAGGTTATATGCAAATGATATGCAATTTTATGTAAGGGACTTGAGCATCCTTAGATTTTGGTATCTGTGGGGGTTCTTGAACCAATCCCCTGGGACTACTGAGGAATGACTATATACTTCTTTCTTTATGGTCAAATTAAAGGATTTATTGCGTGTTCTAAACATTGCAATTGATCTTATTATAATGGAATTGTCTGTCATTTTGTAATTTTTCCTTTAAAACTGTTTTGAGTTGTTTCCGCACAATCAAAAAGATGTCGGGTCACCGACATCCATTCTTCTCAATCTTTTTTCACATTATCCACACATAGAAAATGATAATATTTGTATGGTCTGCTGAGGTTATCTGGGGGAGATCTGGGCATATCTCTTTGGAACTTGGTGTAAAAACATCATCATTTTATTTATTTTATATATAATCGTGATAAAAAATAAAACATAAAATATTGGGGAAGACGTCAGCTATTGAACTTGAATAAAACTTCCCCCCAAGTCTTCTCACATTTTCGATGAGAATCTTGAGCTTGCTTCTGTGACAATAACAAGCATAACTTTCTTCTATCAGATTTTAAGGGTGAAACGGCTACACACAATTCCTGATCAAGAGGCTTTTGCACGGTGACCCTTCAGATTTGTGAGAGTCACATCAATGAGAAATTTTGTTCACATAATTCTAATTTTATTTTATTTTTTAACACATAATTCTAATTTTAAAACCATTTTATAACCAATGAAATTTTTACAACAGGGAAAACACTTTAAAAATCTAAGCACTCTTCTTTCTTTTCACTGGCAAATATAACATTGAAATGTATTTAATGATGGCAACAGATTTTTAATCTAAGAAAGTTTTTTTACATCAAATATTTCAAAATAATGATAACACTCTAACTTGAAGGGCATGCATGTCATCCTTCAGGGCCAATCAGCTGCAAATCAGACCAGGGAACCATCATCTGTGTGGTAGGCTCAACAACAGTCCTCCACAGAGGTCTGTGCTGTGATTCCTGGAACCTGCGAACATGCTACTTCACACAGCAAGGGGAACCTTGCAAATGCAGTTAAATTAAGGGTCTCAAGATGGGTGGATGGTCCTGATGACCCACATGGACTCAAGGGTCTTTCTAAGGAAAAGTAGGAGGCAGGAGAGTCAGAGTCAAAGATGTGACAACAGAAGCGGAGGGCAGAGTTAGAGAAAGATATGGAGACACTATGTTGTTGGCCTCGAAGATGGAGGGAGGGGTCATGAGCCGAGGCCTCTAGAAGCTAGAGAAACTTAGGGAACAGATCCTCTCCTAGAGCCTCCAGAAGGAATCCAGCCCTGCCAACATCTTGATTTCTGGTCCAATGAATCCCATCTCAGACTTCTGACCTCTAGAACTGTAAGAGAATAAATCTGTGTTTTTTGAAGCCGCTAAGTTTGTGGTAATGTGTTACAGCATCAGTGGAAAATTAACACATATGCTTAGACTGATGGGGAGCCAGGACCTGGAGCTGGGCCCCCAAGGAACCCAGCCCAACTTCTGTATCTCCCCCACTTCCAACCACCCTCTTCTGGGGGACCAAACACACAGATTCTCCAACAGCTCCATGGGACCTTGTCCACAGTGGGTAGCAGCAGTGCGCCCTGCAGCTGGCTGCAGAAGTAGGTCGTAGGGGACAGAGCGCCTTGACCTCACTCAGCACACCAACCAGGAACCAGGCATGCTGGATGCTGGATGCTGCTCAGGATGGTTGCCACCCAAAGGGCTCACAGAGCAGCCATGAGACTCTGCTCCACTTGGGCTGCCCTGCAAGAAGCCCCAGCTGAGGCTGCTCCAGAGCTCTGGCTGCCGCAGGCCCGGCCCTGCCACCTTACAGCTGAGAGTAATAATGTCTTGTAGCACAACTGTACCCATTTGTGACGTCTCACTGTAAAGATGACAAACTATCAGGAATCTCTGACTTCATGGGGCAACTGTTACTGACTTTGGCAACACATCATGATTTTCCCACTTCCAACTTCTCAGCAGAGCTTGACCTAGACTTCCCGCAATCATCACGTGGCAGGTAACCAAGTTAGTGGTGCAATCTGCATTTGCACCAAGAATCTTGCCCTGTACAGAAGTACTCAATAGAAATAGATCAGTGCCTTATATTTCCACTTTTCTGTCTTCTGTGTTTTCTGTTGGGGTGGGGTAGCCAGGGAAGACATTCTGAAGTTTCCAAGGGCAGCCCACGCCTCACGCTCCCCAGCGCTGACACAAAGAAGGCACACACTGACACAGCTGGGCCACCTGTGCGCATCTCTATTGATTCATCAGGGCTCCATTTGACTATTGGTGCCTGCACTGCCAGTTGTTAAGTTGTTTTAATATAACCCTTGCTGTACCATTTTCCTGAGTACTGGCTGTATGACAACACCGGAGAACCCATTTTTCAAGGGCTCTGATATGAGTATTAAGAAAGGACAGATGAGAGGGGAGGGTATAGCTCCGTGGCGGAGTGCATGCTTAGCATGCACGAGGTCCTGGGTTCAATCCCCAGTACCTCTGCTGAAAAAAGAAAAAAACACCTAATTACCTCTCCCTAAAAAATAAATAAATAAATTTTAGAAAAAAGAAAGAAGAGATGACCAAAGAAACTTTGTTGTAGATTTGAATATATCTACAAGAATATATTGGATATACTATATCATATTCTTAATTATCCACTAAAAAAGGTGTTTAAACCTCATTAGACCTGTTTCTCCTTCTGAGAACTGGCAATTTCTATACCCTAAAGCTAGTCCTTTGTGGTCCTTCCAAAACATCAAATTCAACCCTTTGTGAGCTCTTAGAGAATGCCTGCTTGGTATGCCTTTTTCTTTCTCAAAAGGTAAGGAAGGAAACAGGAAAGCGTGTAGAATGGATTGTGGCCCCATCTACCTCCTTTCTCAGATACATCATCCTCCTCACAGCACTTCTGTTTGAAGATTTTCAAAGCCCTTTTGAACAATCTGTGAAGGTTTATGTGTTAACAACTGGGCTCAGATGTCAAAACCCCTTACCTGTGGCAAGTGTGACACATCTGACAGGCAGCGTTGAGAGGGATGAGCGGGTGCACAGCCGCCACCCTCCCTGCTTTTGTTCAGTGCTGGAGTGGGTCCGGTCCTCACACTGAGCCTGAGGAACAGCAAACAATCTCACTGTTCCTTGCCACACCAGCTGGAATTACGCCACACTTAAGATCCTTGAGTGCTCCAGTCTGGTGCCTGTTTTATTCTTGGGTCCCTTTCATCACCCGATGGTAACAGAACAACTCACGAGGAGGGCACTGAATAGACAGCAAAGGAATAAACCTCTCCGAGGCTTGTGCAGCTGGTGCATGCAGCATCTTGAGTCCAGTCCTAAAACTTTCTCTTTTCCGTGTGGCACAGGTACCTCTCCTCACCACCCCGACCCTGTCATGGCATGCCACTGCCCACAGGAAGAGGCAGGCACTCCACCGAGAGGGAGAGGGTCACTTTTTTTTTTAATTAACGTATAGTTGATTTACAATGTTGTCTTAGTTTCAAGTGTACAGAAAAGTGATTCACTTATATATATGTATATGTGTGTGTGTATATAGATATATATCCTTTTTCAGATTTTTTTCCTTATAGGTTATTACAAGATATTGAGTATAGTTCCCTGCGCTATACAGTAGGTCCTTGTTGTTTATCTATTTTATATATAATAGTTTGTATCTGCTAATTTCAAACTCCTTATTTATCCTGCCCCCACCTCCCCCTTTGGTAACCGTAAGACTGTTTTCTATGTCTGTGAGTCTGTTTCTGTTTTGTAAATAAGTTCATTTGTATGATTTTTTAGATTCCACATATAAGTGACATTATATGATATTTGTCTTTGACTTACTTCACTCAATATGATCATCTCAAGGTCCATCTATGTTGCTGCAAATAGCATTATTTCATTCTTTTTTAGGCTGAGTAGTATTCCATTGTATATGTGTACCACATCTTCTTTATCCACACATCTGTCAATGGACATCTGGGTTGTTTCCATGTCTTGGCTACTGTAAATAGTGCAGCTATAAACATTGGGATGCCTGAATCTTTTCAAATTAGAATTTCTGCAGATGTATGTCCAGGAGTGGGACTGCTGGATCATACGGTAAGTCTAATTTTAGTTGTTTAAGGAAACTCCATACTGTTTTCCATAGTGGCTGCACCAATTTACATTCCCA
The DNA here is from genome assembly GCF_009834535.1 of Camelus ferus. Lineage (NCBI taxonomy): Eukaryota > Metazoa > Chordata > Mammalia > Artiodactyla > Camelidae > Camelus > Camelus ferus. The sequence goes on along the minus strand of NC_045698.1, from coordinate 44,124,967 downwards.
CCAACAGTGTAGGAGGGTTCCCTTCTCTCCACACCAGGAGAAGGTTATTTTGTACCTGAAAGTTGAGTAATGTACTGTAACTTTCTTGAGAAAGAAGACAACATTGGGCCTCATAACTCAAAATGAAGAGACTGGTGTATAGAGTACACTACATTTTGTTAAAATATGTTTACTTTATCTTTTTCCTAAAGAGTAGTTAAGAGCTTAATGTCTTCCTAAGAAGTCATATAAGCAGATTACTAGAACGTCTACACCAATTAATTATGTTAACCTGCCTTCCTGGAGCCTGCTTCCTAACTTTTGAAAATAAGAAGACATCAAAGAGCAAAGAAGTTTTTAGTTTGAAGGCTTCGCCTTCCTCTCATGGAAAGAAAGAGCAAACGAAACACTAAGCAAATACCATGTTAAAGAAATGACATTTGCTTACCACAAGGGAAGATAAAAATCCTAGTCTTATATAGAACTAATGAGAAGATACATGGTATTAGCTTGAGGTCTAATTTAAAGTGGACAAAATGTATACAGATGATAAATTACAGGTATGCACTGTTTTAAGAAAAAATTCATCCAACAAATGTTTTACTATGAGTCTATGTGTATCACAATATCAGTTCTGCTGGTCACTCGATACAGGTGGCAATTTTTTAAAAACAAATTAGGGTGATGCCTTCTATCATTTTCTAAATGTGGGCTTGAAACACTAGCACATGCAAATAATTTTTTTTCCCTAGTTCCTGTGCCTTAAACTGAGCACTAGGACTAGGCTAATGGTAATGGCTGATCAATGGTCTGAAGAGAAAGGCAGCTTACCCAGGCAATTTATCTAAGCAAGTCATGGGCTGAGTCCTATAGAAATGCAACCCATTAATTTACAGGCATATCACATGTATTTTTCACTGAAAATAAAATTTTATTACAAATGAAGCACTGACACCATATTCCAGTTTATAGGCTATGATACACAATTTTGAAGCACAATTTAAAATAAATACAAACACCTATTTCAAATAGATATACTGTTTGTATTCAAAATAAATGATGGAGTGGTCTGTCATGGCAAGGAGTATTTTATCACTGATATTTTATCACTGATTTATCTCCAGTTCAGAATATTGGTGTAAGTTCTAATAAAAAGCAGGCTGACTTTCAACCAGTTTATTATTGATCTTAAACTTCTCTTTGGCTTGTCTTTGGGGCAGACAGTTCCCTACCCTTGGCAGGTCACAGTCTTAGTTACTGCCTCAAGTCCTTTTTAGGATGAAGCAAGTATAAAAGAATGAGTTCTAACAGACCTAGAAACTAAACAAACCCAGAAGATATACTTAGGAATTTCAGAATACCATTGCCTATAGGAAATCTTATTAAAACCATTCTAATAAATGTGCAGCTGTTATCGATCATTGCTTAATCTTCTTTCCATTGCTCTATTTTGCTTTAGGAAGATGTAGTTAATTCGCCTCTCAAACAAGATCGAACAGCCACCCTTTATTAGAATTTTGGCAGAACCCCACTGCAGCCTTCAACTGAACTTATTTTACACTTTGGGAGATTGCCCCAGCCCTGCCCCCAGCAGATTCTGTGAGTACAAACTCCTCTGTAATAGCTTTTAACCCAAACAAAAATAATAAGAACCTCTTATTAAAATTTTAGACTTTATCAGAGATTACAAATTCAAATTTATAGGGCCAGGCAAGTAATAAATAAGTAAAACAATGAGGGACTGGTGGAACCGTGTAAACTGGAGACTTGGAGAGGCTGTGCATTCAAAAAAGTTCTGCACCATGCCAGATCACAAGGATACTGTGGTGGTGGTGATGGTGTCTTGGAGTTTCTATTTTATTAAACTTCAGTTTTTGGAAAATTTATTTACTTTTCTTTAAGATCTGTTTTAGGTAATTTTAATAATATTTCCATGGATGCTGGAAAAAAGTATATAGATATAGAGTAGATGTAGATATCAGAGAAACTCTTATTAGTGATGTTGTTCAGATTCTCTTTCTACTTCTAACATGATTTGCTTTGTATATTTTGAAGCAGTTATTTGGTTCATAAGGGTTCATAACGGTTATATAGTTTTGACAATAATTTAGTTTATCAACATAAAAGTTCCCATAATCTTATTTAATTTGTTCCTGAAATTCTACCTTATCATATTTACATTGTGCCTTGGATTTTTTTTTCATTATCTAATATACCTACCCTTAACCTTTTATATTTAAACATTTGCTTCATTTTGTTTTAAGTTCTACTGCTTTTCAACAGCATGAAACTGGATTTTGTTTTTTTGGCTCAGTATGAGTCTCTACTTCTTTTAATGAGGATATTTTATTCCTTTTTATATTTATGATTTCAATTGATCTGGTTGTTCTCATTTTTATCACAGTATTCAATGCTTTCTTGATGCTAATTCAGTCTTACGACTTTTACTATGTGGATTCTTTTTGTTTGTCTTATGTTTGTTTAGTTGATTTTGATTTAGCATCTCCAGGGTTCTAGAAATTCGTTTGCTTTTTATTACATTAAATAACCTAATGCCTCTGTTTATAATACTTTAGCCTGTATTTCCCTGTCAGAACCAAGAGAATACTGTATTTTTTCATTTGCCCCTATTAGATAAGAAGTTAAGCTCATTCCTTCTTCTCTTCTGTCCACTTCTAGGGTTTTTGTTCATATAATCTGGACTTTAAAATACAGATTACTGTCATTATCATATTATATATTCTCTTTTAAAAGGATGGTGGGAAACTTGCATTCATCTTTTTTTCACTTCAATTCTGCTTTTGCTGCCTTCAATGTAATTGTTAATTCCACAATTGCCTTCTTGCTGTGAGCAATCCTCTCTCAATTCATCTAACTCCCTTTTAGGTAAAAAGGAATATCCAACTGCCGTTTCAGTTCAGCTCTTTTTTACTTTTGGCTTTCTCTCCTGATTCATAGAGGTCAAGTCTTCTTGAATGTCAAGAAGTCTACTGAAATTTTCTTCTGGGTTCTGTGGGAGATGATTTTTAAGGGTGTGATTTTCCTCTGAGTTGCCCACATCCTTTCCTTTTCTTTGTCCTGCACAATTTTTTCATGTCTCCCATGTTATTGTTTTCTCTTCCTTGAATGAAGCATCCACCCAGCTTCAGAGTTGGTCAACACAGTGTGATATGCCAGTCTCCCCAGGGTAATTAACGCTCAGTTCTGTGAGTTTTCGTACAATGATCTTTGATTTGCTGCTGAGCTATTTCCTACCTCTTTCTTGTTCTCTCCACCTGAACCAATGGAGTACATGACAGACTAGAATTTCCAGCATGCACTGCTCCCAAAAGAGTGCTTTATTTGCAAAACTACGTCTCCCAAAATGTTGTACACATGTGTGCCTACACAACACACACGCGTGCGCGCACGCGCACACACACACACCTTGTGCCCAGATGACTTCTGAGATTTTGTCTCTGCCTAGACGGAGGAAGTTGATAAAGGAGGCACCTGGAAAAAGGATGCACTCTTCTAGCCTCAAAGAGGATGATCCAGAAAGTGTAGCTGATCATTTTCAAGTTATATAGGACCTAAGTTCTTGCATTTAGAGGACAAGTCGTGGTGGGATATGATGTATCCCTTGACCTTTTTCTCAGGCAGTCTGTTCTGGAAACAAATCTAAAGCTTGAGTAGCTTTCCTAGTCCAACTGCATCTGCCTTATAATTATTGTCAGTCCTTCCGAGATTCTGTCATTGGATTGTCTAGTTTTGGGTGGTGATATGAATGGTCATCTTGTACTGAATCTTTGTGGTATTTTCGTAAAAAATAAACCAGAATTCTCTTTAACTATTTGTACACCTTTCCCCCAACCTCTGCCCCTGTACAAACACACATACATGCATGAACATGTGCACACACCACACACTGCCAGGCTGTTTAAGATTCCCTTCCATCTAATTTTGATGTCAATGATGCAAAACATCCCTGGAAATCACTCAGAGAAGCTCCTGCCAAAAAAAAAGAAAAAAATTCTGGAAGCAACTGAAAGAGGTTTCTGCCATCAGATGCTTAGATTTACTCCTGTATCACAGTGACCATCCATACATTGGGAAGTTCACAGGGTGAGGCCTAACTTTTGAACTGAGTCTACAGAGCAAGGAAATACAACTGCTTAAGCTTGTCTCCTATGTACCACTCTGCCCCCTCCCTCCACACAGGAAATGGATGCTGGCAGATGGTCCCACAGGCCAAATCATGGTCTTGGTGTATTAAAAACTCATCCTTGCTCCCCTCTTGAGGACAGTAGGCTACCATCAGGTGCTGTGTGTTCCAGGACATAACACCATATGGTTTCCACCATAGCCAGAGGCTTAGTAAATGTTGCTAAAAAGCAGACAGTTGAAGGGCTGCCTCTGCTTGCTGCTGAGGCCTTTGTCTTGCCAGAAATCACTGCCTGCCTTGGAGAGCCCACAGAAGGATGGTAAATCCAGTGAAGAGAGCAATCGCAGCATCTGCCCTACTCATTGCTGAGGAGCCATTGGAGTCAAACCCCACCCACCTAAGCCATCGGCCACATAGGTCAATGTGGACTCAGTGCAAAGATTAGGGGAGAAGCAACAGGAAAAATCCAGTTGGAAGCCCCAGAGACAACCTAACCTCGTCGTCCTCCCAGGAACCCACCGAAGGTCTCACGAGCCCTTCACTCAGAGGTGCGGTCCCTGCAGCTCCTCTCTGGACCTCAGGTCTCCTGCCTCCCTGCCCCTCAGTTACTGTGTGGCTTGGCCCAGCTTCCAATGGCCTCTGTCAGAGACTTGGTTAATTTTGTCATCCTTCCTTCCCCTCTTTTCCAATCTCTCCTTCCTTCCTTTCTTCTTCTCCTTTATTCTATTTAATTTGAAGGGGGGCAGTGGGGAAGGGAAAGAGATGTCAAGCTGTTTGGCCAACTGAGCAATCTGAGCTACTGCAGATCTTTAAATACTGCTAATAAAAGAGAATCCGAAGAATGACAGCCTCCGTTATGACAGGTATGATTAAACTGCCTGGCATGATTCATCTTTATTTTATTGGAGGCTGAGGGGAAAAAAAAGATTAAACCATCATATTTATCACTATTGGAAAAAAAAATTTTTAAAGCCTTTCCCTGCATACTGAAGACTGCACCTCTGCTCAGAGAGAAATTTAAAATCCACTCACGGTTGTCGGCAATGAATGAGCTGGCCACGATCAGAGCATTTGGGAAGGAGTTGATATTTGTGTCTGAACAGATGATCATTTACATCAATGTGGACAATGAGCTAGAAATTTCTACCACCTGTCGAAACAGCTACAATGAAACGTAGAGCCGGGATAAAAGATCCTTCTTAGGATGGCAGCCCACGGCAGGGCTCAGAGCAGCTGACACAGTGAGCAGTCAGGGCCAGGTGTCAGAAGGGAGGGGACATGAGCAGTGCTGTGGAAGCACTGTCTTCTTCCAGCTTCGTTCAGACGAGGGCTGGTGCCTGCAGGCTTTTAGGAGAGAGCGCTCAGGGCGTGGGGGCTCTTGCCGCTGTGTCCAGCGCCCTACAGCTTCACAGTCAGTTATGGGGGGGTGTTGCAATTCTCCCTTCCCACATGCTTTCTCAAATGGGGGAGAAGGTGGCAGCAGAGCTGATACTCCAGAAATTTCAGAAATCCAGAGTTCTCCCACAGGAGGGTGCCCCCATTCCACTATGAGTTAGGGAGGAGGAATGACTTGCTAATTTGGAAGTTCTCACTATCCTTTCCTCCCTTGCCCCCCACCCCACTCCCCCAAAACACATGACCTATACCCCCCCCACTTCCTCTCTCTCTCCCTCTGCCTCCCCTCCCTCTTTTACTTTGTCCTCAGGTATATATGATATCAGAAAACTCAGAGTGGGAGAAATTTTATATGAAAGGAATTAGAGCACATAGAATTTAGAGATCATTTTGGTTTAGGTTGGTTGGTGAGATGTTTAACTTAATATGATTTTATTAGCAATTTATTTCTAATTTATTCGCCATCCAAGGAATACAACTTTAAGAAGACATAACAACTGTACATAAACAACTCCATAAAAATGGAAACTAAGCCTTGCTTCCTTAGTGCAGCAGAAAAATCCTTGTACTGGAAGCCAGAAAGCCTAGTTTCTATCCCTGATTCAGCAGCTACATCGTTACCTGATCCTGGATGAGCTATTTTGACATCTAAGCTATTACGTTTCTCGTCAGTGATACTTACTTAACTTTCAGGGGCAGGGACCCCTCTGAGAATTTGATGAAGCTATAGACCCTCTTCCCAGGGAAACGCAGAGCTTTGCACACACTTCTGAGCTTCCTGGGCTCCCCGCAGAAACCCACCTAGGACTTCACCTGTGTGGGTCCCAGGTTGCGAGTCCTGAATGGGAGAATCGCGACAGCACCATTCCGCTCTAAAGGGCGCGACCCTGTGAATCCGCCAGCAGGAGATACTGCTGAGGGATTTGTTTGAGGAGAAAGAGGAAGAAGGAAGAGGAGCAAAAGAAAAGAGAATGAGGAAGAAAAAGAGAAGTTCTACTTCTAGTAACTCCAAAAAGTACTTTAAAAATCCAGTCGTTAAATGAACTACTTAAGTGAATTAAATGCAATATAATTAAACTTCATGTTAGAAAGGAAAGTGCGATGTAACATTTTAACTCGTTTTAAAGTTATGCCCTCTTGGGAACAATAAAATAACTTATGCTGAATAAAATAAAGGAAAATGGAAGCAAAAAGCATTTACCATAACGAAACGATTATCTCAAAATGTGATTAAATACTTGAAATTCTATGATAATTGAATTAATATTTACTTTTTTTTAATCATCTGGTTCCTGTGACTTGACTCTTAAATCTTTTGGGAAAATAAACCTCCACTACAGGTTTTTAGTTCTGTAAGAACATATCACTACCCCCATTTTTTAAAATGCAATTTTTGCAACTCAGCAGAGGTATTCAATCTAAGAGATTTAATTAACTTTAGATGAATGTTTTGAGCCAAGCCCCAAGCAGAATACAGCCTCTTACAAACATTACATGAACGCTGAGCCAGAGAAGCCGTGAGCTCAGTCCTGGAGATGGGGCACTAAGATCTACCTGGGGCTCTGTTGGTCCCTCTCCAAGTACAGGTGTTGGCCCTGGTCATCTTTAGGGTCCTCTCCTGTGCTACTTTTACGAGTCTCTCTTCATCACAATCCCCAAGGCACTACCATAAATCAACAAAAGGGGCCACAACCAGTTTCCTTCCAAACACAGGAACTTGTGCATTTGCTGCTCTAAATATATAAGAGGTCCAAACTGAGCAGAAAAAGTCAAGGTAAAATAAAATCTAACCTTATGACAATTCCCTAAACATGCTTTTTTTTTTTTTTTTTTTTTTTTTTTTTTTGGTTTTTTGGGGGGGTGAGGCAATCAGGTTTATTTATTTATTTTTAACGGAGATCCTAGGGATTGAAACCAGGACCTCATGCATGCTAAGCACGCACTCTGCCACTGAACTCTACGCCCTCTAAACATGCTTTCTCTAACTGCTAGGTATTCCCAGAAAGGAGAGAGGCAAGGAGCCGGAAGATGGTCTATACTTGAATATTATCAACTCGTAATTATTGATTACTAATTTGCCCTGAACATTCCTGGCTAGAGGAAAAATGTTAAACAGTTTCTTAACTCTCAGAACTTGTAACCAAAAGTGGACAACAGCAAACTAGGCAAACATAAATGTACTTATTTTAACAAGACTTACAGTGGAGATTGCACACTTAGAGGAGCCAGGCCAGTGACATAAAAGTGTGAATCGAGTTGTGTCTGATGTCACAGGGGGCACTGGGGACTGGGGAAAACAGAATCATTTTGTTAGCCAAAATAAATGTGTCTGCAGGTGAAACTGATGCACAGGCCAGATCTAGTTTGAAATTCTGACTTAGAGGCTCAGAGAAGTGCCTTTTGAGATTATCCAGCTAGTGAAAGGCAGAACAAGAATTCAAACATAAGCCTTTTAGTTCTCAGACCAGTGTTTTCTCCACTTACATCACAGCTTCCTTTTGTCAAAGGTCGGGAGAATTCCCCTCAGAGCAGACGCTGGCATCATTCTCTCCCATCCCTCTCGCTGCTGCCCCTCAGACCTTGCTCCACACTCACAAGCATCAGACCCCTCCTCTAAAACACCACTTTTATAATGTCCCTTCTCTGCTCAAGAAGCATTAGGGCCCCACCTGTCTCTTCATGCCACAAAAGATCTCTCTAATCAGGCCCTGCTTAACTCAAACCAAGTGACTTGAACCAGGGTAGGTAGACTCTAGGTGCTCACTCAGCCTCATCATTCGTGGCTTAATCCTTTATTCACCACATTTCTCCCTTCTGGAAAATTCTCCACACTCATTATCCAAATTCTTTGCAAATAAATAACGTGGTAACATCAATCTCAGTTCTTCACTGTAAGACGATGAGCACACAAAGGGGCTTCCTCAAACCCCTCCCAGATTCTCTTCTTGACCTGGGATGACGCTAACCTTGTGGAGGCTTCCTTTCAGTGGCTAGTAGTCCTTACATTTCTTAAAGGGCTCAGTAACAGAACAACCAGGGAACCCAAAAAGGCGCAGGTGCTCAACTTCAAAGACACACTGGTCACAAACAGGCAGAAGTTGCTCTTGTAAGGCATGGACCCATTTTTCTGACTTATATCAATGTTCTCTGGAGGATAGTGATATCAGTCACGTGTCATCCCCAGAGAGAGAAAAAGCAAGTAACATGGTTGATGGATAGAGCACCCTCTCCATCATCCAAATCTGGCACCTTCCTTGTGGGTACAGAGAAAAGGGGCTAGGAAGAGGACCCCAGGATGCTGAAAGAGAAGTGGCATCTGGGCTCATTTTTTTTCAAAACCACTGAAGCACCCTGGACACGCTTCAGGCTTTGACATTCAGAACGTCACCTAGCTGTTAACTCTCAAGGTTTATTCTCTTTTTTCCTACTCGTATCTTAATGGTATTTCATTTCTCTCATTTTCAGGCCGGCTCAGGTGCAATAATGAAATTCTAGGTCAGGGATCATTTTTGCACATGATCAACCAGCTAAAAGAACAGTGAGTGCCTTTCCAAAAAATGAATTGTTCACCTGAGGTAATTAGCCAGCGGTTCCTAGTTTCTAACTATTCTCATTACAACCTATCTCCTCCTGCCAAAGTAAGAGTGCTGTGGAATGTGGACCTTCACGTGGGCACCGTTCCCATGTGTGGGGTTTGGAACGAGCAGAGATGCTGCCGCCTTTCATCCGCCGTGAATGAGACTCTGTCGTCGGACCGAGGCTTTCATCAGCCAGGCCGGCTGGAAACCTTTCTGTGTGAGCGGGAGCCTGCCAGACTCTCATATCAAAAATCCACAGGCTTTATTTAACTCTCCCTGGAAGGAGGTATAAAGGTTACAAAATAATGAGGAACAGCTCTGTTGAGCAGGAACCCAAGAGTCACAACCTCTTTGTTAAAAATGACAAAAGAGGTAGGAGATAAACTCTATGCGGAACAGAATCTGGGCTATTTAACCCGCTGAAGGGGGAGCCGGGAGGGAACAAAACCGCAGGATTCATACATATGAAGGGATATTATAATAGGGGATGCCAAGCAGCTGTTCCTGATTCCTCTGAGGACAGGTAAGAAATGGGCTTTAATAGTAGCAAAAGGATTTGCAAACATTTGAGTATGTTGGAAAGAATATATATGAAGACGGAAAACTAGTCCCTGTTCCTCCTTCAGCCAGTGGGCTAGCCTTGGTTCTGCTGCTTTCTGGAGAAATAGAATGGGATAGCCACCCCCCCACCCCCGAGTGCCCCAGGACTACTGTGAGAGTAAAAAGCAACGATGAGCATTTAAATGCACAAAACTGGACGTGTTAGCAAACTCTAAGGAATCGTTACCTCGGCTTCTGGGAACACTAGGTGAGGAGTCTGATGTCGTTTCACCAGCCCTGCACTAACTTATCTGCTGACCTCATGGGGTAGCATAGAGTCACCCCCAACTTACGTTTATTTCTCCAGAGCAAAACAGATGGAGTGCGTACATATGTGTGCTTGTAGACACCAAGAGTCCCAATGATGTCACTTTTAAAATTCTCTTTTAGAGGCTGATTTAGATCTAAATCAAAGTAACATGAAATGCTGAAGTATATGAGAGAATAACTTGGTTTATGAGTCATTACTGAATACTGATGTCCAGGATTTTGTTATCATGTGGCTTTCAGTCTTTGCCAAAACCACCAAAATATAGTATCCCAGCAGCTGATAATATTTTATATCTAGAAAACCCACAAGAACCCATGGAAAAACTAGATAACAGTAAAATAGTAGATTATAAAATTCATGTACAAAAATTAATAGATTTTATATATATATATATGTATATATATATATATATATACAAACAAAAAACAGAATAGAAGAGAATGCCCCATTTGTGACATCAAAATATGCAATAAAATACCAAGGTGCAAACTTAATAATAAATGTCCAGAATTTATATGAGGAAAACTACAAAGCACTCTTTAAGTCTCAAAAGTAAACTTGAAAAAAAAAGATATACCATGTTTTGGCATATCAGTTATCAGGAAGGTAATATATAAATTTGATACAATGAAATAAAAAATTTCATCAGAATTATTTTCTGGCACAAAGCAAGTTTACTACAAAGTTTATTTGGAAGGACATAAACAATAATAGCCAGGGGGAAAATCTAAATAAAAAGAAAGAAAGAAAGAAAGAAAGAAAAACAATGTGGGGAGTATACGGAACTAGCTTATATAAAATAAAATCTCTAGAATTAAAAACACTGGTACATTGGCACATAATTAGAGAAACCGATGGAACAGAATAGAAGATCCAGATATAGACCTAACTGCACATGGAAATTTAGTGTACAATAAAGGAAGCATCTCAAATTGGTGAAAGCAGATAAATGATAGGAGTATAACTGGCTAGCTATATGAAAAAATAAAATTGGATCCATTTCTCACACCACACATTATATAAAAATCCAAATGGATTAGAGATTCAAATGTAAAACATAAAGCTATACAAATACCGTAAGAAAATATAGGTAAATTACTCTAGAAGTAGAGAGAGGGAAAATTTTTCTCACTGTGGCTCAAAATTCAGAAATAAGAGATAAGATTAATAAATTTGATTAATAATCAAAACCTTTGGAATAAGTCAAAGCACCATGAACAAAGTAAAATACCAAATGATGAACTGGGCAAAACTATTTGCAACTAAGGTCACAAAATGTTGATATTTCTAATATATAAAGAAATTCTAAGAAAACAAGAATAAAGGTCCAACCCTGAAAGAAAAAAAGACAAGATGATGTCAGTGAAAATGTCAGAATAAGAAACTGAAAAAGCCCTCCTCCAGAAAAACAACTAAAACTGGCAAAACCGTCAGAATCAACTTTTTTGAAACTGGAGACAAACCAAAAGCTTGCTGCAACTTTGGGAGGACTTAATCAGCAGAAAGGGCTGGATCTCAGTAAGAACAGTGAGGTTTGTAGCATTTCACTTTCCCTAGTCCCATCACCTGTTCCTTAGCCTAACAGCAACCTTGAAAGAAACAGCCCACATTCCTAGGACCAGTGCTGATGCCAGAGGGAGCAGAAAAGACCTTATTTGGAAAGAGTTGTCCCTAGTTGATCTCTCTGGAGGCTCCATAGAAGACTAGCTCAGAAGGCATGTTTATCTCACCCACGGGGGACTCACCCCGCAGTATGACCATGACCCAAGGGTCATGTGTCAAAAACATGTACAGGCAAATGTTTTAATTGCTGCTGTATGCAGCAGTGGGTAACAGTTGGAACAAACAATAGATGAACTAAAAAGCTTAGAAGAAAGGCTGGGAAGGGATACACTTTGGGGAATAAGGGTTTGGAAAAGATCCAATATTTCCCTCACAATAGAGAAGACCACACACATAAGCAGACTGTACACATGTTCAGGAAAGATTTCAGAAGGCCTTCCTTTCCCAGTCCTGGCTGACCTTGACTCTCTGCGCAAACAGGAAACGAAGGCTAAGGCAGAGTTGTACACTGCCTGGCTGAGTACTGAAAGTGTGCCCCACCACACACAGAGAGTCCATGTGCAAAAACTGAGAGCTATTTTGTGTCCAAACACTTAAGGAAATATATATTCAATTATTAACTGACCATGAGTCTAACAGAACAGAAACTTCAGATAGACTTTTAAAAATTGGTTCAGAGAAGTCACCAAAGAACAAACAACTAAAACAAGTAGAAACAACAAACTCTGAGGAAGATGGGGGATCTGATTTCCAGAGTCACCACATTGCAGTATTCAAAATGTCCAGTTTCCATTTAAAAAATTATAAGGTGTGGAAAGAAATAAGAAAATATGGTCCATATACAGGGGTAAAGAAACAATCAATAGAAACTGTCCCTGAGGTAACCCAGACATTGGAGTACTAGAAAAATATTTTGAATCAGCCATTTTATTATATATATATAATTGGGGGAGGTAGCGTCTTGGAAGCCTAGTTGAAAAGGATACGGCATAGAGATATACAGGGGTCTCACCTGTAATTTAGCCTTGACAAGGCTATGTAAATTTTACTAATATCTCTAGATCGAGAAAGATATAGTGGCTATAGGGTTGGCTTGAAACCAATTAAAGAGGGTTCGATTCCTTCCTTTCTTATCTATTTCAGGTTAATATAGGTTGGTTCTTCAAAGGTATGGTAGGGTGGAGGACATCCGTGCAGTCACTCTAGATTGGTGGCCGTTAGTTCTACGGTTGTGACCTCCCGCTTTGACGCGAAGGCTTCTCACACAATAAACACCATCAGCACAACTGCCGTTAAGGAAATAAAAGAGCCCACGGATGAGATAGTGTTTCATGTAGTATAGGCATCGGGGTAGTCAGAGTAGCGTCGAGGCATTCCGGAGAGACCTAGAAAATGTTGCGGGAAGAAAGTTAGGTTTACCCCTACAAATATAATTGCGAATTGAATTTTTGCTCATGTATCGTCAATCGTGTATCCGGAGAACAGAGGGAATCAATGCATAAAGCCCCCTATGATAGCGAAAACTGCCCCTATTGACAAGACATAGTGGAAGTGGGCAACTACATAATAAGTATCGTGGAGGACAATGTCTAGTGATGAATTAGCTAGAACAATTCCTGTTAGGCCTCCTACGGTGAATAAGAAAATAAAGCCAAGGGCTCATAGTATGGCAGGGGATCATTTGATATTGCCTCCATGGAGTGTTGCCAATCAGCTAAATACTTTTACTCCCGTTGGAATAGCAATAATTATTGTGGCAGATGTGAAATAAGCACGTGTGTCTACGTCCATGCCTACTGTAAATATATGGTGGGCTCATACAATGAAGCCTAGGAAGCCGATAGACATTATAGCCCAGACTATTCCCATATAACCAAAGGGCTCCTTTTTTCCAGAGTAATAAGTGACAATGTGGGAAATTATTCCAAAGCCAGGTAAGATTAGGATGTAAACCTCTGGGTGACCGAAGAATCAAAATAGGTGTTGGTAAAGGATGGGGTCCCCTCCTCCTGCAGGATCAAAGAAAGTCGTATTTAGGTTACGATCTGTTAATAGTATTGTGATTCCGGCAGCCAGTACTGGAAGGGAGAGTAGTAAGAGAACGGCAGTGATTAGAACGGATCAGACAAATAGAGGGGTCTGGTATTGGGATATAGCAGGTGGTTTTATATTGATAATAGTGGTAATAAAGTTAATAGCCCCTAGAATTGAAGATACTCCCGCTAAATGCAGGGAGAAAATAGTTAAATCGACGGAGGCGCCTGCGTGGGCCAGGTTTCCGGCTAGGGGAGGGTAAACGGTTCAGCCTGTACCTGCTCCTGCTTCAACTATAGATGATGCTAGTAGTAGCAAGAATGAGGGAGGCAGCAGTCAGAAGCTCATATTATTCATGCGGGGGAACGCCATATCCGGGGCTCCAATTATTAGGGGGACCAGTCAGTTCCCGAAGCCCCCAATCATGATTGGCATTACCATAAAGAAGATCATGACGAAAGCATGAGCTGTTACAACTACGTTATAGATCTGGTCGTCTCCAAGCAACGTCCCGGGCTGTCCCAATTCAGCGCGAATTAATAAGCTTAGTCCTATTCCTACTATCCCAGCCCAAGCTCCAAATAACAGGTAGAGAGTTCCAATATCTTTGTGGTTGGTTGAGAATAATCAGCGAGTAATGAACATAGGTAAGATGGCCGAGTAGGCATTAGACTGTAAATCTAAAGACAGAGGTGAGAGCCCTCTTTTTACCAAGCCTTGTGGTGTAAAACATATTGAATTGCAAATTCAAAGAAGCAGCTTCAAACTCTGCCGGGGCTTCTCCCGCCTTTTTTTTTCTCGCGGCGGGAGAAGTAGATTGAAGCCAGTTGACTAGGGTATTTAGCTGTTAACTAAAATTTCGTGGGATAAAGGCCCATCAATCTAGTAAGGGCTTAGCTTAATTAAAGCAGTTGATTTGCATTCAATTGATGTAGGATAGAGTCTTGCAGTCCTTATTAAACAGGAATTAAGTATTGTGTACTTACTTAGAGCTTTGAAGGCTCTTGGTCTGGTTTAGCCTAAATTCCTAATATAATACTGATAGTATTGGGGTTAGGGGTAGAATTATGGTAGATAGAACAATTATGATTGGTAAAGATGTCATTCGTTTCGTGTCCTCGAATTGTCATTTTATTTTTATGTTGTTAGAGGATGGAAATATAGTGAGTGCCGTGGAGTATGCTAGTCGCATATAAAAATATAGATTTAATAATGCTATTATAGCTATTAGAGTGGGGAGAATAATGTTATCATTTTTTGTCAGCTCTTGGATGATTATTCATTTGGGTATAAATCCAGATAGTGGGGGGAGGCCTCCTATAGATATTATGACGGTGAGGACAAGTATTGTAATAATGGGAGTCTTGTTTCAGGTGTGTGATAGGGATAGAAGGGTTGTAGTGGAGTTGATTATGAATAGTATAAATATTGTGAGTGTTATTGTTAAGTATATTAATAGGTATAGCATTGCTATAGTGGGGTTGTACACTATAATTGCAGTTATTCAGCCCATGTGACCAATTGATGAGTAGGCTATGATTTTTCGTAGTTGCGTTTGATTAAGTCCGCCTCAGCCTCCAACTATAATTGACAGTAAGGATATGGTTAATAGTATGTTTAGATTGATTGATGGGGCGATTTGGTACAGTACGGAGAGGGGGGCTAGTTTTTGTCATGTTAATAGGATTAGTCCTGATATCAGGGGGATTCCTTGTGTGACTTCCGGCACTCAGAAGTGAAATGGGGCTAGTCCTAGTTTTATGGTTAGGGCTGTGGTAATGATGATAGATGAGGTTTGGTTAAATATTTTTGTGGTGGTTCATTGTCCTGAATATAGAAGATTAATAATTACTCCTAACATAAGTAGCATTGATGCGGTGGCTTGGATTAGGAAATATTTGGTAGAAGCTTCAATGGATCGGGGGCTGAAGTTTTTTATTAGGATAGGGATGGTCGCGAGTATGTTTATTTCGAAGCCGATTCAAATGAACAGTCAGTGAGAGCTAATTATAACAATTAAAGTTCCTGCTATAATTGTGAGTAGAATGATGCCGAGAATTAGAGGATTTATTAGTACGGGAAGGGTATAAACCAACATTTTCGGGGTATGGGCCCGATAGCTTATTTAGCTGACCTTACTATAGAATGTGGTGTAGCGTGGTAGCACGAAGAATTTTGAATTCTTAGGGGTAGGTTCAATTCCTACGGTTCTAGAAACAAGAGGGCTTAAACCTCTATTATTTACTCTATCAAAGTAACTCTTTTGTCAGACATATTTCTTATGTTTGAGGGGGAATTCCTGCTGTTGAAATAGGCAGCGACACGTGTCATATGCATAAGGCTAGGGTAAGGGGAAGGAAATTTTTTCATAGGAGGTGCATTAGCTGGTCGTATCGGAATCGGGGATAGGATGCTCGAATTCATAGGAAAGTTGCGGTTAGTAGCAGTGTTTTGGCTACGAAATTGGCTGTATATAGCTCCGGCATGTAGGGGTTGTGAAAGGCTCCGAAGAAAAGGATGGTTGTGAAGGCATTTATCATGATGATATTGGCGTATTCTGCTATGAAAAATATAGCGAAGGGGCCTGCTGCATATTCTACGTTAAAGCCTGATACTAATTCAGATTCCCCTTCGGTGAGGTCAAAGGGGGCTCGGTTGGTCTCAGCTAGCGTGGAGATAAATCATATTATAGCCAGAGGTCAAGCAGGTACGATTATTCATATGTGTTCTTGTGTTGTGATAAGTGTTGATAGGGTAAAGGATCCATTTATTAGAAGTACGGAGAGTAAGATGATAGCCAATGTGACTTCATATGAGATGGTCTGGGCGACGGCCCGAAGGGCGCCGATTAATGCATATTTTGAGTTGGAGGCCCAGCCGGATCATAGGATAGAGTAAACGGCTAGGCTGGATATTGCTAGTAAAAATAGTACGCCTAGGTTTATATTGATGAGGGGGTGTGGTATTGGGAGTGGAATTCATATGGTTAGAGCTAGGGTTAGGGCTAGAACGGGGGCGATGATAAACATAGTAACAGAGGAGGTAGCAGGTCGTAGTGGCTCTTTGGTGAATAGTTTGATAGCATCTGCAATTGGTTGCAGCAGACCATAGGGACCCACAACGTTAGGGCCCTTTCGGAGTTGCATGTAGCCTAGGATTTTTCGTTCGACAAGGGTGAGGAATGCTACTGCTAGGAGGATGGGGACGATAAGTGTGAGGGTATTTACTATGAACATGCATATTAGGGAGAGGGGTTGAACCTCTGGGTCTAAAATCTTAAGTTTTATGCAATTACCGGTCTCTGCCACCCTAATAAGCCCTTATCTAGGGCTGTATTTTTTTTGAACTAGTTAAGTTAAGATTATATCATTAGTTAGTTCTAAGGCGCTCCTTTAGAGTAGGCCTTATTTCTCTTGTCCTTTCGTACTGGGAGAAATTAATAATAGATAGAAACCGACCTGGATTACTCCGGTCTGAACTCAGATCACGTAGGACTTTAATCGTTGAACAAACGAACCTTTAATAGCGGCTGCACCATTGGGGTGTCCTGATCCAACATCGAGGTCGTAAACCCTATTGTCGATATGAACTCTTGAATAGGATTGCGCTGTTATCCCTAGGGTAACTTGTTCCGTTGATCAAATATTTTGGATCAATAAGTGACACTACATTTTGACTGGTAAGTCTAGATTTTAGTCACTCGGAGGTTTTTCTGTTCTCCGAGGTCACCCCAACCGAAATTGCTAACTCAGGTAGAAGATTATTATCCCTTGGCGGTTATTTATATTTTCTTTGAGTTAGTTAATTAAAGCTCCATAGGGTCTTCTCGTCTTATTTGTGTATCCCCGCCTCTGCACGGGGAGGTCAATTTCACTGATTGGAAGCAAGAGACAGTAGAACCCTCGTGTGGCCGTTCATACAAGTCCCTATTTAAAGAACAAATGATTATGCTACCTTTGCACGGTCAGGATACCGCGGCCGTTTAACTAATGTCACTGGGCAGGCAGTGCCTCTAATACTAGTAATGCTAGAGGTGATGTTTTTGGTAAACAGGCGGGGCTCGTGTTTGCCGAGTTCCTTTTGCTTCTTTTAATCTTTCCTTAATGCATCCCTGTGTCGGATTAACAGTGGATTTAATAAATTGTTTATCGGTGGGTTAAGTTTATTAAGTGTTAACTGTCAGTAGAGTATTCGTTGCTGACATAAGCTTATGCAAGGAGAAATATTTCTTGTTACTCATATTAACATTATTGCCTCTATAAATTAATAGATTAGTCCAGTATCGGATTAGGAGTTCCTTGTTAACTATTGGGATTAAGGTTTGTTTGATGTTGAGCTTGAACGCTTTCTTAATTGATGGCTGCTTTTAAGCCTACTATGGTATTGGTTGTTTTTACTCTCTAAGGAAGGTTGTATCCTTGGTCTAAAAAGCTGTACCCTTTTAGACTAGCTTTTAAAAATACAGTAAAATTAGCAGTTTTTTAGGTATTTTTAAAGTTGAACTTATATTCATTTCCTGGACAACCAGCTATCACCAGGCTCGTTAGGCTTGTCACCTCTACTTGTAAATCTTCTCACTATTTTGCCACATAGACGAGTTCGCTCCGTAGGCTGTTCACAAGTAGCTCGTCTGGTTTCGGGGTATTTAACTTAAGTTCTCTTTGCTAAAATTTTCTAGTTAAATCATTATGCAAAAGGTACAAGGGTTAATCTTTGCTTTTTATCACTTTTAGGTATTCTTTCATCGTTCCCTTACGGTACTTTCTCTATAGCGCCAGTAATAAATTTCTATCTCCTATACTTTAGAAGAGTGAGTAAATGTTTTGTTTAACGGTTTTGAAATAGTTGAAATGTGGTATTTTCTGGGCTAGCTCTAGTTCAAAACGTTCATTTCCACGAAATCTCCTAAGTGTAAATTAGGTACTTTTTTTAAGCTACGTTTTGCTCATCCAAGCACACTTTCCAGTATGCTTACCTTGTTACGACTTATCTCTTCTCATACGTTTTGCACTTATTTATATTTTCTTGCAGGCTCATTGGATTTGAAGAGGGTGACGGGCGGTGTGTGCGTGCTTCATGGCCTAGTTCAATCAAGCACTCTATTCTTGATTTACTACTAAATCCTCCTTGGGCCCTCAGTTTCATAGGGGCTTTCGTAAGGATTTTGAAGTTTTCTTAAGACAAGAAAATGTAGCCCATTTCTTCCCAGCCCATCGGTTACACCTTGACCTAACGTTTTTATGTTTGAATAGTTAAGCTTACTATTGATCCCTATAGGGGTTTGCTGGAGATGGCGGTATATAGACTGAATTAGCAAGGGTTGGTGAGGTTGATCGGGGTTTATCGATTATAGAACAGGCTCCTCTAGGGGGTATGAAGCACCGCCAAGTCCTTTGAGTTTTAAGCTGTTGCTAGTAGTACTCTGGCGAGTGATTTTGTTGTTGTAATCACCTAGGTTTAAGGCTAAGCATAGTGGGGTATCTAATCCCAGTTTGGACCTTAGCTGTCGTGTAGTAGATCGTATTAGGGTCACTTTCGTAGTTTATTTTTGCGTTGGTCATAGATTTTTACATCTTGGCCAAGACTTAACTCTATTTGATAGTCACTCGTTAACACGCTTTACGCCGGATTTCCATTAATTCGGGCTAATCGTATGACCGCGGTGGCTGGCACGAAATTTACCGGCCCTGAATAATATAACTTAGTCAAACTTCCGTTTATAACTCAATTTTTGTTACTGCTGTGTCCCGTGGGGGTGTGGCTAAGCAAGGCGTCGTTAGCTACAGGTCTGTGTGCTTGATGCCTGCTCCTTTTGTTCTACTTGGAACTGGGGGGCACTCTCACTGGGATGCGGATACTTGCATGTATAATTTTATTAAAAATTAATAGAAAGGCTGGGATCAAACCTGTGTGTTTATGGGGCCAGGTGCCCATCCAGGCATTTTCAGCGCCTTGCTTTGAAGTTAAGCTACATTAACTAGTTGCATTTTATATATATAAAAGAAACTGATTATATATATAGTTGATTTACAATGTTGTGTTAGTTTTCTGGTGTACAGCATAGTGATTCAGTATATATATATATATATACACCTTTTCATATTCTTTTTCATTATAAGCTATAACAAGGTATTGCATACAGTTCCCTGTGCTATACAGTTAATCCTTGTTCTTTATCTATTTTATATATAGTAGTTTATCTGCTAATCCCAAACCCCTAATTTATTTCCTCCTCCCACTTTCCCATTTGGTAACCATAGTTTGTTTTCTATGTCTATTTCTGTTTTGTAAATAAGTTCATTTGTGTCTTTTTTTTTTTTTTTTTAGATTCCACATATAAGGGATATCATATGGTATTTGTCTTTCTGTGTCTGACTTACTTCACTTAGTATGATAATCTCTAGGTCCATCCATGTTGTTGCAAATGGCATTACTTCATTCTTTTTTATGGCTGAGTAGTATTCCCATAACTTCTTTATCTAGTCATCTGTTGATGGACATTTAAGTTGTTTCCATATCTTGGCTATTATAAATATTGCTGAGTCAGCTATTTAAAATATGTTCAGAGATCTAAAGGACAGCATGCCTAAAGAACAAAAGGAAATCATGAGAACATTTTCTTACCAAATAGAGAACATCAATAAAGAAATACATTATTCAAAGGAACCAAATAGAAATTCTGGAGTTGACAAATACAATAACTAAAATTAAAATTTTACTACAGGGGCACAACAGCAAATTATCGCAGACAAAAGAAAGATCAGCAAACCTAAAGAGAGGTCAGTTGTTATCATCCAGTCAGAGAAACAGAAAGAAAAAAGAATGAAGAAAAATGAAAAAATTTAAGGAACCTATTGGGCTCCATCAATCATACCAATACATGCATAACAGAGTCCCAGAAGGAGAAAAGAGAGGGAAAGGGAAAGAAAGAATATTTGAAGAAATGATGGCAGAAAATAATTGGCAAAGCCCTCCAAGTCTCTTAGTATTAAATAGAACATTTTCATTAAATGCCCTTTGTTACTTAGAAAGACTAACTGTAACTATTTCTTCATAGTCATAGAAAGATGATTAGGAAGAAGTCAACAAAGAATTATTACTTTGCAAAACCACACTGGAACCTGAGCCTTTTCTTCCAGAGATAAGTGTGGAATCACTGCCAATACCTCATTAAGTGCTTCCTTTTGGCATCATCTTCTGTTCTTGCTGGCCAGAAAAACTTCTGCCATGCCCCAGACTGGTGTGGAAAAATACCACCAGGAGGATTCAGCTCTCAGAGCCAGTGTGCTTAGCAGATCACAAAAGAAGAGTATCAACAAAAAGACAGAAACCAAACCACGGGCTGTCTCTCCAGGACAACAAAACAAACAACTAAATACATCAGTCTAAGAACTTCTTTCAGTCTCATGAAGCCTAGGAGGGATTTGCCCTGTATTGATTTCTTCTTCTCTGAATTGATAGAGCTGATGAGGGATTTGCTATCATGCAGCTATAGCCAGAGAGTGTGTTTATTAAGCATCTCAAACTGTTGGTTGTATGATTCAGTTTCAAATGCTCTCTCTCAGTTCTTAAAAATCAGAGTAGGGAGACCTGGCATTGATTCACATTCAGAGTTAGCAAGATGGTGGGAGGTGAAATTCAGCAGATACCACAGAGTCAAGAATGGCTTTGCTGCTTCAATGCTCTCCTCTCTGTCTGCAGAAGCCCTTCCAAATGAAAGGAAATTGGCTCCGTATGTCTTGTCTTCTCTACTTCGAAAAGGTTTCCTGAGAGTTCTTTTGCAATCACAAATCTTTCTGATCCTTTCTAATTCATCACTGTAAAGACCATTTCTCCTGAAACAGGGTTGAGTTTTGCCAGAAGCACTGAAGAAACAACGTAAATTAAAGATCACACTAATTCTAAAACTGAACATTTTTTCCGTTTCAGATGAATACTTCTTTGTTTTATTGTTACTATCTTCCTGTTAGTTTCTCTTAAAAAATATTTTTCTTTAATTTTATGACCCCAGGAAAACCCTAGAATTAGGCAAGGGTGCAAGTATGTAACCAGGTTAGATCTGATTCACACCTGACTCCCAAGTATACACTCTGCACATGGGGCTTCCCTGCATCCAGGCTACTACATGAAACAGTCATCGTCTATTTACTTGTCTAGCTGTGTGGACGTGAGCAACTAAAACTCTCTGTGTCTTGATTTTCTCACCTGTAAAGTGGGAAGGATAAGAATGTTTACCTCATCATACTGAGGAATGGCACATACTAAGCATTCTGTCAGTATTTTCTGCTAGCATTATTATTATGATTAGACTGTGAGCATCTTGAACAGGAGCATTTGGTCTAATTCTACATGCCATGGTGCCTGTATAGAAGGTGCTCAGTAAATATGGGGTGGGTAGTGGAATGAAAAAATTAATGGATGGATGGGCAACCATTTAAATGAGCAAGCAGCTGTGAGAACAAGAATGCAACCCACAGTCCCACTGAAGGTAGGCTGGGAACTTGCTAGATCCTTCTGATGAGATATTCATTGGCACGTCTATGTCCAAAGCAAAAGGTGTGTGTGTGAATAGGAGTAGCGGGTGATGGTGGGACTCCATGTTTTATTTGTTGATGTGTTTCTTATAAGAATGTATTCATCTGTATATCTGACACTGAAAGAGTGGTGATGGCTGACCAGCCACAGAGAGATCCAGCCCCTGGAAACACAGGAGAGACCCCAGGAACCCAAAGAGGATTCTGGAAGCGGTAGCTATTGAGAGCTGCACATGTTCTAACTGAAGCCACTGCTACTGATTTACGTTGCCATGAAGGAGTTTCCTCAGAAAGACGTGGAAAACCACTGTGGACCAGGGAAGAAACTGTGCTGGGACATGCTTTCACTGGGAGAGCCTGGCCAAGAGTCACTGGGTTCCTTCCACACTGGGAACCACACACCCAGCGACAGGTAGGGAGATCGCTGTGCTTCTGGTTCAGGGCCTCTCGGCCTCACAACCTTGACTTTCTGGTAGAGGGTGGAGACTGTGGGTGTTTCAGTATCTTCCTCCTAAGGACAGAGAATGGTGGGGCTCCAGGCCAGCCACTCAGATAGCTCAGATTCTTGATGAAGGGTGTGGGTCCCTGCCCCTGTTTTGTGCTCCACTGTGGGTAAGGGAATTTCCTAATTATCAGTCATTATTTAATCCCTTATTTGCTTGCTTTTTTCCCCCTTAGGAAGTAAAATAATAGTAATATTTTAAAGCACAAATCATAAAAATTTCTCATAAGATATTTATTCATTTTTTTGCTAGAAGCTCACTAGTAAGCCTGGGCAAGTTATTGAACTTGGCCTTCTTCTAAGGTAGTTTTCCCATCTGTCAACTCCAGCTCCCTTTCCATTAAATATGGATAGCGATGATCTCCACCTGCTGACTCTCCCCTTTGTGCTGATGTTTTATATTCATGGAAGCTCAGCAAGAACAAAATCTAGAATTCAGTGCAGAGCTTCTGTCCATTGAGTTTTCATTCAAAATTCAACAGGTAGACAGAACTCCCTGCATATGAAAAGGATGAGGTGACTCAGGGAAGGCAAGTAATGATGCTTGCATGTGGGCTGCCACGGCTCTGAGAGCTAAAGAATGATCTTTTTCAAAGAAAGTGAGTCTGGAGATGTGAACAGTATATGCTAAGGTCACGCTGAGTGAGTTCTGCAACCCCAAAAGCCAGCAGAGTCTGAGCTATGCAAACACAATAAATTCCCATGTGCCTGGAACCAGATTTGTATCCCCATGCTCATCTTTACAAACTGAGATTATACAACCACATGTGGGTAATTTATCCAAAAAGCAACTAACTCTACAGCATGATGTCTAGTACCTCATGTGTGATGATGATGCTAATACTGTCAGAAAGTGCAAAGGTTACTAAGCAAGCTCCCTGCCCTCATAGAACTGACCACATTGTTGGTGAAACAGACCAACTGAAAACAAAAGACAAAACTGAGCAATGGTGTAAGACAGATTTTAAGGACTGGTATCAACAAAAAGGACTAAAGGATTTGAGGAAAGAAAGACCAGATGTGTACTTGAAAGGTTTTGTAGCAAGTTGGATTTTAGCTGGACCTTGAAGATTGGGTTGAATTCATGTTGGTGGAGAGGATGAGGATAAGCAGTGGAGGACGGGAGCAGCTCACGCTGTCTCATTGAAAACTGGTTGTTGCATTGTTCAGGAAGGTTGTCTGCCAGTTGCTAAAAGCAGTTGTTACAGGAAAATTGATTTAAAAAAAAACCCTGCAACTGAATAAGTTATATTTACTTATAGATTAATTTATATGTATAGTCTATAACTTAGATTATATAGTATTATCTAAGTAAATACCCAGAACTCATCACTTCCTAATTGTCTTACTGCATTTTACTGTTAGCTAAGCTCTTGAGATTATTTACATCTCTTACATCTGTAAGGTAGCATGCTGTGTATTCTTCTGGGCACCTCTTCCTAACTCCATGCTGGGAGCATTTCCACAGCAGAAGTCTGCAAATGCTACCAGTCAGGGCTTGATCTGTTGTGTTGTTGGTTGTTTAGACTTGAGAAAGTAATGGAAGAATATTAGTAATGCACATTAAGCTTTAAAATACATCATGTTGGTAGTTGTTACATTGTGAATAACACAAAAAATTAAAGAAATACAGCACTTGAAAGTTACCCAATTGAGCAAAAAAGTCCCTCGTGTCACTGATGAACAGTGAAGTTCCGACGTGCTCATTAATGTGAATAAATATATGACCCAACGTTCATGAAAGAACTACAATGAGAAAGTCAGTTATTAAACATTTACCAGCACACCACTGGAAGGCCATGTCATAAAGAAACAACAGCATGTGCAAAATGACAGAAGCTGAAACGCTCGTAGTGAAGGGGAAAGTGTGTGGTGGGAGTAACATGGGCTGTAGTCACGGGTTCAAATCCCAGTTCTGCTACTTACTACTAGCTGTGCAAACTTCAGAGAGGCACATGTCACTGGCCCAGAGTTTCCTCATGTGATTATAGATAATAAAAGGTCAGTCATACAGCCTTCTTATAAGAATCAGAAAGAAAATAGTGTTCAATAGGCAAAATATTCTCTGACATAAATCATAGCAATACTTTCCTAGATCAGTCTCCCAAGGCAAAAGAAATAGAAGCAAAAATGAACAAATGAGATTTAATCAAACTTACAAGCTTTTGTACAGCAAAGGAAACCATAAACAAAAGGAAGGACAACCTACAGACTGGGAGAAAATATTTGCAAATGATGTGACTGACAAGGGCTTAATTTCCAAAAACATGAACAGCTCATACAGCTAAATATCAAAATAAAAAAAAATGCAATCAAAAACTGGGCAGAAGACCTAAATAGACATTTCTTTAAGAAAGACATAAATGGCCAATAGGCCCATGAAACGATGCTCAACATCACTAATTATGAAGAAATGTAAATCAAAACTACAGTGAGGTATCACCTCACACCAGTGAGAATGGCCATCTCCAAAAAGTCAACAAACAATAAATGTTGGAGAGGGTGTGAGAAAAGGGAACCCTCCTACACCATTGGGAGGAATGCAAACTGGTACAGCCACTATAGAGGACAGTATGGAGGTTCTTTAAAAACTTAAGACTTACCATATGATCCAGCAATCCCACTGCTGGGCATATATCCAGCAAAGATGAAAACTCTAATTCAAAAAGACACCTGCACCCCAATGTTCATAGCAGCACTATTTACAGTAGCCAAGACATGGAAGCAACCTAAATGTCCATCAAAAGATGACTGGATAAAGAAGCTGTGCTACCACACTGACCGTTCCACCACTGACCTTCCACACTGCCTTGCCTTAGGTCACTGGTTCACAACCTTGAATTCATATCGGAAACAC
Organism: Camelus ferus; assembly: GCF_009834535.1. Classification (NCBI taxonomy): domain Eukaryota; kingdom Metazoa; phylum Chordata; class Mammalia; order Artiodactyla; family Camelidae; genus Camelus; species Camelus ferus. The sequence continues at coordinate 44,099,510 of NC_045698.1, read as the reverse complement.
CAACAGAGCTTTAACTAAAATGTACCCACTTCTGGATCCTCCCTCCAGAGACTTGTTGAATTGGTCTGAGGTGGGGCTTGAACCCCGTGTGACATGACCGCCCCTCTCCTCGGCCCACGCTGTTTACCTCTCACTTCCTGGCCCAGGCCTTCTCCGATGCCAAGACTGGAATAGCCACAGAAACCCACGGGACACAGGTGTGGGTCCACCCCAAGAAATGCACTCATGGGTAACGTTCCCCTTCTGGCCCTGTGCAGGCAGTTCTGATTCACATTGCATAAGGCTCCTCAGAAGTTCCCGCTGGCCGACAACCGGTGGTTTGAGCAGGGGCCGACTCCAAAAACATCCCACGCATTGGGTTTTTTCTCCTTCCCTGTTTGACTCCCTGGCCCCTCCCTTACTTCTGATCCTTACAATCATTTCCAAACAAATACATGCATGTGTTTGTCTCAGACATTTTCAGACACTGTTTATTTTGTATTGGGTTGGATTAAACTATATGAAATTGCCAATATTTGGCCATCCTTGACCTACAAAAATGCCAATTTCATGTAATCGGACTAATGATTCTTTGTTTGGATTTAGCTCTTTTCCAACAGAATGTAAGCTTCTTGAGGTCAGGAGCAATATTACTCACATCTCGTGCCCAGCACCAAATACTGAGTCTGGTACGTAGTGGTCCCTCAGTAAATGCTCAGTGAGCAGGTAGTGATCTTCTCAGTGCAGGAAAGGAAAAGGGTGAGTGAAGGAGTCTTCTGTAAATAATAGGATAAAGCAGATCCCTACCTCACACTCTGCACCAAAACAAAGTCTATTTGAATTATTAAGATTAAATATTAGAAAGAAACAACTTTTTAAGGAACTAATAAAATAGTTTATAGTCTAGTGGTGGAACGAGTTATACCAGCGGAAGCCCCAGTGCACAGTGGGAAGCCCTCCACTAGCAGAAGTGTGAGCGTGAGAGGAGCAGCTAAGGCAGGGCTGGGGGCTCCTCGGGGAAGTGACCACTAAGCTGAGCTCCAAAGGACAAGTAGGGATTAGCCAGGAGACGGGTGGGCAAGTGAGAGAGGTGCTCCAGGCAGAGGGAAGAGCCTGTGCAAAGGCACAGGGGTGAGAGAGTCAGTCAGAGGAAGTGAAAGCAACTGTCTGGAAGCCCATGGAGATGCTAACTAACCCATAGGGATTAAAACACCCTGATTTAGGGAAGGCATGTCAAGTCTCACACAAGTGGCAGCTGTGTTTTCCTGGGGTAGGAGCTCAGAGTTAGATTTGGAGTCCATGTTTTCTTCTTGGGGGTGTACTGAGATCTCAATGTGGGGTCAAACAGCCGCTGAATCCCTGGGGTGACTACAGCTGTAGTCTGCATCCTGGCAGCAGCTTTGACAAGTATATATGAAAACTGGCCTGGCCCATGGGGAAGGGGCATCCTGATTCCAGGTTGGGTCCTGCACCAAATATACATATACAAACATTGTCCATTCTCCTCTGATGGCTTGTGCGAAAGCTGCTTAGCAAGTCACTCCACTGTGGCCCAGGAGCTGTTTGAAGGGTCATGACCCAGCCTGGCAGAGAAACGGGATTCAACACAGGGCCAGAGAACAGGGAGTAAAGCCAGCTGGCTCTATTTTTCAGTCTGGAGAGAAGTTAATTGCAGACTATGGGTGCTACATGTTAGGGTCTGTAACAATCAAAATCTTTTCCCTACACAAAGTCCAGTGCTTATGTCATGTTTCCCCTAATGAACTGCTCTACATAATAAAAAGATGATCCTTTGCAATTCCAATTGATGACTTAAGATATCTTCTTAAATTTTCCTGTTCCAAGAATTGAATAAATTGAATCACTATACTTCATTTTATAATAACCACACAATATTTCAAAAATGTCTTTAAAAATCCACTTTAAGTAAAAAGGTACGTGTTTTGCCATGAAATCCTTTAAAACAAGGAAGAGTGAAGTAACAAAACACCATAATATTCTAAAGAGGATGAACCGATATACTCACACCCCCTTTCAGAGCAGTGGTGATCGAGCCCGGGTCCTGATAAGAGCTTTTATGGTAGACTCATCATTTGTCGTTTATAATAATGAAGAAACGTCACTTGGCTTTAAAAACTTCGTCTATCAGCAGAGGGTAGGCATAAACAAATTCCACTATTTTTTAAATCATCTATTTTTAAACACCTTCCCTTGGTCACTTACCTACTTTTTTCAGACATCTGATAGGATAAATTGGAAGAAACTTATCAAATAACATCTTTGGAAACATACCCAGAGAATTCCTGTAGTCGCATATTTCCTGAGTTACATCTGTGTGTTATTTATGACTCCTGTCAAAAATGCCTTGGGGTTTTGCTCCTCAATGCCGTAACAGTTTATCTCCCCAAAACTGTGCCCATGTTTTACAGCAAGGTCCACAGCAATAAAGCAAGAAATCAGAAAAATCAGCATTTGATACCCACGGTTTAGCCTTTTGTGCTACCTGCGACCATCCAGAGGAGATCACAGAAGGGGTCTCGGTGACCTTGCAGCAGCTGCATATCCCTGTGATCTGAATTCTAATAGGCTCCTCTTCAATAATACATTACAGACTCAGTGCACTTCTGCATCCTCAGGATTTCTCAGTAGGAACCAAAATTATTCCAGCACACACCGTATTTTTCTTATCACACAGCTTCCATCGATACATTTATGATCTCTTTACAGCACACAATAGAGGGCACACGTAGGCAGTGTGCCCACGTTTATCCACAGGTGCTCAGACGGATGTGTAAGTCAATAAATTCTAAATAAAAGAACTAAAGAAAATTCTTACCCAAGGGATGAATGCATGGCTGCTCATGTGCAAGATCTGTCCTGATAGAGATTGACTTGGAAACCAGACAAAAGCAAGACAGCTGAGGTCAGCTGTGAAGGTCAGGGAGATGACGGGGCTGCAGTAGCCATCAGCTCTAAAAAGAGACCCACCAAGACCCTTGGCATTAGCCGAGAATGGGTCCCCAGACCATCGGGGGTCCCCATATTCAAGCAAGTCTCTATAGGATAGGATTCCACAATAAAAAGCAATAAAACACAAAGAGAAAGGCAATGTCTCTTCAGACCCAAGCAAAGAACAACAAAGCCACACGGAAATGTCAATGCCCATTGCTGGGAGTCCTGGGGGGAGGCCAGCCAGACCCCAGTGCTCCTATCCTGTGCAACACAGACATGCCTCCTCCCAGCTTCCTCATGAGCTGAGTGATTGACACACAGCAGGAATAACTCAAGTTTGTCCCTCTGTATGATGACAAATGACTAGACGCCATGATGATAAAAATAGTGGCTAATATGTATGGCGTGTCAACAAGATACCAGACACTGTGCTAAATGTTGTCTACGATCTCATTCAATCTTCACCTCAACTGAATGAGGCAAATATTAATATTACCCTTCATTTAATAGATGAGAATCTTAAGTTTAGTGAATTAGACATGTCAGCAAGTGTCTGTCCAGTTCACAATCATTTCCCCATCTCTCTGAACTCCCGCTTTGCCCCATAATCCAGAGAGATGACTCCCCAGGAAACATGTTTGTACCCCCGATTCTGTCACTTGAGCCATTCAAAATTCCAAATTTGAATAGCGAGCAAGAGAGACTGAAAGTTGGTTGACAAGTCTTAGCAGCAGAGATTGAAAAGAGAAGCCATGAACTTGGGCTGCTGATGTCCAGGCAGTTCTTGGGACACACGAGAGACCTTCCAGCAAGTGTCATTCTCCCTAAGCTAGACTAAGCACATTCTGTTCCCTGCTCTGGCCTCCATGCCCTAGATGGGAGGAGACAAGAGAGAGCCCCACTCACTCAAGGAACTGAGAGGGAGCTCCACACCTCAGGAAGTCTCAGCACCCCCACTAGAAGGAGTTAAGAGGGAGCCCAAGAACTCACGTGCCCTGGCAGAAGCCCCCGGCTCCCCTCCCTCCACTATTCACACCTTAGCTGCCGCTCTGTGCTTTGTGCCCACCAGGTCCTTTATCCTTGTTATATCAGCCACCACAAGAAGCCCAGGGCTCCAAAGCATCCGGGCATCTCCTTTTCTGACCCTTGTTCCCCACCATCACCCATCCCCCCACTTCTGAAACCTCCTACTCACATAACCAATCCTCAGCAAAATCTCTGCTGTCCTCAGTCTCTTCTGGGACCACTTCCTTCGCCTCTTTTTCTAACTAAATCTGAGAATACTGCTTTTCCTGCAACCCTTTCAAATAGTGGACATTTTCTGCTTCACGCCCCGTAAACAACTGGACCAGAGATGCAATAGCTGTGCTCCGCTCCTCACTGCCTTTCTTTTTCCCAAGCCTCCACCTCAGAGCTTTGCATCTTACGTCATCACGCTGTTCCCACCCACTCCCGGTCCTTGTTGCAGTCATCTACCGCACCCCCAGCCCAACATCACTACCCTCACTCCTCCAAGATTTTTGCTCTTGGCTTCCTGACACTTTCTCCAATATTGGTCTTATCAAAATTCTTGGTGATTTTAATATTCGCCTGGATGATCTTGCCAATATTCTGTTTTCTCATGTCCTTACAATCTTGTCTGCCACCCAACCTCAGACACCCACTCCTGTGGTCACACCCAGGACCCTGGCATTTATCAATCACAGCATCTTCTTTATAACATCAGTTTCGAGGACTTCACTCCTATGTCCCACTGCTTATTTAATATCCTCACTTGTCTGGTGGCTGTCTCAAACTTAGTATAAAACCAAACTCCTGATCTGTTCCCCCAAACCTGCTCCAACTGCTATCTTCCCCTCTCAGTTAAGATCCTTAACTGAGCCCCGTCCTTCCAGGTGTGTGGACCAAAAACTTTAATTTTTCTCATACCCTACATCCAGTCTGTCAAGATCCCCTTGGATCTGCCTTCAAAATATACCCAGAATCCAACCACATCTCACCAACTCACCACAACCGCCCCGATCTGAACCACCATCATCTCTTACTTGTATGACGGCAGTCGCCTCCTAACTGGTCCCACCGCTTCTACCCTTGGCCTCTCTCCCACCTCCAGTCTCCTTCAACTCAGCACCCAAAGTGGACCATCTAAAACACAAATCAAGTTATGCCCTTCAGCGCTCAAAAGCTCTCCATTAGCTTTCCATCACGTGGAAAGTAAAAGCCAGACTCCTCATGATAACTTACAAGACCTTAGACGTGTCCGTCCCCAGCACCTCCTGGACCTCCTCTCCCGCTGAAGCCCTTTGTTTATTCTGCTCCATCCCTCTGGCCTCCACGCTGTTCCTCTAACATGCTAGACACACTTCTGCCACAGGGCCCAGCTCTCTCTCCCACCTCAACCTGGAATGTTCTTTCTTGCAGACTTTCACTACCTTACTCTCTTCCCTCCTTCTGGCCTTTACTCAAAATCACCTTTCCACTGAGGGCTTCCCTGACCACCCACCTTAAAACTGAAGCCCCTCTACACGATCTCTTCCTGCCCTGAAACTTCCTGCCCCCTTTTCTTGCTTTATTTTTCTTCATGACGCTTAATTGTCATCTTCACACGATAAACATTTACTTCTTTTTTGAGTGTCTGCCTCCACCTGGTGGAATGCCAACTCCTCCAGGGCAGGGATTTTTGTGTTTTGTTCACTGCTAGGTCCTCAACACAGAGAGCAGTGCCTGGCACAGAGCAGCACCTCAATAAATATTTTTGAATTAATGAATGAATATATGAGAGCAAATAGATTTAAGTAGGTTAAGCTATTTCTCAAAGGCCACAGCACGAGTAAGTGACAGAAACAGGACTGCAGCACACGTTTACCTGAGGCCATGCTGTGCTGTCCACTCCAGGTCTTCCCTGCCTCGCGTGACTGTGTGTGCTCCGGACAGCCCACAGAAAGCCACAATCCGAAATGCTAAATTCTCAAGTGATGAGTTCGTTATGCCCTTATTCGAAAGATAAAGGATAAAAAGGAGTCTGCGTGGAATTGTTTAAATCAAAGCATACTCTGTAAAAGGCCAGTTGGTAAATATTTTATGCTTCGCAGGCTATTTGGTCTCTGTCTCCACTTACGTGACTCTGTTATTATAGGACTAAAGCAGCCACAGACAACATGGAAACAGTTGGGCATGGTTGTGCGCCAATAGAACTGCATTCACAAGAGATAGATGAAGGACTAGGTTCCACCACAGGCTGTAATTTGCTAACCCTAGGTTTAAATCTGTAAGATTGCAATTGGGATCAATGGGTTCTTGTATTTCAAGTCTTAGGCAATTATAGGAAGCAATGAGCTAAAACGAAAAGAGCATCAACTTTGATTGGAACCAGTTCTGGGTTCAAATTCCAGCCCTACCGTGTGCTAGCTGTGACATTACATGGGAAAACTACCCAGCTCCTTGAAATTCAGTTTGCTTACTCATCAAAAGGGATAAATAACCCTTACCTGGCAGGGCTGTTTTGAGGCATAAAGGAGATGGTGTGTGCACAGCAGCCACTGAAGTGTACCCAACAGTTGCTCTGTCATAGTGATGATGATGATAGTATTAGTAGGTGGCTCTGATGAGACCCCACTAGACTGTAAATCCCTTGGGATGCAAGTCTCTCTCTTTTTTCATTTTGAAGTCCTCTTAGCACCTAGTTCCAACCTAGAGACTTTGGTACCAAGCATTTTGTAAAAGACAAAAGAAAGGACACATGACTTTACATAATGCCTGCTAAACTACTGAGCCCAAGATATAATATAGATTTAAAAAAAAAACAATGAGCTCTAGAAGCGTTTAAACCCATGAGGGTTAAGGACATGGTAGCTGTGCATTATGATGGTAACAGCATCTGGGTAATATTTAACCAACCGTTTCACCCTTGTTTTATCTAGTCCTCAGTTGTTCTGTGGTAGATGTTGCAGATTGTCTCACACATTTCCATTCCAACACCAGCACCACCACCACCTCCCCTGTAGCCCTGCTGCACACAGAGGCAGGAAAACAAAACTGCATTTCCCTGGCACCCTTAGATCTTATGCTGCACTTGTTACCAGGTTTCCACCAAGCAGACACTCCATAAGAGATTTGCAAATCCTCAGGGAAGTGGCTTTTCCACTGGCAAAACATAGGGCACATATTTTGCTGGCTTGGATGCTGGCTGAGGCTAGGTGGTCCTGCTGTTGAGAGAGAGGTCTCCCTTCCTGATTTCCCAGCAGAGGCAGCAACACCTTTGCTGGGCTAATCCTGCAGTATGGTTCTAGGAGTCACTTCTAGAAGCTCAGCCTAGCTCCTCCTCCTCTAGCCTGTTTCACAAAACGTATTCAAGCTGCTTGTGTTAAAAGTAACCACTGGTTTCTGCCAGCTGGAGCTGATCCAGGACTGACACTGCTCCTTTCTTAGGAGCCCAGCCAGGCAACTCAGATCAGCAAGGTTCTTTCGTTGTGTAGAATGCACTCGAGATATGACCCCAGACTGGCTTCTTAAGCAGGAAGGAGTGACAGGCCTGACTTTTCCAACAAATGGGGTGTGGGAAGAGGGACAGAGGGAGACAAAGCAGGTGATGAGGCATGTGCATCTAACCTCCCTTCTCTGGGACAACATCCAGAGGGAGAAGGCTCATTGGACAGAGCACAGCCAGCTGAAACAGAAATGCTCTCTGCCCTGCTCCTCAATGAGTGCTCACTGGGGGCAGAGCCCTAGCAGGCAGCCCCCACATCAGCATGAGTGATCACAAAGCTGGCTCCCCTATAGCCTTGAGGTTTTCAGAAATTTCCCCCTACCTGTTGAAGAAGGTAAGCTGCAATGAACAAACTGGAGGACAATATGCAAGACACTATAATTTTTGTGTTTAAAAATTGGCCCTCTATGGGAGACAGGTGTAGCTCAGTGGTAGAGCGTGTGCTTAGCATGTACGAGGTCCTGGGTTCAATCCCCAGTGCCTCCATTAAATAAACAAACAAACAAACCTAATTACCTCCCCCAGAAAAAAATAAAATAAAAATAAAAATAGACCGTCTATAGTGTATTTGTGTACAAATCTTTTGTCAAAAATATCTGTCACTTATCAAATTGTGAACAATGGTTACTCCCCACCCAAAATGGGGAAGAGTTGAGGGAAGGGAGAAACCTTACTTTTTCAGGTATAGTGTTCAATATTGTGTGAATTTTAAAATGTGAACATGGACTGCTTTAGTAATTAGAAATTGTTCCTTTTTTACCTCCTCCTTCGCAGCTGTTAGCCAAATGGAAAGAGCCAGGTGTGGGCAGCTAACAGCAGGAGCTGTTAAGCACGATCTGCCCAAGGAAATTTCTGTTCACACTTGGCCATTACTATTCTACAGACATGTTACTATTCTAAAAGTTTCCCCTCTGTCATTTTTGAGACAAGGTAAATGGGTGACATCAGAATAGTAAGGTATGTCTGCACCCTAGACCAGTGGTTCTCAGACTTGAGCAAACATCAAAATCCCCTAGCAAGTTTGTTAAAACACAGATTTCTGGGTCCACTTCTGTAGGTCTTGTTTCAGTGCATCTGGGTCAAGCCCAAGGATTTGCATTTCCAGGCTGTTCCCAGGCTGTTCCATGCTGATGGATGGACCGCGCTTTGAGACCCTCCCTCCCCTAACTGTGGTCTCAGACCAGCAGCAGCATCTCCTGGGAGCTTATTAAAGACGCAGACTCTTGGGCCTGACCCCAGACCTCCTGAAGCAGAAGCTGCATTCTAACCAGACCCCTGGGTGGTTCGCACACACGTGGCAGCTGGAGAACCTGGTCTTGAGTCCAAAGCCTTTAGCCCCACACTGTGAGATGCTTCTACTAAGCACAGAGCCATCCACGAGCTCTCCCTCCACGTCCTGGCTCCATGCTGCTGAGGCAGGACAGTGCTCTGTCAGTGGCCCTGGGGACAGGAGGTAGGAGGAAGGAGATCCCATCCATGAGAGGAAAGACCTTGGCCACAGCCTCTGAGCAACGTGTAGCAGGGACACTCTTTCTCTTCTTGGGCACATATCCACAGCCTGTATTTTCAACAGGGCTGCTGAGTTACACCCTCCCAAGCTCACAGAGAGTCAGAGGCTGGACCCCATTCTGGACAGAGCCTCCCACCAGCTCCAACTGAACACTCCCCACCAAGGGTCCTCCATCTCTGTCAGGGCGTCTCAGAAGCATACAGCCTGCAAAGCTACCTCTCAGGCAGAATACACCCCGGCCAAACAGAAAGCCCTTCGGACACTTCAGAGACAAAGCAAGCATGACTTCCAGCACTTAATTCCTTCCAGAGCCCACACGACGGGCTGGAATAGGCAGGCCACATGCCAAGCCCAGTTTCATTGCCTGATGGGGGCCAAGCTGGCTATGTCTGGATCTTCAATGCCATCTGATTAGACCAACCAGCCTTCTGATGTCACACTTTGTTCCTACAACACAGGGAGACTCAGAGGAGAGTGACTGCTGCCCTCCCACTCCCTGCCCAGACCAGCCTCGGAGCCCCTCCTGCTGCAGGGACTACCCGCCCAGCCCCACAGGAGACCATCCCAGCAGATCTGAGCTCCTCCCTGGAAGACGGACCAGGAGAGGAAAACAGAAATTGTGAACAAATGAACAAAAAGGCTTTCAGCTGATTAGATAGGCTGTTTCTCTCTATTAATCTACAAAGCTCTGTTTCTCCATAGCTCATCTGAGACATCTCAACGCCTCCTACAGGGAAACAAGTGGTGCTGACTGGTCTCCAAACCAAGGTGTCGAGAATTGGATGGTACGCTGAATGTCTGAACAAAAATCAACTTAAAACTGGGGGAAATGAAATAAAACAATAATTTCCAAGTGAATAAACAGGTATAATCCTTCCATAAGTTGTTCCAGTTGTGGTTAAGAAACATCCTCACCCTTCTCCTCACAACCACTTGAGGTTTACGGAAGGCTGGCCCCATGCTAGGCTGTTCAGGGTTAGCCTGCTTATCTTCATAACAGTCCTCGTACTGGTAGGAGCTGTTTTTACTCCCAGCACTCTAGACACCAGATGTGCGGACTTTTTTCACACCAACAACTAGTTCTTGAACCCTCCAGCACCAGCAGGGTGTCCTACAATTCAATTCCGATACTAACGACGTAGAGTTAGCGTCAGACCCCACAGGTTAAAGAGCTCAGTCCCACAAGACTCCCCTCGCTGCCTGTGCCAGTTCCGTGCACTGAGCGCTGAGGGTACACACATGTCTGTCTGACTTGGCTACAAAGTGAGGTTCCCCCAACCCTTTGTTTCAAGTTGGATAATTTGCTAAATGGTTCAGAGAACTCAGGAAGACACAGCACAGTGTCACCAGTTTATTATAGAGGATATAAGTGAACAGCCAGATGAAAAGGTATGTAGGACAAGGTCCAGGAGGACCCCAAGCACAGGAGCCTCTGTCCCTGCAGCACTGGGATGCGCCATCGTCCCCGCACGCAGCTGTGTTCACCAGCTCCAAAGCTCTCTGAAGCCCAGTGTTTAGAGATTTAAAGGAGGTTCAGTTACAGAATCATGATTAAATCACTGGCCACTGATGACTGAACTCAACCTGCAGCCCCTCTCCCCTTCCTAGAGGTTGAGGAGTGGAGGGAAAATTTCCAAACCTCTAATCAAGCCTTGATCTTTCTGTAGACTGGCCCCCATCCCTCAGCTACCAGAGGACCCCTCAGAATTACCTCATTAGAATAAGAAACTCCAATACCCTCATCCCTCAGGAATTGCAAGAGTTTTAGGAGCTCTGTGCCAGGAACCTGGGTCAGAGACCCAACGGCTTCCGATACTATCCAAGTGGGTACTGTCTTCTCTTTTATACAGATGGGAACACTGAAGCCTAAAGACATCAATTAACATGCCCGAGGTCACAGAGCTAGGACCTGAGGAGACTGACTGGAGCCTCTACCAATCGTTAGCCTATAGCGCCTTCCAACCTTACAGCTTAAAGGGGCACCACCCTTGACAAAAAATAAACACAATAATGAAAGGAGTATCCAAACACTTGGGAAATATTGGAGAAGCCACTTTGTCTTTGTGTCAAGGTAACCCTGGAGTGACAATCATTACATATGCCTATGGTGTGGCATGTTTGGGGGTACGTTCAGGAGGTCCAGATGGCTTGTGTATTGTTTGATAAATGGGGAGCAGTCACTCCCATCATTGGAAGGGAAAGCAAAATTATGCCTCAACTCTGGACCAGCTCATCACGGCTGCCAGCTGCAGAAACACTTCATTTGGTCATGACCCAAGCATTAGTGCTGACTGCTTTGACACATGCGAAGGCGCCAGGTCATCAGCCCAGACTGACAGCACAAGGAGACTTTCTGCTTCTCAGTCCTCCTATCTTTGAGCCTCATTCCTCATTGCCAGGATGACAGATTGCCTAGTGTCATGCTAGGGAAAACACACACACACACACACACACACGCACACGCACGCACACACACACACACGGAATGCCTGAAAGGCGCCCAGCTTCACTTGATAAGCATGAGGTAATATAAATTAAAGAACCCTGCTTATATTAGTTTCAAATGGGAATAGGCAGTTGTTTTTTATTATTAAACCAAAGGATGATTTAACACACGTTGGAGAGCTGGCTACTTCACCATAGATGGAATCATCTTTTTGTAAATGCTAACACTCAAAACTTTGTCAGATATAATTCACAGGGGAGGGGGATCAATGCCATCCATGAATAAAGTGCAGAAAACACTCAAACTCATAAGCACATAACAGAAACAGAAGGGCAGTGGAAGGGCAAATGTAGTGGTATTGGACAGAAAAGCCAGATCGATGTTTGAAACTGGCCACACAGCAAATAATATACAGCACAGAAATCACAAATTCTCTCAAATGCCTTGCTGAGACATCACAGAGCTAAGGAAATTGGAATTATGAGCTGATTTATGAGCGGTCATAACGATAAATATCAGTGACTGAAGATCTACTCTGTAGCAAACAACATAGGTCTGATTCCCATTTTACAGATGGGGAAACTTAAAGGCATTGAATAACCTATAGCAGATGCCATGGATGATAAAAAGCAGAACCTGGATCTAAGTCAAGGCTGAGCTGAATCCAAAGCCCATACATTTTTCAGGATACGTGGGAAATGGCTATAAATGTTTTAAGACTACAAATTGGAAAATGGCATCCAATTTGAGGAATGCCTAGAAGGGCCTGCAGGGACCGCTGCTGTTGACCTGCCCAACATCCTTACCCCTTTCTTCTTTCCTGTCCAAACCTCATTCTGTTGTATATTTAGTCATCTGATTTCCAACTCCCAAAGGAGAGTCCTGATTGAGTTGAGAATCCTTCTGGCCACTGTTATCAATCTAGTGGTGAGCACATGACCTTAGATGGCTCAGTTGCACTGAAGAGAGGAACATATATTCAAAACTTGGGAGGTACTCTTCTCTCTTCTCTGGATAGAACAAGGAAGCGTGTTGCCCTTTGGATAACTGGCAGCCATACTGTGACCATGAAGAGAACCACAAGAAGACAAAGCCAACACCCCAACAATAGCACTGTGGCAAGATGGAAAAAGAACAGGCTGTAAGACAAAAATCCAATGAGCTGCTGATTTAACCAATTTTTGAAACTGAATTATACTTCTGAATTTCTTGTTATGTGAAATAAAATGTCTTTATTTTTAAATAGTTTGAGGCAGAGTTTGTCACTGATATACAAAAGCATCCTAACTGATATTGGCTCCCTGCCCAAATTATCTCCTTTAATAGCCTACCAAGTCCCCATGTTCCACAATTAGAGATTTATTCCTTTGGACAGTTGTGTTCTCTAAAAGGTAAGAGGTAAATAACTATATAACCTTAGAGAGGGGACTGTTTTCCTTAGTATTGCACAAAAAGAAGTGATTTATAAAGGAAAATATTAATACATTAAACTACATAAAAAGTTAAAATTTCTTAACATAGAAATACCATAAATAAGCTGTAAAGAGAAACAATAAACTGGAGAACAACTTTTTGCATACAATACAAAGGGTTAATATCTTTCTATATAAAAAGTTCTGCAAGTAGATGGATACTTCAAGAGCAAAATATGCAAAGACTATAAAAATCGATGGCCATTAAATGTATTTTTTAATGTTTAATTTTACTACTAATCAAAGAAATACAAGTTAAAATATGTTCATCTATCAGATTTGAATTGGTTATTTTTTTCCTTAACAAGGAATTAAGGATGACCTTATCAACTTGGCTACCAGCTGAGGGTCCTCAGCCCTCCTCATTCTTCATCAGACTCGCCCGGGCTTGTGATCATGGTAGAGGCAGGGGTTATGAGAAAAAGAGTGTAAACACACAGGCCTGTTGAGCCCAGGCTTAGAGCTGGCAAACCATCACTTCCACTGTATTCTATTGGCCAAAACAAGTCACAAGGCCAGCATAGACTGGAAGGAAACTGACTCCACCTCTTGATGGGAGGACTGGCAAAATTGTTTTGTAGACATTCTGAATACAAGGAGAGGTGGAGAATTGGGGTCCCTTTTCAATCTGTCAGAAGCATGTACTACACTATTCCAATTATGTTTTTTAAAAATTATATGTATCTATCTAAAATATATATGCATATATATGTGCACCATGGGCAAGTCAACTATCCACAGCAATTCATTCTCAATTGAACAGGCACTACAAATAGCCAAATGAGTCTACGAAAAAATGCTCAATAGCACTAGTCACCATGGAAATGCAAATTACAGCCATAATGAGACACCATTACCTACCCACCAAAATGGTTAAAATTAAAACCAAAAAATTTTAAAAACTGACAATACCACATATTGGTGAGATATGGAGTAACTGGGACTCAGATACTGCTGGTGAAAATGCAGATTGGTAGGACCACTTTGGAACTTGTCCATGTCTATTCAATTGAACATATATACACTTTATGATGCAGCAATTCCACTCCCAGGTATATACCCAGAAGAAATGCACATATGCTCATGAAAGGACATGTCTAAGAACATTCACAGAAGTATATTCATAACATCCCAAATCAACCCAAGTGTTCATCAACAACAGAATGGATAAATTCTGATATTTTCCACAAAATGGAACACTACACAGCAATGAAAAAGAACAAATACCGCTATTAGCAACAACGTTGATAACTCTGACCTGATGTTGAGCAAACAAAACCAGATCCCAAAAAAGCTATATATTACAATGCCATTGCACACACATAAGACTAACCCAAGATCTCAGAAGTCAGAATAGCAGTTACCTTTGAAGACAAGTCATTCCAGAAGGTGCTGCTAACACACTGTTCTTGATCTGGGTTGTGATTTCACATTGTCAAAATTCAAGGTGTGCCCTTAAAATGTGGGAGCTTTGCTGGGAGGTGAGAATAGCTCAGTTGTAGAGCGTGTACTTAGCATGCACAGGGTGCTGGGTTCAACCGCTGGTACATCTATGAGAAAAACAAAACAAAACAAAAAAACTATATTTAAAAAAAAAACAACAAAAAACTTGGGCAATTTGCTGTCTGTACATTATACTTCAGTAACAATATTTACAAAATAATAGTAAGAATTAGATTTGTTTTAAAATGTTCCCTATGAAAATGCAAATACCTCTCCAGGAAAGTCCTCATTTAAAGCCATCACAGAGCTCCCCTGAAGAAGGACTGGCTGGGGCAGGCTGAGGGACAGGTAAGAGGCTGCAAGACTGGCAAGTGTGAGAGGCCCAGGCTCTGTGGGGTTGTGCAGCGGGTATTCTGAAGGCGCTCAGCAGACAGTAAGCACCGCTACACGACAGTGACTGCCCAGGAGCCCAGCCAATGTGCATGCAAACAGCAGGCCCTCATGCACAGCGAAAACAGCCTCTTGCCCTTGACTCTCACAGCTCTTTGTTACCCAGCTCCTTCCCGCCCTGCTCCCCCTGCTTTGCTCCATTTCATGCTCTTCCTGGCCCTTTTAGTCACCAGCACACAGGAGAGCAGAATCCACAAAGCCTGTTTCAGGGAGAGTCGCTGCAAGAGTCAGGAGGAGCGGCAGCGAGTTTGGAGGGACTCACATGTCCACAGCAGAAAGCACCCCTTCTCAGAGCTCGCCTCCCTTTCCCTCTGCTCTTCAACTTCAATTTTCTCCATCTAATCCCTCAATGTCAACACATTTTGGATTTTCTCATGGGTAAAAATGAGATCCGTGCTCCCTAGACTTGGTGCTGCCTAACGGATATTCCCCACAAGCTGCCAGTAAGGAAGGATGTAAGTAAAATGACAGAGCTCACTCAGGAGGGCTCTGCAGACAGACGAATATCTCCAGAGGAAAGCATGCATAGACTATGAGCAAGCAACGGCCATGAACTATATTTTTAACGTTCCATTTTACTAGTAATCAGAAGTACAAATTAAAATATACTATGTTCATCTGCCAAATTTGAACTGGCAAACAAGAAATAAGGACCACCTTATTAACCTGGCGACCAGCTGAGGATCCTCAGCCCTCCTCATTCCTCATCAGACTCGCCCAGGCTTGTCATCACGGCAGAGGCAGGGGTTATGAGAGAGAGACGGGAAACGCACAGGCCTGTTGAGCCCGGGTTCCGAAAAGGCAAACCATCACTTCCACTGCATTCTATTAACCAAAACAAGTCACAAGGTCAGCAAAGACTGGGGGGAAGTTGACTCTGCCTCTTGATGGGAAGACTGGCAAAATCGTATTGCAGGGGTTCTGAACACAGGGAGAGGCAGAGAATTGGGGTCCCTTTTCAAGCCATCTGTTGCAATCATATACTACATTATCCCAATTAGCCTCTTAAAAATTATGTAAAAATGTACATATATTTCATATTTCATATGTAAATATTTTTATATATATTTTATGTAACTATATTTTATATAAATATATAACATTTATATATATACACACATATATGTGATATGAGAATACATAGACCAGGCAGATAGATACATTAGGCAGATTATTAATACAAATCATTGCATTTTTATAACAGCTGGAAACATTTATCATTCTATTTATCCAGACTTTGTTCAAGAATTTTTAAATGTGCCACAGTTTGCCCTACAGGGGTCTTAAAATTCATATGATTTTGACCAGTGTAATGTTTGAGTGTGTCTGGCCTCTACAAGGTAGGTTGATAACAAATTTGACTTACTAACTACAGCAAAGTAGGACACAGCTGTCTACAAAAATCACTTACAATAATCAAATGAACACAGAGAGAACATGATGGGAAACAGTAATTTTCAAGGTGGAAAATCAAATACCGTACCTTTTCTGGACAGATACAACCTGCTGTAGAAGCACAACACTGATTTATTTGCTTTTCGGCCACAGGGACTCATTCTCCTTGGAGACATTCTTAACTGAATCTGAGGAGACAGTAAATAAAATTGGAAGCTTTTTGCAAGTAGAATCTTGGGAGATGACTTTGACCTCGTTTTTGTCCCACAACATGTAAGCCAACCAATGCCCCAGCTAAACCCTAACCCAAATAGACAGGGATTGCCCGATTTTTTTTATAAGCCAAAGTCACAGCAACTTCCAAGTACCCCACTGGCAGTCCTGCCCACCTCCTGAACAATACCATGACAATCCACACAGCAAAGGAAGGACCATTATTAGGAGGGCTGCTATCCTCACCTATACTCCTCCTGGGAGATCTCATGTTCCAAGCAGACAGCGTGATCAAGCCTCCTTAACACCCAGCTAACCTCAAAGATGCCAAGTTCTCCTAGCTTCCATGTACTGCTATAGGAAAACATATTCTTCCTCCATCCAGCTATAGCTATGTTTACCAAGGGCTGTAACTGGGCCCAAGTTGAAACTGAGCAGGTTTGTTTAATGGAACAAACATATGCCAATGCATGAAAAGAAAACAGGAAAGAAATAGAAACACTGCCATGCAGATGTCTCAGGAGTCCAGTCCTCTTTTACTTTTCCTAAGGTGATAGAGTCCCAACAGCACATAGCAGTTGTCCACTCTGCTTCTTGAATCTCTATTCATTTACCCAATCAGTGTGCCCTGACCGTCAGCTGTGGGCTAGAAACTGTGCCAGGGCAGGGGTGGGCAGACAGTGATTATTAAGATACAACTCCTGGCCTTGAGAAGCTCAGTGTGGAAGGAAGACCTATGTGAGGCCATTATGAGTGAGTGTGTAAGTGTTATGAATGAGAATGATCACTGTGCTGGAACATCAAAAAAAAAAAAAAAAAACCCAATCAAAAAAATGGGCAGAAGACCTGAACAAACATTTCTCCAGTGAAGACATACAAATTGCCAATAGACAAATGAAAAAATGTTCAATACCACTAATTATCAGAGAAATGCAAATCAAAACTACAATCAGAACTACACCTCACACCAAGCAGAATAGCCATCATTAAAAAGTCCACAAATAATACATGCTAGAGACGGTTTGGAGAAAAGGAAACCCTCCTACACTGTGGATAGGAATGTAATTTGGTGCAGCCACTAGGGAGAACAGTATGAAGATTCCTTAAAAAACTAAAAATAGATTTAGTATATGATTTAACAACCCTACTCCTGGGCATATATCCAGAGGAAACTCTAATGCAAAAAGATACATGCACCCCAATGTTTATAGAAGCACTATTTACAATAGCCAAGACATGGAAGCAAACTAAATGTCCATTGACAGATGAATGGATAAAGAAGTTGTGGTATACACATATACAATGGAATACTACTCAGCCATTAAAAAGAATAAAATAATGCCATTTACAACAACATGGATGGACCTGGAGATCATCATTCTAAGTGAAGTAAGCCAGAAAGAGAAAGAAAAATACCATATGATATCACTTATATGTGCACCTAATAAAAAAAGGCACAAATGAACTTATTTACAAAACAGAAACAGACTCCTAGACATAGAAAACAAACTTGTGGTTACCAGGGTTGGGGGTGGGTGGGAAGGAGGGATGGAGAGATGAACTGGGAGTTTGGGATTTGCAGATACTGACTACTATATATAAAATGAATGAACAACAAAGTCCTACTGTAGAGGACAGGGAACTAACTATAATAGCCTACAATGAAAAAGAATAGGAAAGGAATATATATATGTACAACTGAATCACTATGCTATACACCAGGAATTAACACAACATTGTAAACAAAGTACACTTCAGTTTAAAAAAAAGAATTGGAACAGTCTTTCAGGAAATTAAAAAATGCATGTGCTGAATGTAGAGGTGTGGGGACGGAAGGTGAGGTGTTATGGCTCGTGTACAAAATGCAAAAGGATGTCAGAGGAGACCAGCCATGGAGAGCTCAGTGTGTTTTAGTTAAAGTTGAATTTTGTTTGACATGTGTCCATGGAGAATGAGGAGGAGCTACTGCAGGGTTTAGGTCAGTTGCATTTTAGAAAGCTCTCTCTATCCAAACTGTGGAGACTTTCCCTCACCACCCACGCCCACAACCAGTCTATCAGGAAGTCCTATCAGTTCCATATTCCAAATGTATCTAAATTCTTACTTGTCTTCCTACAGCCACTGCTACCATTCTGATCCAAGCCACTGTCATCTCTTCTAGATTTTGAAATAGCCTCCCATCTGGTCCTCTGATTTTCTTCCTGCCAGTCTCCTTCTGCTCTCAACACAGCGGTCAGCATGACCCTTACAAAACTTAAGTCAGGTCACGTCACTCCTCTCTTTCCTCTTTCACTCCTGTTCTTCACCACACTGCCCCCAACACCTGCAGCAGCCACTGTGGCCTCCTTGCTGTATCAGCACACAGTACGTGTTGACAAATATCTGATGAATGACTAAGTGAACAAATGAATGGGGACTGGACCAGAGCAGAGATTGGCCTGTGGCTGAGAAGTCAGATGAACACAGAACACTGCATAGTAATCTTGACTCTGAAAAGAAGTGTCACAAAATTATGTGATCAAAGACAAGCCTTTGAAAGACAACTTGGAAGGACTGGGAAAACAAATCTATGGTTCTGACAGTAAACTAACCCAAGAAGGATTTGCTAAGGCAGGACCAAACTGTGTCAAATTTCAAATAAATTTTGGTAAATAAAATATTCTCAGCACTGGACTTAGAAGTCATTCAACAAATATGTATCAAGATATTATGGTGCTCAAGGACATTAAAACATCAAATCTCAAGAACTTTATAGTTTGATAAGGGAAATAAGGAAATGCATACCAATTGCCTTAAAAAAAAATCCTCTGATCTAAACTAAGGAGAAATAATGCATAGGGAAAAAACTGAGAAAAAAATGCACCAAAATATTAACAATTATTGTTTCTGAAGAATAAATCACCAAAGTTCAGTGTCTTAACCCAACAGTGCATCCTATCCATGTCAGAGCATAACCCAGTGTTCCAGTCCACAAGGGGCTCTCCTCCAGGTAGTGATTAAGGGATCCAGTCTCCTTCCATCCTGTGGTTCCTCACATACCCTAGGGCCTCATGATCAGTTGCATCCTCCCAGCAGAAAGGGAAAAGATTATGGAGAAAGTACACCTGTTTCTTCAAAGTCTTGATGCACAAGTTATATATACATATATATATTTGCAAAAAGAAACAAGTTAATGATCTTTGACCCAGTGGCCCTATTCTATAAATCTATAGTAAAGAAATGGAATTGTGGAAAAGTATGCTGGATAGATAGGTTGGTAGGTAGGTAGATAGGTAGGTAGATAGATAGATAGATAGATAGATAGATAGATAGATAGATAGATATACGCTAGTAGATACACAAAGACAGAGGCATGAATTATGGTAGAATTATATAAAATAGCACAAAAAAATTCCACAACAAGAGTATGCTCCAGCCGCATGTAAAATATTACCTAATCATAAATATTTTCAATAGTATACACAAAATAGTAAATAAAATTTTTAATGGCCTATGTTAATCTATCCAATTAAAATATATATTTTAAGTGATACCTAATTTGGCATAAGTGCAAGGGTATGCACCTATTTAAATAGGTACAATCTTTTTCAAAGGCAACTGGAAATAAGTATAAAATGTCTTTGTCCTTACAATTGTATGCTACAATGTATCATAAGACTAAAAGTAGAGCTGTACAAAGTCACTTCTCTGAATGCTAAGAATGTTGATTAAATTTCCCTGCAAAAAGAAAAATCATGAGCAACTTAAATTTACAATAATCTCTGGTTATTTAAAAATATTCTGATATATTCTGGCCTATTCATGTGATGGATTACAATGTAGCCTTTCAAAATGTGCTGTAGACGATTAAATAGTATGGAAAATATTCACAATGCATCAAGTTAAAAAGCAAGCTTCAAAGTAGTATGCACAGTAATTTATATACATAAAATGCTTAGAAGATTGGAAAAGTATACATCAAAATGTTGAGTTATTTCTGGGTGGTGGGACTATCCATATTTTTTGCTTTATTGTTTATGATTTTCTCCCTTCTCAACATTTCAACAATAAATGTATAATACTTTTAAATCAGATTTTAAATATTTTACTCATATTTTAATAGTATTTGTGGAAATTCTCACAATGATTTTGAGAAAGTAAACTACTAAACCACATAGGATGTGATTCCAGTTGTGTGTGTGTTCACGAAAAATACATATTGGAAGAAAAGACAGCAAAATATGAATATGTTTATTTCTGAGCAGTAGGGTTCCAGTTCAGGGGAAAATGGAAAGTTAGCAGGTCTATCCCGTCTCTCCCCCGCTAAATGCAGTTATAAAATCTGGACAGAACACAAGGAGCAGCACTTAAGGATTCTAAAAATAAAGCAGCCAAAGGGCTGCGGAAGATCAGCATTTGCAGCAGCCCTGAACCAGTGGAGGGCTTACCATTTTCTAATTCCAGTGTACCCTTGTCTGGATGCGGGAGTTACGGGGATGAGTGGGGGGAGGAGCCACGAGGAGGCTTCCACACAGACAGACAGCTCAGGGAGAAACCCTCCAGCTCCGGCTCCAGGACCAGGAAACAGGTCTCCTGGTAGTGACAGTACCAGCAAAAGGCACCCACAGATGCCTGAAACGCTGAGTGAGAGGAACCTTCTTCTCTAATCAGAAGAGCTGTCTTCCCAAAAGACTGGGGCAAACTCCATTGCTTTTTCCCTCTCTCTGTCCTTCCAGCACTTAGAGTACATGGCAGAGCAGAATATATAAAGCCACAGCTTTCTGGGGAAAGTACCAAAAAGAAGACTCCCCAGGGACCTGAATGTATCAAGACATCACAGAGAGAAAGGAGCTTGGAAAATCAGTCCCACAAAGTTGTAAATAAACCCCTGGGCTCACTACCAAGCGGCACATGTACGGACATAATCCTAACCAGCATAACAACTTTGGGAGCTGAACTCAGGGGTAAACCACCACCCAAGTGTCAGCCTGGTGGCACTCTCCTGGGACAGGTCTGAATAGCACTGCAAAGACTTTGAAAACAAACTGACCTTGAAACCACAGCCCAGAAAAAGCTGGTTAAGAACTTGCAGCCTGAATTCCAATGGGTCAATCACCTTCTAAAAGAAGGGCAACTTCTACAAACAGGTTAATAGCCCTCCAGGTGGAAGACATTCTCAGATGAAGAAAAACTAAGAAAATGATGGTTGGCAGACCTGCTGTAAAAGAAGCACTGAAGGAAGTTCTTCAGGCAGCGGGGAAGTAGCACAAGAAGGAAACCTGGATCTTCAGGAACGAAGGAAGAGAAACAAAAATGGTAAATATCTTGTAAATGTAATGGATTATTATTCTCCTCTTGAGCTATTTAACAAGTGCATGGCAATTGAAAACAAAAATTATTGTCCGATGGGGTTTGTAATATGTCGATGTTACAAGATCACTATAGCATAGACAGAAGAGAGCAAAGAGAGCTATGTGCTGCTGATGTTAGAATAAGAACTTAACAGCGGGGAAGACGTTCATGCTCTGGGTACGAATGGGGAGCAGAGAGAGTCCTCCAGACCAGAGCATGTCCTGGGACCACAAGGCCTGTCCCCACCATCACCTACCAAACCCAACTTCACTCTTCTTTCCTTCCTTCTAAGTCCACGAAGCCTTCACGAAGTCATTCTCACTTCCTTCACAGCGTCCCCTTCGCATGTGGTTTATAACCACTTGAGGGTTCTTGTTGTAAACTATAACTGGTAATGTTAATAATAATAGCAGCAACCATCTACTAAGTATCTCCCGCCTACCAGATCTAGCACTAAGTACTTTACAAGCATTATTTCTGATTCTTATGCAAAACCTGGTGAGGGAGATAATATTATCCCCCACTTGACAAAAGAGGAAATAGACTCAGTGTGCCAGTGTGATTTCCACACTTGTTTTATTGACAGTGGTTAGACTTACGGGGTTCAATCTATCCTTAAGCACCTTCTGGGTCCTAGAATCTGAGCTAGAAGGACCTGAGTAATCTGCTTCTACTTTAATCCTCCAGTTCTACAGCTGACAAAATTGGGCTAGATTGGTTTATTTTGAAATTGGGTTCAACCCATAAACCTGAAAGGACAGGCCAATAAATGGCTCTTAAGCCTCCTCCCAAATAACACGCAAGAAAAGGCTGTGATAGTTGGAGGGTTTCATGCGAACAGTAGAGCCATTCTTGATCCTCGCTGAGATCAGAATGAAACAATTTATGTGTCTGAGCATCAGTACCTTCGACTGACCTTGTTGCTGAGTGCTTACTGTGATTTTTGTGCTGCAGCACATTTCAAGTTCAAAGTAAGATGGATATGCCTTAGTAATACGTGCTGGAGAAAAATCAATTTCTATGATAAATGGTGTGATGCTTGTCTTGACTTGGGGCTGTGTGGGCAGCCTCCTGAAAGGCCACAGCTCTCCCCCTGTGCACCATGAAGTCCTTGTTACCTTGGAATTTTTGGGGCTGAGCTGCAGTGTGCAGGAAAAGAAACAGTATCCAACCATTTGATTATAACATCTGCTACGGTCTGCCTGTGTCTCCCAAAAATTCATATGTTGAAATCCTGCCCCCACAACGACGATGGTCTTAGGAGGTGGGCCTTTGGGGGGTACTTAAGTCACGAGGGTGGAGTTCTCCTGAATGGGATTAGTGCCCTTTTAAAGGGTCCCCAGAGAGCTTGCTCACCCTGCCTGTCATGTGAGGACCCAGTGAAAAGGCACCAGTTATGAACCATGAAAAAGGCCTTCCCCAGACCATGCGGACGCCTTGACCTTGGTCTTCCAGCCTCCAGAACTGTGAGCAGTGAATTTCTGTTGTTTGTAAGCTACCCAGTCTGTGGTGTTTGATTATAGCAGTGCATACAGACTAAGACAGTGTCAGAGGGAACTTTGCATGGAGGAGGCCCACTGCGTTGAGCCTTGAGGGAGAAGTGGAACTTGGACTCGTAGAAATGGGATTGGAGGGGAGGAGATGCTCATGGTATTCTAAGCAGAGAAGGCAGGGCAGGAAAGGGGGCCAACTAGTAGGGAGCAGAGTTTGACTGGAGCACAGAATCTATACTCAAAGGAAAAGAAAGGAACATAGGTTCGAAAGATAGATGATGGGGTCCTGCATTAGGCATGAAGGATTCTTCCAGTGGAAGTAATTAAAATCCAATTCAAATTAGCTGAGTCAAAAAAGGAGCTTCTGATAGCTGGCCCAGCCAGAGATGGTGCCAGCCTCCAGCATGGCTGTATCCAAACACTACAAACTATTCTCCATTCCTCTCTCCCTCCCCTTCCCTCAGCTGCTCACCATGGGCCTCACTTACTCCCTCTGCAGGCCCACATCCTCCAGGTAGTTATGGAACATAACCTTCGGCAGATCAGTCAATGGCCTTGTCTGAAACGCGGGCTGTTACTGGGCCAATCACTGGGCCCTGGTAAATGGGGTGCAATGGTTGACCAGGCCTGGGTTATACGCCCTCTTGCCATAGAATAGGATAGGAAACCAGAAGAAGGAGAATGGGGAGGAGATAAAAGGGGAGATTAAAAACCACAGTTAGCACAATTCACCACAGGGCCAGCTCATGGAGGGCCTCGAAAGCCACAGTACCAGGTTGGGACTGTATGGCTTAGATAGTGGCAGGGACAGTGAACGCTTTTAAGGCAAGAGGCATAATCAGAGATGTGAGTTAGAATGAGGAGCCTAGTGGCAGCGTGCAGGGTAGACTGCGGTGGTCGGGTGGCGAGGTGGGTCCCCCCAGCCCTAAGGGCTCATGTCTGAGTTTGTATCCCTAGGGAGCCAGAGGACAGAGGACAGGTTCTTGCTATGGGAGAAGAGGGGAGAGCAGAGCACTGGAAGGAAGCGGTTCTCACCTCTTTACCCTGAGAACCAACAATGACAGCAACAGAGAACAGGGGCCCTAGTGAAACAATTACGGTTCAGTGTTTTCTCTGCAAGCCTGTGACCTCATCAGACCCACAAAGCTTAACACTGGAGGAGAGGTGGGGATGGAATGAGCTTTTCCCAGCCCATCAGATGGGGGCTCCGGGTGATAATTACATGATCTTTGTATGCATATGGAATAAGATCTAGGAGGCTGCATCCAAACTCTCAAAAGTGACTTACAGAGAGACAGGACTTTCACTTTATAACTTGAACACTTTGATGTTGTGTAAAATACTTTGACATTTGTAATAAAAACATACATATGCATTGTATATGTTGTATATATTGTTATATATGCATTGCAAAAATGTACATCATAAAGGAGAGGAATTGTGACTTTTTGTACCTCGAGCTGGTGTCTTGGGACACGGTAGATTCGCTGTGAGAAGGAGATGAGCTGGGTGCAGTGGGGACACGCTGCTCCCAGGTCACGTAGCTGCCTGGGCCTTAGTTCTTCCAGCGTGCGCCGCGCTTGGGCTGCGCTCCACTCGGGCTCTGGTTCTGCTCTAGAGACAAAGATCTTGAGGAAGACAGATCCTTCTTGCAAGGCCAGGCTGGCCTAAGAGCCTGGCAGGTTCCTGCAGTTGCCCTGGTCGAGGGCAATGGAGGGCGTCCATCACCAACAGGCCTTTGCTCAGCAATTTCAAGCTTTAGTACAAGCCGAAGATTGCTCAAGAGTCCTTTAGGATGGAGCCATTATTTGCGAGCAGTTCCCCACACCTCTGACCCACACGCTGTCCACCCCTTTCTTGCCCTCTGACCCTGTAGTCCCTCCTCCCCCAGCTGAGGGCTCCCTGCCGGTTCCGGTTCCGGTTCCGGTTCCGAGGGACTCGGTATGGAAAACTAGGATCCAGAGCCCTGCTTAGATCGTGAAGCGGGGGAGGCTGGGTCTGCGGAGCCTGAGAGCCCACTCAGTCATTTTAAAAGCTTGTTATTTTTAAGGCCCCAAGCTCAAGAGATGAATTCAGAAAGAAAATGGAAAAAAGAAAAAAATAGCAAGATAGATAGCAGGAGCGCGGCCTCCACTAACACGCGCCGTCAGCTGAAACCAATTTGCAGCGCTCCGCTGTCTCAGCCCACGAGCTGCGCTCCACCCCAGAAGAGCCCCTCGGCAGCGCGCGCGCGCGCGCACGCGCACGCAGGCTTGCAGAAGGTAGGCTGGGTTCAGAGCTCTTCAGCATAAAAGAAACAAAGGATCCCTGCTTCTTTCTATTTAAGTGAGAATCTCTGTGGTTTTGACCTCACTTGCTTAACCTCTTCTGAAGAGGAACTAGCTGCGCAGTCATCCCGCGCCTGCAAGATAGACTTTTAGGAGACAATTCGGGTTAGAGAACTCAGGAGAAACGTGGAAAATTCCAGAAGCAGCTCCTGCTGCCCTCGTTTACACTAGCCACTTAACCCCGCGAAATACCTCGTCTCTCCACCCACCTTTATTTTTTCAAACCCAGAAATAAAGGATTTGAAGTCTTAAAATAGGTAAAGTGCCCCAACTCGGAGCTCACCGGAGAGTGCCTGAATCCGAATTCCTGAGAAAAAAGTGGCTAGTCTGCTCTGAGGGAAGATCAAAGGTCCTCCCTTCCCGGTGGCCTCCATCACGTGTTGGGGAGGAAGACCTGGAAGGCGCGATCTCTCCCCAGATCCTTTAAGAACCAAGTCCCCACCTTCTCCTTGGAACTTTCTGCAAACTAAGTCAGTCCTCTAGGATTTTAAAATCCTTGTCCCTGTGAGCTCCCTGTCCTGACTTGGGGCACAGCCCCGCTCACCCAGTCACTCCTGGAGTCCACTCATTCCTGGTGTCTAGGAAAGCTTGGATGCTTTCCTAATGAGGAACATTCCTTCACCTTCGGTCCATGACAGAAACGAGGTGGAGAAAATTTTTACTCTGTTATTAAGTGAAAAAAGCAAAGTTCAGAGCTCTGTGTATGGTAAGCTACTAATTGTATAAAAAGGGGAGAAGATGTGAATTAATTTGCTTGCATATAAATATCTCCCAAAAGATGCATAAGAAACTAATTACACTGTTTGCCTCTGAGATGCTTTTGTCACCTTTGGATTTTGAAACATGTGAATGTATTACCTACATTCAAAATGAAGTGATGAAAACACACTTTAAAATACACATTTTTTCAAATAACATTTTTAAAATGTTTTTATTCACTAGAGCTTCAAGGATGACTAGATAGAGTAGTAGTAAACAGATAATACATAATTTCTAAAATGAAATCTAGCTCTGAAGTTTGTGGATTTTATGATTAGTAATTAGAGAGAGTGAAGTTAGGCATAATATAGGGTTTGGAGGACCTGCAGATGATTTCTAAGGTAGATTTTAGTCCTTGAGGTAAAATACTCTAACCAAAACTCTAACACTTCATCTGAATCAATGTTACCCCAACCTTTGGAGCAAAAAATGAGACATATTTGATTCATCAAGCAATTAAATTGCTCATTAAACTTTTGCCACCTGACCTGGAAGAACAGAAAATCTTATTAGAGTGATGTTAGAAGATGCACTCATTATTTGTTTTCCTAGATAAACTACTTTTTAAAGTCATGTACTGATAATGAAGTTACATCAGCCTTTTTAGGATATCTTTGAACACAAATCGCATTAACTTGGATGTCTCAGTTGGTTCATCAAGAGTAATGGAATTATTACTGCCAGAAGCCATGATTCCATGGAAATGAAAATTGTATTTTTTCAAGTACTATAAATGATGATGCTTGGAAGTCCTGTAATTATTGAATGAGAAGTTCTCTTTTTATCTGGACTTTTGAGATGGGTTGTTAGCAGCATTTTGAGAAAAAAAAAAACTATCCAATTTTTAATTTGCAAAAATGGTAGTTAAATACTGAAAGGAAATTGCTCATGGTCAGGCAGTAGGTTGTGGAAAGAACACAGCCTGGAATCCCAGTATTCAGGCCCTGTCCAGACGCTGCTACTTAGGAGCGGTGAGACCTGGGGCTGCTTTCTTCCTCTTTGAACTCTCAGGTTCCTCGTCTGTTAAAGAGCTGAAAGGAAGAACTTGATCATTTCCAAAATCCTTCCAAGCTCTAAAAAGGACATTTTATTCCTTATCCTGTGGGCATTTTATTCTTACTCCTCTGCAGCAGGTTTATATTGGGTCAGGATTTCATGGTTAGGCTTTCATCCTTTTTTAAGCCAAAAAACATCTCACCGATCTCTCAGTCCCTCCACCTATGAAACAGGCCAGCCAGAGGCCACGGCTGGAGGGAAGATTGTTGAAGCAGCCTCCTGCCACTGGTGGCCCACAAACAACTGTGTAGTCAATTTATTGCACGAAGATGCCCAGTCGAGGAGACAAGGGAGCCTGAACTCTGAACTGAGATCCATTTGCCAAGCCAAGCATCCATGAGGTTGCATCACCCGGAGGCAGCACCTTCTCCTAACTCCCACAAAGGCACCAAAGAGGCTCAGAGCTGCCCCACTCCCACCTCCCTGGATTTCATACTTTCTTTGAGAGGCTGTCAGATGCCTCTCTTATTTCAGAGAAAACAGTTAAAGAATATACTTATGTTTTATTACAAATTTCTTATCATTTATCATCATTGTTCTTAAGAACTGATGAAGAGCCTACATGCCTGTGGACCCAGGGAGCAGAGACTGGCTAAATAATTTCAAAATTCTAATTGTCCTTACATCACCCTACTCTACACGTGACAACAGTCTAACTTGCTCGCTGTGGTTTAATTAAATGGTTTAGCTTAAATTGTTAGTTGTGTGATTTGTTCTATAATCACACTATCCTGATTAGGGTGTTTCTTAGTTTAACCTCCATTCAAATCTCTGGAATTAGCTTGCTCTCATACCATGTAATTAGTAGGAGCTAGAAGTCAGAACAAAAAAGATAAGGGAATGCAACACAGATTCAGCTGGTGTGGTACTGTAAAGTGAGGCCTCTTCCAGGCAGGTGAGCAGCCTGTTGGATGGATAGCCCCCACCTTGATCTGCTCCTGAGTCACCGGACCAGGCTGCCTGACCCTGGGGGCAGAGGTAGATCCATTGGGTCCAAGCTTCTGGCTTGAATGCCTTTCCTGAATTTTTAAGCAAATGAATTTTTATGATCAAGAAATCAGTCCTATAAACACTACCTCCTTCAGTAGTTGTCACTGTTTGCACTGCATTTAACAAATAGTCTGATCAGGCTAGACTGAAGCCTCTGTCTTGCCAGATCTTGTCCTTCCTGTTTTCTTAAAAAAGATGGATTAAATTCAAGACCCATCACTTGCACCAGTCATTTCCAAGACTCTGGTCAAGTTTTTTGTTTTTGTTTGTTTGTTTTTTGGTAGAGTAATATACATTATCAGCACAAAGTATGCAGCCCAAAAAGTAGGTTAAAAAATATTACAGCAGATGTCCACTTTTGGCTATGATGGAATCACAGAAACATGTTTATCATCTCACTTGAAACAACAAAACACTGGAAAAAATAAACATTTGTAACAATGGTTTTCAGATATTGGACATCAGACAGTGCAGGCCAGTGATCGCTGACCAACAAATGAGGTGAGCCCTGTGATTGCCCCCAGCTTACAGCCTGGGAAGAGTGTAATAGGCTGAAGCAGAAGGGGAAACCAAGGCAGAACCCAGTGGTCTGAGTTGAGATGATGTTGGCAGTCCTCTGAGGGCAAGGCAGCCACAGACCACAGAGCAGCATATAGATGAAAATGCTGCCCAGAGGAAAAGCTCTGAGGATTTGCACACTGGGATGTTTGTGTCTTCACTTGAGTAATGATCAGCATATGCATGTAAAGAAACTACCCTGAGGCTCAGGAAATAACATCAGAAAGGATCAAAGGGAAGAATCTCCGAAGTTTAAAGAGGCTGGAAATTGTGTTCCCATAGGCCAGGGTGGGGTTGTAGGGGAGCATAATTCATAGAGCATAAAGTACCCAGAAGAGTATCACTTCAGTAGTACGGTAACATTAGCCCTAGATAAATGGCTCATCTGGTCCTCCCTAACAGTTCCCAAGTAACTTAAGTTCATCTCAGAACAAAGCTCAAGAATATGAATAGGATACAAAAAAGAAAAGATGGTCTCACGCAAAATAAATAAGGTCCTCCTGTATTGCACAGGGAACTATATCCAATGGCTTGTAATAACCTATAATGAAAAAGACTATGAAAAAGTATATATATAAAATTGAATCACTACGTTGTACACTAGAAACTAATACAACATTGTAAATCTGCTAGACTTCAATAAAATAATACTTTTTAAAAGACAGGGGAAAATGTCTCGTCAGCTTACACTTTAAACCAGAAAAAACAAAAAACAAAACTAAACCCAAAATAGGCAGAAGAAAGAAATAATGAGTAGAAATCAGTGAAATAAAAAGCAGAAAAAGAGAGAAAATCTGATTAAAACAAAATCTGATTATTGGAGAAAATGAAATTGATAAACCTCCAGCTAATCTCATCAGGATAAAAAAAAGAAAGATGTAAATTAACAATATTAGAAATGAGAGAGGCTATCACTAAAGACCTTACATATATTAAGAGATAGTAAAGGAATGTCATAAACAACTTAGGAGTCCCAGAGATGAGAAAGGACCTGAGAAAATACTTTAAGAGATAATAGCTGAAATTTCCCTAACTTGGGAAAGGAAACAATCACTCAAGTCCAAGAAGCCCAGAGTCCCACACAGGATTAACCCAAAGAGGAATACTCTGGGGCACATAGTTATCAAACTGACAAAAATTAAAGATACGGAGAAAATATTAAAATCAGCAAGAGAAAAACAACAAACAACACACAGGGCAACTCCCATAAGGTTATCAGCTGACTTTTCAATAGTTAAAATATTGCAGAGTAAATGCAGGATTGGGAGGACTCAGCAGATAGGATTGAGGGTAGGGTCAAGACAGAAATTAACAATGGCAATGCAGAACTGGGAAGATGTCAGTTTTGGTGAAAAATAGTAAACAGCAGAGGCACAGACTTGGTGTTGGAAACTGACTGAGTATTTTGTTTGAAACTGGACAAATTTACAATGCTTGTAAGATACCCAGTATTTAATAGCTAATAATCAGAGTTCTTTGTGTTAAGTGCTACACTAACCAGGTGGTTGGAAATTGGAGGCTGGAGCTCAGTAGAAGGAAATACAGTACTAGAGGTCATGTTTATATAGAACTGATTGCTCACCACTTCTGATTATCACACTGTGGCTATTACTACATTAAATAGAGTAGCATACTTTTAAAGAGACTTTATTCTATTCAGTGAATCTTAGGGTGTTCTTCTCAAGGCAAGAAAATAATCATTATAAAAAACTGAAAGTACTGTAAATATACTCCTTAAGTATTTTTTAGAAAACGCTCGTAATAAAGATAATGCAACATGAGTCATTTTGTCTGGAAGTCTACCGTCAAATGTGCCTGCTATTCCAACCTGGCATTCTTCTAAGAAGTCCTGCGGTGCCCACACTCGGACAAGTCCAAACTCACTGGCAAGGGCCTCTCCTCCCTCACTCCCAACCCAGCCTCACACATGCAGTTCATCACCTTTAGAAACCAAAATGGCTCAAGGCCTTTAACCACAGAAGGCAGCTGAAACAGCTGGTCTCCAGAGAAGTCAGTATGCATAGCCTCACCATCTCTGGACCAGCTAAACCATCAAGTCCCAGGATTCTAAATTTACATATCTGATAGCCAACTACTTTTTTTAAAGAGACACTTCTAATAGGCTGTCTCATTTAAGTGGCTACCTCCAGTACACAGTTTATTCACCAAATGACAAGCTGTACTTTGAGTAAGTGGGAGAAGGCATTCCACTTGATGATAAAAGACAAGCAGTGGCAATTTTCATTGTGCAAATACCATAGTAAGGAGATGACTGAAAACAAGAGAGATTCAAAATGCTATCACTTACAACAACACTACAAAATATTGAAGGTGCAAAGCCTTGGCAAGAGTTCACTGCCACACAACTTGGCCCAATGTTCAAAAATCTTTCTTTTGGTAGTAATTTTGAGCACTGGAAGAGTCTGTTACCAATTACTTAGTTATAAAAATAAGCTGTAAATATGCAAATAAATGTCTCAGAAAATAGGTGAAATTATTACTCAACAGTGGCAAGATTTTAAATTTTCATTTTATTAAAAATATAGCAACACAGGAGCAGCAGCATCTGATAAATCTTTACTAGTACCATATGGAAGTAGTCCTACTCACATATAAATAATACACACCACCTAAGCAGCACTTAATGTTTACATAACTCTCCCCTTGATAATTCATAGCAATATGTAAAGAAGAGTCTTACCATATTAATCCTATTAAGATAGAGAGTAATAATTACCTATTCAACGGAACTACCTATACAACTACACAGTATACTCAAAGGTAACCTACTGGGGAAATCTGCAGAAAGTTCCCCAACAGAGTGCTGCCCACCAGTAACCCTTAAACTGGTAGAACTCTTCAACTCGAATTCTTTCAGCACAATTTTCATGAATTTGAACTTACCTATATAGTTAAGAAATTAGCTATCTAGCAAATAAAAGTTAATCAATGGGGGGAGGGTATAGCTCAGTGCTAAGAGTGCATACCTAGCATGCATGAAGTCCTGAGTTCGAGCCCCAGTACCTCCACCTAAAAATAAATAAATCAACCTAATCATATCCCCCCAAAATAAATAAATTAAATTGTACAAAAATAAATGTTCTAAAACAAAAAATTTTAAGTTAATTAAGAATGGAGGGAACTCCATTCCAATCCTGGAAAAATAAATCTTACTGGTAAAATCTGTTAAGTGTCAGAAAAGTTGGCAATTTTCAAAATTAAAATGTAGCTAAGTACAAAGTAAATTTAAAAATGAGGCAACAGACAAAAAAAAATCTGCTTTTAAGAACAATATACTAAGAAATGTGGTATTTTATATAAACAATTGTAACAAATTAATTGCTAGAAACTAAAAGCACCTTAAAATGTAATAGAAAGAAACCTAGTTATTTTACTAAATCCAACCTAACTGAATATGGACCAAAAATCATTAAGAGCTCTAACTTTTACTTTTAAAATAATGTACCAATCTTTGGCAGAATCATCAATAAAAGTGTATTTAAGAAAAACAAATTCACCCACAAACCCAAGATTAAGTAGGGAAGTCAATTTTATTTTAAAAGATTATTTTATTACATTTATACTCGACCCCTGCTTCCAGAAATATAACCTAGCCCTTTTAAGAGCACTAACTTTTGCAATTTAAAGATAAACAATTTAATTTTAAATGACTACATTAGTAAATGAACATGAGACAATACTAAGTATATGGGTAGTGAAATTTTTTAAAATATATATTTAAACACATAAGGAACATAGTAACTTTGTGGAAATGGCTCTACTTCACAACTTACCCAGTTAAAACCAGATACTACCTTTCACTGAAAATATAAGAAATGTCTCATTGAAATTGTTACTCAATGCATTCCTCCAAAAGGATTCATTTTAACTGCTAATTCAACTACTAAAGAAAGATTTAAATCAAATCATATTATTTCTAATAGATTTTTTAAAAAACCTTTAAAAGTCTATTACTATATATTATAATCCTTAAATTTGAGTATCTTTAGATGAGAGCAGATTTGGCTCAAGATTCTGTTTTGTTTTGTTTTTAAGTTTTAAAATAAAAATAGCAACATGTATGTAAGAATGAATGAGGGTCCAGAAAATGACTAATATCACAAAAGAAATTATTTTCTTGACAAAAAATTGATTCTAAATGCCAGTTTTTACTTTTAATTGAGCATGTCAAAAACTTAAGCCTTCGATACTTCTGAAGCATTTACTGAACCTCTTAGAAAATAAGATTCTAAACAGAAAATCACAAGCTGACTAGTGTTTCTAACTATACGTTAGATTTGATAAAAAATAATAACCAAGGACATAGTTGCAGAAGTTAAGGATTTCTACCTGTTTCCTCACATGAAACTGGCTAACTTATGAAGGACCATCTTTTATTACTAGTTACATGTGAAAAGCAAGAACAACAGGAGCAACAGAATTTGGTTAGAATGGTAAAGAGCAACGACAATTTAAGGATCAGAATGTACTTGCTATATAATCACGTAAAGCTAACAAAGAGAATTTACAGAAGGTATCAAGTGTAAAATGGCTGTCTTCTTGGCCTTACCTCAAGTTTTCCTCATATCTACCTGGGATGAAAAAGATAGTTACACAGAAAATTTAAAAAAATCTTAAAAGAAAATAATGAACAAATGAAAACTATCAGCTTATAAGTGAACAAAAAGAAAATGTCTCTCTCTCTCTCCTTCTCTCTCTCTCTCTCTCTCTCTCTCTCTCTCTCTCTCTCTCTCTCTCTCTCTCTCTCACACACACACACACACACACACAAACAGTTTTAGCCCCTAGAAAGCTTTGTTTCTCCCTAAGCCTGTTTGAGAAAATGATTTCACTTTCTCCAGATCTCCTGTACACCTACTCATGCCCAATTTTTACAAATCAGTGTCTTTCAAGATTAGTATGATTATTTTAAAGCTGAATAAATCATCATCAGCAAGAATAAATAATAAATAGCATCAGCAAGAAAAACAATCAGCTGCTGAAACCAAATTAAATACATTAATTACTGACATAAAAAACATTTAATGGAGTCCAGAGTACAAGAAAATACTCAAACTTGAAATGACTGCTTTATAGAAGCCACACAAACATGCACTCTCCATGTCAAAACAATTTCTAAGCCAACTAAAACAAGAATGTGATAAAACTAAGATGCTGTTTCGAAATGCATAAACAAATACTTTCCTCTAAAATACTTAGCTTTATTAGAGAAACGGTACTAAAAATAACAGATTCAAACATTTGCTCTATTCTACTTACATATCATAAATAAGACAGCTGTTGATGCAAGACACACATTCCTTCCTTCACAATCTTTCCATATGCACCCAAGCATTCTTGTAGAATAAGCTGTTTACCAGCCAACCGTATGTGGTTGAATGATTAAAATGACCACCTATACTTTACATAGTAAAGCATTTTCAAAAATTTTAATGTACACAGTGACAAAAAGAAAAAAAAAAAACAAAAAAACAGTAATTCTGAACACATGAAGAGTAATTAAGCAGCTTCATAATCAAACCAGGCTTTATCACTTGCAATAAGGACAATTCTTTCCATTCTCAACCAAATACCTTGTTTCAATAGTATTACCATTAAAAGAAAACTCAAGTTGAAACCAAGTAACTGATGTGTTACCCAGCTTTTTAAATAAGTAACTCTTCCCATGAGGTAAGGCAACTGAGTAATTTGATTGTATTAGATTACATTAAAATAATTATACTTGATTTTTTAATAACATGCTAATTAAAAAGTATAACTTTTTTGGAACTGTAACAATGAAGAGTTCAGAAACTACAAGCTGTGGTTTGGGGGAAATTTTAGCAATGCTGTCATTTTACTATTTGCATACTTTCTTCAAAAAGCGTGCCTAACAATGTCGGATGACCTATATTTTAAACTCAAGTAAACACATCTTTACACATAAAACAAATCATCTTATATATTCACCTTTAAGTACAATTTCTGCACATCATTTATGAGAAGATGATTGAGAGGTAATAATTAAGGCCATCCAATGTAGACAACCAAACGGTTTGCTTTAAGTAAAATAAGAACATGCTGCTTCATTTTTAATTATCACAGTATAAAAGTGATGGTCCCAAAACTGCATTGTTGTTTTAAGCTCTAATGTCATTCCTGAAAACAGGACTTCTCTCTCATATTATGTGAACTAAAAGAAGCTCTTCTGACATACCACTTGCACACTTCTCTACGGGAGTGAATGAAATATCCATCTAAATTCCATATGAGTTGAGAATGACTAGCACATATAAAATTCTAGAAAACAGTATATACCACATTGTAGAAGGCACTAAAGCTTCAGCTTGTGCTCCCATAGCCCATTTTGAAAACCCAGTTTTCTTTTTATAAATGGCACCTTTGCCACCTACAGCTGACCAACACACACTGCAATATTGTTCATAATAAGCTTGGAAATGTCAAGAAAGTTCAAAAAGAAATGCCTACTTTGTGGGGAGACCCAAAGATTCTAAACACTGAATACTAATGCATGGTTAGTATTCAACACAGTTGCTCTTCCTTTTGAAAAAGAACAGTAGCATGCATTGTCAGTTGGTTTTTAATCCACTTATTTAAGCAATTTTAATCTGTAAAACTATTTTAAAGAAAAACTGCTGTCCTAAACAGTGAGCAAAAGAAAACACAATAGTGAGAATTTAACACAATCACTGTAAATCCTGTGAAGTAAATGTTAAAATTTCTTATACTCTGCACTTACAAGGGTGTGTATATATTTGCACCGATTTCAAGCACATCATCCATCTGTATATACTGAAATTAAAAAAAAAAAAGTAAAACGATACAAAATTCAGTTACTACCATTTTTTAAAAGAGCCTCCAACGCTTATCTCCAGTCTTTATGGACAGTACAAATTTGGATCTTTGACGTCCCATTTTCTTTGTAATGGTTCTTGGCAAACACTAACAAACCACATGACAAGTGTGTCAGCCACCATGGAAATGCACAGATTTTAGAAGATGAGGAGTTTGGGTAACACCTGTTATTTTCACGGTGTCCATGCTTTATTTTCTTACTCAGTAACAAGATGGCCACCAAGTCATCTAACAACTAGAAAAGCTGTTAGCTCGTATCTTTATGCTCTACTGGACTTCTTCACTGTCTAACATCTTGCTGAGAGAATTAAAAGCTTTGGATTTTATTCCAGCGTGTGCTTCGAGGTGCATCTGTCGGTCCTATACTGCTTCTGTTTTGGTGGAGAGGTTTTCATCGTTGGGCTGACAATTTCCGTTCTGCTGTACTTTGTTTTCCTCAGTCCTTGGTGCGTCTTTGTCTTCTACCTCTTTGCCCATGCCTGAATCTGGTTCTTTATTGTGCTCCTTCTCCTACAATGAATGTTAAGGTACACATTCAACATTGTTCCCAAGAGTGGCCTGCTATTGCATCTAGTTATGGCTAAAACATCTAACTTTATCTTCTGGGAACTAGTCAAAGTGGATATTCTCTCTCATTATCTTTCACATAAACAGGACATGCAAACACGTATCAATATGTCCTTTGTACTTCTCATAAAAGATGGACAATCCATGGAGATTAAGTTAGAATAAAATAGGTAAACAGAAACTTTAGAGAAGAACTCAATAAATGTCGCTGATTGACTTGAGAAAGTGGAACATATCTGCTGTAAGTAAAATAGTTCCCACAGATGCTAGGATAGATTTATAATCTGCGTACCAAAGAAACAAAAACAAGGGAATATAAAAAAGGAAGTCACTACTCATCCTACCAAAGACTGCTCAAGACAGTCCAAATTCAGCCCTCAACTTGAGGGAGAATTAAATGAGAACACTTGGGACAGTGCTTCGAATACAGTAAATGCTCAAGAGATATTATCAATGTTACTGACAATGATGATAAATATCAGTGTGAGAATAAATAAAACTGTAAGATGAACGCTCCACAACTCATAACTGATTTCCAAACACAAATATACTTACCAGTATACCAGTATAAAAGGAAATTAACATAATTCACAAGTACTCAAAATATTTATCAAAATTTAAAAAAAACCTTACTTGGTGGAATTTGGCTTCTCATTAATTATTCTAATTCAACAAACCTAAACTTCAGTATATATTACAAAACCAATGATAACAGATCATCCGTCAAATCTGCTAAAACAAATATAGTGAGAAAAACTGCATCAAGCAGGAATCTTCCTGTAGACAGTTAAATGGTTATTGTATGCCATTCTATGATTCTCTAAAATAAGGGATGCATTGTTTACATTTTAATTAGTTCTTATCTTCAAAAATTTAGATTAAAAAGCTACAAATTTAACAAACATTAAATAATCCCAAAAATGTGCAAGACACTGTTACTCTCAAGCAGCTTCTAGCCTAAAACTATCTCTATGCAATAAAGGACAATCTCAATTATTAACTATTCAAAGCCTCAACAATGACTTGCTTACTTTAAGTGAAGTATTGTTCTTCTCCACCTTTTCCTTTCCATCTCTGTCATTAGAACTCTTTCTTGTAGAGGTTGAACGCTCTCTCTCTCTTCTTTCACTGATGTGGTCCCTTTCTTTTTCTCTCTTTTTATCCTTCTTATTTCTGCTGTAAGATATTAATAGTACGTCAGTTAACTGCTAAAAAATTAAACAACCACCATACTGTTGACAAGATATTCTCACCTAACATTAATGCATCGCAAATAAGCGTATCAGTAACCTGGGTGACCAAGTACCATAAATGAGTCCTGCAACCTATCCAACTCCACTCCATACCCCAGTTTTTAAAGACACAAGTCATTTTGCAGAGGCCACCACGTGTTCACATAAAACACAACTTTGTATTATCAATTTCAGTTTTGAAATATTCAAGATTTACTAATCAACTGTAATTAGGAAAAAACAAAATCAAATACAAAAAAATGACTAAGTAGAAAAGAATAAAAAGGATATGGGAGAAGTGGGTATAGCTCAGTGGTAGAGCTCATACTCGGCATGCACGAGGTCCTCAGTTCAATTTCCAACACCTCCATTAAAAAATTAATTTTTAAAAAGAATAAAAAGGGTAAAGAAACAGATACAGTTCTCAGGCAAGGCTGAATGACTTCTAGAAAAACCTGAATTTGAAGTGAAAAAACTTCAAATAACCAATGGTGCCATGTGCCCTCCTCTCATTCACAATTAAGAAGAAGTCCCAGCACCAATTCAAGAGCAAAAGTTAAGCCGAAGATGCAATGAACAAGTTCCATTTGTAAAAATAACATATCCTTAAAATTACAAGGAAAAAAATGATGCATTTCATATCAGAAGCATGTTTAACAGACACCTTCTACTTAAAATAATTAGCCCTAACATGAAATTCTGAACTTTTTTCTTAATTATGAATAGTTGAAAAATAAACACAAAGTCCAGGGGGAACAAACAAAAACTCAGGAAACAGACCCAAGAACCTATGAAAATTCAGGGGAACAAAGGGATGGCATCTGAAATCACTGGAGAAAAGATGGTTCTTTTATAAATAAAAGACTTGGGGACAACTGGATTATTATTTGGAAAGTGACAGAACTGGGTCCATATCTCATTCACATAAATAAATAAATCCAAATGGATTAGAGATCTAAAATTTTTAAAAGGAAACGATAAAACCACTAGAAGAAAACATGAATTCATTTCTAACCTGAGTGAAAAGATTTTTTAACCATAACTAAAATTACATGTATGATAAAAGATTCGTAAGTAAGCCTATATAAACTTATGCAAAGCTAAAAACCCACTCTTAGCATATTCAGAAGAAAAATAACAAACCAAGAAAAATTTATTTGCAACACATTTGGATATGTATGTTTATATATAACTCTTAGAAGTCAGGACACAACTGCATCAAAGAGAATAATATTCTTACAAACAAATTTTATCAGAAAGGCAAAAATTTTGCTGAAAGAAAAAAAAGACATAAATAAATGGAAAGATATCCCATGTTCTTGGATCAGAAGACTTAAATAGAGTTAAGATAACAATAGTATCCAAAGCAATATACAAATTCAATGCAATCCCTACCTAAATCTCATAGGCATTGATAGAAATAGAAAAACCCAGCCAAAAATTCATATGAAATCTCCAGCAACATTTAAAAGCCAAAATAATCTGTAAAAGAACAACAAATTGGAAGACACACAATTCCTGATGTCAAAACTTATTACAAATCTGTAGTAATCAAACAGTGCGGTACTGGTGTAAGGACAGACACACAGACCAGTGGAAAAGACAGAAATACATGGTCACATATATGGTCAAATGATTTTTGACATGGGTGTCAAGACCTATTCAATAGAGAAAGGACAACCTTTTCAACAAATGGTGCTGGGAAAACTGGATATCCACATGCAAAACAATGAAGCTGGACCCTTACCTTACACCACATGTAAAAGTTAACTCACAATGGATCAAAGACCTAAATACATAAGCTAAAACTATTAAACTCTTAGAAGAAAACACGGGAAAATCTTCATGAGATTGGTTTTGGCAATGATTTTCTGGATATAACAAAAGACAACAAAAGGAAAAAAAAAGATAAATCTTATTTCATCAAAATTAAAAACTTGTGCATCAAAAGATACTTAAAACAGTGAAAAGACAACCCACAGTATGGGAAAAAATACATGCAAATCATGTATCTGGTAAGGGATTAACATTCACAACATAAAAACTACAACTTAACAAAGAGCCAAATACTCTAATTCAAAATGGGCAAAAGACTAGACATTTCTCCAAAGAAAATATACAAATGGTGAATAAGCACATGAAAAGATGCCCAACATTACTATTCATTACAGAAATACAAATCAAAACCATAGTGAGATACCATTATATACTCACTAGAATGGCTACAATCAGAGAAAGACAGTAACAAATGTCAGCACATAGAGAAATTGAAACACTCACACATTGCTGATGGGAATGTAAAATGGCACAACCACTTTGGAAAACAGTTTGGCAGTTTCTCAAAAAGATAACGAGAGTGTTCCTACATGACTTAGCAATCACCACTCCTAGGTATATACCCAAGAAAAATGAAAACACGAGACGACGCCAGAACTTGTACATAAACATTCACAGCATTATTCTTAATAGCAAAAAAATGGAAACAATACTAAAAGTCCATCAATGAGTGATGAACTAAAGCATGGTTTTATCCATGCAATGGAATATTATTCACTCATAAAAGGAATAAAGCACTGATTCATGCCTCAACATGCATAAATCTTGAAAATATTACATTTAGTCAAAGAAGCCAGATACAAAAGACCAAATGTACTATGTAAGTCTATATGAAATGTCTGTAACAGGCAAATCCACAGAGACAGTAGATTAGTAGTTCTCAGGAGCCATGGGGAGTAACTGCTAATAGGTACAGGCCTTCTTTTGAACTAACAAAAAAATGTTCTGGAGTTAAGCAGCAGTGATGGTTGCACAAAATTGTGAACATACTAAAAAGCCACTGAACTGCACATTTAAAAGGGTGAATTTTATGTTACATGAATTACATCTCAATTTAAAAAATAACTCAGGATGGAAGCAAGACTGGGTATAGTCACTAACCATATACACACTTACACACATACAGTGTATATATAGTGAATGCTGTCTTTTGTGAAGAAAAGGAGAAATTCAAATGTATGTGTCTGATTAATTTTATTTTATTCTTCCTGTGTTTCTTTTTACAAACAGTTGATCACTCACAGAGGGTGGATGCGGAACAAAGTAGAAGGAATGGGGAAGGAAGTGATACTGTGCAAATTTTTTGTCTAACTTGAGTTCACAACTAAGAAAAGTTTTGACTTTCATGAGTAAAGTATTTTTTTAAAATACAAATTTGACCTGCCTCTACAGTATCCCTAATGCCTTCCATTATTCTCACCTAAAAATAATTCACAAACAAAAGAACCCTGATGAGAAACATGCTTCTTCTACCCTAGCAAAACTTTTTATAAATTTCTCTTTTCTATACTTAGAAGATTACAGAAAACCAAATGAAAAACCATGACCCATCAGTAAGATAATGGGCTGAAAAAATAAATACCAAGAAATCAATACCCTTCCTAGGTAGGTACAAACCCAGTCTCCAATTACATGACATCATGGAAGAAAAGACCTCATTTACAAGAACAGAAAAGTAAAAAATATCTAGGAATAAACTTCAAAAATACATAAAACCTGTATGAAACAAAAACTGAAACATTCATGAAAAACACTAAGGATGGTCTGAATAAGTAAGCCATCCATATTTCTGGATAAAAAGATTCACCATCGTAAAGCTTTATTTATTAATAGATCTATTATTCAATTTTCCTATGTTAATTAATAAACTTAATAAAACTATATTACAAATTATAAGTAGGTTTTATTTCTGTTACCTAGACAACTGACTCTTAAGTTCAAACAGAAATATATATACACAAGAATAGTCAAGAATGCTCAAAAAAAAGAGCAATATGAGGATGTGGGGGAGAACAGGCCTTACTAAACATTTTAAAATACTATACAATCTGAATAATTTAAAGCAAGAGGCACCAGTACACAAATCATCAGTCAAACCAATCCAACAGCGTGGAGGGCCCAGAAATAGACTCCAATACAGACAGAAAAATTTAGTACGTGACAAAGGCAACATATCATATTAGGGTTAGAAAAACTGAATTTTTAATAAATGATATTAAAACAACAAAGCAGCATTTGGGAAAAAAAAAATTGGACCCATATGCCATATTGTACATAAGGATAAACTTCTAACGGATCAAAGACATAAATGCAAAAAATAAAACCATAAAAGTATAAACAACAGCAATGGAGGAATTTTATTATAATCTTGGAACAGAAAAAGACCTTTCTCACTTTAAGACTCAAAACGTGGAAGTCTCAAGAAAAAAGCTGAGAAATTAAACTATATAAAAGTCAAACACCTCTATAAAATCAAGTCTCATAAACAAATAGGAAAAACTAGGAATGATATTTGAAATCAAATCACTGGAAATGGGGGGGGGAAACAAACACAAAAACAGACCCCACAAAAAAAATGGGCAATGTATACAATGCACAGAAAAGGAAATACAAATGGCCTTCAAATATACGAAGAGATGGTCACCTCACTCTTAAGAGAAATGCAACTAAATTTACTGTCACAGTACCATTTCTCATCTATCAGATGGACAAAAACCCACAACTCTGGTAACAATCTGTCGTAGCCGTAGGGAAACAGGCGCGCATACGCAGCTGATTAAAGTGCAAGCCGCTGCCAATCCTTATGAAGAACAATATGGAAGTAAACATCTCTCAGTATCACGAACATCTCACCCTCTGACCCAACAATACCATTTCTGGAGAATTTTCCTGCATACTCGCACATTATAAAATGATGTAAGTCTACAGCTATTCACTACAGGCTTGTAAAACTCATAAAAGGGAAATTAAGAAAACCCATTCTACCACAGGCCGGTTACTTAAACCAAGGTACTGTCATACAATGGAAGCCCATGCAACTGTAAAAAGGAATGAAGTAGCATTTTCTGATGAATAAAGTTCTCCTGGTAGTTAAGAGACAAAAGCAATTGTACAACACTGTGTATTCTGTGCTACCCTTTGTACCTATATACAAAAAAACTAGTAAAGCCATTACTTACGAGGACAGAGTGAATGGACACATGGGTGGAAGTTAAGACCTATCATAGTATAACTTTTCATACTGTTTGGATTTCTATACTATGCAAATGTATTATATATTACTCATTAAAATATAAAGGTTAAAAAAATAGATTGAATAGAGAAATTTTCCCCCTACTTCCTCCTAAGTTTTAGCAGAAGCTTTCAACCTACCTCCTCGGGGATGGAGACCTAGAAGATTTCCTTTTGATGGTTTTTGATGTTCTTGGTGATCTGGAAGAACTCCTGCTCCTCCTCCTCCGCCTTTCCCTGAAAGTTAAAAATACATCATTTTAAAAAACAACAATTTAAAAGGTAATTCAAATATACAAAAGCAAAAGGGTCCTTAATGATCTCAAGTGAACAGTATTCTTTAGAGGCCAGTTTAAATTAATGACTTTCATGAAAATGTTCTACCATCTAATTTTTAGCAGGTCAAATTATGAACTGTGAATTTTACAGACCAATGAAAACATTTTCTAAGATTTCATATTAGAAAGGGTAGAGGATCTCCTTTTCACCTGATTTATTTGGACAGTAATTTCTTAAGTAGAAAAAGTATTAATGGATGTTTCAGATTCTCTCTCAAGCTAAACATATTCTTCCTCAGGATCTAAAGCATGTTTCATCCGATCCTTTGTCGTGCATCTAGCTCCCTGCTGCCCCACTGTGGATTACTGTGTAACAAGGTAATAGGACCTTTTCAAGAAAAGAAAGGTAAGTGGGCTCGCAAAATGTGAACTTTTTAAACCCAAGTATTGAAAATGTCTCTTTAAAAAGTATTTACATTGATTCATTTTACAAAGAAATTGCTTTGACCCTCCAACCTCCTACCACTTCATTATTACTGTTCTAGTCATTTAAAATTGAGCACACAGGCTGCTTAGATGTAAGAAAAATTAGTTAAAGCCTGGAATTTAAATATGACAGAGTCAAAAATAATTAACTAGATTAAGTGTTTATTATTATTAAAAAACTATTCTGCTTAACGTATTAGCAAATGATGCATACTCAAATAAATTACTTCATTTGTAGGGGTGGTCACCTTAGAAATAATGAATTTCAAGTTGTCTACTATTCAGGTGATGAGGTATGAGGATATAAATGACTAATGTAT
This sequence comes from Camelus ferus, assembly GCF_009834535.1. Classification (NCBI taxonomy): domain Eukaryota; kingdom Metazoa; phylum Chordata; class Mammalia; order Artiodactyla; family Camelidae; genus Camelus; species Camelus ferus. The sequence continues at coordinate 44,055,824 of NC_045698.1, read as the reverse complement.
CCAGTGATCTACCTCACAAGGAGCTCTGATAATTAGTGGTCACAGAGCTGAAAGAACCAAATCCTCTAGAATTCAAGTTCTCTTTATTACCTGAGTAAGCTGATTCTAGGCGAATGAAACACTTTGTGTACGTTCTTCATCTATAAAATAAAAAACTAGACAATGCTCATATGTGGTATATATGGTAGATGTTAAGACCAAAACAGCTCAAGAACTTTGAGAACACAAATAAATCAAACTCTACCTAAGATTCTCCCTTCCATTACCCCACTTTGTTTTCAAGTCACCCCCAAATTATACTTCCTAAGATGGAAATTAGATAACTATATTCCATTTAATCAATGCCATTCTGTAGCAGCACCCCCTCATGCACCCTGGCACAAGAACTGGGAGTATTTTTTTTCATAACACGAGAATGTTAATGTATTCCAGACTTCACATTTACACAGAATGGCTCCATCTTCATCCGCATTATGTAACTCTTTAATTGTTGTTCCGGAAGCACTGTGTACAGGTGGACATCTAATAAACTATCAGGTGGTGTGAGAGCTAAGGCTGGAATAGACAGCAATCCAGAATGTCAGTTAGAAAGCAGCTGTCAGCTCCAGTATGCAGAACTCGAGTTGGTTAGGCTTATATTTAAATTTTAGTTCCACACCTAATCAGCTGCATGACTGGAATCTTATTATCTGAGTCTTAGTTTTTCCAACTGGAAAATGGAGACAGTAACTCAAGCCTTGTAGTGTTGTTACGAAGATTTAGGGTAACACTGTAAAGTACTAAGCCTGCTGTCTGGTGCATAGCAGGTGCTCAATAAATATTTTCTCCTTCTCTTCCTTGGTTTCATCCTTATTGGTAATAATTTCAAGCATTAAAAATTTCTAAATATCAAATTGTTTCCTTAAAAACCTAGATTAGAAGACAATGTTGGAAATAAAAATATTAAATATACTATTTTTCTGAACAGTTAATGTATTTCCCATTCACTAAACATCAGAGCACCTGAAAGGAAGAAAAATGTTAAAAGATGAGAAATTGTAATTCTTCACAAAGTTCCTCTGAAAGCATGAAATATTCCAAACTGCTGAACTTTAGGAACTAACGTTAGTCAGCATCTATTCCTCAGGCCCCAGAGGTTATTTAAGAACTTACTTAGGACTGAATGTGAACATTTGAACTTTCTTAAATATCAAGTGACTTAAAATGGCCCATGAAAAAATTAAACATTTCAAAGTCATCTGGAAAAGTAAATTCAACTGAATTTAAAAGGAACCAAAACATTATATGGTGTTGTGAGGACAATGTCTAAACAATCATATAAACACAAAGGAATGTGTGAAACATAATATAATAACTGTGCTATAAAGATGCAGTCCATAAGGTTAATTAATATCCACAGCAAATGAATTTAATTCTTCAGGTTTTGGTTCAAAATGCTGAAATGTGGCAATGATCTATTGATTTGTAGTCTATTAATACATTGTAATCTATTAATATATATTGTTGCTTTCAATATTATGCTTCTGAGGCATTCTTTAAAGTTGGTACCAAGTACTGGTTAGAGTCCTAAAAAAAAATCTCTAAAATAAGAAAGAGCTACTATACTACTATATTTTTGGTTTAAGTATAGAGCAGATGGAAATTTTCCTCTAAGCTTTGGTTTCTTCATGTTTTAAAACCATGATAATAGTCTTCTCAGAGGCTTATTACGAGGATTAAATAAATTAGTCATGAAAAACTTTGCTGAGACATAATATCTAGCATATGGTAAAGCACTGGAAAAATGCTTACAATTATCTTCTATTAACTAACCAAAGCCTAGTATTAGAACAAGCTATCAAAATTGCCGAGAAGAGAATATAGGCAAAACATTCTGACATAAATCGCAGCAATGTTTTCCTAGGTCAGTCTCCCAAGGCAAGAGAAATAAAAGCAAAATAAACAAATGGGACCTAATAAAACTACAAGCTTTTGCACAAAAAAGTAAAGGAAACCATAATCAAAACAAAAAGACAACCTATACACTGGGAGAAAATATTTGCAAATGATGCAACTGACAAGGGCTTAATTTCCAGAATATGCAAACAGCTCATACAACTCAACAAGAAAACAAACAACTCAATCATAAAATGGGCAGAAGACCTAAATAGACATTTGTCCAGAGAAAACAAACAGATGGCCAATATTGTTCAGTATCACCAATTATCAGAGAAATACAAATCAAAACTACAATGAAGTATCACCTCACACCAGTCAGAATGGCCATCATGGGGGGAGGGTATAGCTCAGTGGTAAGAGTGCATGCCTAGGATGCACAACGTCCTGAGTTCAGTCCCCAGCACCTCCACTAAAATAAATGAATAAACCTAATTACCTACCTCCACCCCCACCCCCAAAAAAACAGAACCTGGGGAAAAATAAAGTCTAACCTTTAAAAAACAAAATGGCCATCATTAAAAAGTCCACAAACAATAAATGCTGGAGAGGGCTTGGAGAAAAGGGAACCCTCCTACAGTGTTGGTAGGAATGTAAATTGGAGCAGCCACAGTGGAAAACAGTACAGAGGTTCCTTAAAAAACTAAAAGTATATCTACCACATGATCCAGTAATCCCACTGCTAGGGCATTTATCTGGAGAAAACTATAATTTGAAAAGATACACACACCCCAATGTTCACAGCAGCACTACTTACAATGGCCAAGACATGGAAGCAACCTAAGTTTCCATCAACAGATGATTGGATAAAGATGCAGTATATATACACAATGGAAAATTACTCAGCCATTAAAAAAGAGTGAAATAATGTCATTTGCAGCAACATGGATAGACCTAGAGATGATCATACTAAGTGATGTTAAGTCACACAGAGAAAGACAAATATGCTGGAATCTAAAAACGAACAAATGAACTTACTTACAAAACAGAGCTCACAGACATATAAAATAAACTTATGGTTACCAAAGGGGAAGGGGATGGGATAAATTAGGAGTCTGGGATAAGCAGATATAAAGTATTAAATATAAAATAGATAAACAAGAAGGTTCTAATGTATAGCACAGAGAACTACATTCAGCATCTTGTAATAACCTATAGTGAAAAAGAATATATATGTATAACTGAATCACTATGCTATATAACAGAAACGTAAATCAACTATACTTCAATTAAAAATAAAACTAAACCAATAAAAAAATAAGTTATTAAAACAAAGTTAAAAATAGGAAATAAAATATTCCATTGTCTCAGAAATTTTCTACAAAAAAGCTTAAAAAAATTTTTTAACTTGCTAAAAATGTAATTTTTAAGTACTTTAAAGATATGGTTTAACACAACTTAGGAACTTCCATTTATTTATAGTCATGGCACCATGTGGAGTAATGGATGTAGGTTTAGATAATGTTGAATTAAGGAAAGTCCTCATTTTCCTGCTGTTACTATAGCAACATGCTGCCACCTGGTGGCAGTGTACCTACTAATAAGTTGAGGGAACAGTCCTAAGGAAAACAGCAAACCTTTAACAACGAAATGAAAATTAAAATTTAAACATCATGCACTCAACAAAATTGGGCAGTAAAAATAAACTGAGATGACAAAAGGGACATCATTTCAAGGAAACAGAGAAGCATAATGGGTCAATATGGGTCAATTTCTCAGTACTAAAAAAAAAAAAACTTGTCCCTGCCATCCTACCCTCCAAGGAAATAGTAAGCAGCAGCAACTGCAGCCACTGGTGCCACTGCAAGGTTCAAACAGTGGATCACAAAGGGCAGTTAACTTTTCAAATTATTTTGCCCAACATTATCTCTTTCTCCTTACAGGTTCAATACTGTAACAACCCCTCTGCTAGAGAAATGTTTAGACTTCCATCAGAGGGAAATGTTCTCATATTATTATACTGATTCTACTTGTATAAAATAATCTTTTCCCCCTCAATTAAAATTTATGTTTTCATTTGTCATCAGTAAACCCCTTAGTAAAAGTTGAAATTATCAAACCTGCTGGAACTACGGGATCTTCTTGATGCATTGTAACTTCTGGGTGGTGTTCTGGATTTTTTATCCTTCTTTCTTTTCTCATCCATCTCTTTGGATCTGTCCTTTTCTCGTTCCTTTTCTTTGTCCTGTTCCTTCTCCTTCTCTTTGTCTCGTTCCTTTTCATGTTCTTTTTCCCGCTCTCTCTCTCTGTCCTTCTCCTTGTCTTTCTCTCGGTCCTTTTCCCGTTCTTTATCCCGGTCTTTATCTTTGTTTTTACCCCGTTCCTTCTCCTTTTCACGTTCCTTTTCCCTGTCTCTCTCTTTTTCCCTTTCCTTTTCTCTATCTTTTTCTTTCACTCTTTCCTTTTCCTTAATTTTTTCTCGGGTGTCTTTTCTCTTGTCCCTTTAAAAACAAAAATAAGTAAGTAAGTTCACAATGGAAAAAATTCTACTCCCCAAAAAAGGACCTCCTCCTCTTCCCTCAACCACTATCAACATAAAACAATTTATAATACCTATAAGACATTATGCATAAGTTTCTATATAATTCATGTGCATATGAAGCTGCTAAATGAAGTAATTACCAGGCTGAATTAAGAAGTCTGGAAACCTCACAAGTCATACTGACCATCAGATTCAAATCAATGGCAATTAGTATTAATCTACTAAAATAATCAGAAAAAAGTATAACTTCTTTCATTAAAAACCTAAACCACACAGTTTTTTAACAAATGATGCCATGAAAAAATTAGCCTTATTTTCCCAAAAACTCACCGTGAACGCGAACGACTTCTTGACTTCCGTCTCTCCCTTGATTTAGAACGTTTTTTATGAGGGCTCTTAGATCTACGTCTATCCTTTTGTCTTGAACGTGATCTATTATGGGATCTACTCCTAAAGAAAAGCAAATCTGTTAGGATCTGAAAACTTACTAAGAGTTTCAAATTTTAAAAATTTAAGACCTTTAAAATAAGAGAATTGTAAAACTGACCCTGACAGTTTCAATATGTTAAAACTATCCACTATGTTTCAGACTATCTGACACAAATTTATTGGAAACTATACTAGATAGTTCATTGTCCAGAACACAAAGACAGAAGCAAAGAAACAATTTAAGTTATTTCCTATGTCAGACTTAAAAGTTGATATTTTCAGCTGTGGCTTTGTTTTGCTAATTCTCAGATGGCTCAATTAGTACAGAAGATTTCTCCCATGGTCCAAGTTCTCAAACCATAAATTGTAACTCTTGACTTCCATGTAATACGACTACTTGTGGTTATAACTTATCCTACCAGGGAGTAGTGGTTATATGGCTCAATGGTTTCTATAAATGGCTGTATGCTGTCTTAAGAAAATGTATAAAGAAGCACAGTAGTAATGATAATGATGGTGCTAGTATGACAGGAAACCAAACATCATTACCCATGAGTCCAAGCTAAATATAATCAAGTGTTGAATTCGCAAAGCCTTGATTTTATCATTATATAAACATAGCTATAAAAAGAAACCTTTATTACTGGAATTCTTACAGGAAAAATAACTTGTTTCAATTCTGAAATTCTGTAGGCTCCTTTCCCCACTGAAATAACAGCTTAGATAATGTGATTTTTTTCATGAGGTATCCTAGGAACTGTTTGTTAAAATATAACAAAATTGAATCCATACAACTTAAATAACAAAGTGATGAGACTCACCGGCTTTGGAGTCAGACAATCTGGCTCTGACACTCAGCTCTGCCACACACTAGCTGTGAGAACTCTGGCTAGTCACTTAACTTCTCTAAGCCTGAGTTGTTTCATCTATAAACTGGAGTAAGAATCATACCTACATCTCCTAGCTGTCATGAGGATTAAATCAGATGATATATGGAAAATTGCCTAACAGTCTCTGGCAAAGAGTAAATGCATAAAACTCTTAATTCCCAATATCAGCAGCATCATCATTATTAACAATTAACAGAAATGTAAACTCTAAATCTTTATTTATTCCAAGGTCAAATGAACTTCCACAAGTATGCCTTATATAATTAAAACTCATCCTGACAGTAATATTTTCATGAATTAAGTTAAAACAATAATCTATAAAAGAAATATAGTTAAATGCTTGTGATGTGCTATGAAACCAGAAAAATCTCCAGACAGCCCTCAATCAATAATGAAGTCTTCTTTACAAAACACATTTTTCAATTAGTTAAAATTTATTTCCCAAAAGCTAATTTTCAACTGAACCACTCCACTCATCTATTATATGGCTTTAAAAATTATACATTTAACTTCATACCACATTTTTAATACAGGAAGATAATTCAGTTTGTTGAAATGTTTATCATTAATAACCTAAGAGACACAAGGGTCAAGTAGTACGGTATCATGGCAAAACTGCAAAATTTAACAGCATTTTTAGTCCATTTACAGACATCCACAAGGGTAATGTTTTTAAAAAGGGCCTCTGCTTCTATGTACTTAAAATTAATATAATACAGAATATAATGATTTTGTTTTCTTCAAACAGTGCTTCCCAGCCTTAATTAAGTAAAAAAAAAAAAAAACTTTAAAAAATTAAGCATAGTCTTAACAAACGTTAATAACAAAAAAAAAAATGCACTGATCGCTTCACTTCCTACCTTATCCTGTGGGTCCTCAGAGTTTGAAAGTCACTGCTCAAGAGTAATTACTTTATTTCAATTTTGATATTAAATATTTCATGTCTACCTCACTTACTAGTCACCTAAAAGTTGTCTGATTAGGAATGCTAAAAGCTTCAAGTCAAGAGCAAATCTAATCCAATCAAAGATAAAGATTTAAGTTATTGTTAGCAGTTCTCGTTTTAGCATAATGTGTGAAATTGCATTTATAAATTAAACTGTAAATAAACGGCAACTTACCATTATGTTGCATCAAAGTTCATTTGTAACTCAGTTGTTTCCCATTAAAATATTATAAAATGTCTTATAGTTGCTATGCTGGTCTGTAAAGGTTACTTAACTTTAAAATATAATAAAGAGTACTACCCACCTTTACTAATACTGTCCCTATGAAAAAAAAACACATAAAAATTCGGACAAAATGGAAACACATCTTCCCAGACCTAGTCAAGGTCATAGTGACAAGAAACCCCTTCTTCCCTCCTACAGAGAGAAGGGAAGGAACAGGGAAAGGGTCAGGGGCTCTAGAAGGATCTGAGAACATGAAGAAGGGGGAAGCCTTCAAGAGCAGGGTCTCCAGCAACTCACACTCCTGGCTAAGTCTGGCGGGTCAGAACCAGAACTGAGGGTATCCAATCCCACCAGCAGGGAGGGGAAGTCAAGAAATGCTTGCCATCTGCTACTGATTGGGTGGGGAATGGAGCTTCTCAAGTCAAATGGTTTGGGGCAAGAAATTTTTTTCTTTTAAACAAAATACAGTATATCTCTTTTGTATTTGTTTATGAACTTAGTAAACATTTCCTATGCTTCTATACATCATATATAAAAATAGCATATGCTTACAAAAAAGATATAGGCATACATCAGAGATACTGCAAGCTTGGCTCCAGACAATCACAATGTGAACGATACGAATTTTTTGGTTTCCCAGTGCATATGCAAGTTATATTTACTCTATACTGTAGTCTATTAAGTATGCAACAGCATTATGTCTTTAAAAAATGTACATTTCTTAAATAAAAATATTTTATTGCTAAAAAATGTAACCATCATCTGACAATGCAGAGTTGCCACAAAACTTCAATTTGCTGAAAATCACAGTATCTGTGAAGCACAATAAAGCAGAATTCAGTAAAACAAGGTATGCCTCTGTGTGTGTGCACATGTGTATGCCAAGAACAACTAATTTCTAATGCTATGTAATTAGACAGACCTCCAAAAAATAACTCCTACTAAAATAATGAACAAATTTCATTTTAGACTGAATAACCCTTCCCCCACAAACACTCGGAAGGCGAAAATACTCAAATATACTCGAAATGATGAGTAAAAACCTTAAAGTAGATAATTAAATTCTTTGTCCCAAAAGAGAAAGCTTCACAGAAATTATCAAGGAAACAATGATGTTAATCATCAAATGCTGCTTTTCTTCCAGACTTAGATAACGGCTAAGGTATTAGAGCATGGCTCTTATAACAACACAAAGTGAGATTCAAGTCACTGGTCTTTTTCTTCCTCAGGTAAGTTATTACTCTTCAGCTCAATTCTGTATTTTCTTGATCTCAAAGATCTTAACTTCACTACCCTGTCAACCTACAGAAATACCCATAATCTAGTACCACTGTTTCTATACCACTTTCCTTCTCTAATTCTGGTTCCGCTACGCTGCCTTATTCCTTGTAGAGAAAACAACTTCCTTCTTCTGGATGTGAATTGGCCTTACCGTAAGGCTTTGGATGAAGATAGTAAAACCATATCCCAAAAGAAAATCTGCAAGCAATTTGTAATAGAGAAGTCCACCAGCATACAGCTAAAAGTATAAGTTGCTAGAGTCTAAAAACATATTTTTCTATCTCACCGCTTCAATCCCTGTGACTGTCACAGAAAAACAGACTAAACTGAGTTCTAAGCTGATGAGGTTCAAGATATAGCATACTGGATCCTTTTTACCCTCCCCTCAAGCCCTCCTCCTTCTCTAATACTCCCAACAACATGCACACACACATGGACACAGTTTTCTCTGCCTCTTCTCTTTGGAGAGACTATGAGTATGTATGTACATATAACACACAATTAGGATCCACTATACATTTTCACATTTCACTTCAACAGCCCCCTCCACAACTTAAAGAAGACAACAAAACTTATTATTTTAGACATGATTCTTAACAGTACTTCCAATTAAGATGGCGTTACAAGTTTTCATTTTGAGATTCCCCTTTGCACCAAACACAACACAAAAGATTCAAAAACAAATTGAAATGACAAAGTTGTGCTCAAAAATAAGATAAACAGAACAGAAATAGAGCTTAAGCATAATACAATAGTTGCAGTTAAAGCTGCAAGTTACTCCTGTGTTTCAGATCCCAAAGTGGGTGGAGGACACTCTTATCACCAAGAGTACAAGGACTTAAAGTACCCCACTTGACACACAGTACTGGAGATAGGTAACTATGTGAAATCAAGATCTGGGGTGGTACTCCCTAGACCTTGAGGGAACTGGGGGAAGAAAACAATAAAAAAAGCTGTGACTTTAGCAATATTTTCAGCAGCATCATGCATATGTTCCCTTTTCTCAACATGAAGAATGGAAAGTTTCTGCCAGTTCTGTACGAGACTAGTTTACTCTTAGAGAGATCAGGGATAGAGCATCTTAAGATAGAAAACCAACTTCTAAAACTGAAAATTAGTTGAAATAATTTAAAAATTATATATTAACTAGAGAAAATTTCATTCTTAACTACAAGCAATATTTAATGATAATCATACTTCCCGGTGAACAACACTGGAATTTTTAAATTCTGATATTCAGATAAAAACTCAGAAAATCTTAACTACTACAAATACAAAACCGAAAAAAGTTTAAATATGACAGCAGAAATTCTCACCTGTGTTTTGACTGTGATCTCTTCCTTCTAGAACGGGATTTTGAGCTAGACCTGGATTTTGAACGAGTATGGGAACGAGATCGACCGCCTTTTCTTTCATTGCTCTTTCCAGACTCTGGGAGGAAAAAACCACTTTGCAGTGTAAGCTCAGAACAATTAAAGATCCCAGTTAATAATCAGGCACAAGTGGAATGTACCACATATAGTGCAAGGGGCCTACTCTCTGTACATCCTCCTCCTGTGCAATTATCCTTCAGAAACATCCAAGAAAGTCATTGCATAAACTCGTTGAGTGCAGCCACCCTGCAGCAGTACATATAAACCAGATGATTATAAACAGCTGTTCGTAATATTTTGTTGCTGCCATAATGTACGATTATAACATGTCTGTAATTCCTATGACAGTGATTTTAAATCCTTTCTCCATGTATTTTCCTAGAACTGAAGCTTAAATTCTGAGTGCTAATTTAGAAAATTTACTCAAATGTAAACCATCTAGACATTTTTAGCTTGGATTTTTAATTTCAGTTAGCAACGCAAAAGTTTAAATAGGTGTTCCTTTACCTTGCTAAAACAGAGTCTCCGTATGTTTCCTAAATCATCGGCGCTCTATTTTTAAAATAAAACTTTGAAGGAAAAGTGAATCTGCTTAATCATTAACATTATAAATATACTTATTCTTGCTTTTAGCCTCACAATAACATTTATACTTTTGCTTTCAGCAAATCAGTTCTGAGCACTGATTTTGCTATTAAAATACAAAGAACTTACTGACTCCAGCTAATATATCTCAATTCAGTATCATGGGGAAAGATCTGTGTGCTAAATAGTTCTCTGACCTTTAACACTAGTTAAGTCACTTACTCTTTCTTGAGTTTCAGTCGTCTTGTTTGTAAAATGAAGGGACTGAGCAAGACCATTTCTAAAATTCCTCCCAGTTCTAAGAGTCTATGACCTCAAACTACAACCTGTGTAACAGCACTGAGGTCTTACCTGGTTCGATAGCTGCTGAGATAAAGGACTGAGCCTCCCGTACTCGCTTCATTACTTCTTCTAACTCCTTAGCTGCAGCCTGAGGTGTCATCTCAGGGGGCTTTACTATTGCATTGTTGGAGTGATTTATTCTAAATTAAAAATATTAGCATATCACAAACACACCATATCTTACAAAACATGAGACAAATGTTTATATGATACACATATTTACAAATCTGGTATCTCAAAAACACACTAAGATTCAATCCCCAGTACCTCCAGTAAATAAATAAACCTATAGTTACCTCCCCCTCAAAAAAAAGTTTTTTAAAAAGCACAATGAGAATATAGCCAAATACAGAATAACCAAAACCAACCTCAAAACCACGATTAATCTCATTCCCACCTGCCATCATCTATTGCTAACAAAGGCAAAAGCAAGGGAGAAAAAAAGAAAAACTGAACCCTCAATCGTCTTTAACAAACTGAATAGATCAGGACAAGTGCTTTTCCACACAGTTTAGAATTATAATCAATTAAAATAGTAATGCCAATATTAAAATGAATCATTTGTATCTCAAATTATAAGATTTTTGTTGATAACTTCTGCACCCTGAGAGAATGAAGGGGAAACTATATAATACGTGTACCATTTTAATCAACCCTGGACAATGGCTAAGTCACACGGCTTCAAAAGGGGGAGGCATCTGATAAAACTCTTTTCCTTACAGGTAAGAGTGGTTTCTCTGATGCACATAAATGAATTTGGTGTGTCCCTCTTTACTCTTTCCATGGTGAAAAGGGAAGCATTCGCTAAGAATAGTTATTTATCCTTTAATAGCATACATTATATAATTAACACAATCACCTACAGAATTCAGATAAAACTGTTGCCTCAATTATCTACCTGAAATACAATTTCTGGTCTTGAGTATCTGAAAGGCTACATCAATTTTTCATTTTACAAACAAGCACGTGAGCAAACGTTAAAACTCAAAAAGTATGATTTAAAACATTTTTGGGTACTTTTATTTTCTTCCCAAGATTTTGTATTTACCAAAATTCTTATTACTATATTCCTGTAAGTTTAACCCATATGTTAAATTGCCCATTATACTAGTGCAATAATGCAAAACAAACCTAACTTTTTAAAGCTTATGGAAAAAGACCTATGACTGATAAGTATAGTACATAAATGTTAACATTAAATTAGACCTTATGAAACAGAAAATGTCTTCAAACGCAACTTTAACTTAAAGCCTAAAATGGTAAGTATCTCATTTCTTTCATTCATACTTAACACAAAGTCTTCCTTTCCACAAATTGCCAATTACTATTAAAAAGAAAAAAAAAATCTTAATTACATCAAAATACTTCAAATTTTTTCAAAATCATTAGAATTTCTTTGTTTAGGGTTTCTTACTTCAGTGGCCTGTCTCCAAACATAACTCCATTAAAAGCAAGGGCCCTTGGTACAGAATTTTGGTCTGCAAATTCCACAAAAGCAAACCGAGTTGGCTGAGTCTCATCACCTGCCATCCGCACAAACTTCACTTCTCCAACTTGTTTAAAAAACTCAAGTAGTTGATCAGCTGTCGTTGTCTGAAACAAAGTAACACTTTAATAAAGTATATTCTTTAAAAATCCAGTAAATATTACTTTATCAATTGATACGATTTTTTAAGAAAGGAAAAAGAATAAGAGGTCCTACCACTCAATTCTTCTTAAATTAGTTACCTGGGAATTCAAATTGCCCACATAGACTGTTCTCCTAATTTCGTCAATTTTGGAAGGATCTACATTTCCCATAAGTGGTGGCTGTGGTATCTCTCCAAGTGTTGCAATGTTAGGGTCTAGTGCTGCTGCTGGTATAGCTCCCAAACTGCTAAGGGAAACACCCAGCTATTTAAAAAAAAAAAAAAAAGCACATATTTTCTGTTAGTATCAAGAATTACCTTTCTCTAATCTTGAAAAGTACTGATCAACTCAATAAGAATGAGAAAAGACTAGAGAGTTCTAACTTTAAGCCACACATGTATCTGAATTATTGAGCGTGAGATTACAGTAGTTTTCAATGTAATTAGAAATATAACATTTAACTATCTGGATATTTTAATTACTTTTAAGCTTGACACTAAAAACAGTCAACTCTGATTATTTGCAGTAATTACATCCTATAAAGTTTGCCATGAACACTGAATTACTAAATACTGAATCACGGTTCCTAGGGCAAATAGAGGGCTAGGTTCCTGCAAGCCTCTGGTCACAATAATTTTACCAAGCAATAAATACATGACCTTGTTTTACATGTGTTTCTGGATTTTCTTTTTTAAGGATACCTTATTTAATATATATTATTCACTCATTAACATTAAACTCATGGCAAAAAGCAGTATCAACTCATGCCTCATGAACGAACCCTATCTTACACAAGTATTTTCTCTGTAAGGCACATCACAGCCTTCCAGTGCTTAGAAACACTGAACAGAACTTTAGTACTATGCCCGCAGGCTAATTTAAATCACCATTATCGCCAACAGAAAGAACAAAAATACGAAAAACATGGCACTAAGGACCACCAAAAAAGCCCAGTTATTTACAGCATTAAGGCTAAAACAAGAAGGCAAAGTGTTACTCTGTTTGACCTCATCTGGGAATGTACATATCAAGCAATTCAAATTTTCCATCATTCTGTCTGTGTTGATGAATGACTGCAAAAGCACAAGTTTTGAGGTTTCAAATAAATTTTAGCTAGTATGTAAATTCACAAATAATGAGAATCAACTGTACCTTGGGCATTCAACATTATGTGAGTTCCTAACAGTAAATAATAATCAGACACCTAATTTTTGCTAGGTTATTAACTTAATCTTCATACCAACTCTAAGAAAAAGGTATTACTATTATGCTAATATCACCAATAAATACAAAAACAGAGAAATTAAATAATTTTCTCAAAGCTACTCAGCTAACAAGTGGTAAAAGCAGGGTACCATCATGCATAGACTAAGATTAAAAGGTAAGTTTACCTAAGAAACCTTTTAAAAAAATTACTTATACTATGGCAGAAAAAAGACAAAAACCTTTGAATGATCTTTCATAACATTACTAAAATCAGTTTTTAGTTCAAGCATTAAGAAACATGTTTTTAATGTGACTTTAAACTAGAAAATATAGAAAATCTCAGAGTTTGAAAATGAGAAACTTTGCAGAATTAACAGACTTTTCAAAGAAAGAAAAAAAAAAACACTGCAACTTTCATTTCCACCTAGGCAATTTAAGTCAACTAAGTCAACTGGCTTATATATATTGTTACACTGTTACAAAACTACTAAAATTTAACAACTGTTAAGCAACAGTACTTCCTAAAAGTGAAAATACTAGTTTATGAAGTAAGTAACACTATGCTTGTCATAGCAGCCAGTGTGTTATCTTTTTAAGACCTGTCAAACCATGTTTAACTCCTGCTTAAAACCTGTTAGAATAAAATCCAAACTTCTTTCCGTGGCCTAAAAAGCAAGGCCTACATACATTAGGGCCTATCTACCCCTCCAATCCCCAAACACCTACTTCCATCCTCCCCAACTATGCTTCACAACGATGCTGACTGCCATCCCGCCATTCTATGCACCTTGAAGACACAAGTTTTTCTCACTTTATGGCTTTTCACTTGGTGTTCCTCCTACCCTAGAAAGGTGTCCCCTAGCTTCTGCCAGCTGAGTTCTTCAATCATCAGGTTTATCATTCCCCTCCAAGAGGCTTTCCCCGAACTTATTTATAGCCTCATTTACTCCTTACCATATTACTCCGGTTTTTTTCCTTCATAGTATTAATATTCTGTGGGATACTGCTATTAACAAATCTCAGATTTTTGCTATCACCACTTCAAATTATCATAAAGTTGTAAAAATATCTTAGTTGAAAACAGGTAAGTTATCTAGTCTCTCTCCACATGTTGCTCCTGTAATCTCACTCCTTCTTCCCTGACAACTTGTCTTTGATAGTCTAACAGAGATGATTGAGGGTCACACCTTTTTTTTTTTTCCCTACTGTGGAAGAGAATTATTATACGTAGTTAAGCTAAACCACAAATGTGTGTCTTACTATTTGTTAGTTTTGCATGGAAATAAAACTAAATAGGCCTTTCCAGGTATCCCCAGCTGTCAATCCCTCTGACCTACAAATTTCTCCACTAGGACATACTGCTATTTAATATGTAGTCACCAATCATATATGGCTATTTGAATTTTAATTAAAAATCAGTGCCTCAGTCACACTAGCCACATTTCAAGTGTTCAATAGTCACACGTTGCTAGTGGCTACGACACTTGATAGTACAGTACAGACATTTCCATCATAGTACCAAGTTCTACTGGATGTGGCTGCTCTAATAATTCAATTACCCTTCTTCAGCTCAGTCTGTTTTCCAGCCCTGGTCTAAAGGGCCTTAGTATTTAGGCTGCCCTTTTGGTCTCTAATGGGTTAAAGATGATCTCAACTCTCGATATACCACTTTTGCCTTCTGACATAGAAATCTTGGCCTCTCTGAAAATGTGACTTTTAAGTAGAAACCTTATGAAAAGTTTCACTCTTATGAAAGAGTGAATCTTTTTAATGTTCTGAGAAGAGAATGAACAAATACAAAAGCTCTAAGGCAGAAAAATGTTTGGCATATCCAAGAAATAAAACCAAAGCGGCTGAAGTTGAGGGGAGCCAGGGAAACAGGTAGGGAAAAAAGGTCAGAGCCAAATTACAGTGGGTCACCTTTCCCCTCTTTTCTAACTAAAACTCTTCTTTATAAATTAAGTTTTATAATAACAGATATCCACAGCTGAATTAAAAGGAAATCATTTGCCCTCAAAGCAATAAATTAAATAATAAAAACTTTATATTGTTGATAAATAAACCCTAAGAATTTTCAAGATACCAGGACAATATTTTCTAGGAAAGGGAGAAAAAGGTGGTAATCCAGGAATTAATGTTAGAATATACCAAAACATACCCAAAATAAAATTTCTAGAAAGCCCAATTCAAATGATTAATGTTCAGTTAAAAAGCATCTTCCTCCCATGGATCGCTATACAGGGCTCTAGCAGAACAATGTCATGTAAAAATTAAAAGACCTAAAATTTTGCAATTCTAAGTCAGAAACCACTTTTCTAACTTGGATAAATAAACTACAATCAAAAGTTTATTGGTTTACTCCCAATAACCCAGTACCAAAAAGCTAGATACAACTTTCAATTAAAGTGAGTTTTGTATTTTGTCTTGGGTTCATTTTTGAAGAAAATAAATGACCAGAATCTTTTATATAAAGCAAGAACCCAGTAATAGCAAACCATTTTTAACTCCACTTGGAAATCACAAAGGAGGCATTAAGTTATTATTTAATTCTGCAAAGTTAGTAAAAAAATGTTTTTACCATGTTATATTTTCTCAGTGACAGATAAATGCTTGCTATGAGTTATTTTTTCCCATTACCAAGGTTGTGAATTAATTCCTATTTTTCAGATGGATTTAGTCCTCATGGCGGGAAATACAGTTACCTAGATTCTCCAATTCCCCATGCTATCTAAAATGCTAAGTTTCAATCACCAATATTCCAATGAATAATATATTCCAGTTCTCAAATTTAAATGAATCCCAATTATTTCAGAAGCGATTCCAAAAGGCAGCTCAAGTCAGTGATAACATGGGGTAAAAAATCAAGCAGACATTTCTAATCCTCTCCATTTGCAAAAAGATTCAAAATAGAATGCTTTCTAAGCTCAAAAAAAAAAAAAAGTTTTCGAAACTCTTTATTCAACTGATTACATACGTGAATGTTCCCTTTTAGAAGAGGGTGCATCATACTTACCGTAGTCAAGGGATTTGGGGTCGGTATGGGAAGCAAGCCTGCACCAGGCATCAGACTGGTCATGGTTGGAGCAGGAGCCAACAAAGAGAGGGCTTTGGATTCCTCTGGGATTTTACCTGCAGAGGCAAGTTTCAAACATTACAGAAAGCAGAAACACCACACAAACTTTACACTATGATTTTACAATTACCCTTGCACTTAAAAAATAATAATAATAAATGAATCTATCTATCAGATCCGTATAAAGAAATAAATAAGAACTTAAGTCTTTCCTTTTATCCTGCTCTACTAGGAAAAATAAAAGTGAGCAAAACTTCAAAGACTAACAATTTCATTAATGGAATATTATTTTAAAAATTGAATAATGTAGACAATTATTTAACACTTTGAGCTATGGGTCACCTGTACTGGAAACTTAATGTTCATGAACCAAACGATATCAAGCATGGACGCTTTCCCAGGACGGTGTTTTCGCGGTGATCGAAAGTTGTGTTACACATGACAACCGTTCGTGTTGGCTGCATCACTAATAGCACACAGAACATCAGATACAGAAAAGAAGAACATTTTTTAAAGTTTAATCCCCAGAAATGGCAAATAACCAAATTAGTCAAAAAAAAGAAAAAGAAAAAAACAAATATGTGCGAATTGAAATTTGTTCCTGAGTGTCCCTGTTAACTGAAACTACCTACTTGTGAAGAAAACAGTTTTGATAACCTTGCAATAGATTCCATTCAATTTCAAGTAGACACAAACAAAAGCCTACTGCATGTCACCAGCTTCAACTGAAAAGGAAACCTACACCCACTCGGTTAATAAGGCATCTCACTAACAATGTCAGAAATGCCTAAAAGAACTCAATTCCAAAGAATATGCCTTGGGAAACTGCTAACACTTTTGAAAATGACTAACAAAAAAAGTTCCCTCGTCTCAAGGGAACTTCTTGTATTATCGACTTGTAGGACCCATTTATGTATACTTATCTGAAGAGGGGTGGGTAATACTTAAATATCTTGCTTATAAACATCTTAACTGCCCAACAGTAATAACAATAACAAAATAATCTTGGACACTAAAAAGAAAAAGAAATCCCTATGACTAAAAAGTAAAATTTATTCTGAAATAAGTCCATCAATTTGTCATATTTAATTAATGAATTCTAACCAATTAACTTTGATAAGGACTGCAACTTTCACACATTTTTTTTCTGGTCCTTTCTCTCAACCCCTCCAAAAATAAAATTTCTAAAATGTTGACTACATACAGCTATTTTAGAAGAACTACTATAATTATGCGGCAGTTGGCTACACATTTCCATTACAAATTCTTCAAAAGTAATTTAAAACACAGTGTATAAAGTCACGCCAAATTGAAAACAGCATGTAGAGTAAATTTTCAAAAAGCACCATGCTGGTTTCTGTGGTAAAAATTCTATTGAAAACCGCCAGATGTGCAGGGATAAATCTCTGAACAAAATTATCTGAATGCATTTCTAAACACGGATGGAATTCAAGATGAATTTTTAAATTTGCTTTAAATATGGTTATAACTTATAAAATACAAATAGAAAAAAATTACATTTTATTAGCGTTAGCAAATGTCTACTTATTTCTAACCTTTGCAAATCTAAGTCTATATTACATTTGCTAATTTCAAAAACAAAGTTATTTTACTATTTCAGGGTAAATCCTGCATAAGCACAAATTTTAACATGCATAAAGATAAATAAAAGGTAGGTAGGCCTTATTGAAAAACATCAAATAACAATATTTTCTGTTTATTAGTTACTAGCATTAACACATGTATCTGTATACTCACATATATACTGTACTATTTATTGCTATCAGACCTGTTTTATCTGCCATAAATAGGTATTACTTTTTAAATGTTTACATAACCTGAACATATCTTAATAAATAAATTGAACTCCTAAGGTGGAAACCCAATGCTTCACTGCCCTAATTTGCGCACCTAGAAAACAAATAAAGGGTTCCAAGCTAGTAATGTCCCCCATTTAACATTACTTGTCAATTAAATAAGCAAAACTATCCATACAAGACAGTGTAGAAAGACTACACAAACAAAAAGGTTATTCAACACAGGCCAAAAGTTGATTATAATAATATAAAGTCTTTCACTTCTGTCTTAAAAAAGTATCACTAGATTGTCTGACTCTCACTGCCTTTCACAGTATAATAAACTATTGTAAGTATTAAGTCTAACTACAATATATTTTTTCTTATTCTGATTACCATTAAAGATGCTTTAAGAAAAAAGTTCCATTCACTTAATTCCAAGATAGAATTCAACCAAATGTACCTTCTAAATACTATCAGCATGTATAAAGTATAAAACAAATCAGCATTTAGCATTTTCCCCAAACTATCCTCCTCAAAGAGAAAAAAAAATCTCTCACTTGTCCTAATCTCAGAATCCATTTAGAAACTAGTAATCTCTGAACATTTTCAACAAAATATTCAAGCAAAGAGAGAAATACACACAAGTATTCAAAAGTTTCTCAAATATCCAGTCCCCACATAGGCAGCTAAAAGTCTTTTTAAGTCAAGAAAGTAAATTATTGTCTACAATAAATAACTATCATAAAAGTGAAAAGTCTCTTCTTGTCCTCTACCCCCAGATTATTATAAGAAATTTAACTTATTTTCCTTGATGATTTTGTATGCCTAAAATTCTAGGGGTAAAGATGAAAATTAGAAGCTATCAGTTGGTTTTTATGAGAGATGCAGGCTTGGGAGAAAACTGCAAAAATGTTACACTGAGATCAAAGAGTGTCCTAAGAATCTCATCAGTGTTTTAAGGTTTCAAGCACAAAATGCACCTGATCAGTCTATAAACACCAATTAAGACTGGCACTGAGCTTCACAATACTGTACCCTAATTTACTGTGAAAATTACTTTGTTAAGGTTGAGCTCTACTAATCAACTCCCAATACAATTCGCAATGCAATGTTATGAACCCTTAATGGAATACCATTTACAAAGAACTGGAAAACCAGCTCACAAGTTAAAGTAAAGAGATTTAACAAAACAAAAACAAAAACAAAAACAAAAACAAAAACAAAAACAAAAACAAAAAAAGGGACAAAATAAAGAAAAAAAAGAAATGAAATTAAAGTAAAACAATAAAAAACAGAGACAGGGCGTCCATCTTCTGCGGTTCAGACTCCGATCTCATTTCCCCAATGAAGGTTTCACTTGACGGCAGGTTTAGTGGCATGGCAAACAATGCCTAACTCAGGCAAGTGTAACAGGTCTGCCTTGGCCAGTCTAGTCATCTAATAATGCACAAATATCACATAGAGAAAACATACAAAACCAAATTAATAGTCAAAATCCATCTACCAGAAAATGTGGACATAAACTTATGACTGATGATTAGGCTGACACCCTGTTATGTCTGACCTTAACTTTTTCTCAGTGGTAACATTTATAAAAAGAAATCTGAGATGCGCGCAACAACAAAAAGAGGTCATATCTGGACGAGTATAATAAAAATATATTTTATTTTGAAGTGGCATGTTTTATTAACAGCACCTAATGCTTAATATGCATGAAACTACTACACATCAAACATTATTTATACAGCTTAGGATCTTCTCACAATAATACTGTCTGCATTTAAAAAAAAAACAGCAAATTGAAAGAAAACGAAAAAACTTCTTAAAATTTTTTCTATGGTTTTCTCATTTCTTTCATAATGCTGTTTCTATAACATCAAGGAAAGAATGCAATCAGTGAAGTAAACAAGATTGCTTACAGCACCACAGAACATCTCTTACAGAACTTACTCCACTGGGACTCTTTCCTTTGATTTGTTTCAAACTCACTTTGCTACCTTTTAGTACAGTAATACAGTATTATTACTTGGCTTGCAGTGCATAATCAGATACTTAACACCTCACTGCGACATTCCTCAGGTTCTATGAATTCACCTATGTTATATTTAGTTTAATTAATAAAAAGTGTGTATCTGAATGTTTTTCTAGTACCAATTATTTTATAGCTTAGTGTTCTAAAATACAACTAAATTGGAATAAAAATACATTTAAATTTCCATGTTCAAAAACTGCGAAATTTTGTCTCAAAACGATAACATTAAAAATATTCCAAAACTATAATAAATGTGCATTTATTCATTTATATCAAATAAAACAAACAAAAAAGGGAACCTCTATATGCCCATAATCTTGAACATTTATGACAAACCATGGTCACTCCTCAAATACATGAAAAATTCTATGGGAATACAGCAAGGTTCCAACAAAGCAACACTAATAAAATTCTTCCCTCCAATTCAATAAGTTAACATCATACAAGATCCTGTACTGCTGGTGGCATTAATTTTTTGATACAATTAATATTTCCATTTAATAAATCATCTACTTGATATTTTTTCCAATGCAGTTTATTTGATGTGAAATTGATATGAACTTAGTATGCAGAACTAAACCACAACAGCTCTTTTCTCACCTTGTTCTCCAATTCTGGGGTCACTGTCCCCTTACAGATCAGTAGATAAGGACAGATATTTCACAAACAGTTAACTGTAATCCACTCTAACTCCCAGGAATGGGAAAAATACTTTCAAATTTATCTGAAAAAACCTAGAAAGTTCTATTCTGGGACTTCAAAAATAACACAGTAGTACTCACTGTATCTGACTGTCATGTTTTTGACATCCCAGAACAGGCATTCTGAAATAAGCATAAAACCTTAAAAGTGCAGCAAACTTTTATAATACTTAAAAAAGGTTTTAAGACATTACCTATGAAAACTCATTAAATTGTTTCAGGTAAATTTTTTACGTTGTGGCACAGTTACCATCAGTCACCAGTGAAAATATATTTTAAAGACATTTAAACTGTAATAACCCAATTCTAGAATGTACACGTGCCACAGTCAGTGCTCTAAATACAAATTAATTACACACCAGAACAGTCAAATTCAGCACAGCCTATTATATGTGAGTGGCTCTGTAAACAAAAGTTACTAAAAAATAAGTATTAATAATAATTAGCTTTTAAAGCAGGTTAAGTCATAAAATTTAACAAATAACTATAAGGCCTTTGGCCCTGTTCCCACCTTCAACAACTATTTCCTCGACAGAGGCTTTGGAAAATTGCTTTCCATAATTTTTCATCAATTACCACCCCCCCGCAAAAAAAGCCAACAAAATAAAAAAGTAAATTCCAGTTCCACAGTAAACAATTACACTGAATATGAAATAATGGTCTCAGTAACAATTAAAGTAAACTACCTTAAGAGGATACTTTAAAGCTTAAATAATGAATATTTTTCTCAAGCAAAAATACGACTACCTAACCCCAATTTGGCAAAATGTGTACACTGCTTTTATTTATTATCATTAATGTTATATACACAGGGGCAAATACTTATCTATATATTTAAAATAATTTCCTCCACCAACTTAATATTTTAATTTCAGGAAGATTTCTTTGCAACTTACAAATTGAATATAGAAAGCCAAAGCAAGCCCAAGAAGTGAAGTAATTTATGAATTTTTAAATGTTTAGTTATAAATCTCAAATATACATAAGTAATGAATTAACCATTTTAATATATATTATTATTAGGTAAAATTCTTTCCTTCTCCAAATTTTACTTTTACTTACACACAAATACACATACACACAAACACCAGAGTACTATCTACTTGCCAATTTCTAGGAAAGCCAATGGTAGTAACAGACAGGACAGAGATTAAAATAATTTTAAAAACATATGAGATACCAACCTTCTGCACAAGGAACAACTATGAGAGCTCTGTCAATAAAAACCGTGTTAGTTAGATGCTGGGCCACGCCAACACTTGATGGGTCACGAAACTTAACATAACATACTTTGGAAGAAAAAGCAAGAGGTGCGTTGCTGCAAGATAAAAAGAAAAACAATTGAACTAATAAACATCTGGTTGGTTTTGTCATTTTCATTTAAAATTTCTTTCTTAGATCTTTATGTAATCTTACATAATCAAGGCAGGAATTTTTATTGCTAAGGATCATTAAGACATGAGACAGCAAAACTTAGTCTTTTAGTGGCAATTTGTCTACAAAGACTGAAAGCAATCTAAGCAAGCTTACAATCTTTTTGTTAAAAACGTGAAATTTAAATTAACACATTCTTAATCTCAGTGTAAAGTGGTAACAGCCGATTTAACCCAAATATGTTCAGTTAGTACATCACCATAAACAGGCAAAAATCCCTTTTCATAAAAGCACCAATCCTCAAGACTTCAAATTTTGTAACCACCCCCAATCCTTCCTTATGTGATTCCTGGCATTTAAATCACTAAAAATTTCACAAGAGTCTTAGAAACAATGATAACCAGAAATTAAAATCAAGGTCTTTTGCATATACTAGACTTCTTCAGGCTAGGCAGCTTGTGATTTTCCAAGAAAAAGATTTTACAAACACAAGTTTACGTATTTTATACGCAAAATAGCACAGACTCAGATTCAGTTCAATCTAGGCAGGTCTATGTTAAAAAGAAGCCAGACAGAGAACAGATGAAATCAATTTTTCCATAATATTAATCCATCTTGTTAGATTCCAAAATACACTATTCACATGGAGGATGATTTTGTCAACTTGCCCATAATTATGTTCAATTAAAGTCTATAACTGAATTGGCAAGTAAAAAAGGAACCAAACTAAAGATGTACCTAATGTTTAACATAAATGTACAATCCTTTTAAACATTAACGTTTTTCACACTAAAAAAGATCATTTGAAAGATACCAAATATGCCTCGTGCAATAACAGTAATTTCTTTACAAAAGAGATCAAAGAAGCTGACCATAATCTTAGTCCTAGTAAATGGCAAAGATGGGATTTACAGCCTAATCATCTAATTCCACATCTCATGCAACCTTAATTACTCAATTAATCAAGAATTCTAAAGCCACTTTAATATACTACTAACATACTCTTTAATTTGTAAATTCATAAATATTCATCATTTTTTTAAATTTAAAAATTACATATAGAAACAACTCCATCTTGATAATGGCTAAATATATTTATGATACTAACCAAACACTGATAACAAAATAAATTGTATCTAAAACTAGAAACTATTTATACTGTTATTAACATAACTTAACTAGTCAGGCTAATTAAAGTAGCAAAAACTCTACTTTCTCACCCAACCCATCAATTCACTCCTGCTGAAGGCCATCCTATTCAGGCTTCAGGCCAGCCCTCTCCAACAATCTCTTCCTACTCAACATCTAAGCCACCGAAGTCATTTTATGTATATTTGTCATGAGGTAAATACATTTGCATCTAGACTTTACCAGCCTTTACATTACCAAATCTCCAATTTAGGCATCTCCAGAGCTCTAGATACCGAGAACCAAGTGCGTTCTGGAATTCTGCTCACCTTGATGGTCACAGGGCCCAATTCTGAACTTTTTCTTAAATTCATCATCCTCCTTCTTCACCAATCCTGCCCTTTGTCCTGTATTTCCTATCTCAGTTAAAGATACTACCACATTATCCAAGTCAGAAATCTGGGAGTCACTAATTTGACCATCAATAGTACTATTCACCAAATATTCACAAATCACCTTCTGGCTACATGGTAAAATTCCAGTTCTTTGTTCCTCAAAGTTAGGTATGGCCTTGCAATCTGCTTTAGCCAATTAAACATGAGCAGAACTGACACGTGTTAGTAGCTTTAAGGGCAGTTGCTCGGTTCTCTTCCTCTGCCATGGTGACCAGCAACATTCAAGAAATGGGTGGCTGATACATCAGCTTCAAGTGACCACGACAAGCAGAGTTCTCCACTCCCCCAGTTTAGTATAAGAAATAATCTGTTTTTATCAAACTACTACTACTGACATTTGTGGGTTATTTCCATCTTTGACTTTCCCCTCTTCTTCGTCATACAATTGGTCTTTAAATCCTATGAAGACTGCCTCCCACATATTTGTCACATTAATTCTTTCATCACTCATCATCAATGCCTTCACTCAGGCCGTCAGTCATTTCTCACTGGGATTACTACAACAGCTCCTAACCAATCACACTGCCTGCAATCTCAACTGCTTATTAAGTCTTTCACAAAAGTTGCCAGAGTAATCTTTTTAAACCTTAAATTTTGTTATGTCACGCCACTGCTTAAACTTCCTCAGAGATACCCTTCTGTTCTTGCTTTATCATCTAAATGCACCCAAAAATCCAGGCATATAAGACTTGTGGTTCCCGTGACACATTCTGAACATCTGGGCCATCTTTGTACATGTTTCATTTGGCTATGATGTCCTCTCTCACTCCCTTTTTGAATGGTATTTCCACTTTTCTTCAAGGCTCCAGTTTCCAAGTCTCCTTGGAAAGTCATTTTTAAAAAATCAAAGTGATTAGGTACCCCCACTATATGTCCTATCAAGACATCCTACATACCTTCAGCACAGGCCTTATCAGTTTCCTAACGTGACACCCTCAACAAATCTTGCAAGCTTCTAGACACATGACTAGCCACATGACACAAGGGCCCATTTCACTGGCTAACCAGAAACCTGTTATTTGGGTGGCTTGACCAAATGAACCTGAACAACCAGATTTTCTCTCTTGGACTGGAAAGTCACTTAGAGTAACAGCTTGGGCCAGATGCCAGATGGCTGAGTACAGAATAGGTCTGCAAAGAAATTGAGCAGATATGCAGAAACAAACTGAGCTGACAGTAAAGCCTCTGATAGGAAGAGGCAGACAGTCGCCTAGGATGCAGATAGCTCTCTAGTTCCCAGTCCCAGTTCCCATAGGGCCTGGCTGTACTATACTTTTTATTCTTCTACTTATGGATATCTCCACCTTTTTAATAATGTCTCTTCTTGAGGTAGACTGAGTTACACTGTTTCTGCCCTCTGCAACCCAAAAAAAAAAAAAAATCTATGATTACAATGAGCTACTAAAGCCACAGCAATGGCAACAAGTATACTCTTTTAGCACTGACAAGCCACCAAGGAAACTACGTTTCCTAAATTGACATATCTTTTTGAGAAAGGATGGAAACCTAAGCAATCACTGTTAAAAACAACAAATATTTCCAAATAACCCTGCTTGAAACCCACATCATTTCAAACTTAAAATATCCACAGGAATAGGAATGTGAGCCCGGCTAGTAAAGCAATTACATGTTAAGACATGCCACTGAGATTTGAGAAGCCCAGGAAGTGGTTAAAAAAAATGCCAGTCTGCTCTGTACAGCAATATCACCATAAGAGAATGGATACTACACGTGGCTCCACCAGTGCTATAAGCAATTTTCTTCACCTTCATCTCCAATTGCCTTCTTTAAAATAGAGAGTAAAGATCATCATAGTATTTACTTTATAAAAGTGTAAACATATTAGCTTTTCAGGAGAGGTAGTAACACTATTTTATTCTGAATGTTATAGGCTAAAATGATACAGCAGCAAGTCTAAATACAAGTATCTCAGAGAACAAATGTGTATTTTTATATTTATAAATCAGTATGTTTCCAAACCTTATATTTAGATCTTTCTCTCTGGTATACCTAAGCTATTAAACAGATTTACTTTTTAAAAAATTAAACAAGATTATCACTTTAAAATGTAATTTTTGACCTACACTTTTAATTTTTGAAAGGGGTTACATACTCCATTTGGTCCAAATGTATGCTTCTAAAAGAAAGTAACTACCCAAATATAGCAGATTTTACTTTCACCTCATTTGTTGAATCAAGTTTTGTTTCGGTTTGGTTTTTTAAATATAAAACTTTCTACAATCATTTTTCAGAAAAATCAGAACTTTTTACTGGGAGTTCAATGCAAAATCATAGAATCAACTTTTCGAGCATCAGTTAAATTTCTTGGACCCTAACTTGTCATCTTGCTTTTCATTGAACATGGTGATGGCACTGTACAATCTTTTTAAAAAAAAAAAATCAATGTGATAATAATATGTCCAATACTTTATTATATTAATATACAGCCTTCGAGGAGCTAGCAAAAAGAACACAATCCAAAACATGAAGTACATGGTTTTATGTATGAAAATAATAAATGACATAATTTAAACAGTTTCTCAGCAGGGCTCCAGGGATACTTTGGATGGCATAATTCCCCTTAGTGTAAGATTTCCTTATGAATCACTGACACCTACTAAATGCCAGCAATCCTCCCCCACCTCAAAAAAGGGAACCAATACATCCAATGATAGAATTTCAAAAACACATAAATTTGAAACATTAGTCTTTAAATATTATTACGATAAAATACAGCAAAGAAAAACGCTTACTACTGGCTGAGTGAAAAAGTTTACAGCAACAATGTATAAATCCTCTCATTACACTATATTAAATGTATATAAAAAAGAATGGAACAAAATGGAGAGAGGTTTTGATAGGGTGGAAGGATAAAGGGGCAGGGTTTCCTTTTCTCTATTTCCCATAAAATGATTATACTGATTATATTAAGTTTTTTAAGTAAATAAATTTAACTAAAAAAATTTAACTAGAAAAACTAGTTGAGAGATTTTACATTATGAATACTTTTGAAAGACCAGAGAAGTGAAGAAAACCAGCAAGAAAAAAAAAAAAAACACAGGTGTTGATGTTAGAAACAATGTTAGAAATCAGGCTAGGATTACCCCTTGGGGATAAGACACTGGAAGTGGGGCAAAGGAGAGCTCCTATGGCACAGAGAGTCCTCTCTGGGTGCTGGTTCCACAAGTGTGTTCACTTTGTGAACTCATCAAGCTATATATACCTACCCTATACACTTTTCTACATGCACATTTACAGGAAAAAAAAAAAAATTTCTTACCACTGTAAAAAGGTTTTCATGATGTATCAGAATCTTTTATTGCACAAAAAATTAAAAGAGAAATTCTGGATTTATCATCTGGCAGCACAAATAATTTTTAATGTTTATGATGAATGTTTACACTAATGCCTAATGTTTAAAAAGAAATGGAATAATGCTTCATGCCAAAAGAATTAAATTTAAAATCTGAATTTTCATATTAACAACTAAACTCTTAAAACGTTAACGAGAAATTTTCATATTCTGTTATATTTCCAAATTCATAACAAATAAATTTCCACTCAGCTTACAAAGGTAAATCATAAAATACTGTTTCTGCAACACTGCAAAAATAATTACATCTTCAATACGACTACTATTGCATTTTTATCCATTTCAGTCCAAATTTGGAAACACATCTTTAATACAACGACCAGATTAATGACAACCTCATTACAGAGCAGAAAACATGCTTGTTAGTAAAGCATGTCAATATTTTTGAAAAAACAGGAATAGGGATTGAACTTGTGGAAAAAGGATTTTGCCTGGCCTATATGTTATATTTATGTTACAATTTTGCAAAATGCATTAGTTTGTGACACACTGACTCTATATTAATGCACTGTTTAAGTGCAGAGCTTTTTATTCTCTTTGACTTTTAAACTCCAAACAATTAACACTTGATTTCAAAAAATAGTCCACTACTAAGTGTTAGACAATAACTGGCAGCATATTGCCACCCAAGCACACGTTTCAACTATGTACGTGGTCTCATCTAGGCAATGAAGAATATTCTGTGATTTATTTCTTCTACACATAAGACACTACCACAAACTTGAAAGCAAGGTTAGTTTACAGAGATTGACGTACAAAGTATTTTATTAGTTAATTCCATCTTTCAGAATATAGCACTCCTCCAAACACATCAATTATTAAGAAATGTTCTGAGTGCTTGAATGAAGTGATAACTGAAAGCATTTTCAAAAGTTAAGTAAGCTATTCAATACTATATATGCCACAGCTAGTCAATAAAGATGTGCATGAACTTAAGCATTCTTGACAAAAATGTACTAACTGATCTATTCAGGTAGAAAAAATCTATATAAACCTAGATGAGTCATTCTACAAAATAAATTACAAGACAAAAATATTGTCATGAAAGACTTTTTTAAAGGAGGGGCTGTTCTAGATTAAAGGAGATATCCAAATGCATTGAGTGGTCTCTGATTATATCCTAGATTAAAAAAGGGGAAAAAGCGCTATCAAAATAATTGGAGAAATTTAGATGTTATACATTATTTCATCAATGTTAAACTTGTTCGATGTGTTAATAGTATTGCGGTAATGCAGAAATAATGTACTTCTTAAGACATACATACTGAAGTGTTGAAGGGTGAATAGTCATGGTGTCCGCAACTACTTTTAAAAGGATGGAAAAGGGAAGGGGTGTGTGTGTGGGTGGGTGGTAGGGTGCAGAGCTGGAGACAAGGAGAGGGGGAGACACAAAGAAATTAACTCTGGCAAACTGTGAACGCAGGTGAAGGGAACATGGGTGTTATTCTTTCAACTTTTCGGTATGCATGAAATATTTCAAAACAAAAATTAGAAGAAAAACTTAAAATTTAAAAATCCAAACATCAACTTTTATCAGTATCTATGCTGTAGCAGCAATGCGATAAACTTACAGAAAGAAAACTGAAGAGAAAAAGGTCTACATGCAACACTACGAAATAAACCAAAAAGTCAAATACAAATTTTTTAAAGAAAAATGCTTGGCAACTACTACCCCTTCCTTCAAAGGATTTTGACACAATGAAGAAAATACCGAGGATTTCCAGATTCTAAGCTCTAGCTTTAAAAAGCTTAAGCGTGTAAGAAAGTAAACAACCCCCAAAGCCCTTACAAATTTTGTGAAAAGATAGTATTGTACAAGGAAAAATCCTACTTCAAATACACTACTTGGGAAGCGTCCGAGGACTGTGAATGCCAGTCCAGATTCGGACTTTCAGAAGTATACAGCAGGAGTGATCCTGCACCGACCATTACTTTTTCTGAAAGGTTTAGGACAGTGTGACCTTCCATGAGGAAATTTTAATCTGGTGCCAAAAGGGCGAACAGACATGATCTTTAACAACATGGATGAGCTCGGTTAGATCAACGAAGATGCTAAGTTTGTGAACACGGCCCTGAGGAACAAACTTAGCCCTGATCCCACCCTGTCATGAGCCCCGGGCCTCCTCGTCCGCGATAACGGCCTGGCACCGAGGCCCCAAGAACTGGACAGTTTCTCAGGCGCAATCTCCGCGGTTTTCACGTCGCAGAAACGCTATCAGGCGTTTGCCATGAGGACTATTCCGGGCCCACCTGCGGCCATCTTAAGTTCGGGAAAAAAAAAGGGGAGGGGGAGCGAGAAGGAAGGGAAAGAATTCGAGAACCCGGCGGCGACCATTAGTCCGGGAGGCACGAAAAAGGCAACCTCTCTAAGGCCTTAGTAAGGAGTCTCTGCAGACGTTAACCCCGCAAAGTCCGACTAACCAGGAAAGCACGAGCGCGGTGCGGGGCCGCGGTGCCCTAATCAAACATGGGCACCAAGGTAAAGCCGGCGGTCACGTGACGCACACCGCGCGCCCCCGTCCGCCCTCCCCCACGCCTGGGTTCCCGAGGTCTCCCCGGAGCCCGCGCCCCTCCCCCAGCCGTGCCCGACCACTTACTCCGGGGGGTAGAGCCGCAGCTCCTCGATTTCTCCTAGGAAGGAAAAAAGCGTCCGCATCTGCTCGCTGGTCACTGCCGACGACAGATTCGTCACCTGAATCACCGCCGTAGGGGTAAGGCCGAAGCCTAAGCCCAAACCGAAGCCCCCGCCGCTGTTCATCCCGAACCCGCTGCCGCTGCCACCCGCTCCCCAACGTCTACGACGCGTCAGCGACGGAGCCGGGAAAGCGGAGACCGCGCGGCCGCGAGCGCGCTCCCGCTGGCGAATTCACGGCGGCGGGCAGGTCTAGCCGCTCGTTTCACAACTCCCCTGCTCCCAAGGCTGCGCGCGCCACCCGGAAGCGTCGCCCCGGTAACCCGCCGGATCTCGCGAGGCTGCGGCCTGGTGCTGCCAGGTACCTGCGGCTGTGGTTCTTGCTCGCTTCTCCCCGCCAAGATTTTTATCGAATTTTTTCCCCGGTACAACTCGATCAGATTCTTGTGCTCCTGTAAACGAGGAAGACCCTGCTCTTTCCAGTCTTTGCTCTAGGTGGGAGTGGGGAACCAAGAGGCCTGGCGTGCCGGTGCGGAGCTGTGAAGGAGGAATGACTCGAGCCATCACAGAAAAATAACTTGACCAGGCTATAACATGTTTTTATTACATACAGGCAACTCCCCGACCCCAACTATTTAGAAAATTGGCCGGCGTCTTAATTGTGAAAAAACTTGAGAACTTTTACAAAACATGCAAATTCAGACTGAATTAAAGAAGGAGGCAGTAAGTTGAAGGCTATGCAGCCGTTGTTTGTAACTTGTCGTTTGCTTGCTCATTCCGCAGGTATTAATATTTATTGAGTGTTATGTACCAGACACTCTTAGACAAGGGCACATACAAGACAGTTACGGACGGTTCACATAGGCCTTGCAAGCTAATGAGAGACAAGTAATAGAGTGTGAAACTAGGGCAGCTGTTCCCAAAATGCCATTCGCAGAACCCGGAGGGTCCTCGAGACCTTTTCAGTGGGTTCTCAAGGTCACGACACTTAATAGTATTACTAAGATTCTGTTGACCTTCTTCACTTTGCTGACATTTACACTGATGGTATAAAAACATTAGTCACTGCTGGCACCTTAAGCAAGAATCAAGGCGGTGGCGCCAAATAGTGGTATTTTGTATTCTCCACCTCCTTGCACTCATAGCACACAACATCTAAGATTTTTAAAATAAGCTAGTTTAACTTAAGAATGTCTTTGACAAAGGAATAAAAATTAATTTTATTAAATCTTCGCCCTAGCACACACCTCTTTTAATATGTATAAAGAAATGGTGAGTACTCCTGCTGCATGCCCAAGTAGGATGGACATCTCCTGAAAAAGCACTTATGTGATTGAGTTTTCATGCAAAAGTCCAAATTTTATAAAATATATCCACCTCCTTGAGCTTGACAGCTTTCCAGTATTTAGACTTTTCTGCTAAAAATACCAGTGATATTAACAAATGTATTTTTTAACATTATACAATAAAATAAGTGAACATTTGGAAGATCTCTACACCTCAATGAACAACTGTTTTCAAAATAAGCAATGCATGCCATTACAAAATCAAAAAGAGTCATCCAAATATAAGATAGATTATATTTTAATGGATTTTAATGTAGCAGAATACAAAAAGTTAATTCATATGGCTTCCGACTCAGGCCACATTGCAATTGCACTCTAAGAAACTATCAGATGTCAAATTTGGTGTAGTATCAAACAAGAATATCTAGAATTATCTAGAAAGACTATGAAAGTAGTTTCCTTTTTTCCAATTCCTTATCTGTGTGAGACCAGATTTTCTTTATATGTTTCAACCAAAACATATCACAACAGATTGAAAGCACAAATAGCTATGGAAATTCAGCTGTCTTCTATTAAGCCAGACATCAAAGAGCTTTGAAAAATGTAAAGCAATGCCACTCTTCTCAAAATTCTTTTTTGGAAAATATCACTGTATCATAAAAATGCATCATTTATCACCCCCAGTCATCAGGAGGGGGCTAAGAAATGCATCATTTATATAATTACATAATGGGTTTGTAATTATTTTAAATGGGTTTCAAATATTAAATTTCAAAGATTTAATTTCTAATATAATAAATATGGATAGATATCCCATAAATCTCTTAGGGTCCTCAGTAATTTTTTTTTTTTTTTGGTGCCCAGTATTGAAAGTGTCCTCAATAATTTTTAAAGGTCTAAAGGGATTCTAAGACCAAATATTTTAGAGGAATAAGCACAGGGAGAATTGGGAGCATACAGGAGGGCCACTTAAACTTAGTGCCAATGGAACACTTCCCAGAAGAGATGTTGCTTGCCCTGAATCTTGAACAAATAGGAATTAGCCAGGCAGGGAGGGAGGGAGGAACAGTGAAGGGCATTCCAGACTGAATATGAAGAATACACAAAGGCAGGGACGTATGAGGGCCAAAGTGTGGTCCAGAATATTCAACATTTATTACTGATAGACCAAAGGCTGAAAATGATTAGAGAGACACAAGAAAGAATAAGCCTTGATGGAAGGAGCTATTTGTCCTGCTAAGAGGTTACTTTATCACAAGCTGTTGGGAGCCACTGAAGACATTTGAGCAGGAGAGGGATTATGTCAGATTCCTAGAATGATCATTATCACTGCCACAGGGAGATAAAGGCAAAGGGACTGGATCAAAGGGTAAGTAGTGGTAGTAATGGAAAGCAAGAAATAGTCCCAAATTTGGAGTCATGGAACCCGTTTAAGAATAAAAGGAATAAAAGCTATCCACTCAGAAAAATATATATGAACATACACTTGGTTTTAGATATAATGACAGGTGCTTTCTGGTCCTCCTCAAGCTAAACCACCAATCCCTGGGATTACCTACTACTCAGAACATTGGTCCTCAGACTTTCGTGTGCATCAAAATCACCTAGAGGGAATGTTAAAACAGAGTGCTGGCTCCATCCCCAGGGCTTCTGATTCAGTAGATCTGGAGGGGAAGCCTGAAAATATAAATTTCTAACAAGTTCTCAGGTGATGCTGCTGCTGGTGACCCAAAAAATGAAGAGTAGGGAGGAAAGAATGATCAAAGTGTCAAATTCTGCAAAAATGACAAAATTAGGAATAAAATGTGCCCATTGGTAGATACAATGTAACTACTGAGACAAAAGCTCCATGAACCAGTTTAGAGAAGCAAAGGTCACAGTTTCATTATCACCTCCACTGATTCCTCAATGAGTCTCTCAGTAAAAATTCCTACACTTTGGCCTGTCCTTATTACTCCATTACTCTGACCAATATCAGACTGCTCCCCCCGGCCCTCTGAGATGTATTTTAGAATTCCAGCCTCCATGGCATTATATTGTGTCCAACTTCTATAATCATAATCATTTTCATGGCCCCAATTTGCAGATACTTCTTCATCATGAGGCTTTTTGGTCTCATCTGCCCCAACATCTTCTAAAACAATAAGACAAGCAGTGACAAAGTTGCAGTGCAGGAAATAAGGGCTCCTCACAATTAGCCCAGGCCCACAAGAGCAAACCAGAAACCAAAAACAAGAAAAGATACGTTCTTGCAAATAAATTAACAACAAATAAAGAGAGAAATAAATATATTAAAAGTTTATGCGTGGTTGGAATTTAGAGGCCAGAGGTGAATATGGAGAGAGCAGTTCCAGAGAGCACAGTGACAGGAAGAGAATGTTGAGCTGTGAAGTGTGGTGGTAGGAATGGAAAGCAAGTACAGTGTGGACCGTACTTACAAGAATAGGCCTTGTGCCTTTGTTCAGTCATCTTGTTTTGCTTTTGGGACACGTAAGAGCTGCAGCAAACCAACTCTACGGAATTTTACAGGAAATTTTGACAGTACAGTAATTTTGACAAATTAGAAGTAATTTCAGGTAAGGAAGAATCTATAAGTAGCTCTATCTTTGAAGGAGGAGTGCAGATTGTAGTCCTAAGACAGCAAGAAAGCCCTGGAAGACAGGTTGATAAGTTGCATGAGAAAGAGTCAGAAAAGGAGTGAGGACTGTGCATGCATGCATGAGTGCACGTGTGTGTGTATTGTGTGCATGCATGGGATGTTTTGAAATAGGACTCTTCCAGAAATGAAGCAGAATCTCTTAGTCTTTTCCTGTGCTAAACCACATGACCCTCTTCTTTCAGTATCCAGAACTCTCAGTTCATGATGTCTCTAGTGGGCTAGCTCTGGAACCCTATCATTGGCATAATTTTTTTTATTACTAAAAAATTATTCTAGCTGGCTTAACCAGAGAGAAAAGTGTAGGTAGTGATGAAGTGAAAGAAATAATTGTACAACCAAATCTTGAGAAGGGATATAACTATAGCATATTTAGAACAGACTTTGGCTACTCTAAATAAAACAGAAAATATGTGAGAAGATGACCAAGGTATTTAATGGAGTTGCAGGAAGAACAGCAGAAAAAAATTTTAGGAAGGAAAGTAACCAGGACAGCACTCAGAACTTTAGCAGCAGACATTCGTAGATCCTCTCAAGAGTGTTACCAATAAGGTAAATCAACTCTCCATAATGTTTTTCACAATGAATGGCTGCACCAAACTACATTCCCCCCAACAGCATAGGAGGGTTCCCTTTTCTCCACAGCCTCTCTAGCATTTATCATTTGTGAAGTTTTGAATGAGGGGGCCATTCTGACTGGTGTGAGGTGATACCTCATTGTAGTTTTGATTTGCATTTCTCTGATAATTAGGAATACTGAGCATTTTTTCATGTGCCTGTTGGCCATTTGTAAGTCTTCATTGGAGAACTGCTTGTTTAGATTTTCTGCCCATTTTTGGATTGGGTCATTTGTTTGTTTGTTATAAGTTGTATGAGCTGTTTAAATATTCTGGAAATTAAACTCTTGTCAGTCACATCATTGGAAAATATTTTTTCTCATTCCTTAGGTTGTCTTTTTGTTTTGCTTATGATTTCCTTTGCTGTGCAAAAGCTTTTAAATTTGATTAGGTCCCATTTGCTTACTTTGGCTTTTATTTCTAGTGCCTGAGTAGATTACCCTAGGAGAACATTGCTAAGATTTATGTCAGAAAATGTTTGCCTATGTTTTCTTCTAGGAGGTTTACAGTGTCTTGTCCTATTAAACATTTATTTTTTGATTCATGATACACTATAGCAGAAACATACTCCCAGTTTCACCCCCAAACATTATTACAGCCTTAGCTTTTTTTTCCCCAAGAGCAGAAAAACATTTATAAAAGAAATTGTACTCAGGCTGCAGCTTGCTTTATTTTTTTTCCTTCTAAAATTCCTAGGTTAGGTAATCACAAAACAGAAATTTAATAAATATCCTCCACAGCCTATTTGCCTTGCTTTCACGTTACTGCTTCCTTGATCAGAAATGCTGCATTAGTTTGATAGGGCACAGAAGTGCCCCCTTATCTGAGATTTCGCTTTCCACAGTTTCAGTGATCCTCAGTCAACTGTGGTCTGAAACTATTAAATGGAAATTTCCAGAAATGAACTAATAAGTTTTAAGTTACACACTGTTCTGAGTAACATAATGGAATTTCACACCATCCTGCTTCATCCCGCCCAGGACGTGAATCAGCCCTTCGTCCAGCGTATCCCACTCAATTAGTCACTTAGGAACAACCTCGGTTATCAGATCAACTATCACAGTTTTGCAGTGCTTGTGTTCAAGTAACATTTATTTTAATTAATAATAGCCCCAAAGTGCAAGAGTAGTGATGCTGGCAATTTGCATATTCTCCTATTATGCCTAATTGTAAATTAAACTTAATCAAAGGTATGTATATACAGGGGGAAGACACAGTACAGGTAGGGTTCAGTACTGTCCTTGGTTTCAGGTGTCCCCTAGAGGCCTTGGACCGTATACCCCATGGATGAGGGGAACTACTATACCACAAACTAGATGGCTTAAACAACAAAAATGTATCATCTCACAGTTCTAGAAGTTAGAAGTCCAAGATTAAGGTGACAGAAGGGCCAAACTCCCTCTGAAGGCACTAGGGAAGGATCTGTTACAGGTCTCACTTCTAGATTCCGGTAGGTCCTCAGCTTTTGGCAGCATAACTCGAATATTTACATTATATTCCTGTGTGTGTCTGCATGCCCAAATTTTTCCTTTTTATGAGAATACGAGTCATATTGGAACAGGGGCCCATCCTCCAGTGTAACCTCATGTTAATCACATCTACAGTGACCCTATTTCCAAATAAGGTCACATTCTGAGGTACTAGGTTAGGACTCCAACATATGAATTTAGCAGGCAGATAATTTAGCCCGTAACAAATGCCCTCCTTCATTTGCTCACCTGGAAATGCCTGCTCACTTTTCATGGCTGACAGCACCCTCTGTGAAGCCTTTCCTATCTCCTCCGGGGATTATCCACAATCCCTTCCTTTGTGGTCCCACTGGGCCCTGTGCTACCTCTATCACATTGATTGATTTTCTAGCTTTTCCTCCCCTACTAGACTGTAAGTTGCTTGTGGGCAGGGACCTATCTTGCTCATTTTTAACCCCTTAGCATCTAGCAGAGTGCAGAGCACATAATTAATGATAAGTAAATATTGATTGATTGAATGGATGAATTGGGTAGAGACCAATTTAAATAGGAGAGGAAAACAAGCTAAATCCCCAGCATCTGTTTCAAAAATGGAGCAATAGGAACCCAAGGAACTTGGCCAGTCTGGCTCAGCATTTGAAAGAACACTGCTGTTCCTCAGCACAAGTAAGTTTTTGTGCATCTAGACCTGTGCTATCCAATACAGTTACCACTAGCCACATGTAGCTATTTAAATTTATATGAGGTGGGGAGGGTACCCAGTGGGAGGGTATAGCTTGATGGTAGAGTGCATGCTTAGCATGCATGAGGCCCTGGGTTCAATCCCTAGTACCTCTGTTCAATAAATAAATAAGTAAATAAACAAACCTAATTACCTGCCCCCCCCAAGTCAAACTAAATTTAAGTAAACTAAAATTAAATACAATAAAAATTCAGCTCATCACTTATCCTAGCCATATTTCAATGTTCAATAGCAACTTGTGGCTACTGGCTACCATATTGCACAGCATAGCTGTAAAACATGCCCGTCACTTCAGTAAGTCCTACTGGACAGTGCTGGCCTAAGCAATAAAATACTTTCAAGGAGACAGTCCTTCCTCAAAGACACAGTTCAATTTAGCAGTATTCTCTCATCCTTTCATATAGGACACTACTAGCATGCTTGGTGTCAGCAAGACACAAAAAAGGAATAAGTCTGATCTTAAGGGACTCACCATTTATTAGTTCAGTGAGATTGTCTAAAGATATTTTGCTAACAAGAAATTTATTACACTTGAAAAGTCATCTATCAAAGTGAACAAAAGTAAAGAAATGCAGAAATGCTTTTTCACTCATTAATGGATTATTAAATTGACAATATAAAAATGAAAATAAGAGTGCTTGTACTGTAGACAGCTGTGACGGTCATGGCCCTCATGCACTCATGCTGATCGCTGTCAGAGATGGCACAGGGCCGCATTTTGATTTAACATACACATATCCCACCTGAGATTTCTTTTCTTTTTTTTTAATTTATCTATTTTATTTTTCTAATGGAGATCCTGGGGGTTGAACCCAGGACCTCATGCATGTTAAGCATGTGCTCTACCACTGAGCTATTTCTCTAGCTCCAACCTGAGACTTCTTAATTCAGTTTAGTATTGAGCTGTGTTCTAGAATCTCATGAAGCACAATTAAGTCAAACTAAATTACTTTTTTTTCAATTTAGAAACAACCTCACGAACAGGTTTACTACAAACAATCAGGTCAGATAGGAACTGGTGAAAATCTAGGGAAAAACAACTTTCCAATGACATATGGCAGAGCCCCCTCAGGCTTATAATTAGACCATAGTAATATGATCTTATGAGTCACAGAGGGTGGTTGTGCAAACATTCAAGATGATCAAGTTAAATTTGAAAATGAATATATTTATTAACTTAGAAATAAAGGTAAGAACATTGGAGAAATGAAGAGAAACCATTTTGTATGGAAAATATCTTTCTTGCACAGTAAATTTGAAACCATATTTATAGAAATATTTCAGTCCTTTTCAAAAGAACTGCCTTAAATATCATATTTGGTTTTGAATTATATACAACATGTGCTTTTATTTTTTCCAGCTTTATTGAGATATAGTTGACATAAAACATTGTGTACATTTAAATGTACAAGGTGTTAATTTGATACACATATATTGCAAAATGATTATCACTCATAGTGTTAGCTAACACCTCCATAACATCACATAATTACCATTCCGTTTTGTGGTGAGAACATTTAAGATTTACTCCCTTTATTATGTGTTTTTTTTTTTCTGTTTGTGTTGTTTTTTTTTGTTTGTTTCTGTTTTTTAAAATAACCCCATGTTCTAAGTGTAAACTTTCGTCACATTCTGCAACAGTTATTTCATACAGATATTTAATACTTAAGTTATTGTGTTCTTTCCTAATAAGTATTCTGATTTTCAAAGATTACTTTTTATATTATTAAAAATATATTTGAACTTAGAATACAAAAAAAAACTTGGCAACTTTCAAGTGTATAATACAGTTTTGTTAATTATAATCACCATGCAGTACATTAGACACCCACAACTTATTCGTCTTATAACTGGAAGTCTGTACCCTTTCACCAACATCTCTCCGTTTCCCCCACCCCCTCAGCCCCCAGTAATCACCATTCTACTTTCTGTTTCTGTGTTCAGCCTTTTAGATTCCACATGTATGTAAGTGATATCATAGAGTGTTTGTCTTTGTCTGACTTATTTCTCTCAGCACAATGCCCTCAAGTTTCACCCATATTGTCACAAATGGCAAGCTTTCCTTCTTTCTCATGGCTGAATTTATGTATATAGCACACACATACACACACGCATCTCACATCTTTATCCTTCATCCATTAAGAGACACAGGTTATTTCCATAACTTGCCTATTGTGAATAATCCTGCAATGAACATGGGAGTGCAGATACTGTTCAAGATCCTGATTTCATTTCTTTTTGGTATAT
The DNA here is from genome assembly GCF_009834535.1 of Camelus ferus. Classification (NCBI taxonomy): domain Eukaryota; kingdom Metazoa; phylum Chordata; class Mammalia; order Artiodactyla; family Camelidae; genus Camelus; species Camelus ferus. The sequence goes on along the minus strand of NC_045698.1, from coordinate 44,016,916 downwards.
ACTCAGAAGTGGGACTGCTGGATCATAGGGTAGTTCTATTTTTAACTTCTTAAGCAGGTTCCATACTATTTTCTACAGTGGTTGTGCCAACTTACATTACCATCAACAGTACACAAGGGTTCCCTTAGCACAATGCCCTCAAGGTCCATCCATATGTTTACACTCTGGGAAAAAACAGCCCATGGTTTCAATGATTTTTTTCTGTTGTTTTTCTGGTCTCTATTTCACTTATTTCTGCTCAGATCTATGTTATTTCCTTCTTTCTGCTAACCTTAGCTTAGTTTGTTCTTTGTTTCTAATCCCCTTAGGTGTAACGTTAGGCTGCTTATCTGACATTTTTATTTTTTCTTCATGTAGTATTTATCACTATAAACTTCACTCTTGGAACTGCTTTTGCTGTATCCCATAGGCTTTGTATGTTGTTTTTACTTCTTTTTCTTAATTTCCCTTTTGATTTCTTCCTGTCTCATTAGTTGTTCAGGAGTGTGTTATTTAATATCCACACATTTGTGAGTTTCCCAGGTTTCCTCCTGTTACTGACTTTTAGCTTCAGAACTTTGTGGTCAGAAAAGACATTTGGTATGATTTCAACATTAAATTTGCTACGAAATATTTTGGGACCTGCCATATGATCATCCTGGAAAATGTTTCATGTGCACTTGAGAAGAATGTATTCTGCTGCTGTATAATGGTATGTTCTTTATGCATCTGCTAGGTCCACTCTCTCTCAAGTATGGTTCGAGTTTAATGCTTCTTTGTTGATTTTCTATCTAGATGATCTATCCATTGTTATAAGTAGGGTATTGAAGTCCCTTACTGTTATTGTATTGTGGTCTATTTCTCCCTTCAAATCTGTTAGTATTTGTTTTATATATTTAGGTGCTCTGTCATTGGTGCATATGTATCTATGATGTTATATCTTCTTGATGAATTTACTCCATTATTATATAATGACCTTCTTTGCTCTTGTTACCATTTTTGGCTTAATGTCTATTTTGTCTGATATACGTATAGCTACTTTTGCTCTCTTTTAGTTCCCACTTGCATGGAATCTCATTTTCCAGCCCTTCACTTTGAGCCTATGTGTATCTTTAAAGCTGAAATGAGCCTCTTGTGTATAGTTGGATCGTGTTTTCTCACCTATTCAACCACTGATTGTCTTTGGATTGGAGAATTCAAACCATTTTCATTTAAGGTAATTCTTGACAGGTAAGGACTTTTTATAAAAATTTTTTTGGAGGGAGGAGGTAATTAGGTTTGTTTGTTTGTTTGTTTTAATGGTGGTACTGGGGATTGAACCTAGCACCTCGTGCATGCTAGGTACACACTCTACCACAGAGCTATACCCTCCGCCTGGTAAGGATTTCTTAATGTCACCTTATTGTTTTTGGACTGGTTTGTAATTCCCTTATTCCTTTCTTCCTCTCTCTCTGCCTTCCTTTCTAAATTGATTATTTTTCAGTGATATGCTTTGATTCTCTTCTCTTTATATTTGTGAATACTGTAGTATTTGCATCACTGTGAGGCTTATGTAAACCATCTTTTGATACACTATTTTATTTTACTCTGACAGCTTAACTTTGATAGAATACAAAACTCTACTCTTTAACTCTCCCACTTTAATGGTTTTGAATCACAGTTTACTACTATTTATATAGTATAACCATTAACAAATTCTTATAGTTGTAACCATTTTCAAGGCTTTTGTTCTTTAACCTTTATACTAGAGTTAAGTAGTTAACATATGACCATATTGCACCATTAGCAGATTCTGAATCTGACCATCTGCTTACCTTTACTTATGTGTTGTACAGGCACACACTGGAGATATTATGGGTTCAGTGCCAGACAACTGCGATAAAACAAATATCCCAAGAAAGCTAGTCATATTAATTTTTTGGTTTCCCAGTCCATATAAAAGTTATGTTTATATTATACTACAGTCTGTCAAGTGTGCAATAACACTATACCATCATCTGAGCCCTCAGTGAGTTATAATCTTTTTGCTGGTGGAGGGTCTTCCCTCAATGTTGATGGTTGCTGATTAATCAGGGTGATTATTGCTTGGGGTTGGGGTGGCTGTGGCAATTTCTTAAAATAACAGTGAGGTTTGCCACATCAATTGACTCTTTCATGAATGATTTCTGTGTAGCATGCAATGCTGTTGGGTAGCATTTTACCCACAGTAGAACTTCTTTCAAAATTGGAGCCAATCCTCTCGAACCCTGCTGCTGCTTTATCAACTGAGTTTATGTAATAGTCTAAATCCTTTGTTGTCATTTCAGTAATCTGCACACAGGAGTAGTTTCCATCTCAAGAAGCCACTTTCTTTGCTCATCTATAAGAAGCAACTCCTCATTCATTAAAGTTCTGTCATGAGATTGCAGCAATTTAGTCACATCTTCTGGCTCCACTTCTAATTCTAGTTCTCTTGTTATTTCCACCACATCTACAGTTACTTCCATCACTGAAGTCTTGAAACCCTCAAAGTCATCGATGAGGGTTAGAATCAACTTCTTCCAAACTTCTGTTAATCATGATATTTTGACCTCTTCCCGTGAATCATACATTTCTCAATGGCATCTAGAACAGCGAATTTTTCTAGAAGATTTTCAGTTGACTTTTCCCAGATCCATCAGAGAAATCACTATCTATGTCATCTATAATCTTACAAAATGTATTTCTTAAATAATAAGACTTGAAAGTTGAAATACCCCTTGATCCTTGGGCTGCAGAATAGATGTTATGTTAGTAGGAATGAAACAACATTAATCTCATTGTACAATTCCATCAGAGCTCATGGGTAACCAAGTTCATTGGCAAGGAGCAGTCATATTTTGAAAAGGAATCTTTTTTTCTGAGCAGTAGTTCTCAATAGTGGGCTTAAAATATTCAGTAAACCACATTATCAGCAAATGTGCTGTCATCCAGGCATTGCTCCATTTAGAGAGCAAGGCAGAACTGATCTAGCAAGATTTTTAATGGCCTTAGAATTTTCAGATGGCAAATGAGCATTGGCTTCAACTTAGCATTAGCCCCTTACAAGAGAGTCAGCCTGTCCTTGAAGCTTTGAAGTTGGGCATTGACTTCTCTCTAGCTATGCAAGTCCTAGGTAGCATCTTCTTTCAACATAAGGCTATTTCATCTGCATTGAAAATCTGTTGTTTAGTGTAGCCACCTTCATGAATTACCTTCGCTAGAGCTTCTGGATAACGTGCTGCAGCTTCTACATCAGCACTTGTTGCTTCATCTTGTACTTTTATGTTCTGAAGACAGCTTCTTTCCTCATAAACCCTGTGAACCAACCTCTGCTAGCTTCACACTTTCCTTCAACAACTTCTTCACCTCTCTCAACCTTCACAGAAGTGGAGAGCGTTAGGACCTTGCTATGGATTAGGTTTTGACTTAACAGAGTGTTATGATGATTTGATCTATCCAGATAACTGAAACTTTTCCCATATCATCAAGGCTGTTTCACTTTCTTATCATTTGCGTATTCATTGGAATGGCACTTCTAATATCCTTCAATAACTGTTCCTTTGCATTCACAACTTGGCTGTTTGATGCAAGAAGCCTGTGAGGTCTTTGGCCTGTCTCAGCTTTGAACATGCCTTTCTCACCAAGCTTAATTATTTCTAACTTTTGATTTAAAGTGAGAGATGTGCAACTCTTCCTCTCGTTTGGACACTTAGGCCACTGGAGGGTCACTAGTTGGCCTAATTTTGACATTGCTGTGTTTCAGAGAATAGGGAGACCTGAGGAAAGGGGGAGAGATGGGGGAAAAGCCAGCCTGTGGAGCAATCAGAATACACAAAACACTTATCAATTAACTGTCTTATATGGGCACAGTTTGTGGTGGCCCAGAACAATTACAATGGTAGTATTAAAGATCACTGATCACAGATCACCAAAACAGATATAATAATAATGAAAGAGTTTGAAATATTGTAAGAATTACCAAAATGTGACACAGAGACATGAAGTGAGCAAATGCTGTTGGGAAAATGGTACCAATAGTCTTGATTGATACGGGGTTGCCATAAACCTTCAATTGTAAAAAATGCAGTATCCGTAAAGTGAAATAAAATGAGGTATGCCTGTATATATTCATGTATTTTCATGTTACTAGTTAGCATCCTTTCATTTCAACTTGAAGAACTCCTTTTGGCTTTTCTTGTAATGCAGGTTTAGTGGTAATGAGTTCCTTCAGCTTTTGTTTGTTTTGGAAATTCTCTCTCCTTTTCCTCCTATTTCTGGGAGGACAACCTTACTGGGTAAAGTATTCTTGGATGGTGGTTTTTTTTCTTTTGGCAGCTTGAATATATCATCTCGCTCTCTTTTGATCTGCAAAGTCTCTGGTGAGAAATTCACTGATAGCCATATGGGGAGTCCTTTGTATGGGAGAATTTTTTCTCTTGCTGTTTTTAAAATTCTCTCTTTGCCTTTGATTTTAGACAGCTTTGGTGTAATGTGTCCTGGAGGTCAGTGGATTGAAATTATGGGGTGATGTATTAGCTTCATAAACTTGGGTGTCCAAATCTCTTCCCAGCTTTGTGCAGCTGTAAATAAGCTTTCTACCCCCTTTTCCCTCTCTTCTCCTACTGAAACGCCAATAACATGTACATTGTTTCTCGTGAAGGTATCATCCCACAAGTTCATTGGCTTTCTTCATTCCTTTTTATTCTTTTTTGTTTGCTCCTCTGACTGAATAGTTTGAATTGATCTGTTTCCTAGTTCACTCATTCTTTCTTCTGATTAGCCATGACTGCTATTGAAGCTCTCTACTGAATTCTTCAGTTCAGTCATTGAATTCTTCAGCTCAAAAATGTCTGTTCACAAAAAAAATAACAACCAACTCTAAAAGAAAAAAAAAGCCTGTCTGGTTCTACTTTATGTTCTATCTCTTTGTTGAACTTCTCATTTGGTTCTCATGCTGTTTTCCTGATACTGTTAAATTTTTTATCTGTGTTCTCTTATAGTTTTCTGAGCATCTTGAGAACAATTGTTTTAAATTCTTGTCAGGCAATTCTTGAAACACCATTTCCTTGGCCAGTTACTGGAGGTATACTGTATTCCTTTGGTAGACTCCTATTTCCCTGATTCTTTGTGGTCGCTGCAGCCTTGCACAGTTGTCTGTGCATTTGAAGAAGTTACCTCTTCTAGACTACAGACTGACCTGGATAAGAGAAGATATTTACCTATGGGGAGGGTGGGGAGGCATGCTGGAGCATGTTGTCATCCTGGGCCTAGCTGTACCGGGCACAAGGTCCAGGTATGTGTGGTGACACTGAGTCTAGGGTGGAGGTAAGGGATGTGCTGTCTTTTCACTTCATGCACTGTGTCCACAGCAGTTCTGTGGTCCTGTGGTGGGCACTCTGGTGGGTCTGCAAGGGTTGTTGGTGTCCTCAGCAATACTTCCAGGTCCAGTGGCTAGGGATCAGCCCAGGCAGTGGTGATGACCAAAGCTTGTGGTATGTACAAAGTCAGCTGCAGGGGTCAGCTGCCGGTGCCTATGTAGTGGCAAGGGCCAGTTGCAGACACACACATAACTGTGAAGGACAGGGCAGGCTGGGCCAGGGCCAACTTTGGGCTCACTGACAGATGCAGGGGATCTGGCTGTCAATGTGTTCTCCCGTGGCTGCACAATATCCCCTGTGCTGTGGAAGCCAGTGACAGGGATTAGGTCAAACGCATGCAGGTACACAGTTGGAGGGGTGAACATGTTGGTACAGGCCAGTGACAAAAGACAGGGCCTGATCCAGGCCCACAAGCACGTGCCTGGGCCCTGGTTGTTGGCCTTCTGTCTCCTGTCTGCAGTCTTTCTCTGCGCCTGCTCACTGCAGTGGAGACTGGATGTCAGGTCAGCTGGCACCCAAGTGCAAAACCGGAGTGGCTAGGCTCCAGCAGGCACACGGTAGTAGGGGTCAGCCACAGGGGTCCATGCTTGTGTACTGCACTTGCAAAATCACACGGTCCTGAGCTGGCTGCCAGTGCAGTTTCTAGGCTGGCAGGGGAAGGGAATTTGGAGAGAAGAAGCTCTCAGGCAGTTGGTGTCAGCAAATGCAAATACCTGTGGGGTGAAAGTAAAATCTGCAGGGTGTCCCTGGAGACGCACTGGCTATTGGTCTCTTCAGTGGTAAAATATGCTCACTTATCTGCAGAGCAGGTCACTGGGAACTACAGCTGCTCCCACTCTGTAGGCTGCTCCTGTCGCCCCTGCTTTTCTTCCTTGTTTCTGGGTGTCTCTGTGTCTCAGCTTTGCCCTTCTGGGTGAAGTGTAACTGAAGTGGGACCTTTGTGCAGTGCCCAGAAAGACTGGGGAAGCTGGTTGCTCACCTCGCTCTTCCTTTCTGGGTGAGAGAGACTCTTTCCAGCTGGGAAAGTCCCCCTTGGTGCTGAGCTGTGTCGGCCCAGGGGATGGGATGATACAGGCAAAATGAAGCTGTCTTTCCTCTCCCCTTATGGGGTTATTCTCAGGTCTTTTGTTCCCATGTTGCTAAAATTTCTTAAGTGAACCCCAGAACTTTCCCGGAGCAGTTTCTGTTCACAGGCAGCTCATTGTTGGGGGTGGTGGGAGCCCACAGATGAGGTCTCCTGCATCAGCGTTTGGGTCTATGATGCCTGCTTTCAACTTCTCTGCTAGTTGCTAGTGGCCAAGTATTTGCTAATATATTTGTTAGACTGACCCAAGATCACATTTCCCCCTTAAAATTTAGAAAGCCCACATAACAATTACAAAAAAGTTTTGATAATAGGGCAAGAACTTTCTATAAAGCTATCGCTCCAGTCTTTATATGACATTTCTGTAGTGGCCATCATGGGGTATATATAATTTTATAAACTGTCTTTTCCACTTAACATGATGTTTGTCTGTGTTGCCTTCCTATTTTTCTATGTTGCTTTCTTATCTTCCTAATTGTCATCATTATAATTTATACAGTAGACCAAGTAGCTGGTTTATTTAATTAACTGTTCTCATATTATTGCTATTTGTGTTGCTACTAGTTTTTTGCTTTTACACATAGTACCACCATAAACACCAAAAGAATTTTGTAATGCTCAGTGACATCAAGGTTCCCATTTTTGTCTGAAAACAACCAATTCAAAAGTCAGTATTCTAATTTGTACCCTGTCTCTTTTATATTTCGCAGAGTTTAATGCAAATTAGACAATACAGGCTTTTTGAAATTGTCTAGAATTAAGTAATCTCCATATTATTTCTTATTGTTATAGAAGACTTCTTTTTTCTAAAAATTTAATAGATTTTTCTTTCTTGTTACCGACCAAAATAAAAAGATGTGTAGGAACAATTAACTACAAACAAATAAACACTTTTCTTTTCCTAACGTACTAATCCAGTGGAATCTTTCCCTCTTTTTAAATATTTCAATACAAATTGGCTTTTGCCAATGAATTTTATAATAAATGCTTGATAAATGAAATTCTTAGCTTATTATTTCCACAGCTGTAGCACAAATAATGGTATTAAAAAATGGAAGCTTATGTACAGCTGTGTAACATTTTCTTAACACAGGAGAAGAATGTTTCCAAAACTACTGAGGAGGAAAAGCTGATGTCCTGTACCCTGACGTCTGTATGGTTGCCTGATGTATCAATAAATAATACTTGAAAATGTAATCGGTTAAATCCAGTTCATCTTTAAACCATGAATATAGTGATTAAAGTAGAAACGTTTTTGCCTTTGTTCTTAAAGATAATGAAACATGCTATTGGGATGAAAAGAAACTGGGGATAGGGAGCAGATGGGATTTTTGGCAAAGGGTAGGCAAGTCTGACTGTCGGCAGCAGGAGCTGGCTAATGCTCTAGCATACGGTGCTGATAATACCTCAATCAATTAAAGAAGTGCCATCCAGGATTTGCCAGTCAGAAGACATCTTAACTACTTTTTCTCAAACCCAAGAGCAGCTTTGTAACAACCTCCTTTGGGGCCAAGCAGCCAATTAAGGGTTCACTTTTTGACAGTCTGGCTGCTGTCAGTTTTTCAATGAATGTACGTTCATGCCTGGAAATGTTACTAATGTGAAATACTGCAATTTGTATGATACTAAGTCACCATCTGAACAGCACATGCATAATTTATTCATCATCCACAAATATTTATTGAACTCAAATGTTGAGTGCTTTAATATGTACATAACAAATCTTTTGTTTTCAAAGCTGAGTATGCTGCAAGTCAGCAGGGGGCTTCCTGTGAATGCCCAAAGCGCTTGCTCCTGCACCTCTCTTCAAGGCATTTATCACTTTCTTTTTATACTCTCTCCCCCAGTAAACACCAAAGTCATCTTTACCATGGCTTAACGGACCCTATGTCTGACCCTATGACCCAAACGTGCCATATGTCTGATCTCTTGACCTCTTTTTCTCTCTCTTTCTCTCTGACTCTCTTCATGTGCGGATGAAACGTAAAATTCACTGTAGGGGAACAAACAGTCCTTTCTACGGTGTTGAGTATCTATTGCATACCCAGTACATCAGAGTGGATATAAAAGATTCTTCCATCAAGGAGTTTCCAACAGTTTTGGAAATGAGACTAAATACTACACATGACAATATGGGAATGAATACGTTGTTATTAAAGCATGTGGTATAAATTTTAAATATCAAATTATAGGAAAGTTCAGAGTTCAGATAAGGCATGATAAGGACTATCTCCTTGTATCCAGTTACCATGGTGACAGGACTAAACTGACAGCCTCTAAATCTTTCTTTCTCTCCCATTACTTTTTCTGAGTACCAGGTGGGCATTTCTGATTGCTCCAAACTAAGGAAGTGCAAGACAAAATTTATTATTTCTGATTTCAGTTAGTGGCTTCACTACCTATCCTCCAACTCCAGTCAGAATTTGGAAGTCACCTTTAATTTTGCCTTCCTAATTGCCTCCTTACCCCTGTCTGCATCTTATTAACCTAGCACTTCCTAAGTATGTCTTATATATCTATTCCCTTCTCTAAACTTCCATTTCCAGTACCTTGGCTGGTGCCAAAGTCATCTCTGTTCTGGACTTTACAACAACCTTCTAACCATGTCACTAACTAACCTTCTTATCCCTGCTACTGCTATCCATTTGTTTTACATACAGCAGAGTGATCTTTCTAAAGTTCAAATAAAATTGTTTATGTCTGCTAACAACCTGAATGAGGCTGGAAGAGGACCCCAAGCTCCAGATGAGACTGCAGACCTGCTGTATTGACTGTAGCCTGTGGGACCCTGAGCAGAGGTCCCAGCCAAGCTGTGCCTGGATTCCATACCCAGAGAAACTGTGACATAATATATGCGTATTGTTTTAAATGGTAAGTTTGCAGTCAGAGCAATAGAAACCTAATATATCTAGCCATAGTTCAGTGTCTACTTCTGCTTCCCATGACCCCTCTACTTCTACCCAACAGGGCTGGAGTGGAGCCTGTTTGAGAGCCTAAATCTTGGCCTTGTGCCTAGAAGCGTATTTCCCAAGTCCCTCCCCCAGACCTCACTCCACTGCCTTGAATCAGACCCCCTCAATTAATACTGGCCCTGGTGGGGCTTGTTAGATGTGAGGATAGGAAGAGCGCCCCACTCCCTTCCATCAGACCTGAGAGTGGCCAGAACGTCACTTGGAAAGGCTGTGTAACAGGCAGGACTACTGATGTCATGCAAAGGACTTTATTCTGAGAGCAGTGAGTGGTACAATTTTATTTGAACTTTAGGGAGCATACCACTAGACAAATAATCAATTCCAGTGGACTGTAGCCATCTTTAATCTATGGCTAATTCTTCCCCATTACTGAGGCAAGACTCTTCTGGGTACTCTACCTGATGTCTGTGAATAATGAGATTTTTCCACACATGCTGGTGGATAAGGGCATTTTTACTCACTTTTTGTGAGCACAGGGTACTGTCATTACAAGTGTTGGGCACTCTTACCTCAAATCTTTTCAGGCAGTTCTTTATCCTGCCCTGAGGATTTTCCTTACACACATGCTGATCAGAACTCAGCTGAATCTCTGGAATTCTCCCCGCTCTGTGCAGCAATCTCCACTTCATTATTCTGCCCTGTGACTACACTTCCCTTGGTGTCCCTGGACTCTCAGCTCCAGCTCATCGATTTAGGGAGTCTGCCTGGCTTGCCTGAGCTCCCCTCTCCAATGCTCCATGGCTTACGAAGAAATACTCTTCAGGTAGTAAGCTGGGGACAGTCAATGAGTTCACCTCTCTTTTCCCCCCCCATCCCTCAGGGATCACTGTCCTTCACTGCCTGATGCCCAGTATGTGGAAAATCATTATTTCAAATAGTTTGTCTGTTTCTTGTAATTTCAGGAGGGATGATAAATCCAACATGGCCAGAACAATCAATACCAGCAAACTTAACTCTGAAATGTACACAGAAAAATTAAAATGTACATACACCTGAGCCAATTTTGAAAAACAAGAGCAAAAAGGGGAGACATCTTGTAAGATAAAGATTCTCTTAAGTGCTAGTCCCTAGACCATAAGCATCAGCATCACCTAGGAACTTGCTGGAAATGGAAATTCCTGGGAAACAACCCAGACATGCTTAATCAAAAGCCCGTGGGGTGAGGCCCAACAAGCCCTCCAGCTGATGTGGTAAAGCTTGTGGTCAAGCCAGATATGGTTTTAGTTACAAAAGAAACATAGTACATAAAAGCAAATATAGAAAAACGTTAATGGAAGAATCTAGATGATGGATGTTCTTTATAAAGCTTTCAAATTGGCTGGGAAAAAAAAATGGTACAGATGTAAGAACAGAAAAACAGACCAAATGAATACTATAGAGAGCTCAGAAAGTCTGCATATGCATAAGGACTGTATATATAATAAAGAGTGCATCACAGGCTAATAGAAAGAAGGAGATTTGTTTACTAAATGATACAGAGAAAACACGGGACTTCATCCCAACTTTAGACCAAATAACCATGGTGGACTCCAAATGGATTAAAATCTAAATATTAATAATAAATATATAGATAATAGAAGTAAATGTGGGAAAACAGCGTTTTGACTCAGCAGTGAGGAAGACAAGAACAGCAAAGCATAAAAGATAGACTTGTCTCTGTCTATTTGAAATTTTTTTTTTTAAAGATACCACAAAAAAGTTAAATAGTCTGGACTGGGGGAAGATACTTGCAATGTCTAAAATGAAAGGAGACTAGTACCTGGAATAGACAAGGAACTACTGCAAACCAGCCTCAGAAACAGCAGAAAAATGAGCAAAGGGAATAGGACAGTTACAGAAGGGTAAACCTTAATGGTGAACAAGTGTATGTACTTGTAAAACCCGTAAGTAATTAAAGGAATGAAATTCAAACCAATGTCAAAATAAAATGTTATATTCATCAAACATGCAAAAATTAGAAAGACACATAATGCTGTTTGCAAATATGTGGGGAAATGTTTAGCTAGTGAGAATATAAACAAGGGCAGACATTCTGGAAAGTACTTTAGCAGTATTTCGTTGAAATTAATATTATCTATGACCTAGAAATTGTACTCCTAGGTATGTATTCTGGAGAAATTTTCACACAGGTTCAAAAAAATGACATGACTGAGGATACTCACCACTGCGGTATTTACGGCAGCAGGGAGGTCAAGTTGAGGCATCTGAGGTCTTCATCACTATAAAAATGGTAAGTCAAATGCAGTGGAGTCAAACTATACGTATATACATCATTGTATGACAAGAAAACTATAGCTTATTGCATTTATTTGTAAAAATAAAGAACACACACAATTCTATATATCTATTCTTTGTATAATCATTATTCACCAACTTCAATTTTTCTGTCAGAACTTAAAATTAACCAATATGGAGAGTTTCTTTTAGAAAAAGTGTAATTCTCTTCTCACTTGCAGTGATCTGGTATTTTACATCTACACTGTTTACTATCAATACTAATTACACTCATTTCCACTACAAGTGATTTGGGTCACATTATTTCTTGGATCCCAAATCTACTTTTGAGATTAATTTTTCACTTTGTTCCAATACATCCCCTGGTACAATCTTATGAAAAGGCTCTGTGGGAGGTAAATCTTGAAACCTTGAGTTCCTGAAACTGTATTCTGCCCTCTGACTTAAATAACCTGAAAGTTTTGGATCTATTTCTTTACTGTATCCTTGCATTCAACCATGCTGATGAAAATTGTGAAGTCAACCTGATTAAGCTCACTTTGCAAGTGATTTCCTTCAAATTTTGGAATTTTGTAGGGCGTCCTTTATACCTGATCTGAAATTTCATGGATATGTATTTAGAAGTGTGTGCATGTTAGTTTTTGTGTGGTTACGAAGGGACCCATTTGGTCTGAGGACCTAGGTTGAGCTTCAGCTTTAGAAATGTTCTTTTTTTCTCATTCTGTGTCTGTATTTTCCCTTCTCCTTTAGATTCCTACTGGATCCACGCTGAAACATGAAGACTTTTCTGAATTCTTTGGCATTACATTCTATGGAATCCAATCTAGAGAGCTGATTTGTTCTTTAGACATGTACTTCCTACTCTTCAGCACAGCTGTTCATTTTGTGACAAATTCTACTTTACATCATAAAGATATTTAAATACATTCGTAAGTTTGTTTTGCAAATTCAACATTCTCACTGATCCATCAGAAGACACTGCTTTTAAATATTGATTTCTTCAGTGACTCTCTTTATAGTGTTGTTTTTCTTCAACTATTCAGCAACTATTGTTGCCATCTTAGTATGAGCTTGTCTCAGGTTACCTGCTTACTGCAAACTACCCACACTGATGGTGTGGGTAAAGGGAAGGACATGGAACTGGTAAGCTCTGCCACTTCAAAATGGCTGTACTGGTTTTTCTTTCAAACCTACACATCCACACTCACTGCTCCTGCCTTGTGCCAGACATCTCCTACACACTGCTTGACATAAAAAAGGTAGTAGTCCTAACCAGTTTCTTATGATACAGTGCCCCAACCATCACTAGAATTTGTTATTCTTTTACAATTTATCCCTCTTCCACCCTATCCTTTACCCTTTAGTAACTAAGTTTTTTTCTCTGTCTGTGAGTCTGTTTTGTAAATGAGTTCACTTGTGTCATATTTTGGATTGCACATGTAAATGATATCATGTTATTTGTCTTTTTCTTTCTGATTTACTTCACTTAGTATGATAATCCCTGGGTCTATCCATGTTGCTGCAAATGGTATTATTTCATTCTTTTTCATGGCTGAGTAGTATTCCATTGTGCATATATACACCACATCTTCTTTATCCATTCATCTGTTAATGGACATTTAGGTTGCTTCCATGTCTTGGCTCTTGTAAATAGTGCTGCTATGTACACTGGAGTGCATGTATGTTTTGGAATTAAGTTTTCTCTGGATATATGCCCAGGACTCAGATTGCTGGATCGTATGGCAACTCTATTTTTAGTTTTTTAAGGAACCGCCATACTGTTTTCCATAGTTGCTACACCAATTTACATTCCCATCAACAGTGTAGAAGGGTTCCCTTTTCTCCATACCCTTCAACATTTATTTGTAGACTTTTTGATGATGGCCATTCTGACCAGTGGGAGGTGATTCCTCACTCGTTTTGAATTGCATTTCTCTGATAATTAGCAATGTTGAACATCTTTTCATGTGCCTATTGGCCATCTGTATGTCTTCCTTGGAGAAATGTCTACTTAGGTCCTCTGCCTATTTTTTGATTCTTTTTACTGACTGTATGAGCTGCTTGTATATTTTGAAAATTATGTAGAATTATTCCTTGATCCATTGTTCTGTTTCTACTTTAGAGGCATCCCTGAAGCCAAATTCACCTTTCGTGGTAGAATCTTCTGGCCCCATCTGCCCTAGGCCTTCCAAGAATTCCTCAAAATTTATCTATCAAGTGTACTCCTTTGGGAAATAAATACTTTGGGAAATAAATACTTTTACCTATCATAATATTAAATAATCATCTTTTGTCACTTCTAGGGATATGGACCGGAAGGGGAGCTTGAAGCATGGGCCAGTATACCTTGAACAATTTACTTTGTGAATTAAGCTTACACATAGTTCCTCCTATTCTTGAGAAAATGAATGCTCCTTTGAAGGATGATCCAAATGTGTAAGATGTTTTAATATCCATTCTGGAATGGTATTGGTTCTAAGAGAGTACTAGGTTTTGTCCTTCATGAAGATGGGAGCTTTACAGTCGTCCATCCTAAAAACTCATGTTCCACATATTTTTTCTTCAATTTTAATTTTTATTTGATTTCTTCAACTTTAGTTTATTTTTCTTTAAGTTTTCTGGCAAAGAAACTAGTTGGGAAGAAGAGCAAGCACATAAAGAAAGACCCTTCTACAGCTTTGCCTCAGAGGAACAAAAGTAGTTAGATTGTGCTTAGATTTAAAGAAGGTCGATTCAGGAAAAATATTTATGGACAATAATTTTCACACAAAACAAAAATAGCTCTGTGAATCACAGGGTTGGAGTGGGGCAGGAAGGCATAATTTTATAGCTTGTATTTCTTCATTTACCAGGGATACATGAACTTCTCATATTTCATTCTGAAATTAGATTGAGGGCTGATTGAGAAGTTAGATGGGCCAGTCATAATTGTCCCTAGGTGTTATATTTGGAAAAAGAATTATAACAGTAGGATCATTTTTCAGCCTCTTTCTTAAGAATTCTATCTAGAGGCGTAGGAGTACCTTAATCGTCCTCTAAAAACCTGAGGAGATTCTACTGAGATATCCTCCCAACATAAACGGTTTCAGTTTAGAATGGGCTTCTCAGGTGCTTAGATGGTAAGCCTGTACATTTTGGAGACCACATGTTTTAATTTTGCAAATTGCTTCATTAAGTCCTAATAGGAAAATAACATTTTCTTAAGAATTTCCCCGAACTGTAAATGACTGTGTTTGCTAACTCCTGGGCTTAAACATTCTGCAGAGGTAAAGAAATGGTAGCCGTAGATAGAAGATGGTCAACCTTTTCTGGATTTCTGCTAGAAACAAGGAGAATAACTACAAGTTTGAGCTGGCTGCTTATATAATCTAGGTTACCAAGTGTAGTATCTTGTTCCTTTGTACATCATCAATTATGTGTATTCATTAATGCTTTTGATGAAACAAAATTTTAGTTTTGATCTCAATATCTTTCATAAAAAATCTATTTACTGTACATTAAACCAAACAGATAAACTAATAAGAATTTCAACAAAGAATGAAAAAAATACCCTTTCAAATACTTGACTGATCTCGAACTAAAAAACATTTCTATCCTAATGGCTTCCTTCAGAAGTAAAAAAAACATTAATTTAAGGTAAACCTACACTTTCTCCATACCCAGAAATACAAGGGAATAAATGGTCCAAGAAAACAGTTGTTTCTTTCTTTGACAATTCTTCTCACCTTGAATTTCATAAAACAAATCACACAACTTTAAACAGCATTAGTTTATTACCTATTTGCTGTTACTTCAAACAATCTAGATTATATATAACAAAAATTTGGAATGTTTTATAAATGCCGATTGATAAAAATATTACATAGCTGCTAAATGGATTTTCTCTTAAGCACAGCAATTACTTAAAAAGTTTAGCTCTGGTCATGGCAATGTTTGTATTTAAAGAATTTTCAAGTATATACACATCTTCAAGTCTAACAAGAGGTCAGAAAAATATTTATAAAATAAATATGTAGGGGGTTTTAGAATTTCATGGACTCAGAGAAACTGATGATTCTTTAATGAATCAGCTTAAAACTTTAGTTTGTGTAAACAACTCTGTACTGGACATATAATTTTTAAAGGCTTAAAAAATATGACAGTTTTGGTTTTGATGGTTTGCTACATAATAGTTATTCAGAATAAGTACGTCAATCATCGGTATGGGCCTTAACTACAAATTACTCAGTAATATAGAAACTAAAAATGTCTTTTCTATTTCCTCAAAAGATTTAAATTATTACTTTTATTCAAATTTAAAAATTTTATCATTACCAAAACAAAAATTCTAATGAAGAGTTCTTATTGTTTAGTTTTAATTTTCCAGTATTTGAGATGAAAACTCTGGCTATTAGTTTATGAGAAAGCTATTTTGCTATTCGTTTTTTTATATCATGTGTCACTTTACTCATCTTGGTAGCAAACTTTCTTACTTGACTTTATGTGTTACGAGAACGTTAAAAATTTATTTAACTAGAATAAAATACTAGTGCATTTAACACTTGCATTACTTGTAATATTTCACTATAATATGCAGACAACTAACTAAAAGGTTAGATCACTGATGAATCAATTGTTCTTTGTGGCTTATTTCCTTTTCCAAAATTATAGTCTGTGTATCTGATTCAAGGTAAGAAATTTGAAAATGTCATAATTATACGTATTTGATATATTCCTTGCTAAAAGCAGAATGTGACTGTGAAAAATTGATTAAAACCAATAAAAAATGATGGGAATAATTTTAGAATGTCAAAGTTAATATTTTAAAATAAACTATGAATAAAGGGAACACCAAGGCTTGTCTTAAAGAACTGTTTGTCATTCTTTTTTTAGAGATTACAACACACATACAATAAATGAATTTTATCAAAATACAGCACATTTCATCTACTATATCTATAAAAATCAATTCCTATGTAAATAGTACTGAAAATCAACTAAAATGAGTTAAAATTTACAAAGAGTTGTTAAAGGGTTTCAATCAATATTATTAAAACTATACAGTACAATAACCAATTGATAACATCTTGAAAGAAGTGCTATTTTTGAGTTCACATCTTTTTAAAAGTACTGCCTATTTACTCTGACTAGCAAGAAACGAACGAGTCCAACTCACTTTTGCAAAAATAACGCAGATTGCTGTTTTTGCTAGTCCTATAAAAGTCTTAATTAAAACAAGGTTGAAAAACAAAGCATAACAGACTAAAAATTCCAAAATTATATTTCTTAGTAATTAAAAATGAATTGCAATAACTGAATATTGCTCTAATGAAAGGCTCCAGACTAGCCTCGACTAAAAACAGTTCTTGGTCTTCTATGGCACTTTGTTCTGGTCCAAATAACCATGCATTAATTCTTACCATTGCATGTTACTCAAATTTTATTTGATTACATAGACAGAACAAAAACAAATAAAATTGATGGTCTGAATAAACAAAATTAATAAATCTCCATCAAATATTTGTTACACTAACAAGGAACGAAGGCAGTTGGTGGTAAAACACTTATTACACTGATACACTTAGAAACCCTTTAAAGACTCTGAAGTGTCGAGTTCACATTTAATGTTACCTCTAGGAACAGCCCTTTATTCGAACACCTTTACACACTGGTAGGCCTCAAGGACCCATCCCTTTGCTCTACAACTCTCCACAGCAATTCTCTATCACTGTGCCAGTTTCACAAACTTGCTTTGGTTTCCTAGCTCCATGCGTACTGTTTCCTTTTACTTTACCAAGGCCATGTGAGGCCAAACAAAATCAAGAGGCTTTCCTAAAACTTCTTACATTTTGTGTTATAGCAACACAATCCTAAAACTGGCCATTTTAATTTCATTCGTTGCTTAAAATAAAAATTAGAAATTAAGATTAAGATGGAGTTCTAGTTATAAAACAGACCGTAAGTACCACCATTTGCGAAAAAAATCAAAGGGAATTTCCATATCACAGAAAATGCATGGACAAAAGAAAGAAAAAGAAAATCCATGGATATGCACCTACAGTAGTTAAAAATTTCTTGTGACTAAAAAATTAAAAATTGAATCATAGTAGCAAATGTAATAGTCAATGGCTATGACAAGAACAGATCCTGTGGAGCTCCTAAAATGCAAATTATTGTCGTTTTTATTTCTTTAAAAAGACATTACATTTTTATTGCATTATTCTATCCATAATACCACAGTAAGAGCTTTTATTCCCCCCCCCATTTCTTTGTTTCCAGATTTTTATAGGAAATAACTGTTTTAATCTGGCCTTGGAAAGTGAACCCACCAGCACCACCTTCACCTACTCACTCTTCAATTCAATATGCACATAGCAAAAGCCAACGCTTCAAATCTCTTGCCCACATTAAAAAAAAGTAGTTTTCAGCAGAAAAACATTAATACCAGTTGAATAAAAACAAAGGCATAAAAGCTATGAGATAGACAGCTCTGCCATCTGTCTCTGGGCTACAACCAAGGCTAACTAGAGCCTTGCACAGAGTTCAACCATGTGTAGGAAATCCAAAAATAAACCTAAAATCTATACAAAAACAACATACGTTTGTTTCTGTAGCCTTGACTGCTATGTTTAAAAACCTAACGAGAAGATTTATATGGTATGAATTCATAGTATCCCCTATACACTGTACAGTGGTTCTTTCCCTCTAACCACAAGTTCCATTATTTCATTAATGTACAAATTTGAACATAATTTGAGTTCTTCTTTATATATAAAAATAGTCAAAATATTAATTTCCCCCACAAGTATCTTCCAATAAATCTTGCTGACTCTCCCGTTTTTCAGTCCACAGTTCTTATGAGGAAACCTCTCGTACAATGATGAGTTCTACTGTGTTCTGGAAAGTTTTTAGCAAGGACACTGCTTGTCCATGTTCGATATTGATAAAACTGTAGCCATTAGCCTAGAAGAAAGAAGAAAACTACTTTAAAAAACCCCAAACATTTCCTGGTAGTTTATTTGCATTTGTGCATTTAAATTTCTGCCAGGTAGTCCACAAACCTGGAAGAAAGAAAGAATCATTTTGGCAATTTAAAACAACATCTATATTCCTGAGCCTTACCCCTGTCTATGGAAATAAAAGCTCTGAAGGTGGGACCCAGGAACCTGTATCTTGCCCACATTTTCAGATGATTCCTATATAGCAAGCTGACATTAAGAAGCAATTGTCTAAGACACAGGGTCAGACACGGTGGTGTGTGTATGAACCAGTGTGCAGTGGAGATTCCACGCTGTTAAGAGTAGCAGAGGTCAAGGCCAGTCTTCCCACTGTCCAGGAGCCACCAGACTAAGAACACTACACTTCTTATCATTGAAGCTTGACATTCATTGAGGTTTTACTATACACCAAACACATTGTTCTAAGTGCTTCTCATTAATTAAATCCTTAAATTCTCATAACACACAAAGGAGATTCTTTCATCATCTTATTACACCACTCCCGAACTTCAGCAAAATGCTTAGAGGTATTAAAAAATATCAGTATGACTTTCTAAGGTACAACGGGGAAATGTTTTAAACTCTGAAAGCACTAGAGAACAGCCTGTAAAAAATGCCACTGTTTTCATTCACAAATATTTGAAGTTAACTTCATAAAATGCTTACTTTCAAATCTGGCATTTAATAATTCCTTGATGAGGAGGGCAGATGTTATAAAATGAAAAATAAAGAAAATAATAAAAAGATGTATCTTTAGTTACCTGAATAATTTTGTCACCTGGTTGCAATAATTTTGATGCTGGTCCTTCAGGCTGTACTCTTGTTACAAATATACCCTTTAAGAACAACAAAAAAGATAATTATGTAATGGAAAGCAGTATGCATAAATAAAAGAGTACGAAAGAGTAGTCTTTCTTTTTATAGTATACAAATACTTGAATTGTGGTACAAGTTTTCTCCCTGTCTTCTCAGAATAATATTGTGACAATGCTATGTTATTTATGCTTCTGGTAATTTCTTTCTTTAGTATAGTGATTTCTGTTAAAGTGATAAATAGTTATTTATATAAGGTGTGAAGAAAGTAATAACAATTAAAAATCACTTCACAATATGAACATTTACAATTTTTGGTTAAATTTGTATTCCTCAATCCGAACTGATCACATTTCAAAACAAAAAGCTAACCAGTATAGTGGGAAATCAAAAGGCGATGTCTGTCTAGATTTATAGGAATATCTATAAAGTTTTACTTATGCATAAAAGGCATTAAATTAGTAAATAAAAATTAATGGATATTTCAAGGATATATAAACAAAACTCACATCATCATCAGGTCTGAATGGGTTTCCTCTTCCCCCAACACCTCCTGATATGCTGAATCCAAGCTCTGGATCCTTTTCAATTCTCACTCGAATCTGAGTTAATATGAAAATAAACTTATTCCTGTATCAGAAAAAGCTACAATAACATCCATATTTAAATACCGGTAAATTAAGTTCAAGAAAACACAAATATGTAAGAATTCACCTAAAATACATATTTGGGCAGATGAAATGAAACTACAACATGAAATATTATGTTAATGAGTTAGTAAGTTAAAGGCACAGCTGGGATTATAAAGCACAGCTCCTAAATTAATCTACTGCTATCTTATGAAGATAAGCAACCAATTAATGTTGACTTCATATTTTCTGGACATCACGAACTTGAATGACATAGATCATACACACAAAACATGTATTGTATTATCAATTTCCATTTGTGAAACACTTAGATTACATAGTATTTCTGACTATTGCGTGATTCATAAGTCATCTAAAAGATCCCTGGGTGGTTGCTGGATATTAACTCATTTCCTCAATCTGTTTATATGCTTCAAGGGAGCTGGGATTAATAATCAACTGGTATTACATTTTATAACTAAGCTACAGAAAAAGATGCAAGAATGAAACTTTTGTTATGTATCATTTTCTTTTTCCTCAGAGGACAGAAAAACAAAAAAAAGAATGAAGCATTTGTTCTCTATGATTCCAATAATATTTTATCAATAAACTATCAAAGTATATAAATATGTGACTGATGACTTTTTAATATTGTGTAAGATTTAATTCTCAAAGCAGTTTGGAGACTATAGCCCAGTTTCAAAAGCTGAGTGTCACATAACAATTAGTGAACTATAATACACCATTCAAGTTTAATGGTCTGCTAGGTATATTCTTGAAGAAGGTCTGATTACTGGAGTATCATCAACCAGTTTTAGAAAAACAACCACCTTAGGGAACAAAAATTATGCCCCCAAAATACTACATCCTATGTCAATTTATCAGAATGGGGGAATCATATTGTCAAAGTTTATCACCATATAAACTTAACATGAAAGAAGACCATTAAACAAAATGGTAAAAACTATGTTAAAATTCTATATGGATTTACTGGTAAAATTAAATAACCTAAAAAATACATTAAAAGCTAGTCTCGTATGTCAAATATTGTGATTATTCTTACCTCTTGCCTTGCCAGTTCATGGCCTTGTCTAGCAGAACAGTGGGGCTGTGTGTATGGAGGTTGGTGGGCCACTTTCAGCATCAAGTAATCAATTAGTTGTTCTCTAGAGGGATGCCTTGCCACAGATGCCTGAGGAAAGGGGTGATGTATCTGACTATAATTTGCCTGAGGCCTGAGAGGCTGGCCCATCTGTCCATTACTCAAAGGCATCTAAGAAAAACATGAAGTGTCTTAAAATGACCAACAATAATGTCTTATTACAAATATTTGGCTCTTCTTGGAGCATTACAAAAGCACTAGAGCTTAACATTCTAAATCTCACAATATCATGCCATGTATACTATTTTTTAAATTTTACACTTTTAAAAGAAAAAACGGTATTAATGTCTTAATTCTAGACCTGAGTGCTTGCTGTAGAGTCACTCTTTAAAGTCTTCAAATGAAAGTTATATCTGTATTTTAAATTATTTGCTTTTCTGCAACCATAACCAAATGTTCAAATGGTAAATAGTATGCTAAATTAAAATTTAAGCCCATTAAAAGGTCATCTTTCCCCATACTATAGTTAATATCTCACACACACACACTCGCTGGTTTTCTTCAGAATGAAAGTAACAAGTTTTGGGGTAGAATTTTTTTCACAATCTGAGTACAAATTTCTTCCTTTATTCCTTCCTTTCTAGAGTTAAAAAAAACCAATCCATCAATGCAGGAGAAAACTGATTTATTCCTCATGCATGTGTATGTGTTTATCAGTTTGCAATTTTAAAACTCTGTAGATATTTCCAGAGAATGTTAATCACAAAAATTAAACCTTGACATTCTATTTTATTTTTCACAAGCTAAACAAAAAACTCCAGATTATTTTGTTGTTGTTAAAGGATTATATCTTTGCTTTAAAGCCTCTCATTTTTTGAGATTGAATTTTAGACTTAAACATCACCTTTGCGGAAATGTGATGATACCTTATTCTGTTAGCCCAAACTACAAAATGGATATTAAAAAAAACAACAAACCCCCCCCCCCAAAACTGAATAGCAGAGCTCAATTAAAAGAAAAATAGTGGAAAAAGAGTAAAATAAGTAGATACGTACAAACTTACATGGCTGGGTTCCTACTCTCAAGAACAATGTAAATGTTTATATAATAACCTAACTGTATTTCACAATTTTATCTGGTTGTACTAGAGATATGGGCTTAGTTAAGAGAAAGAACAGCTGAGGAGAATACTACAGAACTATGTATCTGGCATTGGTGACAAAAAAAAGTAAACTCTAAATGAGTGATGCTTTAGTTATAAAAGTAATGAGAATACAACCATCATTCTACCACATACAAAAGTCTTTCAAGGTAATTTCCAATTGCATTGAAAGTATGTTAAATGTCTTTGGTAATCATAAAACATCCTCCAGTGAAGAATTTAAGATAGGTTCATATTTAACTCCGCAAATAGTTTCACTATCAAGAATGCCAAAAAGCCTTTGATTCACATGACAAAATAAGTAAGTGATACTATAGAAATCCAAAAATAACAAAATGATTCTTCAGTGTGGAAAAAAATCATGGAATAACTGAGGAACAGCAGAGTGAAATTTTATTTCATATTCCTCAATTATTTAAAAAAGAATCTTAGTATTCAAGAGGGAAAAGTCCTCAAAAAGTATTTTCGTACATGATACTTCTAGTCAAAAGCGATACAACACAGTAAGCTCACAGATACTACTTGATTTCCTGAGCACCTACTTTCATCAAGCTGTCTGGAGGAACATCTTTGTGACTAAGTGTAGCTGACGAGTAGTTCTGCTGTCCTGAAATGAATATATCATCTTGACAAGGATCTCCTGGACAGGATGTCTGGGGATGCTTCAGATGAGGAGGAAATAAAAAAATAAACAAATAATGATCTTTAAGATGTGAAAGGAAAATGATGATGACACTTGCGAGGAGACTAGGAGAAAATGTTACTAGATAATGGAAAGATGAAGAACTAAATCAAACATTACCATCATAATTGCCATCAATATTTAGTACCTTTATGATGGATGTTAATGAAACCTACTGTGGTAATCACTTTGCAATATATACATATACCAAACCATCATGATGTACAACTTGGACTAATATGTCAATTATATCTCAATGAAACTGAAAAAAAAAAATTAGTACCTTAAACAGCTTTCCAAAGTTGCATGGCAAAATTTGTTCTTATAATGTGTGAAAAGTATATATGAATATACTATTAAGCTATTTCTTTATAATGCTTTTAGCTTTATTTACAGTAATACCTAGCTTTTAACATTTTGAACAATAAATTTAGTTATTAATCCAAGTTAAGAGTCCTAATAAAATACACATACTCCTGTTGAGCGCTACAAAAAGTTTTTTGGTAAAAAAAATTAACTGCTGTTCTTTTAACAGCACACTATCACCCGAGAATTTCTCATTAATGATGAGCAATATCAATGAACATAAGGTCTTATAGAACTAGCTTTAGCTTAATTCTATTATACTAATATTAGCTCAATATTTTCAAAAGCACTGGTCTGGTAAAATGCTTTTAAATTTAATTAACTAGAGTTCATATTTTTAAAGATCAAATTATATCTTTATATCATAGTTTGTCTCACTGATACCTTTAGAGGAAAAAAACAGACTCAATATCTCATTATCTCTGAATATATCTTTTAAATATGTTGGGAAATAAGATGCCTATTTTTCATCTTAATTTAGTTCTAAACACATCTAAGTATATTTGAGAAAACTAAAGACATTGTGATAAATAGCACGATTGTTACTTTCAAAATTGAATATGGCTCGCAATATAGCTATGCAAACAAGATCATCATGTTGAAAAATAATCCGAGATCTACTTCATTATGATATGCAACAGGATACATACATAAATACATAAATCTAAGGGTTTATAATTTAGTCTTAGAATCCACACCTGCAACAGATCTATCACGTGCAGTTTGTTGCTAGTTCAAACCATGGCTTAGCGTTTTTAGATGTAGTTTGATCTAATTTGGGTGTTTACACAATGAGTATTTTATTTTCCTTCTCCGTTTTTGAGAATGCATAATAATCAACTTAGCTCACAGCTTGAAGTTTAAACTCAAGCCTGAATGTACAACTATGTCTGTAAATGCACAAGTCCATTACAAATGAAAAAGTGAAACGCATCAGAAACAAAGGTTCTGAATTTAAGAATAACAAGCAAAAAATATTACTGTTCAAGAACTGGGAAACACAGTTATTCCTGGTGACTATAAAGGTTATCCCTGAGTTAATAAAAGCCCCTGGTTTTTACCCCCACTCCTGTTTCAAACAGCTAAGTTACGAAATGATTGCTGCCACTATTACATAACATGGAAACTAGGTGGTGGCAGGTGACAGAGGGCAGAGCAAGACAGGTGAGGCCCAGCCAGAGCAAAGGGAATCCAAGAGGCTGCTCCTATCCTACAATACAACAGAGTGAAAGCCAGGAATGTATTAAAAAGTAGTAGGGATCGGGGGTGACAGGGAAAGGGATGCTCAGGAAAAAGCAAAGGACCCAGAAGTAAACAGAGTCAATATGTAAATTAAAATATGGGGGAGAGGATATAATAAGGTTATGTAAGGGAAGAAAGCACGAAAGGAAAGGGGCAGAGGAAATATTTATTTAGAGACCATGCTACCACCTCAAGTTTTGTGGAAAGAAAAATAGTAAAACAGTCTTGCAGAATTATTCTGTTCTTCCTCCTTCCCTGTCCATATCCCGTACCCTTAACTTTCATTAAAAAAATTAACCTTTCTTCTTCCCTACTGATGATTATGCTGAATTGTGGGTAATAAAGGATTTTTGCCTTTTCACTGCACTTACTGTAATTTCTCCAGGCTCACATTTAATCATTTTCAGGAAATAGTGATTAAACTTAGTTCCAGGTATTTAATACGCCAATTCTCAATCACTAAAGTGAAAATTATTCTTTCCCACAACCCCTCTGTGTACTACGGCATGGCATAGCCTTATAACCTTGAGTTAGTGAGGGCAAACTACTTTAATTAAGGGAAAACACTGACAAGAAAAATAATTTTTAAAAAAATCTCTCAGGTGGTTATTCCTCTTGCTCACCCCTTTTTACATAAGCAAGAGCTCTGACTACATCCCTAGTTATGACAACAGAAACTTGATAAAGCCTAAATCAGCTTTGCAGAAAGTTTCAGAACTAAGCCATGGAAGAACTGGGAGGTAATCAAGATTTTTAACCCACAGTAAAAATGTATTCTCTAGAACAGTTAAAACATTAAAATGTGGGGTTTTGTTTTTGGGGTTTTTTTTTTTCACTCTTACTAAAAGTACTGGTCTACTACAGGTACTCACTCGAAATATGTGCCCACCAGAACCTCTTCCGTCTGCAACACTCAAGGCAACACTGCCTTGGCTGCCATGCAGATCCCTAGAGCTGCCATAGTGAAAGCTGCTTACAGCAGTAAAATTGGAATTAAAGGACCTTGACAGCATGCTCTGAATAAAGAGGGGATAGATTTAACAGAGATTAGTGCAGCATGCAAAATTCACAAGACAAGTTATATACATAGACATGTATAAAAGTAACCCCAATACCACACAGAAATAGCATGCAACACAGAATTTCCAGTGCCACTGAGAGAAATTGGCACTATTTACCATATATTTATTTACATGACAACATACATATACACACACCAATTACATGTAAACCCAACCAATCACCTGTTTAAACACCAAATAAGAAAGTACAAACATATAGCTGCTTTTATATTGCCATTATTTCTTTTATTCCTCATATATCTTACTAGAAGTTTGCCAGAAAATAGGAACTAACGTATTTGTATGTATACAGTTATACACAAAGCACAAACTAATTTCTTTATAAAGAGATTTTACCAACAACCAGTTATTAGTCAAAATGGGTTTCTGGAGAGTCTGCTTCATTTAACAGAAATTAATTCTGTCATATTAAATGAAGAGTTTAAACACACAATATAGCACAAAAGTATATTTGCAAAAAAATACGTGGCTCAAAAAAACAAAACAAAACAAAACAAAACAAAACCTGGCTCTTGGCTACTGCAATTTTTGATAAAAATTTTCTTCCACATTTTGAAAACTGTCTTACATTAGAGAAAATGTTCACATACACGAAGAGTTTTAGGATATAACATTTAAAAGGCTCCTACTGCTCCACAATTACCAGGGGAAAAAAAAACCTAGAAAATGTACATGTAAAAATTTTTTCTCGTTCAAATACAGGTATTATATTTTAGAAGTTAATGGTGGCTTTACTGCTTAAACTTGAAGAACCACTGACAGAATCCTTCCACAGATTGATTTTACATAAAAGCCTAATAGCTAATTTCAGAGATGCCTGAAAAATGTACTCCAATAAACGCACTGCCTGATTATCATTGTTCCTGCTTGTTTATTCAGTTAACTGCTCTTCTTCCATGTGGGTTTTAGTCATGTCCCTGAACATTGAGGGTCTGCAGGTCTGAGGGTCAAACTGAGAGAAACAATATTTTGGTCATGGCTTGTTATTAAGAAATACCGAAATGCCAAAACAATTATTTCTATGTTATTCTTAGGAAATATATACTTTATCCAGATTATGAAGTTGATCTCTAACACCAAGAAATATTAATGACATTCTAGAATGAAAAGGATCTGTAAAATTACAATGTACACTTATAGTTATTTTGTGGATTCTAAAGTAACGACTAAAGAAAAAGCTAAGTTAAATAGGCCAGGCCTGTACTTCCTTAAACCACTTCACAAAGTATAAGAATTTGGCAAAGGCAATTCAGAGGTTCCACAAAATTTGATTAGAATGTAAAAGTAAATTATACACGTAATCACACACACCCAGAAACATATAAATAACACACACTCATGTGTTATACAGTTTTAACATGTGAACTTGAGTGGTCTGACTGACCCTTTTTTAATGATATGTCAATCCTGGAACAAAGCTTTCTCTGTCATCTTTGAAAAATATATGCGATTTTTGTAAACATTCCTCTGAGAAAGAAGGCTGAAGCTCAGAAACAGGTCTGAATTTGAGTTCAGGCTTGTACACAGACATCCACATAAAACTGCACCCTGTCACAACACAACAACACTGTACAAAGCTCAATTAAGTGCTGGGCATATGTCTTGGGCACTGTTGTTCATTACATGCTAATAGCTGTATAAGAGCAGTATTATGGAACATGGCTGAGTGCTCCCTAAGTTTTCAGTAAGGAATATTAGCAAATGCTGATATTCTAAGAACTCAATTTTGAAATAAATTTTTATTCTTTCAATGTTTGCTGATTAGTTTAATTAAATAAGTCTTGAGAGTTCTGTTTTGGGGCGGGGTGGAGAGGTAATTGAGTTTGTTTGTGTGTGTGTGTGTGTGTGTGTGTGTGTGTGTGTGTGTGTGTGTGTATATACACACATACACACACACACACACATATTATATATAATGGAGGTACTGGGGATTGAACCCAGGACCTTGTGCATGCTAAGTATGTGCTCTACCACTTGAGCTATCCAGTAAGTCTTTAGAGTTCTGAGGTGAGCTCTATTTTATGTTTGTGTTCTAGGTACAGCTTATTAGAGGGTTGGGAAAGAGGGGTTACTACCACAAGGTTAAAAAACCAAGTAAGCTTCAATAACTTATCTCTTCCTGTATTACTACTAAACTCTCAGCTAGGCAAAGTAGTAACTTTTTTTCTAGACATAGGACAGGTTTTGTGAAATCCCCTGAGGAAGTTTTTCAAATGTCTACCATGCCATTAGAATTAGGTTTAGAGGAGAGTGGAGGAAATGCAGAGGAGCAAATAAAGATCTTCCATCACCCTCCACCATTTTCAACCAATGCTTTCAAGTTTGGAGTCTAAATCATGTTGCCCTGTATCCTCAACAAGGCTTTTCCTACTTTTACTGAATTAATTTTCACCTCTAAATTACCAGTGGGCACAACTGGGTAACTGCTTTCATGTACCCTCCAATCAATTGTGTGGCAAATTTCTAAACATAAAAAGCAGAGCAGTACAATGAACAATGAGATGGCTGCTACTTGCTTCCTATTTACTGAAGTCCAGGCCTATCTCTGTCAGACAAGAAAGCAGTGGGAGAATAGTCATCTGGGATGTCAACTAGTAATATGATAACCAAACTCATCTCTTTGTCCAAATCCATTATTCCTCCTCAAAATCCAGTTAATGGCATTCCTAACAACCAGTTATTCAAGGCACCAATCTCAAGCTTAATACCTTTCACTCAATGAATGATTATAGGAATACTCTAATTAGAAGTAAACTTTTATAAAGTCTATTTCAGAAATGCCTCTCAAATTTGTTCCTCTGTCTCAATTCCACTGAAACATTTCTCATTCCATTTTGTTCTCTGGACCATTAGACAGCCTCATAACTCAACCAACTTAACCACAGCCTTTTCCTCCTCAAATCCAGTTCCACACCATTGCCAGAAATTTATTTACAAAACATCCATGTTACTCCTTTGCTTAAGAACCTTCCGAATTCCTTAAAGCACACAGTTCAAAGAACCTCAACAGTATGTACAGAGTTACTGTTGAAACAAAATGGATAGATGAGAATGAAGTCACCTAATGCTACAGAGGATCAGCTATTTAAAGAGCTAACAATTACAGAGGTTCAATGTGAACTGATAGAAGGTATTATTCATCTTTTAGGCACTGATTTCTGAAAAATTGGACTAAAGGAATTAAAAAAAAATAACGATCAATTGAGACTGTATATAGTCAGCTGTTTTTAAAAAGTCTTATATTCAATAAACAAAGTTAAGATAATTCTTAAGGTAAAATACACTAAGAAATATGAAGCCAAACCTTAAAGAATATGCCTGATACACTTGGGCCACAGAACTGTGGCACTAACATATCAGTTTTATAGAATAATTTAAAAAAA
Organism: Camelus ferus; assembly: GCF_009834535.1. Lineage (NCBI taxonomy): Eukaryota > Metazoa > Chordata > Mammalia > Artiodactyla > Camelidae > Camelus > Camelus ferus. The sequence goes on along the minus strand of NC_045698.1, from coordinate 43,987,830 downwards.
TTATTTAACTATTTCTAAAAATGAGTATCTATGCATAAAGTTATAAGCTGAACACAAACGTAAGTTATTTTACCAATGACTTCCAAACTACATACGCTAGAGCCACAGACACCTCAGTTCAAACAGGTCAGAAACGCAATTTAGGAAAGTCAAGAGTGAATGCCATGCCAGAAGTCATCTCAGTCAGTGACAGCGTTAGTCATATAACACGAACTGGGAAAAAAATCTTTTAGGTAAAAGATAAACATTTACAATACATTTCTGGTTATTCTGTTAACTATATAGTAAATTGTTCTTTTTGTACACATATTTACATAATCAATTATTAATACATGAGGGGAAGGTGGTCAAAATACTAAGAGATAAACATGTATATACATGTATTAACTGTAGTATTTGTGGCACAATCTAAAGGAGACACACACATAAATATGTAAAATGAATGTAAGCCCATCAGAAAACACTAAGGAGTAAGTGAAAGAAAGAAGTTTATATCATCATCTCATCTGGGTAAGTCTAAACTTGGACCTCTATTCTCACCCAAGGGAAAAATTCTAGAATATAAGCATATATTCCGTAATTGGAGTATTTTGTTTCACCTTGTTTAAAAAACAAAGTATCAAATTTTTTAAAAGAAAATTAGTAAATTCATAAAGAGAATGAAAAATTCATGTTTAATTACCTTTTCTAATTTTTTGGCCTCAATGTGTCGTAGAACTTGTTCTCGCCAATCATGGGGAACTTTACTTTTTCCTGGAGGATCTAACAATGAATGCTCAGAACCAACCCTTGCATTTGGTCTTTTTGAAGGACTAGTCCGTGAATAATTGAAATCACTAACTGACATAGTTCTCTCTGGTATTTCACTAACAGAGGGTCGAGCACTCTGAGGTCTCGATGCATTTGGACCATCAATGCTGTATGTTCGTGCAGAAAGAGGTCGCTGTGATCCTGACATCATTGGAGGAGTTCTTCCCACTGAATGTAACTCTCTGTATGATAAATAATCTCCTTCAGGAATTTGAGCCCTCCTCGTGGGACCTGGATCACCAAGATTGACAGAGGCTGTGGAGGACACACTACTTTGTCGCTGAATCGTAGTTCGAGTTGCTCCAGGAATGTGTCGGTCATTTGGTGAGATGGCCCACATTTCCCCATGTCTTCCTGGACCAAGTCTCTGATGTAAATGGTATCCAGTATTAGCTCGGACGTTGTTATGATTAGAGAAATTCATATTGGCAGAATGTTTAGCATAACTGTGATTTTCTGTACTCTCTGATCTAGGAAGGCGCTGAGGAGGAAAACTGACATGATCCATTTGGGGGTTTTGTTTGGAGTGCCACAAAGTGTCCTTAACCGCAGCACTGCTACTGTACTGGATATTATATTGTGGAGGACCATATATTTGAGGTGCAGACTGTGGGCCACTTGTTGTGGGGCCTCTTATTATATTTGGCTCTTCAGGATTATGATTTGAATCAAACTTGAAAATTGCCTTTGTACCTGACATTAAATCAGAAGATGAAGAAGAACCAGTAAATACCTGCAATGGTTGATCACACAAAAGCGTAGCTGACTTGCTCCTAACTATATTTTTTCCATCAATAGTAGATGCTACTTTACCTGTTGCACTTGGCTGCTGAGGTCCATTATCACTAAGAATGTCATAGATTTTTAGCCCTCCAGTCTCCATATTAGTTATGCTATGAGATTTCACAACCGATCCAATCGGCCCACTTCTCTGAGGGGAGAGATCTTCAGTGCTCTTGGAAAGACCCATATCAACAGAAGAATTGGGATCATGTGGTTCAGTCCTCCTAGGAGACTGTGGAGTTTCCTCAGAATGTCCATTCACCTTATTTATGCATTCAAGATTAGGGTACTTATTTCCATTTTCCAAGTGCTTGGCTTCTCCTTTAGCACTGTTGCTTAAAAAGCATGTTCCAAGAACTATATCCTGTGTCTTTGATCTTTCTGCTATCTCTGGTTGAAATGTATCATCATTTACAAGCTTATTAAGATTCATATTGATATGATCTAACTTGTGAGATTCATCAGATGTGGCTGTTGAGTCAACACCTTTCTCAATAAGAACTAATCGCTCTTCAATATTCAAATCATATTCAGGTAAGTTAAAATCTTTTTTATCGGGAACCTTGAAGTTTTCCTCTGTTGAATGATTTAAAATATCTCCATTTTGTAAAAGGCTGTTAAAATTTTCATCTTCTTGCCTAAAACAAAGATAATTTTATCACAAACATCATAAACCCCAGTTTTCTTAGTAATGTGGAACATTATTAGCTCATTAGCTCGTGTGTAGGTATACAAAGATAAGTGTTGATGGGACTCACAGATAAAAGGCATTTATTTATTATCAAGCTTGTAATTTTTAAAAATATTGTAAGAGTCAAATAATATATATTTATATTAAGTGGAGACAAGTTAAACATGCTAATTAAAATTTATAGATAAATTTTCATCAGTATCAACCACTTTATCACAATTAAATAGGGCTAAACAATGAAAAACACGAGATTATGTAATGAAATAATTCTCTTCCATTGCTGCCTCTTTTCATTAATGCACTAAAACGTGAAATCCTTGAAAGATGGGCAGATATATGAAAGAAAAGCCAGTAAGCTGAGCACTTGAGTAAAGAGCATGGGATATTATATAAATAATTCCAAAACCTTACATTATTAATCAGAATTAATCATGTTAACTAAGTACATATTATTACATTCAAACATATATATATATAAGGAAATTATACAAAGAACTAAACAATCGCTCAAAGACCTACAAAATATGAAGATCAAAAAAGAAGCTGAATGTAATCATTCTATTTGACTACATTGTATTTGGCAAATATTTATAAATGCAGCATTCCAAAATTAGAAGAAATATTTCTACTAGGTGATATGAAAACATATTTGTGTCCTCTTGTGTAAATATTCAAGTTACGTTTCAACAAATAATCTTTAATACTGATCTTCCCATTAGGTAACAGATAATATTATTAGAAATACACCAAAAAAAGGTATGGCTATATCCCTTTCTTAGCTTTTATTTCATTACAAAAAACCATGATTTAAAAAGTACTAAACTATTTCCCTACAGTATCAGTAAAATTTTATTACTCAACAAATCAATCACTGTCTTAATATCTAAGGGGTTATAAAATTAATATTTTACCACACTGGATCTCAGCTTCAAATTCAGAGGATATAAATGATTAGTTATAACTACAACCACATAATAGTTAAGCTTATTTTAAGACATAAAATTCATCTTCCTTTTAAAGCAATGCAAATCAACACACAGAAAAACCTGCCTGAAATATGCCTGGAATTTAAGAACAATTTAACTCTAAAAAATAGTTAACAATATTCATACAATAAACTTGGGTTCAGTAGTAACCCAGATCTTTCTTTCAAGCACTCTAGCTGATAAATTAACATCAAGGTCAAATGGTAATAGTGTAACTTTGATAACAAAATTTCTTGAGAGCCATATGATAAAATTGTTTTAAACCTCAGCCAAATTCAAGCCTACAGGAAGTAAATCTTGTTTCAGAGAGTTTGACCTACAAATTAAAGTCTAAGCCAAAGACACGGCACTACACAGAAATATCTGACTGAACCCTTTAATGGTATCCCCCAAAGTGACTGCATTTCTAACTCTAAAAATACCCACTTCAACTTGAATCATTCCAAACAGGCTGTTTATGCGGTAATGACCAGAAATATTATAAAACTGTTCAATCTTTTAATGAAGAGAATTGAGTAGATTTTAAATCTTTTCTCCCTCATTTAAAAGACTAATTTAAAATGGAAATGTATAAAAGCTAAATAATTAGCAGTAAAATGGGGAAGAAATCATATAGTACCTGAATCATTTGTATATTAATTTGTGGAATCTTTTATGTTTTAGTCCTATTTATTTATTTGCCTTACCATCTTTATTTATTATACAAATAAACTGTTTTGTTAAGATGTTCACAAACCTGATTTTGGAATTAATACCAATATGAGTTTGTTTCACTGGAGAGCACAGTGAGGTATCTTGACTGCTATCAGTATTTAGAGAAACTGAATCAGACATCCGAGATGGAGAAGAACAGTTGCTGTTATTCTGATTGCTATTATGTGTAACTTCATCTGATAAAGAATCTGTATCCTTTGTATCATCTGAAACAAAAAAAAACCTTAGCTTTGATAAAGCCACGAAGAATTCCCAGTGATGACGAATGGCATTTTATACTGTCCTGGTTCAATATAGAAGGTAAAGAATTATAAGGATAATAAGATAACCAGAGGTGCACCTCTCAAAATTCAATTCTAAGACATACAAAGATTAAAAAATTTTAAAAGTGATACCTTTTGCTGTTATTTTTTTTTTTTAGTGATACCTCGTTTTTTAAAAAGATGACCAATGTGAGAGGTACTCAGAATTTGTTTAGTTTTAAGATGATTCCACACATTGTTTTATAAGGTCATCAGTTAGTTTTAGAAAATATGCTTTTCCACACATTTACAGTTTTAAAAAGTCATAGTACAGTTCACAGCGTTGGTAAACTTATCTGGGGTAGAAATTATTTCATACATGCATGGAATCATTTTCATCTATTCTGACAATCAAAATGAGCAGTGCAGTCAATCAAAAAACAAACACCAAACAATTCAAGAAATTTTCACAAAGTCAATTCTCTTTAGTTTTTAAGTCATTTCAAAGAATGTATGTAAATAGTGAACTGAGTGAACTCTCGATACGTTAGATGGTTTCATAATAACTGAAAAAACAGAAATAGACAATACTCATATTCCATTATAGGTAGGTAGTATAAAAAGTACTATTTTTTAAGTACTGATAAAAAGATAGTAACTTAAAATCTTTACCACACTAAAAGCTATTTTTAACTCAATTCTAGCCAAATCATAGGAATACTACATATAGACACAGTCAAAGGAGATTCTATGAATCAAGGATATTTTTGCTGTTCCAAATATCTCAGTTGAAGTAGTCGATTGTGTCTACACAACTGACACAACTGTGCTACACAGTTGAAAACAGTAGCTCCTGGGGCTCTGTAACTTCAACTTTAAGGTATTTGGGTCTTGGATTCTGAATTCTTTTCTTTAAATTCATTTTTTGTTTGTTTTGTTTTTGGGGGAGGTAATTAGGTTTATTTATTTTTTATTTATTTTAATGGAGGTACTGGGGAATTGAACCCAGGACCTTGAGCATACTAAGCACACATTCTACCACTGAGCTATACCTTCTCCTACCTTGGATTCTGCATGCTTAAAATACTGTTAATATAGCACTTAAGTTCTTTCCTAGATATATCCCTCTTCTTCTACCTCCTTATCATGGGACAATTGTGACAATTAGATAATAACATGTAAACTCTTAGTAAGTAACAATTAGGAAGTACTCAAAAAATATCACTACCATTATTCTTATGAAACTCCAAGCTATCCTTTAAAGGCCAACTTGACAGTAAGTTTCATTAATGCCATAAAGGCAAAGGATAGATAAATCTCTGGTGGAGATAATGTAGATATGTTCAGGCATTTGGTGGGAAGGACTGAGGGAAGGATAAAGGGAAGTGATTGATACTCTTCAAGTTTTCTTTCATTTCTAAGAGTCTGAGATTCTATGGTACGAGTGGCTGGGATGGGGGAGGTGTGTTAAAAAAAAAGTTCTGGGATAGATAAAACAACAAGCATCTGCAATACATCAGGTACTGTGCTAGATCTGAATACACTGAACAATCCAATACATTTAGTATTCACAAAATCCTGCAATAGCCTCACTGCATGTCTAACTAGACCTACACACATGGATAAAATTAAGTAGCTCAAAGATCATACAGCAAACAAGTGGAGAGACAGAATCATAATCTAGGCTGATTTGCCTATAAAGTCCATGCCTCATAAGTAAACTTGCATGAACGAGGAAAGAGAAAAGATCCACCAAGATTTTTCTTTAAAAACACAAGCAATAAGGAATAGATCTTTTAGAAAGGCATGTTTTAAAAATTATTACTAAAAAGTGTTTTAAATAACATGACGACATTTAATGAAATTTATTCTAAAAAATTACTAAATTTTATTCAGGTTATTTCTATTCTTAGTGCTTTCCTTTAAATCTAACCTTTTTTGTTATTACTAAGTGCTACCACTTTGGGTTGGTTAATAGAACTTTCAATTAATGGTGGCCGCATCTCTGCCATTTTCATCTCTTCATCAGAAGACAGTTCTTCAGATTCCTAATTTAAAGAAAAAAGAAAGACAATATTTATAAAAATAAATTTTGGTTTAAGTGAATAAATATTAAGTCCCAAGAATTTCAAAGAGAAAAGAATACTTAGAACACATATAAAACCTTTATTACAGTAATAGTGACTAAAACTAGCACGTGATTTAAAATTTTCAAGACACTGGAGTAAAACTATGGAAATTATTAACAGTACGCCGAAGTACCTAAGGTATAATTTTCTGTGGCGGTCCTTAATTCAACTGTATTAATGATCAGTATGTGCCTGGTACTATGTCAAATGTCAGAGAAACAGAAATGAACAAAACATAATCCCTGCTCATTGAAAAACTCAGTTTAGCAAAGGTACTCTAACAAAAAGTCTATTCCTAATTCTCAAACTTATTTCCTCAAGGATCTCTGGGTTCCAAGGAATCACAAGGACTGAGGCGTTCTTCCACCAAATGAAATAATGTCAATTTTTGCCCAATCTGAAGACAGAATTTTTAAAATTATTCTACATGATTTTTTTTCTCTGATAATTTGGCAATTGTCTTGGGTTATCTACCATTGAGTGCTATTAGACAGAAGAAGAAGAAAAAAGACCCCATGGTCAACAAGTGTTAACAGAAAAATTTTAACACTGTATATATTGTATATTAATATCAGATCTTCTATAGGTTAAATTATTCCCAGTTAATATGATGAAAATAAATAAAAGGTCTTAAAAAGGTGTTCTATTAAAAGTACTAAGACTTCTACGTGCTTTATCTGCCATAATAAATATGTGGTTTGGAGTCAGAAAACTATCTCAGTTAGAATATTAGACAGTAAATATTTTAACACTTTGCGAGTCAGACACCCTCTGTTTCAACCAACCAATTCTGCTACTGTGTATACAAGTCGCCAGAGACAATATGTAAACAAATTACTATGGCTGTGTGCCAGTAAAGCTGGATTTCATCTAATTTTTCACATTTCACATAATACACTTTTTCTTTTGACTTTTATTCAACCACTTAATAATGTAAAAGCTGTTCTCAGCTTGTAAGCCATACAAAAATAGGCAGTGGGCCAGATTTGGGCCACAGGCCAGAGTGTGCCAACCCTGTTCAAGATTGTGTTACAGAAGAGTTAGACTGTTAACTAGTAGATGAGGGAAAGAATGTAAATGGGGTTTAGTCTTCAAACGTGAGTTAAGAGGGAAATGACATTCTGAGTAGAGGAAAACATGGAAATAAGGTATGGCAAGTCAGCTTCATGCAGCTGGAACTAGGGATAAAAGAGGCAGGAGAGAGAGAAAAGGTAGACTGGATTGCAGGGTAAAAGGTTATGCTCTGGGTACGAGCTCATGTGTTGGCCTGAAAGTTGCCAAGCCAGGAACTCACAAGATGGGATTAACTTTTAAAATGTAACTCGGGTATTAAAAATGTACAGAAAGAGAAAGAGACTGCTGGAAAGCAATCTAGCTATGCAACAGTTCTGAAGAAAAAAGACTCCACCTGTCCTTAGGCAGTGGCAGTGATAGCCAGTAAAGAAAAAAAAAGAATCAGACAGAAAATTTGCAATTAACAAGACTTGACTGACAGAATGAATGGATGACCGGAACGAAGAGGGGCAAAATGGTCTATCTTAATCGTTGATATATCTGCAGCATTTAAACTGCTGACCAAATTTTCTCCTTTGTGAAGCTGTATTATACCTGGGCTTCTTGGAACTTTAGTCTCCTAAATCTCCTCCCACTTTTCTGTTTCCTTGCTCATGTCAATTAATCTTCTGCAGTTGGTTCATATTTTTTTCCTTTCTCCATGATTATGTTTAATGTAGAAAATTCTCCAATTTATAAGCTAGCTTTGCTTTATCTTTTGAGCTAACGATCCATATTTCCAACTATTTATTGAATGAGTCTATCTGATGGTCTTTATCAAGTGTTCAAACTCCACATATCTAAAAACAAATTTGTCCTTCCAAGCCTGTCTGTTCTCTTAATACCACTATTTCTGTTAATGGCATCATCATCCTATTCAGGCATAGTTATGTAATTGTTCCCTCTTCTCTATTCCTTATAGTCAAGGACAGTCGCATCTAGTATCTGTAATTTTCTTGCAACTAACTTCTAGTCCACGATTTCTACTATTGTTATTCAAAAGCCCTCAAAGTTGGAGAATTCAGCTGCTGTTGCTAGATAACTCTAATACATAGCTCTATCACAAGTAATGCTCAGCTACAACGTTTTCAGTGGCTCCCTAAATGATATAGTATAGAACATTAAGTCCAAATGTCTTACCATAGCTTTTAAGGGCTTCAGAATCAGGATCTACTAATTTCATTAGAATTAGTAGAATTCAGAATCTACTCTACTAATTTTATTTCATATACTATCACCCCTGACATATTCAGTCAAAGTGAATGTACTCTTTTCCATATTTTCTAAATCCTATTCTTTGGCTCTCATCATTTCTCATTATTTCATTAAGTTCTCCAACTTCTACTAATACAAACATTTCAAAACACAGGTAAAATGCCTCCTTCACCTTAAAGCATCCTTAGTTCTTTGTAGCCAGAAAATATCTCTTTTCTAAATTGCTGTAGCACCTAATGCTTTTCTTAGTACCTTCTTACATACTTAGCACACTCTAACCTTGATTATATTCTATACATTCATTTATCCATTCTGCCACCATAGCTCCAAATGCAGGGCCTTACAACAGAAATTACACTAAAGGAGTGTTAGTAAGTTCACTGGGACAATCCTAATAACTTTTTCATAGACTATATTAGGTTCAATGTATATATAACAGTGTATTGAATGAATATTAGGTTCAATGTATATATAACAGTGTATTGAATGATGTGATTCATTTAGTACATTCAAAACCCACGAGTTTTTTCCTGTAGTAGAAACTAGCTTACAGGATAACGTTGAAGATAGATGATATACTCTGAATTCTCAGGAATAAAGATGCTGTTATAAACCCACAATACCACTATTTTTATACACCAGTGCTCTCCAGTATAACTTTCTGTAATGATGGAAATTATCGGTGTAGTTCAACATGGTAGCCACTAACCAACCAAATGTGGCTACCGGGTATCCGAAACATAGCTAGTATAACTTAGCAGCTCAATTTTTAATTTTATTACTTTAAAAAACCACTTGTAGCTAGTGGATACCATAGTGGGCAATACAGCTATAAATAAAAAACACTTCAGAATTTCATTTTCAAAGGTTATAGCTTTACCATTTTACATTACCTCCAGCAGTGTACGAGGGGAAGGTAAAATGGTACAATCACTTTTGGAAAACTGTCTGGCAGTTTCTCAAACACTTAAACATAGACTCACTATGATCCATAGAGCTTTCTCTGACCTAGCAATTCTACTGAGGAATATACCCAAGAGAAAAGAAAATATATATCTACACAAAAACTTGTATACAAATATTCAAAGAAGTCTTATTCATTACAGCCAAAATGTGGAAATAAATCAAACGTTCATTATTGGTGACTACAATGGAATATTGTTCAGACATTTGAAAAATGGATGAAGTACTGATACATGCTACAACATGGATACCCTTGATGACATTACACTAAGTGAAAAAAGCAGTCACAAAGACCACATATTGTATGATTACATTTATATGAAATGTGATACAACACTGTAAACTGACTATACATCTATAAAAACAAAAATATTTACATCAAACGCCAAGAAGAGCCAAACCTATGGAGGCAGATAAAGCAGATTACTAGTTGCCTAGGATTGCAGGGTAGGGGGTTGGAGAAGTTGTAGGGAGACAACTAAGAAAGTACAGGCTTTCTTTTCAGGGTAATGAAAATGTCATAAAACTGACTGTGGTGAGGGCTGCACAACTTTCAGTATACTAAAAGCCATTAAACTGTACCTCTTATTTAAATGGGTGAATAATATAGTATATGAGTTATATCTCAATAAAGCTGTTTTTTTTAAGTTAGTTTTTTTGATCCACCAGAAAAATCTCTTTAAAAAAAGTCTCAAGATAGTCAGGAAAAAAATACTTTACAATCAATGATAAATGCTTAAGTAAGTCAAATAATTAAAGTACACCTATGGCAACCTTTTCATTTTTTTCTTTTCATTTTTAAGTTATAGAAATAAAAGCAATTGCTATTCTGTAGTTTACAGAATTAGAAAAGAACTGCCACAAACCAATTTATACAGTAAAAATCTTATACCCATTGTACTCAAATGTTTAAGCTTAAAGCGATAAATGAGTGATACAGCAATTATAAAATTTCTCAATGGCAAATGCATTAGCGTATTTTCTATCAGTATCAGGTTTCTCCTACCTTGAGAACAACAAATGAAATATTAAATTCTTATCAGTTATGACTGCCCCAGAATAATCATGAAGCCATACCTCAAAAACATCATCATGATTGACAATATGCTTCAAGTTCTCAGAGGCTTTCATATTTGCAGTCACTGGTGGATTCCCAGGACTGATCTCAGCTTCAGGTTCATTAGTCGTCTGATTAGAGTTTCCTATCATATACTTTTCTCTTTCATCAGCCTTGCTTCTTACTGGAGTGGTACTTTCTGAAGTCTAAGTAAAAGAAAATAAATCTTGTATTAAAGTTTAGATGAAAATTTAGAAGTAATTTAGTATTTTCCTAGTCTAGATTAAATTGAAGAAATCTGAAACCTAGAAATGTCTAGCACTCACAGATAAAATGCTCATTTGGGGAACAGGTGGTCCCAAAGGTCCATGAGCCATATTAAACTTTATAATTCAGCTGATTAGATGAAATTACATTTTATCTTAAAAGTTGCAAAGCTGATGTTTATAACTGAGTCAGCTCAGCATGCTCAAACTCAGGTTAATTTTTTTTCTGCTCATTATAGAATGCATAATGACTCTAGTGACATGATAAAACTTCTGTTTCTGTGACACAATGTGGTAGAAAAAGTCCATTAAAGGAACATACAGTTTAGGGGTTTGTGTAAATTTCTGAAATATTCCAACGAAATGCTGATGATCTGCCACAGCAATACATTTAAAATTAGAACTGGGTAGAGTAGATCAATATTACCAAGGGAAAAAGGCATTTCCAAAACAACGAATTTTCTGGTATCTGTTATCTAATTCTTCCTTCAGACAATGGTTTTTCAAAGTACATGTTGACACTCCCATGCCCATCTGGATAGTCTGTAACTACCCTGAAGTGGTAATAATAGCCAGTTAGGGAGTTACTACAGCTTTTAGCTCAGGTATTGGAGAACACCCCCTTAAATGTGGGAGTACATTTTAGTGCATACAAAAAGGATCACTATATCAATTATCATTTTAAAATTTTAAAGAACTTGAAATAGATTTTGGCCAATGGTTTTGAATTGAGTTTTCTAACCTTTACACCCACATCATTATTTACAACTTGCTGATCTTCATGAGGTTTCAAATCTTTCCCAGAGTCTTCATTACTCTCTTCATCTTTTAATCTATGTACAATGGTTTGAACAGTTTTGACCATATTTTTAAGTTCATCTGGGTATGGGGTTGGATATCTCTTTAAATTTCCCTCCTAGAAAAAGAGAATAAGTGAAAATTAAAATATAGATAAATATTTCTAATGTCAACCTCAAAATTTAATCTATAATCCATCTTAATTACATTGCATGTCTAGTGCATAGGAATAACTGTGAAGATAGATGATAGGCCTCTGAAAGCATTTTAAACTCAATAAAAGTACAGTTTTATTGACAGTCAAACTTCACAGTTATAGATTTTTAGTGTTTTAAAACCTTTTTTTTTCAGCTGACTTAAACGTATTCCATTTAAAGATACATGGTGTGGATATTGGCAACATTGTCACCTGGTTTTTAAACAGGTATGTGTTTTCCAGCTAGATAGTTATCCAAACACATAGAAAATGCCTGCATTATATCTTTTTTTTAAAAAATTTCTTTGTACAATTTATTTTTATTTACTTATTTTGGGGGAAGGTAATAAGGTTTATTTATTTATTTATTTTTAGAGGAGGTACTGAGGATTGAACCCAGGACCTCATGCACGTTGAGCATGAGCTCTACCACTGAGCTATACCCCACCCCCCTCGCCTGCATTATATCTTATGTGTTAAGAACCAGACACTTCCAAGGTCAGCCTAATTGCCATTTTCTGGGATTCAGCTAGTTTTATTATATAAGGGGAAGATAATCACATCCATAAGTAACTTGGAAATGTGTACTTGCTGTTTCTGTCACTGCGACACAGTGTCTTCATAAAGAAACAAAACATTCCTATCAAAGAGTTCTTTATCCCTATAGTACATATAAATAAATCATTAAAGAAAGGAAAGGTAGAAAACAATCATCTGTTTTTCTCTTATGTTTATGCATAGTATGAAATTTGACTTTTAATCACACAATTTTATATTGTTCTCAAATTCTTTCACATGATAAATGTATTGGATCAGTAAAATTTCAAGTGCATTGAAGGCAAGGAATGAAACCAGTACTTCTTTGTATCCCCCAAAATAACACAGACTAGCTACACAGTACCTAATAAATACCAGCAGTCCTCTCTCAAATCTGAATGAAAAAAGGTCAGACTCACTCTGGGAGGTGCCTCTCTCTCATCTTTGTCTTCATCACATTCAAATGCCACTTGAGCCCGCTGTTTTCTCTGTTCCTCCCATAATGAAGGGTTAAAACTTTCATTATCTGATATGAACATAACTAGAGAAAAACAAAAAACAAAACCCCACTATATTTTACTGTAATTACATATGAAAAACTATTACTTGCTCATAATTTTCTTTATGAGATATGTTCCTTTAGGTAAATCAAGACTGGTCAATCCCAGCAGCTATAAATTCTGTACTAACAGCTAGGCTGTGTGTTGAACATTTCTTTATAATACCCATCATGTATCTTTTCTTCCCTAAAGCTGATTTGTCTTGTTTTGTTACCAGAAGGATTCCTGAAGAGAATCCAGCAATCAAAACACTATAGATTAGTGATTTTGTGCAGTGTCCTACAAAAAGTAACACAGTAATATATAAATTATTTCATCCAAGTTCTGGCATTCAGAAATCTTCCTAATTCCAATATTGTTCATTATGTATTGGGATAGGGAGGGTAATTTAAAACAGAAAGAGGGAAATAGTTTGGTAAAAAATGACTATACTGATGGCATGTAATTACATTTTTGCATTAAACATGACATACAATATAGCTTTACTAAGTAAAGTGATTACAAGATATCTTCTACATCAAAATTAATGAAAATTAAAAAAAATAAAAATTGAAAATTTAACATAAACTCAACACTTACATATCCTATCTCTGATATAATATTAAAGATTTAACAATAGTGAGTTTTTTGCTTATTAGGTAACTAAAAAGAAAAAAAAACAACAAAAACCAAAGCTTAAAAAAATTAACGCATTTGACTATTATATATCACCTTATAGAAGTCTGTAGAGAAAACAGAAAAAAATCACAACTTATTTTCTGCCCATTGAAAGAAAACAAGAATACCTACTCAAAACAAAAGGGATTAAAAGTACCTAAAATTAGCTAATAGAAAAACTAAAATTCCTGGAATACCCAAATATGGTCAGTTTCATTACTTGTGCAAAAGCAGCATAATTATCATTTATTTTTAGTCCTTGTTTTGGACTTCTTTCTCTTTTTTAATCTCATATCCAAACTAAGAATGCCATGAAATGAAATATCAATGGGAATGAAGCTTTAGATTTGGCTTTTTCTTTGTTTTTACTGCTAGGCTCAAGAACTTTTTAACTGCTTTGTGGAGTTGCTTAACATTAAATGAATTAGTGTTTTTTGTTTGTGCAAAGTGGTTCAAATTCCTGGGTAACCCTACTGACATACTTTTGTGGTATATATGGAAATGCAAGCAGGGCAAAGCAGTTCCAACAAAGTCTACTTTCAGGACTAAGATGATTTCCCCTCCCTTCTTAGGCTTGCTTTGTTACCAGAAGGATTCCTAAAGAGATCTAACAAAAAACTATAGATAAGTGATTCTGTGCAGTTCCTCACAAAAAGTAACATGGTAATATATACATTACTTCATTCAAAATTTGGCATTCAGGAATAATCTTCCTAATTCTGATATCGTTCACTATATATTGGGGCAGGTGGGTGGGGGGTACGGGTGGACCCCCAATCACCAGCTTAGCCCAGAGATCTCTTAAGAGTTTTAGATCATGTCAAAGCAAATTTGATGCTAGAAGTTTCTCAGAACCCCAGGGTAACTTTTACCATGCCTCTCACTCCTGTCAACTTTTGGTCACCTGCACTTTCTTCCACTTAGTATAAATCTCACAGCTTTTAACATTCAGGGCATTAGGTAATAATTTTTTTTTTTTTTGTATTTTGGGTGCCACTCAACCTTATCACACTGGCATATTCCTTAAGGACTTTACTATTTCCTAGAGTGTTTCTCTCTACGTAAGACCTGGCAATATCTTGAATGATGACCACGTGTGATGACCCCACCTCGACAATGCAATTTCATAGTTCTCGATGCCCTCGATTCCACTGTCCAGCTGCACTACACCCATGTAATTCACACCATGGTAATACTCAAGACCTTAGCTTCTGTGATACTTTTCCACTTCCCTGACCACTACCCTTGTCCTTCCAAATCATTCACTTCTTTTTTACTGCTAGTAAATACTGAGTTCCTTGATCTCATTTCTTTTTCTTCCTGTAAAACCACTGTAGGTTTTATTTCTCTATTCACCTTAGATTTCATGATATATCATTTTTACCACTCTCACGTTTCTTGTCCTTTTTCCTTAAGTCATACCTATCTCACAAATCCTGTCATGTGGTACTTGAATCATCTACCTTCTTTGCTCTGGAATTCTATCAGAGAAAAATGACATAACCTTGTTGGTTAGAACCACCACGAATTTATGCTACTGCCTCCTCTCTGCTCCATCTTCAATGTTGCTCAGGAATCCTATTTATCCCTACTCAGTCTTCTTGCCCACTTCAAATCACTACCGTTTCCCTCAAACACCTTTCCCATAACCTTTAGAGGCAATTTTTCTCTCTGACTGCACTGAGAAAATAAATGTAATGAAACCCTTAGATTGACATTACTCCCCAAAATCTGCTTTGGGCAGTTACAAACTTATTATCATATGGATTCATACTTCCTCTTTTTCCTGTTTAAGACTGATTCCTGTAATGAGGCCTTCTTTCAAATTTATACATTATTACCCCCCTTTTATATCATGAGCTTCTTGAAAGCAAGGATTTACGATCTTAAATACTTAGATCTAACACAATGCCTGGCACACAGGTGGTAATAAAGATGGAATGAATTAAATGTGAACTCTCAAAGTGTTACAGAATTCCAACTCAAGAACATTATGTTTTCTGACTCACCTATTTCTTAGAGGCATGTGATAAAGGAAAAGCTTTTCTTGCAGTTGAAAAATTCACCTCCATGACCATGACAAATGTAGTTTCTGATTCAGTATCAGTGTAATAGTTACACCACTCTCCTTATAATACCATAATACCCGTAGTGAAATACTTTTAAAAAATAAAAAAGTCTAAGAGGACTCAGAATATTATAAATTTATCTCAGACTTTTCTTCTGACTCTAAAATGCATCTACAAAGTCAAAAGTTAAAGTGGCAGGGTTTTATTTTGCTACTTCTACTCTTCATATCAGAAATAAATTTCTTACCTGAACTATGATTTCTTTTAAGAAGAAACAGTAAGAGAATAAATTGAAATGATAGAAAAAAGGAGGCCATGTGAATGTGAATCATGAAAACAGAAAACAGTAAAAAGATCAAGATATACGTATACCAATGATTAGAACAGTTTAGAGCAGGGGTCAGCAATTTTTTTTCTGTAAATGGTCAGATAATAAATATGTTAAGCTTTTGTGAGCCAAAAGACAAAATCGGGGATATTATTATATAGATACCTTTATAACATGAGAAATCAAAACTCCATAAGATTTTTGACAAATGTAAAATATATTAATAATTGAGTAACATTTTTTGTACTACAGCTGTACTAATGCAAAGACTGAAATTCTTAACTGTTGGAATAACATTTTGCTTAACTGGGGTTCAACATTAGTGTTCACTATTATCAAACTGATACAAATATTCACCTGCAAAAATTACAAATGGTTTTGAGTTGTTTTATACATGTTTGGTTACTTAAAAGTCAGTATAAAAAAAAAATCCTGAAGTCTCTATATGACAATAACAAAACCAGGGAGGCAAAGCACTAATAATACATTAATATAATTAAAACATCAAGATCAAACATGTCCAATGGAGACTGGTTCAATCACAAGGGAAAAAATAATTTTGTTTGTATGGTATCTATATTTGTTTTTTTCCTAGTATTTTTCGTTTTTATTATTTCTCTGAAACAATAAAAGCAGCAAAATAAAGTATAAGAATTAATTTTCCAAGTTTCCCTTTTCTAAGACAGGGGACAGAAAACTATTAAATGTGACTCACTCCCTATTTTGTATATTATTCACAAGATGCTCACTCACTATTTCCTATTATCCAGAAATCATCTTTAGAGACAAAGAAAAGTAGAAAATTGAGATATGAGTCCCAATGACCAAAGCAAGCAAGCAAACAGATCACCTACTGACATACCTAACATTTACTAAAATTCCTAACACTGCAAGAGTAGGGGCGTATGTCCGAGTTGGTGTATCTATTCTGAACTTCCTAATTTCTACTGTACATAGAAAGTACTTGCATAAAACACAACATTGACTATCTAAAGCATAGTATACTGTATTCTGTTAGGGATACATATATGGAGATTAGAGGGTAGACTTAAATACATAGAAGAGAAATCTTGCTTATAAACCTGTTTTCTAAGCTTTAATTAAATACCTTCCAATGAGTGAAGCGATTTCTATTTACATCTGACATCTCACAAGTCTTAACTTCTAATTCAGTTCTAAAGCTAAACAGTTTTGCTTCATCCAAATAAATCTCATCAAATATACCCATGAAATAACAACTTACCAAAGCAAGTCTTATTCCTTCTTGCAAAAAGCAAAAAATAATTAGCATAGAAGTAATGAGTTTCTAATTATTTATCATTAGTTACCGAACAAAAGTTAAATATCAGTTTTTAATCTATTTAAGTAGTTCAAAGCTGTTAGCTAAACCTGTCAAAACAATGTAAGAATAGTAACAAGCAATTTGATTCTGTCTCAGTGCTAAGCTCTTTATATCCAGTGTTTCTCATGTTTACAAATACTCTGAAAAATAAATACTATTACCATATTTCAAGATAAGGAAACTGGAAACTCAATAATTTATTTTAACTTGCATATTGTGTATTTTAGAAAAATTAAAACGAATGATTAATTTCAATTTTTTTCTTCAATATTTTTATATGCTCAGTTTTAACTTAAGGCCATAATGACTTTCATTGGTTTCAGAAAAACAGACACAAAAAAATAAACTTTAAGTGTAATATATAATATATATTACACACCCACATCCACATATAGTACAACAAATATTAGAAACAATTTATTCCTTAATGTAAAAGGCGTTAATACCATACTTGATGAAAAGCATTTGTGGCCAATAGTAAAGGGTAAATTCCCCCTTTTGGCAAAAGGTAACAAAGAAATTAGAAGTAACACTCATAGGCAGAAATCTAGTGATAATCGTTATCTGTTGTGTAGATCCAAGGGCAGTATTAGGTTTACAACAGAAGCAAACAAAATATTTCCTGGCTTAATAGTCTTAATTATAGAACACTTAACATGCATTCCTAACATTTAGTTAAATGAGATTTAGAATAGAGAGATCTGAAATAGATAAAGATCACTGTTTAATTTCAAGGAAGCATTTAAGGAAACACATGAGATAGATAGATAGACAGACAGGTACCTGTAAATTCACCTATCTATAACCCTGGATGTTGCCTCCCATTGTCAGAGAACTTTATTAGCCAATTCTCCAAATTCTCTTCAAACTAGTAAAAAAAAGTCTTTGAGACTTAAAATTCACTTCACACCTTTGCTGTGATTTGCCAGTATTTGGTTTTTAAAAGAAGAGAGATTCTTAAATTCCTACCATCCTCAGTCCTTGGCTGCTGAGGGAACATGTAGTTAGTAAGCACCATTTTCTGGGTCTCTGAATCAGTCTCTTTTTGAAGAGGTATCAGGGGTTTGGACTACGGAAAGAAAATAAATGTTTAATTTTCAATAATCCTAAAGCAAATACATATCCAACAATTCCCCTGAGTTAAGTACTCACCATTTTTTCTATAAAGTATCCATGTGTAGACTACAAAAATATTTTTAATATACATAATAAAACTTTAAACACTGACTTAAAACATTAAAAAAACTAAAAACTTAAATTTTAATACAAACCAAACTCACACCATATTGTAATTATCAACGATTATCAACATAGTTTTAAAAGTTCTCATGTACTAAGTATATCCACAGTCCAGTTAATTACTTACAGTGATTTAATAATGCTATAAACTAAGCCTTTCCATTTTATATTACTGTGCCCCTTCTAGTATTCCCCTTTGGGAAGACGCTTTTGTAGAAATGATTTAGAAGGTTTAGTCTAGTTATCTGCAGGTTTATTTTAGCTGGAAAGAGAGTACTTAAAACAAACATTAAGTTGTAACCTTCTCCCTTCTCCCCTGTGTCTTCTATCTCCATTAATGATACCACAAGTTACTCAGTGGTGGAATTAGTAATCCCAATTATTTCAGACCTCACTCTTCCTTAAGACTTTTTCCCTAACTGGTTATTAAGTGTTCTCAATTTATTTCTTAATGTAACTTATATTTTTTGCCAGCCTACTGACCTAACATCATACCAATCCAAGCCTTGGCTGACTCCAGACAGGCAGGAACTACCCAACCTTCTCACTCGTCAACCTATCAGTTAGTTCTTTGGACTTACTCTTGTGAAAACCATATAGCTAGCTAATGCCATCCTATAACCTTACTCCCATTCAAACATTTCCTCAGTGCCCCTGTTCTTGTTCCACAGAAAAGATACTGCGCTGCATCTTAAACACCTTCACTGAAAACTTTCCTTGACCTTCTTAGACAACGGAAACAGTAGATCTACCCCTTTCCCAAAGACAGCACTTCCCTGAAGCCTTCCCAGATCCAGGATGCTTCTTCTCTCACACCTTATAAACCTTAGGTCAGGAGGCAGAGTTAATGTTTACAAATGCTATGAGATCATCACTCCTCTCTCAAGTACAAATACCTCTTCTTTTGAGGAAGATTAAGCCCTGCCCCTATCATTCTATCTCCTTCCCTAAAATCCACTGACCTCCTGGTAGCACCCAACAATTTTTGACTCTTTTATGCCAAGTCTTCCCACAGTCAGGGGTAATTCAACAGATACAAAATGTAGATGACATAGCTATACTTTTATCCCAGGAATTTCTTAACAGATGAGGAGTGTATGGGAGGAAGAAAGAAGTTCACTTAGATGGACAAATCAAAATTATCTGGGAGTCTTTTAAAAACTAACCCCCCCCCCAAAAGATTCTAAAATTAACTGTGGTAATGGTTGCACAACTCTTGAATATATTAAAAACCACCAAATTGTGTGCTTTAAAGTGAGTGAAGTGTATATAGCGTGTGATTTACATTTCAATAAAGGTGTTATAAGAATACAAACCATCTGTTAGAGTGCAAGGCAGAAAGCGACTGAGAACTATTTCACGAGCCACTCCATTCCCTGAATACTTCACTCCAATGATCTTTATTACTATTTCATTTTAGACACTCATTCTACTTCCTTGTCATAATTCCTACAATATAACCTGTTAAATATTCTTCCTGTGAAATCTAAAATCATTCATTCAACAAGTATTTACTAAGTGTCTCCTATATGCCAAAAGCACTATGACAGGAACTAGGTGTAGAGTGGTGAGCTAACCACCTTCACTAATTTTGTAGAACTTAACAGTATATGAGAGGAGGGATAGTATGGACAAGAAATTACAGTCACCCCAATCACAACAATTTTCCACTGAGCCTGAATATAGCTTAGAATACTTCTAAAAAATAGTAATTTATCAAAGTTGACATACAAGATGAAAAAAAAATCTGTTTACAATCCTCGAAGCATAATGCAAACTCCTTTGCATGGCACACAAGATTCCCCATGTCCTGGTCCCTGTCCACCTCTTTGGCCTCATTTCCTACTCTTCCATCTCACAAGGTTACGCTCTAGTCACAAAACCACTCGTAGAGTTACCAAATATACTACACTGCTTCAGTGCTTAGGCTCATGATACTCCTTCTAACCAGAATACTCTTCCCCTTTCTTTGTTTAAATCCTATGACTGTTTTGAGAAGATTTTATTACTCTCTTCCCTCCTCTGGGAAACTTGCCTTACTATCCTCAAGTTACGTATCTTTTCTTTGATCCTGAAGCCTACAGTCCTACCAAGTCTTTAACCATACTGTATTAAAACAACTTTCTTAATATCCGTATTTGGCCCTCCTTAGCCTGCCTGGCACAAAGTAGTTGTTCAATAAATAGTTCTTGACTAACAATGACAAAATGAATGAGGGAATGAACAGTCAGTCTCTTTAAGCCTTCAGAGGGACTTATGAAAAATTATGTCTTTGCATGTATTGCCTATACATATATTCTCTATACCATCAGTGAAATGTGCAGGAACAATTTCTTTTCATAATTCATAATTCAACTATTTTCACATACTTTCTCTCCTACATTTTGTTCTTTTATAATGAAATGACTACTTCGTACTGTAAGGGAGGTTTTATAGCTACACTGTATTTGTTTTCGTACTTTCTACATTACTATTTTGTCAAACTAAGGAAAACAGTGTCCCATTACTACAATTTTTGCTTTAAAGACAGGTGGCAAAACATTGCAAATATGAAGAAGCTGTAAAGATACTAAAAAATTTCACTAAAATAAGTCATTTTTTAATCCACATTTATCCACAATAATTTATCAACAGCTCAGGAGATATATCTCATTCATACTGTTTTAAGTACTTGGCATAAGCCAAGGCCAAGCAAATGTTTTGTGAATCCAGCTGCTAAATTTCAAATCAAGTTTCAAAAGTAAATACTCAATTAAGAGAGATGAGATAGTTAAGAGTTCCACATATATGAACTGACACATATGCAGTAATCACTTGTGTTCAAGCTCTAATAAAAGCAAAAGTATCATTTTAATATTTCCTTCCCTAATTCACAGAACAAGTAAATACTACAGTCTGATTTATAAGTGTGGATCAATATCAACTTAAGGCTTTTAAGACATTATTAAGAGTTAGGTGGAAAGGGGCTCTCAGTTAAGTTCAGAGAATCCTGAAACACATACAAGAGGGTTTCTTTACTGTAGTAACACATCAGAGTTGTTAATAAAATCCAAGAAAGGGATACAATCCTGTCTCCCAAGCAAATCTGACTGTGGAACTTAGGACTAGCACATGAGACAAGTGCATCTTGAAAAATATAGCTTTAGATAAATTATAAGATAATTTCTAAGTCAAATACTAAGCATTAATTTATTTAAAAGATCTGCTGTGTTTAAAAAAAAACATTTACTAGTAAGAAATACTGAGAATAGATACGGAAAAAGGTTTCCTCCTAATTACAGATAATAAGGTCACCCTTAGTTTTTTCTTTTCTTTTTGTTTAGGACCTAGAATCCATTATTTAGGTGACATTATACAGGAGATTTTGTATACATTAAAGTAGGTTTACAACAGCCTACACTGTGAATCCTAAGACTAAGAATTAGCCATTTCAAATCATACCCAAAGTACACATTTGCAGATTTTTTTTTAACAGGTTAACTATAGCTACTATTTACAACTATGAGACACTAACTTTTAATTCAAACACCAAGGCAAATACAGAAATACATTATCTATGAAGTGTCCAAATGAAACTTAGCTAGAGTATATACTCATCATCCTGACCTTTCTCCTTCCCAGGCACTGTCATACATGTACACCAGGCTTCCATCACCAGCATTCCACTACAACCCCTCCTCCTCCACATCAGTAATTACCTCTATCTTGATAAGCCCAATGACCAGTTAGCAGTCCTCATCCACCTGACCCATCAGCAACATCTGACACAGCTAGTCCTTCCTTCAGCACTTCCTTCAGATGGCTCTCTGGATAATACACCCTCCTCGCTGGCTGGTGTTTCTCAATCTCCTTTTGGGTTCCCTTTCATCCCTGAGTTCAATGTTTGACCTTCTTTACTTTTCTCTTCTTGCTCCCTAGTAATTTCATGTACTCCCATGTTGTAAAGTCTCTTTGTACAATATTAACTCCCAAATTTTATCTCCAGCCAATACCTGAGTTCCAAACATAAATACTCAGCTACTGTTTTCACATTTCTACTTTAATATCTGATAAGGTTACTAAAATTTTAAACCAAACTATTAACTTCATCCTCAAACTTACTCCTCTCCCATCTCTCTTATCTCAGAAAACAGCAACTTCAATACTGTACTTCTTCAGATTAAAAATTTAAATCATACTTGCTTCTGTTCTTTCTCTCAAGTTCCACATTGAGTCCCTCAGTAAGTCCCTCTGGCAATATTTTAAAGATGCACCCCAAAATCTGAGCTCTTCTCACCAACTCCACTATTACCGTATCAGGAGAAGCTGGGAACATCTCCTTCTGAACTAACTGCAACCACCTCCTTACTGAACTTTTTGCTTCCAGTAGAGAGCATTCCACCCTCACTCTCAGCACTCACAGCTCATTCCTCACGTAACAGCCAGGATGATCTTTTACAAATGTAAACCACATCTTGTCACTTCCTGGCAGGAAATACTCCAGCAGATTTCCACCTAACTCAGTAAAGCCCCAAGCGACAGCGCAGCCTGCAGGGTCCTATGTCTTCTAGTTTGTCTTCCTCTCTGATTTAAACGTATACCATTCTCTCCCTTGCTCACGATATTCCAGCCCTCTGGGCTTTGCTCTATGCCTCAGCTACACAAAGCTCATTCCAATATTAAGGCTTTTACTCTTAGTATTTTTCTTTTTTTCAATCTGTTTTATTGTATAAGCCTAGAACTCCATTTCACCTATAAACAAACTATTTTTTGCAGTTTATTTTTTTTTGTGGGGGGGGTGTAACAAGGCTTATTTATTTTTTATTTTTAATGGAGGTACTGGGGATTGAACCGAGGACCTCATGCATGCTGAGCACCCACTCTACCACTGAGCTGTACCCTCCCCCTTAGTATTCTTTAAATGCCCTCCCTCTCCGAATTCACCACATGCCTCAGTCTTAATTTCATTTGAGAATCTGCTCTACTCTTTCTTCTTCAGAGACTTCCTAAATCACTCTATTTAAAATATGGCATTTACCACAACCCTGCTACTCTTGCAATGCCTATCAAGCTTTATTTTTCTCTGCAGCTCTGAAACATTATTACACAGTTACTTATTTGTCTTTGTCTCCCATGAGGATAAAAAATCAATGAGAATGAAAGAAGATCCTATTTGCTTCATCAATATAAAACCAGCTCCCAGAGCAGTTCACGGCCTTCTCTAAGCTTTCGGTAAATGTTTGTCAAACAAGGAAAAGTCCAAGGAACAGCTCTTAATTCCTTAGAAACAAAGACTCTTTAAGGTTTGTGAAAGTTCTTGATTAGAAGCATAATCTAAATTAATTATCAACTTTCTATAGACACATGCCACAAAGGATCGGATCTCCATTAAAAACTTTAAAAAGTTATGGAGCATTTTGTCTGATTTCCTAATCTATCTTTTTACAGACTGAAGAGAAACTAGACAAGCTCAATAGGACTAACTGTTCATGAATCTACACATATTTCACAAAAACTATCTGTCTAAATACTTCCAATATTTTCCTTATATATATAATACATTTTTACACGTGTACCATAGTAGAATCGCTCTTAAATAATCCTATGTAAATCAGTATGCATAATCATACAGCACAACCGGAATTTTCTTAATGTACAAAATCAGAATGCCTACCTGATTATCGGAGAGCCACATAGCAGTCAATTGCTGTAGCTTTGTAAAGCTAAAGGGCAAATTCTTTAATCTGTGGGAAAAAATACAAACAAAAATTAAACTTTAAGATGAGAAATGTTAAAATGAGAGCTAAATCTGATGGTTTTCTAAACAATGTTGTATTACTGCATATGAAAATAGGAAAAAAAATAGTTAATTCAGAAGAAAACACAATATAGGTGTCTGAACAGGACATAAGACAAAATACTACCCAGTTTCATACGAATTAATTTTAAACATATAATTCTTTAATTGAATCAATTTGGTTAGGGGGTAAAATGGAAAATCTAGTATCTTCAAAAAAAATTATCTGCTCAGAAAAATTGTTAACTATCCCTACCTCAATGCAAAGGGAAGAACAAATTAAGCAATGTCTCATAAAATTGCTTTGGATATTTTAGTTGCATTTAAAGAGAACAAACTGTTATAGGAAGCACTCTTAGTAAGAATTTGTTATAAATACCGCATCCTCTTTATTTCATCGTGAGTCACTACGTTCATACTCAAGAAGACTATTTTAATACCAAAATGAATAAAAACAAAGTAACAGGAACACATAGTAGAACACTGAATTAGAATAGCATCCAACTTAAAACAGAACATCTACTTACACCCTCTATCTTATGTCTATCTACTCTTCTATGCCTGACTTTCAAGGAACCTGGGGTATCTAGGTCTCCATAAACCTAGAGTGCTAGAATTTAGGCCTTAGTTTTGGGGTACAAAAGACGGGCTGAAACAGGGATTTAATTTTTAAAAGGGAGGCAGTGATTCTTCTTAAATAAAAGTCTGAATATCCTAACTAATCAGAAAACTGAGTTTAAAGTTCTACCTTACAGGCTGTGTGAATCATCTTAAATCTGAGTCTTAACATTCAACTCCATAAAATGGTAATACCTGTTTCATTATTTCATCGGGCTATTCTGAGTACTTCTTAAGATACTATGAAAGCAAAATATAAAAAAGCTCTATAAATGTTCTTTTATCATTATTAGTATTTTTACATCAGGAAAAATTATGGACGATCTCTTCTTAAACACTGTTTCAATTTAGCATCCTTACTGATCTATTCACTCTGCACCTTGGATGTGCTGTCCAAGTTATTTGAGTGGGTGTCTGTCTAATCACACCTCTGCCCTGATTAATACAAGGAGTAGATTAGATTAAAAGCTGTTCTATTCAACTGGATTACTGAGTGAAGATCTGACTTCAGGAATAAAGATGGTTACTGTAAGGAAAGAACAAAGACTGTATGGCTAAAGTCAACACACAGCGAACTGTGGCAAATAATCCCAGTACGATAATTAACTTCAGATAAAATCAAATCATCTTCTCAAAGGAAAATTCTACCCAGAAAACAAACATTTATATGAAAAGAAAAACGTGTATTGTATTTTCTATCACATATAATGAAACTTAATTTCATCTAACAGGTATCTTCTATAAACCAACTGATGAATTACATTGTTACAAACCTGTTGTCACTCAAGTTAATGACTTTTAATTTTTGCATATCACCCATTTCCTCTGGAAGTGTCTCAAGTTTATTGGAATGGAGAAACAGCACAGTTATATTTTTCCAGCTTCCAATCTGAAAGAAAAACATAAAATTGGGAATCAAAACTTTGGCCTACTGCCTAACAGACAGTAAGTATCATTTTTAAAAGTTATAAAAAAAAAAAAAAACAACTCTTCTCATTTATAAACAGAATTATATTTTCCCTTTTCAATTATTAACTTTCATGTATGAAGAAAAGTATTTAAGTATCTCTTGCAAATAAACATAGTTAATTATTCAAAAGTTAAATAACTTAGTTACATAATTATTTCTGAAAGAAAATGAAGAAAACTACACTGGACAGCTATCATAAATAATTGGAAAAAATAAAAACTCAAAACAAATTTAAAAAACCATACCTCTGGGGGTAACTGTTGTAAGTAATTATGATCTGCAGCAAAGGTTCTTATATTAGTAAGCTGCCCAATAGATGAAGGCAAAGCTTCAACTTCATTGAAGCTACAATCCAGTTCTTCTATTGATATTAACCTTTAATTAAAAAGAAAACACAGTTAAAAAAAGATTTCCTGTATATAATGCAAAACTTAAAAACATAAAAACATTTGAATCTGACTTTAACAAACCTAGAAAAAAATCTATTTCCACTAAGCTAAGTTTCACCAATAAAAATTGGCCTACTTTTACTATAAATAAACCCAACCTGCAACCAATTGCTTATTTAAATGTTTTTGGGATCTCCTTCACATGCTATTTATGCAATTATCTGAAAAAAAAAAAAATGGCATGATGAACTAAAAGCAAAATCTTTTAGTTCTATTAATTCACAAAAATCTTACCCTCCTATAGAATCTGGTAGATACATTAACTGATTTTCATCTATTTTAAGAGTTGTTACATTCTTCAGTGAACCTATTGAGGAAAGAAATAATATACAATTTTCCATCTTGAACTAGAAGCAAGTCAATGAACAGTCAATTTGAACACATACTACATTTGACATGAATCACAAAGAACATTAAAAAAAAAAAAAATCAACCTATCTAGGAGATACCACCCCAACCCATCAACTCTCCATTCCCTTACCCTGTATCCTCAATTTTCACCCTTAACATATCACCTCTTAACATTAGTGTATATTTATCTATTTAACCCTCACTAAAATGTAAGCCTCAAAGAGTATGGACTTTTTGTCTCCTTTGTTCACAGTTGTAGCCCGCTCCTTAAAACAATGCCATGACAGCACAGTGAAGACAAACAATACAAACTTGTGGTGTTACTGGATTAAAGAAGTAGCAGCATGAAGGTATCTTTCACAAGTGTAAAACCAACTATTCTAAATATTGTATGTATACTAAATACTGAAAGAATAAAATGGAGTTTAGCATAAAGTTAAAAGTGTTGAGTAAATTACAGTAGAATTTGCAAAATGTAACCTGAGATAAAACAGTTGTGCAAGTCAACTGAAAAATATGTAAAAATATTTTTGATTCTTATATTCAAACATCATGCAGATGGCAAAGAATTTAAGTTTTTGGTTCTTTAATAAAATAATTAAATTCCCCTGATGCATCACCAGACAAGCAGCTACACAAATATAGCTGGCCTTTGAATAACACAGGTATGAATTGCATGGGTCCATTTACACGTGGATTTTTTCAACAGTAAATACTACAGTACTGCATGACCCACAGTTGGTTGAATCCACAGATACAGAACCACGGATAGGGAGGAACTGAACGTAAATACAAAAGTCCAACTATAAATGACATGAGATTACCAGCTGTGCAGAGGGTTGTCCCCCTAACTCTCTCATTGTTCAAGGGTCAACTGTACAGACTTACATAGGATTTGTTGAATTGATCTGTCTTCTTGTCTATTAGTCTAAAATGAAATCAAGACTGAAAAAGTTACTAGATAAGGGCTATGTTCAATAGTTAAATCAATTCTGGATAAATTAACCCTTCTGAAGAATTTAAATTTTACTACAGGGATAAAAATAAAATTTCCTTAAAGAAAAACAGTAATATCAACAGGAGTGACCTATATAACTGATTACATCAGGAAATTCAAATAGGATCTGTTACTGCAGAGTACAGTAAAACTACCTCATAATAAATAAAATGATATATGGAAGTTCTGAACCAAGCAATGGCAAAAAGTTTCTTAGATTTTACATTAGTAAAAATTAATCACATGAATTAGAAACCAATACAAACCAATAGTCTCAGGCAGTTGCTGAAGTGAATTGCTTGATAATAAGAGGTCTTGAAGGTTTTCACATGCTGAAATTCCTTCTTCAATCATTTCAATATTGTTTTTAGAAACATCCAAATAAGTAAGCTGTTTCAAACCACCGATAAACTGTAAGTAAAAAAAAAAAAGAAATCTAATGACTTCAGCCATAAGCTGTCAAAAGTTTAGACAATAAACCTAACACCAATTTACAATTGTATATATGTGAGAGCATTCATAAATTTTTTAAAAATCCCATTGGGACTGTATTCAGTAATAAAGCCAAGAGCTCCTACTAACTTAAGCTCAGCAGAGTGATGACATATATTTTTCTTTGGGAACTTTGCTGACCATCACTGGTCACAGAGATAGCACATACGGAGATTCATATGACTTTAGGTCTGAGAGTGAACAAAATGTCAGCTGCTTAAAAAAGCTACATGGAAAACAGCCTACTTTAACAACGAATTCGGATATAAATCAACTGCAACTGATGCGAAGGACACAATTCACAGCACTAAGAAGAGACCACAGCTGACCCATGAACAACATAGGTTTGAACTCCACATGGATTATTTTCCAATAGTAATTGTTACACTACTATGGTTGGTTGAATCTGTGGATGTAGAACCTCAGATCCAGAGGAACTGTGGATAGAGAGGGCCAACTGTAAGTTATACACAGATTTTCACTGTGCAGATGGTGGGTGTCCCTAACCCCTGAGTTGTTCAAGGGTCAATTGCATTTTACCAAAATTTATGGAAATTTTCTGATTTTAATCAAGAATATGTTGACAGTTAAAAAAATGTAATTTGCTTCTATCTGTCAAATAGTATTAAGAATTAAATAACCATTTTTAAACTAATTAAAACTTATACGAAAATGTATAATTCATAAAAATGCAAAGGATAGACAGTAATAAAGGAAGTTATTTAAAATGTGACAATACATACCCCTGGAATAAAAGTCAGTCTATTACCATCCATCCAAAATTCCTTCAATCCACTTAGCTGCTCAAGTACTTCAGGCTGTTTAGATAAGGGGGGGTGGGAACCATTAATTTACTTACTTACATTTAATTACTAAGAAACTCAAAGATAGACATTCCATAACAGTAGATTGCATAAAACTCATTTAAGCTTTTGATTACATAATAGGGTCAAGTATTCATACAATTAATAAAGAAAATAAGACGCAGTACTTTCAAGAGTACAATAAAAAGTTATTCTCAATCATTATCTGTAGAAAGATGCAGACTTTTAGAAAACCTTAAAAGAACATACACACACATACAAAGACAGTCCTTGGTGACTGAGAGAGAGGAAGAAAAGAAATAAGGTAATATACATTTTAAATGTCCAATACTAAGGGAAAGGTAAGTAAACCAGGGCATAATCATACAATCAGCATATTGTGCTATGTTACGCTTCTAGTAATTACATGGTGGAATATTGCTTATAATCTGATGTTGAGGACCAAAAAATTAAAGAGTTGTAGTGGATCTTGGTATTCAAGCAAAATCTGGTCCTGGGCATTCACCCTTGGAGGCTCTCCTGAATGTGTCCTTCGAAGATATTTCTGTCACCCCACAAATTTGTGTCCAAACACTGACACTGTGATGGCATGGAGTGCTATCAGCTCTAATGACCATAATAATATGAATAATACAGAAAAAGGTCATTCAGACTTACTGTTAACATATAAATGTAGGTAAGAATTCTAGGTGTAACTTGGATTTAAAATAATTCTCTTTTGTGCTTTACCTGTTATAATTCTAATAATAATTTTTTAAATGTGTAATGTTAGGAGATCTTGATATAAAAAATAATTCTGATTCATAAAATTATTAATTTAGAATTTTCCAATAGTTAATACAGAAACAGATTAATACATACAAAACAAATACTGAGAAAGAATATGACAGCTGGATAAATTTACAAAGCATAGAATATGCATTTTTTTTCACAAGGAGTAAAAATTTGTACAACACATAGTAAAATGCATCACACAAAATCTTCAATTAAAATAAAGAATATGAAAGAGAATATTTTAGAAAAACCACGAGATACCCAAAACCACGAAGCTTCTCCAGTGACGTCAGCTGAAAAACTGTCTACTTTGTGAGCAAATATACAATTCAATACCCACAGGGCAACCATGCAGCTGACAGTGATGAGAAATTCTGTTCTTAAGACTATCATTGAAATTTACCACAATTTAAAAAAACAAATTTGAAAATATAATGTAAACATTCTAATGATGATGATGTTCAGGTTAATGAATTCCTCTTCAAGAAACAATCTGGCTTATTTTCTGAGTTCTCTTGGAGAAACGACTGAAGACCAAAAAAACTGCTTACGTACCACTACTTCCCTTTTTGATTCAGCATCAAGGTTCACTTTGCATACATAGTAAAAACAGCACACAGAGGTCTCATTACCAACTCACAAAGTAACAGCTGTTTCACTCAGTGTTTTCCCTGCTATTAAGTAAAATTATAAAGAAGTGTTTTATCACTGAATAAATTCCTAAACAATACTCCTGAGGAGTCATTTTTGACTCAAAAGTATATTTCCTGATGCATTTTAGTTCGATGGAACTTTTCCCCTTATTTTTACTTCTTGTGCTGAAGAACTTTTATTACATTTACCATGGGTAATAATTAATCTTACATTTTTACCCTCATTCCTGTTAGACGTTTTTATCCGCTTTATTTTCTCTATTAAGAACCTTCATACCTTGTCTCTCCAAAATATGTGTAGATCTTTACTCAATTTTATACTTTAACAATGCAGAGAAATAAATACATTAGTTTTCACATTTTGTTCTTGGTCAAATGTAAGACTTAAAGATGCTGAGGTTGGTGAGAACTTACCACTTCTGTGAATTCATTACTTCCCAAATCCAGTCTTTCCAGCTGGGTCAGTCTATTCATGGTTCTATGTACAATGGATGAATATAAAGAATTAAGTATATATATAAAAACATCAATTACATGGAAGTTTTTAAAATTAATACCATAAAATATTCTAATGTATTATCTGATGATGCAAAGGCTTTCAAATGCTAACAAAGTAAAAATAATTTTCTAAGAAAAAAGTCATATTTAAGTTCTAAATAAAATAAAGTAAGTTCTCTAATTTTGGCTTCTCATCAGGTTATTTCTATTCTTAAGTAACTGCAGTAATTTAAACCCACAGGCCAGAATATGAGTAACAGCTTTTCATTTTTTCCACAGAACAAATTTTCAGATATCATAAATCAACTAATGATTAGACTGTTTGGCAGCTTCATATTAATTACTACCATTTTTCAAGACTGGTCATATATTTGTAAAACTTCAAGCTAACTCTAAAAATTAAAATTCAAAATTCCAAGAACAGTAGACATTACATTGTTCCCTATGTTTTCAAAATAAATTCAATACAATACATAGTAAAGTTTTATACAAATCACAAACATAATTAGTAGATGGTATTTATTTTAAATTTAAGCTACAATATATCATTTTAAAATTTCCAACTCAATACCAACATTTCTCTCCAATTACAGAAACTTAAAAATGTACAAATTGATTTCATAATGAAATAAACCAAGTTGTACCTTTATCTCTCATCAATAAAGGCATTTTTTAAACTAAAAAAACTGCTCATTAATTCAAGCACATATTTATACTCCTAAAATTTTTTTAGAAAGACCTATTATTTAATAGATTAAAGTACTACCAGTTTCCCAGATAAGGAACTACATTAATTTTATTTTTAGGATATGACAGAATGATAGCAAAATACAAGCATATTATCAATATATTGTTAATAATTAGGAAATAAACATCATTAAAAACCAACGGGTTCCTTAAATTATGACACAAGAATACAGACTTCATATCTTCTCTTGAAATTTAACAATTTAAAAATAATAAAACTCACTTAAAACATTTTTCTGCCTTTTCAGCGAAAAAAAGTTAAGAACATATATCATAACTGTAATGTCATTATGTTATTGATCTAACAGAGGAAGCTAATTTTCCCCACTCCTTCCATTCTATCAACACTCCTTTAATTTAACTGATCCCACAACACCAATTTTTTTCAAAGCTTCTTTATTTAACTTAGATTTATGAGTGGCTATTCTCAGGTTCTATGAGGTACTACAATTCTTCTTCCATTATT
Source organism: Camelus ferus (assembly GCF_009834535.1). Taxonomy (NCBI): domain Eukaryota; kingdom Metazoa; phylum Chordata; class Mammalia; order Artiodactyla; family Camelidae; genus Camelus; species Camelus ferus. Next base: position 43,955,580 of record NC_045698.1, on the reverse strand, counting down.
CATATCTGTCTTTGTCCAGAAAACCTGTAAGTCAGTTCCAGTTTGCTTCATAACAAAGCAAAAGATTTTTCTAGGACCTTTCCCAAAAAAAGATTATAGACACTATGATATTAAACTCCTATGTCCATAATACTATACCAGATGGACACTTGAGAAAGATAAAAAGGGTTGTGAGGAGGGGTAAGATTGAAAGAAGAAAACATAATCTTGTTTTTCTTAATTCAAAATTCTTATAACGGTAACAGAAAAATTCACACGCAGCAATTAAGCACTGCATCAACAAAGGTAAGTGATTTAAAGAAGGGTTCAAAAAGAAAAGCAGTGTAATGGAAAATTTAATACAAACAACATCCTTAGAAAGTTAAGTTTTAAAACTGATTTCAGAAAATGTGAATGACACAGATATGTAACAAAAAAGAAATATATTGTAAAACCCTAAAAGCATCTCCATCTCAACTCGCTGCAGCTAACACTGGCAACTTTGGTCCTACTCATACACCATAAAAATCTACCTAAGACACAAAATTTTACCTTTTTTATTTTCATTTCACTTTCACGTCTTTTCATTTAAGATCCAGCTCCCTACTTCAAGGAGAAAGTAAAAACAATATCCCTCACATTTTCTCCTGTTTACCCCTAAAATTCCTCTGTACTTAATTCATTTTTACCTTTTCTTCTCCTGTTTCAGAGGAAAAATATGTATTCTTGGTGTTCTTAGTATTTTCCCCTTCAGGATTAAGACGGTATTGAATTTTATTTAACTACATATTTAAAACAGCTTTCCCACTGTTCTAATCTCTGATCATAAAAAGGTCCACTCACATAAACTGAATGCATATGACTTTCCTAACATTTAAAACTATGGCTTCTTTCTCATTTGTCAGGCTCAAATATTTTAATCATAAGTCTTAAAATGAAACCAGGAAAGGACTTAAGTGTAAATATACTGACAGAGCCCAATCTGAAGTTAAATAAGTAGTTAAAATATAAGAAGCTAAGACAAGTGAATTACCCATAATATCAGGGACATCACATTAATTGTAGGTTTAGCTATTTCAGTAAACAATTTACATTTTAGTTATTCAAAACCCTTAGCAGCCAAATTCTGAGCTAAGAATCAAACCTTAAAAATCTTAACCTTTTTTGAATTTTAATACAGATAATTCCCGTTTTAATTTATACTCACAACCATCACTATAAATTCCAATCATCCCAGTCTTTGGGGAATCAAAACTAGATATGCTCTTTGCTCTCAGACTTACATTCATGGTGGGGAGAGAAGGAAGGATCAAGTACATGTGCATATGTGAATACATTATGGGTCAGGTAGGAAGAAAGCAAAGTGTATTTTAAAAATTAGACTAATGTGGTTAATGTCATAATGGATATAAGTAAGATGCCACAGTAGTTTAATAAACAGAACAACCAACTACTGGAGAACTGGAGATGCTTCAATAAAGAGGTGCAACAAACTCTTGACAAATAAATTATAACAGGAATCTGAAAAGTTTTTTATACAGGTAGTAAATATTTTAGACTCCGCCCAAAGTCTCTGCACAACTCCTTGACTCTTACCACTGGAGAGCAAAAGCAGCCACAGGCAATATGTAAAAGAATGAATGTGATTCTAATGAAACTTTATTTACAAAAAACAGGTAGTGGGCCATATTTTACCATTCTGTAATTTGCCACTGCCTAGTCTGTAAAACTGTAGCAATTAATTCAGGGTGTTTTAAGACGTTTCTTCAATAAATGGACACAGAGCGCAGTGCATTTCGAGTTTGTAGATCTGCTCTATCTTACTCGCTCTTGGACTGCCAGCTCTTCTTGACATTAGCTTACCAGTAGGGGGCCCTCCACCCCATTTTTAATTTACAACACACTATAAAACCAGGCAAGTTCTTAGAATTACGGTCATTAGACTTCACATGAAGACCTCAGGAATCTCTACGTAAGAGCTCTAGACCTTTATTTGAGACTCAGGGGAGCTTTATCTACTTATTATTTTGACTTTGTCATACAAGACTGAGTTCCAGAGAGCTATGAAATCTCTATTAAATACCAACAAATCTATATAGATTTTTGTACTGAACACCAGTAACTAAAATATATGCCCATGGATGTCAGTTTTTTAGAATAATTTGCACTCATATTTTAGATATTAAAATGCTACTATTCCTCTAAGGATTTAAGAATTTAAAATTCTGTATGTGTAAGCACAATTTGTCCTTTATGATTCGATTATCACATTCTGTTGATTCTTATTTTGTGGTTGGCTACATTCCTTTGATAACTATGTAAGTTTAAAAAGCTAAAGCTCTAATCTGTTCTAAGAAACAATGATCAGTACACATACATAAACTAAAAAAATGTGCAATATTATTATATATATGTATTTACATGCAATATAATGTATAAGTGCAAACTGTAATAACTGAACATAATAAAACTGAAAAAGAAAAAAATTTTTCAAGAAAAAGAATTTAAAATTCTTACCTAAATTTCAGAAGGAAAGCACTATTACTTACTTTGGCAACATTTTCAACTGGTTTTCTCTAAGTTCTAGTATCTGGAGTTTAGTTAATCTGCAAAACAAAGAAAATAAATCATCTATGACAAAGATGAAGAATTTAATTAACAAATTAATACCATACTCTAAAATTTTAAAGCAACCAATATTTATTGTGTAATTACAATGTGCAGAATACTGTATTAAAAATTACACAGGAATACAAAGAAACATAAAGGAAGACAAGAGTATTTCTGCTCCTCAGAATTGCCTGGAGGGGCAGGGGGTAGGGGGAAGAGGTAAACACTTCTAGACATATTCAAAGCACAATCCTAGTGCATTTCATGCCTTTTTGTGAAAATGCCTCCCCAAATTATGAGTCATTAGTACACTAGAGAACAGTATTTCAACTCAAGAGTTCAGCTCTGAGAGAGAAAAATAAAAGGACATGGAAAAGGAGAAATCCTCTGGCATTCCAGTGATACACATTCCAATAAAACTACAGGATAATTATGAGCAGATTAAGTGATCCAGAGGTGCTAACTAATGCTACAATGGCAATCACATTACAATATATAAATGTATGAAAGTCAACATTTTGGATACTTTAAACTTATACAATGATATGTGTCAAATATATTTTAATCAAAAAAAAAAAGTGGTCTAAATGCCAGATACAGAAGAGAAATCTGAAAAGTACATGAAATATATACACATGTATACACATACATATAACATGAGTGCATGTACACATATATATATATGTATATAAATATACAAAGCATGATAATGTGACTCCCGTAGGACTGTCACTGGGCTGCTACAACGCCCAGAATTCTTTTTTCTTCATTGAAATATAATTGACTACAACATTATATTAGTTTCAGGTGTACAACATAATGATTCAATATTTGTATATGCGGTTGAATCTTGAACAACATGGGTTTGAATTGTGCATTTCCACTTATACATGAATTTTTTTCAGTACTAAATATTACAGTACTATACGATCCATAGTTGGCTGAATCCACAGATTGGGAACCTCAGATACTGAGAACTGTGGGTACAGGGGACTGATTATAAGTTACGTGTGGAATTCCAATGGTGCAGAGGATCAGCATCCCAACCCCTTCATTGTTCCAGGGTCAACTGTGTTGTGAAATGATCACCACAATAAGTCTACTTAACATCTGTCACCACGTATAGTAACCAAAATATTTTTTTTCTTGAGATAAGAACTTTTAAGATCTACTCTCAGAAATTTTCAACTACAGTCACCATGTTGTACATTACATCCCCACGATTTATTTATTTTATTAAGTGGAAGTCTGTACCTTTGACCACATTTTTGTCCCTCATCCCCCTGCCCCCACCACCTCTGGCAACCACCAATCTGTTCTCTGTATCTGTAAGCTTGGAGTTTTTTCATGCTTTTTCAGACTTCACATATAAGTGACATCATGTGGTATTTGTCTTTAAGACAAAAAGATGACTATAATATTAGTACGTTCTTGGAAAGCACTTTCTCTAGTAATTAATTTAAATACAAAAATAATTTGATACCTATTGTTCATTTATTCAATCATCTTTTCATTAAAAAGGTTACTCAGTGACTATATATTTTTTATTTGTTTGTTTGTTTGTTTATTTTCTTAGTAGAGGTACTAGGGATTGAACCCAGGACCTTGTGCATGCTAAGCGTGCACTCTACCACTGACTTATACCCTCCTCCTTACTCAGTGACTGTAACAGTTCTCAGTAAGGTATTGGGGGTGTGTACGGGTTGGGGAGCAATGGGGTGAACCCCAGAAACACATTTTTCTTTCCTCCAGAACTTTAAGTAAAGGCAGATAAACCAATAATTAGATCATTTTCAAAAGTGATAAAGTCTAAGAATAAAGCATCCTATCTCAAATATACAGAAAGCATCCCCATTTAAACTCTATTTTTACATACTTTAAAAACCAATTCAAATTTTAAAACACTTTTTTCTTTTAAATTTTCACTGTTCACTGCTTACATGGGAAAATAAATTCGAAGTCAAAACAAGTTCTGAAAGAACTATAAAAACCACAATGCTTTGAAATAATTACAAAACAAGAGCCTATGAAACTGTAATTAATAATGTTACTAAAGGAATTTATAGTTTTGTAAATTTTACAGGAACTAACAAGAAAAGGTTTTAGAAGAAACTATAATTTACCTGCCAAAATTAGCTGGCAAGAACTCAAGGAAAGCATCATTCAGATACAACTGGGTTAGGTTCAACAGCTGAGAAAACCCGTCAGGAAGCCTACATAAAACATACCAGAATTTAAATTAAATTCATATGCAGAATTTTAGTTTCTTAATAAAAATCTGCCTAAGAAAACTGTCTAAGCAACACATGTTCTTAACAAGTAATAGTCATCTCTTTACTTTTATGAGTGATCTTCAAATTTAGATTTGCCTTTTGTACTAACTTACCTGTTTAAATGTTTACACCTTCACCTTTTTGTAAAAACAATGCTTGCCTCAATAAGATAAAATCTACACAAGAGAGTCAACTATGAAAGAGCCACAACACACAGAAGTGTATCTCGGACATAACTATAACATCAACAGGAACACTTAAAATTCTCCTGATCTGACATCAATCCAAAGGACTAGATAAGGAATTCTAAACTTGTACAGTATTGACTTTTGGGGCTGGATAATTCTTTGCTGCTAGGAGGCTGTCTTCTGTATTGTAGGATGTTTATCAGAAACCCTAGCCTCCAGATCACTAGAAGCCAACTGCACTGCCCACCACCACAGGTTGTGGAAACCAAAAACATCTCCAGAATTTATCAAATAATCGTTAAAGGCAAAATGGGGTTCCCACTAATATAGATCATTTTCAATTTTAATATTCAGCCTCTGAATATTGTACAATTTTATAATAAGCAAATGAGAAGAAATAATATTAAAAGCTGAATAACATTTTAAGGTCATACATGAATCTACAAATAGCTTTATTTTAATTTCCTCTGGCTTACAAAACAAATTACAGATCTAGAACTTGATGCTAGACCAGGATTTTCAGATGAAGGTAAAACATCTTTCCATGTTTGTCTTGGATTTTAACAAGTATAAAAATGTCTTGAAGTAAGACACATCAGCCTTTGACTCCTATTCTTTCTCCCCTCCATATTCCCTCACAAGCGAAGTGGCTGTATGCTTGGAGAAACTCATTAAATACAGCATTATAGTAATGTGAAAGCTGGTTTCAACTTTCAACTTAGCTATACTAAGCTATGCCTCACACTGTTCATCGGCTGCTTCACCATTCCATCTTTGCAAAATTTAACAGCTGTGATGCCAGGAAAGTGTTGTTTATAGCCATTATCATCATAAAAGGATATATATGAACACTGGCATATGGTACGACCAATCGCATGGCTTTTCCCTTTTGCTATTGTTTTTATTTTTGACCTTTCAGTTTCTTTAATTACTTTCAAAAGTCTGAGTGTGCAACACATCAGATTTGCAGGTGAAGACTCACTTATATTGTGCAAGTAACACTGAGCTAGGAGACCTGGATTCTAGTCTCATTTCTGACATTAACCATCTGTGAGACCTGAAGAAAAACACTTTCATTATCTGTTTGGATGTCAAATTTATCTTTGTAAAACATAGGGTTAGAAAGATTAATTAAAAAGCTCCATTTTAACAAAGCTAAACTTTTGTTAGACCTTATGGGAATTGAAATAATCCAGGCTATGCTGTTTAAGGCCTGAGAGGGAATGTGTTTCTATGCTTTCATTTAAACACCTTGAAACAGATAAAAATATTTCAAGCATTAAAAAAAAAAACCAAACCACTAAAATTCTGTACAGATTTAAGACTGATACTAATTGTTCATTAAAATGTAGAAAGTAATATTCTACTATTTCATAGTTGCTTTATTCACGAAAGTAGCTTACAATTCAACAGAGAAGAACTTACTTGGAAATAGGATTTACACTGGCCTCCACAATTGTCAAAACTTTACAATTTTTTATATTTTCTGGGAACTCCTGTATTCCTAGAAAATGAACAAATAGTGATCAAATGACAAAGGACACAATCATAACAATACTAATAATTAACATACACCTTTAGATTTGAAATTTACTAACTAAATAGAATCCTGATAAACTGACAACACCAACATCAACCAAACAGAACCACCTCCACAATAAATTTCTCTTTTTTCTTTTGGCACTTTATGATTACCAATTATCTTTTTTCTTTATTAATTTTTTGGGGGGAATTTATTTCTCTCTCTCTATTTTATACACACACACACACACACACACACACACACACACACACACACACACACACATATGGAGGTACTGGGGATTGAACCCAGGACCTTGTGCATCTAAGCACACACTACCACTGAGCTATACCCTCCTCTCTCTGCCAATTATCTTAATTAGTTTTACCTTCCTTTCCTTCTCTTAGCTGTTCTGAAAAATCAGTGCCTTCTCTATGTGGTGTTAAGGACACAAAACACAGAACATTTAGCATTCTTTTTGTTTTCCTTAAGTAAAAAGCAGCATTACTTTTTAAATGCTGGGCTCCAGATTGAGCTGGCCTCTGATACATATAATACAGCTGAAAGCAAAGCTTAAGATAGAAGAGGCAGAAAATACGCATCAGATATGCTAGTGGATATGCCTAAGGCAGTTATACACCAAAACTTTTGTAAAGTACAACACAAATGTGACAAGTTAAATTACGGTAGTTTCCAAGTACTTACTCTTATTTCCTCGACTTACCTCAGCAAAAATACAGTTAACTATAGATTGTGAACTAGCAAAAATCCATAGACCAACTTTTAAGTAGTACTGTTATAATCTAGATTAAAGGAATGCTAATTAATAACTTTAAAAAAAGATTCCAAAAGTTCTGTGTTAACACATATTCCTCCACTAACACAATATGCTTATCCAACAGGGTTGACAGTAGGGGAATCACTGAAAGGTCTTTCATCTTCATCACTGGATGATTTTAAGTAAGCAAGTTTGCCACAGTGCCAAGTATAGAATTTCAGATGATGAAAAAATGAATGACAGAAAATCATCAACTGGAAAATATTACAGTAATAACTGATCAGCCCAATGGATGTTAATTAGTGGGTAAAACAAAGATGAGAAATAATATATTAATATAGTCTCAAAGTTTCTCCCCAAAGGATAGTTACTAAATTCTAAGAGGGAAAAAGTGAAGACATTTCACAGGCACCACTTAAACTGTTTCAAATCTAGTATCAGCAGTTAACAGCACCATCATGGGCAACTAATGTGAGATGCACTGAGAAGGGGTGCAACATCAACTGTCAAATTCCTGCCCAAAATACCCAATCTGAATTTAATCATAAGTAAACATCAAACTATTCCAAATAAAGGGAAATCCTGTAAAATTGGCCAGTAATCAAAACTGTCTAGGTCAAAAAAGACAAAGGAAAACAAAAGAACTACACAGGTTAAAAGGAGACCTACGAGACCTAACTCTGATGAATATCTAAATCTACTACACACAACACACACATCCACGTAAACTGGAAAAACCCGATTAAAAGTGGAGGACTGTATTGATGTCAACATCATTTTGTTCTATAATATTGCAAATACTACTACTGGGAGAAACTAGGTGATAAGTACACCACACCACTCCATAATGTTTCTTAAAACTGCACGTGAACCTACAATTATCTCAAAAAATAAAAAAACAAAACAAAACAAAACTAGGCTCAATGATTCCTTAAGGAACATTTTTATCAATGTTGTTATTAAAATTCAATTTCCCTAACAGTTTCCAGATAATTCGTTTTTTCAATTTTAGTTTAAGGAACTTTTGCTGGAATGTATGGAGTTCATGTAAATCTTCAAATCAGAAAATATAATCACTGATGGATATCTAATGATAATAAGGAATTAATGTCAGCTTTTATTTTTAAGTGTTATAATAGTAGAGTGGTTTCATCCCGAAGTACTTATATATGAAAGAAGTTGTCTGATTTGCTTTAAAATGACCAGAGGTGGCGAAGTAGGAAGTAAGATGAAACTACAACATACTGATAAATGTTGACTTTGGCTGGTAGGCATATCAGGTTTAATATGTTATTTTTTCTATTTAGATAACAGGATTAACCAAAAAAATGATTTTAAAACAGTTGTGGTACTTAAAGGGAAAAAATGAACAAAATGCTGGGGAGGAAAAGATTAAATCTAAGAAATAAATGGAAATTTTACAAATGATAAATATAATATCCAAGTGAAAAATCCATGACAGGATTAAAAGACTAGACACTGTAGGAGAAAATTTCATCAAGACAGAAGACAGAAACTAGCAATTCTGAAACACAGAGGGGAAAAAATGAAAAAATATGAAAAAACCTAGTGATACATGGGACAATGTTTAGCAGATTCACATATATTTACCTATCTTTAGAAGTTTGCTTACCAGGCACCACTAAGAATACATGCTCTTTGAGGGGAGAAGCTTTGCCTGCCTGTTCGCTACGGGAATAAGACATAACACATAGTTCTGTGTCACCAGATACTTTCAAATTCTTTTCCCAGATGGCAATACCAATTTTCATATTACAGCACTTATTTACATTCTTGTAGACATTTGATTATGTCTTTACTTTTTGCCAATATAAAGGGTTGAACCTCATCAGAAGTAGAAATATTAATTAAAACTAGATATTTTCCTGACATTTTCTAGAGATGCTGGATATACTTTCATGTCTTTACTTACCTACTTTTTAAATTGAAGTCCAGTTGATTTACAATATTATGTTAGCTTCAAATGTACAGCATAGTGATTGAGCATTTTTACAGATTATACCCTATTACGTTATTACACAATAATGGCTATAATTTCCTATGTTATACAACATATCCCTAAAGCTTATCTATTTTATACATAATACCTTGTATCTCTTAACCCCATATCCCCACCTTGCCCCCTCCCCATCTCTCTCCCTGCTTGTAACCACTAGTTTTCTATTCTGTTTCTGTTTTGCTATGTACATTTGTTTTATTTTTCAGATTCCATATATAAGTGGTATCATACAGTAAGTCTTTTTCTGACAGTTCACCATGCATAATACTCTCTAGGTCTGTCCATGTTGCTGCAAATGGCAAAATTTCATTCTTTTTTACGGATAAGCAATATTCCACTTTATGTATGTATGTGTGTGTGCACGCTCACGCGCCATGTCTTCTTTATCCATTCATCTGCTGATGGATACTTGGGTTGCTTCTCACTGATAGTTTTTATAACTTCTTCGAATTTCATGTTCACTCTACACTTTTACTGGATTACCTTTTAATTACTGGTTGTAAGCACTTTAGAGAAATACTACTATATCAAATTTTTTTTCACAGTCTGTCATGTATTTCTATTCTGTATTTTGTCATGTAGAAATTTCATTCCTTTACTGCTGTGCTTTATATATTTGCATAAGAAATATTTTCTATCCTGAAATCATAAAAATATTTTCCTATATTTTCTAATAACTTTAACTTCTTGCTTTCTTATTACCTAACCTATCTGCAATTTATTTTAGTATATACAGGTAAGTTCTGTTTTTACTATTTTCCATATAAGAACACTGCAGCAACACTAATGAAATATTTGTTTTCCTTATTCCACTGATTTGAACGGGCATCTCTATCATATTCCAAATTCTCACATGGTAATGTTTCTGGACAGTCTTTTCCATTACACTCTTCTACTGATCTATTCCACAGTTTTATGTTCTTCCTCTGTTTAGATCATACTGCAGGTTTTCTGCTAAGTCCACTTCTACGTATGTGTGATGGACTGATTACATTTATGATCTCAGTCCCTAATGCACCAGCTCCTCCCCTCAAAATGTGAAGTGTAATTTCCCTAATCCTGATTCTGTTCTGTTCTGGCCACTGAAACATTAGCACAGTTGATGAAATCAAAGGTTTAAAAAAGCTCCCTCATTTCTACTAGCTCTCAGGTTCCTCTTGCCGTCCCATGAGAACATGCTTGGGATGCCCAGGTGAGCCTGATGGAGGATGAAATCCACAGCAGAGCTGCTCCTGTCATTCCAGCAAAGGATTCCCAACATTTCCATTTAAACAGTTTTTATCTAGTTTTGTTATTAAAGTTTTATTACCCTTATAAACTAAGTTGAGTACTTTCCCCCTTCCTCATCTCTAGAACAGTTCTCATAAATTAAGAGATTTTCCCATTCCATGAGGTTTCACCAAAGTTGTCCCTAAAACTAGGTGAGCAATTTTTCTATTAATTCGTTTCAGTATTTTCAGTTTTCTACTTCTTCTTGAGTTGGTTTTGGAAATTTTTCATTTCATCTAAGTTTTAAACTTTAGTGGCTTTATAGGATTCATTTTCTTTTGAGTGAAAAATCATTTTTAAATAAAATTAACGTAATAGGGATGTGAGATGTTGCTTTTGAAGGGAATGAGGGACAGGAATTTTCTTAACAGTAAAATTAAAACTTGACAACCCTATTACAAGTCCCAAAAATGGAACTACTAAAAAGCATTCCTTTTACCTGGACATGAAACATTTCAAATGTACATTTTAGGGCACTTATTCAATGAATTACTTAATAGTATCTATTTGCTTCTTATATTACTGGTAATAGGTCTTATTTAGGCTGACTCAAGTCTCTGTTCTAAACACATGTAACTGTTTAGTACACTGTACTTTTGTACAACAATGGTTAAATTTGACTTACCCGCCAATAATAACATATCTATTTTTTACACTAATTTTTCTTCCTTCTTTTCTTCCATTTATGTACATACAAAATATTTAATGTTACTGAATCTTACAAATTTAGGAGTTAATTTCCTATCAACTAACAAATTATTTGTCTCAAGCGATAATTCTACTAAGGATACATTAAAATAACCCTCCTAATACACTAAAATAGCACCCTTTTGCTAAACTGGCTACATATATTTTTAGGAGGGTGACTGCCAGGCCTAAGGGATATATATCTGATGGCAGCAGAGACCCCCAGGGCAGATGTGGAGACAAAGAGGAATAGAGTAAAAAAATGAAAAGGTTTGGAGTACTATGAAAAAGGTGCCATGAACACTTTTTGAAAATTACTATATTTAATTTCAAATGGTATGTATTTCATTTCTCTTGAGTAAACACCATAGAATAGAATTACTGAGTTTGTCATATGCCTACTGATGTGGTGAATAACACTGATTCATTTTCAAATATCAAACCAGCCTTGAATGCCCAGAATGGGTCAGTCCCACTTGGTTGTGCTGAATAATTCTTACCACATCTACAAAAAAAAAATCCACACTTACAGGGAGGGTGGGGGAAGGGCATTCTATACTGTTCTCATTTGAGCCACATTTCATTTTAAAAGTTAATAAAAGCCAATAAAATGAGCTATATAGCTAAAGTCTATAATGTATCTTGAAATAGTATACATAAATTCTATCATTCCAAGAGCTATAATAATTTTAGTACATGATAAAGTCTATCTAAGGAGAAAAAGACCAAACACTATAGTATGTTCTACTGACCTAAAATTTTATATAAAGGAAGAATAACTTTAAGAATTCTATGTTGACTTCTACAATTTTAATATTTAATGGAAAACTAATGCTTGCATCATCTTCCATAAATACAAACATATACTTCATTATTTTTCAAATTTTAAAGTACTTTATTCCATAGCATGTGGTTTATAAAAAGTAACCAATAAGTATCTGTGAAATTAGTAATTCTAAATCATCTTCACTTTCAGATAAGTAGTAGTAATTTTGTCCTAAGGAAGTAGTTCTGAAATACTCATTGGTTTTCCGCTTTTACAAGTTGCCAGCAATGTTTTTACTATGAGTTCAGTTCTTACCATACATATGTTCCAGGTACCTCCGACTCCCTCCCCTCTCCTTAACTCCAGATAAGAATTTTCAAATGCCCTTTAGGTATTGTTCAGGTACCTTAAATAAAATATATCCCAAACTAAAATTACCTAGTCTCTGTATTATTTAGCAAATATGTACCAACTAATACACATACAGTGCCAGACACTATGCTATGGACTGTAGGTACTGAGACATAGTTCCTTTTCTTGAGAGCTAAAATGTAGCAAGGAAAACAAGTATTTTCCTTCTAATGGTTTCCTTCCTTCCTCAGCAGTGTTCCTTCTTAGTATCTTCTGAACCTTTCTCCTTCCTCCAGATCTCTTTAGGCCTCTTTTCTTTCATACTCACACCCTTGATGATTGTATCTAATCTCAGGCTTTATATACCATCTATATGCTGGCAACTCCCAAATATGTATAGCTAGCACACTTTCCTCTTGATTGAACTCCAAACTCCTATTAACATTTGGATATCTTATCTTAAATGTAACATGTCCTAAAATAAGCCCCTGATTTTTTCCATTAAAAATTACAACTCCCATAGATGCCTCCATCTCAGCTGGCACCAGCTCTATCCTTCCACATGCATGATAGACCAATACCACTGAGATCTCCTTGACTGTTATCTCACATCCCACATCAAAACCAGCACAAAATCATGCTAACTCAATCCTCAGGTGTTTCTAGAGTCTGTCTACATCTGGTAACTTCCACCACTATCACCAGAGGCGACAGAAAGAGCACCTAAAGAGGTTACTTTTCACCCTTGTACCATAGTGCTCCTGCATAGAGTAAATCTTTAAAATCCAAGTCCAGCTCATGCTCTAAATGGAAGTAAATGCCAAAGTACATGCATGTCATCTTCAATTTCTTTCATTAGTGTCTTATAGTTTTTGGAGTACAGGTCCTTTGCCTCCATGGGTAGGTTTATCGCTAGGTATTTCATTCTTTTTGGTGTGATGGTAAATGGGATTGTTTCCTTAATTTCTTTTTCTGTTATTTCGTTGTTACTGTTTAGAAATGCAATGGATTTCTGTATATTAGTTTTGTATCCTGCAACTTTACCAAATTCACTGATGAGCTCTAGTAGTTTTCTGGTCACTTCTTTAGGGTTTTCTATGAATAGTATCATGTCATCCATGAACAGTGACAGTTTTACTTCCACTTTTCCGATTTGGATTCCCTTTATTTCTTTTTCTTCTCTAATTGCTAAGGTTAGGACTTTCAAAATTACATTGAATAAAAGTGGTGAGAGTGGGCATCCTTGTCTTGTTCCTGATCTTACAGGGAATGCTTTCAGCTTTTCACCATTGAGTATGGTGTTAGCTGTGGGTCTGACATATATAGCTTTTATTATGTTGAGGTATATTCCCTCTATGCCCACTTTCTGGAGAGTTTTTATCATAAATTTATGTTGAATTTTCTCAAAAGCTTTTTCTGCATCTATTGAGATAATCATTAATTAATTAATGTGGTGTATCATATTGATTGATTTGCAGATATTGAAAAATCCTTGCATCCCCAGGATAAATCCCACTTGGGGAAGAAAACTGAATTTGAAAACACACGTGCACTTCAATGTTCATAGCAGCACTATTAGCCAAGACATGGAAACAACCTAAATGTCCATCAACAGATTACTAGGTAAAGAAGATGTGTTTACACACACACACACACACACACACACACACACACACACACACACACACTGAAATACTACTGAGTCATAAAAAAGAATAAAATAATGGCATTTGCAGCAACATGGATGGACCTGGAGATTGTCATTCTAAGTGAAGTCAGAAAGAGAAAGAAAAATGTAATATGATATTGCTTTTACATGGAATCTAAACAACAGGATACAGATGAACTTATCTACAAAACAGAAACAGACTCACATAACAGAGAACAAACAAACTTATGATTACCAGGAGGTAAAGGAGGTGGGAAGGGATAAATTGGGAATTAAAAATTTGCACTTCTTGGGGAGTGATGGAAATGTTAGCTATCTTGATTGTGGTGGCAGTTTCACTGGTGCATACATCTATCAAAATTCCACAAATTGTACATCTGAAATATGTGTAGTTTACTGTATAGGAATCACAATAAAAGGTGTTAAAAAATAGTAATAAAGGCTAGTAATAAACAGTACAGAATATAACACTGAGTTCCAGTGTTAACAGGAACTGCATACTCAAATGATGATACTGGCTAGAGGTTAAGAGCTGTATGATATGGACCAGGTATAATACAACGAGTGGTAGTGTTTATCCTAAGTCTTTTGGTCATATACAAATTATCTACAACTCCTCAAAAACACTCATAAGCTGACAGAATTGTATAAAGTAGATACAAGCAACAAGGAATTGCTGAAAACTAGGACAAAAAATGGGGGGGACACTACAGTCCAACAGGCTGTCATAGCTTAAACACATTATTCTTTAAGAAATTGCATTAAAGTCTAAGATATTAATTTAATGATACTGCAGGGCCATAATTATACCATTCTCAATTCTAAGTAATAAATCTGGGGTTAGTGCATTTTCAGGAGGATATATTGAGCCAAGTAATAGTTTCATACCATGAAAACCAGTGGCATGGTTTACTAACCTTTCCCAGATGCATACAATTTTATCAATAATACCCAGATTCTTTCAGGTTTCTTTCCTTACACCTTAACATCTCTCATTTAGAAAGGACAAAAAGTAGAAAAGATACTCCTTTGGGGTAGAACATTGCACTTGATGATTTCTATTGTCACAACTACTCTAATGTTCTGTAACACTACTTAACTGTCAGCATACAAAGATCTACAATGGTAATGAATCAAGTCCATTTGCTCTGGAATTTATCAAGCAGAAATCATCAGAAGAAAACTCACACAAATTAAAAACCAACTGACCTGAACTCTACAAAAACAACAATATCATAAAAATGGGCAAAGTATTCCTGGTTTTTAGAGATCAAAGAGACACAACTAAATGCTTACAGGAATGCTATAGGTGATTTTTAACTTGAAGGTGGGGACAGCGTGGGCAAATAGTTAAAAAGGACACTACTGGGCAACGGAAAACGCGATGTCAAATTTCTTGAGAGTGATAATGACACTGGTTATATATAAGGATTTCCTTATTATTGGGAAATGCTTATTCCAATCTTATTCCAATATAATATGTTCATTCTAAAATTTAAGTTTCTACTTCTCTCTCCCTCCAAGGTAAGCACTTAACATTTTCGGAATATATCTACCACACTTCCTTCAATGTTTATCAAACTAAACAAAACTAAATCAAGATTATATGCCCCAGGGGAACAGTGACCATATCCTTTTACTTCTCATCATTAACTGTAATCCAAGCTCCTAAAAATGTATCTGGCACAGAGTGATCTCTCAATAAATATTTGTTGATGTTCAATTCATTTACATTGCACAACCTTTTTTTTTAACCTTTAATACTACACTGTAAATATTTTATGTCACTATTGAGGGAGCTACACTACAGTCCACTCTTATAGATGTATCAAATTATGTAATGAACAAGGGTCATTACAGTTGTTACCAGTTTCTCATCATTATGAACAGGGGAATGACCATATATAAATACAGAAATTTAAAGATATATATACCTATGTACATGTATGTATCCACAGCATTTTAATTAAGTGGTCATTTTAAATTGTTTATACTTACTCTACCTTGCTTTAAGCTCTCATTGATCATTTATAGATATAAATATATATGAAATCTAATAGGATAATACATTAATTACAATCTGACTTTCTAGTTTCATCTTATTATTTGCTAAAACACAGCAGAAATTTTAGTAATATAATATAACATGTTCCTAAGTACAAAAAGTTAAGGGCAAAAAAATCTTACCATTCTTGCTGACATCCAGTTCCCTGAGATTAATGAGATTTGCAATAGATGCTGGTAACGCTGTTAAATCATTATCAGGCAAACTCAGCTTGTGTAGAGACTGACAGTTAAAAAGTTGCTATTAAAAAAAGGTGAAAAAGGATTTTGATTATTCCTTAAGATTCCTTAAATATTTCATTTATTAATCTTTTTGAAAATAAGCATTATAAATGTCATTAAAACTGAATGAGTTATACCTACACAAATACCAGAAAAGATCTCACTGTTTTTTGCTTTTATGGCTCTGAAGACATTGGACTACTCAGAATGATTTATATCCTCACACTTCTGCCCTGGGCAAAATGCATTTAGTGAAAATAAGTATATGGTATATTTTCTGTTGAGGTCATAAAAAATTAATCGCTGTTGAATATGGTGAACTATGGAATTTATATTTCAAGCATCCTTATTCCAAAATGAAAGTTTATATAAATTAAGTTCAAATATGTACATTTAAAATGACTCAAAATATAAAATTCTGATTTGGGAGGACAAAATAAATAAGGGAACAAATACACTGGTATGCTAAAATCACAATAACGAAATGTGACCTAAACGTACTTAAACAAAAGCAGTAAGTAAACGGGCCAATTCTAAGTTTCATAGCAAAAAAAAACCTGTATGGAACACAGAGGCTGTTCAGGCACTGAAAACACTCTGTATGATAGCATAATGATGAATACATGTCATTACACATTTGTCCAAACCCACAGACTATACAACACCAAGAGTGAACCGTAATATAAACTATAGCCTTTGGGTGATTATGATTTTTCAACAAAGGTTTATCAATTTTAACCACTCTGGTGAGTTAACCACTCTGGTACTACTCTGGTGGGGGATATTCATAATGGTAGAGGTTATGCATGTGGGGCACAGGGTAGGTATTTGGGAAATCACTATACCTTTCTCTTAATTTTTCTGTGAACCCAAAACTAATCTAAAAAAAGTGAAGTCTTTAGGAAAAAAACTTTTGTTAGCATAGTACTGAATAAACCCTATTTAAGAAGAGCATTCTTCCAGAAATGGAAAATTCTTAGGCATGATAAGTGATTCAGTTAACTGCACTATCATAGTAAGCCTCTCTCTTCTCAACACAGTCCCCAGACTGAGACCTTGCTGGTGGTGATTAAAGAAAGAGATGAATTTTAGTCTTTCATGTTCTCTGGGAGAACTAGCTAAAGAAGATAAATTACCTGATGAAGAACATCACACAAGGAAACAGTCAATTACAAAGCACTCTACCACAATCTAGGAAAATAATTCATAAACATGCAACCCACAACCTTTAATATTTTATCCTGGGCACACACAGATTTCTTTATAAGATAATCTTGGATGGCACTGTCTTTCAAAATGTTTTTACTGCTGGCCACTGAAGAAAAGCCTTTTTCAAAATACTGCCAGCCAGTTTGTATATATACACAAACACAAATTTAAAATATTGTTACCACTGATACATGTTACACTCTCTATTTTCTACTCTATTATAGTTAGGGTTGCCAGGTAAAACAGGATGACTGATTAAATTTGGATTTCAGATAAACAATATTTTTTAATAAAATGATGTCATATATTGCATGAGATACACTTACACTAAAAAAATTATTTTTTATCCAAAAATTGCAATTTACTTGGGGAGCTTATAATATTATTTTCTAAATCTGCCAGTTCAAATCATAGTTCATTTTTTGGAAATCCCACACATATTAAATTGACTTTTATGAGCTACTAAGGAGTCTCCTCCACCCACAGCTTGAAAAACACTGCTGTCTGGGTGGTAAAACTCTCTGAACAAATTAGAACTATTGCAGTTTCTTCCCTCTAAAATAAGAAATCGAGTAGAGGATGAAGAGGGATTAGAATTTAAGAAAAAAAAAAGTAGCCACTAAAAATTTTTAGCAAAGATGGTGTCATTGTGAGAAGAGGCTTCATGGCAACAAACCAACTTTCTCCTGCTAGTTGTTACGTTTCAGAAATGTTAAATCCTCCAAAATCTTTCCAAACAAACTGAAATGGGGCAAACACAATACTACCTTTAAAAGGCTGTTTAACAACAAAATTATGATGTGATAACTAAAAGGAAAATTTATCCTCAATTACAATAATGCACCAATCAATGGTTCATGAAAATTAGAAAGAGAAAACACTAATTTCAATTCTTTGTCTAGTTAAACTGACTGGCTGCAGAAATTGTGTAGTCTTATCTACCCTAGTGGCTATAACAAAACTGGAATTAAATATAACATTTTAAATTATATGCACAAATATTCAAGCAATTAATTTGAAGAAATAAAGGTTAAAAACGCTATTAACAAATTTTTGAATTGTGCTGCATACTCTAAGATGAAATTAAACCACAAAAACGGAAACAATGCACACAAATGTATCTGCAGCATTAGGGCAATGTTAGGAATATCATCTTTCTAGGCATAAAAATAACCAAAGTCAATTCTTGCAGGAAAGTATTAACATACCTTTGGAAGCTCTTCAATCTGATTAGCATCCAAATAGAGCTCCTCCAAAGTTTTTTCAAAAGTAAAAATCTCTTTGGGAACCTGTTCCAAACTGCAATGAGAATAATCAAGAGTAGTGACAGTCTCCTCTTCTCCACGTAGACAACGACATGGTACCAACCGCACAAACAAACTTCGTTTTGTAGTCATTTTTAGACACTGCAATATTCAAATAAAAATAAACTTAGTAAAAACATATGTATTATAACAATGTTTCAAAATGAATCATTCCAATTCAGTTCTCAGTTTACCACACATAAATATCTTCTCCCCTACACACTCAAATGGAATGCATTTATCATTGCTTTGCTATCAAATTTTATATACAATGAATTTCAAATAAAACTCAAGCATTTTAGGACTTTACAAAATGATTTGTAAAGTAACCATTTATATGCTTTTGTAAGAACAATGCCTTATGAGTCTGCTCACCCTCAACAAGAAAAACTCTAATACAACAAAGATATTTAACTTCTGACTAAGCTGTTTCTTAATTAAGAACTTGACTATATGCAGTTCTGAGTAGAAAGCGGGAGTGCAAAGATATTTTCAGGTCTTCTAACCAGCCATTAACTTTCCTATAACTCTCCCACGTCAAAATCACAATCTATGCCAAACACACTTTGTTTCAATTAATACCGGTGTTTTAATTTTTCTAAAGAGTTTATAGGTCTTGTATTTGTTTAAGGTTATACATTAGAGAAGAAATTTGCTTCAATAAAATGCAGAGTTCATTTTCAATCTAATTGAAGGAAAGGTTCAATTCTGAATTAGTGAAAATTCTCAAGGCTAATTTTATTAAGAACACAATGTACGTACATAGGTTAATTCCAACTAGGCTAATGTATTAGCAAGTCTATTTCAATAAATAAGAATGACTGCTAATTAATGTTATCAATTCCTGTAAAAAAATAAATAAATAATAGATTCTTGAGCTCAGCAGAAGACTCTACTAGAATATTAGATTACTTCTAACCAGACCCAAGATCAGGTTGAAGTTAGTGAGGCAAATGCCTCAGGCACAAAATGCAAGAAGGCACCAAAAACACTGAGTAATCAAATTAAATATTTTAATGCAATAACTTTCTTAAGAAAATCAAAATCACTGAAAAGTATTCCATTAATGAACAAAATGGCTAATTTTAAAATAAAGATAGAATCAGTATTACCTTTCTTTTGCCTCAGGCTCCAATGTGGCTATACAAGGCACTGCTTCTAACTCTTCTAGTTCAAATTATAGGATGTTCTTAAAATGTCTGACAATACGATAAATACTTCCCTTGCAACTGAAAAAAAAATCTGACTATTCTTACTCAATTACCATAAGCGTTAAATTCTTTATATAAACTGTATACTTATTCTCATTTCATCCTCATGTGTCTTTCTAAGGCATGTACTATTATTATCACTATTTTTCTACAAAGAAACTGATTCTGTGCTCTAAGTGAACTATACTGCTTCTCAATATATAATGATATACTTGAACTGAGGTTCACGAAATAATTCAAATATCAATAGGTCTTAATTTGGGGCGTATTTATATTTATTTTATTTATTTATTTAAATGGCAGTACTGCGGATTGAACACAGGACTTCATGCATGCTAGGCAAACACTCTGTAACACTGAGCTATACCCTCCCCCATCAATAGGACTTTACTACATACTTCTCCTCTAGGGTTTACAAAAACAAACTTCTGATGGGATTCAAGCCCAAAACATGGCACCTTGGCATATCGAATATTTTCAAGTGAAGGAGTCTGAGAAAACAGCAGAAGCAGGAAGGTCACTCTGACCTCCCATGCCCTTCTCCCCTGAAACAGGTCATAAAATCCTCATGTGAAATGTGCCCTCCCTATACCAGGAGGAATCTCTGAAGATGAAGGGACAAGAATCCTAACAAACAGGCCTTACTAAATTTCCCGCAGTTTACTACAATTACTTCATACACTTTGATCCATCATATAGTACACAACTGTCCACTCTTCACCAAACACTGCATAAAAATACTCAGGTTTAACTGTTTCTTTGGTACTTCACTTATTTACAAAGGCTTCCTGTGTCACCTAAAACTTGTATTAAATAAATGTATATACTTTTCTCCTGTTTATCTGTCTTTGTCCATTTAATTTTCAGACCCAGTCAAGAACCCTAGCAAGGTGAAGGGAAAATTTTTCCTTCCTTACACTACGATGTCAAAGATCAAATGTTTCTACCTAAAATTTTTCTGTCATGGCTATGTAATGCACAGCATATGGACTATAGTTAATAACACTGTTTGGCATATTTGAAAGTTGCTAAGAGAGTAGATCTTGAAGTTCTTACCACAAGAAAAAGAATTTTTGTTACTATGTATGGTGACAGATGTTAACTAGACATACTGTGAGGATCATTTTGCAATATATACAAATATTGAAACTTTATGTTGTATACCTGAAACCAATATAATGTAATATATCAATTATACCTCAATAAAAACAAGAAATTATTTTGTCAATAAAGTTTACTGAACATGCTTTATCTATTTTTATATGAAGCTGTGTTTTATTGATAAGAATAAGAAGTTTTAATGATCTAGTAAGAATTTAATCACTCAACGGGAATTTAGTTTATATTTGTGTTTATGACATAATAAAAAAAGATTCTGGAGGAGAGTATAGATCAGTGGTAGAGTGCACGCCTAGCATGCATGAGGTCCTCGGTTCAATCCCCAGTACCTCTATCAATAAACAAACACGCAAACAATTAAACCTAATTTCCTCCCCCCACAACTAAGCAAAAAAAAAAAAAAAAAAAAAACATAAAAAATTAAAATAAAATAATTTTTTAAAGATTCCAAAAATGAATACACAATTTCTTGTTCAAGAGACTCTTTTACTTCAACTGATAATGAGTTAGGGGGTACTAAAGAAAAATGGGAAAGAACTCTATCTGCTCTGTCCAATATGGTAGCCACTAGATACAGTGGCATTTTAACCTTAAAATTCAAGTTAAACAAAATTTTAAATCTGGTTTCTCAGTCACACTAACCACATTTTCAATGGTCAAGAGCCACAGGTGGCTAGTGGCTACCATACTGAATAAGAAAAGATACAGAACATTTCTTTCACTGCAGAAAGCTCTAAGAAACAGCACTAGTACAATGTTTCAAACTATTATTCTGGTTCATATTATAACTACTGTCTGCTTATTTTTTATATGATAGTATCCAATAATTTGGAAGATATGACCTAAAAACATCCATTTCCCAGAAATTACAATGAATTTGGGAGTATAATTCCTAGCTGAGAATAAAGGACATGAAATGTTATTACCACTTATATGTGATTTAAGAGTGTATTTATTTTAGTATGTTTAAATCATCTGTGCATGACACTTGAGGAGGAAGGCAATTTACAGGGCAGAGTAACTGTTATCGAAGGTAAAACAACCTCCAAGATTTTCCTGCAGTGTTAGTCATAAATACATCAAGTTGCAGACAGATGGTCAGAAACTGTCAAATTTCTCAGAAGAGAATGAATTCAGAGAAAGATTATTAGATGCTTAGCTCTAGGAAGCTGCAAAGAGCTTACATTTCAAATGAAAACAGCAAAACAAAACAAAAAATCAAAAAACAAAGAAATTTCCTATGGGCAAAGGTATGAAAAGAGCAACTTAGACCTCTGATTAAATTCTGTGGGCCTTGAGCCAATATAAAAATGAACCCCCATTTAGCAGACTAAAAACTACTGACTGATGAGAAATGAGGGCAGAGGAGGGAAGTTCCATATGAAAGAGAAACAAATGAATAACAAGACCCAAAGAGACCCTCCTTTACACAATACTACAAAGAAGGAAATCAAAGGGGGAGACACTGGCCTGATCTGAACAGGAAGTGATCAACCATAGGGACTACTTGTTAGAATTTCAGTGTTGTGATAAGTAAGAGCCACTTTATAAACCAGGCTAAAAACAGTAGACATAAAAACATTCTGATCAAATGGAGGAAGAGGAGCCAATCAAGAATAAAAGCACAATAAGCCGAACACTTTCTAACAAAAGAAATTAAAACTACTTACCACTAAGTTGAATTTATCTCCCTGATGTTTCTTAATTGAGCCAACATTCTATGGAAACAAACAAAAAAACACCAAATTAACAATAAAAACAGATCTTTAAGGGGGGGAGGGCACAGCTCAGTGGTAGAGTGCGAGCTTAGCATGTACAAGGTCCTGGGTTCAATCTTCAGTATCTCTGTTAAAAAAATAAACCATATCCCCACCCTCAAAAGAACAAATTCCTTTAAAAAAAAACCAAACAAACAGATTTTTATGACTTTAAGAAACACCTTTTCTTATTTACCTCAAAATGTAAATTAAAATTTTCAATAATTCAGCAGCATAAACTGATGCACACAAATTTGCTAACTTTAAAATATGTGGCTACTTTCTTAATCAGTCACTCGATTTACTGTTCAGAATAAACTGGTAAATATTGAGAGCCCTCATCTGTATCCTACAACAAATACCTCTCTATCCACCATTAAAATCCCATTTATTTGCATTTACTGAGAAATAATAAAGTTTTCCTAAGCGAATAAATCCTACTCATCAATTTTATTTAAATTTAGTTGGTTTTAACGGTTCTATGTGGTTTATCAGATTCTGTTCCCCCTTTCTAGAATTCTTCTTTATTCAGGGTGTTAATGGACCCAACTAAATACCCACTTTGGAGCTTTCCAAAAAGGGTGGACAGGTGATGGACAACACAGTTAATATCAATGACATATACTTGGAAGTCTGCTTTGGGGGTGGGATGGGGTTGGTTCTGGGAAAACATTTGCTTTCCTTATCCAGGGACAGATGTGAACACTGTATGTCTACTGTTGCGACAACCATCCTATGACCATGAGTCAACAAGCGTGAGGATTAAAAACCAACCAATAAGGCTGACAGTGTAGAAAGACCGAACAACACACTGGGGGTCTCTAATAGCACTGCTGAGTAGCTGAACCAATGCTAACTACAAAAGTATCAGAACTTCTTGGTATATAAGAAAACGAAATCTCCTATTTGCTTAAACCATTGCTAGGTTTTCTGGACCAGAACAAAACAAAAGAAACTTTGGGTACAATGGTGTAACTAGCTAAAAGAAATTCACTTAGGGTATTTTTCAAAACTACTGTAGATGACTGTAGCTTCTCCCTCAAGATTCTGGTTTAGGAGTTTAGTTAGAAAACTCAAGACTATTTATCATAAATAAAATGCTTACGTGATTCTTTTTTCTAACAGTTTCAGCCATAATCAATGCATAGTCAATATTTCACCTATACTCAAATCACCATCTTTTCTCTTTCACCATTCTCTACTATTTTTTGATATACTCCCGGTTGGGGAATTATTATAATTGAAAAGTGAAATTACTGCAAGAGTTGTTTAAAATGTAGTATGTTACACTTCCTTAATGATTCTGAAGAGATCACAAGTTATACTTGGCTAGATTTAAGAGAAATCTTATGTCAGAACAATCTTAAAATCAGCTCAGAAGTTAAAACGCACAACAAAGGCTCCTTGGGCATGCCCATAGTTGTTAGATGGCATTTAGTAGTCATGTGAGTTCATTTTAGTTTACTCATGGCTCTCACAGTATTTGCTACTCTGTATTTGGTATATTTGTGCTTAGTTCTGAGGCACTTTATGAATGTTATTAACCCATTACTGTTAAGTACATGAATAGGAAACAATGAAAATAGTTGTATGCAAAAGAATAGGAATAAAAGAAACCTATGTAATGAAAAAAAAATGCTGTATAGGAGCATCTGATCCTGAAAGACAAAAATAACGGAATGTATAAAATGCGCAATGCCTACAACATATATAGCAAGAAATGAAGGAAGGAGGCCTGTGTAAATAGCTAAATTTCATACTTCTAAGATCAATATCACTGTCTGACCCCTACTAGCCTAATTACTAATTCAGGAGAAAGCTGAGAGTTTCTTCAATCAAACTTTCATATCAAACCATGGTTAGCCTACACATGTCTAAACAATTCTTACTGTGGAACAAAGTAGTAGAGTGAAGCACACTGAAGTTATAAGGAGTTTCTACACTTGCAAAAATTTCCACTTTTATATTTTTACATAATAGCTTATAATTTTTACATAATAGATCCTTATAATTTTGCAAAATGCATACATCCATACAAACAATAGCAATCAAGATACACAGTCCTTCTAACACCTCAGAAAGTTCCCATGTGCTACTTTCCCATCAACACCCTGACCAAGGCAACCTGTCCTGAGTAAGAGTGCTGACACTTGTGTACAAGGGTTATGAGAATGCAGGCTTCGGTTCCCATGGGTAAATACAGGGGCGTGAAACTGCTAGATGCTAGTCTATAGGTGTGTTTAATTTTATTTAAAAGCAAGATAAACAAGTAGTTTTACAAAGTAGTTTTATCATGTAACACTCCCAGAGTTCTAATCACATCCTCACCAACACCTGATGTTCTCAATATTTCTTAATTTTGACATAGGTAGTAGATGCACATTAGTGTCTTAGTATTTATTTTTATTTAAAAATAGTTGATTTACAATGTTGTGTTAGTTTCTAGTGTATAGCATAGTGATTCAGTTATATATATATTATATATATAATATATATATTTCTTCTCATATTCTTTTTCACTATAGGCTATTATAAGGTACTGAATACAGTTCCCTGTGCTATACAGCAGGACCTTGTTGTTTATCTTATATATAGTAGTTAGCATCTGCAAATCCCAAACTCCTAATTCATCCCTTCCCACCCCTTTTCCTCTCTGGTAACCATAAGTTTGTTTTCTATGTCTTAGTCTGCCTCTGTTTTGTAAATAAGTTCATTTGTCTCATTTTTTTAGATTCCACATGTAAGTGATACTATACGGTATTTTTCTTTCTCTATCTGATTTACTTCACTCAGTATGACAATCTCCAGCTCCATCCATGTTACTGCAAAATGGCATTATTTTAATCTTTTTTATGTCTGAGTAGTATTCCACTGTATATAAGCACCACAACTTCTTTATCTAATCATCTGCCAATGGGCATTAAGGTTGCTTCTGTGTCTTGGCTGCTGTAAATAGTGCTGCCATGATCACTGTCATCCTGCTTTTGTTTTGCACTTCTCTAGTTACAAAATGGCACAGCAGAGCCTCATCTGTACTTGGATCTCATTTAAGTGATAAGATACTGGTCTTATGTCTGACAGACACTCTAGTGGGATGAGACTTTTGGAGAAAAGAGTGATCAAATTTTGTATATGAGAGGAAAGCAAATTACTGTGCAAGAGGATAGACTGTATTAGAAAATAATTTTTCATGAACATCTCGCATTTCTGCATGGTCTGGGTCCTCTGAGAAACGACATTTACAGCCAATTTGTTTAAATAAAAAGATATTCCAGATACTAACACTAAGCAACACTGAGACAGTTCCATATACTCTCTCCAGGGAAGTGCTGTTTAAATTCCAGAGTAAAGATAAGGTTTCTGTCTCTCACTCTCCCGAGGAAACAGAAGACAGGTCATCAGTGGTCCTATGTGAGATCAGAGTTTCCTAATTTGGGGTTCCTCTTCTGTAATGCACACCACTACTTGTGTAGGTACCATCTGACCCTCACTTTGAAGACTGAGGCTCAGGTAACTGACACAAGATACTGCCCCGGTTGCTGCTTTTGTACTGAGTAACAAATTGTCTCTGATCTGGAGATCTTGTGTCTTCTGACAGGTTAACATGTTAGCTTGTAAGTGGGGTAAAATCTCAGCACCTTTACTGTTTCTGATTTAACCACCGTAAATTAAGAAACATGGCCACAACGTTTTCTTATACCATCTAAAATCAAGAGATCGAGTCTATTTTCCCACTCCTTGAACTTGGGCTTACCTTTGTGACTTGCTTATACCAACTCAATGTGGCAAGTTTGATGGCAAGTAACAGCGCCTATGACTCAAGAAAACTTACAACTTCTGCCTTGCCTTTCTTTGAATGCAGCCCTGAGGACATGACACCATAAAGATGTCACATGCTGATTCACAAATGCAAGAGCAATATAAACTGCTGTAGTTTTAAGCCATCAATCCTAAGTTTATCAATTGTATTGATTTTTTTCAAAGAGAAAACTACCATTTGCTTATTTACTTGAGGTATATTTTCCATTTCATTGATTTCAATTTTCTCTATGTTTTCTGCCTTTTATTTATTTTGAATTTAACTGTCTCTCTTTTTCTGACTCTTAGGGTGAAGCTTATTAAATAATTGATTCTAATACTTTATTATTCAAGATTTAAAGCTATAAATTCTGAGATGCATTTAAGATTTGATTTGTGTCTTTTTGTTGAATGTGTTTAAAATGCTTTCTAATTTCCCATTTAATTTATTCTTTTACCCATGAGTCATTCAGAATAATTTTAATTTCAAAACATTCAGAGATCTACTAAACCTCATTTTGTTACTGATTCCTAATTTAACTCCAATGTAGTCAGAAAAAGTAATATTATGATTTCAGGTCTTTCTAGCTTGTTGAAGCTTTGACAGTCTCACATAAGAGCTACCTTGGTGAGTGTTTCGTGTACATTTAAGTGTCATATTCTGCATCTCTTGGGTGTACTCTTCAAACTATGTCAAGTTAAATTGATTGATAGTGGTGTTCAGGTCTTCTTCCCTTACTAATTTACAGCATTCTTTTCCTACTAATTTCCTACTAAAAGTACTGAAATCTCTAACCCTAAGTGTAAAGATGTCTATTTCTCCTTTTATTTCTGTCAATTTTTGTTTCATGTATTTTGAATCTGTTATAAAGTGAATAAACACTTAGGGTTCTTCTTGATGAATGGATCCTTTAATTGTTATAAAATGTTCTTATTCTCTAATAATCCTTCTCTTGAAATATATTTTGCCTGATACCACTATAGCCATAGGAGCTTCTTTTGGTAAGTATGGTATGGGAATACAGGTCATCTATAAGTCTGCTTTTGTTAACTGTTTTCTCTTAATTATACAATCATATTATCCTATTTCTTTGCATGTTTCATAATTTTTCATAGTATTTTAGGTGCTTTTTTGTAAAATGACAGCTGAGAATTGAGTGTAATATTGTTAGGTTTTACTTATTTCCCAGAGAGTCTACACTCTTCTCTCAGTTAGCATGAGTGAGTGATAACTCGGATTCCTAGTAGAGTCAATTTTAGCTGGGGACTGGCTGCAGCTTTAGAGTGAATTCCTCTGTGATCAACTCAGCTCCCATCTTCCCATCCTCAACCACAGCCATATCTTTTTGATCTTGTCAAAATGTGAGATAGGAAGAATTGTGTTACAGTTCCAGATATTTTTGGTTTGGTTTACCTTTAGATTCAACTCCAGCAAGGTCCCATAATTTGAACCATTAGAATTTGCAGGACTATACATTTCTCTAGGTTTTTCAACTCCTCCTCTACTGCTCTTTATGGCAAAGTTCAACGTGGATAAAATTGTCAGGCTTAATGATTTTATTCTTCCTTTGAGGCTCTGTCAGATTCCCATCCCTTCCCCACAGTCCACACTGTCATTTGAAGATTGAATGATTTATCTTCATCCTTTTCAGTCTTTCTATTTATAGCAAGTCCTGCTTCTCCATCCTATACTGAAACCACACAGGGAAACTGCCACACTCTTGGCTCAACTATGAGACGTTCATGTATCTCTGGAAATAAGCTCACTAAGGATTCCTTGATTCCACTGATTTTTTGCTAACTTTTTTTTTTTAATGTGATTTTTATCTTTTACAGGTTTTTCTTATTTTGAACAGGTCTCCTATATGCTAACTAGAAATATCAGGAGATTTCCAGTGTAGATGAAAAGGTTCTATTTATAGAAAAGATAATCCCATGGAAGATAACCAGTCTGACTCATCCCTCTATAAAGAAAATTTGGTTAAGGTAGACAAAAAAAAATCTTGAGAGTTCTCCATCTTAGTTTAGGAGGAACGACAATTTATGGAACAAAAAGCGGGCCTAATTATTTTTACAAAGAAAAACCATGCCACAATTAGAAATAAGTCTACAAATGCAAACAATATAGAACTAGTTTACTAAACTCTATCTAGTCCTAGATAGAACTGGTTTACTTAACTCTGAAGGCCTAACATTAGATCATTCTATAATCAGAGGGAAGAAGCAGAGGGAGAATGAGGAAGGAAAACAGCTCAATATGGCACACAACCAAACTTAGGGAAGGTGAAATTGTGCCAAAAAGGAATACTGAAAGTCTATGAGTAGATTTCAACTTTTTCTAACACATAGTTGGTTCTGTTATTTTCAACAACAGGTCAGTAAAAGCTGTGCCAAGAGACATTTGTGGCAATATGTATCACCACATATATTCACAATGATGGTGCTTAATATGGTAGGGAAATTAAATCTTGTTATTATTTTAAACCTAGAAACACGTTCTCATACAGTCTTGACTGGATTGGAAACTATTCCCATAACACAGGTCCATGGCAGGATTAGCCTTATGTGTATTCCCTTATTTCTCTTTACTTCCGAGTATTCATCTCTGTGCCAGAGTAACTCCCAGTCTTCCTAGTTTCTGCTAATATTTGTAACAACTTCTTTTCCTCCTTGAACTCATTACACATGATCTGGGGGAACCTTGATGGGAACAGAACAAGATGGTCAAGAAACCAAAGAGAATCTTAGTTTTCCTCTAAAATAGTCTAAGGAACAACTGATTTTGACCATATGCAGCAACATGCCATACCAAACAGGTGTATTTTTCCTCCCATCTTAAAAAGGACCTCTCCTGAAGATATCTTTCCAGGTAACAACCTCTGCAAGATTCCAAACAAGTTGTCTATATACATTGTCTTAGGTTATTTCATCAATTGTTCTCAAACCCACTCTAGTCACACTTTTGTCCCCACCACTTCAATGGAAACTATTCTTCCTAGGTCATTAATGGCCTACATTATTACCAAATCCAACAGACAACTCTAAGTTCACATCGCACTTGACTTACCAGTAGCATCACTCACCACTATTTTATCCATTTTCTTCACTTAGCTTCCAGGACACCACATCCTCCTAATTCTGTCCCTACAGTACTGGTCACATGTCAGCCTCCTTTGCCATTTGTTCCAGTTTATGCCACCTCAACAGACCATAGTGACAGAAAACACAGACGCTGGCCCTCTTCTCTATCTACACTCAAACCCTTGGTGATCACCGGTTTCAAGTCTTGAAATATTATCAATTCTGTAAATACTAAGTATTCTAACGACACCTATCTTAGTTTGAGTTACCCTGAAAACAAAGGCTGAAGTAAGGACTTGTGTGCAGGTAGGAATGACCTAAGGGAGCAGGAAGATTTTGAAATATGAAGGAAATGTCAATATAAGGAACCATATGTTATCAAAGTCATCCCTAAGGACAACAGGGGACTCATTCTACTCAAACTCCCTGAGAAGCATACAAGAGGTCTCAGAATTATCTGCCTATAGGATAAGAGGCAAGCTGTCATCCATCTGCTCAGGTCTCCCACTGATGAAGGACTGCCTCTATGGACATTAGCTTTCCCTCACTACCAGCCCATGCTTGCTTTCTGGTCTAGATGGCCTCCCACAGCAAAGAAATCACTGGGGCTCACTTCCACTAAGAAGGTCAGCCTGAGGTGACTCTGAGCTCTCATGGTACTGTTTCTTTTAACCAAGGGTTAAAATTAGAAGTAAGCCAAGAGGTTGTGATGCTAGACACCATAATGACCTGCTGCACTGAAGACTGGACCACTCACATTAACCCCAAATTTGCATATCCAACTCCCTGTTCTATGTCTTCATTTAATGAAGGGAATTAAAGGGGAAAGCAAGAATTAATGATTTAGAAAAAGGAGTAAAAATGGCAAATGAATCCAAGACTAGAAGCATATAAACATGAAGAATTTCCCAGCAATTATAAAGATATAAAACACCAGCAGGAATCAGAATGGGAACTTTACAGCACAGATAAAAACTATTTTTGTATTTGGGAGTAAATATAGACCTTTATACACCATATAGCAAAACAAAAAGGCATTTAAAAAAAATTCTGTTCAAATATATAGTGATGTGTTTTAACTTTTGCATGACTTTCTATAAAAGTATAAACTTAAAAACTGTCTCAAGACATAGAAAATCATTGGTGAAGTTTAAAGGTTTATCAATAAATTACTTCTTTGAAAGACACTAAGCATCTGAGCACTTGCAAACTTACAACGAATGAAATTTGATCACAAGGTTCAGGACTCCTAAGAAATACGGAAAACTTCCCAATTCATGTTAATAAATTCAATATAACTCTGATACCAACACCTATCAAAGTTAGCATAAAGTGTCCATATACTATTCATGTTCAAGGATACTTCAAAAAATCCTAAATTATACAGAATAAACTCAAATACAGTAGTATACTACTAAATATGACTAAAGAGAGTCAATTCAAGGAATGCCAAGATGAACAGACACAAGAAATATCTATTAAGAGTATATCAAACAAGCAGATGGAAAAGAATGGGGGGAGGGAGATGGATCTTGCTGACAAGGTCAAAAGGAATCTAATAAAAGACAACATTCACTCTTGACAAAAATTTTAATAAACTAGAAACAGGTTATTTCTTCAATAAAAAGCCACCATCAGCATCATGTTCAAGAAAATAAAATACTAGATGTTCCTATTAAGATTAGAACAAATATCAGCGCTATCAAAAATGTGAAAAAGATAACTCACAGAATGGAAGGAAGTATTTGTAAATCATATATTTGATAAGGGACTTGTATCCAGAATATAAAAAGAACTATTAGAACTCAACAATAAAAAGACAAATAACAAAACTTAATAACTGGCAAAGGATTTAAATAGGCATTTCTCCAAAGATATACTAATGGCAAATAAGCATATAAAAAGCTGCTCATTATCGTTAGTCATTAGGGAAATATAAATCAAACCACAAAGAAAACAACAAGGACCTACTGTATAGCACAGGGAACTATATTCAATATCTTGTAATAACCCGTAATGGAAAAGAACATGAAAAAGAATAAATATATGTGTATGCAACAGAATTATTTGCTTTACACCAGAAACTAATACTGTAAATCAACTATACTTCAATTTAAAAAAAAGGAAATAAAACCACAAAGAGAAAAATTTTACACCAACTAGGGATGGCTATACTAAAAAAACAGGTACTGGGACAGATGTGGAGAAACTGGAACCCTCATACATTGCAGAAGTAAATGTAAAACTGGTGTAGTCACTTTTGGAAAACAATTTGGCAGTTCCTCCCCAAAATTAAACATAGTTACCACAGGACTCAACAATTCCACTTCCAGGTATATAACCAAGAAGACTGAAAACAACTGCTTTCAGAAAAACTTCTAATGTTCATAGAAGCACGATCCACAGTGGCCAAAAAGTGGAAACAATCTAATATCCATCAACTAATGAATGGATGGACAAAATGTTTTACATCTATATAATAAAATATGCATTATTCAGCTATAAAAAAGAGAGAAACTACTGTAACATGATACAACATGAAAGAACTTGAAAACATGCTACAGTAAAGAAGCCAGATACAAAGGGCCAAATGATGATTCCATTTTTATGAAATGTGTTGAAATTTATAGAAACAGAAAGTAGATTAGTGGTTGCCAGGGTCAAGGGGCAGTGGGGAACAGGAGTGACTGCTAATGAGTATGGGGTTTTGGGGGGGTGATAAGATTTTTTTGGAACTAGATGATGATGGTTGCAGAGCCTTGTAAATGTACAAAAAAAACTGGACTGTACACTTTAAACAGGTGAATTTTTCTATGTGTGAACTATAGCTTGACTGAAAAGTATCTTAAAAAAGAAAAAAAGAAAATGACCAGGACACTAGTTAATACCCCTATGATGAACACAATAGATTCCAAACTGATTTCCTAATCCTGTTCAGTTGGCACCTGACTTTTTACTTAAAATTATCTTTTTTTTTCTCACTAAACAGTATGCTTTTTTTTTTTTTTTTTTTACAGGGGAGGTAATTATTTATTATTTTTTTAATGGAGGTACTGGGGATTGAACCCAGGACTTTGTGCATGCTAAGCATGTGCTCTACCACCTGAGCTGTATCCTTCCCCCTTACTTAAAATTATTTTACTACATTTCTTTCCATTTAAAAACTTAAAATATTTTAAGTTACTTACACCCCAAACTCCACAAGCCAATCCCAATTTACAGCTTCACTGAGTCAAAGGACCTTTGCTCAGGTGAGGCCTTTTAGCTTACTACAGATTCTTTCTTTCCACCTGACACTTCAATATGCTAATTATTTCTTTGGTTCTTTAAGTGGTGTTTTAAATGAAGCTGTCTATAAATAAAATGTTTTTATGCAGTGTGTACACTGACCTAGAAACTGAGCCAAACCTGTTGAAAAGCATGACCTGATTTGCAAATCCTGGACACAAGTGCCATAGTGCTTGAAATTCCACCATTAGCTATTTATTTTGTACCCTCTCCAAACAACCTCTATTAAAATGCAAATCTACCTCGTGAAGACAAGGCCCTGATTTCTTAAGGTGAATTTCTTTATATTTTTTCCTAAGTTCATGATAAAAGAAGCTATATGGAAGAAACCATGAGCAAAGATGAGAAAAAGTTAGAAATCAGCAAACAAACAAAACAAAAAACAAAACACCACACAAACAAGAGGCCAGGTTGAAATTGCTATGTTACTGTAAAACTAATGTGTTTGTTTTGAGGTTAACTTAGCCTGAGCATGATTATAAACATCACAAACATTCTAAAGAAAACCAGATCAGTCTCAATGTCTTGTTACAAAAGGATTTTAAAAGCTT
Source organism: Camelus ferus (assembly GCF_009834535.1). Lineage (NCBI taxonomy): Eukaryota > Metazoa > Chordata > Mammalia > Artiodactyla > Camelidae > Camelus > Camelus ferus. The sequence goes on along the minus strand of NC_045698.1, from coordinate 43,921,864 downwards.
AATTATTAACAATTGTAAGTAAAGCTTAAACACACCACCACTTGATTAAAGTCTTTATGTATTAAAAAGTATCACTTTTAGTAGGATTCAGATTAATATTTTAGCTATATTATTTGTAATTATATTTAGTCACCTCCAAAATCCTTTAGGGATAAAGACATTTAATTTTTAACTAAAAGAGCATCACATATGTAGAGAAAAACAGAAGAAAAACAAAATGTTAAGCTTCTTCTACTACTAAACATCCCACCTAAACTTAAAGCCTCCTGGGCTTATCTAATTCATAATGTGTGGAATTAGCCTTGATTTTTCAAATGTTACTGTTGCAAGTACTTTTTAAAAATAAATTTCTTTAAAATTCTCTGTAGAAAAGGAAGTGGTAAAATGTTAGAGCAGCTAAAAACTGCCAGGTGCTTTATGCCAAGTTCATTCACATACTGAACTCTGACTCCATCTAAATTAGGTATTATATACACATTTAAGTATAAACAAAGGTAACAGGACAAATAAGAGGCAAGTCTTAAGACTGGTATAACAGTGTTCCATACTAGCAATGACTCTCAATGAATATCAGGACAACTTAGATCCAAAAGTGTCAAGGGCCAACATGATAATAATTACACTTTCAATATTTCTGTTGAGAAAACATTTATATGCATATGAGTTTGAGAGTCTTTTGCAATAAAACCCCACGGCCTATGGGTGGAAACAGTTCTAAAATTTCAATACAGATATTCTGTCTATACCGAAATGGGTGATAGGAAAAAAAAAAACATAGCAGACACCTTTAGTATAACTTCCCAATTCACAATGACCCCTACCTTCTCTGAGAAAAGATGATCACAAATCCATAAAATATTACCTCCATGCAATTTAAAAAATATAGCCTTTAAGGCAATACAATGGAGCAAAGACAGTTGTTTCAATGAATGGTGCCAGAACAATCAATCACAGCTAAAAATATAAACCTAGACACAGACCTTATATCTGTCATAAAAATTAACTCAAAATGGATCATAGGCCTAAACATAAAATACAAAAAACTATAAAACTCCTAGAGATAACATAGGAGAAAACCTAGATGAGCTTGGATATGGTGATCGTTTTAGACACATCAAAGGCACAATCCATGAAAGAAATAATTGATAAGCTGGACTCCATTAAAATCATAAACCTGCTGTGCAAAAGACAATGTCAAGAGAATGAGAAACAAGCAATAGACTGGCAGAAAATACAGCTGGCCCTCCATATCCACAGGTTCTGTAACCTCGGATTCAACCAACACAATAAAAAATATTTGAAAAAAAGACAGCCTCTTCAAGTGGTATTGGGAAAAGTGGACAGCAGCATGGTAATCAATGAAGTGAGAACACTTCCTCACTCCATACACAAAAATAAACTCAAAATGGCTTAATGATGTAATATAAGACAAGACACGATAAATCTCCAAGAAAAAAAACATAGGCAAAACATTCTCAGACATAAATTTTAGCAATGCTCTTCTAGGGCAGTCAAACCAGTCAATAGGAATAGGAGCAAAAATAAACAAATGGGACCTAATTAAACTTACAAGCTTTTGCACAGCCTAAGCAAAACAAAATGACAACCTACGGAATAGGACAAAATATTTGCAAAAGATGAGACTGACAAGGGCTTGATTTCCAGAATATATAAACAGCTCATACGCTTTAATAAGAAAAAAAAACCCAATCCAAAAATGGGCAGAAGACCTAAACAAGCAATTCTCCAATGAAGACATATGAATGGCCAATAGGTACATGAAAAAATGCTTAATACCACTAATTATCAGAGAAATGCTTATCAAAACTATAATGAGGTATTACCTTACACCAGTCAGAATGGCTATCATTCAAAAGTCCAAGAACGATAAATGATGGAGAGGGTGTGGAAGAAAGGGAACACTCCTACGCTGTGAGTGAGAATGTAGTTTGGTACAGCCATTATGGAAAACAGTATGGAGATTCCTTAAAAAACTAAAAACAGACTTACCATATGATCCAACAATCCCACTTCTGGGTATATATCTGGTGGGAACACTAATTCAAAAAGATACATGCACCCCAGTGTTCACAGCAGCACTATATACAATAGCCAAGACACAGAAATAACCTAAATGTCTACCAACAGATGACTGGATAAAGTTGTGGTATACGTATACAACGGAATACTACTCAGCCATAAAAAGAATAAAATAATGCCTTCTTCAGCAACATGGATGGACCTAGAGATCATCATTCTAAGTGAAGTAAGCCAGAAAGAGAAAGAAAAATACCATATATCACTCAAATGTGGAATCTAAAAAAATAAAGAATAAAAAAAGGACACTATTAACTCATCTACAAAACAAACAGACTCACAGTCATAGTAAACAATCTTATGGTTACTGGGGTAAGGGGGTGGGAAGGGACAAATCTGGGAGTTTGATGTTTACAAATGTTAGCCACTATATATAAAAATTGATTTTTTTAAAGTTTGTTTTGTATAGCACAGGGAACTACGCTGAATATTGTAAAATAGCCTTTAATGAAAAAGAATATGAAAATGAATATTAAGTATATATATCCATGACTGGGACATTGTGCTGTACACCAAAAAAATGACACATTGTAACTGTACATATGTAAATAAATAAACAAATTTGAAAAAAACTTCCAGTAATTTCCAAAAAGCAAAACTTGGATCTGCTGCAAGCTGGCAATTACTTATACAGCATTTACATTTTATTAGGTATTATAAGTAATCCAAGATGATTTAAAGTATATGGGGCAGATGTGCCTTGGTTTTATGCAAAAACTATGACATTTTACAGGAGGAACTTGAGCATCCTCAGATTTGGGGACCTTGGAGCAGGGGAAGGTCCTGGAATCAGTTGCCCCATAGATACTGGCAGGATTGCATTTGCAAAAGACACATCTGATAAAGGACTGTTATCCAAAATACACAAAGAACTCTGAAAACTCAACAATAAGAAAACAATCCAATTAAAATATTGGCCAAAGATCTTAACACTTTCACCTCACCAAAAAAGATATACAGATGGCAGATAAGCATATGAAAAGATGCTCCACATCATATGTCATCAGGGAAATGTAAATTAAAACTAGATACCACCGTAAACCTATTAGAATAACCAAAACCTGGATCTCTGACAACACCAAATGCTGGTGAGAATGTGAAACTCATTCAATGCTGATGAAAATGCAAAATGGTATAGCCACTCTGCAAGACAGCTTGGCAGTATCTTACAAAACTAAATATACTCTTACCATACAATCCAGCAATCATGCTCTTTAGTATTTATCCAAAGGAGTTGGAAATTCATGACCACAAAAAAACCTGCACATGGAGTTTTATAGCAGCTTTACTCATCATTGCTATTACTTGAAAGCGACCAAGTCCTTCAGTAGGTGAATGGATAAATAAACTGTGGTACATCCAGACAATGGATTAGTCAGAGGTAAGAAGTGTGTTATCAAGCCATATGGGAATCTTAAATGCAATCTGCAAAGTAGAAGCCTGAAAAGACTACACACAAACTCAAATATGATTCCAACTACAAGACATTCCAGAAAAGGCAAAACTATGGAAACAGTGAATAGATCAGAGGTTTCCAGTAGTTGGGGATAGGAAGAGGATGAAAAGGCAGAGCAGAGGATTCTTAGGGCAGCGAAACTACTCTGTATGACGCTATAATGATGAATACATGTCATTACACATTTGTCCAAATCCACAGAATGTACAACACCAAGAGTGAACCTAAAAATAAACTAAGGACTTGGGGGATCATTACGTGTCAATGTAGGTTCACTAACTGTATCAAATGCACCACTCTGGTGGGGGATGGTGATGATAGGAGAGGCTATGCATGTGTAGCAACAAGGGGTCTACAGTAATCTGTACCTTACGCTCAACTTTGCTGTGAATCTAAATATGCTCTGAAAGATCAAATCTATTTTAAAAAAGAACAACTAGTCCTGAAATTTTACTTATTATGAAAAAAGAATGGCTGTACATTAGCTGAAGAATTACAATATGTCAGCAGTACTCATATTCCAACAGGCAACCCTTAGTGTTAAGTAATATCTCACTCAAAGTCACCTCTTTCAATTACCTGAAAAATTTTCTCTTTTTAAAAGCTAAATCAGTCAAGCAAACTGGGACACTAAGCTGCCCAAAACTTGAAATTTCTTGGGATTATGAGGATTTTTTTTTAATAGCAGACATGATTGGTTATACTATTGGAAATCTTAAAAATCCATTAAGCCAAAATCATGTGCATCATATGCTTTGGTGTTTTAGTGGTCTCAGTAAAGCTTTTACATTAGGTGCCAGAAGTAGCTCTAAATCCATCTCCTGAGGCAACTACAAGCTTTACAACAGCAAGTACCCCTTGCAGAGAAGAAATGGCCATCTAATCAGACATAAATAAATACTTATCAACTTTCTTAATATGATGATAAACATACCATTTCCTCAACTGATTTTCAGAGCATCAGTAAGCAGAAGAGAATTCTGATATGCCATTCTTTCACTAGAAAGTGAAATCCTGAAATTGTCTGCTACTCAGCTTGCCAAAGTCCATATTAGAACAATGATGGTTAACAGGGTATACAAAATACTGTTTCCATCCATGTCTATTTTAACCCTTAGATCAAGTTAGAGTACCAAAACTAAAAACACACACACAAAAATCTATTAATTTTGAAGCACATTAGCCTAGATCCATTTTTGCTGAGTTTTTTGGTGTATTATATTCTTTTTATTAAATATGTGTATATTTTTATGTGATGACATGATGTGGTGCATCTTTTCATATGTTTATTTGCCACCTGTATATCTTCTTTGGTGAGGTAAGAATGTTGAAATCTTTGGCCAGTTTTTTTGATTGGATTGTTTGTTTTCTTATTGTTGGGTTTACAGAGTTCTCCGTGTGTGTCTGTATAACATATACACACACACGTATGTCTGTGTGTATGTGTATATATTTAAAAAGAGCCTGAGAGCTACAGAATGTGTTGTTAAATTGTTGTCAACAACACTGTCCATTCATTACTCAATAGCTCTTACATAAGGGAATTCACATCTTAGAGATCAATTAGAATTTAATGTAAAGAAAATCTTTGTCTCTCTTGGAGAACTTGTGACATATTTCTTTGTTTACGGTAATGAGAACCTTGGCTCCCAGGAAGCTTAGCTAAATCTGATGTTCTACCACAGCAATAATGTTAAATTACTTTAAAGTTATTTATTTCCTCTCTGTTTTCATTGGATCTGATTCTCCCATTTCTATTAACCAGTACTCACATCCTATCAGAAGTCACCTCAAGTGTTATTTTTAAGAATAGTGAAAAATAAAATCAAATTGAACACACAGGGATCTTAATAAATAATTCTATCATATGGTGAAAAAAGAAAAGAAAAAAAAATTAAAGGTTGCCCTTGAATTATCATTTGACAAGCTCTCCAAACAGACCCCTAAAATGCTTAAGTTATACAGCAAATAGACTGCATAAGAGGCTGAATGACACAACAGATCCTGGCAAGAGAACACCTATGTGCCTCAGGCTATCTGTTTACCAGATTAAAGGTAGAGCTACTCATAGATGAGGAATATAATTTAAATAGGGCTTCATATATTTGTTCCTTGTCCTCTCCAGAGCCTAGAATAGCTCTTAGCACAAAGTAGGTGCTTAAATGTTGTTATAAATAACTTCTAAAGCTAGAAGGGAACAGAATCCAGATTCTATATTATCCTCCAGAAATCCGCCTCAAATCCTTGCTCCTATGTGGTAAGCAGACTATATATAGGTGAGACACTGTAGTGCAAGAAAAACCTGCACTCCATAAACTGATACACTGAAACCTTTTCACCTTGTATACAATCAAAGGAATAAACACTCTACTCTAAGAAAGTGCCCAATGTTAGTAAATACTCCAATGCATGACAGAAGATAGTAGGTTAAAAAGCAAAGCAGAATTTTTGTTTTGTCTTTTTAAGGTAAATGCTATCTATATTCCATATAAGTAGGTCTAAATTAATTTATCAAGTATAAATCAAGAATCTGTTTAATTATGTTTTATGCTATAAAAATAACAGGTGGAAACAGTATAAAATTCCATCAATAATAAACTATAACAGAGATACATTACAAAACCATTAAAATGGTGTCTTTTATGCACAAATGGGAAATTGCTCATAATAAAAAGGAAAAAGCTAGGACCAACTTTTTTTTAAACTATAAGTATATAATCTCAGGTATACAAGTTTAAGAAAAAACTAGAAAGAAACACAACAAGTATTAACAGTAATTATCTCAGAGAGGGGGAACTGCATGTGATTTATTTTCTGTTCTGTACTTTTCCTCATGTTAAAAAGTGTCTATACACACAAATATTTCCAAGTGATTTTCAACAAAGATGCAAAACAATTCAAAAGGGGAAGAATACAGTCTTTTCAAGAAATTGTGCTGGAGCAACTGGATATCCAGAGGCTGAAAAAAAAAATCCTTGACCTAAATCTCACATCTTATACAAAAAGTGACTCAAAATAGACCACAGATTTGAATGTAAAATGATAAAGCTTTCAGAAAAATACAAAGAGAAAATTTTCAGAATGGGTAAGTAAGCAGAGTCTTAGGCACAAACCATAAAAAGTGACAAAATTGTACTTCATGAAACTAAAAACTTTTGCTCTGCAAAAGATCCTGTTTAAAAGAATGAAAAGGTAAGCTATAGGACACTATTCGTAAATCACATATCAAGAAAGAATCAGTATCTATAATACATTAAAACTCTCAAAATTCAACAGTAAAAAAAAAGAAATCAGTTAGAAAATGGAAAAAAGACATGAACAGACACTGCACTGAAGAGACATACAGATGGTAAAAAAACTATATAAAAGATGTTCAACATCACTATAGTCATTACAGAAATGCAAAGTAAAATACGATACCTGTTAAGACTACATACCTGTAAGAAGGGCTAAAATAAAAAATAGTAAGAAAGACATGATAAACACAACAAATAAGGATGGCAAGGATGTAAAAAAACTTGATCTCTCATACACTACTGCAGAGAATAATGCAAACCAATACAGCCAGTCTGGAAAACACTGATAGTTTCTTATAAAATTAAACTAACACAGCAATTACACTCTTAGACATTTATTCTTGAAAAATGAGAACATATCTTCACACAAAATCCTGTACAAGAATGTTCAGAGCAACTTTATTCGTCATAGTCAAAAACCAGAAATAACCTAGATGTCCATCAAAGTGAAAATATTAAACAAACTGGCAGTACATCCATCTTGTAAAACAACATTCAGTGATAAAAATCAAAGAGCTATTACTATAAACAAAAACTCTGATGAATCTCCAGGGAATGAGGCAATTTGCCAATCCCAAAAGTTACATACTACATGATTCCATTCATAGTTTTGAAAAGACAAAAAAAAAAAAAAAAAAAAAAATGGGTGGAGGAGAATATGGGAGGGAGATGGGTACAGTAGTAATAAAAGGGCAACAACAAGGATTCTTGTGGTGATGGAACTATTTTGTATATTGACTATCAATTGCAATAGCCTGGTTGTGATACTGTACTACAATCCTGTGAGATGCTGCCTGCATCTACAAACCAGAAATGGACTCACGGACAAAGAAAACAAACTGGTTATGGGGGGGAATAGATTAGGAGTTTGGGATTAACAGATAAACATTACTGTGTATAAAATAGATAAACAACATGGACCTACTGTATAGCACAGGGAATTATATTCAGTTTCTTATAACAAGCCATAACAGAAAAGAAACTGAAAAAATATATATGTATGTTTATGTGTAACCGAATTATTTTGTCTTACACCTGAAACTAACACTAAACTGACTACACTTTATTAAAAAATAAAAATTAAAAAAAAATTTTTTAAAGATGCTGCCTACCTCAAGGGGAAAATCTCACTGTATTATTTCTTAAAATTACAGATGATTCTATAGTTATCTCAGAATAAAAGGCTTAATTCCAAAGAGAAACCTGAAACACTTATAAACTGAAGGAAAAGAGAAGAGTGCTAGCATTTTTAGTTTTATTTAAACAAGAAAACATTTAGTTTAGCCAACCAAAATATCCAAAAATAATTTAAAAACAACACAGTTTATATTTAAGTTTTTTGTTTAAGGGGGAAGGTAATTAGGTTTACTTATTTTATCTTTTAGAGGAGATACTGGGGATTGAACCCAGGGCCTTGTGCATGCTAAGCATGCACTCTACCACTTGAGCTATACCCTCCCTATATATATTTAAGTTTTAAATTAAATAGCTAAGCACTTTCAAAAAGTCATAAATCCAAACTAAACTCTTAGAAGAAAACAGGGCAAAAACTTCATGACACTGGATTTGGCAATGAGTTCCTGGCTACGACATCAAATATAGAGTCAACAAAAGCAAAATTAGACAAGTAGATTTCACGAAAATTTTTTTTAAAAAGTACATCAAGCCACTATCAACAAAGTAAAAAGGCAACCCACAAAATGCGAGAAAACATCTCCAAATCATGTACCTGGAAAAGGGATTAATATCCAGAATATAAACTCCAAAAGCTCAACAGCAAAACAACCTGATTCAAAAAATGGGCAAAGACACTTCTCCAAAGAAAACACAAAAATAAGCACATGAAAAGATGTTCAATATCACTCATCATTAGGGAAATGCAAATCGAAACTATAATGAGAGATTACCTTCACACCCATTAGGATAACTATCCAAAAAACAAAGAAAAACAGAAAATAAAGACTGGCAAGGATGTGTTGAAATTAGACTTTTTGTTAGACCTCTTATGTACTGTTAGTGGAAATGTAAAATAGTATAGCCAACTGTGGGAAATAATCTGGCAGTTCATCAAAAAATTAAAAAATGAAATTATCATATGATTCAGCAATTCCATTTCTGGGTATATACCAAAAAGAATCGAAAGCAGGGTCTCAAAGAGTATTTGTACACCCATTTTTATGGCAGCATTATTCACAACAGCTAAAACGTGGAAGGAACCCAAGTGTCCATGACAGATGAACAGTTAAGCAAAACGGTATATACAATGGAATAGTCAGCCTTAAAAAGGAAATTCTGTCATATGCTACAATACGAATGAACATTGATGACATTATGTTAAGTGAAATAAGCCAGACACAAAAGGACAAATATTCTATGATTCCATTTACATGGTGGCTGCCAGGAGCTGGGAGGAAGAGGAATGGAGCAGGGAGTTATTCTTAAATACATAGAGTTGCAATTTTGCAACATGAAAAGAGTTTTGGAGATGGGTGGTGGTGACCAATACATAACAATATGTACTTAATACCACTGAAATGTACACTTAAAAATGGTTAAGACAGTAAATTTCATATTATGTGCATTTTATCACAATCTAAAAAACAAAATGTAAGTTAGAAATCAAAAGAATAGATTTCTCAAACATTTGGGGAAGTTTCAGCAGAAACAATGGTACTTGAACTGGGCTGGATGGGTGAGTAGAAAGAGGCCAAAAAAATATTCTTTTTAAATTCTGAAATTGCAAATTACATACTGCTTTAGGATTAATCTTTCCATGAAACTTCTTGGCTCAAATATTGATGCTAACATTCTTTGTAAACAGAGCTGTATTTTAGTTATTTCTAAAATTAAAAACAATCATCCATGACGAACTGCCATGTACTGGGGATGAGGGGATGTGTATTAACCCAAGGCGTTCTCATCTATGTGAACTCAGAACTTTTTTTCTATAATATCTGGTAAAAATATTTGGAAAACAGTGCTGTTCTAGCTTCCAGATAGAAATATAGTTCTGGGGTGGGGTGAAACACAAAGGAAGGAAGGATTCAGTTTTGGGGATCTGATGCACAGCACTGTGACTGATTACAGTTAATAAATATTATATACTTCAAAGTTGCTAAGAGTAGATCTTAAATGTTCTTACCACAAAAAGGATGTGAAGTGATGGAGGTGCTAGCTAACTCAAGGTGGTAATCATATTGCAATATATTTGTATCAAATCAACTCACTGTACATCTTCAACTTACACAATGTTACACATCAATTATATGTCAATAAAGGTGGAAGAGGGAGGGGGCAGGGAAAACGATAATTGAAAGGAGGCACAAAATAAAATAAACCTTTGGCATATTAAAAAAAAAAAAGTAGTGCTATTCTAAAGAGACTGTATACTCCACAACGTATCTAGGAAAATTCTGGTATAAGGGAAAAGCCACAGAGTCAGGAAACCTGAATTTATTTTTTGAATCTAACTTTCATCACTAACAAACTAAATGACCTCCAGGATTTCACTTCCCTCTCTGGGCCAATAGTTTCCTCGTATGTTAATGAAAAAGAAAAAGCTGGTTACCTTGAATAGACTATTTCTAAGTTAGTCATAAAATCCACTGAATCTGAGGAAAGTATCAGCATTTGGAGGAACACCTTTCACTTACACCAAATTACCTATTAAATATATTACAAGGAAGGATAAGATTAAGGTCAGTGAAATACGTAAAGTGACTAAAGTAAACCTGGGGAGGGAGCAAGTACAGGCAAAGATCTCTTGGGAAACATTTACATAACTAGAGAGTTTACTATTATAATCAAATAAAGGATCAAAATAACTGTCATTAAAAGATACATACATAATTACTACTGTGTATCGCACTAAATACTAAGTAGTTCAAGGAAAATGCTCATAAGTAGTATTATTTTTCTCAGAAGTAAATCAAAAAGCAGCTAAGGAACATCAAGGTTCACAAAGCCATTCTCACAGCACTGAAGACACCTTCAAGAGGCAGTTAAGGAGCAGAATAGTAGCAGAAGGGACCACCTTCTACTTAAATCAGCCCAAGGACTTTTGCTTCTGTAACAAAAAATACTCAGAGTTTAGCAAGTTTTCTTGTTCTCCTTCCCATTCCCACAGCCAGACAATGCTAGAGAAAGAAAATACAGTATGATTAAATGGAGGCTTCTGGGTGACAATAAAAATCTCCTATTCCCTTACTGAAGATTAAATTAATCAGGCTGCAATACTAATGGTGGTGGATGATCTCACAGACTGGAAAGAAATGAGGGAAGAATTTTGTAGTTAAAAGGATGGGTCATTAAGTACTTGTTAGTATGCATATTAAATTATAAAACATGAGACTATACAATTAATATATTTAATTCAATCAATTAATATATTTACAATTCAATTAAAAAATAAAAAGTGCTATTACGAGTGCATCTATAATTATATACCTAGAAGATCCAAACATACCATCTAAAAATCTATTAGCAATTTTTTAAGTCTTCAGAATACAGTAGGTAACACATATGAAAAATCAATCTCCTCTATTTATATATCCAGGTAACAATACAATTAAAGAAACAGCCCCATTCATAAGAGCAGTAGCTTTCACCTTTGCTCCATTAAGATTTTTGGAACTCAACTTAAGAAAAAAATACATAATTCTTAATAATAACAAGAAATACGAATGCTATGAAGAAACATGGATATGACAAGAAGAAAACCATAAAACCCACTGAAGGGCATAAACTATTAAGTAAATGGAAAACTTACTTTCCTAGAAAGAGGTATGCTATTGTAAAGGTATCAATTACTTCTTAAATTAATCTATAAATTCAAGAACTCTCAATCAACAAGCCAGCAAGAATTATTTTTAGAACTTAATGATTCAAGTCCACCCGGAAAAATGTTTCAAAAGTAATAAACTGACACTTTCAGATATTAAGCATACTGTGAGGAGGAGAAAAACCAAGACAGCACAGTATTTTCATAACAAAAAAACAATAAATAAAAAAGAGTATCTTGACATAGATTAAGTATATTTGGGGATTTACTACCAATAAAGATAGAATTTTTGAAGTAAAAAGATGAAACAACTGGTTAGAAATTTGGAGAGAACCAATCTAGATGATTATTTCACTTCTTAAGGCAACATAAGAAAATTTAGGTTATTACTTTTATAATCCTTTCTAAGAATATCATTAAAGCCAAAAATGCATAAAGACTGAAAAATGTAAAGTTCTGTATGGCAAACACCGTAACCAAAGCATATAAGCAACAAATCAATAAATCCATGTGGAACACAAAAGGCATACAAATATGCATAATTCCTAGAAGAATTTTTACATTTAACTTGCCAACATCACATCTAGTAAGTAGCAATGTGACTCTAAGCCCTATATTATTAGATACTATACTACACTGTCTGTCTTAGACTTGCACAAGTACTTTAGGACAGCTGATAGCCTATCTGTTCAAGAATCCTCACAGAGAGGTACTCTTACATACTATTGGTAGAAGTATAATAGATCCAAACTCTTCAGAAGGACTTTGAGTCTGTCTATCAATTTCAACTATACATATAGCAAATGTACTCTGGGTACCTGTCCACCAGAAAAAAATTCTTAACAGTGTAAAAATGTTATGCAAAGAGTACAAGAATAAATCTATGTTCTGTAAGCATTGTCTTGTATAACAACCTAGAAACAATCCTAATGCTAATTAACACATGTACATACCTATTATATTCCCTTATATATCATATATATATGTATCTCCTATTTTTATTTGAAGATACTTATACATGTACGTACACGCACACTTACGTGTTGGAATATGTATAGAAGTGTTCAGAAGAATACACAACACACTGAGTATCTCTGGGAGATGGGATTATAGATACTTTTTAATTTCTATATTATGAATTTCTGCATTTGAATTTGTATAACCAAAAAAAAAATTAAGAAAACTGTTTTAGCCCTTCCCTTTTGCCTATCAAAAGCTCTCACTGATTGCACCTCTAGCCTTCCAAGCCTACACTCATGTATCTCATTCTATAGATACCTAAAAGACAGAATTGACAGAAATGGTATTGATTTCAATAACCAAAGTCAAAAAGATAAGGAATAAACTTCCTAGGGTTCCTGTCTCGGGAATAGTTTTCAAAAGAAAGCAAACAGGAGACTACGCCGGTATCAGTTATCTCTGATACACTGAACTGCATCTATTATACACAGTCTCCAATATTCCACAGTTAGCCCCAAGACAATTAACTAAATCTTCTGAAGTTCCCAGAGATTAACAAGGCACCCAAAGAATCTATTTGCTGCTGCCAGGATCCTCATCTGTTCCTAGAAGACTGAGTAAATCTAGTCTAGTCACAAAAAGATATCCCAATATGCTTCTTACATCACTTCCCAAATCTCCAGGAATGGGGGAAGTCAAACCAACTTATTCTAGACTGGGTGACAGCCTTAACATGGAGATTCATTTTTAGATTACAGTTTCTTGTTCTGGCCCTAATGCAAATGAAAACCTTCTCCCACCCCACCCCACAAGATTCTGGAACTGGTCTAAGGTTTGAAATTCTAAGGGCACCATTATCAAGAAGATAGACCTTGCTCCAAACTTTGGGATCTTTATATGGAATATGAATATATGAATTCATATTCACATAGGCTCCATATGGAAAAATTCAATTGCATCAAAATCACTGCATTCATACCAAAATCAAGCCCCAACATTATCTCTACAAGGAACTTATCCAATGTAGACAATAAAAGCATTAATTCATTCCATCCATCTTTCACATAATAACCTGGAATTACTGAGGAATGAAATATTTCACCTAAATGTATTTTACCATGTTAATTTTATCCCTTTAGAAATACTTTAGAAATTCATTAGATTATAGAGACTTCTGGCTGAAAATCTTTATCTGAACAAATGTTTACTTCATCTCCCTCACTAAAAAATAGTACAGAAACAAAACTAGTTTTCACTATCAGAGAAAAGTTACAAATATGGAAAGGGAAAACACTAGAACGAACCCTGTGGTACTGAATTAGAGTTGGACATATCAGCGAAACCATTTTATATTTATAGAAATATAGGTGTAAATGTGAATGTGTACATGTGCACATAAAAATATCCCCTATTTGTACACTAAGGAGGCATGGAGCAGCGATACTTCAAGAACAATGAGCACAAGAAGTGCCCCGATCTTGGCTTCTAAGTACCATTTTCCACTAAAAAAAATCGGAGCAAGTTTGAAGGTTAAGTCTGGAACATTATATTGTGCTACATACAAAAAAAGTATTCAAAGATGTATGTCAAAATGAAAATAAACCAGCTGGAAGGGGTTCCCATTAGCCAAATCAAGAACAATATGAGCACCAAAATAAATGATAATGGATTATAACTCAGTGAATATAACAGGCAACCACGAATAGCTGTAAATAAATGAATAAACTAAAAATCTGATGAGGAACAAAAACATTTACGTAGTTTCAATACCTAGCCCCAAAATATTTATTAATTACAAATGAGGAAGAAGTACCTTGACATATAACCAATTCCTATTAGCAATGGGACAACTGACATTACCTGACACCTGATAAGATGCAATGAGATGCATGCAAGATCATTTCCAGAATACCTACCAAAGATCTAATCATGAAAATCTAATCAAAGATCTGATCATCAAAATGTCAGAGAAATGCAAATTAGATTATGCTACAAAATAACTAGATCTATAATCTTCAAAAGTGTCAAGCACCTGAAAGTAAAGATAAAAACTGTTTCATATTAAAGGAGACGAAAGAGACATGACAGCTAAATGTAAGGCATGATTCCAAACTGGATTCTTTTGCTCTAAAAGGCATTAGGACAGTTTGTGAGGTTGTATTCTTGTTAGTAATGTATTCTTGATAACTTCCTAATTTTGATAATGATAATGTTATTACAGAGGAGAATGCCCCTGTTTGTAGGAAATAAACATTAAAGTAATTGGGGGTTATGAGGCATCAGGTAGGCAACTTATTATCAAATGGTTTAGGAACAAAAAAATTCTTTGCACTATGCTTCCAACTCTTCAGTGTATTTGTCACTGTTACAAACTTTAATATACAAAAAATAAAATTATAAAAAATCTATAGCAGTACTAAAAAACCTAGGAGGGGTATATCTACAGATCAGAACAGAAAGGGATTTGTAGACAGTACAGAGTATGGTGGGGGCTGGGGGTGGAAGAAATGACAACAAACATACCCGAAGAACCAGATACACAAAACAAGCATAAAGTGGGATTTCCAAAAAGGCTAAGTTTTCTTAGCAAGAAGGATTGGGAAAAGTGTGTCCCAGGCAGTCTGCCAGGTAATAAAACCACAGTAGAACAGCTGCATGGCTAAGGCCTCCAGCATAGCTCTCTATACTGTGGGAGATCTGACACTTGGGCAGTATAACCTTGAAAACAGCAGAATGTTATTTCCCAAGGGACAGGAAATACATGTAACAGGACAAGCTACCCTAAGAAGAAACCCATTAGCTAAATATACCAGAGACATAAGAACAGGGATTCACTTGGGCTGGAAAAATACACTTAAATGACCAATACACTATAGTCTGGACCATAATATAAAACTTCAACTACAATGAAAAAATCTAACATTTGAGGAAAAACCAAAAGCATGATGGATATACCAAACACAATAAGAACAAACTTCCTATATTGTTAATCTGGAAACAGAAGACAATGTAAAGATTCAAGATGTAACTTACATGTAGACCAAAAATACAACTAAAAAATAAAAATCAATGTCTATAGAAAAGTTCTTAGGAACTCTATTTCTCTCCCCAAAAAAGTAATAAAATAATTGAAAAGAACTGATGACCAAATTAAGGAGCTGAACAATCAAGCCTCAGGATTCTCCCTGAATGAGACAGGAAAAAAAAAAATCAAAGGAACAAAACCTTCACAAATCCCAACATCCACCTAAGTTCTCAAAGTGTGGTCAATGGGCCCTGGATGGCCTGAGACACTTTCAAGGGGTCTTAAAGGTCAAGACTATTTTCAGCATAATATTGAACACCATTTGCTCTTTCCTACTATATTGACAGTGATGGTGCAAAAGCAATGCTGGGTAAAAGTGCTAGCACCTTAGCGCAAAGGCAGTAACATCAAGCTAGACTGGCACCACTACATATTCCCAGATTTCTTTTTAAACACCACTTTCAAATAAGAATATCTTTAATGAAGCAGTAAAAAGTAATTTTATTAAATCTCAACTCTTCAATACATGTCTTTTTCATATTCTATGTAGAAAACGGCAATCTTAAGGAAAAGCATTTGGGTAAATTATTCTGAGTTATGGAACACTATTTTGACCATAAAGAGAGAATGGCAAACTATGGTTATATAGACTTAGGAATGCGGCAGACATTTTCTCAAAAATAAATCAAGTAAGCCTGCAATTTCAAGGGGAAAACATGATCAGTATTTGTTACCAATGATTAATATTTGAGCTTCCAAGTGAAAATTCAGAACTGCAGAAAATTTGTATCTGCCTCCCTGAGCTTGACACCTTCAGAACATTAAAGACTTCTGATGAGATTACTAGTGATGTTAACAATTTTTTTTTGTTTCTGCATAAAGAAATGTGTCAACATTTGGTAAAAAATGTGTAATTCAATGGACCAGTATTTCCCAAACAACCAATAAATGATGTTACAAAATCATAAAACAGGTAAAAAAAATTCATTCAAAGTGCAAGATATACCATGGATTTTCAGGTAACAAGAAATGAAAAACTCATTGATAGGGTTTCAGATTCAACACTGCAGCTCTCCTTAAAAAACTACCATTTGTTAAATTTTGGTGTGGTATCAAAGAACACCCACAATCATCTAAAAGGGCTAAAATATTCCTCCCTTTTCCAACCACCTATCTGTATGAGACTGGAGTTTCTTCATATACTTCAACCAAAACAATATATTGCAAGATTGAATGTAGAAGCAGATGAGAATCAAGCTGTCTTCTATTCAACCAGAAGTAAGACCTGCAAATATATGTAACAATGCCACTTTTTGCTAAAGATTGGTCTTGGAAAAAAGTTATTTATTAAAAAATATTCTTTATTAACACAGTGTTACATTAACATGAAATCATTTATTAATTATTTTTTAAATGTGTATTACAGGAAATATAATAAATACAACCCACACAAACCAAAGCCCTATGGGGTTCTCAGTAAATTTTAAGAGTATAAAGAGATCCTAATAAGACCAAAAAGTTTGAGAACAGCTGCCTTAGGGCTATTACTATTACTTGTAATCATGCTATAATAGAGTGAATCGTCCCAAGGACAAATGAAATGTAGAACGCCCAAAGCAAGCTGTGTGAGACTACCCTATTTTCTAAGTTGGCCAGTCTTCCTTCCATTCTGTAACGTCAGAGGCCATCACTTCGTGATGCTGTCAGTGTGCTTTCTCACCTCTTCCAGTACATCAAAAAGGCAGGAAACAGCTCAATGTGATAAAAAATAAATGGGCTCTGAATAAGGATGTCCCTATGAATGAAGTCCCTAGATTTTACTATATCCATTTTGATTACTTAGATGTCTTTCTGATTATGTTCTAGTTTTTCTACTACATTCTATATACTGAAAGTCATAGATAACTTCCAGATAAGGAGAACCTTCTTTCATTACTTAATGTTTAGGTACTCTTTTCTATTGTCTTACATACTATCAATTACAAAGCCTGGCATGCCTTCATCCAATGGTACCTGGAACCAAATTTCAAGCGAGAAGAATAAAATGAGTGATAAAATTCAACTCTGCTTATTTCATAAAAACAGACAAAGGAAGACAATGACACAATGTTAGGGACACTGACAGAGAAGACATTTAATTTGAGAGATAGGACAGGAAGGAAAGGACCAAAATGGAGAGGGGAGGTACAGAGATATAAGCTTGTGTGTCTTAAGAGGCCAAAAGCATAACAAAACAAGAAGGCATGGGGGTTAATTAATATAAGAATACTTAACAACCTGATATTATCTTCACAAAGGTAATTCTGGAGATATTAAAGGGAAAAAAAGAATTGAGAAAACAATATAAATAGAAACAAAATATATTTATGAGTATTAGGTTAAATACTGACTGGCACGTAAACTGCGCTGGAATGAAAAGGGATATTCAGAATTCAAAGATGATGACCAAATAAATTTTTCTACTCATGTTTTTAACAGTTTTGAAGTAATAAGCATGGTCTAGTAAGTTTAGAAAGAGAAGAAGAGCAAAATATAATTAAAAAATAAGAGCTGAACATGGAGAAAATAGGGGAAGTAAATGAAGCTAACTCTAAAAATAGGAAGCTAAAGGAATCAGAAGAAAAATGTGAGTAACAGTGAGATTTCTTTTTCACAATTAGGAAACAAGACAGAAAAAGTTAGAAGTATATCTGAAAAATGGACAGAGAATGACTTAAGAGTTAGTGACAGGCACCAAGAAAGAAACAAAAAATAATGGGGAGTAAATCATAGAAAAATGGAAGACAGAAGTGCTGAGCTTATTTCTTTAGACAATTCAAAAGTAGATATTATAGAGCATAATTTATGTGCACATCTTCTATGGTAAATAGTGTGAATTCAAAAACTGAACAATCTATTATGAACAGCTAAACAGAGGTAAAATATGTTGTCAGGAAAGGAAAAGAAAGGAATCTTTAGGACTTTAGGAACAGGTGTTCCCAGAAAAAAAACAAGGCATGTGACAGAAAAACGAACGGGCAAGGGAAAGAGACAAAATAAAAATGCAAGCAACAAAGTCTTTAAGAGAATCTAAGTAAGCAGCAATTACCAAAAAAAAAAAAAAAAAAATTACTTTCCTATCCAACATCACTACAATCTGCATAATCCCAAATACTTTGTAAACACTGCCATGATCTATTTCTAAACCAAATAGCTTAAACTCTGTATCATGTTATTTAAAATAAATGCCTAAATATGCACCTAATTTTCTGAAATATTCATGTGTTTCTTAAAGTGAAATATTGTTTACTACCAAGAGCTCAATACCAGTATCCCTACAATAACTGAATTTTAGAGATTTACCAATGATACATCCAAAATGTCTCGTTATAATTTCATCAGGAAAATAGGTGCAATAAAAATTTATTTTCCGTATTTGAACCTCTGTAAGCTTTTTATACAAGAAAAGTTTGTAACAGTTTGTTCTCAAACAGCAGGCCAACTTCATAACATAACATCTGAATTAATTAGTTGAGAGATTAAGTTTAACACTATTGAAAACTCCAATAAACAGTGCCATTAACTGCATTTTTGTACATCTTGTAAGTACTCTAGATCTGTCAATTTAGTCTAAGGAAGCCCGCACAATATTAAGAGTATGTAAAATTTGATGTCTTTTAAAAATATTTTAATTATCATCTTTTTAAAACCTCATTTCAAGCCACTGTCACATTTTAAACAAAACTTTGAAAGTATTTATAGTTTGATAATAGTATAAAACCTAAAATTCCTTAAGTAAGCTCAGTGCTAAACTAATAAAAGTCTAAGTAAACCATAGAGCAAATTTTGCCTCTTTGAGAGGGAAAAAAGGAATGAAAGGCAACTACAAAGCTGAACATTCCACTTTTAAAAATGTGTAGTTTGCTTCTATGGCTCCCACAAGAAAAAACTCAAAAACTGTATCTAAAAACAGGGATTTAAACAGGTATTTTGTAGGCATCTCTGTTAACGACTGAGGTTAACTATACTTTTTATAAGTAAAATTTACTAATGCAGAGAAACATTTTCGCAAAGTGGTAATTCTCTATAAAAGACTTGCTCTATTAAGGCTTTGCTGCTCTGAAGCCAAGTATAAACCATATAAGGAAACTGAAGTTCAATGCCATTTATTTTGTTCCCCTCTTTCAGATGCCCAAGAATAATCTCTTTCGTTGCCCAATGATATGCTCCAAAATCATAAAGTAGATCAATTATGACTTTAAATTCCTTGGTAAAGGTGCTTTAACAGGAATTACTTGATAGTTCACAAATCTTACCAAGATTTTAAAAAATTAAAAAATTTTTCCAAAAGGAGCTCCAAAGACTAAGTTCTGGGAAAACATATCAAATCAGTAAATAGTAATAAATAGTTAATTTAAGATTCCTATTTTGAAATATACTTTAAGAAGTAACAAAGAAGTTGTGGCATAATTTGATCCTATCCTTTAAAATCTACCTTTCTACTAAAGAAAGCCAATTATATTTTTCTTGGGGTAGCATGGGCAAATAAAATAAATGTCAATTTATATTTAAGATACACCTACCAAGAGAATATCATATTTACTTAATATTTATTCAGAAGCACAGTATTATCTTTCACCTCTCTTTACCACAAAAGTACTGGGGGGAAAAACCAAACTTAAAAAGGCACAAACTAAAACACCACTGACGAAACCGCTTGTGTTTGCTGCGACCAAAACTAGTTTGAGCCGTAAAGACCACGGATTGGTTCAGAAGTGTTTATATTTATAACTCTGACTGGTGGAATGTCTCTCATGCTTCACTAATCCCTACCCCCACGGTAAACACTCATTACTTATTAGGCAGCACCGGCCAAAACATTTGGGCCAACAGAAAAATGTAAATACTGTACTATTCCAAAGTACAGCTGTTTATCACAATCAATGTGATTCCCATGAAAATCGTTTTAAGCGTTTTACTTCCCTTCTCATATATTCTGTTCTGAATTGCACAGAACTCCCAATGAACCAAACTACTTACAGGTGTTATTGTTTGTTTTTTAATTATAACTATCTTTATCCATACACTCCTTTCTTTTTCTCCCTACTGGGTCAGTTACAAGGAAAATCTAGCCAACACTTGCTTACAATTAATTAACCAGAGTTCTGAATGTCTAAAAGGAACACGTTATTGAAAAAATGTATTACCCACTTAGAAAAACGGCAAAGGTTTTTTGTTTATACAACCCAGTGAAATGTATTCACAAGGGCTGGAACTAAAAAATCTCTATATACAATTAAACGCGAAACCCCAATAATCGGTGAGAGTATAAACAAATGTGGCAGCCATCTCAACAGCAGCAAATCGCTGTCCGCAGTGACCTAACTTTCTTCACAAACAAAAGTTGCCCGGTTCAGCAACTTAATACATAAAAAATATACATTGTATATGTCCCGGGAAAATAACACTTCTGGACCTTGTGCTGAACAAAGGCACTCTTTCTTCCCATTGCTTAAAACTTTTCGTCCCACCGCACTCTTACAACCTCTTCTAGAAAAACCAGAGTCCAGATGGTAGAAGGGGTAATAAAATCAGTTCTATTTAGCGCTTAAAACACCTGAATATAAGAAAAGGCGAATTTAAGGCAACTTGAGAAAAAGTGAAAAACATTAAAGTTTCCTCTCTTTCCCGGCCCAGGAGCTTTGTGACCTGTAGACACATTTCGCGAAAATTACCTTTCGGTCGGGCAGTATCTCAGGGCAGCTTTTTCAAGGCTTCGCCTGACATGATTTCCTTCCCTTCATCAGTCACTTCGGATCCAGCCGAATTTCTCTCTCCGGTGAGAGCGGATGTGGAGTGGCCTCCCGCAGTAGGAAGAGTAGGTGGCTTTGGTGGGGGTTGGGAAGCGGGCTGATTTCCTGGTCTTGAGTTTTGCAGGAGTTTCCCAGCCCCAACTAGGATCTCCGCCGAAAAAAAAACTTTTCACTCGTGACACCGCCCGGAATTACAGTGCGAAACTCACTTCCTGCCTGGGAGAGCAGCAGGATTCAGCTCGGTCCAGGGGAACCCGGAAAACCAGCTCCACGCGCGCCCGGGAGGGGGAGGGGAGGGGGCGTCAGCCGCGAGCCTGGGACTCCGGGCGACCCGCGCGTCCCGACACACGACGGCGGCGGAACCCGGCCGGCCGAGGCAAAGACGCCGCCGCGGCGCTGGGCGAGCCTCGGCCGCGCTAGGCCGCCACCTCCTCCTTGCCGCCGCCCCCGGAGCCGGGCAGCGGGGTTATTGTCTCGATAGCGCCTGCCGCGCCCTTCGCTCGCGCCGCCGCCGCGGCCGCCCGGAGCCGGAGCCGAGGGGCCGGGCAGGCTGGATGGCGGCCCGCTCCCCGGGCCGTCCGTCGGGCCGTCCGTCCTTCCGTCCGTCCGTCCCTCTCCGCCTTCCCTCTTGGCCCTCGAACCCTCTTCTCCCCCCTCTCCCGTTTTCCCGCCGCCGTCCCCTCGCTCCCCTCCTCGTTCTTCTTTCCCGGCGGCAGTGGCTCCCGCGGGAAGCGCAGAGGGTGGGGGGAGGCGGCGGTTTGGTCCCTTCACGAGCTCGCGGGGCCGCTGCAGGGGCCGAGGCTGCGTCCCGCGCCGCCGCGCCACATTCACTCGACCGAGAGACTGCGAGGAGCGGGGAGGGGAGGGAGGGAGAGGAGAGAAAGGAGGAGGAAGGGGGCTGGGGCGGAGGGGAGTTACAGCCTCCCAGGCCGTGGCCGCAACAGCGCCACCGCCCCGGCGGCGAGGGGGGAAGAAGCTGCGCGCGGCGGCGGCTCCGCGACGGGGGCGGGGCGGCCTCCCGCCAGCTTCGCCCCAACCGCCAACAGCCGGGCTGGAGGCCGGCGCGAGCCAGTCACCGCGCGCGGGGGCGGCGCGGGCCGACGTCGGCGGCGTTGGCGGCTGGAGGCCGGGGGGGCGGGGGTCCGGGGGCGGGGCCGCCGGCGGCCCGGGGTTCGCGTGCGAGGCGCGGCGTGAGGCCCGCTCGGGCCCAGGGCCCGGAGGCCTGCCTGCTGATCTCCAGCGGCCCAAGGTGGGGGACGCGGATGACATCTACCCCGGCTGCCCCGCGCCCAGCCTGGGAGACGGAGAGTCCCCAGGTCTCGGCCACCCCGGCCGATTGAGTTTCTTTGTGCGACAGTAATCGGGTGCGAATGGTTCCAGTCCACCGCGATTTTAAGGCCGCAGGTATCTCAACTGCAGCACTCCAACTTCCTCTAATGGCAAGCTCAGTTTGCAGGAAACCACAGCGGCAGCTCGGAGGAGCTTCCCACGCCGGCCCTTGCTCCGAGCTTGCTTGCACAGCAGCGCCGCTGGGGCTCCTCCAAGTCTCAGCCTCACACCAACGGGGAGACAAAGCTGGCGCTGGGAGGGGGAAAATGGCCCGCGAAATTGCCTCAAGATAGTGCCTTTGTTAGAGGAAACATTGGATACATTCCGAACGCGACGTAGGCTTCCAACCCTGGCGGTTTCGGTGGTGCAGTTGTTGAATTACGCTGGCCCGAATGATTCAGCCTGGCAGGGTTTGCGTTTATTGCGGAGAGAGCTGCTTAGGCATTCTATCAACACATATGGCATAAAACGCTTCAACCATAACATTGCACAGTTTTTGCTATTACTGCTTTAAATATGTTAACAGACGAGACGGCCTTGTTTTACCCTAAGGAATGTAATCGGTACGGAACACACCATTCCCCGCCCCAAGTCTCTGCTGTACTTAACCGTGTACGAGGATGGTAATTAGTCTCTGTGTCCCTGAAGTCACTGTTTCAGTTCTTCCGTCTGTGTTCCAGAGATAATTATTTATTACCAAGTTTGAACAAAGAGCTGTATGCCCTACAGATGATTTTTGGCTTGCATCCAAAGAGAGGAGTTGATAAAGTCCATCAAAGAATTATTTACCAAAGTGAGTCGTAAGCTAGTGACAGACACTTGAAATAACTCCAAAGATATTCAAGACATTCTACTAGGGATGGGAGCTTTCAACTACTTCCAGAACTGCTGGAAATAACACGGGTAGTTCCTTAGCGTAGAGTAGAACTGAAAGTTCACAATACCAAAGTGTTCGGACTTAACTACCTGAACTGGAGATAAAAGCATTAAACTGGAAGTTAGGGAACGAAGCAGCAGCCAGGTATACTATTGATAGCCAGCTCGTTATCCATTATATATGAATATGAATCTTAGCCATTGTATAAAAGTTAGCATATTGTATAACCTATTTTTAATCGTCGTAAGAAAGATTTCCTACTCCACTTTCAAAAACTGCTTTGAGCCTGACCAGACTCTGGTATAGTTCTGAACTGAAAGGGTCACTCTTCTGAAGCATCCCAGGATGGCGAGTCTCCCACACCAGCTGGAGACCAGATGGATTTTGGAATTCCAATGTTGCATTTAGTCTCAGGTTGATTCAAGGCCACTTTAAATCTGGCGTCATAGATTAAACTAAACCCTATACCGCCGGGCGCCACCCTCACCCCCACCACCCCACAGCCCCACTCCTAAATCTAAATAAATAGGACCAGAGCAGTCCCTAGGCAAGAACCTGGCCTGGCCCTAGCTTGCTTTTTTTTTTTTTTTTTTTTAACTTAGACTCCTACTGGGGATGTATCTGGCTGATTACCATTTAGACTGGAAAAGTACTTAAAACCAAAAACCCTTCCTCCGATTCACCTGAAATTTCATCACTAGAGTTTAATCCCTTTGAGTAGTTTATTTCTCTAGCACAAAGCCATAATCCTGGGAAAGGTAATATTTTAAGCCTTTTTAGTCATTTATACCAATTCATCAGATTGTTTCCCCAAAGCAGCTTTTGATGGCAGGGAATATCCAGATAGCATATGCTGATGCCGAGTAGGTAGGAGAGAGAAATGTGATTTCATTCTTGGGGCAATCTATGGAAAGTAGAGAAGTACAGACAATAAAAGTGCCCCCCATTTGATTGTTAAATAAGTCCTACTTACTCATACTGTAAGAATGAGCCCCAAGACACTGGCCTTAAGAGGGTGGAAGCCAGGATACACATCAATATTATCTTTTTTGACAAATATTTGACAAAAATTAATAGCCCCTTTGTAAAATATCTTCAGCAGGGATTCTGTCTGTGCTCATAAACAGAAAGCTGAAATGACATATGATGAGGGTACTCAATAATCAGAAAAAATGATTCATCTTTATTATTCATCACTGACTACTTAGTTCTAACTCATATGAGCAGCACATACAGTTATAGCTAAACCTTCCATTTGTTCTTTTTCAGAAGGCATTACATTACAGATTAATTTCCTTTGAAAATCCCCCCACAGGTGAACTAAGATGGACTTAACGTTTTGACTATGATTAAAAGGAGAACTAAAACCCCACTTGAAACAAGACTGCCCAACTGTGATTTTGTAATGATTACCTGAACTCCAGGACCACCTTAGAGAGTAAACTAATAAATATTTGTTAATAGTATAGCTTAATCTCCCCCATTGTGATTCTCTAAATCTCTGTGAAAGTCAGAATTCTTTCTTTGGGATTCACCCCTTCCTAATGGCTGGGCTCAGGAAAGGTCTACTAAAGATAAACCACATATCTGAAGGAAAGTTTTAAGACACAGCACACAGCAGCCATTAGGAAAAAAGCAGAGAGCCTAGCCACTGTTTTAATTTAAAAGGGTCTCCCTGTCATTTCCCCATGCCTGCCTAGCAGCTGGGCAGAAGCACTGTGGAGACCAAGTTAGCAGAGGGCCAGGAAAAGTTTAGGGTGGTCATTCTCCTTTTCTCCCTTCTCAACACCTAACAAAGAATTGGTTACCTAAAACCAAAGTTTTTATCATAGTGGTATTTGAGGAAAACTAATCTTTGGACTAGAATTCAGTTAGATTAAAAAAAAAAAAAAAGGTCTAGAATCATTAGATTAATTACATCAAAATGCACTGTAACGTGTATTCTTATTTTATTTTATTTTTTATTTTGCCACTATTTTCTTTAATCTTTTTTTTAACATTTTTTATTGATTTTTAATCATTTTACAATGTTGTGTCAAATTCCAGTGTAGAGCAAAATTTTTCACTTATACATGAACATATACATATTCATTGTCACATTTTTTTCTCTGTGAGTTACCATAAGATCTTGTGTATGTTTCCATGTGCTATACAGTATAATCTTGTTTATCTATTCTACGTAACATGTATTTTTAATAGGGATTCACTTTCCTATTTTCTTTCATCTTAGCCTCTTGTTAAGGAGAGAAAGCAGGAAGTTAGAGTGGCAGGTGTGTGGGAAAGGGACACTTGGGCTTAAAAGAGACAGTACATGCAGGAATCAAAATTAAGGATTTAATATTACATTGGGGATGGAATCATCCCTCCTATAACATATTTCAGACTTCCAGATATACTTTCAGTAATACTTTATGAATCACAGGGATGTCTGCTTCCATTTGTGAAAACTTCATTAAAATTTTGAAGTTTTGCCCCCCTACTATATGCTTGATAATTTTTTTCTGTCCTATACATTTTGTAGCCTATTAAAGTTAAATTTCTTTCAGATGTCTTACAAATTTTTTTTAAGTATAGAGAAAATAAATAGTGCATGGTGATTATTTGTGTGACCTCTGAAATAATACTGCTTGAATTAGAAATAGCCACCGTATGACCTTGGGCAAGTTCCTGAATATCTATAAACAAACTTGAGCTTCCTCATCTCTAGAATGGGAACTATAATATTTTCCCATAGATTATTGAGAAGACTTCCTGGAACAATGCTCATAAAGTGCTTAGCACAGTGCTTGGCAGACTCAAAAATGTTAGCCATCATTAGTAGTGCAATTAAGATGCACTGAAAATATGTACCATGCTTCCATCCTTTCTAAGATGATCATATAATGTACTATCCAAAGAAGAATACTTTTGAGAGTGAATGCAGACATTAATAATAATTACACAGGGACAAGAAATGTAAAACCAAGACTGTCCTGGGCCAATTGGAGCAAATAATCACTCTAATAATTTCCAACTTTATTACCATCTCCTGTTTCACTTCCCCACTCAAATCTTCCCTGATACGAATCATACTCTGTTTCAATCATATTACAATATGCACACCTTTTTCTAAATCATAACAGTATTAAATCAACAAAACAAAAGTTTAAACACTGCTGTTTATTACTCTTCACAGGCTTTCACTTAAGAACATTTTCTTTGAGTAATAACACTGCTGTTTTCCTTCTCATTTAAGCCCACATTTAGCTACATTTTTCTATAGTATTTTGTTTAAAAAAAAAAACTGTTTAACATCACATATGCCATGAAAATAGCCAATACATGGGCGTTAAGCGTAATTTGAGATATAATAAGAGGCTAAATGTCCTGCTCTAAAATGCCAACTATGTTGCATAAAAACTTTTTGTTTTTAGTTAAGCAGCACATCACTCCTATTACAAAGTAAGAGTAAATCATCGTTATTTGTTGATGATGGCCATATCATAATCAGAATACTGGATAAATCTCACCTAAATCTGGTTTAATCAGTATTCGGAAAATGATATTTCTTAGCTGAATTTTCTAAAATAATTGTGAAATATACTTTAACACTCATACCTTCTTTTTTTTTTTTAATTGAGTTATAGTCAGTTTACAATGTTGTGTCAATTTCTGGTGTACAGCACAATTTTTCAGTTATACATGAATATACATATATTTATTTTTGTATTCTTTTTCACCATGAGCTACTACAAGATCTTGAACAGATTTCCCTGTGCTATACAGTATAAACTTGTTTAGGGGAGAGGGGATGGTTCAGCGGTAGAGCACATGCCTGACATACATGAGGTCCTGGGTTCAATCACCAGTATCTCCATTAAAAATATAAATAAATAAACCTACCTCCCCCTCAAAAAAAAAAATTTAAAACAAACAAAAAAAACCTTGTTTATCTATTCTTATATATACATGTCAGCATCTACAAATCTCGAACTCCCAGTCTGTCCCTTCCCACCCTCCTCCCCCCTGGCATACTTTCTTCCCTTGGAAAGAAATTTATTTTCTGGGAACTGACTGCAAATATCCTTCAAAAATGCTGGTCTAAATAATAACATACTTTTCAATGTTTGCTGTCTCTTCTGTATTCCTGACTAATCCCTTTGTTTTTATGCCATTAAATTTATGCCAGCCATCGGATCAATCACAGTGTTTTAGTTCTCTTAGTTTTGGGTTACTTTTAATTTTCTTGTTCTTCCATTTCTCCTTTAAGACAGACGCTGAATTTCTCTTCCTTCTACCTCAGGAAACTCCCTCTGAGGGTTTTTTTTTTCTTATATAAAACTTTATATAGTATATTTTTCATATTTCCTACTACATAGCATACCAAACTATTAATAGAAATGTGACTTTCTTTCCAAAAGGTTTGTACTTCTTTACATAAAAAATAAATATGTAGAGAAGAAATAGCTTTCAACTATTTTATAATTTTCAATGTAATTTTTCTTTTTCATTTTTGACATTTAATTTCATTTACCTGATTTCCAGCCACCCTACCTCACAGAAAACTGATTCTATTTCGTCTCCTGTAGTAATGAAACCTAGCCAATAATTTTTTTCTTGTCAATAATGTCATCTTCCAGAAAAGTTCTGGCACAGGCATTAACATTTACTTGCTGGTGACCTTGGAAAAATCATTTAATCTCTGTGCAATAGTTCATGGTCTATCAAGTGGAAAATAAAGCTCTGTCTTATCCACCTCATAGGGTTATTATGGGCACCAAATGAGATGGTGGGCATGAAAACACACTATAAACACTATATAAATAAAAGCTACTTTTCCCCTCTTACATCAGTAGTGATGTATTTCATCATAATCAACAGTAAAATATCATAAGCTATCAATATCCGTTAACTTAGTGGCTCTATGGCATGCATACTTTACATTACATATTACATATGGAGTCTGTTCTCTATGAAAGTTTGTATCCTATAAGAGAAGGTAGGTATAAATTCATCAAATTTTTAATAAAAATTGAAGACATTAATTCAGATGACAAAAATTCAGAAGTTTTAGTAATTCAGACACTGGCTAGATTTTACACTATGAAAATGTTGCTAGGCAAATTAGAAGTGTTAGCTTCAGGAGGAATGTTTGGCCTACTTAAAGAAAATAAGCTTTCAAAGTTCTAGAATCTGAGAATTTTCAGTAGTGGTTAAATAAGCAGGAAGTAGACATCAGACATCATCTGATGTCTAGTCCAGCTCCATTTTATACGTAAGGGAACTTAGATTTGAAGACTAGTGGCAGAACCATAATTAGAACCCAGTCCTCCTCCAGTTCAGTAGGTATTCAGTTATACCACATAGCCACCATACATTAATCCAAACATGGACCAACCATCAAAGAAAAGTTTGATAGAACTACTTAGCTTTTTAAAACTTTATTGGTAAAAGACACCATAAACAAAGTTAAATGGCAAATGACAGTTTGAGGGGAAATATAACATATATAAGAAACAATAGCTAATATCCATAATATATAAAGAGCTCTTTTAACCCAGAAGAAAGTAACAGTCCAATATAGAAGTATTTACAAAAGCTTTAAACCAGCAATACGTGCACACACACAAAATACGAAGAGCCAATAAACATTTGAAACGTGTAAGGGCCTTTAAGATCAGGTGGGGAGCAGCCCCATTTACAAACCAGGATAACTGAAACTCTAGCCAGGTTTTGTTGTTGTTATTGTAGTTGGGGTAGTAGTCTCTTTTCAGCAATCTCAGGGAGTTAAAACAACTCCAGAGGGGTATACCAAAGGGTGCTCCTATGACCTTGACAGGAAGGGGAATGAGCCAGTCTGATGACAAGTAAATTGGATTAAACTGACTGAAACCTGATCCCTGAAACGAGACACAGCCTTTCTGGAGCCACTCGCCATGAATGTCCGTAGGGAAGCACAGCAGCACCCCCAAAAGGATCAGGCCTGACACACTGGATGGAGCCCCTCTCTGAGCCCATTCCCCTAGGTCAGACCACCAGGCTTCTGGACATGTGTCTGCTATAGTCTGTGGAATTCCAAAGACAAAATACCTTAGAAGCCATGGATTTTAAGATTTTTGTTTCATCAAATAAAAGCTGAACATGGTGAGATGGTAGTAATTAGTCCTAGGAAATCAAAAGTGCTGTTTGTGTAATAAGGTTAAGGCCCTGAAAGGAATTAACTCCCCAATTCCCTCCAGGTCCATGAACAAGGTTCTATTGGCTCTGGAGAATCCTGGGAGGGGTCTAAGGAGACAAATGAAGGAGTAGCCACAGGCCTGAGGGAGGAGACACAAGGAAGCCCCTCTTCTTCTTCTTCTGTAGGGGGAACTCTCTCCACCCTTCACACTTCCTTGGACTTGTTTGCTGCCAACTATTACAAAGACAAATAATAGAGAAAAAATACGGGGTTAGATAGGAGAAGACCAGAAAAAAGTAGGCTTAAAATACTTTCTTTAAAAAGACTAATGCAGATGTAAAACTAGGAATAGAAGGAAAATATTTTAAAAGACTAAGATAAGTTTGTAGGAAACACAACCAATTAAAGGAGA
The DNA here is from genome assembly GCF_009834535.1 of Camelus ferus. Taxonomy (NCBI): domain Eukaryota; kingdom Metazoa; phylum Chordata; class Mammalia; order Artiodactyla; family Camelidae; genus Camelus; species Camelus ferus. The sequence continues at coordinate 43,891,683 of NC_045698.1, read as the reverse complement.
AAGAAGCTGAGAGTTAAAAATCATTAAAAAAAATCCACAAACGATAAATGCTAAAGAAGGTGTGGAGAAAAGGGAACACTCCTGCACTGTTGGTGGGAATGTAGTTTGGTGCAGCCATTATGGAAAAGGGTATGGAGATTCCTCAAAAAACTAAAAATAGACTTACCATATGATCTAGCAATCCCACTCCTGGGCATATATCCAGAGGGAACTCTAATTCAAAAAGATACATCCACCCCAATGTTCACAGCAGCACTATTTACAATAGCCAAGACATGGAAACAACCTAAATGTCTGTCGGTAGATGACTGGATAAAAAAGATGTTGTATGCATATATAGATAGATAGATATAGATATAGATATAGATATAGATATAGATATAGATATAGATATAGATAGATATACACACACACAATGGAATAGTACTCAGCCATAAAAATGAATGAAATAATGCCATTTGCAGCAACATGAATGGACTTGGAGATTGTCATTCTAAGTGAAGGAAGCCAGAAAGAGAAAGAAAAATACCATATGATACCACTCATATGTGGAATCTAAAAAAAGACACAAATGAACATATTTATAAAACAGAAACAGACTCACAGACATAGAAAACAAACTTATGGTTACCAGGGGGAAAGGGGTGGGGAGGGATAAATGGGGAGTTCAGGATTTGCAGATACTAACTACTATATATAAAATAGATAAATGTATTATATGTATATAAATATATATAAAACAAATAACAAGGTCCTATTATATAGCACAGAGTCCTACTGTATATTCAATACCCTGTAATAGCCTATAATGAAAAAGAATATGAAAATGAATATGCATATGTACAACTGAATCACTATGCTATACATGAGAAATTAATACATTGTAAATTGATTATACTGCAATTAAAAAATGAATAAACAAATAATACTTACTAAAAATCACTAAAAGGAACGAGTAAAGAAAAAAATTTAAGTTTAAACTCTCCTAAAAGCCAGAAAATCAGATTCATTTCAATATATACATGGCAGGTGGAAGGGGTGAGAAGTAAAAAAAAAAAAAAAATTACTTTGGCAGTAAGAGGAGTATATAAACTAAAACAATCTATACTGTGTGTCTATCTATGTGTCTATGTGTCTATCCATCAACAGTTGTGAATTAGTTAAAAACAAAAGAAAACTGCTAGAGGCCATTCAGTTTCTGAGTGAGCCTGCTATCCCCAGGAAACGGGATCTTACTGCACCAAGAGTCTCCTGGGTAGAAAAGTCATGGAACCAAGGGGTACTTTAAACCTGCTTTGGGACACCCAGAGGCTCATGGGTTCCAAAGGTCCTTTTTAGCTACCTGTGGAAGCAAATACACTCAGCCCTGATGGTCCCATGTCCTTGGATAGGGATGGCTGACTGTCCTATGCCATTTTATATACGGGGCTTGAGCACGTACGGATTTTAGTATCCAAAGGGGTCCTGGAACCAATCCCCCATGGATACCAAGGGATGACTATATCTGACTTCTACAACAGATCCAAGCAGCAGTCTGGCATCCAAAAACTTCTCTTCCAAGCTCTCCACTCCCTCCTCTTCTTCAGTACATCCTTATCAGAATAATAAATTATGACCCCAGTTACCAGATAACCTTCTGCACAAGATCGAGTAGGCAGGAAGTTGTAGAGCTGGAATATGAACCCAGCAATCTGAGACCAAGGCTAAGTGCAAACCAATAAATTCTATGCAGACCTGTAACTACTTTTAATACCTCTCTCAGCAGATTTTCCACATCATATATAAGCCAACATTTTCACTTTTAGTCACTGGGGATCTTTTTTTTTTGTAATTTATAACCTTCTCTCAAATAAAAACAAAAGCAGTCTTAATTTCATCTTGAAATACTTCCTGTTTCTTTGTCTTCCTCTTCCTCTGCTCTTTTAAAACAAAAGCTGGTCCCTTTCTTTTCTTCTCTTTTTTTCTTTCTATCATAAAGGCAATGTGCATCCATCCGTGTAGAAAAGCACACGAAATAAGAGGGAAATAGTCTATCAAGTACAAAAACTGAAAATAAAACCCTGAAAAAGGTGTTATTCAAGTGCCTGGGTATACCTGTAGAGACTAGGTGATTTCAAAGCCTTTTCTCCAGAACATAATGCTCATTTATGAGTAGCAGCAATTAATGATTGTGCTAGATCCACAACTAGAGTTGCATATTCTTTATTCATGGGATTCAATTTAAAAATGAGCCATTCCAATTTGGTACTGCAGTAGTTTACCTTAAAGTGATGATACTGTGTTTTCTCTTAACCTCATCTATAATCATCCCATCTCCTTTTACCAAAAACCATTTGTATTGGAATCTTACTGATAATCATTCTTTACATATGTCTAATGCAGTATAACATAAACAGAGTAAGCATGGCTTCAATATTGTTATGTTAAGTGTTGTCCAACATCTTGGTATTCTTCTGTTTTCCTTTCACGTATATATGACTTGTTGATGCTTCTAAGCCACTAGCAGAGAAGATAATTTAAAATCATTACCAATGTAAATTTCCATCCACAGTCCCTACCTTTTATCAAACCACCTCATTTAAAGTCTTTTGTATTTAAAAGTATGTAATAGCCCTAAAAGAAAGTATTATGTGTTTCATCTGTTACTCAAAAAGAAGCAAAAAACTAGACTATCAACCCGCTGTGTAATCCCTGCGCAGACTACAACGCCTTTCAGTGGGAAGCCAGGCTCTGCCAAGAGCAGGGAGGATTGCAGTTTAAACATTACAGGGTCAAGTTCAACATTTGTTCCATTCACAGAACTCCCACTGACATCAATGAGAGTTTTGTGCAGAGTAGAATTTCTTCCTCAGTTAAATGATTTCTGTAATGCCTTCTATTTTGCCAGAACATATTCCACAAAGAATGTAATAAAGAAAATACACGTAATACTGCTCTTTTTTTTTTTTAAGGCCTACTTGTGATTTCAAATAAAATGTCATCCACAAAAAAAAGCATTTTTCTTATAGAACATGATTTAAAAGGTAAATAAGCCATTTTGCAGAGAATATAAAGAGACTTTCAGATCATTCTAGACTCATCTGTTTGCAATTATATATATATAAGTATGTATTATACATATAGTTTTGCCTGCAATATAAAAATCACAATTGAATTCAGTCAGGAGGCTTTGAACCCCTGAAATTTTATGCCCTATGTTATGTCATCAGCTGATTGGGGACATGGAGTTTCTTAAGCTTATTAGACCAAGGTCTGTGGAACTAAATATCAGATCCACAAATATCCCTTGGTAAATAAAGGCTGTTAAATAATAGAGAAGGCACTGAATTTTTTATATAATGGTTGGAAGGATAAGCAGGGTATACTAGTGAAGAGTTTGAACACACAAAGTAATTTTATTGTTAAGTGATAAAGTAACATCAATGAAAATTAATAAAGTATTTAAATAAATTAATATTCATAGTTTATAATTAGCCCATTGTTTATGTGACTTGTAATTTTAAGGGACTTTTTAAGGGAAAAGAGAATATTAGTATATTAAAATATTAAATTTAGGGTATAGAGAACATTAGATTTTCTTTCTTTGAATAGCTAGAGGAATTACCTATAACATTTCTATTGGTTTGGGAAATTACACATTGATTTACATTACAAATGAATTTCACCCTAATTTAAGGTTATCTTTGACTTTAAAGATCTAAAAAGAAAGTCTGAGGCTTCTTACAGACACAAAAATCTGGTTATGTTTTGCTTAATCTTCAGAAATATTTTAAAGCAGATTGGAGTCTAAACATCATTAGTATTCTATAAAAAGCTTTCGCATGACGCATTCTTACTTCACATAAGGGAGATGCTCTTATTTTCTGTTGCTCAGGAAAGTTTTTAAAAAGGCAATCTGCGGAAGAAGAAAGCTGATAGATGTAAAAACAAAATGGAAAATGAAATAGGCACTCTGACCTATGCTACGACTCACTCCCTGTTACCTCCAACTATTACCCAACTGCAACATTTTAGAATGAATTTTAGTTTCTATGGAGGTTCCATTCCTCCTACAAACTGCAACTATGTCAAGCCTTTCAGAGAATCACGAGGTCACCCCAGCTACTATTTATTAATGGTGCACTCAACGTTAATAAACACAATAAAAACTTCCAAAGAATCTAAACGTGTATCAGCTATCACCATCATCTGTGGACCCAGTACTGGGCTGGGCATTTCATGCGTGAAATCTCATACAGTAATTTAAAAGATACCAAATTATGAAGCTTTAGATAAATCTATAAACTGCATGGGAATTTCAGAAAGAATCAGTTGATCCATGGTCTTCGAAATCAGCAAAGACCCCACTTATGAGTAAGCATGATAAATAGACGGCAATTCTTTTGTGGTCTTTTGAGTCGAGGGCTGTTCACCAGATGTGTGGGATGATGTGACAGTTTTCAAATAAGTCTGCAAAGTCTTTGACATTCCTCTCACCATAAGTGCAATCTATGAACTCTCTCCTTGAAAATGGGCTGGCTTTTTCTTTGGCTTTGACCAATAGAAAACAGGAAGTGACACTCATGGGACCTCCCAGGTGAGGGCATAAATGGCAGTGTGCTTCCACTTTGTTCACTGGAATACTGGCTTTTGAAAACATCAGCTACCAAGTATACATTCTGTCTCTCTGAGGCCATTAAGTGTGAGAAGGGTCAAATTAGCCCACATGGAGAGACCACATAGACAGGCCCAGTGACAACATATAGGAACTGAGAAACAGCTGCCTGGCCAGTCTCAAGCTGTTCCAGCCCCTCTTCCCACCCTGCCCTGCCCTGCCCCTGCCCGCCACCCCCACTCTGTTACAGCTCTAACTAGCACATGGTAAATTTCAAGAGCCCAGACCACTCAAACTCTTCCCAAATTTCCCTCCCAGAGAAAACATGAAATATAATATAATGATTATTGCATTTAATCAGAACATTTGGGGGTGATATGTTACATAGCAATAGCAACCGAAACAGATATTTTTTTTTTTTTTTTTAGTTTGAAACAATTTTTTGTTGAAAAATTTCAGATACATTCTAGAGTAGAGAGACTATACAATGAACTCTCATGTACATTACTTAGAATCAACAAATTCTGGCCACATTTGCCTCATCTGTTCCCTCTTTTTTTTCCCCTCTGCTTAAATATTTTAAACTTCATCCCAGGTGGTGTGTCATGTCAAGTATCATAGGATGCTTCGATATGAATCTCTAAAAAAATAGACAAAAATGACAAAATGTCATTATCACACTTAACAAAATTAAAAATAATTCTCTGGCATCATCTAATATCCAGACCATAATCAAACTGCCTGATTGCTTCAAAAATGTGTTTTTGCTGTTCTTGGAATAAGGATCCAAATGATGTCTACATACAGGATTTGGTTGTTGTGCCTCTTTTCGTCTAAAACAGTCACACACCCCCACGCCACCCCACCCTCCTTTCCCTTCTGCCATTAACTAGTTGCAGAAACCAGGTAAGTTGTCTGAGGAATGTTTGTTTTCTTACAGTGGCATTTCACTTGCTCCTTTATCCCCTGTAGTTCCTGGAAATGAAAGTTGGATCAAAAGAATTGATTACATTCAGAGCCACCTTTTTGTCCCTCTGTAGGGATACTTGATAAGGGCTGTGTGCCTCATAATGCATCACAACAGGAGCTATATGATATCTGGTGGTTCCACTTTCAGAGATGCTAAGATTGATCAGCCATGTGCTGATGGTCTTATTATCCCTCATGGTAAACTTCCCACCCACCTTTCGTTCAAGGGTGATCGCTGCCTGAACCAAGCATTTGATCATTGCTACTGGGTTGCCATTGCTTCTTTGCCTTTTCAGTAGACAGTAGTAGGAAATATCTATGTTTGAGAAAGAAAAAAAATACTGATAGTAATAATATTTCTAATTCAAATATAATAATGTACAACTGTCGGATTTTTTTTCTTTACTTAGGCTCTTTGCTTTTCTACTTATTCTCTTACTGAACATTTTGTTCCTAACATCAACATACTTACTTATTTACATTAATGTATAGTATATTTAAAATAGTTTCAAAAGAATAATAGCAATTTGCCTCTACCATGTAGATACAGAATATAGTTTATGATTCCTTTGTACTTCTGTTTGTTCTTAGAATAATCTCTGGTAAGGTGTACCCTTGAAATAATCATTGTCTTTGTATTTCTTTAGTTGTGTCTTTTTGTGCTACTGACTTGGTATTGAGTTCGTTTGTTTTAATTCATTAATTTATTTCAGTTCAAGTTAGGTTTCTTTGTTTCAGTCTCTTTAATTTTTATAAATTGATTTAATTCTTTTATTTTCCCACCACCCTGTTAATTCCTTTTTGAGATAGTCATTATTAGTTTTGTTTGAGTGTTAGATTTTTAAAAGATTGTCATTTATCTATGGCAACTAAGCTTTGGGCTGAGTTACTACAGTAATTCTTGGGATCGTGACAGCTGTAGATTGAGGAAGAATTAGTCTTCAGATGAAGTGGTCTTCATTAAAAAAAATCATTTTGGTCTTTCTCTCCTCACTGCTTCTCTGTCAAAACCTTTTTTTTTTTTTTTTAATTTAACTTAATTTTTTTGTCAAAGCCTTCTTTTAAGTGGAGAAGTAGTTCTCTGCCTCTCTTCTTAATGGTTATTTGCCACATCTGCTGAAATGTGCATTATCTAGTTAAAAGATTTTGTTAACGGTTAGAAAACAGAACTCACAACATAGCATTCCATGTTACATATATATGGTTGCAAGAGGACAACTAGTGACATGATGTACCAAAATATTAATGCTGCTTATTTGTGAAGAGTGAAATTTCACATGATTTAGTTTCATTTTTATTTTTACCTATATTTTCTAATTTTCTACAGTGATGATACACATATTTGCATAATACTAAAGAGAAATGTGCTTTGCATCATGTAAAAAGATAATAAAATAATCACTTAAAAATGACTGCATGAATTATTGTTATGGGTGTAGAATTTTTGTTTGGGATGATGAAAAAGTTCTAGAAATGGATAGTGGTAATGGATGCACAACATTGTGAAAATACTCAATGCCAGTGAATTGTACTCTTAAAATTGGTTAAAATGGTAAGTTTTATGTTATGTATATTTTACCACAATAAAACAATAGATAAAGGAGATTAAAAAAAATTACTCCAGATTATTCCAAGTAGTAACTGAAACTTACTAAATACTATGATCTTGCCATACTTCAGTTATGTTCTGTAAAGTGGTATCCAAACATTATTATTTGCTTGGTGTCCAGGAATAATAAATACAAGCAAATACAAATAAATAAATATTGAGGGGCTGAACAAGGATTTTATACCCCATGTGTCATTTAATATTCCCAAGATTCCATGAGATAAGTACCGTTATTATCTCCACTTTGAATAGGAAGTAAAGGCTCAGAAAGTTTAAGTCACTTGTCAAAGGCCATGCAGCTAGTAAGTGGCAAAATCAAGGCTTGACCCAACGTCTGTTTGACTGCAAATCACTGCTCTTAACTACCACGTTACAGCAGTTTGACTATACCAGTTCTGTATTGCAATGTAGGGACTTAGAACACAGTATCTTTGTGGTTATAAAAGTCTTTCAAAACTTTCCAGCTATGAGTTTACTTAAAAGTCTGCCACGTTTGTTTTTAAGCTTTTATGTTTCTGCTATGCTTAAAATTGGTTAATTGAGCTTTCATGGAAATCATTTCTGTGATTATTGTTTTTACAGTCACGTTGAATAATGATAATCATGGTATATTTACTCTATTTCAGCTAGAGAGAGAGTCAACAGGAAGGTACAATTTAGGATGCATTTTGAACATGTTTTTCCAAGGTGAGGTCAGCAGCTTTCTGGAAATGCTAGAGAAAAAAAAAAAAATCACATAATTATATTTCTAAACCCAGTACCTTCTGAGTCTCCAGGGTCTGGACCAGGGTTCAGGTTAGGCCTGAATTTAAGAAACATAGTTACCTCATGCATTCTTCTTTCAAAAAGGAGGCTTAATATACTTCGTTAGTGTCCTGCCAGGCAGCACACTGGTCCTAAGACCCACTCCCTACTTCTCCCTCATCCTCCCATCAGAAGTGAGTTGGTAGGATTTAGGGCCCCGTCTTTTTTTTCCTGGCATGACTCAGAGCTCCTGCAAAGGTCTTGGAACCAATCCATTCCCTTAGATGCCATTATGAGTTTCAAATCTGAACCCGTCCTAGATGGACTATTAATAGGAGCACATTTCTTTGGGCCTTTCAGCTGACCCTTCAGACGCTGAAGACTGAAGTTTGGAATGCAGTTAAGCTACCTAGGGTTTAAAGTGCAGATGAACAGCCACAAAATAAAAATGTGTCTCTACAGGGAGCCTGCTTATAACTTTGCATTGTACTGACTTAATTTTCCCTAATAAAATTGAATTTATTCATTTAAAAAAAGAAATGCTGTTTCCAGAACTGTCAAGACAAATGTAAATTTAAGAGCACTACACACTCACTCCTAATGTTAAACGCAATTAAAAATCATCAATATTAACAAAACTTTTAGAATGAAGAGGAGAAAGTACATTTCATTCCAAGAACTTGTCCAGTCATGCAGAACTGAAGTCTGAGCACGCAAGTAACTCAGTTAATCAGAGTGAAGAGAGAAGGCTGAAAAAGGCCTCTAAGGTATAGAAAGAATATATAAAAATTGGATGAGCATGCAGAAACCAAAATATCCAGAGGACTGACCCTTTTGAAGTCCAAAAGATTTGACATTGAGAATATTTTCCATATTCTTGGTTAAGAATCTATGAAATGTTCTCCCACAAATGTCTACTGCCCGTAAACATGCCTCAGTCATTGTGCGAATGTCCGGCACCAGACATTCTCATTTGAAAAGAAGGGGTGCCTCCCACTGTAAGGTATGCACAAGGGCTAGTGAATGTACACTCAACGTCCATCCTCCTTGCTCCTGGAGGGAAGCTGTGGAATAGAGAATACAGAAAAACAGAGGAAAACCCCTAAATCATTGATACTTCAGTTTGAAACATATTTGTTATATGTAAATCACTTGCCTATTTTTATCCTTATTGAGGCCAGGATTTCTCAATTTCAAAGACCTTTTGGATCTGATAACTCTTTTTTGTGGGTACTCTGTGCAATATAGAGTGTTAACAGCCTCCCTGATTCCTATCATGAGATGCCAGTTGTGACAACCAAAAAGTTCCCTGAGGAGGCAAAATCAGTCCCCACTGAAAAGCACTGGTTTACACCAGTATCAAAATTAGTCATTTCTGGGGGGAGGGGATAGCTCAGAGGTAGAATGCTCATTTAGCATGCACAAGGTCTGGGTTCAATCCCCTCCATCAAAATAAATAAATAAATAAACAAACAAACCTAATTACTTTCCCCTCCCCACCCCGAAAAAATAACATGAAAAAAAATTAAGTGAATAAAAAAAAATGTACTGCAAAAAAATAAATAATAACTAGTCATTTCTGCTGGCACATACCAGCTAGATGGTAGACAAAGTAGTTTAAGAGATTATAAGAAGAATCTGGCCCAGGAAAAAGAAAATTTATTGCAGATAATCTACAGTGTAGATAATCAACAAGTAATTTAAGGAAATTAAATATAGGGCTGGGAACATTTTATTAGAAACAAGGTTCTCAACTGGTACACAGTGAGTGATTAAGGTTGATATAAATACCGGACACAGTTATAATCACCTTCCGGCCGCCAGACCCCAGCCACTGAAGATCAAATCAAGCATTCCTTTTATAGAACTGAATGACTTGATACACATTGTGCAACTGAGAGTTCGCTTGTTTTTCATTCATTGACAGCTGGTCTAGCAGAAAGGCTGCCAGACACTTGGGTCGTGCAACCAAGTCTCAAAAAGCATATTGGGCCTGAGGAGATGAAACGGTGTTGAAAAAGGATTTTAAGAAAGAGGTAGTAGTCACTTCTAACTTAAACAGAAATTTGATGGTGCTGCTGACACATTTAGGCAAAGTATGGTTTAATTTCCTTTACTGTTTTGTATATATTTTGTGGACAAAAATCTTTTTTCTATCAGAAAGTCTTAAGCAGGCTGGCATATGAATTAGTGCTCTGAAGACCAGCACTACAAAATACAGGCTAACCTCCTCATGCCCCCTTCTAGTCACCACGGCCCCCAAGGATACCACCAGACTGATTTCTAACGGCAGAGATAACTTTTACCTTTTTTTGTACTTTATTTAATTGGATTAATGCCTATTATTTTGTGTTGGGCTTCTCTCACTCAACATTATTCTATGAGATTTATCCAGGTTGTGGTGTGTAACTGTAATTTGTTCTTCCCATTGTCATGTATTATTCCAATGAGTTACATGCCACAATTAATTTCTCTCCTGTTTGGTTGTTTCCAGTTTAGGATTATTAAAAATAGTGTTTATATTGAACTATATTCAATATCTTGTAGTAACCTATAATGAAAAAGAATATGAAAAGGAGTATATGTATGTATGTGTGTGACTGAAACATTATGCTGTACACCAGAAACTGACACAACATTGTAAACTGACTATATTTCAATTAAAAAAAAAGTGTTTCTATGAGCATAACCTAGGCTAGAAAAGGTACATTCTTTAGAAGAATACATATGTTAACACATTTCTTCTGGTTCTTCCATTAATCACACTGACTGGGTCCTGAACTCTGTTGTCTGCCCAGTGTGTAGCATTTAACAAAAATGTTGTACAGATGAGCCTGTGGACTAGGAAAAAGTGTACTCAGCTGTATTTATATCATGGTCAACAACCACACTCTTTGCATGTTCAATAACAGATTTCTATTTACTTATCTACTTGGAGAAAAAGCTAGAGTTAAGGGATATGTCCAGGGGTTGATCCTTGAATCTAAGTGTACGTAACAATTTTATTAGTGAATTTAACGAAGACTTCCAGAGAAGGCATTTATTGTATACTTAACACAGTGCCTGGAAAAAGGAAATCACACACTTGTTGAATGAATGAGTAAATAAATGGATGAATGGCAAAGTGGATGTTACATGACTAAGTCAGGGACAAAATCAATATAGTTTGTAAGAAAAAAAATCACTTAAGAAAATAATAACATTAACAAGGTATAGTAGTTTGCCCAAGAAAGAGAGCCAGAAAATGAATGAGCTGGGTTCCAAGCTCAGGCGGTCCAGCTTCAAAATACTTTACTTCTGAACCAAGTAGAATGATCAGAAAAGAAAAGCTAATAGGGATGAATATAAATCCCTAAATTTAAGAGGAAAAAATAAATTGCACAAGTGCAGAATTGTTTACTGCTAATGGCCACAATTCATAGAAGAGATCTGATGGTTTTGGTTGATCACAGTCTCGACTGAGCCCACAGTGTTTTGCTCTGCTAAAGTGACTGCCAATGGCATTATTTCATTCTTTTTTATGGCTAAGTAGTATTCCACTATAAATAATGCCATTTGCAGCAACATGGATGGACCTAGAGATTGTCATACTAAGTGAAGTCAGACAGAGAAAGACAAATATCATATGATATCACTTATATGTGGAATCTAAAAAAAAATGACACAAATTAACTTATTTACAAAACAGAAACAGACTCACAGACACAGAAAACAAACTTATGGATACCAAAGGGGAGAGTTAGGGAGGGATAAATTTGGAGTTTGGGATTAGCAGATACAAACTACTATATACAAAATAGATAAAAACAAGGTCCTGCTATATTGCACAGGGAAATATGTTCAATACCTTGTAATAACCTATGATGAAAAAGAATATATATACATATAACCGAATCACTATGCTGTATGCCAGAAACTAACACAACATTGTAAATCAACTATATTTCAAAAAAAAAAAAAAAGGAAAAAAAAGTTACTGCCATCAGAGGCTGCATTAATTAACATAAAATATTCCATTTGAAGCAGGAAAAGTCCTGTTCAAACCAGCTCAACACCTTTCATTTTTCTCTAGCCAATGTCTTGGATAAGACGTTATAAAAAGATTCAGCTCCTTATCCCTGTGTTTCTGTGTTTTATGGTCACTGAAAACATATAGGCTTTACTTCATTCGGACGAGAAACCAAGAACAGATTAAGACACTCCTATGTCATCATTCAGGATTACTGACCTCTTGTTTCAGGTCCAGTTCTTGCACTCTAACTGTTCCCCTTACTTGACATTTTGGATCGTCTTTTACTTCTGGCCCACACTTACGTGGGAAGAGGCCATCAAATGTCTTTTCTTATAGCTCACAGACCCAAGCCAGCAAGGTTGACTCTCACAACCAACCTAAAAATCCTGACCTGGGTCAAGCCCTGGGCACTAGTAATTTGGAAAGGAGATTTACTCTAGATGGAACACTGAAATGGGTTATGGCAGTCTTGTTAAGACAGATACTGATAAGCTAAGGACATGAGATAATCAAAATGATGAAATATCTTGAAGCCATATCACATGTGCACATTTGATCTTAGCCAAAAGACTGAAAAAGAATGTGTCATACAAGGAAAAGCTGAAGAGACTGGAGAAGTATTTTACCTGGACAAGTAAAGGCAATGGTGTGTGGTGAACATGAGTGTGTTTTGCATGTGACCAGCTGTTACACAGAAAAAGAAAGAGTCTTAATCTCATTTTATAAGTAGGAAATGCAAATGCATGGAAGCTTTAAGGGGGTATTTTGGGTTCATGGGAGGAAGAACTGAACCATAAAGAGGCATCTATTGTAGTCATGTTTACACAATGAAGACAATGTACTGTCCTTTGAAACTGAAAAATTCAGAGGGAGAGTTGGCTTCAGATTTGAGAGGAAAATGGGGGCAAAAATACAACAGAGGTAAGGAATCCACAACATCCATGAGTCACTTTAACTTATCTCTAAAGGTTGGAGTGTTTAACGGTCAATTTCTTGGAAGAGGTTGGTCTTTCAAGTATTTTGAAGAATAGAATGGAGATGTTTTCAGGGAAACAATGGAAGACTGTTCACCACAGTCCAGCTGGGGCTGAGAGAAGAGAATAATGGATGTAGTAAGGGGCTCTCTGACTAGACTGGAATGAGAAGTGTGCAGAAGAATGAAAAGATAGGAAATCTGAGACAGTGGCAGAGCAGTCGATGAGTAAGTTCTATTCCAGCTCTCGTGGTATCTATGAAACACTTTAGGTCACAGACTCCTAAAAAGTTCTTAAATGTTTACCTAAATGTAAAGTGAGATCTTCTTATCTAGAAAATATAATTATGTATAAAAACATATCACTGTTATTAAAATATCATATCATTAGGTAATTTGCCAAAAAGTCTATGAGAATATTTACAGACTATTCCTAAAGAAAATATCAAAGTAATATATGAAATGTTGAGATACTATTCTATAACATGTTTCTATATTTGTAGCATATCTCTGGGAAAAAATACAAGAAGTTGATAGTAAGTAGAGGCATCTAGGAGGGAGATCCGGGCAGGGTTTGGGGGTGAGAAGGATAATTTCATTTGATACCTTTTGGAACTACTTGAAATTTTATATTATATGTGTATATTACCTACTCAACTGTAACTAAATAATTAATAAAATAGTAATCTTTTATTCCTGTTTCAATCAATGTCAAAAGTTTGAAAGATGCCATATACATTTTTCCATTGATCTGACTGTTGCTTTTAATCTCCCTCCCTTTCCACATAATTTAGATCCTCTTTTAACATGTTCCTTTTGACAAAGAATATGGCTGAATAAAAATAAGTGTTTGACCTAACTTGTTAATTTGAGGGCAAGCTCTTGAACCAGACTTACCTTCTTTTCCTTGCTCTTGGTCATTGTGGCACCTCAGTAGGAAAATTCCTGGGGCGGTAATGGCTAGAAGTGATTTAAGTGATCACCTCTCAGTGTGTCCAATTCCCCCCAACCCACTGCTACTGCTGTCACCGGGGACATCAGGTAATCTCTCCTGGCTACTTCCATAATCTTCTCAGTGGTCTATCTTTAGTCCTGTCTCTCTCCAATTTACTCTCCACATGGTGGCCAGAGATATAATCATGTCACCCTTGGTCAAAACCCTAGGATGGCTCACCACCATCCTTAGGAAGAAGTCCAGACCTCAGCCTTTCGGGATGTGCACCCCCACTTCATTATCATCCCTTGCCACTCCCCACTTCTGTGCTCCAGTCTTCCCATCCCTAGCCCTCTCTTACTCCTGAAACAGTCTGATACACCGTCTTTGCCTGGCTAACTCCTATTCTTGAATTCATGTAGAGATCACATCTCTTGGAAAGCCTCTCAGCCCCCCAAATCTGGGTTACAAAAACCTTTGCAGGCACTTCCAGAACACCCTGTCCTTTCCTTTCACTGACTATGATTTCTTTGCTCTGTACTCACTTTACTTTCTCTACTTCCCACATGAGACTCTCACCTCCATGAAGGCAGGGACCATTTGCGTATATGCCCAGCCCTGAGCACAAATCTCAGAATGGACAAACACTTAAGCCAACTGGAGGTATATTCAGGCGAAAAGAACTACTCTTCCTCATGTGTCAAAAAATAAGACTGTCATATTTGGTCATGGAGACTCGTCTGACAGGACCCTCAGATAAGAGGGATCTTACCAGTTTAATTCATTAAATTGTGTTAATATAGTTTTGTTCATGAATATTGTCTTTGCTGAATTCCTGGAAGGAAGGCATTAGAATGTTTCCTTTGGGTTGAGGGTATATTTATGTCCAGGACACATATTAACACGACTAGCTCTGCTGTTAGAGAATTCTGTGGTATAAAAATACCTGGACATCTAATTTTATTTGATTTGAACTTTATGAAATTTTCCTGAAAAGTCCCCTTTGGCTTGCCACCACTCTTATTCTTACAGTTCCTACCTCTTCACAAAATACTTCTAAATAACCTCTTTCCAGTTTATAGTATTTTGCCCTACTCTGAACACATGCTTTTTACCTCTGAATAAAATGGTTGAAATCCAATTCTTACAAAATCATGTTTGTAGTTTCTCAATTTTAAGATGTCAAAGTTTTTTTTTTTTTTTTCCTTTTCAAGGAGGAAACAAATACAAAATTGAATGGAGCCAACAGTTTTAAGGCTCATCACAAGTTCAGCTACGTTATGACATGGAAGAGTCTGTGCCTTAAATAAACACGCACACACACAAACATACATTCATTTGAAGGTGAGAAGGAAAGAAAATACAGCAAAATATTAAGGTTGGTGGGATTTGGAATTATGATTAATTTTTGTTTTCTTTGTTCACTTTTCCCCAATGTTTCTACAAGAGGGAGGACTGTATTTTTTATGCATAATCAGCAAAAAATGAATAAACTTTAAAAAAAGGTATGTTGTATTTAACATGTCTTTTGCTTCTCTACCAGATGCTTGAGGTCTCTGAGTTCTCAATTTATGAAATGAATTTATGGAGAAATAAGATACTCTTGTCTTAACTTTGGGCTACATACTCTATCCATTTGAGCCTAGTATTAATGCCTCTGCTTGTGGTCTTTGCACAGGAATGCCATTTTTCCTTCTGGATGTAATTTCATGCAAAGCTTTAACATAGTCCTCGGCTCACTATTCCTTGCATGGCTGCTCATTTTTGTCTTCATCTGCACTGCATGTTTTAGGACATTCACAAAATGAATTAGGGCCTCTGACATAACTGCACAATCTGAAACAAATAGGACGTTACAGCAATCAGTTTCCCAGAGCCTACAGACAATACTAGATTTTGTGACTATTTGATCAAATTAGTTAATGGTGGAAAAATTGCTTAGTGGGTGTTCAGTAAATGTTCTTTCCTTCTCGTGCTCATAAGACAAAAACAGAGCAGCTCAAGAATAATGTTTCCTTCTATTTCTTTTGCCTGAAACATTTTTTGCCCAAACAATCTGTAGATTTTATGGATCCCTTTTCTTATTTTTTTATTAAAGTATAGTTAGTTTACAATGCTGTGTCTATTTCTGGTGTACAGCAAAATGTTTCAGTCATACATGAAAATACATATATTTGTTTTCATTATAGGTCACTACAAGCTATTGAATATAGCTCCCTGTGCTATACAGTAGAAATTTGTTATCTGTTTTGTATATGGTACTTAGCATAAGCAAATCTCGAACTCCCAATTTATCCCTTCCCACCCCCTCCCCTACCAGTAACCATAAGTTTGTTTTCTATGTCCATGAGTCTGTTTTTGGTTTATAATAGAATTTGTATCATTTTTGTTTTTAGATTCCACGTATAAGTGATAACATAAGGTATTTGTCTCTGTCTGATGTACTTCACTTAATGATAATCTCTAGGTCCATCTATGTTGCTGCTAATGGCATTATTTCATTCTTTTTTATGGTTGAGTAATATTCCATTGCACATAAACACCATAACTTCTTTATCCAGTCCTCTGTTGATGGACACTTATATTTTTGATTCCATGTTTTGGCTATTGTAAATAGTGCTTCTATGAACATGGGAGTGCATATATGATTTCGAATTAGAGTTTCTTCAGAATATATGCCCAGGAGTGGGATTGCTGGATCATATGGTAAGTCTAGTTTTGGTTTTTAAAGGAATCTCCATACTGTTTTCCATAATGGCTGCACCAAACTACATTCCCACCAACAGTGTAGGAGGCTTCCCTTTTCTTCACACCCTTTCCAGCATTTATCGTTTGTAGACTTTTTAATAATGGTCATTCTGACCAGAGTGAAGTGATGACTCATTGTAGTTCTGATTTGCATTTCTCTGGTAATTAGTGGTATTGAGTGTTTTTTTATGTGCCTATTGGCCATTTGTATGTCTTTTTTTTTTAATTTGGGGGGAGGTAATTAGGTTTATTTATTTATGTTTAGAGGAAGTACTGAGGATTGAACTCATGATCTTGTGCATGCTAAGCATGCACTCTACCACTTGAGCTATACCCTCTCACCTAGAGCTTTATTTTTTTTAATAGTTTTTTTTTTGGAACGGGGCAGTAATTAGGTTTACTTATTCATTTTAAATTTTATTTTATCAGTATTATTTTTAACAGAGGTACTGGTGATTGAACCCAGGACATCATGCATGCTAAGCATGCACTCTACCACTGAGCAATACCCTCCCCTTTGTATGTCTTGATTGGAGAAATGTCAAAGCATTTTTTAGAAAGCGCATTAGGTAGAAGAAACATGGGGAGAAGCATGAGCTCCCTCAATTAGTAGTGCAGAGCTCCCCCAAAAGAAAATTTTTTTGCTGTCTAATGATTTTTTAAAATTGAAGTATAATTGATGTACAATATCACATAAGTTTTAGGTGTACAACAGAGTGATTCACACTTTTTAAAGGTTATACTCCACACATTATAGTTATTATAAAATATTGGTTATATTCCCTGTGCAAGAAAACTTTCTTACCTACTCACTACATACATGATCATTCAATACTTGCCCAATCTTGGGCATGTGGCCTCCAACTTAAAAGCCAATGAATTCTGGTAGCAATAGTGATATACTGCTTCAGTGTTTGTCTTTTTGATAGCAAATTCATATTGTTTTAGCCATTTTCATGAAAGAAATCAGTTGCTTTTTAAAAAATTAACTGCTTCTTTTTTCCATCATGCATCTATGAAGAACCGTAGTGCCTACCCATTCCCGTGGCTCCAGCTACCATCTCTATGCCAGTGGCTTCCTGTTTTCTATCTCTTGCCCAGATCCCTCTCCTGGGTCCAAGATGACCAACTGCCAGCTAGATACTTCAACTTGGATATACCAGCAGCATCTTGTGTACTATACAGTCAAAACATACTCAGCATCCTCTTCTCAAACCCTTCTCTCACCTTATTTTCCTACGTAGGTGAACAGCCTCACCACCAACCTAGTTTCCCAAGCCTTTCATCTTTGACCCATGCCTGTCCATCATCCCTCACATTCAAATACCAAGTCTTGTTGCTTTTACTTGCTACACCTATCTCAAACCCCTTCTCTCCATCACCACTGCCGCTAACAGTCCAGGCCACTAATATTTCTCACCCCAGTTACTGCATTAGTCTTCTAAATTATGTCCTTGCCTTTGGCCTCTATCCTTGAAGATCCAGTCTGTTGTGGTTGCAAGGATCATTCTAAAACAGAAACCCAATCATGTTACTCTCCTGCTACAAATAACATACTGGATATCCCCTGCACTCAGAATTAAGTCCAAATTTCTCAACCTAGCTTTACAAAAATTTCATGATCTGGTCCCCACTATTTCTACAGCTTCATCCCCTCCAATCGCCCCTTCTCCCAAACCTTGCTGTAGCCACAGTGAGTTTCTTTTTTGTAGCTCTATCATTTCCTGGTCTTTGTGTACACTATACTCACCACTTGGAACACTCTGCCTTCTCTGCATCACCTGATACCAGTTATCAACTACACTCAGTCTCAGATTCAGTGTAAGTGTTCCCTGGGAAGCCTTTTCAGCATTACTCCCGCCCAAGACTGAGTATGGTGCCCCTTCTTACTCCTGACACCCCATACTTGTTCCTCTATTTTAATTTTTTGTTCCCTTGTCTGTATCCCGCTACTAGATTGTTAGCCCACTAAGGACAAATACAATGTCTTGTTTACTTTTATATCTCTTGTAAAGTTCTGAGAGCAGTAAGCTCTCAATGAACACTTGTTGAGCTAATGAATAAAGCAGAAGTACCAGGTTCCCTGGCTACTCGAACACTGATAAATAAAGCTCGGGTTACTCAGACTGCTTGGATTAGCAGGTGAACCTTCAGACACAGGCCAGATTGGGGAAAATCCGGACTCTGTCTTTTGATGGAAGACCTGATCTAGATTAAGTTCTTTTATCAGTCTGAGACATGTGACTTAAAAAGCCCCTACTCCCTGATTCTGACAGAAGAAACTTCACCTTAAAAAATGGGTTATGAACTAGACAAAGTGAGTTTCCTATTCTCTTCTCTGGAGCATTTTCCAAAAGATTAGATGGTTTCAACCTTAGGTTCCAGAAAAGCAGATAGGCAGAAGATGAAGATTAGTGCTGGAGGACAATGCAGGGGCTGAGGTTCTGAATGAATGGATTGAATAGTTGGAATATTTTAATGGGGATGTACCAGAATCAGAGGTAAACAAAAGACAATGTCCCTGCTGAATAGAAGGGAGGGGTCAGACAATGAGCAACCAAATAAATCAACAAGTTAAGAAAGTCACCCATGTTATGATGTCAACACAGGGGAGGGAGGGTGGGGGTGGGAGGTGGCTGCTGACTATAGAGGGTCAGCAGAGGCCTCTTTGAAGGACATTTGAGCTGAGACCTGAATGGTGAAAGGGAGGCAGGCATGTAAAGAAATAAAGGAAGAATAATCCTGTTGGAAGGAATAGCAAGTGCAAAGAGTAATCTGCAAGTTCCAGGAACAGAATTAAGAGCAATGTGAACAGGGGGACACGGGTGCGGATGGAAGCGAGGTGGTGGGCTGGTGGGCATGGCTGGCTGAGCACCACCTTTAGCTTGTGCCGGGGAGTTTCGGTTTAATTATCAGCTCGCTGGGAAGCCACCAAGGGTTCTAGCAAGTAACTGACTTTACTTAAATATCCTTGAATTTCTAGACTGAGGAGGAAGGAGTTAAAGGTGAACAACAAAAAGAGTATTTTTTAAACCTCTTCTACTTAAACGAAAACCATGCATGTATGTTTTTCAGTATTTTGGTCCTCGGAATGAATTGCTGACATATTAAAATGAATTTAATCTATATTTTATTTCCTTAGTTGAAGGAGAAGTCAGAAATACCCCTGCCATTAGTGAGTCTAGCTGAAGAATTAATACTCCCGGCACATTTTTATTTTTTCACTGTTCCTACCCAATGGGAGGTTAGAAAGTAATTTTGTCTAAGAACTAAAATTAAAGTAATTACTAATTTTAACCTATTCTGCTCCCATGTGGTTATCACAATTAAAACCAGAATTTATAACAATCACATCCAACCAGAATCCAGGTTTCACAACCTTTCTCTCTAGACCTTTAAGTGAACAGCTGATGTCTTGCAAACCTTCTCTGCTTAATTGCAGTTTACACACATCCTTTCTAAAAAAAACTATGAGATTTAAAGGTGAATTGAATCTGGGTGCAATTAAAAAGTTATTTGGACAGCATTCCTTGCTAAGAAATGTTACCTACATAATGTTTGTTGACAATTATAAAGTGTGGTTTGTCATCTATAATTCAGAAACTTTATGTGGCTCTGTCAAAATAAAAACATAATATACTGTAGTCCTGAGAAAGTATTTTTTTCCTGAGGAGCTCAAAACATTTCACCGATGTTTTCTCATTCGTCCTCAGCATTTCCCTAAGGTAAGTAGATGGAAAGTGTTGTGCACATTCAATAGATGGGGGAACAAGGCCAAGAGAAATGAGTGAACATGCCCAAGGTCATGGAATACGTCAGAGGCAGGGGAGGGATGAATCTCAGGTCTTCGAATTCCCAGGGATCTGGTATTTTGTAACGTAGGGCAAGGTACCAAACCAGTTCTTGTTTGGTCTGGTCCATCTGTATCCCCATGTATACAATTACAGGGAACTAATAATCAGACATCTGTTCTAGGGTATATCTCTGTGTCTGGTGTTTACATTGGCAAAGGGTTTTCAGTGTTATTTTTAAATGAATACAGTTGAAGGATCTAAAAATGCAGCAAGATTAAAATATTTATTTCATATATTGTATGTGGATGGTCTGTCTGTCTACGAACCTATCTGGCTATAGGAACTTTATCATTCTGTTAAAGACTAGATCTGTTGCTTGCTATGTAAGGAATTAGAAATATAAAAATACACAACTGCACAAACTTCATTGTATCATTTTCCCACGGAATGTTTGCATCCGTAATAGGATATTTGAAACTTGTGAGCTGCTATAAAAAGTTAAAGACGCTTAAGCTTTGGTTTTAGGTTTTAAAGTGTTTATATGTCCTCTCATATTAGTATATATTCTTGCTTCTCTGCCTTTTTCACTCTCTTCCCGTCCTACATCTGAATCGTGATTGTAAAAAATTTCAGACACACATAAACATAGCAAGAATAGTACAATAAACCTCCTCCCATCACCCTGATTACAATTATGTATAGTTATCATTATAAAAACTTTGCCACACTTATTTCATTTTTCCGCTTTTTTGCTTTTGCTGAACTTCCAAAAAGTAAACCTCACACATCATCTCACTCCTATATACTTTCTCTATGAATCTCTAAAAATAAGAACTTTTAAATCATAGTCCTAATGCCACTGTTACACCAAAAACTTAAAAACAGTGCCATTGTATTATCTAAATTCCATTCCCTAATGACATTTCTCAGGGTGTTCAAATCAGGATCCAAACACGTGGCATTTGGTGGCTGTGTCAGCCCCTTGGATGCCAGCATTTCTCTCCCTTTTTCTCCACCCACTGCTGTTAACTACAGTGGGCCCTCCATGTTCATGGGCTCTGCATCCACGGATTCAACTAACCTCGGATCAAGAATATTCAAAGAGGGGTGAGGATATAGCTCAGTGGTAGAGTGCATACCTAGCACGCATGAGGTCATGGGTTCAATCCCCAGTTCCTCCATCAAAATAAATAAATAAATAAGGGAACCTGATTACCTCCCCCCAGAAAATAAATAAATAAAAATAAATATAAAAAAACTTTTAAAAAAAAAAGAATATTTGAAGAAAAAAATTCTAGACAGTTCCAAAAAGCAAAACTCGAATTTGCCACCAACTGACAATGGTTACATAGCATTAAGTTTGGTGTCCGTGGGGTTCCTTGAACCAATCCCCTGTAGATTATGAGAGACTATAGTTGTAGTTGCAGGAATCCGTTAAGTTGCCCTGAAAAACACCCCACATTCTGAAATTACCTGTTTGCTTTTTTGGTATTATTCCATTTATTTCTTTATTTCCCTATTTACTAGCTCAGAGACTTGTTTATATTCAAGTTCATTAAAAAAAAAACTGGTGCTGCAAGAACACTTCATGGGAGGTACTGTGCGCATCCTATTATATCATGTAAGGAGGCCCACAATGTCTGATTGTTCCACTCCTAATGATGCCAAGATTATCAGAGGGTTCATATGGTGACATCCTGATTCTTCCAATGTAAAGTTCCCATCAGTCTTTCGACTAATGTTAGCAACCGTAGGTTATCTTTGCCTGAATCAATTATTCATGGGTTTCAAATAATTATTTCCTTCCACATTTATTAGTAGAAATTCTTCTGTAAAGAAGAAACTTTCCTTATCAACTAAGCATGTTAGGTTAAAGAAAGAATTAACTCTTAATTCTTTCTTTTTATTTGACAAGGGGTTGGTATCCTAGTTACATTCATTGGTGTCCAGTGAGATAGGTTTCAATTAATTGCACTCATGATTTTTCTTGATACTCATATTCATGCACTGAATTTTTATTTCTAACAACAGCAAATAGTGGAAGAAAATAATATATAATAAATAATAAATCGACACATAGATCTTTGGGGAAGTCAATGGTACAATACATAGACCCCTGTTTCTAGTACAAAGTACCTCCTCATCTCAAACAAATGATTTTTTTTTCCTCCTTGGGCTTTCTTCTGCTCATGGGGCTGAATGCGATGTAGAAACCAAAGAGGAGGGAAAAGCAGGGAAAAGGCCAGGTAGATACAAGAGGAGAAGAATTGTGACTCACGGTCCCAAGCCGAGCATCTTGGAAAAAACAAACACAAATAAACAATCATTCCAAAGGAATTAAAAAAATACTTATACACCATCTCCAGCCTTAAAGGAAATGAACAACTGCAGAAGGTTTTTTATACCTCTGTTCAAGGCATATGCATTGAGCTTTATCAGTCTCTTGCCTTAATAATTGTATTATTAATTGATGAAAACAGCTAAAATGGGGAGATGCTGATGACCAGGACTTCTTGCAGTGCTGAAATCTTTCATGTTGTACATGAGAGCAAGATTGCTAGGAAGAAATACCTTTGTAAACACATAAGCCAAGGTAGGTGATACTTTCGGTTTTCCTGTGAGCCCACAGAGCTTGTGGGATGCTAACATTAACAGAGAACGTAGCCTAGTTTGTGCAACAACCACTGGCCTAACTGGTTGGATAAGTTCTTTCTAATAACAGCCCTTTATTCAACAACAGGGTATTTTTTATTGTCAGTATCAGAAATAATTTCATCTTTTGCTCATGTACATGAGGTTGGAGACTAGCTTTCAATAATGAAATTTATAACATTTTAATATCTGAGTAGGGATTGCCTGAGTGTATCCAATATGTAAAAATTCATTAAACCATAGATTTAAAATTTGTATGCTTTATGTATGCTATACCTCAAAAAGAAGTAGGAAGAAAAGTATTTATTTTTAACCTCATTTCTCTTCTTTTCCTTCTCCCATCACACACACGCACACACACACTCACTCTCACATCACACAAGCTATATGGCCCAAATACCCTGACCAGTTTACATCTGAGCATCTCTTCCTCAGGAAACAGAGTGTAGGGAGGGGCAAACTTGTGTTTCCCCTAGTGGTTGGTGCCAGGGATACAGTGGCACATAACAGTCCCAGACAAGGGGGCTGGGTATGGGTTGAACTTCATTTCCTGAGATTTGGGAGTGAGGAGGGGCAGATCTGGAACCCTAAAGGAAAGGATATCTAAAGAGATAAGACTAGGTTCTTAAAGGGACTAAAGAGACTTGCCCACAAAAAGCTAGATCAGAGTCCTTTTCTACCCAGAAGTTGCAAGAACAAAAGAGGATCAGAAACAGCGATGATTTTGTGGAACACCACAGAGCTAACAGCCCAGATTCTGTGATTCCGCTGCTCTAAGAACAGAATTAGCTCCAGAATCTGCAGTGGGGTTAAATGACAGGTAAGAACTGTGTGGCCCCATTTCTCTGAAAGGAGTCTGAGCAATCATTAGAAATACCATCTGAGGCCAGAGAAACCAAAGGAAACTAACTCTCACCAAGGGATTAACCTGAAACCTGAGGCTCATTAGCACTGTATTTTAATCAAGTGTCTTCCAAAGAGTTAACAGGCACTCAAGACAAAAGCAATATTGAACCTTTTCAGGATATGAGACCTTGTTCCTTACCTTCATGGCTTTCAGCTTTGAGAAAAATATAACGTGTCACTGGCATAGGGCACATAATAGGATGGCGGGATAGAATCTCTCACTGCAATCAGTAGATCCAGGAATATAAGTGTAGCTTGTCTAAGATCAGACATAGATGCTATTGTAACCAGAAAGACCGAGCAGCTCTCCATTGCAGTCATTTAAGGACAACGTTAGCCATTCTAGCACGCAGAGAACGCTGTCAGAAACGACAGCTGCATCTGAGAATGCACTGCTCATCAGAGACCAGCAGTGGACTGGGCGATCAAATGGAAGTCCCGTAATTAATTTAGAGATTGTCCCAAGCTAGCTCCTGGTCTTATTCGTCGTTGCCATTTATTAGAAGCTTTTTTTTTTCCAGCCAGGACAAGAGTACGGTTTATAGAAACTACTCCTCCCAGGGACAGGAACTGCTGCTGGATTCCCCTTCCTGAAATGCCATTTCCAGGATGCTGCTCCTCTGCTCACAGCTGTTCCCAGCTCTTCTTTCCAATGTATCAAATATGCATCATTTTAAGTGGTTTTCAAGATAGTCCATTTCTGGCCTCATTCTGTGTGGCAAAAATTTTTTCTAACTGCTTGCATGACTCCTTCTGCTTTGGCCAGTTTAGAAAGCCTTTGCTGGTGCTGATCCCTCACCTGGACCACGCTCTCAGCTTCCCTCTCACCTGTTCAAACCATGAGCAGGCTTCAGAACCCACTTCTAGACCTCCCTCTACAGACGTGCAACTCTTCTTGGCTCAGTCAATCTTCAGTGAGCTCATCCTCAAGTCTCTCAGCATGAAGCCTCCCCAGACAAGTTAGCCCTTCACTTTACAGAAACAATCTTTCAGGTTTTGCTCTTGTTTGAGATCATTTAGTCTTTTCTGGGACCTCAGAAAGCCCCATGTGGCACCTTCCTATTGACATCCAATCTCCCCCACCAAGAAGACCCCTATTGTAAATTTCAGTGGAAGAATTTCTCTAGAGTCCATACCTCAGAATGGAATTGTAAGTTGTAAGGTATATGGATCTTCCACTTTACCAAGTAATTCCAAACTCTTTTGTAAAGTACTCATATCAATTTACATTCCCACCAGGGAAGTAGACTCTGAGACAGAGATTTCATGCTGCAGGTTTACCAGGGAGTACTCTTGGGATCAACAGGAGTGGAGGGGAAGCGAGAGAAGCTGGATTTGACAGAGGGATTGCTGCAGTCTCAAGGAAAGCCTCAGCTTGCAAGGAGCCCTGAAGCTGGGACACTCTAGAGCTGTCCTACTGGGGCTGGAGGGCCGGGTCTCTGTATCCCCTGTGCCCACTCGTTACATGCAGGCTGCTCTCAAGGAGAGCATGTAACTTTGGACAAGACAACTCCTTTTAGCTGTTTTATGATGTTTTCTCATGGATCAAGCTTCTGTAATGTGTAGGTTTGTTTCTGGGCTCTCCACTCTGTTTCACTGGTCTACTTGTCTGTTCCTCTGCCAACACCACATTGTCATAGTCACTATTCCTGCATTGTGGCTGTAAATCAATTTGGTGAGAATATTCTTAAAATATTGAGTCTTCCTATCTAAAAAGATGGCTTATCTCTCCAGATACTGGAGTCTGTTTTAATGTCATTCAATAAATTTGTAATCATCTCTCACATAGGTACTTACACTTTTTATTGCTACTGTAAATGGTGTTTTCCAATAGCTTGCTGCTGGTGTTTAGAAACACAATAAATTTTGGTTTTTATCTAGCAATCTTACTAAATGCTCATATTAATTCTAATCATTTTTCTGTAGATTCTTTTCAGTTTTCCAGTAATCATATCTATTTTATATTCTGGCACTGGCAACCATATGTTTCTAATAATATTTCATTACCAAAGTTGTCTAAAAACAAAGCTAATTATTGCCCTGTCCTCTGTCGCATTCCACATTGTGTGTCTTCATCATTCTGAGTTTACCAGTATTAACTGTTTCCTATGCTGTCCTCCTGGTTCACTCACCATGTGTACCCATTAGCAGGGGGAGGGGGGATGGGTCATTGGCTTTTACTGGAATAGGACTATAACTAACATGTTATTCTGCAACCTGCTTTTTTTTCAGCTGCCTATTATCAAGTTCCCTAACTCCACCATTTTTCCTAATATCTTTATACATTTTTAATAAATAAATGCATAAATGATCTCATATCATATATGCTGGCTGTTTTTTGGTTGATTGGTTGGTTGGTTGGAGTGCCTCGCTCTTTAAAGAAATGAATAATTGATTAAAGAAACAAATAACATGAAATACGAAGGCTTTGACCCTCCATCAAAAGATTGCTGAACTAGTTACACACATAAGTTTTAAGTTTAAACAAAATGCTTAAGGCATCTATGTGTCTTTTGTTTGTTTTGAGGGGGAGGTAATTAGGTTTATTTATTTATTTAATGGAGGTTCTGGGGACCGAACCCAGGACCTCATGCATGCTAAGCATGCACTTTACAACTGAGCTATATACTCTCCCCACTGTGTCTTTTTTAATGACTTTGACTTTTTTCATTTTTGGACACAATGAGAGTTACATACTGCTGAGGGACAAAGTGTGTTTAACCCTAAAGTAGTGAGCAGACACATAAACCAAATAAGAAGCCATGCTCAGCAAAATACGTTTTAGGCCTCCAAAGACAGAATAACAGTCTGACTTTATTTGTTCTGGGGAAATGGGCTGTATCAGGTGACTCCAGTTGTTTCAATGGCGCTGTGCCGGGCCACAAAGATCGTATCTGTCCAGTGGGATTAAGTGCGAACAGAAACTGTTCCAATCAGGCTGCCAGTACCTCAATGGAGATCTGAAAGCTGTCATCTAGCAGTGATTTGAAACTGGAACAATGTGAGGAACCAAACATAACGAGACTTGGTCATTCTTGCTATGTCTTTGCAGTAGAGTATTCTACTTCTATGACAGCATAGAAAGTCCCATTATGTCAAAATTCTAGGACACCTGGAGACTTTGGTAGAAGCATGACATGTTATCTGCCAACAAGCTATTAAACCAAATTCATCTGCTGTTTTCTGTAAATAATTCACTCTTATTGTCTAGCATCTTGTAAGTATTGACTATGTTTGTGAAAATAGAATTCAAGGAATGACCTATCCTATTTTCTGTGATTTCACTGAAGAAAGAACCTGTTGTTATTTTGTATATTTCATGTCAGCAATGTTTCACAATTATAATTCCATGTTAATATGTTATTCTTGGTAACATGAAGTCATAGTATTTTCCAAACTAAGTGATTTGCTATTCCTTTGAAAGTTGTGGTATGTGTATTTCATAATCTTCATTGTCACCATTAACAATAAACATTAAAGGCTGAGCTTTAAGACCTGGGTGCACGCCACTCTGTGATCAGCTCTGGCCAACCGTCCCTTTCTCTGCCCATCTCTTCCTTCTGCACACCCTACATTACAGCCAACTGAATGGCTCTTGGACACACTGCAATATCCTGTAACCATGTCCTTGCATGTACTGTCCTACCACCTTGCATGTTCTTCCTCCCTCGTCCAAACACAACACTTCTTTTAAACACACACACATGCACACACACACACACACACACACACACACAAAGCCCCCAACAAATATGAAGTATCATATAGAGAGCTCTACTGCACAGACTCCAGAGAAGGACGCAGGAATATACGGTGTGTAATTTCTGCTATCCAGGATTAGACGGGGAGGGAGGTAAGATGTCAAAATATGAATAAAAGATAATCACGATACCAGCTTTTTGAACTATGAATGACTATGTTCTGATGTTATGCTAAGTGTTTTTCACAATCCTCACAATGACCCAATATGGTGGGTAGTATGTCTCCATTTTACAAATAAGAAAATTCAACTTGACAGAAACTTGAACTTGACTGTGAAGTTTCATTCCTTCACTTGATAATGATCCCTTCTTGAGTATCAGATATTACATAATACAGGAATTCAGGAGGGGGAGCTGTATTGATCTGAGCTTCACAGCTTGGTTGGATGTTAGTGAATGGAGAGAGAGAAACAAAGAGCATCCCAAGGAAAAAGGCACTTCCAGAAGTTGAAAGCATGAAATTTGGTGAGAACAGTTGAACTCAAGTGAGTCATAAGTAGGAGAGTGAAGGTGAAACTCAATTCTATCTTCAAATATTTCTTAAAGCCTGGCAAAAATAGTTTGGGGACAAATTGTTGAATGCTTTAAGTATAAAGCTAGGGAGTTTAGACTTTATTTTGTAGAACGTGGTGAGTCAAAAATGATTTAACATGTGTTTAAATTAAGTTATAATAGTCTCGTGTGCATTTAAAAAAATTCAAACAATGCAGACGTATAGAAAGAATAAGGTAAAAGTTCTCCTCCCTCTCACCATAACATAATTTTACTTCTCAGAAAATATCACTGTTAATAGTTTGGGTATTAGCTTCCAACCCTTTAAAATTAATAAAAATATAGATTTATTTTTAAACTTAAGTGGAATTATACTATGCCTGCTTTTTGGCCACCTATTTTTTTCACTGAGTAATGTGTCACCAGCACTACTGCATGTCACTACATGCTGTGAAGACTTCTGTACAGCCTTCAGCATTTCAAAGCTTGGATGCACTAAAATGAAAGAAGTCTAGAAAATGCACATTAACATAACCAATGTTGCAATAAATATCTTTGTACAATCATCTTTCTGCACTTGTCCAATTATTTCTTTAGGCTAAATTCCTAATATTGAAATTGCTGAACATGCACATGTTAAAATTTGATATAAACTTTCAAATTGTCCTCTGAAAAATTATATCAGTTTATGCTCTCAAAGAAGGTGTTTGAATGCTTTTTTTTTCCCCTGTACCTTCAGCAATACCAAATCTTATCAGCAAAGAAACTTTTTGAGTGAGAATGTGACACTCACAGCTGTGCTATGTGAAGAAGCTGGCCTATTGCAGATCATTGTCTTTAATGCATGATTCATTGTCTATTTAAAGCCTGAAACCCAACAACTGGGTGAGCAGACACTAAGGAAATAAAGATTTCTAATATATTAGGAAGGTGACTAAACAGAATAAATCTCTTCTGGCAGAAAACTAATCTCTTCGCTTTAAGTCAATGGTACTGAAACCTGAATGCACACAGAATCATCTTGGGAGCTTTAAAAACTATCAGATGTCTGGGTGCCACACCCCAAATTCTCATTTTATTGGTCAGAACCTGAGCATTGAGATTTTTTTTAAAGCCCTTTAGGTGATTGTAATATGAGCCACGATCATTAATTTCCATTTTAAATGTTAATTTTAAAAGCTGCTGAACTCCAAGTCCACCCATTTCATAAAGGTGCCTGATGTAGCTTCCTTTTTCTGAGGCTCCTTGAAAACAGGTTAAGGGTTCCGCGTTTGGGGGAGAGCTCACTAGAACTCTCTTAATTTCATTTCTACCCCTTAAGTCACAGAGACTAGGAAACATAAGAATTCGCGGGCTTGAGTCAGACACCATGTTAGGCCTCAGGTGAATTAAATAGAGGCCTGGTAACTCCGCAGAAAACAAACAAAATAAATGGACATAGTCCTTAGAATATTCCCTGGAACATGAAATGTACAGGTGAGAACAGCTCCGGCCTGGCTGACGTACAGAGAAGGCAGGGTTTACATAAGGCAGTATTAGCAGATTAATGAGTGACCCAGTCCTGTGGAGAATTGTTCTCAGGTATTTCAGCTGTATGAGATCTCATTTCTCCCATCTGATTATAATATAATCTTTAAACATATTCATTGTGGTGAATAATATTGGGAGGAAAATCCCGTAGTGTTTTGAGGGGTGACTGTCCCCTGACTTTGCTGACCAGGAGAACGAATCACTCCCTTCCCACAGACCTCAGGATATTTCGGGCTCCACGTCAACCCTTCACTGCCAAGCGGCAGCTGACACTTTCACGTCAACTTCTGCCCGTCAGAAATGGAAGCTGAGCACTAAGTATCGGTATTCGGAGTTTCACACTTGCCTGGGTCGGTGACTTTCTAGGGACGGTGAGAAGCAGGGTGCTGATAAGGCAACAGAGCATCAGGCCTGGGGTGCTTTTCTTGACATCTCACCGGAGAAACAGGCAGGATGGCTCGATCCAGACTGTGATGGTAAGCCAGCTCTCGGGGTGGAAGCCGGGTGTAGGGGGCTGATGCGCAGCATTTGCCAATTTCTGGGGCGTAAATACTCTCATCACGGCTGACTTTAGGCTACCAGGTTTTAAAAATCAGCACTCAAAATCCTGAAAATTTAACAGTTGGCTCTCTCCAGCTGGCTCCAGCATGACATTAGTTCTCCCTCGCTAAGGACCAACAGTTCCGGTTTTCTGGTGGGTGATTATAGATTGACAGCTAAAATGTAGTAGACTTATTACATGTGAGCCCATTTTGTTGTTCACAATTCAGCCAAGGTGAGAAGCAAAGCCCAGCTCCCACAGAGACCCCAGGTATCTCAGCATCTCCTTTCAGAGACTCGCAGGGTCTAGCAACACAAGAGCGCAGCCATTAGCCCTTTGGAAAGATTTATTTATAAGAATTAGAGTCTAAAGAAAAACAGTTCTTTTGGGCTGGGACCATGGAATGTATTGAAAATTAAAAGACATTGAATCTAATAACGGAATCGTCTTCTCAGCTATAATCGTCCCACACTTGACTGTGCTCCTCTCTTCTCATCAAGTTCAAATGGTCTTTGAGGAGTGAGCAGCTGTTCCAGATCCCGTTTTATCCAACCCAAATAAGAGTTGTAATCTCTTTGGAAGAAAGGACTTCTCTGTTTTCCTTGCGAAGGCCTATGTCCATCAAGTGGATGGCTTCTAGAACAGAAAGAGGCACTGGTTGGCCTGGCTCCTATTTGGAAAAGGAACCCATGGACGTCTTCCCAGAAAATAATCATTTTTAATGCACATGCTAAATTTTTTATTTAGCACTGTTCCCTTAAAAATATCAGAAATGTGTGTGTAAAATGTGTAGGTAAATGACAATTTAAAACAATCACCTGCATGTTCTTTCTAACCACCATATCGTAAAACCCATTTATTTTATTACCATACAATAATAATAATAACACCTTGCATTTGTAGAGAGGTTAAGAGTAGTGTGGAGTCTGAACAGACGTTAGTTTGTATCCTGTTTGTAAATTAGTATCCTCATTTGTAGAACAGATATCAAATATGAGGTTCAGCATCTGAAAAGAAAAAAGAATGTATCTGTATAACTGAATCGCTTTGCTGTACACTTGAAACTAATGTTGAAAATCAACTACACTTCAATTAAATTTTTTTTAAAGAAACATGGGGTTGTTATGAGGATTAAATGAGGTAATTAATGTAAATAAAGCCCTTAACATTGGCTTGGCATTTAGTAGATACACAAGAAATCAAGAAATTATTATTTTATATTGCTATTCTTTTGACCTTATGCAGAGTTCTTTAACTAACCCAATTTCATATGATCTTTTATTAAAGTCATGTGACGTATGTAAGATAAGCATTATTATAGCCCTTTTAAAGATAAGGAAATGGATTAAGAATTTCCCAAGATGGAATAGCTGGTGACAGAGCTAGGCTGTGCTTTTCATCATGTTATATTTAATATAGGGTTAAACTAATAAATAGCAGTAAAACTGGTATTCTTTCATTCATGAATAAGGTAAACATTGCTAGCTACTGATTTTGGAAATAGTATTATTCCTTAAAAAACAACCACAAGTTTTTTCTTTAGTAGCAGCAGCAGAAACTATTTCTAAATGTTTTCTATGTGCCAAGCACTATATTGCACCCTGTATGTGTTCCACCCTTCTTGGTCCTCAGGACACAGATAATCATAACAGCTAACATTTATGATCACTTCATCTGTGCTAGACATTGTGCCAAGTATTTCACGTGCATTCATCTCATTTTAATCAACCCAACCAACTTCTGAGATAGAGAGCCACTATTAATATTATTCCAGTTTGCTAATGAAGATAATATATAGACAAATTTGCTGTTGGAATTACAGAGCAGGAAGCATTATTAGACGTTGTCTCTGTGTAATTATATAGTGTAAGTGTCCTGCTAGGATTATCCTGCTCAAGTCAGTCCCATCAAAAATAATTGTTCAGGTAGAGATTGGAAGGAAAACAGTTGTTGGGGCAAAATTATGTTCAAAGTGTGTTTGTGCGTTCCTTTGACACTACTCCCTCCCCTAGAGCTGTAGAAGAAACAGACATGCAGTGAAAAACTTGAATTTGAGGGAGTCATTTGAGGGCGTTTGAGTAGAAATTAGTTCAGTTTGGCAACTGCACACTGAAGAGGAAACTATTCTTAACACTCAGTAACACACCATAGCCTTTCCAAAGATAAAAACAGTATCGGGGTCAAAGAAGTATGTTGTTTCAGGGCATACGTTGCTAATAATAAAACAGTCTCTCTGCAGGAAGTATACACAGACAGCTCACAAAAACAGGAAAGTCACTCAGGAACCTGCTGTAAAACTCCTGGTCTGAACACATGAAATTGCCCACAAGTCAAAAGGAGTGGATATATCACACCTTAGAAGTAAAAGAGAAGAACACAGGTTTCCTCATACTGTGACTCTGACAACACTGTATTTTCAATCCTGTGGAAACTGATCTAGATGGACTAAGGGAAAGAACTTTTTACACCAAACCCATCATTTTTCAGATAAAGACACTAAGATCACAGTTGGATATGATAAACATCTAGTGTTTTTGCCTGCCCAGAGTCCATTTCCCCTTCTCATAACAACCCGTCCCATGGGATTTTCTCTGGTGCTCCCCCTGACTCATGATCTTCCGGTTTGGAGAGGGCTGGTCACACCCCCAGTTCCAGGGGTGGGAACAGAGCAGGGATGGCCAAACGGGGTGACAGCGGAGCATTCACTGACAGGCACGAGGCAGAATCTGAGTTAATTTAGTACAGAGGTTAAAGTGAACCCAAGACCACACAGTTAATGCCAAAGCTACAACCACATTCCAAGCCCGATGCTCTTTTCATGCTGCAATGCCACAGCACCTATGTAAGTGAAAAAAAAAAATTCTTAGCAATTTAAAAGAATAGTTGTAGGTTCCATTTCAGTGCTAATGAGCCAGACTCTCTCAGAGTCTAAGCTACTTCCTGTTTATAAGGTACCTAGAACATATGCCCACATTTTGTTCTATTTCCTTAACGGTTTATACCACGGTAAGGAGAGGACAATGATAATTTGCTTTATAGTCAATGTTCCTCTAAAGCCATTGAAAAATTTTCTCATGCCTCTAGGATACCATGATATATTTTATTCCATTAATGATTACACTATGGTTTATAGCCATGTTCTCATAGCTCCTTTTTCAAAAGGGGCTGGGAAATAAATGGAGAAAGTATAGTATTCTAAGATGTTTATAGTGGTTGCATTGGAGTGACAGGGTTATAAATAATTCTCTCTGATCCCTTAATTTTCCCATTTTTAAAGTAAAATTATATTTCAAAAATAAACAAGTTTCTATTTTTCTAAAAATATAATTATTCAAAGATCAATTATCTGTGCTTCAAATTATTTTTCACTCTTTTACAGCTGCATCTTGCTGTTTCTATTTTGACTATTAATCTCCTTCTTAATTCTGCTGAGAGAAAAAGATGTGAGTCTCAAACTAGACAATATACTGCCTGTCTCTGTGTGTAATTTTCCTAAGAGCACTGCTGTGAAAGTGTGGGTGGATCAGGACTGGCTGTATCAGGGCTCCCAGGAGAGCAGCCTACTCCCAGGTTATCAGTGAACAATAAAGAGAAGGTTTAGGAATTATCCAAATCAATTTTAATTAACTGTATCAACATGGTTTTTCATTACCTCAGAAAACGTGGAGTTGGCCTATCTTAAAATTACATTCAGGAGTCACACACAAAATGTCTGCACTAAATTCCTTATCTTTCCCTTTCCAAAACAGTTATACACTCTGCACACCCATACCTCTTAACTCTTCTTCGCTGCCTGCATTTAGAAGTCATCAAGTCCCAATGTGTTTTCTCCACCAAGATCATACTGCTGCATCATCATTTGCTATTTGGCTAATAGTTTCTCAGCCATCATTCTCATCCTCCTCCTCCTCCTTTTAATCCTTTATGATGATATTTTAAATACAAACTCAGTCCTGCCATTCCCCCGTCCCCCATCCACCCTGACTCAGTATAATTAAATGGTTCCTTATTTTCTTCAGGATAGCACCCAAACTTCCTAGGACAGCTTGCACATCCCTTCAGGATCTGGCCTTTGGCTATCATTTCAGCACCCTCTCAGGCCAGCCCCTGTACACTCACTGACTTCACTCCAGTCACATCAAACCGCCTGAAAGACCTAGCTGCAGCTGTACAGTTCACTCTGCACAAATTATTGCCTCTCTCTGGAATAGCTTGGTGCTTCTACCTGGGGTTAATGAATTCACAGTTGTTGATAAAAGAGTTTGTATGGTGTTGTGGCTTTGGTGTAAAACAGACTATTCATACATATGCTTTCACATACAGACTTTGTTTCTGGAAGAATACACAAGAAACTGGTCGTATTGGTTGCCTCTGGAAAGGAGAACTGTGACACTGAGATGTGGGGATAGGAGAGACACTTTGCACTGGATTCTCTTTTGTGCCTTTGACATTTTGCGCTGTGTAAACATACCAACAATTTGATTAAAGCTAAAGATATGTCCACTCTGGGTTCCAGCGGGATCCAGGAATTCTGACCCCTGGTAATATACCCAGAAGGAATGAATGCATATGTCCACCAAAAAATGTATGCAAGAATACTTGTGGCAGCTTTTCTCATAATAGACAAAACTGAAAACAACCCAAAAGTCCATCAGTGGGAGAAAGAATATATAAATTGAAGTATATTTATTTGATGGAATACCACATAGCAATAAAAACAAAGAAACAAACTATGATATAATCCATCAGTGAAAAGATAAAAGATCCAATGCAAAGGAGTAAATACTAGATGATTCTAGTTATTTCAGGTTCAGAAACAGGCAAAATTAATCAACTGTGGTAGAAGTCAGAACAGTGAATCACCTCAGGCAAGGGTCGGGCAGGGAGAGCCAGGAGGGTCAGGTGGGAGCATACTGACTGGGAAGGGAAAATTAGGGGGTTGTAGGACGCTTCTGTATCTTGAGGTGGGTGGTATATGACAAATGAGTATGTACCAATGTAAAATATACATATTCAATGGATATATACATATGTAAAAAAGAATTGAGTTTTATGCTATAGACTAGCATATTTTACTGTATGTGCATTAATAACATTTTTTAAAGTTTTAAAAAAGCATAGCAAATATATGTAACCAATTTGAAAAAAGTAGATAAAATAATTTTAAAAAATCTCACCCAAATGTCAAGTGACTTCTACCTTTGCATTGATAAAATTCGATGCAACTCCCATATTGAGTCAATTTAAAAAAAAAAGCAATAGGGAAAATACTAAGAATTTCTTTAAAGAAAGAGAAAAGTTTGAAGCAAATATTGATTGCAAGAAGAAAATTTTGATTAAACAAATCATAAAATAAAAACAGAATTTTCTATCTTGACCCTACAGCCTCAAAAACTGTAATGAAATGTTTCAGGCCATAGGGGCAAAAAGGTTTCTTTTACAAATGTATTAAGCAACTTTAAGAAATATAAGTGAGATGGAACTCAGACTGTCATTTTATTAGCGAACACCATGGTAACCAGGAGAGAGAATTCAGTTTGCGGAAAAGTGGCAGCTAGAAATGGAAGTGACAAGGGCAATATTGAGTAAATAAGGTTTACCTGGTCCACAGAGGCAGAACAATGGTGAGGTTTGTAGGGAGACGGACAGAAGAACTAGGTGGTGAAAAGAAAGGGAAAGAAGCAAGGAAGAGACAGAGCTCTAGGCATCCGGAATATTTACAAGTGAATTGTAAAAGGTGCGTGAAACTGTAAAAGAAGCAGCTTTAGAAGATATCAGATGAGCTCAAAAACAAGAGGAGGGAAGGGGAGGGTCACCCAAAGTGAAAGCAACATGGGCTACTTTTTAAAAAGACTCCTTTTCGGCAGGGTATAGCTCAAGCGATACAGTACATGCTTAACATGCATGAGGTCTGGGGTTCAATCCCCTCC
This sequence comes from Camelus ferus, assembly GCF_009834535.1. Taxonomy (NCBI): domain Eukaryota; kingdom Metazoa; phylum Chordata; class Mammalia; order Artiodactyla; family Camelidae; genus Camelus; species Camelus ferus. Next base: position 43,855,494 of record NC_045698.1, on the reverse strand, counting down.
ACCTCCTCCACAAATAAGTAAGTAACCTAATTACCTCCCCTCCCCAAAAAACTTAAAAAGGCTCTTTTTTCAGTTCAGGAGAGGCAGTAAGATGTCAACAGGAAGTGTTTAGGTCAGCCCCCCCCCGCCACTCCCGAGATTTAATACTTTGAACATCTAATTTGTCAGGTTTTTTTTTTCTTAAGTGTTTTTTTTTTTTTTTTTAATGGAGGTACTGGGGATTGAAACTTTTTTTTTTTTTTTTAATTAAACAGAGCTTCATTGTAGAGCATTTGGAAAATACAGAAAAATTTTAAGGAGAAACCAAAAATCACTCGAGATGTCCACTGTAGCATTTCAGTGTAGGACACTTTCCAATAGGCAGAAAGTGGCAAAGCAAGAGCGGGGTCAGAGTTTCTTCTCCCCTAGGAACACAGTTTATCATTGGAGATTTGTCATTTTTATTTTATTGGTGCATTTTTCCACTAGAAGCTCCGTGAGGGTAGAGATTTTTGTCTGTTCTTCACTGCTATAACCCGGTGCCTGGCACATAATAGACACTCCAGAAATGTTTGTTGAATTATCTACTTTTTTCACATTTACTTATAAAGATTAGCTGCTACTTCTTATTTTTTCTTTAATTATTAAAACCTTTAAAAATCCTTTTCATGTTCCATTTCATGACTTTATTTATCAGAAGAATCTAGTCATTAAATGAAAATGTCTATTGAAGTTTAGGAAAATGTCAAATGTAAGCAAAAGCTTCATGATTCATATTAATAGCACGCTGTATTTCTTCTGTGACGCCTGGCTGCACACTCTCCTTGAATACTTGTAGAAACAGTTCCTTCCATTCCTTATGTTAATCTATTGCCCACATAACTTATTAAATAGAATTTGAAAACCAATTTAACATTTAGGGCTTTGTAGCTCCTTTCTTCTTAAAGACCAGGATTTCTTTTTTAAAAATTTGAGTTGGGATATTATTTTTTCCCCCCAAATGTAAGACTTGTCTTTGAATAGTGAAAAATGATGGAGAGGATTCCATTATGTTTAGAAGTCTCATAAAGGAAGTTAAGAATATTGAATATTCTAGCAGTAAAAATTTTCAGGGAGGGCAGATGGAATTACTCAAGCTTGAAATGTAGCCAGAATTCTGTAGGCAGCATTACTACTCTTGGAATTAAACAGGACCCTGGGAGTCTTCCATAATAAGAGGTATCCAGGACCCTTCAACCATTCCAAGACAACTAAGCCCTGCCAGGGGCTACAATACAGTTATTTTGGGAAAAAATATACACCACATAGTTGAGCAAAAGGGGGTTTTATTGGCTCACATAACTGGGATGTCTAGAGGTGGAATGAGGCTGGGTCCAGGGGCTTTCACAATGTCAGGGTTCTCTCTCCCAGGATCCATGTGATCAAATCTAGGAGACCTATTGGTCCTGCTTGGATCATGTACCCTGGATCAGTGATAGTGGCTAGAAAATAAGATATTTGAATTGGCAGAGCATGGGCAAGGCCTGAGCCACATACCCATCCATATACGGAAGAAAGTGGATGGATCTCACCCAAACCAAGTGAAGAAGTGGATTCTCCACAAAGGGCGTTCTGTCACCACCTGGAGTGGCAAACGGTATTGGAGGCAGTGTTGAAATCCCCTGAGCCCTGTGCTTCTGAAACACAACCCCCTCATACACATACTCACTCACCCTTTGTGTTCCAGGAAATGGCTCACTGCAAAAACGCTTACCCTTATGACTTAGAGAAGACTCCGAATGACCTCCTTTTCTACCTATGATGAGGCCAGACATAGATTCTCTAAATTCCCATTCTTTTTCTCAAAATGACGAGCTGAACCATTGGTTCCACTGATCAAAATGCTCACTAAGTCGACTTGAATAAGCTTTAGTCGGGCTTCTCTCTTTCCCCTGACCGTGGCCTACCTTTGAGCATGAGAACAAGGAATAACTCCTCCATAACTGCCCCCACCCTTTTTTTCTAATTGATGTAATGGGCATTGAACCCAGGACCTTACACATGCTAATCATGCACTCTACCACTGATCTATACCCCTACGCTCCCGTAACTGGCCCTTCTGACAATCAGCTTTCCTCTAAGGGAAGCATTCCCTGATCAGCTGCCTGATAACTCCACCTACCACGCCAATCCCCCCACCTGGTTCATTCCATCCTTTTTTACTCCTCCCTATAAAAGGACCCATCTGTGTGCTCTCTGAGATGCTTGCAGATCTTATGGCCTATGATCATAAATCACTCTCCCTGTTGCAACAGTCCTCCACCCCTTGTTGCAAGAATCCTTTTGAATGAAGTCTCTCCTTACCTCAGTTCATATTTGTGTTTTATTTGGCACTGGCCAGACAAAACAGTAGCTGTCTGCCACAACACTCTCTTATCCAGTCTGATGGATCTCGAAGGGATGAAAATTCATTATACCACTTCTTCCCACTCTCAGTTTTGAATCAATTGAGAAGTAGAAATGGAAGCCCCAGTCAGGCAGGTAAGAATTCAAAATGTCATCTTAATTGAAGGATAAATGGATAAAGAAAATGTGGTATATACATAGATTGGAATATTATCTAGCCTTAAAAAGGAAGGAAATGTTAACCCATGCTACAGCATGGATAAACCTTGAGGATATTAGGCTGAGTGAAATAAGCCAATCATAAAAGAACAAATACTGTATGATTCCACTCATATGAGCTATCTAGAGTAAGCCAGTTAACAGAAAGAGAAAGTATAATGGTAATTGCCAGGTGCTGGGAGAAGGGGGAAATGGAGGGGGTTGTTGACTAATGGCAGTTTTGCAAGACAAAAAAAGTTCTGGAGATTGATTGCACAATAATGTGAATTCAGTTAAAACTACTAAATTGTACACTTGGAAATGGTTAAGATGATAAATTTTATGTTATATGCACAATAAAAATAATTTTTAAAAAACCTTCATTACTAACAATGCTGGTTGGAGAACGTGACATAGATCTCTGGTCAAGCAGGCTCACTAATACTCATGTTGCTGAATTAAAATATCAACTTCAGTAAGCCAGAAAGAGAAAGAAAAATACCATATGAGATCACTTATATGCAGAATCTAAAAAAAAAAAACCATAAATACAAAACAGAAACAGACTCATAGACAGAGAATACAAACTTGTGGTTGCCAGGGGGACGGGGGGTGGGAAGGGACAGACTGGGATTTCAAAATGTAGAATAGATAAACATGATTGTACTGTGTAGCACAGGGAAATATATACGGGCTCTCGTGGTGGCTCACAGTGAAAAAGAATGTGACAATGAATGTATGTATGTTCATGTCTAACTGAAAAATTATGCTCTACACTGGAATTTGACACAATCTTGTAAAATGACTGTAACTCAATGAAAAAAAAAATGCTTAAAAAAAAAAATCAACCAGGCCTTCCTGCAGGACGGGGCTTACTCTAGTAAGGTTATCACAAGGTAAGTCTTCATGGACAGGCCACTCTGAAGGAAGGAAGGAATAAGTGACACATTAATAATTCCTTCCCTCAATCTTACCAAAGAAGATGTTTATTCCCCAAGGAGAGAGTGAGCAAGGAGGAGAGGCTGGAGTGTGAAAGAGTTGAATTTAAAAAGAAAACTTTTTTCTTTCTCTTTGTACTTTTCAAAGAGAGTATGTTTAAATATATTTTTTTCTTTAATTTGTGGTGAAAGGACCAACTTAAAAAGTTGCAGTTATTTGCAGATTTTAAAGAGAAAAAGAATTTATTCATATTGAGTGTAAATTACACCTTAATTTAAAAATTAAAAAAACATAAAACAAGGTTAGGGAAAAAATTCCTCTGTGAGAACTTCAGACAAATACATGAGTGCATTCAGAATAGGCTGTGGTGTAACACTTTGCTTAGTATAGGGCGAAAATAGTTTGCTTCTTTGAAAGAAAGATGGATACTGTTATATCAAAAGAAAAATGTATATCCTCTATCAAGCCAAAGCACATTTGGTTTGAATACTTTCTACATCCTTAGAGACATTCTCTCTCTAAGGAATTAATCCATTTAGGAAATTACTTCGTAGAACTTGTACCAAAAAAAAAAAATGGAGAGGCCTTATCTATCACATGTGCTTTGAGGGGAAAATGGTGCCCCTTAGATAAAATATTACAGTGACCAAAATACTTCCCATCTGTCAACTTTATATTCCTCTCATTTAGTTTCACATCATGCACTTTGGCAGGATTCATAGGAGAAAAGGAAACAAAAACCTATTTTTACCATTGTTGAAAGCATGCCAAGTTGGCAAAGGTGTGGGACAATGGGCAGTCCATACACAGTAAGGATGACAATTGCTTCAGCCTTTCTGGAAGGTAATTTCCAATATGCAAGTTATCAAAATTTTAAATATGCATATCCTTTGGCCCAGAAATTCAACTTCTGGGAATTTTTCCCAAGTGAATGAATTGGACAAATATATAAGATATACATAAAGGGCCTTCAGGAAACATTGTTTACAACAAGGATGAGTTAGGAACCACCTAAATCTTTTATCACTAGTGGACTAATTAAATACATTATGATATAGCTATTCAGTGGAGTACTTTGTGGTGCATTAGAACAATCATGTATACCTGTGTTTATTGTTAAAAAAAAGTTGTAAGGGGGAGGTTATAGCTCATTGGTAGATTACCTGGCATGCAAGAGGTCCTGGGTTCAATCCCCAGTACCTCCATTAAAAAAATCAGTAAATAAACCTAATTACCTCCCCCTGAAACAAACAAACAAACAAACAAACAGCGTGTTGCAAAAAAAAGGAAAAGTTAAACAGTCTGGGTTGTAAAAATTTTTCCACATGCATAGGAAAAAGCCTAGAAGGATACATAGCAAAATAATGTTTTTACCCCTGAGTTGTGGGGTTTCAAGTCATTTTTACTTTTTTATTCCTTTTATTTATTTATTTTTTGGAACTATGCCGTGAGCATGTGTTCCTTAATTAGTCATAAAATACATGTGTTCTGACTGGAAAAAAATTAAAGCATGCCAACTTAAACAATTGTTTTTCAGGAGAAAATATTTGCAAATCTTGTATCTGATAAGGAATTAATATCCAGAATACATAAAGAATTCTTACAACTCAACAACAAAAACCCCAAACAATCCAATTTAAAAATGGGCCATGGACCTGAATTGAGATTTTTCCAAAGAAGCTATATACCAATGGACAGTAAGTGCATGGAAAGGGGCTCAACATCACTGATCATTAGGAAGATGCAAACTAAGCCCACAGTGAGATATCACTTCATACCTGCTAGGATGGCTATTACGAAAAAACAAACAAACCGAAAACAGCAAGTGTTGGTGAGGAAGTGGAGAAACTGGAACCCTTCTGCATTACTGGTGGGAAAGCTGCTGTGGAAAACAATATGGCGGTTTCTCAGAAAATTAAACATAAAATTACCACATGATCAAGCAATCCCCCTTCTGGACAAATACCCCAAAGAACTGAAAGCCGGAACTTGAGCAAATATTTACACACTACTGTTCATAGCAGTATTATTCACAACAGGCAAAACGTGGAAACAACCCAAATGTCCATTGACAAAAGGAATGGATAAACAAAATGTGGTGTGTGTGTATGATATATATATATATATACATATATATATCAGTCCAAAAAGGAAGGCAATTCTGATCATGCTATAACATGGATGAAATCTGAATACATTATGCTAAGTAAAATAAGCCAGACACTAAGAAATACATACTGTTTGATTCCACGTACATGACCTATCGAGAGAGGTTAAATTCTTAGAAAGCAGGGTGGTGGCAGCTAGGGGCGGGGGGAGAGCAGGATGGGGAGTTGTTTTGTGACGGGCACAGTGATGGTTTCCCCGCAGTATGAATGTACGAAACACCACTGAACTGTACACGTAAAAATGTTAAAATGGTAACGTTTATGCTATGTATTATTTTACCACAGTTAAAACATTATTTATTGTTACTATTTATTTAGTAAATTATTTATTATTTATTTATTTTCAAGAAGGTACTGGGGCTTGAACCTTGGACGTCACACATGCTAAGCATGTGCTGTACCACTGAGCTATACCCACTCCCCTATTTTACCACAATTAAAAAAAAAGCAGTTGTTTTCCACATAGAGGTATCTATTTCTATCATGAGTAAGAAGATCTAACTCATCCAAAAACCATCTATAGACTTTAGACCACAGAAAACTTATATTCATCTCAATCCATATTCTCTCACACACGACCTGGCCTACATTGGAAGATATAAGTGACGTTAATCCACATGAATAGGAATTGAGTTAATCCTCTTTATTTTTCCCTCAATCCAATTAGGTTTATTTATATGTGACCCCTATTTCTCCCGAATGTACCAGGTACCTGAACGATAAGGGGAGATTGCGGGGTAACCCGGGCAGACTTGTACTCCAGACGTGTCAGCTGTTTCCGCCCACCTGAAATAGTCTGGCTTCTAAGTGGTTACAGCTCTTGGGGTTCTTAGAAATAGACTGGGGGCTTCCTACCTTTTGCTGAGCCCCTTGTGGGTGTCCTCGACTTGGTTCAACTCCTCCCTGTGTTAAGGCAGCTGCCAGCGGGGTGGCCTGTTGTTTATTCTCCATTGTTCCCTTTTCTCCTGCACCTGGTCCCTGCCATTCAGAACTTGGAAGGCAATTTCAACACGTTGTGACACAGGCATCCCTAAGGCCCTTCCACCTTCAGCAGTTTCTTTTGTACACTGGGGCTCTCTGACCAATAAAAGTCATATTAACCGACTTTAAATTCTCTGGGGCCTCAGGCTCTATATCTGTATATTGCCTGTAAGCTTTAAGGACCCTTTCTAGAAATTCTGAAGGATCCTTGCTGGGTTTCCGCCACACCTCCTGAACTTGATTAAGGCGTCTTTGTTCTGGCACCCCTCTTGCAGTCCCGCAAGAATGCAGTCTTGATAATGCTCAAGTTTTGGCCTCTCCCCAGCATTCACATCCCGATTCGGCTCAGCTGGTGGTATAGCTGTGCTGCTGCAGCTCCTATGGGGTTGCCGGGGGTTCCTGTGTGTAGCTGACCTGTCTCCTCCCCGGCTTTATCCAGCAACGTTCTACCTTCCTCTGCAGTGTGGAAGGTATTTAATAAATTCTGAAAATCTGCCCAGGTTGGTTGTGTGTTGCAAAAATCGATAAAAAAAGATTTTCTATTCTCTTTGGGTCATCTCTATAAGCTGGCATATTATTCAATTAACTACAATCTGAGCTTGTAAAAGGGGAGTGGACCCAGATCAATCCTGTTGGCTGCTGAGTCTCAGCATCCACACTCACAGTGGGGACTTGCCTTAATGGATACTGTCCCACATGAGTTTGGTTAGCTCCCTATTCTCCCCATACCTGGTGGGTACGAGAAGGTAAGACCATTCCTAGTTCTCATTTCCCGAGGTGGGGTCTGAGCCTGAGGCTGTGATTCAGCAAAAGGAGCAGCAGCACCATCGGAAGGGGGTGGAGGAGGAGCAGTCAGTGTTTGAATCAACAGCAAAGTCATACTCCTTTTCATCAGAATCAAGCAAAACCGGTTTCTTTACCTTCCTTCCTGTTGGACCATAACCTTACATCTTCTTTGCACAGTAACAGTAACATAAAAGACCGTACATAAAGTATTTCATCCCATTTTCCTTCCAGTTAACAGAATAAATCTAGTTGCAAAATTGTATTGTAATTTAAGGATCCGTTTTCAGGCCATTTTGCTCCAGAGTCTCAAGGATATTTTGTCCATGCAGTGTTACAAAAAATAAAATCTTTTTGTTTTCCATGGATTCGTAACTGAAAGTCACCAAATTTTGGAGAATGCAGCATAGAGGACTACAAGACAGAATTAACATTGTCATTTTGAAGAGGCTTTGCTTCCAAGTAGGTGAAGCAACAAAAATCTCTCTACAGATCCTTTCTCCGGGCACCAAGAAGTTCAATCTCCAATAGCAAATTCTTAACAATTAAGACAGTCAGACATAGAGGGACATAGATAAACGAGACCAAAAACCAGAGCTCAGGGTCTCTAACCCAGGTATGAGGTACCTTAGCAGCTGTAACCTTTTATAGTGTCTGCCAAAATCCCCCCAGGTTGGCCTCCAACCCACGATTTGGCCAGGAGTGCCAAAATCTCGGCAGGCAAGATCCAGTTGGAAAGCTAGCGGTCCTGTCCAGTCTTAACCAGCTCAGCTCAAACTTGACACAGCTGACTTCTAGTTCCTGGAAAACAACTCCAGCACACATCTTATGGTTTAGGCTACGGGTCTCTTAGAAGACATGCAAGTCTTAAAACGACCTTGATTAGTGAAGGCAGGTGAATAAAGTTGACTAATCATTACCCATGGTTTCACTCCCCTGTCTCATGGCTATTTAAGTTCACAGAATTTAGCATAGATGTGAAATTAACTGTATGAACAGAAAGGTTAAGAACTACAGATAATACACCAAAATAGCTAGTTGGAAAATAATTTAATTTCTGAAAACAATCAAAGTCACAAAGTTAGGCATGTACACACACAAAGACAATTTTTTCAGTCTCAGCTTTGGAAAATTGGGTCCTACTTGCTTTTGGAAAAGCTCATATTCTCTATGGCTCAGCCATTCATGGTTAATTGGAAAAGGTCTTTCTAACCATCTTTTATAATTTATGCCATGAGACTTGGAGGCTTGATGCTCTCCGGTGGCTGCATGGAGTTGGTAAGGTAGGAAAGGTTTAGGATCTGCCCATGACAGTTGGATAGCAAGATGGACCTGGCTGCAAAGGTTGACTCCAGAAGCCCAGCCAGCTACTTATGAAATGTCCAAAGGACACAATCATTTCCATTCCAGAAATGGTGACCATGGAGCTTCCAACAAAGCAGGATGGGCACAGTAGTAGGAAATTTGGGTGGTACTCACTGCACAGGACTCAGATGAAAAGGGAAAGGAGTGGCACGAGTTAGAAGGGTAGGGAAGGGCTTAAGTCTAGTATAATTTAGGTATGGAGATCAACACAAAGTCCACTTCATCATAGACATGAGAGGGAAGAGACAGTAACATATCCATAATCATTCAGGGCTCTGGGTTCGATCCCCAGTGCCCCTACTGAAAATAAATACATAAACCTAGTGACCTCCCCACCCCGCCAAAAAAAAAAAAAAAAAAAAAAAAGAATAAACATAATCATTCAGGGCTCATTCCCATAGACACCCTAAGTCAGCTAACAACATGAATACCTAGGGATGAATTAGCTCCAGGGGTCATCATTAGGACACTAATAGTTGGAAGAATTCACACTCTTTTAGCACTCCTGCGTGCTTTTCACATAACAAACACACACGCAAAGAGAAAGAGATTTATTGCAAGAAATTGGTTTATGTAATTGTTGGGGGCTAGGTAGGCAAGTCTGGAATCTGCAGGACAGGCCATGAGGAAGGGTAGGCTGGAAACTCTCAGAAAGGAGTTGACACTTCAGTCCACAGGCAGAATTTCTTTTTCTTTAGGGAAACCTCAGTTCTGTTCCTAGGACTTTCAACTGATTGGATCAGGCTTCCCCAGGTGATGGAGTATAACCTCCGCTCCTTAGAGTCAACTGATTGCCAGTGTTTATCACATCTACAAACTATATTCACAGCAACACCTAGATTAGTGCTGGACTGAATAACTAGGTACAGACTAGCCAAGTTGACAAATAAATCTGGACCATCATACCAGTGAAATATCATTGAGTAGTTGTCAAATGTCTATTTTAGATTTGGAATCTGAGCCTCTGAGAGGTAATGACTGTGGGTTTTTTTGTGTTATACCATGCCTCACAGAGGGAGACAAATATATTCCAACATCTACTTGATTAATGTTCCTAAGACTTAAAAGTGTGGGAGAGACAGAACCAGAGATGTGCCGCTTATGTCAGGCAGGTATAAATCTGGAAACAAGTGAGACCGAGCCTTCGTGTGAAGAACTCAGCGGGGCCAGTTGTGGAAACGAGGTAGGGCAGAGATCAGGGGAGGTGGCATAGCTTCATAAAAAGATGATAGACTTTGGAATCGGACACACCTGGTTTGAATTATAGCTTTACTACTTTACAAATGCTGATACCTTAAGCAAATTGCTAGTTAAAAAAATTCCCTTTATTGAAGTATAATTTACATACATTAATAGTGCATCCATTTAAGTGTATATGTCAACGAGTTTTAACAAACTCATAGACCTCTAGTAAGGTGTGTTTGAGCAAAGATCTGATGGAAGTTAGGACATGAGCAATGTAGGTATTAGGACAAGAATGTTCCAAGTAGAAAGAACAGCAAGTGCAATAGCCCAGAGGTGAGTGTTGCTGGAATGTTTGAGAAACTGCAAAGAATCCAGTGGGGTTGGAGTAAGGGGACAGAGATGGAAAGCAGAAAAATATAAGAGAAGAGGCCCAGGTAGGAGAAGGCTTTATAGTCCACTGTGAAAACCCCAACTCTTAGTGCAACAGGGAGCACTGCAGAGTTTTGAGCAGAGGTGTGACATCATTTGACATATTACAAGGATCACTTTGGCTGCTGTGCTGGGAACTGACTGTAGGGGACAAGTTCAGAATTAATGTAAAGTGCCTGATACCCAGTACATGTTCAATAAATTTTAGCTATTTGGGGGTTATTGATTTCTTAGAACAAATGATGCTGTGACCTCTTTTTGTTTGTTTCTTTTTGTAGATTGCACATACAGATTCATTCATTTACTCAACAAATCTTTGTGAAGCATGATTATAGTAGGTGCTGGGGAATACAAGTTGAGTTAAGAAAGATAAGACGGCTGCAAATTCATAAAAACAGAAAGTAGAATGGTACCAGGGATGGGCGTAGGGGAAAATGGAAAGTTGTTTAATGGGTACAGAGTTTCAGTTTTGCAAGATAAAAAAGTTCTGGGAAAAAAAATTCTGGAAATCTGCTGCACAACAATGTGAATATACTTTGCTGAACTGCAAGCTTAAGAATGGTTAAGATGGTAAATTTTGTGTTGTGTGTGTTTTAACCACAATTTAAAAATTAAAACAAATTTAATATAAAAAATTGAAAGTTTTATTTTAAAAAGCAGAAAAAAGGGGATGAGTATAGCTCTGTGGTAGAGCACGTGCTTAGCATGCATGAGGTCCTGGGTTCAATTCCCAGTAGCTCAGTGGTAGAGCACATGCTTAGCATGCAGGAGGTCCTGGGTTCAATCCCCAGTACATCCACTAAAAAAAAAAAAGTGGAAAAAAGATACCACTATTGTTAGGGAAATCAAAAAATTTATATGAGAAATATTAGGTAGGGATAAATATGATGAAAAAATAATGGTGATGTGCTGTGACCGAAGGGCTACTTTAAGTTAAAGAAAAAATAAAGATCAATAAGAAAGTATGATTCTGTTTATATATAAAGATGTACTTAGATATCTGTTACCTGACTAGACCCTACTCACTTAAAAGAATTATCTCACTATGAAAAAGTTTTACCTCTTTTATCCCTTAGGATGTGGAATCAATTATATAGTTTTAAAAATAATGCCATTTTTCCTTTTTGTACTACTAAAGATAGATGTGTACATATACGCATATAACATGTACGCAGGTGTATCCATATACATGTACACACATGCACACATCTATATGCTTGTGTACATGTATGTGTACATATGTGTACAGGCCACATAGAGCAGAGACGTGCCTGGTTGCTTATCCAGAATCCATGTCATAAGAAGTAACTTGGGGGTGACTTTCGTTTTCATTCCTGTACTTTTATCTATTGTTTGAATTTTTAAAATAATAGGAATGTAACATCTTGAAAAGAATGAAGTTATTTTGAAAATTAGACCTACCACAATGCAGCAATACTGTTGTGCTGTGGGCGTTGATGAACATTGATGAACCTGGAACGTAGTAATGTAGCAATGCTACTTCAGAGTTGGCTGTTGTTATTCTGCTTGTTACTATGTGGCAGGTCCTGTTCTAAGTATTTAGTTATTTTCTCCCTTAACCATTGCAGATACTCCACATACTGAGACCCAGACAGGTTAGGGCAGAGATCACATAGTTTTAAAGGAAGAAGACCGTATTTTACAGACAAATGTCTTTCAACTCCTTTAACATAAATGGCAGTTGACAGTTCCTTGGCCCTGTACTTGTGTAAAAACTCATCCCTGAAGATGTTCTCAACCGATACTATAATATGTAAGTGCTTTATATGATTCAAAAGAATGATGTGTACATTCTCATAAGGTTTCTGGAAGGATCTGTCACTTTTAAATAAAGGAGTTGAATAACTCTACATTCTAAGACAAACAAAATTCTTATCATGAAAAAAAATTTGTACCTCAAACTTTATAGCAAAATTAGTAACGATAGTACCAGTTTTCCCTTGAAAGGTAATTTTTTAGTTTAAAAGCACATTCACATACATTGGCTCATCTTGATCTCCAAAAACCACTGAGTGAAGCAGGAGGGAGGAGCAGGCATTAATATCCCTGCTTACAGTTGAGGAAGCTGAATCACATATGTGTGCGTCATTCAGTAAGAATGTCTTTGGCCACAAGTAACAACCACCCAACTCTACCTGGTTTAAAGAATACAGAAATAAATTGGCTTGCTCACTTGGATGCCCAGACGTGAGGTGGTCTTCAGGGATGACATAATCTAGATGCACTCACTCCGTTCTCTTTAACTCTCTGATTTCTGCCCTTCACCCCATGTTGGCTTCATCTTCAGCCTGATAGTTAAATGGCTGTCCTGGATCTCAAATCCATATACAACATTGCCAGAGGAAATGACTCTTCCTGTAGCTTTACCTTGAGAACTAGGGAAGTGCCCTCAGAAGTCCTCAGTGAACTTCTCCTCACTTTTTATTGGCACAGATTAATTTATATGATGATTCCCAGATCAATTATTGGCAGGGGTCATGGGATAACCTTTAGATAAATCAAGATACTTGGTGAAAATCTGGACTCTGTTAGGAAGCAGGAAGAAAGGGAAATTACAATGAATACCAGCGGAGCACCACAACCTGGGAAGGAGCTGTCCAGGAGTCTAACTCGCTCTTTTAGGGGAAGCCTCGGGGCCACTCAGGCCAAGATGGCAGGATTCAGCCCCCTAAAGCCCATGCTTTTCAGATAACCACCTCAACCATTTCTGATTCTCATTAGATTAGGATGCCCTTTTTCTGGCTTATATGGGGGCACCCAAGGGGCATTCTTAAACAGAAAGTTTGAAAGTGGGAATCCCATTTTTTTTTTTTTTTTGTAAGATTGAAGTTGGATGGCCTGGGAAAAGTTTGCTTTGAAAGCTACATTCTGACAAATTCTCATAAGTATTATTCTTTTTTATTATAAAATATTTCAAGGAATAAAAAACAAAGCTTCAAACAATTTATTGTATTAGACCATATTTGCATTGGATTTTTGAAGAAAACAAATTGCACTTACCGCTGAACTCCCTGAGTATGTTTCCCAGATCGCATTCTTCCTTTCTCCCTCAACAGAGGGAATCACAGTCCTGAATGTGGTACCCATTTTCATGTGGACTTTTTTTTTTTTTTAGAATTCTATAATATTTATTCTCTAGTCAAAAAATAAGCATAATTACTTACAACCAACTCTTTTATTTAAGTTTGGGAAATTTAATCATTTAAAATACAACATTAAACAAAGCCAGCAAGGGTCTTCCTTCGTTATGGGGTAATAAAAAATGGTTCAACTTTTCTGATGGTAGTTGGTCAACCTGCATGTAAATCTGAAATAGTTATAGTCTGACTCAGGAGTTTTAATCATGTGAACGTTTTTATATTTTTACTGCTATGTATAGATCCAAGATACATAATTTTGTTTTGAATATATATATCTATAGATACAGATAGATAGATAGATAGACGTTATATTTATCATAGCCTGAACAGCTCCTTCTACAATGGCACTTTCTGCTCAGCATTGTTCTCGAATGATATCTGTATTGATATATGCAGCTTAGTTCACTCACCCTGATTGTCATATAGCCCATTGTTCAAATACACCCCAGTGCATTATTCACTCTTTGTTGACAGATGTTTGGGTGGTGTTCACAGTTTTACTATTCCAAACAAAGATATTGTGGACACTTTAGAAGATACCTCACGTGCACAGGCAGAAGGGTTCGTCTGGTGGTACGCATTCTGGAGTGGAATTACTGCATGTGCTCATCTTCAACCTTAAGAGATATTGTCAGGTTGCTGCCAATCTGATGGCTGTGAATGGAAGTATAATAATTTCATTTTTTGGTGATATTCCCTATGAATTTGAAATTCTCCAGTTTCTTAAATTTAGTCCCATTTTCCATATTGGTAATTTATTTTCTTTCCTTTATCATGGGAAATTGCAGTGACTATTATAAATCGCTTCAGTTTGATATAGCCTAAGTTAGCCTGTTTTGTCCTTTGAAATATATTGTACCACACTGAAAGAAAAGAAATAAGCACATTTATACAGATACTTGTCATTTTCTCTCCGAATTGTTATTTAAGATGAGGTAATCTTTTCCTGATAATTTCTGCTCAGTTGATGAAGCACATAATGTAATTAGAATTTCTGTAAGTTGTGTAGGGAATGGAATTTAGCCCCCTTCTTCTCACTGGAGAAATCCCAAGATTAGAAGATTTAAGAATAGCATTGATAACCAATTAGTTTGATTAGTATTTGGCAACTGTGTCTGGTAGAATCCTTGGACTTGCACCTGGAGTGTGACAATGACACTATTGAGTGATGTCACTTTAGCATCTTAAAGCACCAGTCTATTTTTATACAGTGTCTACCCAAGAGATTCAGCTGCACTTGGAGTCACTTTAAGCAAGCTCCCCGAAGAGCTTCCCTGTATTTAGGGGAAGAATTAATGTCAGTAAATCAAAATTTACACCTTTTTGACCTAGGAAGTGCAAAGGCAACACAAGAAACAAACATGAGATCATATTTCCATTTTGGTTGAGCACAAGGGGAACATCTAATCCTGAGCAGAGTGAGAGAGAGAGACAGGAGGGAACAAATGCACACTGCCTGAGACTGGACTGTTTTCTCTTGCAGTTTGCTTTGCAAAATCTAGATGGGAAAGGAATAGGCATTTATTTCTCTCATTTTCTATGCCTACCTTTCAAGCAGCTTAGCATCAAAAGAAATATCCAACCTGAAACTGTATTTTCTTTCCTCAAAGAATATGGTGTGAGAAGGTACATGAGAGGGCAGAGGTGCAGCGTGAGCTTGGTGGGCACAGAGAAATACTCAAGTCAAGTCACGATAAAAACGGTAATTTCCAAGACATTTCCAGATGCCTTTGATTTGGGAGAGTTCTTTTATGTTGATTATAGGTTCCTAGAGGGTTGAGCAACACCATTTTATCCTTCTGTTTATAGATCACGCTGTTTAGAAGTGTTACAAACTGTTGTCAAGTTTGCCCGACAGCTCCTACAATGCTTCCTCTGGAGTCCCCAGATGACAATAAGATTTTCTGGCATGCACAGCAAAGGTCACCTCTGGTAATGTTCTGTTAAAACATGACTATAGGACTTTTTATACCTAACAGGTAATAAGGAAGTTTTTAGGAGTTTCCTTTTAACTCATACCTTTTATTATTAAAGGTTAGCAAGTCCTGAAAACATTTTGAAAGTGATTTATTCTCTTGTATTGTTTTTGAAAAGTAAAACTTCCCCTACTCCTCTTGAATTAAAGTAATAGTTTGTTAATCAAGCGGGTTTTTGAAACACATTTTCTTCTCTTGAATATTAGTGCTCCCCCTTTGATTCTTAAGACAACCCTGGTACATAGTCAACCCTTCTAACTGTCAAGTTCTCCGCTCTCCATTCGAACACTAACACATTCTAACACTCTCAGCGTTTCCCTTCTGATAGACACGTTTAAACTTCAGCCTCCACACCAACCACTGTCATTACCCTCTCAAATAGCATAAACCTCAGTGTTCCTTAAGTGACACCTCTGCCTCACCAGCTCCTGGCTGCTAGGACCCTTCCAGCTGATGGACTAGTGATCTTAGCCTGGGAGAGTCAGTGTGTTCAGGGTGAGAAGTGTACTCTTGGGTACATGACTCATTTTCTAGTGTAATGACTTCATTTCTGTTATCCCAGAGGAATGCAGCAGGCATATTGACATTTTGTCTATTGGCCCCACAGAAACCTGTGTTGTTGAACTAACACGCCCAGGCTGGGTCCTGATTGGGCCCCAAGAAACCTACTAGGTGGACAGAGCAACTAATCAGGTCTTTGAGACTTTGACACAAATAGACACCACCCTTGTGACACAAGTTAACTAGGGAAAAGTTAAACTAGGGCTTAAAAAGTTTAACCAGGGCTTAGCAATTTTTTCCCCCTTAATCTGAACTTAAGTAGATAAAGGTCAACCAGGTAGCAGTCTGTTTGTCTGGAACAAGTTTGTAACCTTACTTAAAATTTTGTTGATGAGTCATGAAAAAAGCCAAATCTTTGAGAGCCCTTAGGTATTCTACACAGAGTTTTAGGACATTTCCCCAACCAGGCTCCCTCTTCCCCAAAGGAAGAAATATACTGGGATGTATAAGGGCTTGAGAGATGAAGTGTGAGAGATTTTTCTCTGGCCACCTGATCCCAGTTGGAAATTCACTGGCTAACTGTGTTGCTGATGGAACAAAAAAGAGAATAATAGCCTCTGGCTGAAGATTTTATAATTGAAGCTGAGACAGAGTGGGCCATGTGCATGTTCAGAACAGTGACTGCATTGTGAATTACAACAGAAGTCCCACTTGTCAGTCACACAGACGTTTAAGACCGCAGAAAGGCATCTGATTTGAGACAGGGATGACAAAATGGATCTTTTGGTTTTCCCCACTTTGCCCTGAATACAAAGAGACTGATGACGGCTTTGTTCTGGGATAAAGTCTTACATTCCTTTTAGGACCTACCCAATCATTAATAGAGGAAGAAAATTCCTATCTGGAGTCACTCCTACAATTTTCTGGAATAAGTAACCTTTAGTCCTCATCACCCAGTGGGGAAAGAAAGCAATATAAATGATACCACGCCAGATATTTTGCTTTGTTTGCTAATCACTTTTCCTTCTTTATCTTCAGCGACTGTCTCAATGTTAAACGACTGTAATAAACAGTGTAAAGAAACATGGCTCTAATTTGACAATCTGCCAACATTTAAAACACCTCTACTCTGAACCAGGAATTACACTTTCAAGAATTTATCAGACAAACTGACCAAATGTGGAAAACAACATATTTACAAAGATAATCTTGGCAGCATTGTTTTTCTTTAATATCCAAAGAGTGAAAACAACCTAAAAGTTCATTGACAGTGAACTGATTAAATAAATTACTGTACCTTTATACAGGGAAATAAGGTTAAATAAGGTTGTTTAAAGTCCACTTTCAGTCCTTGTCACGAACCCTGGAACTCTGAAGTTTTTACAGTCCTTCATTGATCTAATGTTTAGTTGATTGCTGTTCCCATATAAGGAAGTTACAAATAATAGGCACTGAGGTCTTGCAGAGTTCAGTGCTTTTCCTTTGGCTCTTATTAGTAGTAAAAGAACATTAACAACACTGATGGGAGAAGGAAGTAAGGAATCTTGACTAATTCTGGACCTTCTCTAAGCAGCTCAATAATCATTTTAACAGCCTGTTTTCTAGATTAATAGGATGTTCCAATGCCTCTTGGGTATATAATACTTAACCAGGTCAAGAAGAGTCATTCCTCTAAAGGCTAGAGGTTTATAACCATTTGATCACAATACATAAAAATAGTTAAAGTGAATATTTTCATCTCTTGTTTATGAGTCTTTTAACCACAGAATCTAAGAAACTCCTGGATGTAACAGATAGAAGAACACCATTAATCCTACTGCTGACATGCTGAAAAGAGAAAATCGACCATTTTGTTAGAAATAAGCCTATGGTGGCAGGTGGATGAGAATCATAAAATTTTGTGGTGCCAAGGTCTAACTGTACAATGGAGTCAGCCAGCGTTGGGGAAAAACAAGAGAAGCTCTGTACGCATACCTTTTTTTGATAATTTATCTCAATGTATTATGAACTTAATTGCTATCCTTACTACACTGTGAACAACCTACGTTCAAGGCTGTTTGTCGTTTTTGTGTCCTCAGCCCCCGGCACAGCACCTGATACACGATGGCATTTTATAGTCTTCAAGCTGAATTCAAAAACAGAATTTTGAAAACAAATTAAGGCAGTAGTTCTTAAATTTTTCTGATTAATGCTAGGGATCCTCTCCCCAGAAAAGCTGCACACATCCAGAAATTTCAATATAATTTCAGGGCAGTCATGGACATCTGCTCTCCTCCTCCTTTCATTGACTTTCTAGGGAACCAGAGGTTCTAGATTAAGAGATTCCTAGGTTTAGAATACATAATCACAGAGAGAAGTCGAGGAATCTTTAAAAACATTCCCCATTCTCTCTCTTTTTTCTTTTTTTTACAAAAAGTATGTTTCTTCCATTACTTCACACAGAAGCTTTTTCAGTACACTAAGGAAAAGGGCCCCTTCTTGCGGAAGATGTAAAAACAGTTTATCTATGTAGTTTTAGATTCATTTACAAATTAGATATTTTGCAGTTATTGTAGAAAAATGCATCTTTAGAGAAAAAAGGAATTTTTAAGAAGGCATGTTTATTTAACAAACATTTATGGACTACTCCTTATGAGTCAACAACTGTGGAGGACAGGGGCTAGAAACAATGACCCAAAGAGACCTCAATATGGTGGAGTGCATGAATAATAAACTGGGTATTTGAGTTTGATTTTTGTCTCTGTGTATGTGCAGTGAAGACAGCGGTGGGTGGAATGGACAGAGAGCAACTGTAAATTCTGTAAAGGAAGAAAAAGAACCTTTATTCATTCTGTAAGAGCCTTTGGCTTTCTTATGGTCATATACAGCTCTTAACCTCCCATTCTCAGTTACCAGATAACCCACAAGAAAACGGATGATAATTTCTGAATAAATACTGGCTGATTATGAGGTCTAAGACAGTGCTTAAACTATATTCCTACAGTATAAAGGAGTTGCAGCCATCTAAACGCCATTTCTAAGAGCCAGCATTGTAAACATTTCTCTCATCTGAGTGATGTATTTTTCTTTTTGTGTGTGTGGGGGAGGGTAATTAGGTTTATTTATCTATTTATTTATTTAATGGAGGTACTGGGGATTGAACCCAGGACCCCGTGCATGCCAAGCAGGCACACTACCACTGAGCTATAACCTCCTCCCTGAGTGATGTCTTTCTGATATTATGTATTTGCTGCATCTTAAACTTTGGAGGAGACCTCAAAGCTGATTTGGTATGAACATCTACTCAAAAGAGGAATTCCTTCTTAAACACTCCTGGCAGCCACAGGCTTTGTTTGAATACTAACAGCAGCAGGATGTATTTGTGATTAACAATAATTATTAGAAACTGCTTCCTCATACTGAGCTAAGCTCTCGTATTTTCCAACCATTTCTCTAAAGCTTTGGCTTCTGAAGCAATGAAGAATAACCCTACCCTCTCTTTCACAGCCTCCAAGTATTTGAAAATAGCTGCCATTTGGATGTCTGAATTCATCTCCAGAAAGAACTTTCTTAATTCTTTTATGTATTCCTCTTGAGAAGTATTTTCAAAGTCATCACCCTCCTGTTCCTACTCTTTCAAACGTAATACTTGGCCAAAGTCTGTGACACCTGGATTAGAACACAATATTCTAGCTGTGATTAATCTCAATGCATCAGAGTCCAGCGGGACTATTCTTTTGATCTGGACACGTCCTTCCATCAACACTCTTACAAGGCTTCAGTTCTCTCCTCCTGTCCCTTTGCCAGGTGTGCTGTACTGTGGGTTTATACTGGAATTTGGTCAAATAAAAATGCTAGGTTTTTTTTCCTGAAGATACCACTATGAAGGCAGGTTTCCCTTCCTTTTACCTTTGCAATGGAATAGGTCCAATTTCATCTTAAATTTGTCTCAGCACTGAAGTAGTTTTAAATCTTAATAATGTCATCATATTTAAACATTCCAGCTCTCTTACATGCAAATTTGATAATACCTTCCATAGAATTCTTCATGTTTTCATCCAAAGGACTGGAAATTTCCTCATTTAATGTGAATCATTATTCAACTTGCTTAGGAGTTTCAATAGCTAGGAATCCACCTGGCTAACGATTTTCCCATCATAGCTTCCACCTTAGCCTTAAAGACGTCAATAGGGCTGTCAAGTGCCTTGTTGGACTCAGTGAACACTGTACTTTTAAACCTTTCTAAGCCATACAGTTTCTCTGATGACAAATGCTAGTGACATTTTATCATGGCAGTAAAATTTTACGTGAGCTTCCAAGCTCTATGAAATAAGCAGCTAGAATGGGTGTCAGCTCACAGGAGCAGAAATAAGAGAGCCTGGGTCATATTCACCTATAGCGAACCAGATCAATGGTTCACTGGACCTACATTTTATGAGGAAAGGAAACTACAAGGTAAATTCAGTGAAATAAAAACTCAAGAATCATTCACTGGAGAGGGGTGTTTAAAGGGTTGTGTTTATTACCCCAATTTTTCAAAAAGATTTTTATGAAGTATCCATTTATACAACTTTATTGTGGGTATGTTGAAAAAGGCTACATTAATCTAGTTTTTAGATTTTCTAACCTTCACCCTTTGCCTTGATACAGTTGGTACTAGATAATTATTTAGGCAGATTTGTTTCCAGTGGAAATTTCTCCATTAAAAATAAACTAAAAAAAAAAACTTTGGACATTGACTGTGTTTTAAAGAAAATGAGAGGGGAGGGTATAGCTCAGTGGTAGAATGTATGCTTAGCATGTATGAGGTCCTGGGTTCAATCCCCAGTACCTCCATTAAGAAAGAAAGAAATAAGTAAACCTAATTACCTCCTCCCACCAAAAAAAAGAAAAAGAAAAAAAGAAAATGAAAGCATGTTTATCTTTTTTTGCTTTTATTCTCACCAAACAGTCATAAGAGAAGGTACATTCAATTTCGAGGGGTTATCCAATTTCAGAAGAGACACATAACTGTGTAACAGTGCTGTGTTGGGGAAAGAACAAAGCTTTGGTCGTTGCATCTAGTCAGAGGGGATAAGGTTTCTCTTTTAACACTCTTTGGGGCTCAGCTAACTCTACCTAAACCCAATTTGGGGGATTAGTATTTTAATGCAATTTTCTCCAAGCATGAAAAATACTTCTTGTGCATGATAGAAAAGGAAAAAAATGAAAAATGCTAGCAGGCTCACTGGTGGGGAGCAGGCAGGATCGCTGTACACCCTCATTCATACACAAAGGCCAAAGGCAAAGTGGCAAAGTAGAAAGTTAAGTCATTCCCTACTAATTAAGGTAAATACAAAGTGCAAGTACAAAATCCTATCATTTTTTTTAAGAGCTATTTTCTTGATTTTGGTTTCTTACACAAAGCAGTCTGTCAAGTCCAAAGAGCTGCAGATACCTACCTGTCACCGCAGAAGTTCAGAAAGGCAGGATTTTGGTGTAAATAGCTTGGGTGCTAATTCTTCAAGATAATTTTTAGTTCTCTATCTAGGTAACATGCAACATTTATACTAGAGGAGAAAAAAAAATCTATATTAGACGGCATCACATTAGGACTCCTCTTTCTCTTCTCTGTGGCATCTTAAAATTGAAACTTTAGGAATCAGGCCTACTACATTTTCACCTAAGATGTTTAAGAACTTGCCCTCAGTGACATAACAACTGCTGGAAAACCTGAAACAGGCCCAAATCTGCTGGATCGATAACCAAGAAAGACTTTACTATATGCATCTTAGTTCATAAATCTAAAGTGTAGGTTGGTTAATTATAATTTTTTTTACAGTTGTTTACACCATTCAGAACAGCCACCAACACTCTGTGCTCTGATCTAGAAAAAAGGAACAAGCAGATGAACAGCCCATCCAAAAAGGCTTTAAAAAATAGGTCCTTAGTTTTGAATTACGGTAGGGAATGTTTTCTTGATGACTACTTGATATTGTTGCTCTTCTTTGGCAGATTTTAAATATGGGATGTGGATCCTAAATACAAAGACTACCACAGCACTTCTGTTCTGTTATGCATTTCAGTTTTAACACTGAAGTATGAAAGAAATGTGAATTCATTCTTGTGACAGTAATGTAACTTTATTGTGTGCAGTCTTATTCACATCAAGTATTAGTTTTCCCATGTGAAATAAGTTAAGATTTAAAATGAGAAAGTTATTGTTAATGAGATGCACTGGGCAGTAGAAAAAGCTGAAGAGAGTTTTTGTCTGAAACTAGAAAACAGAACATTCTGGGAAAAAAAAAAAAAGAGGAAAGTACCATAAGTTGCTAAGACCAAAAAAACAGTTTTAGGGACCCAAGGTGGTGATGCTGAATGAGCGTGGGGGAGAGAGGGCCAGGCAACTGTCTCGGGGATGGTTGGGTGGGGGGATTTTCTGTGATGTTTAATAAGGTATTTGCTTGGCAATAATAATCTTTGAATTTTCTCCTGCGTTGCTATAGCTCTTGGTTTTTCCTGCTGTTGACACTTTTACTCCGCAGCATGATATTTGTTTAGTTAGCACAAAGTCCACTTTGTCCTGGAGAAGGAAAAGGTTCTCATTTTGTCCCTGGCGAGCAAAGTCAAACCTCAGGTACACACGGGGGAACAACTGGAAGTCCTATGCAGAATGCATACACTCAAAGTTAGTTTTTTAATTAAAAAAAATTTTTTTTAATTATCCTAGTTTGGTTTCCTCACTGAGTAGACTCCTAGAGGGAAAATAAGTACAGCGAGTTTCCTGGGCTGCTGCAGAACTGGAGTTTAGGCCCACAGTAAACAGTTAAAGAGCTCCGAAGGTTCACGTAAAATCACCAGACAAGGTAGGCTGTGGCCGAGCCCCTCCCCAGGGCTGAGTGTGAGCACGCCTGACACTTTGGAGCAGCTGTCCTCCCACACGTCTGTGCAGAACCCACTCCACTCCTGGGCTTTCCGCATTCTTCACGCCCTGGGTCTGCTGCAGCTCTCCTCCCAGGACACGGTGAACGGACACTTGTGACGTATCTACCTGCCACGCGGGGTGAGGGGGGCAGCAGAGGAGGCGAAGTCCCTACCACTTATTAGAAACATGAGAAGAGAAAAACATCCTTGGACTTGCTTTCATGTTCTAATTGGCAAATATGCGGAAAGACTGACAATCTTGTATGCTGAAGTGGAAATGAACCTCCAATCCGAGACGCAAAATTCTCTAATACAAGATGTAAAAACTTGCAATATCCATTCGACCGTTTCAGCTAAAACTCATAATTTTTTGGAAGTCAGACAGAAGAGACAAAACCAATTGGAAGAACATCATTTAAGTGTGGCAGAAAGCTGGGGATCGTGAGGCCTGAAATACAAAGATAAATGCATTACTGAAGCATAGTCCCCTGGCCCTGAGGTGTGTGGGCAAAGAGGTCACACTTTACTGGGAGATAGTGGCAAAGTGGATGCAGGGCTCCAAGAAAATATTTATCGAGGAACGTGATGATTCATTTATCAGTTCAGAAATCCCAAGTACAAAACTTCAAGATATAAGAAGGATCAAATTATATAATGTACATGATTCAATTAAAAAATTCTTAGCCCTCTTACATTATATTATCTAGATTACAATAGTAAAAAAATCAAATTACCTTCATATGAAACTTTTATAAAAAGAAATCAAATCCATTTTTATGAAATTTTATAGTACAATTATTTTCTAATGGGTCTTTTCTTAGCTCACAGTATTTATAATTCCATTTACATCTGTATAATTTTTCAAATCAAAAAGCAAAAGGAAGTCAATGGAAACCTACATTTTCATTTGCAAAACTCCCTTCAGTTTCCAGGCCAGTAACACATGGTGATGTCGACTTGTCCTCCAGACATGGACTGCTCCCAGAGATCCCACGTTTATGGGGCATGCAGGCCTCTGCTCATTAGGAACGCTTTTTGGTTTGGCTCACGTTTCAAGAAATTCTGGAGCATGTCCATGCCGTCCAAAGATCCCCCAGGTTTCAGGATTAGGTTTCTGTATTTCATTCCAACCTAATAAAATAAACATGCCTAATAATTCATGGTTATAGCAATTTTCCAAATCTCCAGATGCAAAAGAGAAAAAGGGACTTTAGCTACACTGTCCGTCTGGAGGCTCTCCTTTGCCGAGACTATAGCTCTGCAGTATTTATTTATTTTGGTAGCTAAGAGATCTGGAGCTTAGACCTCCGGTCTTCCACACTTCCCCTCTATTACTGTCTTGTCTTAGATTCTCAGCAGCACACTGGGAATGTAAGCAAACAAACAAAACACAGTCAAATGGAATATATAACAGGCTCCTAATTTGCTACCTCATCTCAAATGCAATTTCAAAAGGGTTAGCAAAGCAAGTGTTCAATGAGGCTAAAAACAGGGGTTCTGTGCTGTCAAAATGGCTTCTGCAATGTTTTTAGGAGGGGCTTATAAACAAACCTTCCTTATGGATGGGGCAACAGCACACGTCCCACGGTGCAGGGTAAGACATTTTTGCGGGCCCAGCATGGAGAAGAGGGACCTTTGTAAAGTTTTCTTTGGGGACAAGGTCTGGAATTTTAAAACGTATCACAATTCCTCTGCCTTTATTTACACAAATAGATGAGCAGATAAAGTGAAAGGAAACAACTGTAATTCAATATCAGCATTATTCAGTATTTTCACTTCCTTTTCACCGACCTTTTAGGGAAGTAAGGCAAGACAATTCAATGAAGCATAACTCTAAACCTATGCGTAGGACAGCTCACAGGGTAACATTTAAATATACATCCATTGTATCATTTGAGCAATCACTGATAGTCCTTTTGAGTACAAGAATAGCTTGAGAATTTCCAGAGACAAAAGTAATCTCATTTTTGACTTATGACAATGATTCTGCTTGGCACAACCATCTGAGGTAAGTCTAGTCAAACCGTTGAGGAGAATAAAACGTTGAGGAATGCAATCTACCAGGTAAATGTCTTATAGGGGTCGTAAAATCAAAACTTTTGGGGTTATCTTTTAGCTATAAACAGAAATCTTCTGTACCTTACTACTTATCTACAGGCTAATAGCTAACTTTAAGATGAGCCTTAATCAGGAGTAAACAGTTAGTCAAACAAAGTTACCTTTTGTAAACTCTGGAGAGCACCGTCCAATAGAAACACAATGTGGGCCACGTATGTAATTTAAAATTTTCCAGTAATCACATTAAAAAAGTTAAGAAAATAGGTAAAATTAATTTTCATAAAATATTTTATTTAAACCAGTGTATCAATAATAGTATCCTTTCAGCGTACATCAATATAAAGTTACTGAGATTTATTTTTTGTTGTATGTCTTCAAAATCAGCACATCTCACTTCAATTCTTCAGCAGCACTGGCCACAATTCAGGTGCTCAGGAGGTACACGTGGCTGCTGTACTGCACCGGTCTGGGGCCTGGAACACAGACCGTCCTTAGAAGGGCTTGGAGACAATGCTCTAGTTTAACACTGAAGAGGTGAGTAGCAATCTTGTTGCCTTATTTATAAGTTTTGGGTAAAATTTTTTAAAAAGGGTGGCCTGTAATCACTGAGATTGGACTTCTTGAAAATCCTAGTAATGAGGGCTTGGAGGTACATTTATTTTTCTTTAGGAAAAACAAATGATGTGTCATTTTTTGCCTGGTCTGCAGCAATTCATGACTGTTACAGTAGTGATCTAGAACCTAAAATGTGAGTGATGGCCATCACAGACTTTATCATTCTAGCAAGTAGCAGATCAGAGTTCTTGAGACCAACACAATTCACCCCTTTCCCTGTCATTCACTGCCCAACATTTCTAAATTGGACCAGTGTTAAGTTAGTGGGTGGGGCAAGGAAGGTCTGTGCTCTCTGGGCATCGCAGTAGAGGAAGAACTTAGAAAATGAGAATTAAATTGATAGGAATGATCAAAATATTATAAACCACTTATTGTGGAAAAATTTTAAACATACACTAATAATAGAGACAACAGTATAGTGAACCCTCTCATACCCAGCATGCAACCTCAATGATTAGCATTTATCTGTGGAAATTCTTAATGCTCGAGATCTGAGAATCTTTTATTTATTCAGAAGACATATTTTGTTGCACAAATATTATAGGAATAGTAGTAAAAATTTAAATAAAGTAAAAAAGAAAAATCAGCAACATGCTGACATCTGCCAGGGTATTCTCTTATCTTGTATGGAGGGCTGTTATTGTAGGCAGTAAAGAAAAGCAAGCATTTGGGGAGCTGCACGTTGCTGGGAAGAGCCAGCTCATGCCTCCTCTGACCGGCAAAGTCACTGCAGGGCCGGGCACTGTTCAGTCTCACAATATGCGGCTCAGTGCAGCGCAAGTCCTCCCCTGCTTATAGCTCCAAACAAGCTGATTCAATTTCCTGAATTACAGAGCAATGGTCTTTTAATAATTTCATTTCCTTTGCAATGAAGTTTGGAGAAGAGTTTAAGAGTCATTTTGGTAATAGGATCTTGTTTTCTTAAAAAAGAAAAAGTGAAGTGAATTTTTCTGCTTTAGGAAGGATCCGGGCTCTCTAGGTGACAGAACCGTGTTTGCAGGTGGCAGGAGTCTCTGCTGTAAGTCGTTCTACTCTTGTTTATATCATAAGGGAACCTTAATTGTGAGCAAACTAGGAAGAGAAGCTCTAAGACAACCGCTAGAATTTCTCATGCTAAAAATCCTCCAGGAGGACCTGCGTAGAGTAAGAGCTCCTGAGGAATATCAGCATCGGTCACCTCTGTGGTTTTTAATCCCAGAAGATTAACGTGTATCTTCCGGCAGCTGTGCAGGTCCTTCCTAACACCGATGTTTTCTAAAGCAGGATGAGGAGTTCTGGAGTCAGGCCCAGGTCTGAATCTCAGCTCCATCCTCAGCTATGTGACCTTGGGCCTTGGTTTCCATACCTGTAAAATGGGAGTCTGCCTACCTCCCTCAGTTTATGGGGAATTAAAGGAGATGATTTCAGTACCTTGTCTGCTCCCTAGAATAATTCCTGCCATACAGGGGTATTCAATACCCCTGAGTAGTCATCCATCCTCCTTTCCTTTCCTTCCTTCTCACACTGCCTCAAAGTGCAGTTACTTATACACAGCCAGGGAAACAAATGCACTCCTGATTCAGCATTTCCTTAAAATTAGTTCTGTCTCCTAATAAAGCAAGAAAAAAAGCACAGATACTTCATCTCCACTATTAGCATAAAATAGAATACATAATTTGGTAGGAATATTAAGTAGGAGAGACAAGGCACTCACTTGCAAGAATATGTATGCTTTATCTGAGGTAATATTTTAAGAGCAAGCATGGTTACCTGAGTGAAGGATGTCCACCATCCATCAGTACCAAGAACATATAAATGGGAAACAGACTATGTCTCCTGCCATCTCTGGAGGAGCACATGCAAGCTCCCTCCCTCCTCTGTGACTGACCCTGGGCAGTGGAGCCAGGCATCTCCTTTCTACACTGAGTAACAGGCATCAGGGCAGAGGGCATCCACCCACTGGCAGGTACTGACAATCAGGCTTCTAACAGGCTCACCAGCCCGCTTTAAAAGTAGACTTTGAAATCTTTCCTTCCATAGCTCATCAGTAAACTCCTACCCAGCACAGCACACACTTTGTTTTCTACAAGTGAGGGTGGGGCGTTCGTGGGTGGAAAAAGACTACCTTTGACCACAAACAGGAAGGAGGGAGAGAGTGCAGGTTGGTGCTGGTAGTCAGGGAGATGCAGACAAAGTACAGTGGTAGGAATCTTCCCTTGATTGGAAGAGGTCTACTGGAAACCTTGAGCAAAGTTTCAGTTTGTGAGGATGGAAGAATAAATTTAAGGGGTGGGAGGAGGTCTGGAGAAAAATGGTACCCTAGGTAGAAGTTTGTATTAGGATGAAAGATGAGTGGAAGCAGATGGGGGAACTACCATTTGGGTCCAGTAATAGGTACATGTAACAGTTTTGAAGCAGAGGACGAACACAAGGACAATTAGAAGGGCCTTATGATCTACAAGGTGAGATAAAGGAACAGACAATTAACAAGGCAGATCATTAGGGCCCTAAGAGAGACAAAAGGAAGGGCTGTAGGAGCACGAAAGAAGAAAAATGCTTCCAGTTGGTTGGGATTCAAGGCTAAGAAGGTCTGGTGTTGTAAATATTCAAGAAGCAGGTTGGAAATCAATCCCATTTCCTTCCTTTGTCCCTTAAATCAGGCCAAATTTAAGGCTGTTCGAAAAGGCTCAAGTGTAAGACAAATCAGCTGTGGGGTGGCAGATCAGGGGAGCTGAAGCAGAACTTAGTCCATCTGTAGGGACCCTCAGGAGGGGAAATCTCACATTCTCTCTTACAACACATTACAGCAGGCACTGGGCCTAGGATTCTGTTTGAAGAGCTCTGGGATACCGTGCTTTGTAACACACCTTCTGTCAGCCAACTCTTTTTCATGTTTAACCAAGACTCTTCATGTGTGTCACATGTAAGATCTACTTCCTTATGGCTCGGGGCATAGTCACACTTAACTATCTTGACTTTCTCAGTACTCCTTTCTGCCTGGAATCCTTGGTTGTATTTCTTCTTCACTGATGGAAAAAAAACAAAGCTAAGCAATTACTCTCAACGCAGAAGAGGAGGACATAATTCTAGCTTAACAATATAATTGCCTTTGAATCCACAATGTCTATGACCTCTAAGGAAATTTTCCCACAATGAAGTCGCCTTATAAAAAGAAATAATCCTAGTTAAAATGCTCTCATTCTTTCAACCCTACGATTAGCTGCTGGATTTTGAAACTGTTTGGGAACCTTGAAGGGATCCTGAAAGAGCGCCTAAAGTTTGCTGGGAAAGCGTTATTCCCAGGCAGTTCCTTTCCATGGTTATTAAAGAGATGAGCTGGAAAAGTGAAAGGTATGTCTGATAATGACTCTCCACGTTTACTTAGATAATATTTAACAAACTAAACAGCTAACATGTTACACCTATTTGCTATGAAGAATATAGAAAACTACAGATAACACCAGAGATGGCAAACTTTTAAACTATTAAAGGTAAGGGGCCAGTTCTAACACTTTGATAGAGGCCATCAAAACAGAATGGAAACGACTGTGTGTAAGATATTCTGTTGCTAACACCTGGTGTCAGAAGACTGCAGGTTTACATTTGACCCTTCCTGTTACTGTTTTCCCAGTGAGTAGTGCACTTTCTACAGTTCTGCTTGTTAAGATCTGAAACGGTTCTCGCCCAGACCTGGGCTTTGCAGGGTGGCAGGAGGTGACAGAGGGAAGGCCTGGAGATGTTCTTTTGTTGATACCAGTGACCATGACCAATTATGTCAACAGTATGTGATCTTTCAGCCCCAGCCTATCTAGAGCTTGGGGACTAAGACTAGCAGGCACTGACTCTGTCACGAGCCATCTTGCTATCTTCTCAAAATCTCCAAATACGTACTACGGAGGCTGAGGGGCCTTGAGACAACAAAGTCTGCATGATATACCGTGCCTGCTCTGAGTTCCTTAACTTCTGATCAAACTCAGCATTTCTTTATACCATAAAAATTCTTTCTCTTCATCATAACACAGTTGTAACAATGATCTGTTTCTGTAGAACAGGATTGTTATTCCAAAGTATTAATTTTAAACGAGTATTTGAATTGTGTAAATCGGGTGTTTATTTTAGAGCAAACATTTGTAAAAAAAAAAAAAAAATTAAAACCAAACAAGCAGTACACTGAAGGAGTGAATAAAATGGCTATATTAAAAGCTGCTCCCGTATCTGCCAGTGCAGCGAAGGGTGTGAGGGTCGGTGCAAAGGAATTCTCCTTGGCCAATGGGGCCAGATTCACTATGGCTGTGACGGCAGGGAAACAGGAAATGACATGATATCCAGAGTATTGGATAGGAAGGAAAAAGAAGGAATTAAAGACAGCTTCATGGCATAAGATGAACAGTAATATAAAGCACTGCTGAATCCAGAATTTTACTAAAAATGAGAACTGTTTTTAACATCACAAGGCAATAACTCCGAGTTGTGGGGAATCTGGCTTTCTCCACATTCAACCCAGCCCTTCTGTCTAAGTCAAGAGTAGTCTGGCTGCCTGCCAAGCTGAGAAGCTCTAGAAAAGAGGAGGTACGTAGCAGCATAATAGCAGGGGTGGCTCCTGCTGGACTGGCAAGTTCCTTCGGGTCCACTGGGATCAGTATTTTGGCTGTGACCTTGACAGCTGGAAGAGGAGAGGTGACGGGGGAGGGTCCTGAGGGTGTGGTCCTGTGAGTGGAGCACAGAGGAGGTGAATGATGAAGCTTCATCGAAAGAGGTGCCTTAGCGTTGATGCCCGGAAGCCTCACCAACTATAAGAGCTAGTGGGAGGTCAGATGGTACCTTTCTATATTTGGACCCTGTGTCTCTTTAAAAACTGTTTTCTGATTTCTATAACATACTCCATGTAAAAATAAGGAAAAGCTCCATAAAAAGTGCAGAAAAATATTTAATAATCACTCATTAACTTACCACCCAAAGATAACTTTTGGTAACATTTTGATGTGCTTTTTCTCTAAATGTATTTTTGAAAATAAAAGTTTGCATCCTATGATGTAAAATATTTTATAACTTGATTTTTTTTTTCATTTTGTAGAATAGTTTTGTTAAACAGTCCAGATGTTAAGAAGCAGCTTATTGAAACCCTTTCCCCATGCCTAAAACCAAGTTCCCTCTTATGTTTAGAGGATGGACAGATCACTTTTGGTTTGGAAGATCTGGAAGACTTCATACATGAGTGGCCATCTGAATAAAGGCCTTTACGCATAGTAGGATTTTGGAGCAGCACAGACAAGGAAGGTGTACATTTTAGGTGGAAGAAGTAGAATGAATAAATTTGTGAAGGAGGAAAGACCCAAGGGGAACACACAGAATTGGCTGGCACGCTGGGTGTTCTGGGAAGTAAGGAGGGGATCTGTTTGCTAAGCTCAGGGCTGGGACAGAGAGAGGAATACGAAGAAGCAGGAAGTAGAACAAAGGAAGCTGAGGGCCTTTGGGAGCTGGCAACTAGATTGTCAGAGGTCACTCTGGAGGGCGGGTCACTGTCCAGTTTAGCTAGTGGAGGCAAAAGCCAGGAAACAGAGGGGTGCAAAAATTGTTTCTTGTACCAAGAGAGTCAGCTGTGAAAGGAAGAACAACTAAGTAGGAGCACTGAGAAGATCAGGGTCAGTGCTAAGTTGCTTCCCTGAGATGGCAGACCAGCAAGTCTCAGTATTACAGCCATCTCCTCTGAGACAGGAGGAAAGAAGATAAAGACTGAAGTATAGAAAGAGAAAGAAAGATGCAGGTACTGACTTTCAGTGATCTTAATGTTCTTAGTAAAGAGGAGAGATCACCTGCTGAGAGGGGGAGGGGTGGGAGGGTGGGGAACCGGGGGAACCCAGTAAGGGAAGGAGGGCAGGACTGCAGAGGAACACTGAGAGTCCAGTGCAGGTTCGACAGGGTGACTGCAGTGGGGCAGGTAAACGGAGTCCCACCATCTTCCCCGGAACACTGAATCCCAAGGGCACTGTCTCTCAATGAGATGGCAGAGGACTGGGGCTGGGCACCAGCTAAAGGTCATGCCGAAAACAGGGTATTTATGAGAACAAGTCAGTGGCTGATCATTGTAAATGCATCGGCTAGGGAATGGAAGGAGACCCAGAGCAACCTAACAGCCTGGGTAAGGTGGAATGGACGATGCAGTAACTGGAAAGGCTAGTGTATACCATGCAGGTACCCTGGAGGGCATTTTCCTGGGGGGAAGGGTTGGGGGAGGGGGTGGTGATCTAAATTACACCGAAGTCTTCCAGTGCATGTGTGTAAGGTACTAGGAAATCCAGAAACACAAAGTTTGGAGAACAAATCAGTTGGTTGCAATAGGCACAGAAAGCCTGATTTTGATAATTTTGTTCTTCTAATTTCTGAATCAAACAGAATGAAAAACACACTGGAAAACCCATCAGCCCTAGAAATAATCTGACTGCTGACTCTTCAACGAGAGTGGAGGCTGAGGGACTGTAACTCAGGAAGGGTTGGCTGGCAGCCACCTGGCAGTCAATTCACTGTACACGGAAAGGAATGGCTCAGGTTAATGAAGCAGCTTAAATTACTTAAAGGCATTTAGGTTACAAACAATGCAGTAGGTGGGATATGCCAGTCACAGAAAAAAGGGTGCCTTCCACAGAAAATGTATGATGAAAGTGTGTAAAGTACATCAAAACATAGGCAGACCATTTATATCAGGAAGGAGTTCACCTTTCTTTCCCAACCTCCTATAAAACACTTACGGCACATGTCAAAACTAGCAGCTATAAATGCTCAAATGCATAAACAAAGCTTTGAATTTTCATTATGCAATGTATTGGAATGTTAATAAGCAAGAAAATGCAGTAGGTTTTTTTTTTAACTTATAGAATTAAGAGTTAATCACTTGTACACTACACTTAATAAGGTACGATGATGTGAGAAGATGCAAGACTTTAAAAGTTAAAAGTTGTTACCAAACCTCTTCCTCTAAAATCTAGCTGTCATTAACATTTTATACTAGGTATTAAAGGGGAGGGGGCAGCTACAAAATTAAAAGGAGGAAAAAAAAAACAATACCTCTGGATTCATTATCCCTTCTTTCTTAAAGCAGCTGTAAAACATGTCCGTGGAAAATACTTCACTCCAAAGGTATCCATAATATTGGCCATCATATCCGCCTGCCAAATGCCCAAAAGTAGCCGGCATATTTGTGCCTTTAAAGAAAGATACATTTTAATTACAGTGATGGCAAATAAATACCAGATTATCAGCTAGCCAGCTTCCCCATGGTGGGGCCAGCCGTGGGAGGAGCGTCAGGATCACTTCTAGTACTCCCGGGATTTACGCATGCCGTTGGCTGACAAGTTTAGAAACTTCTCTCCTGTGGCGGCTCCACCTAGGAGCTGGTTTCGGCCCTCAGCTCTGGAATGCCTAACAGTAGTTTCAGAGGCTTTGTCCACACCCATCACACAGCTCAGTCCTGTCTTATCCCTTAGACACACGTGTGTCTTACAAATACTCTAATATTAAGCCTACTTATTGTCACACCTATTTATATCCAAAATACATCAGAATGGCTCTTATTTTGGGTTCATAATTACTGGAAAAAAAAACTCTTTCAGTGGAAAGCTAAAAAGGTTTTTACCAAGTCAATCTACCTCTAGGGCTATTTTAAAAAAGGATTTCATCAAGTGGCCTGAGGCACAAAGCTGCTGTTCGGCCAACTAGAAACAAATCACAAAAGAAGCCTGGGTGGACTCAACTGACTATTCTGACCTTTATTATCTCTATAAATGTGACTGATTCAATGAAGTAACAATTTCTTTGGTGGAAAAAAAGTCACCTTTCCGTTCCGACTACATGTTTGCATAAAATCTGTAAATATAAATGTAAATGCATTATGGGTGAGCATACACCCACCCACTCTCATGAATCTCATAAATAATACTAGGTTAGAAGCTGCTAGTCAAACTGCCTTAAGTGACCTCAGGAACAGAATCAGAAGCAAGGTATAAGTCCGTGCCTCTCTAAAGCTGCCCCTTCCGCCAGAGTCTCACTGAAATACTAGGGAAGTCACGGTGCATACAGGGAGGGTGGGGCCAGGCCGGGGCTGCCAAACGTGAACGGCTTTCTCTGCTCTGGGGTGGAGGCCAATTGCTCACGCCTGATTACACTAAAATGCTGCAAAGCTGGAGCCGCCTTTCCTTCAAGCCCTTTTGGACAGGATAACTCACGAGGACATGGTATGCCTATTTGAAAGTCATGGCCTGATTATAGAAATCAGCCCAATAAACTGTACCTTCTCTGGCAGTGTTAGGAGTCAACCCTGTGTAGACTTCACAGGAAAATGGAACTTACAATGATAGGATTTACATACCTGGAGTAGCTGCAACACCTAAGATTTCTGTGCAATATTTGGCATATTCGTTTGCAGCATCCAGCGATGTGATGGTATGGAGAGACTGATCAACTTTGCTCAAAACAATCTGGCGTAAGGTCAGGAGACCTAATAACATAAGAATGTTTGGGCATGTTTTGAAGAGAGAACAAATGTGTTCTAATATCATGGACCACAGATTTCATCAACTGATTCCTGTAGTACTCATTCCAAAATCAGAGCGCGGCATCTCATTCTATTTAAAATTTAAAAGGAAATGGTTTTTTTTTCTTAGACATAACTCCAGAGTTCAGTATTTAAATATATTTAGCGGTCCTCCTTCCTCATGCTAACACTCTAAGGGCACTACCGTTACAAAAGGGGAAATAAGTTCTACAGAAGCAGAGGCTATCGATTCTCCATGAAGAAGTTCTCATTTATATTCCTCTTATAAAATTATAAGTCATACCTGTGTTGACCAGTCTAGAAGCAACAAGTTTTTCAAGAAGATCATCCGTAATAGGGCTTCCATCTTTATAATGTTTTGACAGTCTTCGGAGGGAATCGATGTCCCACACCCAATTTTCAAGCATTTGTGATGGCACCTCTACAAAGTCAGTTTCCACATTTGTTCCACTAAATCTTGCAAAATCCGTCTAGAAAGTAAACATAAAGGTCTTTTGTAAAAAGCACTGAATGAAAACTACATATATGATGAATTATAATTAAGGCTCACCAAAACTTAAGTCAGAATCAGGGTCAACTACCTCTTCGAATGAAGGGTTAGGATAACCTCAAATTTAAATGAAAATAAGACAGAGCAACCAAGCAGCCTGAAAAATAATCTCCGAATACTCTATATTAAAGTAATATTTAATTCTTCTGAATCACAAACTTGGAATAATCATCAGGAAATCATATATGAAAAAAAATCAGTGTAAGTTAAAAGAAGACTTAGGTTTTGAAAGTGAAAATATTTTAGAAGAATTTCCCAGGGAAGGAGGGGATAGTTCAGTGGCAGACTGTCATGCATGAGGTCCTGGGTTCAATCCCAGGTACTGCCGTTAAAATAAATAAGTAAATAAATAAACCTAATTACCTACTGCCCCCCCCATTTTTCCATTAAAAATGAAGAAACCCATAATCTGAGACAATCTCTCCCTAGCTCCCCTTTCTATTTGCATACTTCTGTTTATTCAATACATGCCTTTCTGGGGCATTCATCACTCTATTACTTAATCACTCAAGTTTTCATCAAAATCAATTAAAGAGTTACATTACAGACAGATACCCTTTTCATGTGTGTGATGCTTTGTGTTCTAAACTTTAAATAAGTGTTTCTAAGACAACCGTGCTGTAGAAAGCCTGAGTTGTACCTCTCGGATTGGGTAGAAGATGTTACCTTAAAACAAAAAGCCACCTCAGTGGGAGTTAGTGCTGTATATTAGTTGGCAAATAAGGTGAGTTAAATGCAGCTATAAGAAAACAGAAACAAAGGATATACTCAAGAGTTAAAGCACCCCTCGTAAAAATAAAGGATTTATTCTGAGGGTGTGGGCTAAGAGTGAAAAAAGTTTTTTGTTTTTTTTTTTAAAAGGAAATTTTAGTAAGTTGCTGAGTCAATGTCAAAAAAGCTCTTGAGCAAAAAGATGAGAATTCACTAAACAGGCTGGTGTTTTTCAACCTTCACCCTGTCCAGAGAACTCATGTAAAACTGCCACTGGCAGGGGAGATTTAACTTTTATCCAACTGGATCATCTGCAGAATGGTTATTATTCTGTTATCTTTCCTGACCCTCTGTCCTGTTTCCCTCTTTAGATGCTTCACATCCTTGTCTCCCTGACTTCATCATCCCTGGGGCTTTAAAGGGAAGGAAGGGAAAGGAAGAGGGGCTGAACCACTGGAGAAGGTAGCAGATGGGATGTCGAATCAGCAGCAAATAACCACTCTGCTTTTGGCCCAAGGCAGAGGCACAGATGTCAATGCCATCTCACACTCTGCCTTCCTGTCTTTATGCAGAAAAATGTTTTGCTTGACTTCCCATTATGATTGTACCAGTTCTCGATGTGAAGAGCTGCAAATACTGAAGGACCAAGGGAAACTAAATTCACTAGGTACTGGAATTAGGTAACCTCCCAAAAGACTCTTATAGAGAAAGCTTCAAGGGTTCCAGAAAACTGAATATTGTGACTCTTTCTGGTATATTATCTTCTAAAAATAACTACATTGTACATTACAGATAAAATAATTTTACACAGTAATTATAATAGCCAACATCTATTGAGACTGTTTACTATGTCAGGCATTTTGCTAGGCTCTTGACATGGATGATCTGATTTAAATCCCAAAACAATTGTATGAAGCACTGTAATCTCCATGTATGAGATAAGGAAATTGAGGCATATGGAGATTAGTGGTAGACCTAGGGCTTGAAACCAGGTAATCTGACTCCAGAACCCCAATTTTAACCACAAATGCTATATAATGCTTCTCTATTTTACAGAAAAATGGGGAAAAGAAGGTTAAATTACAATGTTACAAAATGATGAGATCTTCTTGTAAGGGATCTAAAGCCATTATCAGACTTGCCTTTATGTGAAGAGTAAAAACCAGGCTTCAGTGTGCTTCCTTAGAAATCTGATTCCCTTTATATACTTGAAGCATTTTCAAAGATCAGACATGAGATTGAGGTGTAAAGGCCAGCCTTGGTAGCCATCGATCCTGGATTTGGAATTCTGTAATACTAATGGCATAATTTTCTAAAGATTACAGTTTTAAAATAAGTACTAACAGAGCAGATGAAGGCAGAATCACACCATCAGCTATTTTGACAAAAATATAAATTTTGATACCCTGCGTGTGTGAACATTTTTTGGTTAGTATTTGCTGTTGAGGGGGGAAATCAACCCCAAATAACAGCAAAATGTGTGTGTATTTGGTGGTGGTGGTGGTGTTTCAGAACCTAGAAAAAAAACACGAACAAATAACCCATGAGTTAAAATTAACTGAGAATTAACACAGTTATGTCATGCAGAGTAGAGAAGAGAGGGCTTATTCTAGCCAAAGCCACCCTGTAGCGGGGGAGAGAGCACAGCAAATGAATGAACAGATCAACAATGTCTTCTGAAGAACAAAAGGAAATGTTTGCAAGGAGTAAAAGCTAAAAATAACTCTATTGCTTACTAATTTCCCGAAAGTCAGTCACGCTGTTTCTCTGGGTGCCCTCTGGGCAACATCATTTAAATATTTTTCAAATGAGGGGAACAAAGAACTTACAAAATCCAAAAGCTCAATTTCCAGCAAATAACTGAATTTGAAAGGGAAAGGAATCCACAGTCGGCCACTGTGTGTATGTCCACAGAGAAACTCTGGGCAAGTCTTAGGATCCAGCAGCCTGACGGGGCCTGACACACGGAACAGCGTGGCTACTGAACTGCATTACTCATTGTTGACCAGCCAGCAAGTACCACTTCCCAGTATCGAACTGCAGGTTCCAAAGAAGCCAAGAAGCACTTGATGCAGTTTTCAACACGAATAATTCGACAATTCTGAATATAGTATCGTATGGGCATTATTGCTGCAGGAAATATTCTAACAATAAAAACCCAGAAAACAATGTAAATTTAAGATTCCTGTTTGGTTAGAAGTTCTTGAGAGGACAGTGTCTAAAACTATGAGATTTTTCTATATTATCTTTTTAAACAATCGAATACCTAAAATACACTCAGTTATAGATGCCACAGAGATTAGCTTCTCAGTTCATACAACACAGTGAGAGCTGG
Source organism: Camelus ferus (assembly GCF_009834535.1). Taxonomy (NCBI): domain Eukaryota; kingdom Metazoa; phylum Chordata; class Mammalia; order Artiodactyla; family Camelidae; genus Camelus; species Camelus ferus. The sequence continues at coordinate 43,817,766 of NC_045698.1, read as the reverse complement.
AGCAAAATTATATAAACTAAAGTTCTAAAAGTCTTGTGAGCTTTTGTTGTATTGAGAGACCAAATCCCATGGGTTGTTGTTCTAATTAAGAGACTGGCTGCTCTCAGTATTTACAACTGAAGTGTTATTTTCATGATAGCAAACCTCAACTCAAAGAAAAGGCAGTTGCTGAAATCAGGAAATGCATTGTGTTTAAAGAAGAACAGGGCTCGGGAGAGCTGACCTTGCCTGTCTAAGACGATCCCCTATTGATTTCTTAGCAGTCATTCCATGTCCTGACCTGTCTGATCTCCCCCTAAATCCAGAGATGATGAAGATTAAGTAACAAGCATTAAAAAAAAAGAAAAAGAAAAAGAAAAGAAAAGTACCACTGTCTCCTAGGCTTTGCCATAAACAGAGGGTTAAAGGTCATACTTTTCACTTCACATATACCTAGCAATCACTGGAAATAGTAACAGTAATAAAGAGAACCTGAATAACACTTCATTGCCTTTCACAACAGCCCTATAGTCCAACAGGTCAGGATCCACCACCACCATTTAAAAGGCATGTGAGACCACACATTATCTGCAGAAGCCTTGAGTACTACACCTTAAATTTACAGGCTTACCCCCCAAACTGGCTATACCTTCCTGACTATTATTTCTTACATATAAGTTACCTTTTTTAGATGAAAACAAATAAAAGTACTATTCAAACTCAAGTGCTAAGAATAACCTTATATATATATATATACCTTATTAACAACTGTACCTCCAAAATACAGCACATGCCCAGAAAGCTGTAGACAGTCAATTAATCTTTGTGAAATAAATGAAGCTGTGAGGAAAATGTTTCTGTATGAAAACCCAACCCTGAATAACTTGAAGAGATTTTCTCTTTTTATCATACTTGACCCAACCTCTTAGCTTCCAACCTAACATCACCTCTCTACTCTGTCTTCTTTTAATACTTAATATTTAATTTGTATGACTTTACTTAATAATATTGTTTTTAATTTTTTGTTATATTTCACATCCTCAAACTTTAAACATTCAAGATACTATCTCTTTTTCTTTTGAACCCAATGCTACCATTTCTAGTATATCATGTCAGACAATAGATAATCAATAACTCTGTTTCTAAGGAATTAACAAAACATTTCTCTTTTAAAAATATCTTTCTAATTATATTAAAAAAAACCCACATGGAAAATACAAAACAGAAATAGACTCACAGACATAGAATACAAACTTGTGGTTGCCAAGGGGGCAGGGGCTGGGAAGAGATAGACTGGGATTTCAAAATTGTAGAATACGTAAACAAGATTACACGGTATAGCACAGGGAAATACATACAAGATCTTATGGTAGCTCACAGAGAAAAAAATGTGACAATGAATATATATATGTTCATGTGTAACTGAAAAATTGTGCTCTACACTGGAATTTGACACAACATTGTAAAATGATTATAAATCAATAAAAAATGTTAAAAAAAAAAAAAAGAAAAACAAAAACCCACATGGACAAAATGCAGTAAGAAAATGAAAAGAATAAGTCCCCAAACAGAAATAAACAGTGCGTAGGTCATCACATTTGGTTTATGACTCCAGCATTTATTCTCGGTATATGTGTGTATGCGCTTGTGCATGTATAAACAAACAAACACAAGAATATTAAAATAAAAAAAATGAGACCTTGAAAGAAATTAATTCCGACTCTGACACTGGAAACTAAAACAGTGTGCGGGGTTGAGGGCAGGGAGCAGAGGCTACAAGGCTGTTGATAGGTGTTTGCTGTACTTCAGGACTGAAACCTAAAAGGTCACGTTACACAGAGGGACACCTGGAACTAGATAAACTCATCCATTCCACACAAGGTTACAGGAGATTGACTTAGAGGGAAGGTCATTTAAGAAACTTACGGGAAAGAAGTCCACCCAACAGAATACAGACTTGGGTCAGACCACCTGACGTAATGCCGTCTCCAGTGCACGGACTGGGGGCTTAACGAATGGTTACAGGCAATAAAGTAGAGTGGTGAGGAGCAGGGTGGTCAGATCTTGGGGGGACACTTCACCTTTCTAAGTCTCAGTTTTTTCCACTAGGAAAAAGGGAGCAATAATAGTATAATAGCATAGTAATAGAAGCAGACTGACAAGCCCACTTCAGAAATATTGTAAGGATAAAATTAATGAATATAAGGCACTGACTGTAATGCCTGGCACATGGTCAGTGCTCAGTGACTCTTGGCCACTGTCATACTTCTCAGCCTCCCCAGTTTGGCTGACCAGGGGTGGTCTTGGCTGGTCTGACCAAGCCTGTCCTCAGCTTCCTCCAAGTATCTATTCCTTGGTGTTAATACTGAAGATAAATATGCCCACATTTCTCTTCAACTAAACTGCTCATTCTGCTCCAGCTCCAGAAACCAAACTTCAAAGCAGGCAGTGGTCATTAAAACAAAACAAAAATACCAACGTGGTTTCCAATTACCTTCCACAGATCTCCACCCTAAACCCACTGAGGGTGAGCATCTGTGAACTCTTTGAAACCAGAAGTGACAGTGCTCTTCCTCCAGGCTATCCCTTCCCCACCTTAAATTCTGACCTGTGCGCTACTTATTGATCTCGAAGGGCTGAATTATATATAAGCATAGTTACAAGAACACTTCAAATATGCATGGCACTTTATGCTTCCCCAACTACATTTTCACACATTAGTTAATCTCCCCAGCACTCCAGGGAAGTAGGTCTCAGAATTGTTGTTGTCCCCACTTTATGAATAAGAAAAAAGAGCTGGTTTAAGGAGGTCAAAAAACTTGCCCAAAGTCACACAGCCAGGCTCACAAGTACATGGGTGATTTCTAATCCAGGGTTCTTGTTATAACCCTAGGGTGCCTTCCTGACTGATATAGGCTACGTTTATTTAAAACAGTATCTAATTCAAAATAGTTAAAGCAGACAAGATGATCTATGAGTCTGTAGGCCAGATTAGATTATTTGAAATCTGAAGTTTTTTCACCCTTCTATCCCTTTCACTTCAATAAGGCATTATGGTGATTCTCATGTGTTGCTTTAAAATAATGATCTCTAACAGTCCAAATGAGTCCAAAACTCATTCCTGCTTTTAATGCACAACCAACACAGACATCTCATGGAGGCTGTTAAGAAGCATTAGTCTTGTCTTCCATGTAAGTTCAAAAGGCCAGTGGTTACTGAGAGCCCAAACCACAATAAAGCCATGAAACAGGAACAGATACTGGAGATGCCATCTCTTGATTGCTATCTTCAAAATTATCTACTCTGAAGTGTAAACACAAAAAAATATGAGTGAAACTCAGCTCCTGAATGATGAGATAGTAGACACCTTGAACCAGTGCATCTACATGTTTGAAAACTGGCTGTTCCCGCTGACACATTTAAATATTACCATGGCAAGCTCCAACGAGCTCTTCTGGTCATCAAACCTGCAAACTGCCATGGTGGAGAACTCAAACACTGGGCTGTCATATCTTAAAATCAATCTACTGAATATATATGGCCAATTTAAAATCCACTATGTATTTTTCAGATAAGTCAGAAGTTTTACTGAACACAGAGACTATTAAACTCCTTATTCACTGCCATCTAGTTTAGGTCAGTACAAAAGGTTTTGTAATTATTATAAAGCTGCAAATATATGGATCTGTGTCTATTACTTTTAAGACAAAAGCAGAGATCACTGGTTTCAAATGTGTTACCTTAAAAGATCTTAAAATGTTACAGGACACTTGAAAGGATTAACAGACAAACAAAAGATTTTTCAAAGATAATCTCATTAAGAGATGACCAGCAAGGGATTGTACTAACACACTATTCACCCGTATGACACATTTTATGTTCATGAAGGAGGTTAGGCTAATTCTAGGAACTGACTATAGTCTACTGTTTAGAGACAGAGAGACATCTTCATCAGTTTTTCAGTATATACAGATTCACATATGTATATATATTCACATTTTCAGTCATCTATATAATTATATACTCATGTATAGTTTATTCATATATATGTATATATATGAAATATATATTTCATTCATCAGTATATATACTAACAGAAGTATATCAGTATATATACTGATTCATATATATTCATATATAAAGTTCAGTCATTTATATGTTCAGTCATAGATATACTTTTCATATATATAGTTCATTCGTATATACATATATAAAGAGCAGTCATGAATTACAGAGCTTTAAGATGCCATAGTACCAGGAAAGTTATTTTCCAGTACTAAAATGGGTATTTCAAAGGATCAAAATTAATATAAGAATAACAGAGCTGCAGAGAGCTGTATCATGAATGCGTGATAAGCATATGACATTACGGTTACAAGAGAGCCATCTTTGAAAATGAGAACATGCATCAAAAGCACTGAAAACCCATTTGAGGATCAGTATTACTTTAATAAATGTGATTAAGACACCAAATTACTTCCTCATGAAATCATTAGCTGATAATTAACATCCAACTAAGGAGGAAACTGCTCTAACTCAGGAGTTCTTAACTTGGAATTCAGTATGGTCTGGGCTTCAGGGGGTAAAAGAGCTCTTTGAAATTCCATGTAAAAAATTTGAGTGTATAAGTGTATGTACATTTTTCTGGAAAGGGTATCCATAGCTTAAATCAGATTTTTATAGGTTCTCAGATACACAGAAGTTAATTAAGATCCACTGTTCTAAAAGCAGACTATTTGTTTATCTATGTATAAACACATAACTAGATCTTGAATAACCTAAGTAATATTCTTTAAGTCTGAAATTAAGAAAAGTATTTGACTTTTCTAAATTATTCATAAACATACTTTAGAAAAATGAAAACTAAACTTATCCTAATTAAAGGAAATGTCATCCATAGAATGGACATTGATGGAAAATAAGTCATTTCAGGAAACCAATTGCTGTAAAAATAGAATTTTAAAAATTATCTAAGAAAGAAAATTTAGGTTATTTTGAAAGATTTATTTACTTTGGATTAAGCAGAGGGTAGAAATGGCTATATCAGTATACCAGGATTTATTTGTCTGAATAGATTCATATCTTATTCCCCTCGGTTTTTAAAAACAAAACATGGAAGCATCAGGATGTAAAGACAAAATGTTGAAAGAACTAAATAGCTTTTAAACAAAAATGATAGTAGTATTTTAGAAATGAGTGCGTGCATTTTTGGTTGTTTCAATGATTAGGGGCTACTCTGGGAGTGGGATGCTGGATGTCCAGGACTGAACTGCACACGTCAGGACAAAAAATTATCCCATATTCTGCTTGTCATTCATATGTCCTACTGGACATGCATATAAATGAACAATCTTTAATTAAGTAAGCCTAGAAACTAATTCCATTGCACATATTTTTACAAAGTATTTTTGCACACTTACTGTTTCCAAGACTCTAACTACTAAGATGAATCATGCAAATCAAAGCATGATTTTTTGCGGAAGTTTCCCAGGAGGTGTTCATCACTTTGTAAAATCATGTCACCATTGATGCTACAGACTGAAAATTTGTCTCACACCCAAATTCATCCGTTGAAACCTAACCCCCCATGTGATGGCAGGAGGTGACAATTAAGTTATGAAGGCAGAGTCCTATGAATGGGGTTAGGAACTTACAGAAGAGATCCCAGACAGCTCCTTTCCATTGTGTGAGGACATAGAGAAGGTGCTGTCTCTGAACCAGAAAGCAGGTCCTCACCAGACATCAAATCTGCCGGCACCTTGATCCTGGACTTTAGCCTCCAGAACTGTGAGAAATTTCTGTTGTTTCTAAGTCACTCAATCTATGGTATTCTGTTATAGCAATCCAAACTAAGGCAACTGGTTATACCATTCTTGGACTTCGGTTGACAAAACAAACCACTTATATATTAGTGTGTAGTTTTTGCTGCAGGATTCACGGTTATTCTCATATAACCTGAATACTTCATTATGTCATACTGCACAGTCATGTCAGGCATTGCCATTTGAAAAACATTTAAAAAAATGCTTTCTTTTATGTTCAGTGAGGAAATTACATAGACTTAAAAAAATTACCTGTATAGAAAAATACTATCAGGGAAAAACTAGTAAATTCCAAATACAGTGTGGAGTTTAGTTAGGAGTACTGTACCGATGGTGTCTTCTTAGTTGTGGCAAAGGTACTATAATAATGCAAGATGGTAACAGTAGGGGAAACAGGGTGTGGAGTACACAGGCAACGGCTGTACTATCTTTGCAACTTTTCTGTAAATCTAAAACTATTCTAATAAACAGATTATTTTTTCAAAGTATACCTGTAGAGGTGCATAGAGATTTCAAATTGGGAAAACTGTCCCTCTGCTTCTGTAAATATCAGTCTTTTAAACTGTTAGGCTGAACTACTGAACTAGATGTTTTCATATGTCAATAGTGGTTAAATATTAGCAAGTTCATATGGTTCATCCTAGAATAGTTTCAGTCTAGTTTACTAGACTGTGTTACAAAGTTGAGAATAAATGCATTTTTTTATTGTCACAAATAAGGAGAAATTAGTTGCAATTCATTGCACACATACATCCTCTCCCCAGTCAGTTCTCCACGTGGTTACACCATGTTACCTGTGATATAATTTAAAGCTAGTAAAGGAAGGTGTTACACAATATTTATTATTAGAAAAGGAGTATAGGGTCTGGACGGTTGAAAACTATTGAACTAAAGAAAGCATTAATAAGCAGAAAAGACAGAGTGAAGCACAGTTTATCTCTGAAGCTTACACCAAATTCCTATGAGAAAAGAATTAAAAGGAAAAAACAGAGTTGTGTAACCCTTGTTTAATGATAGCCTTCTTTCTTCTTCCATAGGGTGGTATTCAGTGGAGCTCTTTCATCAGCAAATTAACCCCTGAATAAAACTACGCTGCGAAAGAGGACCCAGTAAGAAAAATTTTGTGTCTTTGCAGAAGGCCTATGAAATTCCTGAACATGTTCAGCTTCTGAGAAAACATGTTAAGGGTCTCAAACCTGACAGCAGCAGGAAAAAAAAATCTGGAAAAGAAATTGGTAGGTTGACCATAAAAAAAATCCACTCACCTGTGCACAGATCTGATGCATGACATGCCCAAATTCATGGAAGTAAGTCCTCACCTCATCATGCCTCAGGAGAGAGGGCCGACCTGCCAGTGGCTGCGAGAAGTTCACCACAAGGGCAGCCACGGACATCATGCGGCTCCCATCAGGCAGGAGGCAGCCGGGCTGGAGACCAAAGCAGGCTGCGTGGTTGTATTTCCCTTCCCTGGAACCAGAAACACTGCTGGTTAGGTAAAACACTCTTCTCTAGCAACAACGGCCTCTCTCTGTCACCGGTCATACATGATAACAGAAGATGCTCTGAAACATTTAAGTCTTTTATACAGTAGGTCTATGCTTTGCTGAAATGAAAACTAAACAAACAAAAAACCCACCATCACTTGATCTGAATGATATTTCCAAGGTGTCTTTTTTGAAAAATCTTAATGTAAGAATTGAGAATATATAGCACAAGCAGGCTACAGTGGATGTCCGATGTATTTTAATGAGCTCCTGCTTCTCTTCTTCAAAGACGGGAGTCATTAAATGTTAAAATACTGTTGAAACAAATTCGAGATAAAAGATACAGTTTGATTCATTAGGCAGTTTTTCCTTAAAATTAAAATTGATAAAAACTAAATTCCAGACAGCAAGGCGGCTCCTTTTATTCAAGGAGGGAAGACTCCATGCTCACAATTAAATGAGCGCCTTTTAAACTAGATAGGGCTTTTTTGAAACAGAATCCTTTTAGCTACCCTGGGAAAAAGCATGAATTTTACTATAATAAAGGCATCTATTCTAGGACAATGTGATATCAGTGACAGTCTCTCCAAAAGCTATGGGCCATTAGACTGTATCACAGGAAGAGGTTTTCTCCTTTTTTTTTTTTTTTTGGGTGTGTGTGCTCAGAAGACTAAACTGTTCAGTTTTGGTGTGGATTTTTTAGTTTGATGTGTTTTGATTTATGTATCTTTTTCTATATTATCTTTTCTTGGTGACTTATTACTGTGTGTTTTTTTTTTTCCTGCTGTTGCTATTCAGGTAAAACAAAAACAAAAACTAGTCTTTTTACAGCTTCCTTTTAAGATGTAGAAAGCTGAAAAGGGCATGCTTTTATTCTTACAACATGGTGGACAACCTGCAAATCACAACTTTTCTTGAATCCATCAGAAAGTGAAGGTTGAGGGGCAACTGACATATAATCTAAGACAGGTGCCTCCAAGGAAAGAGAGAAAAGAAGAAAGCATTTTTTTTTTTTTTAAACCTGGGGCAGACACTTCAGACACCAGTAAGACTACTTTTTAACAAACTGCTGAAGACTGATGGTTGACCAGCAAAAAGAAGAAACCACTAAGAGTTGTTAGATAAGGTTAGATAAGGGAAAGTTTGCATCCATTTGCAGGGTCATCTCTTTGGACCTCACTGGCTGCACATAAAAAAGACACAGGCAGGGTGAGAGCCCAGAGAAAGAATCAGTGCAGATGCAGGCCTGGGAGAAGGGAGTGTTGCCTAGATCCTTCTCACCTCTCCTCTAGAGAACAGCAGCCTTGAGCTTCTAGGGGAAGAGCAACACACCCTGATGCTCTAAGAGCACTGGTGAAACCCATTGCCAGTGGAGGGAGGTAACAGGAAGAAAACCCTTCTACCCCAGAAGGAAGGACAGGAATACATCCTGGGCCCAGACCTACAGCCGAGTGTGAGGCAGTGTCACTGAATACGCCCACTCCTAAGATCCAGGGACTCAGACCCTACCTAAGACTGAGACTTACTCAGAACAACAAAAAAGACCCTCCCCAAACCAGGCTAACGGGCATCCAGTAACAACTGCAATCTACTACCGGGAAAGGAACAAGAGCATGCAAAGAGACCTCCTCTAAGGCGTAGCACAATTGGAAGACCTCAAATTGAGGGTGGGAGAGACACTGAGAAAAACGCTGGCAAACCAGCTCTCATCCTAAACACAGAAAGGAATCTGAAGCTTTGGGTTCACTGCGGGTAACTAGCAACAACAAATCCCAAAGCCAGCTCACCTACTAAACAGAATGAGTCAAACACTCACACTAAAGGCCTAGCAGAAGTAAGTATGCGCCCACTGTCAGGTATGAGAAGCATTTACCTTAGTCTTTGCTGTCTTACATAAGATGTCTGACTGACTTTCAAAAAACCTGTAAGACATAGGGAGATGCAAGGAAAACATGAGTACAACGTCAAGAGGCAAAGAAAGCAAGAGAAACAAACTCAGATATGACAAAGATGTTGGAGATATCACAGTAAAATAACTAAAATTGCTAAATGTTAAAGGTTCTGGAGGAAAATGCAGACACCATGCCCCATGCACAGTCAGATGCATAATTATCACAGAGAGCTGGAAACTATGAGAATGAAATGAAAATGCTAGAAATAAAAAGCATAGTAACAGAGTAGCAGATAGCAGGTGAAGAATGCCCTTGATAGTCTCATCAATACACTTGCCACAGCCAAGAAAACAATCACTAAACCAAAAGATAGGCCAACAGAAATTACTCTATCTAAACACAAAGCTTCTAATTTATTTAATTTAATTTTTTATTAACACAAAGCTTTATAAAAGAGTGCAAAAAAGAACAGAATCAGAGCTGTAGGATAATACCAAATGATCTATTATACACGTAGCTGGAATTTCAGGAAAACAGAGAAGAGGACAGGAAAAATATTTGAAGAATAGCTGAGAATTTTCCAAAATTAATGACGCTAAATCATAGATCCAAGAAGTTCAGAGAACATCAGGGAAGAGAAATACAACAAAAACAGACAAAAATAACAAAAAAAAAGAAGAAAATTATCCTACATGTCTAAGTGTATGGAACTATTGAAAAGCAGGAACAAGGAGAAAATCTTCCAAGCAGTCAGAGGAAAAGAACACATTACATATAGAAGGACAAATATAAGAATTACAGTGGATCTCTTGTCAAAAACTATGCAAATTAGAAGACAATATAATACCATCTTTAAAGCACTGATAAATATACCTGTAAACCCAGAATTCAGCAAAAATATTTCACAAAAGAAAAAGAAAGATTTTTCTCAAACAAATAAAAACTGGTATTCATTACCAACAGACATGAACTACAAGAAATTTTAAAGGAAATTCTTCAGGCAGAAGGGATATGATATCGCTCTAAACATTTCTACAAAGCAATTAATGCTGAAAATATAATAAATAAAGATATATATTACAATTTATTTATTTTGAATTGCTCTGAATAATAGCTACTTAGATCAATAATATTAACAATGTGTTGGGCATTACAGCATATGTGAAAGTAATATGTAGGCCAACAACAGCACAAATGATAAGAAATATAATATAATATAATATAATATAATATAATATAATATAATATGATTTGAAGGTAGGCCCTGATTAATTAAAGATGTATACTTTAAAGCCTTAGGCAACCATTAAAAAATTAAAAGGAGATACAAATAATAAGCCAACAGCAGAGAAAAAAAAATCAAAAGAAAACCTACCAACCCAAAAGAAGTCAGGAAAGGGGGGAAAAGGATAAATGCGACAAATAGTAAGATGGTAGACACAATCATATAAATAATTATTTTAAATGTAAATGTCCTAAGCACACCAATTAAAATTATTAAGATTATTAGCGTGGATAAAAAAGCAAGCACCAACTACACTGTAAGAAATCCATTTTAAATAAAAAAGACAAAGATAGGTAAAAAGTAAAAGGATGGAAAAAGAGACATTTTGCAAATATTAATCAAATGAAAGCTGCATGGCTACAGTAATAGTAGACAAATAGAACAAGGGATATTACTAAAGATAATAAGGGACATTACATATCGATAAAGGGGTCAATTCTCTAAGTAGATGTAACAGTTCTACATGTGTATTTACCTAAAAGCAGAGCTTCAAAATACAGGAAGCAACAACTTATGGAACTGAAAGGAGAAAGACAAATCTGTAGTCATTTAGAGACTTCATTCATCTCTTGGTAATTGACTGAATAGGCTAAAAGAAAATCAGTCTGGATATAGAAAATCTGAACAACACTATCAGTCATCTTCACCTAATCAACATCTATAGAACCCTCAACCCAACAACAGAAAGCAAATACTCAAGTGCACATGGAACATTCTAACAAGACTAACTACATGTTGGCTATAAAATGAATCATAACTGTATAAAAAGAATTGAAATGATATATAGTAACTTCTCCAATAATAACAGAGCCAAACTAGAAATAAAAGAAGGATATCTGGAAAATACCAAAATATTTGGAAGTTAAAAATGTACTTGTAAATAATAATCCATGAGTCAAAGAGAAGATCACAAAGGAAAACAGAACACATTTAAATTGAATCAAAATGAAAGCATGTAAGGAACAAGAAAAGGATGTCCTCTCTTCCACCACTCCTTTCAAAAATTATATTGGAAGTCATAGCTAATGCAATAAGACTAGAAAAGGAAATAAAAGGTATACAGATTGGGAAGGGGGAAATAAAACTGTCTTTGTTTGCATATGACATGATCATCTATGTAGAAAATCCAAAAGAATCAACAAAAAAAACTCCTCCTGAAAAGAAACCAAGAAAGAAAGAAAGAAAGAAACAAAAACCCCCAAAACCTTCCTAGAACTGATAAGTGATTATAGCAAGATTGCAAGATACAAGGTTAATATAAAAAAGTCAATCACTTTCCCATATACCAGCAGTGAACAAGTACAATTTGACATTAAAAAATATTACCATTTACATTAACATGCCCCCAAATGAAATACTTGGGTCTAAATCTAATGAAATACTATAAGATCTATGTGAGGAAAAGTATAAAACTCTGATGAATGAAATCAAAGAAAAATTAAAAAGTGGAGAGATATTTCATGTTCGTGGATAGGAAAACTCAATATTATCAAGATTATTTCTTAAAGTTAGTTCTTCCTAACTTCACCCATAGATTCGGTACAATCCCAATGAAAATCCCAGCAAATTATTTTGTAGGTATTGGCAAACTGAGTCTAGAGTTTATATGAAGAAGTTTATATGGAGAGGCAAAAGACTCAGAATAGCCAACTCAAAATTAAAGAACAACATCAAGGGACTGATACCATCTGACTTTAAAACTTACTGGAAAGCCTTACTAAACCAAGACAGTGTGGTACTGGCAAAAGAATAGACAATAGATCAGTGGAACAGAACAGAGACTTCAGAAGTAGACTTACATAAATAGTCAACTGCTCTTTGACCAAAGGGTAAAGGGTATACAATGGAGTAGACAGTTTTTTCAAAAAGTGGTGCTGGGACAACTAGTCATCTACCTGCAAAAAAGTGAGTCTAGACACAGACCTTACACCCTTCAGAAAAAAATAACTCAAAATGGATCACAGACCTAAATATAAAATGCAAAACTACAAAATCTCTAAAATATAAGACAGGAGGAAATCTAGATGACCTTCAGTTTGGCAATGCCTTTTTAGATGCAACACCAAAGGCAGAATCCATGAAAAAAAAAAAAATCAAGAAGCCGAATTTCATTAAAATGAAAATTTTCTGCTCTGAGAAAGACACTGTCAAGAAAACGAGAAGACAAGCCACAGATTGGGAGAAAATATTTGCAAAAGACACATTTGATAAAACTGTTATTCAAAACATACAAAGAACTCTTAAAGCTCGCCAATAAGAAAACAACCTGATTAAAAAATACACCAAAGACCTTAACAGACACCTCATAAAAGGAGATACAGAGATGGTAATTAAGTATATGAAAAGCTGAAAAGCTGTTCATCATATGTCATCAGAGAAGTGCAAATTAAAACAGCAATAAGATACCACTACACATCTATTAGAAGGGCCAAAATGCAGAATACTGACAACACCAAATGCTGACAAGGATGTGGAGCAACAGAAACTCTCATTTATTGCTGGTGGGAATGCAAAATGGTACATCCACTTTGGAAGATAGTTTGGCAGTTTCTAACAAGACTGAACATACTCTTAGCATACAATCTAGCAATTGTACTCCTTGATATTTACCCAAGGAGACTGGAAACTTACATCCACATAAAAACCCGCACATGGATGTTTATAATAGCTTTATTCATAATTTCCAAAACTCGGAAGCAACAAAGATGTCCTTTAGTAGATGAATGAATAAATAAACTATGGTACACCCAGAAACCAGTTATATCTTGACAGAGAAATAGCAGATGGGGTGGCAAGAACTGCTATCTTTGACCATGGAATGAGAATCTGGGGACTGGAGGCTCCAAGGTTGAAGGATTTCCTCTGAAAGAATTCTTGGCCTAAAACTGTTATCCTGACACTATTCAATTAAAAACAGACTTAATAACATTTGGCACAGATTTATTTTTAGATAACATCAGAGATGAAAGTAAGTCCATAAAGCACTAGGATAAGACACCTCTGCCCCCTGTCTGGTTGGCAGCAGCTATCCAGCCTCCTTCCTGAAGTCACCCCAAATCAGTAGATTACAAACTTACATGTGCTGCTGATATAGGGAGATGCTATCATTTCCTTTGGCCTATTTAGTAAAATGGATTATTAATTGCAACAGGCTGGCTTTGTTTTAGAAAGCAGCCTACTGAGAAAGTAATCCAAAGCCTTTCATGTCTGATGAAACACTGTGGAGTCCATCGATACCACGTCTTACAGAGACAACACTAACAGCATTTTAAATTCTTGCCACGGACTGAATGCCGAAGCTGGGTGATTACCATATGTAGTCTAATGCACAAGGGATCCCATAGTACGGAGGTGGAAACAGAGACTCTTGAAAGGTTATGTCACGAGCATCCCAACTCGAGTTTGACTGACAGCCAGGATTTCGTTATTCCTTTGTACTGTGCTGCCTTTCAGCCAGATTGAGGGGAGTGGCCATAGATTTAAAAGTACTGGCAGACAGATTACCTGAACAGTAAATATTTTGAGGTCAATGTTAAAGTAAGTAAATGCAGTATACAAACCAGATGATGAGGATAATGATGATAATAAGCAACTAACATTTACTAAGCACTTGCTATGTGCTGCATAGTCTTCTAAATGCTTTGCACATAATTAACCATTTTAATCTTTACAACAACCTTACAAAGCAAGTATGACTAGTATTCCCATTTTACAGGACCTATAACATAGGTAAGGAAACTGTGGCACAAAAAGATTAAGAAGCTTGCCTAGTAAGTAATGGAGACAGACGTACTGGCTTCAGAGCCCATGCTTTTAAATCTCTTTACTAGGAACCACATATGAGAATTTTGGAAGACAAGAGCCTTAACGTGGGTAGGAGTTGAATCGCTAAGGTCCCTTACAACAATGTGATCCTCAGTACCTTGGATAGAGGTCCAAGTAGAACTGTCCTAATACTTCTCCTGAAGCTTTATCCTTCACAGTGTAGAGTGTAACACTTTGATTCCAAACATGAGCATCCGTCACCTGCTCAAATGAAAGTCCCAACAGCTCCTGGTAGATGTTCAGTAAGCCTTCAGTGACCACTTCAATTGGGAAGTATTCCTTGAGGATCTCTTGGTCTACAGAGTACTTGAGTTCTTCTGTCAGAGTCATGTAGTAATGAAGATCCCAGGCATTGATTCTCCCATCGTATTCAAAACCTCTCTCTTCACATTCCTTTTTCTTCAAATTTAAAATGAACTCTCGTTCTGCCTCACCCAAGGGTTTTAATTTCTGGCTTAAATCATCTGTGAGGGACAAGGGAAAAGTTTTAGCCATCCATCGCTCTTGGGGGCAAGCATATTCATACATACTACCAGGATTTTAACATGGCGCTTCCTCTTTTTCATACCCAATGCAGACATATAGGAGAAGAGGAGGAAGGTAGGAGGGAGGGAGAGGAGAGGAAAGCAGGCTTTATTATGACAGCACTGCTGTTCTTTTCGGAGAAATTTTTTTATGGCTCCCCACGCCCACTCCTTTTTTTCAACACCCAAACTAGGCCACAACTTCCTCAGAGCATCAACAAAGCCGGAGTTTACCTCAGAGAACTTGCACTCAAGAATGTTATAATTCAGGGAACAAAGCAATAGGCGAACTAAACTCATGTTCGTGATTATTTTTCAATGAGGTCAGGCTCCTCAGAGAGTCAGGGAAAACAAACCAGATGTGACCAGTGGTTAGGATTACTAAAAACTGCTCAACGCCTTTGACAGCCATGGGTTTAATCTATCACTACCCCGTTCCTATGGAGAAGGCCTATTTGGACACAGCAGTTCTACTTTTTAGATGCATACCATAATTTTTATAGTTTGGTCAATTTTTGACTGTTTCACTGTATTTGGTTAAATGAGTATGCTTTTAGCATGTATTTATTCTTCACAACTTGTAAACATACGTCAGAGAAAATGTGTTGGCTCTGTAAGGGGTAAGGCAGTTTGAGAGGCAGCCCTATAGTATGTGGTGAAGGCAGCAGCCTGAGGAAGGCTATGAAATGAAAGAAGGAAACCCATGGAAGATATAGAGATATAATTCTGATTCTATCTATCTATCTATCTATCTATCTATCTATCTATCTATCTATCTATCTATCTATTTATCTATCTATCTATCTATGTATATATATATACACACACATATATATACACACACACGTATGTATACATACACACATACATACATATATGTACACACACACATATATATATATATATACAGTCACCACTATAGGAAACATTCTCATCAAACCCATTAAAGCCCTTCTCTTGTATAAGACACATCAGAATATATAGCAATTGCCTCTTCACATCTCTGTTGTTTCCACTCAATGGAAAATTCATTGAAGAAAGGACCTTGTCTTATTCCTTTTTATAGTCCAACTATGCAGCATTCTGCCTATTATAGGGTAGTTGTTCCATAAATGTCTCATGAATGAGTAAATGAATCGTACAGATTGAATAGCTATCCTTTATGGAGCAAATGCTAGATGCTGTATGTAACACCAGCATATACATTAATAATTCAAGGTAAGGCCACTGAGAACACAGTGGAGTAAATTTCAGGCTGAACACTGTTTTTAAAACATCATTAGTCATCTTTAACTTAGTTAACCTACTAAAATTATACACTATTGTTAAAGGTGAAAAAAAATCTGAAAGGGATCAGTGAGAAAGTAAAAAAAAAATCATACTCGGGTAAACTCTGATTAGGGAAGATTAAAACAAAAATTAGTATCTTTACAATGGCAATGTTATTCAAGCATTCTTACTAAAATGAAAGAGTAAAGCAAAGTGACTGCTGAAACAGTGACACCAAGACTGAGAAGAGGGTGTGGAAGGGTGACAGAGGGCCAGTGACTAACTGTCATGGACATAAGAATCATGGTTTTAAAAAGATGAATAAAAAAGATGACTTTAAATGAATGTGAAGATAGTTATTAGACAGTTTTGATGCATATTATTTTGTATTTTATGTATTAACAAGTGGTTTCTGGAATATAAAATCTTTTTTTACATGCTCTATTTTCATTTATATCCTATTTACCACCTTATTTCATACAAATTCGTAAGCAGCCAAACACCTAGTAACAGTTGAACAAAGCCAGTGGGCTAATCCTCTGTGTAGAGCCCTAGCTATCTAGTTAGGAAATAGTATAAAAATCCCAATCAAGATACAAGACAGAATGAAGCAAGAACTAAAACAGTAATACAAACAACAGCAACCCTGAGGGCTAAGCATAGTATCTAACACATAGTAGGTGGTCAATAAACTTCTTTTGAATGAACGAAAAAAAGCAGAATGTTCTCAAAGGCATATGAGGTTCTGAGGCCCTCTATCAAATTGGTATCACGTGGAAGAACAGTCATAAGAAAAAAAAAGGAAATACACCAGTGACTGAGAAAAGGAGACCTAACCTAGAAAGGCAGTTACATGGCTTGTACTCTTCGCAGTGTTCATTTCAAGAACAAAGTCAGCATGCGTGCTGTAGCCCAGCAGTTTAGCTACTTTGGCTCGCAGTGGAAGTAGCTGCTGCAGGATTATGGTGTTTTCCTAGTAACAAACAACAACAACAACAAAGACCAAAATAAAGGTTATTAATTAATTGCATCCAAAGCACTCAGAAGATTCATTACAGTATTTTTATGCTGGTAAACCTGTCAAATATTTTTAGACCTTCTCAACTTCTAGTAAGTCATTCCATTTCAGTGTTACACAATTTTTTTTTGATTCATAATCCAATTTTATTTCTGAAATAATGGACTTTTTAAACCTCAGGGGATAGAGATTGAAGTCTTAACAAAATTTTAGGTACAGTAAACTTAGAGTACAAATACTTTATTAAGGACTAAAGTGATTCCACATTTAGTCTCATTGAGAGAACTGCACCAAATATCGGTACTTAAATTTTTATCTTATTGGTATACACAATACAAAATTTACCACTTTAACATTATGCCCATAAGTATGGCTATCTTTTTTTAAGGAAAATTACAAGTATTGGCAAGGATATGGAAAATTTGGAGCATTTGTGCATTGCTGATGAGAACATAAAATAGTGCAGCTGCTGTGGAAAACAGTATTACGATCCCTCAAAAAATGAAACCTACAATTACCATATGATTCAGTAATTCTACTTCTGGGTATATATTCCAAAGAAGTGGAAGCAGTGACTCAAACAGATATTTGTACACCCAAGTTCACAGCAGCATTATTCATAATAGCCACCCAAATGCTCAAAAAGAAAATGTGGTATGTATATACAATGGAATATTATTCAGCCTTAAAAGGGAAAGAAATTTTGACACATGCTAAATCATGGATAAACCTAGAAGACGCTATGCTAAGTGGAATAAGCCAGTCATAAACAGATAACTATTGTATGAGTCTACTTACATGAAGTTCCTAAAGTAGTCAAATTTATAGAGACAGAGAGTAGAATGGTGTGTGCCAGGGGCTGGGGCGTAGGGAGATTGGGGGAGGGTCAGTGTTTAGTGCGTATAGAGTTTCAGTCGGGAGAGATGAAAAAGTTCTGGTGATGCATGTGGTGCTGCACCACAATGTGAATATACTTAATGTCACAGAACTCTACTCTTAAAAATGTTCCAGGGATTTTTCTTAAATTATTACATTTTCTATATTTTATTTGCATTGAAATGCAAAAAAGTGACATTGTTTTATTAACAATAAAGGAAAAATTATGTAGAGAAATGAAATAAATATTGAGGCCGAAGAAAATGTACTTGTGATGATTAAATCATCCAATTATTTATAGACATGTTCCTAAGGAAAAATCACACAATGAGGTCAGACTACTGGGGCTCACAATTTTGCTCCACCCTTTACTAGCTGTCTGACTATTGGTAAATCCCTTAACCTTCGTAAGCCTCAGTTTTCTCATCTGTAAGACGTGGATAATACAAATAGCTACATCATAGGGTGATCATGAAGATTCAAATAAGAATATAAGTACAGCACATAGAACAATGCCTGGCACAAGAGCAAATACTATATAATTACGTGTTATAATTAGCATTATTTTAAAACTAGAATGGAAACATGGATATAAGAAATGCATAATTCTATATAATTCCACATAATTTAGAACTAAAGTTTAAAGTTTTCTAGTTTGAGTTTTTCTTTCACATTTTTCAGTTTCCTTAGAACTTTTCCCTAGACCGCCAATTTTCTCCCAGTATCTATTCCCCCATGGTTGTTTTTAGTAATAAAAGAATTCCTCTGAGCTTTTGCTGGACACATGGTCACCTGACTACCTCTCTTGGCCTTTTTTAAAGCTAGTTGTGTAGTTGGGGGAGGGTATGGCTCAGTGGTAGAGTACATGCTTAGCATGCTCGAGGTCCTGGGTTCAATCCCCATTACATCCATTAAAAAAATAGATAAATAAACCTAATTACCTCCCCCCCGAAATAAAAAACAAAATTAAAGAAAAAAAGCTAGTTGTGGCCATGTGATACACAAGGGAGCAAAGGAACGTGAATGAGGTAATGAGTGAAATTTCTGGATCATCTCTTTATAGATGCTTGTCTTGCTAGCTGTGAACTGAAGATGACAACAATGACCTTGGAAGCCATATAATCTGAGGATGGCAGAGCTGTCTTCCAGCTCTGGACCACTCACCTCTGTACTATTAGTTGCAAGAGATATAAATTGTTTTTTAAAAATTGTAGTATAACATATATAACATAAAATATACCATTTTAACCATTTTACATGTACAATTCAATGGCATCTATCACACTGTTGGGCAGTAACCTTTAACACTATCTGTTTCCACAACTTTTCCAACATCCCAAACAGAAACTTAGTAACCATTAAGCAGTAATTCTGCAGTCTCCCCAGCCATCAGTAACCATTAATCCTTTCTGAAGAAAAATGACTCACTGTGCTTTTGGTTGACTTTGTATCATTACTTAACCTGTACCCTAATGTCCACAGAGACTAATATTACACATAGGATGCGGCTATAGCAAAAATGAAAAATGTACAGGAACGGAAGGTGAGGACGCAGACACTGTTGGCTGGGAAGCTGGTTCTCCTCACTATACCACGGATAACATTTGTTGAAATTGTTGCTTGCCATAACTTGGAAGGCAGGCCAATCTCCTCCTCAGTCTTAGCTCTAGGCAGAGTGTTTGGACTAATAATGTTGGTGTGTTTGTCAGTATCTGTTCCTTTTAGAAAGATTATGTGAATTCAACTAATTCAACTGAGAATTAGTCAGTTTGCAAAGACGGAAGGAAAAGAATTTTGCTAAGAAAGGTTCTGCCCATGGCCCACAATCTGGGGTCTCAGAAGGCTGGAAAAGCCAGTTGCTCTGTATTCCTAACGTCGGGAGAAAAGATTGTGACTTACAGTTGCTGAACTGCAAAGACAGTCTGAGAATGCTGCCCTCCTCCTCAAGCCTGCCATATCAGAGGGTCTTGAAGCAGATGCCACTACACAGAGGAAGAGTAGGGTGGACACCATACAGGAGTCACATAGAAGTATACAAGAAAAGACTTGGTAGTTTTAGGACCTAGGACCAAAAGTGGCATTTGGGGGTAGTTATTTTAAAATAAATCTGATTGGAAACAAACAGATGAGAAACCTACTAAATTTCTGAGGAATTTTTATTACCAAAGATATAAACCTGGCCTAACATGCTTGTGATGATTTGACCCCTAAAGCAACCCTCAGGCTGTAAACTGGCACTAGTAGGAATGTACACTAGCAGCTGCCAGGTTATCATCATGGAGGGTAATGGACAAGAAAGAATTCCCTGCAGACAGAACCATGGGGCATGCAGTACAGTTACTAAAGGAATTCCTGCTAGAAAGGAGATCCAAATAAGTCCAACAGGCTATCCCAGGGACTTCGCCAGAGCACGGAATCGTCACAATTCCTGACAAACTGTTTCTGAAAATTGGTATGGGTCTGCTGTCTCTCCTCTTTCCTTTTCCAAACGGGAATCTTTAGCGTGGTTTTTCTGTTCCTATCTTATCACTGGTTGTGCGTGTTGGAGGTAAGGGGGCCAGGAAACCTGTCTTCCCTTCCGTAGGTTTCTAGGTCATGAGAAGTTGTAACAGGGGAGGACTATGTACCACCTAGAGACACTGGTCTTTGAGCTCAAGGCAGTAACTGGTTGGGATCTGATATATGATGAATGGATTTTGTCTGGTGGGGCGGGGGAAGAAAAGGTGCCCATGATTACTTGGATGGCCAGAGAGGCAGACTGTGGTGGAGTTACTAGACTCTTGGGTTCCATTTCCAATTCTTCCTTTTTTCCTTTTAGAAACAGGATTCCCTCAGCTGAGCAAGTGGCTGTCAAAAGGAGGCTACATTTCCTAGCCTCCCCTGCAGCTAGACATGGTTATATGATGGCCTTTGGGGTCAATGGGAAGTGAATGGAGTTCATGCATGTCATTTCTAGGTCTTCTTCTCAAAGATGCTCACTCTGCATTTTACCTTCCCTCTCAATGGTTTGGAAAATGGTGACAACTGGAATGGCCTTGGAAGTCACTTGCTGAAGAGAGAGAGGTACCCCATCAGCCTTGGACTGTTGACTTGGGAGAACACAACTTTTAGTTTATTTAATCCATTCTATTTGTATTAGAACAGCTTAGCCTATGGTCATACCAAGCAGGTTGCCAATGAACAAGGAAAAAGCTGTCTTACAGGCTGGAGGAATTAGGAGGCAGAATGCTCACATAAATGGGAATATCAGTCTCCGAGCTGATTTCAACAGTAGTAAACAAAGCAAACCTTTTCCCTAAAGTCCTCCATAAAAACAAAAGAAAGGCAAACATTTACAGTACCTCTTTGCATCTTGTATTAAAAGCCATTTCCATCTTCCTTCTGGTTTCAGGGATACAACATTTCTTCATGACAGGAAAATAGTGTGGGTATTTTAAGGTAATTTTATACTTGTCATCATCTGTCTTTTCTAAACTGTCAATGAAATCATCAGGAAGAGCACCTGCAAAAAATCATTTTCTCACACATCAATTTTCCCACTCATGATTGGTTTATTTAGCACTGGCATGGTGCCTTTAAGAAGCTCTAGGAATTCTGTGGAGTAACTGAAATTAAAGTAAAATAGTGACAATCCTTATAATAACGTTTTGATGTTACGGGAATGGGGGTGGTGGTTAGAGGACAGGTGGCCTAGGAGATGGTAATTTACAAGATGAATAGGCTTCAGTGCACTTGTACAGATGGTGTTCTGATGGAGACCAGGCAAAATTAAGCCAAGAAAAATTCATAACAGAACAAGAAGAGACTAGTTTAAGTTACAACGTAGAGGACACTGTGAGGCAAAAAAAAAAAAAAAAAAATTCAAAGCACTGAAGGGTGTTAAACATTAGCATAAGTTACCATGAAAGATTATGAAATTTCTTCTGGACTGTCTCCAGAAATCGTACACACTCCTATAGCCTAAAATCTAGGCATGGTTTGGTTGGGTTTTGTGTAGAAGAGGTGGTGGGTTCTGTAGAAGGTATGTTTTTTAAAGAACTCTTTTAACTTTGATTTGGCAAACTGTGAGGTGACATTATTTGCCTAAATTATATGATCTAATCTAGAAAAATAACAAAATTTTACCAAGTTCAGCCTTGGAAAATACAAGGAAGGTATCATCCTCATTGAGGTTTTTGTTAAAGTCAATGCATAGTTCACTCATTCTTTTCTTCATTGCTTTGATTTCCTAAAACAAAGATAAAAATACAGGACATTAACAATAAAATGAAACTTCCATTTTTATCACCATCAGTGAAGTAAGTTTCACTTTTATGTGAAGACTGGGTTTTGTATCTAACCCTCAGGAAGTACTTTCTAGAGATGTGCTTGATCAAATAGTTTTCTTCAATCTTCTATGTGGTGTCAATTAGCATCTGCATGTGACATGTACAATAAGGCAGTCCTGGCGATGTGTTAGAAATTAGGCGTAAATGTGTAAGAACTAAATACATTTAGCAGATGTAGTCAAAGCAGAGTCTGGCACATAGTACACACACAATAAGTAGTTGCTGAGTGAGTGAATGAATCTAATAGCCTATTAATAATGAACATTTCTAATCTTTCCCAATTTAGAATTTTAATTTAGCAAATCAATGTTCGGTGCTGAAGTAAGCCAAGAGATAAGAACCGAGTAATTAATTCTATGGTTCCTTTGGAAAACAGGATATGCCTTAATTTTATAGGGTGCTTGCAAACAAAGGCAATTTATGGGCCCTAACATTTGTATAGAAAGTATTAGGTGGGAGAGCAAAGGAAGAAATAAGAAGAAAACCACAAGAAAACATATGAGATAATTTACTAATCTGCCATACTCTTCTAAAAATGCTATATAATAAAATTTATGTAAACCACACTCATTCTCAAAATGTGTACCTGACCAGAAGCACCAAAATCACCTGGGAACGTGTTAGAAATGCCAATTCTTTGTTTTGTTTTGTTTTGTTTTGTTTTGTTTTTCAGGGGGGGTAATTAGGTTTATTTATTTATTTTTTAATGGAGGCACTGGGGATTGAACCCAGGACCTCGTGCATGCTAGGCATGCACTCTATCACTGAGCTGTACCCTCCCCCATAGAAATGCCAATTCTTGAGACCCACACCAAACCTACTGAAAAACAAACTCTCAAAGGTGGGGCCATGTATAATCAGAGATTTAATAAGCCCTCCCAGTAATTCTGATGCACAGTAAATTTCAGACTGCTTATTTAATACACAGTGTCACTTTTAAGCACTCTGCTTGTCTCCCCAAGCCCCCTTTCCCCTTCTCCCCCACTCTACAGTAGCCATGTAGTTTAGGTGGGACCGGAACCCATCTGAAGGTCCATGCATGTGACCTCTACACCAGTTAGGTAATCCCACCCTCACTGCAGCAGTGACTGGTTCAAGTAATCCTGGCACTCCCCTGACTAACAGTGGATTCAGGATTAGGCATACTATCCAGTCTGGGCCGCAAAGACATGAGGGGAGGTTTCATGGGGCGCCTGCTTTTCAGTGGTGCCCTCACACGTGTCTACCGTGTTGACATCACTCGGTCTGAAATTTCTTTCAAACTTGTTTCCAGTTCTCCTGGCTAGAAGAACAACCTGGAAATAAATCATGATTATATTTCCTGTGCAAAAGAATGAGCTAATTCTGCAGTCAAGTTTATTTCTGAAACTGGAAGCTCTCAATGGTATTAGACAACAGAGAAAGTTTGAGAAGCAAATCTCTCCACCTTTAAGGGGCATATATTCATCATAGGGTGTTTCATTCCAAAATGCTAATTTTACAGAAATAGACTCATAGACATAGAATACAAACTTGTGGTTGCCAAGGGGGTGGAGGGTGGGAAGGGACAGATGGGATTTTAAAATTGTAGAATAGATAAACAAGATTATATTGTAAAGCACAGGGAAGTATACACAAGATCCTATGGTAGCTCACAGAGAAAAAAAATGTGACAATGAATATATATATGTTCATGTACAACTGAAAAATTGTGCTCTACACTGGAATTTGACACTACATTGTACAATGATTATAAATCAATAAAAATGTTAAACAAACAAACAAACAAAAAAACCAAAAAACAAAATGCTAGTTTTAAAACTCTATGTCCTAAGGATTTTATCACCAGTGCTCTATCTCTGTATGAACAAGGGAGTAAGAATACAAATCAACTATTAAGATCTGAGCTAGCTATCAGAGAATGTACAACAGAGAAAGGAAAATAAGCTTAGCATACGTGAAACAAATAAAGCCTGGACAGGATTAAAACCAATTAAGCTAACAGTTGTTGGTCAGTCATCATGAGGTTAATAGTTGCAGAATGTAGTCACTGACTACCGAATACACTGTACGTGGATTCGTATTATGGGCTATTTCTCATGTTATAAACATGTGTTTCCCTAATTCCTGTTTTTTGTTGTATTGTGTTTCATTTATTCTTTTGTTTTTTAATAAGAAAAGGAAACAAACTCACATTTTGTACTTGTTCTGGAAGATGGAGCCCATTCCTTCTTCCCATTTTAACTGATTTTTCCAAGTATCGTCGGGCTTCAGGCTTTATCTTCCCCAGATCACAGGTCTCCTGAAATTAAAGAGTGTGACAATCTCTTTCATTTCTGTTACAATAGTGCATGGGTAAATCATAAACTATGAGGCCAAAGCAAAATTTATTCATCATCTCTCCTGGGCTATGAAGCACACAGGTGATTATGAGGCAGCCCTTTTTGAAAACCTAATTCATTTTATGCTTTACTGAGTTTCTGCTCATTTAAAACAGAAAAATAAATAAAGAGCTGACCAGAATTTCCTTGCCTTGCATCAGAATCAAGTGTGCCTGTACCACTTGAAAATGTGACTAGAAACATTTGCATGATCTCATTCTGAGCTTTCTTTATGACTGAGTGGTCTTTTTCACAAAACAGGTTTCTTATCACAAATCATCTGGATTTAATTTTCTATCATTTGCTAACCTGGTTCCACTTGAGAGGCAGGAATAGAAAGAATGGGCGAATTCTACACAAATGGAGAGGAGGATTCTTTTGCCAACATACCCAACACGGACAGCTGGATTGAATGCCAGCAAAAGGCTTCCAATACTTCAAAAATGCCTTACTGTCATTTGGTAAGCGAGGTCAAGGGACCAAGGCAAGCTGCATATGAACAAGCATCTGGGGAAAATGAGTCAGCACTGCACACAGAGGAGGAACGCTGGACAGTATATGCGAGCCTGTAGGCAGCCAGGCAACCACACTCACTGAAAAGGACGAGGGCCCTGGAGGAGAGGGGGACGTTCCCCTGGCCACAGCAAGGCAATAAACACACCAGATGTTTCTTTAAAACAGATGGCAGAATACACATGGCACATCTGGGTAGCGGGTCAGTTCGTAGTCCCTGGGAAGTGTGCTCCAGACAGACTCAGCAGGTGTAAAGGATTCAGTCTGGCTGAGAGCCAATGAGGGACTCCTGTCTCTAGAGGCTTCGAGTCCGCTCAGCCCTCGAGCTCTACCGCTGGCTGCACTCTCTCCAGGAAAGACTCGGGCCGTTCACCCCAAGCTTTATATTTTCCCACTAATTAGATCTTTAAAAGGACTGTGTTTAGCTCTAGGGCCTGCATTTTAGATTGTTGGTAAAAGGCTCTTGCTGCAATAGTTCTGTCATTTTTTATATTCTACTGCAGCAGGTAAACAGAGTCGTATTTCAGCTGAGGGTACTACTTGATACAACAATCTGTATCTCCCTTTACCTACCAGCAAATAGTTCTGAGTCACAGCACTAAAGCGCTTATTGTGCATCCATTACTCACAGTTTCCTCTGACTTTATCCTCAGTGGAGGCTGAGAACAGTTAAGACTCCTTTTTCCATAATAACCCGTTTTGTGTCCTTGGGGAATTTCTGAGCAGGCTGGCATGACTGGAGGTGGAACCCTCCCTAGCTGGTATTGGCACATACTGGGGTCCCAGCGGCAGGTGCCTGCAATGGCAAGAGACCCAGGATGGCTGGGGAGATAGCCGGGCTGTGGGCTGACTCCCTCAGAGAGGGCCAGCAGTTCAAATCACAGTGTTCATCCGGATATGATTAACTTGGGTTGATTGAGCTTCAACAGCGCCAGGAAGTCTGTCCTGAGGCATGGGGCATGGCAACAGGAGTCCCTAGACAGGACAATACTGGAAGTTGTAAGTCTGGGGAGAATCTAAGCAGCAGTTATGTGCAGTGGGGGAGAGGGAAAAAAAATCCCTGGTGAGAAGGGCCTGGCAAGGACACAGGTGAGCAGGCTGAGACCCAGAGCAGAGAAACCTTCCCACCTGGGCAGTGGGCCAAGGCAGAAGCAAGGCACACAGCAGGACAACAGTGCGGGTTCCTGGGCTTCACCTGGTCACACGTGGCCCTGAGCTTAGCAGAGAGGCTCATCGCAAGCCTTGCCAGCTTATGTACGGAGGATTCTTACTCTAACGCTTGATCAGGATGGGCTCTCATACTAGGTGGGCCTGGACCTGGCATACCTGGGAGCATCAGGGCTGCTACTTGAGAAAGCCTGTAGGTATACTCAGCATAGGAAACTCACAACTTCTGGTCTAGGTTAGGTAAAACTACTGACCTCCCTAAATAGGTAATCTAAGTGTAAACAGGAAGAAGGATGTTCTGAGAAAAATCAGCCCTGAATTAGGTCTAATTAACTATGACTAATTACCTGTCCTGAAATATCTGACTTACTACAAAAATGACACTTAACAAAAATCTGATTCAATTATAACCAGACACCTTGTGCCAATCAAACTCAGGGGGTCGGGAAATCTCCGGAGGTCCCTGGAGGGAGTAAAGCACTTCTAAAACGTGCTTCTACAGCACATTCCTGTCCCAAAGCTGATCATAATAATATTCTCCCTTATAATCTTCAGGCAAGGTCAGAATTGCTGCCCAGGGATTTTCTAAGAGGGAATCAGCCAACACTCTAGAAGGCTCTGCCACGTTGCACCTTCCTTTCCTGTAAAAGAATTTAATCCCTTGAATCTGAACAAGGTCTCAGGCCTCTTTAGGTGAAGTTTCTTCTCTTTGGGGTTGGGGTGGGGGTACAGGTAGGAGCTAAAGTTCTCTGAAGTAATTTTCAAATTGATATAATCTGACAGCAGGGGATGGTATTTTAATCTATGTGGTGATGAGATTTATTTTTCCCCAACTTCCTCGTATAACTAAGAGCATTTGTATAAAAGTATGTATGTGTGCACGTGCGCACACACGTGTTCCTACACATATGCTCATATGCTCATTTTACAGACAGAAAACTGAGGTTAAATGATTTCTCTAAGATCACACAGCTGTTTAGTGGTACAAATGGGGATAGAAATAAATTCTTCAAAATCTTAGTTTATTACTTTCCCTAATATGCCACACTGCTACATTACCATCCTTAATTCATTATCATTCTTTAAAATTTCATAGTGAAAAAATGAAAAATTGTCTTAAATCGCCCCAGTGCTCCCCACCTTCTGACCCATGACTTTGTCCTTTTCTTTACAAGACCTTCCCATTTCCAGTTTCTAAAATATGAAAAAATATTTCAGTGGGATTTCCTGTATTGTGTATCAAACTAGAATTTACAGTTTGTTAAAAGAATGCTGAAGATTAAGATAGTATATTCCTCTGAATATCATTTAGAAAAGCTGATTCATAAGCTCTGAATACACTAAAGAAATCTAACTGAATAACAGTATGATAATATAGGTCTTACTGCAAAAGCTAAAATAGAGATACAAACTTGTATAACTCAATGTGGTATATATGCAGTTTCTTTCCCCTTTTTTCTGTGTTTTTTCAATCATTTACTGTCAGGTTTCTATTGTTTCACTGTGAAGAGGACATTCTGAGGCAGCTGCCTGCACTCTGGACAGGAGGGCTGCAGAAAGGCCTGCTTGCTGATCACTAACTCAATATGCTCACACAAGATTCTCTGCTTCTGTGTGGGCCTCGGCAGGGCAAGGACCTGGAGAGGGGAACCACACTACATGGAGACACACTGTAACTGGGACCAGTTCTGTTCCATTCAACATCCATTTACTGAGCTCCAATTTATGTCAGGCACTGGGGAAACAAAGGTGAATATCCTGGAGGCTCCTTAAGTCACAAGAAGGAAAAAAACCCCATATGTTAGCAAATAATGTTAATATCATGCAGTGAGTGAAGAGAGGTAAGTACCTGGGAAGTACAAAACAGGGGCATCTGGCTAACAGGGAAACGAAGGCAAGGTAGTTGAGGCTTCATAGCAGATCTCTAGGCTTTTAAGAGCCTGACAAAGGTACAAGCTTCAGTAGTATTATGACCAACAACAAGACTTACACATTTCAAAATCAAGAAGGCATGGTAAGTAAAGAAAATTACCACCACCATGCTGAATTTTGGAAGTGGCTTTTCCTCTTTAAAAAGTTTTTCTTTTTGTTCTCTTCTTTCTCTCTCTCTCTCTTTTTTTTTTTTTTTTTGTCATAGTTTTAAGGCACTGCTTTTTAAAAAAATCTCATTTATTTTAAATTAATTAGTTATTTTTTATAAGGCATTGGTTCTTGTATTGTAATTTGGCACCGGGTCTCCATGGCTCAAAGTAGATCACATAATGCTTAAAAACACTGATATGCAATCTCGTGACTCATTCAATTACACTAGAACATTAAAATTCTGTTTAAATCACTAACTGGCTAAGATGAATTGGCAAGACCAAAGTCCATAGCTCTGAAAAAACATAAATATTACAATAGGTAATTGTATTTCTCAATTCAGCTTGTGTAATTCAGACTCAATTTCCTTAAAGAATTCTTTCTCTGTACTTACTATTTAGCAGGCTACTGGCATAAAATATTATATGCCTGGATTGTTTTATAATGAAGACAGTGTACATTTTCTCACCAATATGGCCTGAAAGAGTGTCTATAAAGCCTTTTTGATCTTTGCTGGCTTTTCAGCCAATGATTGAGAAGCCTTTGTCAGGCCTGGGAAACACCGAGACTTGAGGCCACAACTGCTGGCTTTTGATATCTGAACATTTTTCAGCTAAAGGAATAAGGACATCCTTGTTTTCATTTCTTTTTCTTGTATTTTTTCTTCTGGTAGAATTAGGGATAAATTAAATTTTATATTTTTATGTAATATTTGACATCTACAAATGAATATAACTACACATATATGTTATGAAGACAAATTGAATCCACTCTTAAGCTTATTAAATAGAATATTAAAACACTGCTATGAATTGTGTTAAACAATTTTTTCCAGTTTTACTACTTACATATACATTGTTTAGTTATGCTTCTTTCTGACTTTTTAAAATTATATATTGTATGCAGTATTCTGCAACTTTGTTTTTTTTTTCCTTGTTACTAAAATTTAGCCATGATGTTGCAAGTTGCTGTAGTTTATTTCCTTAACTTGTATAAAATATTTCATTATAAATATACTACAATTTATTGATCCGTTTTCTTATTGATGGAAATCTGAGTTGTTTCAGTGTTTTCCTATTATAAATAATGTTGCCATGAATATATGTCCAATTTTACCTGTGCACAAATACAAAAGTGTTTCCGGGTAAATGCTGAGGTGGGAGTGGGGAGGGTATGCTAACTTAACAGAGAATGTAAGATCCAACTTCATAATACTAGATTTCCCCCCAAATTAGTTATTACTATTATTTTAAAAATCAATTTATACCTTCATCAGTGGTGCACAAACATTCCCAATGATTCATACCCGCACAGACACTTGGCATTGTTAGATTTGTTAATTTCTGCCAATCTGGTAAGTGAAAAATGGTATCTTATTGCAGTCTTTATTTACATTTCCCTGATTTAATGAGTGTAAATATTTTTTCATATGCTTAATTGCCATTTCATCAGAAAAGTGTTTCATCTGAAATAACTTTCCATGTCACTTCCCCATTTTTCTATTGGGATGTTTGTCTTTTATTGATTGTAGTAGCTCCTTTTATACACTAGGTACTAATGCTTTGCTAGTTTCATGTTTTGCTAATTTCTTTTTTTAGTATTTGAGTATGTTTTAGTATTAATGTCTTTTCACTTTCTTTATTAATAAAAGTTCTTTATTTTAATGTAGTCACGTTTATCAGCCTTATATTTTATGTCTTGTTTAAGAAATACTTCCCTGCTCAGATGCCATAAAGGCATATTCCTATATAAATTTCCAGAAGCTTTAAAGTTTACCTATTTAAGACTTTAATCCATTAGGAATTGTTTTCACTTGGCTGTGAGGAAGCAATCCAATTTTTTTTCCCCACGTGGATAACCTATGTCCCAGCACCAATTACTGAAGGCCTATTTTTCAGATCTGTCATAGTTTCTCACTTTACTTTGATGAACATTTACTAAATGTTTACTGTACTTTGTACCAGGCACTCTGCCAGTGATACAAAATAGAATCAAACATGACACCTCCCTCCTTTGAGGGTTTTAACATAAAGTCTACATGACTTCTGGCAAGCATTTACCAGCTACTTCTATGCTGAAAAGTTATGATTTCTGAGCCTCAGTTCCTCCACTTATAAAAAGGGATACCTCAGAAGATTGGTGTAAAAGTTAAGTTAGATAATGATAGTGCTATACAAATGTAAAGTAGTATTACTAGCCACACTTGGGAAGGAGACAGGAAGACTAGAAGCACGCTGGTTAGTCTTGTGCTCCACTGTGATTTCATCCATCCAGTTAGTCAACAAATTGCTATTTTAAAGGTCCTGAAACGTGACTGCAAGTTAGTTGATACTCCCTACACTGAGAGGTGGTATCCCTTGAATCCAAGCAGATCGCAATGACTAGTCAATCAATATAGTACTGTGGAAGTGATGGTATGTGGCTTCTGAGATAGGTCACAAAATGCAATGCAGCTTCCATGTAGTTTGTTGCAACATTTGTGCTGAAGCCCTCTGGCTGCATGAAAGAAGTCCTACCACCCTGATGCTGCCATGCTGTGAGGAAGTCCAAATTAGTCCACATAAAGAGACTACATGGAGGTGCCTGGCAGGGACTTGAAGACAGAGCTGCCTGGCTATCCTCTACATGCTCCAGCTCCAGCCACCACTGCCTGCAACCACATGTGAGACTCCAAGCCAGAACTCCCCAACTGATACCTTTCTGAATCCCTGATCCACAGAAACTGTGATTGTTGCTATTTTTAGCCACTAAGTTTTAGAGTATGTTGTACATCAGTAGATAACTAGAACACTTATTTATTTTGCCATAAAGAAATGTGAAAGGTAATCTCATATTTCTATTCATCAATCTTAAGTGAAAAATAACATAAGAGCTAAAATAACACATTCTGTATCTAATTAAGATAATATAGTTGATTATCATCTACATTGGTGGTATCTTGAGACTTCAGTATTATTTACAGCACCCTCATTTTTGTAGAGCATGCCTGAAACTGATGACTCTACATAAACTTAAAATTCTATTACCCAGCCTAATGAAGGCTTTATGTATTATATTATGGTTGCCCTATTTTACTTACAGTGTTACAGAGAAACATAAATATAAGATTTAGATATATTTAACTTTGTTTTTTAAGTATAAATGGGATGAGTCCATTAAAGAGTCCATCTCTAGCAGAAAACTGATACTGGCAGTTTTAGATTTTTAAAAATATTGACTAAAAAATTGTAACTATTTGCCAAGAAAAGTATTTAAAGGTAACTAAATTCATTCACCAAATAAGCTCCAATGCATAAACAAACACAGTAGATACTTTTTATTATTCTGAAGTAGCCTTAACATTGTAAATGTTCTTAAAGATGTTCACACAATAATCCACATGTATGAGAATAAACTACTTTGGAAAGAGGAAAAATCATGTAACCAAATCCGAAACTATTTTAAGTTAATATAATAAATCCTGAAGTGAACGAGCTCAGATAAATGAACAAATCTAATGAATGCACTGGTGTTTATCAGGTCACTTATCGTGTGCTAGGTCTAGTCTACTATCCAGGCAGCAATTTTTTTTCCAAATTTAATGGTATCAGAGCCCAATATATAAAAAGTTGAGAAGTATAAAAGAGAAGTCTAGAGTGACAAACCTCCCATATCCTGATAACATTCATAATAATCAGAGAAGGTGGAACAGTAACAAGAACATTGAACTCAATTAGTAACATTAAGACTGCAATAACTTTTTGAGGCAAGAAAATCCCAAGTGAGAACTTAGAAGTCAGGATGAAAGTAGAACTAATCAAGGGAAAGTAGAAATGCTGAGGAAAAGTTCTAAAGAACATATATACTATCCATTCGGAAAAGAAATTAAATTATTTGGGGATGAAATAAAAATAGGAGACTATAAGGGCCATGATTTGAATCACATAGAATAACAACTGGGGTCAAAAGGAGAAAAGAGAACAATTTACCTAATAAAGAATAACCATAGTTATTTTAACTTAGGTTATTTTTATAGAGCCAAAGATGAATGATTATGAACCACATAGATGAATATCAATTATAAGGTGAAAAATGTCTGACATGAGAAAACAGACAGTAGGCACATCTTACATGTCTAAATAAAGTCTTGATTACATATTCTAGAGTGAATTACAAATAAAATACTTGAAATAAAACTGCTTTTTATTTCAACTCTTGTTGTAGTTTGCTGAAAGGAACACAGTTTTGAGATTTTGCATGTTTTTATGCAAAATTAAACAAAAATGCCTATGTGAAACATTGGTTGTTTTCCAAACAAATTGCTGAGTGCCATGAAAATAAAAAGTCAAATAAAAGACATGAAAATGCTACGGAGCAAATTAACGTCGGTGATGAAAAGACCAAAACAACACGTGGCAGACCCACCTAGAGCATTCATTATCCGTAATCTCTGTGAATCCTGAAAAATGTGAGGATGACAGATAGGAGATCCTCTGGCCTGCAGCATCAATACTATGTCATCAATACTATGGCCAAAACCACACAATTTGATAGATAATTCAATTTCATTTGCTTCTAGCTGATCTGATCTAATATAGACCTTGCAATATTTTAAAAATTCAAAGAGGTTTTTACATTAAACCATTAAGTTCATGATGGTTAGAAAGCCTTGTATTTATGGATGTACACTCTTTTATACTTGGTATTAATAATTTTAAGTGAATGTAATTAGCAATTCAACATAAACCTAAGCGGTATGACATAACATTATATAACACTGTGCTGCACCCATTATAATAATTAGAAACAAAATCTAGGAACATTCAAATACTTTTTATCGTTGGTTAAAGGTTTTTACTTTTTTATTGTCAGGTTTTTTTTTCCTTTTTAAAGGATTTATACCATCATTTACCTTTAAATGAACAATTCTCAGAAAGATATCTTCTCTCATGCTCATCTCGATATCAAAGCGAGAGAGTTTTTTGTCCGCTTCTGTACTTGCTGCTCGTACTTCTTTGTCAGAGGAGACGTGCTGGGGAAAGTCTAGCATGGTTCGCTCCACTGTTAACAGAAGAAGACACCATACGGACTCATCAAATCAGTATCAAGAAAAATATCTCGCACCTACAGGAAAGATTATCCCAATATAAGTTTTTCATTTCATACTTTCTGTAAAGGCTCCTGAGGCTGATGAGAAGCAGTCTCTAACGCAGGACTTGGCTATTCCAGGGCATTGTAAGGAACAATAAGGGTGTGCATGGAGTACTTACCAAAGTATGTCTAGCATGTAATTTAGTAACTGGGAATGTAGATTTAAAAAGATGTGGTTCTTATACTGAGGCATTTTATAGTCTGGGAGTTGGGGGTAGGGAAGAGTACTTAAAAAGATAAAGAACCATACAGGACAGACCAGCTTAGCTGTCAAATGAATGGGACAGTAACTCAAAGGCAGCAGCATGGAGGGCTGCAGCAAGCACTATGCGATGTCTGAGGGAGAAAGCGGAACCTAGAAGATGGGCAAGAGGAAGAGCTCCGTCAGGACTGGAGAAGCAGAGACTGCAAGCCTAGGGACTCCCAAACACAGAGGATGTTTAAGAAATGAGCAGACCAATTTAGTGGGATGGGTTTGTTTAGAATAGAAGTTCTCAACTTTTATGACAGACGCCTTAGAAAATCTAATCAAAGTCATGGACCCTCCTTCAAATGTTAACATTCATACAAATATAAAGACTTCCATATAATTTCAGAAGATTCCTAGAAATCTCAGTGGACAGATCCAGTAAGCAGCTGAATATTGGGGCTATTCCTGTTAAATGATGGTGGTAATGTTGTCCACTCTCATTTTCACATATTAAAG
This sequence comes from Camelus ferus, assembly GCF_009834535.1. Lineage (NCBI taxonomy): Eukaryota > Metazoa > Chordata > Mammalia > Artiodactyla > Camelidae > Camelus > Camelus ferus. The sequence continues at coordinate 43,783,506 of NC_045698.1, read as the reverse complement.
TTGGTTGTTGGATTTTTCATCATTTTTTGTTTTGACTTCAATAAATCAGTATCGTTTATAGGTATAGTTGGAGTTAAGCTGTGACAATGAATAGATTTCAACTTTAATATCTTTAGCACTTTGAAGGTATTGTAAATAGGTAAAATGTACACACGTGATAAAAGGTTGGCAGTAAAGCTATCCTTTACATACAAAGAAACTGCCCAGTTAAACAAGCTACCTTACTCGTGTCAGTCCTCTTAAGGCACTGTTACAAAGAAAGCTGTAAAAAAAATCGCCACAAATATCTGAATAAATTCATAATATCTGTTTAAAAAATCAAATTAGATCATTATTATTTTAGGATTTAATACATCATTTTTTGTTCCTTGATTAAAAAAAGAATGAAACATAAGATTTAAAATTCAATATATACAGCACTTGTTTAAGTGAGTTCACTACAGAGTTACAATTTCTGTTTCCTTTTAAAAATTAGCTCCAAAAGGTATTAAGAAGGAATCAAAATTGCTCAAGAACGTAAATGAGCAGAACAACATGCAGGAGTCTAAAACTGGAAACATATTCTTAAACAAACAATAATACTGAAAACCATTTCCTTCCTTACTTTGCCACAAAGACCTGGAACCAGACTTATGTTCTCACTGCCAAACTAGAAACAATGCTGGTGCCTGGTACCTGACACTAGACAAATGGGGTTTTAACAGCTACTGCAGGAGAGAGAATGAACTCTGAGAACATACACATTTAAGAGAAAGTTAGTCTTTAAAAATCCATTCTGAAACTCAAACATTTTTATGAATACCCCACAAAGATAAATTTGCGGGAGAGCAAGAACGAATGTCACAAAACTAAAGGTATACTTAAAAGATGAATGATTGGTAAAGAAACTGAATTTAAGATAATTCTGTTTTAAAAGGTTTCATTTTTTCCCCCACCAGTTTTTACATTTGTTCGATGCACAGGCTACCAGGCTGGCACACTGTCTTAGCCATAAATGTCTCAAGACGTGAGTGAATATGTGAACCAAGGGCAAACCACATACAGTCTGGGAGCTGCACACGAACCTGCCTGCTGGGAAAGCTCTGCTGAATGGGGACCAACCCCATCCCTTTGACACTGACTATGAGATCAACCAGACCTTTTTTATTCAAGAGTTTAAACTCAAGGCTCATAGAAAGATTTAGTGGCTAAAAATGAGAGGGAAGCAGTGGGTAGCAAGAGGCAGAAACAAACAAAAATGCAGAGGTAAGAGAAAGTAGCCAAGCTCTGCTATGGTAAGACATAGGGTAAGGAACTCTTAGTGAGGGTAAAGAGTCACTAGGTCATTAGGGCTGTGCAGGATTCCGGACAACCTCCCAAATTCCAGAACACATGCAGATGTTTACGATATCCAGTTCTACAGATAGCCTTTGTTCTTACAAAGCCTGGGTACACAGCCAAGGTTGTTTAGCCTTAATTATCCTACAAAACATATCCAATCCTTTGAAGTAACTGGTATGAATCTTCATCCCTTATAATTCAAAGGGTCTTATATTATAGAAATAATATATTTTAAGGGGGAGGGTATAGCTCAGTGGTAGAGCATGCACTTAGCATGCATGAGGTTCTGAGTTCAATCCCCAGTACCTCCATTAAAAAATAATAATAAATAAATAAACCTAATTACCTACCCCCCAACACACAAAAGCAAAAAAAAAAAAAAAAAAAAAGAAATAATATATTTTAAGTGTAGGAAATATGGAAAATAGAGAAAATCTTAAAGAGTAAATTAAATATCAAGTATAAACCCAGTACCCAAGATACCGGCCTTTATTAAATTTTTTTCTTCTGATTTTCTTTCTCTGTGCTTTAAAAAAAATGTTATTAAATGCTGTCCCTAAACATGATTTTAATGGCTACATAATGTTACAGAATATGAATGTATTATAATTTATTTAGCTATTCTACTGACTGCCACCTGGGGGTTGTTTCCAACCTTTTGCTATGGTAGAGTACCTGTTTAGACATAAACTTATACATGATTTTTCCTATATCTGATTATTTCCTTAGATTATGTAAATGCCTAGATGTGGAATTAATTACTGGGCTAGGGTATGAACTTCTTACAAATTTTGATATATATTGCTCTCCAGAAAGCAGTTATAAAGAGAGTGTACATTTTATAGCACCTTTGCCACATAATAAAAATTTTTAATCTTGGTAATATAATTCTAAGCAATTATGAATCATTAACCATTTAAGCAGTTACAAATCATTATGTAAAAATCAATGTCTTGTAAAATTGGAAAACGAATTGCCAAGGCAGGAAGCATAAAATGGTTTATGATGACCACAAAGTGAAATATTGATGTGCTTTTGCATCCTACTCACCTATATACTTCACCTCTACATCTGCCAGGGCCTGCAAACAGTTCTCGTAAGTTACTTCCTCAACGTCCAGCATGCCAATAGAATCATACACCTGTTTGGTCTGTGCAATGAGCTCCTCAGTTCTTGTTTTGATTTGCTCTGGTGAAAGATCCCACCTTAAAACATTTCTACCAGCTGCAGTGTAGGAAGACATTGCCTGAAGAGGAGACATCACTTCTCTTCCTAAAGTCATTCTCAATAAAATCCTGGAACCACCAACTCTAAAAGGAATCAGAAAAAAGGATAAAAATTAGGCATTTCTGTTGATCCAAAGTGAACATACAAATGTATATTACCTAATTAAATTTTAAATTAAAAAGAACTTTTTAATAAAATTAAGCAAGTTTCTTTCAGGGGAACACATATACACAAAACTAAATGCACTTGTATTTTCTTTTTTTCTTGCATAGTTAACAGAGTTAATGGAATCTGTACTTTCCAAACACTGAATTGTTTATGTAATTAAATCACATAGAGAAAAAAAGTTAGGTGCCAAAGACATAACAATTGTCCTTTATAAATTAAACCAGTAATCGTTCTTATTTAAACATTTTTCCTGTGCTAATGTCTACCTACTATGTATGTAGACTCAAAAAATATTTTGAGATTCAGCAAGGAAACATTTTCAAAATTCTCTTTTTATATGGAACAATAATTTTAAAAATGTTTTACCAAAATTTCAAGAGAATCAACTATGGCAATTTGAATTTAAGACTTGGAAAATAAACTCTGGTATAACTATGGTATTATCCTAAAAGAGAAAAGGAAAAAAATTAAGAATCATGATACCCTTCCTTTACCCCCTTAAAACAATGAAACTAAAAATTGATGCCATATGTGTGTACATACATTTATAACATATAATTATGTATAATGTATAATTCTAGAGCTTATGAATAAAAATATTATAATTAATAGGTAATATTTATTGTGTTTGGGCACTGTACTAAATGTTTTCTATTTACTAACTCAGTTCTCACAACAACCCTCTGAGACAGATACTGTGGTTATTCTCATTTAACCAAAGAGGTAACTAAGGCATAGAGAGAAGTTAAGTAATTTGCTCAAGGTCACACAGCTGGCTATATGGTGGAAGCTAGGATTAAAAACCAGGTAGTACAGATCCAGAACCCACTCTTCTAACCACAGTGCTAAACTTACTTCCTATTATCGTACAAGACCCCAAAACAACCTTATAATGTAGACAGGACAATACTCCTTTTTAACAGATGATGCAATTGAGGCTCAGAGAGGCAGTGACTTGTTTCATGTTATTTGTTTTGCAAATAAATATGCACTGTGTCTGGTCATTGTAACAGGCACCCGTTAAAAAAGGCAAATTGACTGGGACCCTGCTATTTATAATACAGTGGAGAAGACAAATTGATAAACAGGCAATTGTACTACATTGAGATGAGTGTCATGATAGGGTAAACAGGGAGGACTTTGAAAGACCACAGAAGGAGCGTTTCTAGAAAGATTTTCTAGAAGGAGTAGAGTAAGACAAGATCTACACAAGATGCAGAAATTATCCAAAGGCCAAAGGCTGTAAGGCAAGAGAAGTCTGAAAAGGTTAAGTGGGACTAGAGAATGAATAGCTTTGGGAATCATTTAAGAGTTCAGACTTATTTTGAAAGCAATGAGAGAGCTACTAAAGGGTTTTAATCGGGTGAGAGATGAGAAAAGATATGCATTTTAGAGAAATCACTCAAATTATAGTGAGTTGAAATGTTTAGAAAACAGGGATCATTTGAAAGGAAAGCTCCAAGTGTAACTGGGGAATAATATTATAGTATACCTAATTAGGAAACACAGGGAACTGGAGTGATGTAAAAGATATTCAGGAAGTAGCATCAGTGTGATCTGGTACTGAATGGATGTCAGGAGGAGGTGAGAGAACAAAAGATGATGTCCAGACTTCTATATTGGAACTGGAGAGATGGACAGAGGTGCTGTTGCTAAAAAAGGGAATTTAGATGAAGGAGGAGGCTCTTTCGGGGGGGGAGGGAAAGAAAAATTCAAGTTTGGATTTGTCAAGTCTGAAGCAGCTGTGGCACATGTAAGAGGAATTCATTAATACTAAACGGTAATTGGAGTTACATGGGTGGTTGAACTGGCCCAAGGGAATCTGCAGAGTAAGAACAGAAGAACAACTGAGCTCTAACTCTAGTTTAATCATTAAGGTAGAAGGAAAACCAAGTAGGATGGGCTTTAGGAATTGTGAAAAGTAAAACTGAAAAACGGAGGGAGTGAGTAACAGTATGAAATGCTGTACAAATCTCAAAGACAGAAGGCTCTCTGCTGAATTTAGCAGCAGGAATGTCACTGGTGACTCTGGTAAGAGCAGTGTCAGTGGGGTAGTCGCAGGGGTGGAAGTCAGATTTCTGTGGTTGGGGGCTACAGAGAAGTGAAGAGCCAGAGAGAGCATAGCTCAGCAATTCCCCACAGAGCTGGCTGTGAAAACAAGGAGACCTAACGCAGTATAAGGGGCTGAGACACAGGAGGGTGCATTTTAACACAGGAGAAACCAGAATACTGACCCCTTAACTGTCTCCACAATAACTGATGTCCCCCATGTGAAACCTACTGGCTGATGGTTACACTCACGATTGGCAGACTATTTTCTAATGCATTTCCTCATTTTTCCTTCAACCAGTTTACATATTTACCAAGAGTTAAGTCTGTTTGTTCCTAAATCTGTTTATGCCTATTACACTGGTTACCATGTAATTTAAATATTTAACTGATTAAATGCATGCAAAAAGAATAATCTGTTGTTTAGGTAAACCATATGGGGAATACTTTTTAGAAAGATAGTTACTAAAAAGCTAACCCCACCCCCCAAAAAAACACACCAGAACTGCTGTTACAGAAGATTGAGAAAAGAATTATGAAGATTCAGAAGGCTTCTAAATTCAGATTACTTATATATGTCTGGAGTGTTCTTGTTCTACTTTAAAGAAACTGAAATTGGAAATGAAAAATTTTCGGTAGAGTTTATACAAGGACAGTGAGGAATGCCAATCAAGTGATTCACACTTAACAAAAAGGCCTTGGTCCTACATTAAAATATATGAAAATAAATACACATTTATATCTCGTGTGAATACATTGTTTGAGCTATTTATCATTTTCTTATGATTCTATTTGAAACCAATTTTTAAAATTAATTATGAAATGACATACAGAGCAAGGTCCTAATGGAGGTCGGAAGAAACAGTATATAAACCATGGGCAGAGCAAATTGTTTTTGACAGGAAGATACTAAACTCTGGGTAAAATCAATGAAACAGGTAAAACAGAAGCAGTTAGGGTATAGTAAAAAAGTGAGATGTTTGAATTTAAGAAATCAGAGGTTAAGCCTGACAGAACCTAGATATTTTTCTAGAAGTGGATGGTTGATATAAACGAGTTGAAAAGAGCAAAGAACCGACAGCCTCGTATTGGACAGACAGTCTGTGTGAACACTGGAGTCAGCAGCTTGACAGCTGGGCCTGGGAGTGGAAAAGGAATGAAAACCTTCAAAGAATGAAGGGAAAGACCAGGTGGGTGGGAGAGGACACACGAGCCGGGGTAGAGAATGGCAAAACCAGACTGTGGGCCTTGAAGGTGTTTTACACAACGGTGAACAAATGCTGGTCTGGGAGCACAACTGGAGACGAGGCAGGAGTCTGGGAACCAAGATGTGGATCTTTCCTCCTTCTTTGTGGTCTGGGGTGGGGAAGAAAGAGGGATGTGGGGAAATATTTTCCTCAGGGTTGAGTGGATTTCAGGAAAGGGTAAGAGAAGAGAGGATCCAGAAAGTATGGAAATGGAGGGGTTTGCTTACTAAGCTACAAGGACTCCAGAAATAACAAAGGAGGAGTCCTAGAGTATAACCGGTAGATGAGGACGTGCTGGTTGTCCAGCCGTTACCTCCTCCCCCATCTGATTACCACACACTTTCCTCCCAGTTCTCATGCATCCCCCACAAAGTTCATGGTCTGAAGGTGGCTGCCCCTGCCCTTCGAGCTCCTGTGAGAGAAAGGGGCCTCGTTCCTGCCGAGTGTACCTAAGCAAACTTGTGTCCTTACTGCAGCTGGCATCCACCTTATGAGAAAGAGTGGAACCTAATTTACGATGAACTAAACACTGTGAACGGAAGAATAAAGGAAGGAAACCAAATATTTACTGACATCACTGACCCCTTAGCTCAACTAAGTCTGAAGCCTGACCTAGAGCTAGACTTTCCAGTTATGTGAGTCTATTGTTTATGCCAGGTCAAATGTGGTTTTATGCTATTTGCTTCATACAGGATCTTAACTGACAAAGGAATAAAAATTGATAAAGGAATGAGCTCAGAAAAAACAGAGTATGAAGGTCAGGGTATAAGAAATGATGGCTGACTGGAGGGTCTTACATGCTTGGCGGTGGCCCAACATAATAGGGATATGAAGTCCAGTGTGTGGAGTTGGCTGAAAATTTCCAAAACAATTACTCCCTTAACCCCTCATGGATACGTATGACTGAGGCCTTGGCCATGACTGGTTGGGCTTCCAAGGAAGTTCCAGTGAAGAGGTTGGCCACGGGATTACTGAGGTAAGGAATAGTGACAGGACAGACAAACAGAACATAAGATTTCTGCATCTCAGTACCGTGTTCTTTTCACCATTCCTCTCAGTACAAACCAATTATTCTGGACAAATTTTCATTACTGTTAAACAGCTTTAAAAGAAAATTATATCAACCATTCCATTGATAAGATAACCTCCACTGGTCTTCATTTATTTCCTGACATTTATCAAAAGATTGTTATGTCACAGCACACCTGATTTCAACTCAGGTAAGCTGATAAAGATGTCAGCACCTCCATTTCGGCTGAACAGCTATTCCCATAACCACACTTGCACAGTTTCTGTTGCAAGTAATGAAAAGCTACCACCCCTTCCTTAAAGTAGTATTATTCCTTAAGTGTGGAAGGGGTAAAAAGAAAGGGACAAAAGTTAGAAATCATGATTTCATGGGTCAACAGAACACATGGAAATTTTTTATCTTCTTGCCTTCTGGGATTTTGCCTCAATTCCTTTCAGGACTTATAATTCTTGTTACCAAAGAAAATGAATGGAGACAGGATTTCCTTATACTTTTAACTAAAATAGTTTGATCTATTGAGAATTTTTGTCTCTGCATCGTCTCTGCTTTTCCTCTTCCATTTTATTTTGCTGAGTATCCCTCCTCTTCTCTTTTATTATGATTTCAGGCTCATTCAGATGCTGGTATGTTTGCCTCTTCCTCCCGTTCAGGCTCTGCAGCCCTGGAGAACCGGACTTGGGGGGAAAACCAGTGCACCTGCAGTCATTCTAACAACTGTGCTTACACCCTTGAGAATCTGGTGAGGCTTTTTTATTGATTTTCTGCAACTGAGAGCTACAAAATTTGAAAGCAGGCAACATACTGTGATTCTGTCTTTCTTTACAGGAGTTCTTATGTGCAATTACCTGAACATGAAAATCTAGATTAAATCTGAGATTCCTACTGTCTAATTAAACACTAGGTTTTTTCCCCTATAAACTTCCAGGCTCTCTGCTACTTCAGTTGCAACCACACTGTCTTCATTTTCTCCTTCGTCTTTAAAGCACTTTTCAACATCCAACTCTGTGAAATTTCTAACCAAGAAATAATACAGAATACCTCAGTGGAATTGACAGGAAAATGCATTTGTTATGGGTCTGGTCTCCTGTGTCTAAAAAACAAATAAAGTACTTAGCGAGAGGAAATAAATGGGGCAGATTTTGATAGAGATCACCGGGTTGCAGAATTTCATTTGGACAAATGAGCATGCCACAGTTATTCTGAGTTAATTATTGTCTTAAAAAGTTTAGCAAAACACTTTATGGAATGTCTTAAAAAGTTTAGCAAAACACTTTCAGAAATGTTCTGATTTGCTGGATTCATTTTCTTTTGAAGCATAATTTAAAGGCCTCCACTCCCTCCCACCAAGGTGTCTTTGACCATTCCAGTTCATACAGACCTTCTATCACCTTTTATCTGTGCCATTCATTTTAGACACTTAAATAACTGTCATCCACCTGTTCCACTGTTTGTGTTGTATTAAAAGTTAGACTAGGACTTTCCCTCACAATAGCCACTGTACATTTCTTGTGTCACAACCCCGGAACACTGCTGAGCACACAGCAGATGTTTGATATATTTGAAATGAGATGGCGCTGACATGGCTAAAACATTACTGCCAACACCATCACCCTTCATCACCACAAATAAACATCCATACAGGGAAGTGTTTTATCAGAGCCAGGACTAGAGAGAAACTCCACTGTGTTAAATATTACAACTTCCATTTCCTCAGAATTTACATTTAATCCACGTTCCCACTCTTCCCTTATAGTGTTACTGTGTTGTAGTACGTGGTTCGCATGGTATTTCCTGAAATTGGCCCCAATTCTTTGAAATACTTAACAAATATTCCTAGAATTTACTTTGGAACTAATGTTTCTCTACAAGCTGCTATTGAGGGCTGCATTTCATCAACCCCTCCCTCATTCCCCTGACTGGAATTCCTTTATGTTCCTTTTTTTGGGAGGCGGGGGTAATTAGGTTTATTTGTCTGTTTATTTAGTGGAGGTACTGGGAATTGAACCTAGGACCTCACGCATGCTAGGCATGCATTCCACCACAGAGCTATACCCGCTCCCCACCTTATGTTTCTTTTAGTTATTTCTCATCTGGCTACTTTGTCAGAACCATTCCTTTCTAATGTTGATTCCTAGTGTTCACAAAGTTGTGTTTTTCAGCCACTGACTTAACTAAGTCACCCCTCTTCTTACAACGTACAGGCCACAGCTCAAGTCCGGGCTCCTTTCATCAGAGTACATAGGGCTCCTTAATTTCGGATTTCACCACGTGCCTCCTCCAGGCTTACCTGCTCCTTCAGGCACTTAGCCCACTTCTACCATGAAGCCTTCAGCCAAGGAGCACTCTGTCTGCTACATCTGTGCTGTCCAGCACAGTAGCCACATGTGGTTATTTAAATTTAAAGTAAACAAAATAAAAAACTGAGTTCTTCAGTTGCAGTAGGCACATTTCAAATGCTCACCAGCCACCACGGTAAGTGGCGACCACACTGGGCAGCACAGACAGAGAGCATTTTCATCACTGCAGGAAGTTCTAGTGGACAGTGCCACACCAGACGATCTCACTTCAGGAAGGAGATGTGCGCCTGTTCCCTCCTATGGGTATCCTTTCTCCTTCCCCTCACAAAGCAGCTCCCTCAGTGTCTTCTTTGGAGGAAAGAAAGAACAGAGCAAGTGAGGAAGGGAGAACTCTTTACTAAATAGTTCCTACGTACCAGGCAGTGTTAAAAACACTTATTCAATCCTAACACCATTCTGAGAAATACGTCTAAGGAAGCACTATTTTCATGAGCATCAGTGTAGTAGAAAAGACTTTTAGTTCTTTCCACAAGAAGCAGGGCCAAAAGGTACCAACAATATAATTAAAATATAAAAAAGGCTTTTCTACAAGATCGTTTAAATTTTACAAATCTTTTTTTTTTTTTTTTAATAACCGGGAGTTAATCTTAGCTGTGCTTACCAAGATAGAGGTCAAGTTACAAAATTTGACCTGCAGATTCCTGGTGCTAGTCCCTCCACATATCAAAAACATGTGAACTTACTGTTTTCTCTTGACTGTAAGTGTCTTTTTCTCTCTCATATTCCTGCCACTATCCCAAAGGTTAAAGCATCTCCAACTGGTGAACCACTCCCATAGTCCCAGTCTCTCTCCTGATACTCAAACTTCAACTTTCTCACATCCCCAGTCTCTTCACATAACACTCTCTTTCCCACTCTGTCTTAACTGAAACCTCCCTGGAGAACATCACCTCCACTATGAAGCCTCTCCTTCTTTCAGGCTTCTCATGCTACTGGGCCTTGTGACAGGGTGAACTTTCTCCTAGATCCCCAGCAGTTTCCAAATCACTACTGTGTCACAACCCTACTCCTCTGAGGCTGTTGACTTCCTGGACCACTCGCTGCCATCAAATGATCTCTCTGCTACTCCCTCACATTTATCAAAGATTTGGCCCTATAGCCTTTCCATCTTAAGCTCCAAAATCACGCCATGGAGACTCTAAGGGTAGAGGGATGAGCTAGACCACTCCCTTAACTTCAGTGTCTTGACCCACTTCACTCCAAGAATCTTACCACCACTTGCAGATGCTCCTAAGAAATGACAAATTCTGATACTCCACTCTCTGACCACAACCTTCTAACTTTTTAGGTTCCATTTCGCTATTGCTATGAGACCTTTTTTTTTTTTTTTAAACCTCATTTCGATCTCAGGTCCTTTGATCCTTCCCTTTCCTCACTCTAACAGGCTTTTTCTGCAGCTCCACTTAGACCTGGGGAATTACCACACTTTTGAGGGGCCCACCCTGGCCTTCCTCCACCTGCACTCTGATCAAAAGCACTAAGAGGAGGTGCCCATGCAGAGCCTCGCCCCTGCCCACCACACAACTATGCTTTGAGCAGCCAGGGCTCCAGGACTCCTTGCTCAAATGGCTCCCAGAGCCTATATGGGCTCCTTCCCTGGGTCAGCACTCCTGAGGTTGAACTGCACCATTGGTACAGTGTACACCTGTTGGACTGAGGGGTGTCATAGGTAGGAGAGAGTGTGGTTGGAGCTTGAACTTACAGGTGGGGGTGTCCATGCACAAGTGAGGCCCCTCAAGGTACAGGAGGGGGCCAGGGTGGACTCCCAATTGGACTATTGTCCCAGGTTACATAAATGTGAGAAGTGAGCCTTATGTATTAATCCACATCCTTCTCTAAAACCCAAACTGCCCTGCTCCTAGTCCTTCTGCTATATCCACCTTAAAAAATCTCTGCCCCGAACCATTTTAACTTCCCTATTCTTACATCTAGATTACTGAACAAGGTGGTAGATGTTGATGCATTTATATCATGGTCTCTGATTCGAGCTGGACTCTCAAGGCTTTAAGAAAATCCATCCATCAAGGTCTGCCTCTCATTCCCCACACCACTTATTTCAAACTATGACCAGCCTCCCAACATTTCTCAGAGCTCTCACTGCTGCTAGCTGACCTTGCTGCCTATGTTACTGAGGCCATTACACAGAAATTCCCTCAATTTCCCACCTAGAAACATAGCTACATTGATAATCACCCTTTCTTCTTTTCTCCTAACTAGTAGAGGAGGCTATCTGTCTTGTCCAATTTCTCACTCTGTGCTTGGGTCCTCTCTCACCTCTTCTGGGAAGAGAAGAATTTTAAGTATCTCCTTTGTATTGTCTCTTTACACACATACACATGCCTGAGTCCTTAGTTTCTTCATCTAAATAAAGCAAAACAGTAACTTCCTTGATCCTGGGTCTCTCACTAGAAAACACCTTCTATTTCTCCCCTTCCCTTCATCACCAAGACTTTTCAGAATGGTTGAGCCAGCCTTGGTGTCTTCATGTTCTCATCTATCTTTGATTCTTCAATCTACTTCAGTCTGGGTCTTGGCCTCGTAAAAAATGAAAACTGCTCTCAGCAGGGTCCCAATTTCTATTAAACCCAACTGATGTTCTTCAGTACTTACCTATCTTGACTTTTTGTGGTATTTGACAGTGTTGCAAGCCCTTTTTTTACTCCCTCTTTTTTGCAGTTTTCCCTTCCCTTAGCACCTGTGATAATAATTCTTTTCATTCTATGTCTCTGGCTGTATCTTCACAAGTTCCACCATCTGCTCTTCTTTTATCTTCTTCTTTAGGATTCCCCAGTATTCCTCAGGATTCAGTTCCATGCTCTTTTTTCTTCTCTTTTCATTTTATACACCCTTCTAGGTGTTCCGGTCCCCTTGTGTGGCTACATATGCGACCTATAGCTAAAGACTTCCACATGTGTATATCCAGCTCCAATCTCCTGAGCTTTAGACTCACATATCTAACGCCTATTAGATAGCTCCACCTGGATGTCAACGGTCACCTCAAATCCACTGTGTCCAAAAATAAAGTGACGACCTTCCTTAGTTCCTAGAACCAAACCTGTCCTCCTCCTGTATTCCTTATCTTAATTAAGATCACCAGCATGCATTCAGTTGCCCAAGTCAAAAACCTAGAGGACTTTCTAGATGCCTTCTGACATAGCTTCCAGATCGCCTGCAGAGTAATTCTTCTAAAATGTAAATCTTGTCATGGCACTTTCCTTCAGTGCCATGGTTCGGGATCAAGTTCTGACTTCACTGACTTCAGGATCAAGTTCAAGCTACTTATACAAGGCCCTCTGGATCTGCCCCTATGTCACTGGCTTTCTCATTGCCACCCTTCTGCCCTTGAATCTATGCTCTTGGCATAAATAACTACTTTCACATCTCCCTAAAATTGTTAGGCTCTCTTCAGGCCTTTCCAATGTTTCCCCCTCTGCCTGGAATACCTTTCCTCTCCCTTTCCTGAGAAACATCATTTCTATCATGTCTTATTTACCTTTTATATCTCAGCTCAGATTTCATTGGCTCCAGGAAGCCTTCTGTAACTACTTACAGCTGTTTTATTAATTCTTCCTCTGTGCTCCTAAACTATCCCACATGTACAGTGATCAAAGCACTTATCACACTGCATAGTATTCACCTATTTACTCAGCTGTGTCTCCAACAGACCCTGAACAGAGACTGCGTTTCAGTGATATTAGTAGGCCCTGAAATTAACATAGTTTGTGGTATATTTATATTTTAACAAGTTTACCCCCCAAATTCCACTTAAGGTTATTTGTTTAATACTTTTCTTCCATTATCTATATGTCCAAAATACAAGTTCCATCTGAGAGAGTTTAACTTCCATGGAGTATTATAAAAAGTCCTGATATCCAATTAGGGAAGATGACACAGGTTGGATAGAATGGCATATAATGGATATGCAGGCATCCTGAACGTTGCCAAAGGTTTTTCTTGTGAATGAACTGCCACACTGGGGAACCAGAGACAGGAGCAGTACTCAACAGTTAATGAGCCCTCCGCTTTGGGTACGCACAGCCCTTAACAAAGGTAAGCGTTTGGTATTCAAGTTACTAGAGTTCCAGACAATAGCTTTTTCATTTGTGGGCCTTTTAATTTGGCTTAGGATCCAACTGTTTTATGAACAGAATGTTCTAAAGTTAAATGCCTAAGAATAAGTCAACTTTAAAAGTAAACAGAGATTTACATTCTTAGCCAAAATTGTTTGTTTTGATGTTCTTTAGTGGAATTAATGTCCAGAAAGATCATTCCAGCTTTGTTTCTAAGTTTACAGAAAATGTAATTAAGTATGATCAAATGTGTTTATATCTCTCCTTATTCCCATTTTATTCCTGAGTTTTAAAGAAAAATGTGTGTCCTCCAACCTATGGTCTTCAGCTTTTCAGTCCTGCAATTTTCCCATTTACTCTCTTCAATTCCTTGCCTATAACTAATTCTTCCACGCTAGCACACCAAAAATGCTCTGGCAAATGTCATTTTCCTGCTTTCCTAGTCCTTCTTCCAGTTCTCTGACCATTTCTTCTCAGACTCCTTTGCTGGCTCCTCCTCCTGAAACCATTCAAAAAAGTTGGGTATCTCGCAGGATTCCAGCCAGATCTCAAGCTGGAGCTCCAGATCCACAGACATCTCAAATTCAGCATGTCCAAAACTTGATCTTTCTCACAATTCCCAATCTCAGTTTACCACTCTTCATCTAGGCTAACTTAGAAACAAGTCACGAATATGAATGATGAGTATCATCATCAACCCTAATATATATTAAGAGTCTGTTCATGTGCCAGGTGCGACATCAAGAGTTTATTACATGCCTTTCCTTATTCTATCCTCCGAACAAGGCAAGAGGCAGGTATTATTAACCCATTTTTACTGGGCACAGAGAAGTAAAGTAGCTTGCTCAAGGTCACACAGCAGGGGCGGAGCTGGGATTTAAACCCAGGCCTGACTACACAGCCCATATTCTTAACTACTGTGCTATACTCCCATTGCACCTGCATCCTAGAAAAGGAAAACATCAGGTTTCTTACCACTTGCAACTCCCTGAGCTTTCATCCTGCTTGTAACGAGGAGAGAATAAGATAGGCAGTTAAAGCATACACATTGACATCACTTGTCTGATTTGTTACCCATTCCGCTCCCTGAAGGACTCCTGCAAGGGTTGTGGAGGAGTGCCCCACTTCAGCTTTCATGCAGCTCTGAAAAACAGGCTGTGTAGGCATGGGCAGCTTTTAGTCATCCATTTCCAAAGAGTAAAACAACTCAAACTGGGACAACCTGATGGCTACCGTTTGTACCCAGGCCTCATTTTTTTCCAGACTCCTTTGATTAACTATTTTTTTTTAATTGAAGCATAGTTGATTTACAATGTTGTGTTTCTGGTCTAAAGCACAGTGATTTAGTTATACACATATATATATATATATATATATATATATAATTATTCTTTTACAAGATATTGAATATAGTTCCCTGTGCTGTACAGTAGGACCTTGTTGTTTATCTATTTCATATATAGTAGAGTGTATCTGTTAATCCCAAACTCCTAGTTATCCCTCCCCTCGCTTTCCCCTTTGCTAACTTTATTTTCTATGTCTGTGAGTCTGTTTCTGTTTTGTAAATAAGTTCATTTGTATCATTTTTTAGATTCCACCTGTAAGTGGTATCATATGATATTTGTCTTTCTCTGTCTGACTTACTTCACTTAGTGTGATAATTTCTAGGTCCATTCATGTTGCTACAAATGGCACTATTCCATTCTTTCTTTTTAATGGCTGAGATGACTAACTATTCTTAGGTAAGCAGTAAACCACTTTTGATAAAGCACTCCTAGAAGCTGCAAACACTTTCTTGAAGTACTCATGCAAACAAATAATCTACATTTCTTTTAGATGAAATTTAGCTGAGGCATTCTAAGAAATTTTCTGTGCAACAATTGCTACTTCTTTATTCCCTGGTGATTTCTCAGATAAGATATATTGACTTGTTACTATCATCTATGATTATACCTAAATTGTAGATTATATTCCCCCCTAAAAAGGCTTGTTATAAAGGGATTTCTCATAAAGTAAATTGGTTGATTCAGTCATTCCTTCAGTAAATATTTGCTGAAGTTACAAAGATAAGACATAGTTATTGCCTTCTGGGAGCTTACAGACTTGTAAAGAAGAGACATAGAGATGGATGTGAATCCAGGCAGCAAATTTTATACAAATAGAGCAAAGGGGAATTTAGAAAACAGAGCAAGTAACTACCTCGGGGAGGTTCTTAAATTTCTCTCTCTTTACACACACACACAAACACACACACTTTAGAATTTGGTTCTTCTCTTTCTTTTATATCCTTTGTATAAAATACTTTATTATTATTATTAGTTGTCAGTAAACAGCTAATAGAATTGATAGAGAATATCTTATTTTTATTTTATTTCAACTAATGTTTGTGGAAGGCCTTCTATGTATATTTCTGGAAATGTTACTCACGTTAGCTACTTCTAACTTCTAAATCCTTCAGTTTAATATTTTAGGGTTTATATGTCAACTTTCTCTATATAATCTGTACTGAGAAATTTAAAAATAAATGATAATTCTGTGAAGAGTGTTTTGATCTTTTAAAAAAAAATCTGTTAGAAAAAGAATATGTTTATAAACTAAGCCCCTATATAGTACCTAGTACTCGGTAAATATTTGTTGAATAAATTAAAAACTGTGTGAATACTGAATGCCGACCATAGGTTAGTTGGAGGTACACTAGGAAGGCTGAGTGGTATGTTATCCTAGGCCAGAGGGGAATGAAGAAGACAGCCTCCTTCTAATTCTACTAGAATGTAAGCTGTTTGAGAATGCAGATCAGGTCTTAGTCATCTTTTTATTTCTTGGCGAATGTGGAAGAATGTATCAGCACATAGCTTGTGTTGTAAATGTTTAATCGAGTACAAGCAATGAAAAATCTAAATTAGCCTGTCTTAGAATGACTATTAAGTTCAGCCTCAGACACTAAGTAAATAAGCTGATAAAGCAATCAAGAGAGGTGCTAAGACAATAAAGTTGTTGAAGAAAAGTAATTAAAGTGAGGGATGTATCATAAAGATACTCTGAGTCATGGATAGATTATCTACAGGACATGCCAGTGTACTTAGAAAGCAAAGTACAATTTGACTGCTCTTGCTTCCACCTGCTGGTATGGGAAAGTAATTTTTAGACAGGGCAGAAAATGTTCAGCAGCTCTAGAGAAAAAAAAAAAAGACTTTATGAAAAGATGGAACTTTCAAATTACTCCTGCCAAGGTAACGCAGTGTATCTCACATAAACAGCCATTCACATAAATGTACACCATGAACTCAGCTCCAAATATTTTGAGTTCAGAGCAGAACTACCCTAAACATGGAGATATTCCAGTGGCCTTTATTCTGAGAAGTCTCCAGCATCTGATAAAGTTAAAAGCATTACCCACTTTCATTGTGCCATCCATTTTTCTGTACTCAAAAACATAGCATTTAAATTTGAAGACTAAAATGATCAGTGCAACAATAATGGTCCAATCTTGGTCTTATATCATGAAAACATACTATTTTGGAAAAGTGCCACAAACAATCTCAGTTGTGTACAACTTCCTCTATAGATAAGGCTTAAAGATAGGACTAATTATATCATACAAAGGCTCCCCTAGGAATAAATGACTTACTTTCAACTCTTTTTTAAAATGTTAGTGATCCATTTTAAAAAAAGGCAATTTTATTTTAGATTTTGGAATGTAATGGAAATAAGTTGTTTCCAAATTTCATTGTAAATAAATGAAAAGGGACTATTCAAAGTCATCTTTTCCAACAAATAGGAATGAAGATTAAAAATGTTAGAAACTGCTTAAGGTCAAGTGAAGAATTATGTGACACTAGAAATATTTATAATATTTCTGCTCTAAAAAAACAACTTTTAGAAAAGGTTCATATTACTAAGGTTATAAAGAATGAAATAGAAAATCTCAGGTTCTGAAAAATAAGCAGCAGAAGAAGATAGTAGTCTAATTGATTTTCTCCTAACTTTCTGTATAGGACAAGTAGTTTTATAATTACAGTTTTTAAAACAAATTTATTATAAATGGACATGAAAAAAATGACTCTTCTTATTAAGACATTTAACTGGATTAAGTAAAGCCACCAGAGACCACAGAACATCTAAAATCAAGTGCTGTGTCACAAATGAAATCAAGGCTTCTTTAATAATTCATAAGTAAAGGGTCTACCATGGAAAACCACAACTCAAAAAAAGACATTCTGCTTTTATTTTTCTCTAGGAGGATGAATAAATTGCTTCTGGCACATTTAATTGGTGTTTGGGGCATACTTTCTAGAATTGAAATTCTTAGTAAATTACTCAGGAGAGTCTTCTCTCCTCAGTACATTATTTAACACTCAGGCTTTTTTTTTTTTGGGTCATTGACATGTGGATATTTTGTTGAGTGAATAATGATGCCTGGGGGAGGGTATAGCCCAGTAGTAGAGTGCCTGCTTAGCATGCACGAGTTCCTTGGTTCAATCCCCAATACCTCTGTCAAAATAAATAAATAAAAGTAATTACCTCCCTTCCCTAAAAAAATAAAAATTAAAAAAAAAAAATGATGACGCCTAAATCCTCATCCTAGGCCTGGCTAATATCTAGTTTGCTTTTCTTTTTAAAGACTGGTTCAACCACAAATAGGTGTTTATTATTTTTACATGTGACAATGGTGCTGTGATCATGTATTTTTGGAAAATGAATTTATCTCTTAGAACTATATATGGAAATACTTACGATTATACTTATGATTCAAGTAATATAATGTTGGGCATATGTTTCAAAATAATTAGTGGATGGAGAGGTATATGAAAAGAGTCGTGAGCTGACAATTTTGAAGCTTGCTAATGGGGAGGTTCATTATACTAATTTCTTAACTTTTATTTATGATTGAAAATTTACATAATAAAAAGTAGAAAAAATAACTGTTCATGTGCTTAGCTCCAGCTGCTATTCTAAATTCAGATATGTTGTTTAAAAAACATACAAATTCAACATTAAGACAACACTCATGCTGACAAGCATATTAAAAGGGATCATAAGTGGAGCCAACCCCAAGGGGAAACTAGAGCACAAGTGAGAATAAATGTATTTGATCAAAAAATGAAGATTTCATAAATTCACAGTTGAAAGGGTCTAAGAAACCAGCTAGTTCAAGTCCTCTAATTTAAGATGAAGCTCAGTGATGCTAAATCACAAATAATTAACTAAAGGCCTGTGCTTAAGCATTTAACTTTATTGCAGAGACAGCGAATGTTCTGCGATAAATGGATTATAAGAGAAGATTCAAAGTGATTCTGCTTTCTAGATTCTAAACCTTGAGGCTGACAACTGTAAGCACAGCTATCAAATACTTTAGCTAGTTACGAATAAGCCTCTAGCTGCTGTTTGGCCACTGCCAACCACCACCACGGCTACCATCAATAATAACAACAGTGTGAGCCATTTACACAGCAGTGTGGCTTTACATATACTAACTCATTTAACCCTCTGAACAATAACACTGCGATATAGACTCTATTACTATCTCTACTATCAGAAATGATGAAACTGAGGCACAGGGAGGTCAAATAACTTACCCAAGGTCACATAGCTAGAAGTGGTAACGCAGGCAGCCTAGCTCTGGAGTCAGTGCTATTAAGCACTATACTGTATCACCAGTCACACCAAACACTGTGGCAGTTCTGCCGTTCTCTTCAAGTTGTCCACAGCTTTTAATCTAGTACCTCATCAATGTCTGCTACTTTTCTTTATTCTCTCTTGTCCTTATTGAGAGACAGACAGAGACAAAATCACAAGGCGCAGCCTAGATGGCTCTGTGAAGATCCTTGCTGTGTCCCAGTGCTCCTGCTGGTCTGGCACAGCAACCCCCAGAAGACAACTGTCATTAACTTATGTGAGAAATGAGTAAATCCACAGACTATGGTGAGAAAAAGAAAACAATGATGCCTTGCATTTCTACAGTACATAAGCATACTTAGCAGATTTTACTTTAAGATGACAAAAATGATTTCAAATTCTTTGCCTATATATCAAAAGGCTAATCTTCCTCACCAATAAAAGATAAAAGACAGGTTTTCAAAACATTTCCTAAAAAGATGAAAGATGAATAATTACCAGCCTTAAGTCCTTTAGATTTGCAAGTCACAGTGAAAGCAGGGAAAGCATCTACTTGAATATAATGCAGAGTTGTTCATGCACTTATGAAGTGCTAATTATGTCCATGTACTGGCACTAAGTGCTTTTATGCATTATCTCATTTAATCGGCAGTCTATAGATGAAGAAACTGAGGGACAGAGAGATTGAGTTAATCATGCCAAAGTCACACAACTAAGTTAAGTGGTAGATCCAGCATGTGAACAAGGCGATCTTAATCCAGAGTCTGAAATATTAGCTATTTACTAAGCTGCCTCTTTCAACCTAAAAATGTTCTATTATTTTGTATCAGCCAAGCTGCTGCTTACCAACAGAATAATAGCATTTCAGAACTGGAGGTCATCTAGATTGAGAGTCCCTTCTATAGCAACCCAGTAAGACCTGGTGAGATGAAGGTGGGAGGAGAGGGGGAGGCTCTGATGATGACCATGGGTTTGGGTGAAGAGGAACTTTACATACATTCAATTTTAGACACACCGAGTTTCTAAGGCCAGGAAGACATCCAAGGGGAGATGTATAGTAGGCATTTGGAATTCAGGAGAAAGTGAGCACCGGGCTACTTGCTAAAGAGAAAAGATGACTAAGGCTCCGAGGAGCTTACTGGCTAATACGGCAGAAAAACACATTAGAGTTAATGGAGCAGATACTTACTGATTTTCTGTGTACCAAAGATAACAACAATATAGTGTTGTAAATGCAACTACAGAGTTACATACAAGAAGCTATAGTTGGACAGAGAAACAATACTCAGACTGGGGAGTCAGAGCAAGTTTCCTGGAGAGGAAGCATGAATAGGAACTACCTGGGAAAGGAGGGGGTGGGGTGTGTGGAGAGGTGTAAAGAGTAAGCCTGGGATAGCAGACAGGACTAGCAAAGGGCCACTTTCAATCACTGGCCGTGTATTCCAAGAATTACGACCAATTTGGAAGTTAGAAATGGAAATTAGAGAAGAGATATGGCTGGAGAGGATGACAAACAAAATTCCATGGGCTATTTATGTCATTCTGGTGACCTTAAACTTTGTATCATAAGTCATGGGAAGCCCTGAGTGAGAGGGTGAGATCTGTGTTTTAGCCAGGCACTCAGAGGGGAAGTGCGGAAAGTCAAATTTAGGAGGCAATGGAGATCCTTTAGGAGGCTTCAACAATTCAGATCAACCACTAGAATTAAAAGTGGTAGCTGAAGTGGGAGAGGGAACCATGGATTCAAGAAATACCCAAGAAGTAAAACTGGCAGGACTTTATGAAAGATGGGATGCCGAAGTTTCTAATTTGTGTGAGATGGTGGTGGTACTACTACTGATAAACACAGCAATACTGAAACAAACAGAAAGTGCAAGAACAAGGTCAGGTTTGGAGAAACATTACTAGGTAAGTTTGGGCCATGTCGATTTTTCAGTGCCTGTGAGATATGCCAGGATGTGGAATTGTGGTGATCTGGCAACTGGATATATGAACCTGGAGGCAAGGAGAGGGCGGGCTCCAGGTGGGTGACACAGATACAGATGTCTTCAGGTGTGTACAATTCTTAGCATAAAGTGGGGCATCTAAGGACAGTATGTAGGTAAGAACACCAGGGAAGACTGGAACAGTAGGGAAAGGAAAAGAGCATACTAGGTGGGCTGAGGGAAGGTTTCAGACAGGAGGGTGTGTGGAACAGACTTCAGCATGTACGTATGTCAGCTCAAGGAAAGGAGACAGAAAAGAGACCGAATAGACACTTGAGAAAAACCAAAGCTTGAGAGGCAAGTGTCAAGAAAAGGAAGCTTGAAAGAAATCTGAGGAATGCTCATAATAGAGGAAAATTAGGAATTTATTTCTCTAGAAGTTGAGCAAATGTGTCTGTTGGTACAAATGTAAATTGGTGCAGCCACTATGGAGATCAGTATGGAGGTTCCTTAAAAAACTACAAATAAGACTACCATATGATCCAGCAATCCCACTCCTGGGCATATATCCAGAGAAAACTCTAATTTGAAAGGATACATGCACCCCAGTGTTCATGGCAGCACTATGTACAATAGCCAAGACATGGAAACAACCTAAATGTCCACTGAAAGATGACTGGATAAAGAAGTTGTGGTAGATACACACACACACACACACATACATTTCAGCCACAAAAAAGAATGAAAGAATGCCATTTGCAGCAACACGGATGGGCCTAGAGATTATCACACTAAGTGAAGTAAGTCAGGCAGAGAAAGACAAATATAAGATACCACTTACATGTGAAATCCAAAATATGATATGAATGAACTTATTTACAAAACAGAAATAGACTCACATGCATAAAAAACAAACTTATGGTTACCAAAGGGGAAGGGGGTAGGGATAAGTTAGAGGAGTCTGGGATTAACATATATAAAATAGATAACCAACAAAGGCCTACTGTATAGCACAGGGAACTATCTTGCAACAATCTATTAAAAAAAAAAAGAATCTGAAAAAGAAAAGATTTGTATATACATGTGAAACTGAATCACTTTGCCATACATCTGAAACTAACTTAACATTATAAAGCAACTATACTTCAATAAAAAATTAAACTAAATTAGAAAAAAAAAAAAAGAATGTGTGGTCAACAGTGTAAATGTCACAAGGACACCAAGCAAAGTCAGGACTGAGAAGTATCCACTGCATCTGGCAACTAACACCCAAGGATTAAAGTGTCATCTGATTAGTGGCTCTTTCCTCCTTTGTTCTTTGGCAGCCACATCAAGCTGCTAATTCACACTGAACCGGAAAACAACTCAAGTTTCTAGTTTTTCCCACGTGCTGCACTTCCAGCATCCGGTTCTCAGGCAGGTGATGTGTGTAGCTTAAATATAAGACTTCATATTTGATACTCCTAAGAATCTCCTCCTTACTAGAATGGTGTTGCAGCGAGCAGAGAGCCTCTGGAACTTTAATTTTTTCCCCTTCACTTAGAGTCACCTAAAAATTTCATCAGTAGGTCACTTTTATCTTCCCCCAGTCACTGATAAAGCATTCGTGAGCTTCAGTATCCACAAATACAGTGTCCTCCACCGATAATTGCTAAACCTAAGAATTTTCCGCTTTATAATGCAAAAGCTATATGCACCTTCTAGAAGCCATACTTCAAATTGTTAATTTCATCTTTTCCTGGGCTAGTGATACCCGAGACGATCCCCTGCTATGATGCTGGGCAGCAGCAGCAAGCTACAGCTCCCAGTCAGCCAGGCGATCATGAGGGTGAACAAATGATACACTTACTATCACTCCATACCCACACAACTGTTCGGTTTTTTTACTTTCAGTACCATACTCAATAAATTACATGAGGAGTTCAACACTATTCTAAAACAGGCTTTGTGTCAGGTGACTTTGCCCCACTGTAGGCTAAGTGTTCTGAGAACACTTAAGGCAGGCTAGGTTTGGTTACAGTGTTTGGTAAAGTTAGGTGTATTAAATGCATTTTGACTTATTTTCAACTTATGATGGGTTTATTGTGGCATAAGCCCACCATAAGTTAAAGAAGATCTGTACTCAGTTCTTAATTGTACAAGTCCTTAGGACTACATTTTTCTTCTGCCTTGAATGGAAGGGAGGAAACTATGTCACTATGTACTTAACTTGGTATCAAGCACCATGCTAGACGTTCTCACATACATTAGTTGCTGTAATCCCTACAAAAATTATGAGAGATGGTTAATATTATCTCTATATTAGGTTTGAAGAAACTGGGACTTAGATTACACAAGCATTTGAAACTAGATCTGCCTCTAAAGCTATTCTAAGCTATATGGTTTACACATCCTCTTTCCTTTTTTTTTTTTTTTTTTTTTGGTGTAAATCTTTACATACTGAGATTTGAGGGGTTTTTTTTTTTCAGGCTTTACTGAGGTATAATTCACACATAAGATTACATAAGTTTAAGGTGTAGCATATTTTCCTTCTTGGAGTCATTTTATTAATTTCTAGCATGTTTGCCTTGGACATTGAACTAACTTACTCAGTGTGCTTATTTCTAAATTTGGGTAAATAGTCTGAAAATCCACTCCCCTGATCTTCACATGTCCAAAGCCTTCCATCCTGCAGTTACGACCTCACCTCTCCCTTTTATCCTGAAAGTCATCTCCTGCACCCCTGAGCTCCCATATCAGTTTCTCTGTCACTCTCTGTGATAATTATCACCTTCTAGCTTGTATTCTAATTATTTATGTATGTACCTTATCACCCTAAGTAGCCTGTACTGCCTTGGCCTTTTAAGAAAAGTCAGAATAAGAAATATCCTTTATAAAGTCTACTTCTGCACTTACCAAGTAAGTATTCTTGCAACTGTTATTCATTGCATTTACTCAATTTCCTCTATACAAAGCATCTACACGATAAATTTATCTCACAAACAGTACCAGGAAAAACTTTGTTCCTGATCATTTTTAACAATATGTTTTCCCTTTGCCTTTATTGCTAGAAAGTCCACAGCAAAATTCTGAACGCAGTTAAAACAACTAGACTGACCCTAATGGTTTAAAAATTTTTTTGCCTAATATACTTTTCTTCTTATTAATTGTAAGGTATATTTTTAAGTAAGCATCAAACATTAATTATGGTAAAGAGGGGAGTAAAAGTAAACTTCAACAAACAAATAATACCAACCTAGGTGCCTTGCAAACAGGGTCTGAGTTTGTTTTACATCCATCCTCGTGATATTTAGCACAGTCCCTGGCATATAGTAACTGCATTCGGTTAGTATTTGTGGCATGACTGAATGAAGATTTGCAATTTACATATATGTTTCAACCACATTCTACTACTACCATTTCTGTAACTTTACAATTTTTCAAAGTCATTAAAAACATTTTTGATGAGCTGCTATACACCTTACTGAGTAGCCGTGGGTCTTTTTCGCCATTCCGAGAATGTTTCCTTGTTTTTACTTCCCTTTAGCTATTTCAGAGCAGTTATGGGAGTATAGTTCTGATAGCACAGGGATGTGATTTCAGGATATGAATTCATCATCATGGCTTTTCTGGGGTTCTTCTTTTCTGGGGTACTTTTTCCGCTGGGTAGGGCAAGCTGCATGTCATTACCTTCTTGGTGTGACTAACAAGTATTTCTGCTTTCCTTAGGATTTTGCTCTGCTCAAAGTTATGTGTTTTCCCAGTTTCAAATAACTCCCACA
Organism: Camelus ferus; assembly: GCF_009834535.1. Classification (NCBI taxonomy): domain Eukaryota; kingdom Metazoa; phylum Chordata; class Mammalia; order Artiodactyla; family Camelidae; genus Camelus; species Camelus ferus. The sequence goes on along the minus strand of NC_045698.1, from coordinate 43,758,736 downwards.
TCATACTAGTCCAGAGAGTCTGGTTTCCCTGCCCTGAGCTGGCCCCTGGCCCACTCATGAGAAGTTCACCTTCTATTCTTTCTCAGCTTGGTTTCTTCTGACCCAGTACTTCAGAGATTGGTACCTCCTCCAGTTTCTTCCATATCCGGGTTGACATATATGAGATAATATATATTATAATATATTAATATAATATATTAACATATATGAGATAATATATTATAATATATTAATATATTAACATATATGAGATAATATATTATAATATATTAACATATATTAATATATAGAGGATTCATTAATTAGACTGTTACTCTATAGACCTCCCAACTAGGTCTGTGGGGGTACCAAGTCATTATTTGAATGCTCCCAGTGATGACAAGGGAATATGACAAAGATCATGTCTTTTAATATATGGTTTCTCTTTTCCCTCATATACTTTGTATATACACAAAATTCCTATAAATCTGTTGGTTAAGTTAGTTTCCTACTGCATATTACTCGACTCTGTAATTTTTATTACACAACTAGGTGTAAATTAATACTTAGACACAGTAATTTCCTCTGGCAACTTTTTTTTTCACATAAAGAAATTCACAGTGAGCTATTTCATATAGGATTTGAAATATTTAGTTTCTACTGAAAGTTATACCTGTCATTGTCAATATAAAAATGCCAAATCTAGGCCTATCCTCCTTAGACATCAGGAATGAATGCTGAATTTTCAGTTATTATCACTGATAACATCTTTTTATCCAGCCACTCAAAAAATACATTTGTTAAGCAACTACTCTGGGAACAACTCCATGCTAAGTTCTGGAGGTACAGATATGAACAATAACCAGAAAACTGGCTCCTGATCTCAGAAAACTTGTGAACTAGTGAGGAAGACAAACACTATTAATAATAATGTGTGTGCTATGAAAGTCCTTGTAGTTGTCAGAGGAATCAGATTTAGTAGGAGTTTAGTGCAGTGGCAGGCATAGGCAAAATACACTATAAATATGCATTTCTGAATGGAAATCAAATGAAATATATCTAGAATATATAAACAGTACTTAAATTCAATATGAAAAAAAATAAACAACCAAATAGGAAAATGGACATAAGACACAAACAGGCATAAAATACAAATCGCAAATAAACATGAAAACATGCTCAAACTCATCAGCAACAATGGCAACGCATACAAAAACCAAGACGTACCATTTTACAGCCATTGGATTGGTAAAAGGTCTGACAACACCAGGAATTGCAAAGGACAGAGGATCAATGGCTACTGATTAATGCTACACAGGGAAAGGGAGTAAATTAGGATCGCCACTTTAGAAAAGGACTGGACATCATTTGGTAAAGTTGGGAATGTATATAAATCCTACAAACCCAGCAATTTTTCTTAGGTGTATATCCTTGAACATATATCAGGAGAGATTACAAGAATATTCACAGCAGTACTGCTTATAATAGCAAACAACTGGGAGCAACCCAAATATTCATTGACAAGAAAATGGATAATAAATTTTGGAATGGCCATACAGTGAAAGATCTTACAACCATAAGAATGAACCACAGCCATGTCAAATTAGTTTCATCATGTGAATCTAAACCATATATTGTTTTGGGAAACATACATTTGTGGTTACATTTTAAAGAAAAGCAAGAGGACAATAAATGTAAATTCAGGACACGGATTATCTCTGGGATGAAGAGGAGAGATATGGTTGGAAAGGGGATCATGAGAGCCTTCAAAGATACTAGAAATATCTTTTTGGATATATAGATACCTTTGTTCTATTCTTTTAAATATATAGATATAAAACATTTTATGTAAAATATTTTACAACAACTTTTAAGATGAATGACAGGTATTAGCCAGGCTGTGGAAAGATAGGGAAAGAGAAGAATGCTCCAAGTGAGGGATTAACATGTGTAAATTTAAGGCCAGGAGATGAGCATATGGACTCCAGCTGAAACCCTGAGTTCATGGAGTGAGAGAAGCTGGGAAAGCTAAGTCACGGTCAGAATGTATAGGGATTCATAAACCATGTGAATGAGTTTTGATTTTATCCTAAGATTAATGGCAATCAAAAGAAGAATTTTAAACTGGAGTGTGACACATCACATTTGCATTTCGTAAGGATCTCTGTTTTCATAAGGAAAGTGTACTAGGGGGAAGCAAAACTTGAGGCTGGGACTCATGGTGAAGATTTAGATTATAACCACAAATAGAGAAAAGAGAAAGAATTTGAAGACTTGGCAGTTCATGGAAAAAGCAGAGAGAGGAAAAGGCCAGGAACAGCTTTGAGGCTTCTGATTTGGGTAAACGGTAACGTTCACTGAGACAGAAAACAACAGCAAAAGAGCAGATTGTTAAGGGAAGGCTGTAAATTTAGTTTGGGATAAGGTGGCATTGAAATTGAAATTAAACAATAACATAACAGGTGCTCAATAAATATCTGTAAAATGAAAAAGTGTCTGAATATGAGCCCTCCAAAAAAAAAAATCTGTTCAATTGGTAGCTGGAATCTAGTATCAGTCACCTACATCATTTTTACATAAATAATTTGTGTTTCTCTGTTGTGCCTTGGCAGAAAAGAATTCCTGTGAAAACCATAAAGTTGTATATATGTAAAATCTTCAGTGTTAGAATGATAAGCTCTAACCATGTAGCCCTTATAGTATATATGTTACGCACTGTAGCAAGCAGGCTTCACCTCAAAGCTGTGATTATTTCAGTCACTACAATTCTGACTGCGACGTGAGGCAGAGAAAAAAAATAGGTATCAAAGATATCAGCTAAATGTGGTTGGGAAATAAGAGGGTACCTTCTGAATGCTACGCAGGAGGTGTAGATAATCTCAGAGTAGGTGAAATAGTACAAGTCTTCCAAAGTGAGCTATGGTGAATCAGAAACCCGTATTTTATAGGCTGAACTTTCTCTTATACTTACTGCAGCTTCTGTGTTGATTTTCTTTTTGTTTTGCATAATAATTAGAAAACGTCTTTCAAAAAAAAGTCAGTCTTCATGACAGAGAAAGGGTTTAATAGCGAAAAATGAAATATAACAGAAGAAATCCAGCTGATTTAAAAAACTTATAATCTTGGGGTAGGGCATGAGACCAGAGGGAGAAGTCATAAAGGAAAAAAGAATGATATGCCCTATTGCAGTAAAAATTTAAACTTTTGTAGGGCAAAAAAGCAAAAAGCAGTAACAGTCCACCTCAAAATTCAAAGACAAAAAAAATTTGCAACATCTACAAAAGGCTCTTACAAATGAATAATCTCAATTTGAAAACCTCCAAAATACAACTAGGCAACTCACAAATGTAAAAATAATAGCTAATATTTATTGAGCTTTTAGGTGCTAATGTGGACTAACTGCTAAAATGGCCTCTGTTCTCCATCCTTCTATGTATCTATGCCTTCTGTTAATTTGAATTTGCTGTCCCCCTCATCAAAAACAGGGTCTATTTCCTTATTTTTTAAATCTGGGCTGGTCTTAGGACTTGCTCTAGCTAGTAAAATGTGGCAAGTTGAGGGTGTTCCAATGCTCAACCTTGGCCTTAGGAAGGCTTTGTATAATCCCACACTCATGGAATCCTGCCACCGCCATCAGAACAAGCGAGGCGGCCTCCTGGAGGAAGGGCGATGACGTGAAAGAGAGCCAAGCGGCCAGAGCTTTGGCCACCCTAGAGCCTCAAACACGTAAGAGAGCTCAGCCAAGATCAGCAGAGCTGCCTACACAACCCACGGCTGATCGGAGGTGCAGAATGAGCCCAGTCAAGATCAGAAAAACTACGTAACAAACACGTAGATCTGAAAAATATTTATCATTGTACTCTATTGAGATTTAGTTTGTTATACAGCATTCTTGTGTCAATAGTAATTGATTTAGCCAGGCAATGCTCAAAGTGCTCTATATTTGTTATCTCTCAATCTTAAAAAGGTGATACGAGTTAATAAAAAAAATATATATACAGTGGTCTCTGCCTTTAGTTTCTGGCACAGAGCTCCTAAAACCCTTGTAATTTCCCAAGTGATAGGAGCACCAGGAACATATTTTGTTCCAATAGTTGGTCTCTGACCTTGGTTCCTGACACAGGGCTCCTGAAATCCTTATAGTTTCCTGGGTGATAAGAGTGTCTTTTGTTCTAATGATGTGACCCTGAGTGGGCTCCTGGATGGGGGCTGGTCAATGGAAAGACCAAGCCATAATTAAAAGCTGGGCATTTTCAGCCCTGCCACCCCCCACCCTCATCATGCCTACCTGGTGAAGCCTCCACAAAATCCCAACAGTATGGAGTTTGGAGAGCTTCCAGGTCAGTGAACATATCCATACCCGCAGAATGACACACCCCAGCTCCACGGGCTCCCACGCTTGGGATCCTCCCAGACCTTGCCCTACACATCTCTTCATCTGGCTGTTCATCTATATCCTTACAATATCCTTTAATAAACTGGTAAATGTAAGTGTTTCCCTGGGTCCTGTGAACTGCTCTAGCAAATTAATCAAACCCAAGGATGGGGTTGTCAGGACCCCAGATTTATAACCAATGGGTCAGAAGCACAGGTGACAACATGGGCTTGCAACTGGCATTTGAGTGGGATGGGAACAGTTTTACGGGACTGATTCCTCAAGCTGTGGGATCTGATGTTATTTCCAGATAAAAAGTGGCAGAATTAAGTTATAGGACATTCAGCCGGTGTTGCAGAGAATGTCGTGGGGAAAAACCTACAGACGCTTGGTGATGAGAAGCGTTGGAAGTGAAGGGTACTGTGTGAGCAGTAAAGGAGACTCACAGGAGAAGGGAGACTAGGGTTTCCTAGTACAGCTGAGTACAATTTTCCCCTCTCTTGTCTCATCCCCTACTCACCTGTCTGATATCTCTTCCATTCTAGTCACAGTGCCCTCTCCACTTTCTCAAATACATCATTTGAGGCACAGCATCACCTCAGCAAGCCCTTTCCTGTCAAATCTTTAATTCTGCTCCGACCAACACATACTAAGTACACCCTTTCCTGCTTCACTTTTGCTCCTTAGCACATTTCCCCATCTAACATACTCTGTATATTCCTTAGTTGTCTCTTCTTCAAAGGTAAGCTCCATGAACACAGGGATTTTGGGCTGCTTGGTCCATTGCTGTATCCCTAGATAGACTACCGTTTGGCAGATAATAATAAATATTCGGTGAGTGAAGAAATCAGCCAAATTTACTGATGAGGAAACACACAAAGAGAAGCTAGGTAACTCTGCCTGAAATCACAGTGCTAGTCAGTGGCAGAGCCAGCATTCAAACTTAGGCAAGCTGGCTCCAGATTATTGCAGCCTACCTGTCTAGTCCAGACGACTTTGCTACCTGTCTTTCTAACGCAGAGCTTAGCATACACATATACACCCAATAAACATCAGTTTCCTTCATTCTTCATATTTTAATCTAGGTGCTTCTCCCCATGGAAGTTCCGTGCTTTTTCTTAACCAAAGAGGCGACAAAACAACAACAGCAAAAATAAACCCTCCTTTACAACTTTCTAAAATTCATTTTTATAAATAATTTCAGTCTAGCCTCTGATACTTGAAACTTAACATCTTTTCTTCTTTAAAAAAAAAAACTTTATTAGTCTATTTTTCTTTTTCTAGCACCGTTGTTTTAAAAATTTGGGATATATAGCTACTGGATTTGGTGGGAAATTTTCAAGTTTATTTAATTACAGTCAGATACATAAACATTATTACATTTATGAATGACAGTAATTTAATTTGTCTGACTGTCTAATATTTCTCATATAAGTAATTTCTCACATCAGAAAACAAACAACTTTTTTGGTTTCTAAATCACAAGTTCTTAATTTTTGTTAAGGAATTATAGTCACCAAATAAACCTTCAATAACATAAGTAAATGCAAATTATAATAAGAGGAGTTTCCACTTATTAAATTGGTAGTGATAAAAAATATTAAAATGCCTGGTGTTGGTAAAGGTGTAGGAAACTAACATTGTATATTCTGCTACTAAGAGCATAATTTGGTAGAAACATTTTGAAGGGTACGTAGTAAGTACCAAAAGCCTGAAAGATGTGTGTACCTTTTGATGTACAGATTCCATTGCTAAGAACTCATACTAAAGAAATAATTAAGGATTTAGGAAAAAACTTAACAGCAAAAATGTTTATTTAAGCACCGCTACGCATAGCATGAAGTTGGAAATAGATGACACGTCCAACAGTAGGCATTACTTGGATTGTCATCCATCCCCAGATAGACTACATTATAGGTGTTTATAGTATGGAAGGATGTTTATATTACATAAAAATTACAATAGAATGTATTATATAATCTTGTATTTATTAAAAATGTCTGTACATGGAAAAGAGTTTGGAAGCTATTAGTAATTGGTTCTTCTGGATGGGTGGATTGTATATATTTTCTTTTGCTTCTCAATATTTTCTAAGTTTTCTACAATGAACATGCATTGCTATTATAACTTTATAAATCAAACTTCCTTTTCTAGTTGAAAGAGGAAACTAGGGCTATTCTAGCTATAATTGGACAAAATACTGCTGAATCATCTCTCTCATTTCTTTGACCATGCCATCCATCCCTCACTCTATAGTACACATTAGATTTTGCTTGGCTCGTATGCTGTACAATCTGGCCTCAAGGAGGGGAAATTCTCCTGATTTTATTTCTATGGCAACAAGAGTTGAAAGAAACCTTAGATATCATTTAGTCTATTCCTTTTCATTCTACAAAATAAGGAATTTGAGAGAAATCCAAGAAATTGGATGATTTAATTAAGGTCACACGGCTACCTAAACAGCAATTGAAATCCAGTCTCCAGATTCCCCATCTGCTTATTTCCAAGTAATTGGCTTAACAGCCCCCATCAATGATCCTGGCTGCCAAGTTGGCTTTGGGGAGGGGGTACGCAGCAGCTCCACCAACAGGAAAACCCAAGAGAAATCATAAGCCAGTTGAACAAAAACCTAGTTACTCTCATAACACTAAAATGAATTCCCAAGTGTCAGAGGAACAGGAAAAATATATCAAGAGTACACAGAGGTTCTTCCATGTTGTCAAGTATTGACTCCTTTAGGAAGATACAGATGTTGAAACAAAGAGATTCTGTGATTAAGTCACTCACGAACCACACGTTGATGACTGCTACTACTACTGTAGGAGTTGATTAATGGCAATATATATCCTTAAGTAACAAAATAGTTCATATATTAATGGTAGATTGTTAGCTTCTAAAAAAGTAATAATTATATGGCTTTTAACATTTATTTTCTTCCATGCATAAACAAAGAATATGAATAACACATATCAATGGTTCTCAAAATGTGGTCTGCCATCCTGGGTGGGTGTATGGGGAATAGTTGTTGAGACTATTTCAATAAGTACGTGAGGTTGAAAGTATTTTGTAATAATACTAAGACATTATTCACCTTTTCACTTGGTTGATGCCTGCACTGATGGTGAAGCAATGGCAGATGAAATGGTTGGCACTTTAGAACAAATCAAGGCAGTGGCACCAAACTGTTCTAGCAGTCACTATGTTCTTCACTGCCACTCCCTCAGGCTAAAAATAATGTCAACTTCACTTTAAAATGTCCTTGGTGTGATAGTAAAAATTATTAATTTTATTAAATCTCAACCATTAAATACATATGTGTGGCAAAGTAGCCATAAAGCACGCCTGCTGCATACCTAGGTACAATGGTTGTCCAGGGGCTCTGGCTGTCTGAATAAAAAGCACTTGTGCAACTGACTGAACTTTGAGCTGAAATAGCTGCTTTTTTCACAGAACACCATTGGTACTTGAAAAAAACGACTGGCAGACAAACTACGGTTACTCAGACTTAAGTATTTGACAGAGATTCTCTCAAGAAAGTATGCCTGTCACTTCAAGGAAGACTACTGAAAGTATTTGTTATCAATGAAAAAATGCCAGCTTTCAAATGAAAATTAGAATTTTGAAAAATTGTATCTGCCACCATGAGCTTGCCAGCTTCCTAATATTTGATGACTTTTGCAATGGGATGATGATATTAAGGAGTATGATTGCTTGATATTATATAATGAAATGTGTCAACATTAAGGAAGATCTGTGTAACACAGTGAAGATTATTTTCCAAATGATCAGTGTTTGATACTACAAAATCACTCAAACTATAAGACAGATCTATGGATTTTAATGTCACAGTAGGAAAAGTACATTGATAGTTTCATATTTCATGTTGCAATCATCCTTTAAAAAACTACCACTTGTCACACTTTGATGTGATATCAAAGAATACCCATGATTATCTTAAAAAATCTATTAAAATACACCTCTTTTTCCAACTATATATGACAGGTGGGATTTTCTTCATTTTCTTAATCCAAAACTAATCAATGCAACAGAGTAAATGCAGAAGCAGATGTAAGAATCCAGCTATCTTCCATTAAGTCACAGATTTGTTTTACAAAAGTGCAAAACAATGCTACTCCAAGGGTGATTCTTATTTAAGAAAACAAAACAAAACCCAGAAAACAAGTGTTGATGAAGATGTAGAAAAACCAGGACTCTTGTGCTTTGTCAATGGAGTGTAAAATGGTACAGCTGCTGTGGAAAACAGTATGGTGGTTCCTCAAAAATTAAACAAAGAATTACCATATGATCCAGTAATCCCTTTTCTATGTATATACCACAGAGAATTGAAAGCAGAGACTTAAACAGATATGTGCACATCAATGATCATAGCAGTATTATTCAAAACAGCCAAAAGATGGAAACAATCCAATGTCCATGGATGGATGAGTGGACAAATGAAATGTGGTATGTCCATACAATGAAATACTATTGAATCTTAAAAAGGAAGGAAATTCTGACACATACTACAACATGGATGAACCTTAAAGACATTATGCTAAGTGAAATAAAACAGTCACAGAAGAACAGATACTGTAATACTCCACTAGCATGAAGTACTTAAAATAGTCAAATTCATAGAGACAGAAAGGATAGTGGTTACCAAGGATTGAGAGAGCGGGTAATGAGGAGTTACTGTTTAATGAGTTTGGGATGATAAAAAAAGTTCCAGAGACAGATAGTGGTAATGATTACATAACAATGTGAATGCACTTCGTGCCACTGAACTGTGCACTTAAAAAAGATTAAAATGGTAAATTTTGTGTATATTTTACAATTAAAAAAAACTGAAAAAAAAATCTAAGGAAAAAAAAAAACCCCATGTCACTCTTCTCAGACATTTTTGGAAACATTTTGGGAAATAGTTATTTCCATTAAAAATGTTATTTATGCATGTAATGAGTTTATTATTGTTTTTAAAATAAACTAATAAATACTTAAAAAATCTCCCTGGTTTTATTTCTAATATGGTAAATATGGAAAGATATAACTCATGTAAACAGAAGCTCTTAAGTCTTCAGTAAGTTTTGAGTGGTAAAGAGGTCCTGAGACTAAAAAGTTTGAGAACTACTGTCTTATTTGAAATGTATTCTCTTTTTATACCTGCGTTATATGAAGACATGTATTTCTTCATTTGTTGGTTTAGCTTCATTTGACAGCTATATCACTTGTAGCCTGCAGACTAAAAGGACATCCTGGAACATGGTCAAAATCATCACATTAACTCTTTATGATTTCTATTGTTCCTGCATGCACCAAAACTACAAGGACTGAACAGCACAAAACTCCACAGATGACTGGAAGCATACAACAGGAAACTGTTAAAAAGCTTACATGCTGATTGATATGTTCTAAAGTAGTTTTATAAGGATCTAGCAAGAAACACACATTTTCCTTTTTCTGTTGGATCTTCATTCGGATTTTCAGTTCAAGGCTAAATTTGGGAATGGGGGTGGTAGTGGCATTGTTTCTGAAAACCACTCCATCCAGCACATCCGTGCAAAGAATTTAATTCTCTCACCATCTTGCTACTGGTCTACTGCAGAGGGGTGTGGTTAGGGAGCTAGGAAGCAATCCAAATCAGCAGCTGAGGCTGCCCCAAACCCTGTGCAAGCAATTATTTCCTCCATTTTGGGCCAAGTCAATTTTCCCCGGCAAGAGGCAGACTGTTTCATGGGGAAGAAGTAAATAAAAAGGACACTAGAAAGCATGGGCAGAAATAAGTAGCAAAACCATAGCGGCTTTATCGTGTGTGGATGTTAAACGATTTGTAAGCCAATGGTATGCATGAGGGGCAAATGAAAATTGTTATTCAAGTCTATAGCTGCTGGCACTTTTAATGACAGATCTGCAGTTCCGGTTGCGGGAGAAAGTCAAATGATTTTCTTATCCCGACCATCTTTCTGCATCCGTTTGGGGCCGGCCTGTGACCAGTCTCGCTGCTTGCGGCTGAGGCAAGTCCCAAACAAAGAGGAATGGATGCCCTCCCAAGGGAGCGGAGGAGGGAAAGGTGGCCCCAAGTTCCCGCGCCAGGCGTCCCTTGGGGTAGACTACGCGGGCCACGGGGAGGGAGGGTTCCAGGAGCGTTGTAGGGTTGCTGCGGAGAAAGGCTGGGCCGGGGCGCCCGGCACTGACCGGGCAGAAGACCCCGCCCTGCCCACGGTCAAGATTAGCCCGCGCAGGGGAGGTACCTGTGGAGGCCTCGCACAGCCGAAAGGCACTGGGCGATCATGGGAGCGCCGAGAGGCGACGGCGGCGGCGAGCGCGTTGTCCTCGGGTTTGGTGAGGGGGAAGCGGGGCGCCGGGAAGCCGCGTGGCGGCCTAGCGGAGGCGACAGCAGCTGCGGCGGCCGGCTCTGCCCGCGCCCTCCCACGTGCGGCAGCCCCACGCCCGCGCCCACTTCAGCCCCGCCCCGGCCCCGCCCCCGCCGGAGCCTCGGCCCCGCCCCGCCCGGCGCCCCGCCCCGCGCGGCTTGTACCGCCCCTGGGGGCGGTTCTGGCGAGACCCAGCAGCCGGGAGCAAAGCGCACAGCCGGGTGGGCTGAGGGGCGACGGCGGCCTGGGAGCCGGGGAAGTTTGGGCCACCGCTGGCAGTGCTGCGAAACGGAGGCAGGCTCAAGCCCGTGGACCAGGGGGCAGGAGGACCGGCTTACGGACGCCCTCGGGACCGCTGCCACCATCTCGCGTCCTCTTGCCTGGTAAGGGGCTTCCGTCTGGGAAGGGTGCATCTCCCGCCGCCCCAGACTGGGCCTGCACCACGCACCTGCAGCAAACCCCTTCAGGGCCAAGGAGAGGCCCGGGTACTGAAGGGAGGGAGAAGGAGGTCGATGTGCTCTAGGGAGAGGAAAAGAGAAAAGCCCGGAGGAGGTTGGACTTCTCCATTTCCCCTTCGCACTCCCTTTCCCCCTACCTTTCCATTCTTTTTTCACCCTTCTGCCCTGGGTCCTTATTTAGTACTTGCAACCCCGTAGCCTATAGGCTGGACTCGCCTTTAAAATAAGCACACCAATAATAAACATCCTAGCGGTGGGTACCACACCCTGGCTTTGAATTAGGGAACCTGGGGCACAGATGGATGATGCGATTTAGTGGAAATAAGCCATTAATGCCGTCTGGCCCTGCGCCACTGTTTGGATGCTATAGTATTCCATGTGAATGAACATGACCCGGAGCTTCCAGGTTGTCCACGAGAGCACAGCTACTGCAGAGAGCACTGGTCTGTTTGTAGTATCATCCACTTAGGCAGTGATTCTCTGACATTGTCTGTTGATTAAATAGAAATGCCATTTTTATTAAAAATGACATTCAATGGTTGAACAACCTTTCATTAATATATTTCCTCTTCACATAATTTTCTCCTCCTTCAAAAGTAGGTGGAATGCAAATTATGCATACATTTAAAAAAAAATCTCATGAAATAGAAGAAGATGCTCAGTGTGGATCAGCTTCTGAGTCAGCAGTATGAAATCTCCCTCAACTTAGTACTAAGGCCTTTGGGGGATTTCTACACTGTATCTATACCCCTGGCCTTATCTGGATCTGTACCATATATATAACGTTAAGACACAGCAAGCTATTCGATGAGAGTCTCAGCTTATGTTGTACATGTTTTGAGAAAAAGTTTGCTTTTGCAAGTTTAACGTAACCTAATATTACTGGGTATAAATGAAAATATGTCATACATTTCCATATGGATACTTCTCTAGAACTCTTTAAAAAGAGGAAGGAGTGAAGGTAATACAGGTTTTTGTTCTTGCTTTTTTTTTTTTTTTTTTTTTTGGTTGGAGAAGGTAAATTAGGTTTACTTATTTATTTATTCTTGGAGGAAATACTGGGAATTGAACCCAGGACCTCCTGAATGCTAAGCATGCTCTCTACCACGTGAGCTATACCCTCTCACCTTGCTTTTCACTTTTAATGTAGCTTATGATCCTTGTTATTTATAATCTTCACTGATTCTTTAAAATTACTCAGTTCAGTGTTTTCCTTTTTCTTACTGAGGAATAGTGTTTACGCTTTTAAAATGTCATCCATCAAGCACCTGGTTTATGCAGTTATTCGTTTCTTACGGGAACAAAGTCAGATGGATGCTTATACTTCAGATGAACAAGAAAGTTTGGAAGGTAGGCCCTGTTCTCTGTTCACTTGTGTTATAAGTATAAATAAAGACTAAATTAGCTATAACACTGACTCTATGATCTGTAATGTCAAAATCGGAATATTTTGTTGATTTTTTCAAGGAGAGAGACCTAACGATGAGGTTATGATGTTTTTATTCTCTGGGGCTTGTTTTGTTTGTTTCAATTAACAATAAGAGGACTGTTATTTATTTATTGAACAACTGTTATGTGTCAGAACTATGCTATTCGGATTAGATGGAATTTTTTCTCCACAGTGAAACAGATCCCCACTTAACAGATAAGTAAGTGAAACTAGATAGATTAAGTAACGTAACACAGCTAATATGTGGCAAAGCTGAGATTTAGATCCTGGTTCTTACTCTGAAGGTCTTGTTGTCTCTTTCTGATAGGAAAACATCCAGTTTAGAATCAATATGGAAAAACACTTTAGTCATCATAGAAGCACTATGTAAAAGTCTAATAATTATATCATTATTAAGTTCTGGTGACTTACTATTGGGGAAGAGAAGATTTCACTCTTGTTTTATGTGGGCTTTAAATATTCGATTCGATAATCTGTAAAGTTGAGCAGGATTTGGGTGACAGCATCACATTTCTTTGACACCATTGTTTCCGCTTCATGTTTATGCATTAGAAAATTTAAATTCAGCTGAACCATAACAAGAGAGAATTCTGCAGATGGGCTTGTGGATGTTCAATGAGCCCAGCTTCCTTGTGGCCTAAAGACTTAATTATTACAATGAGACAGTGCATTTGGGAGAATTTAATAAATAACAGTACTATTTGAATTTCCCATCTTGGCGACATGTCTATCAATTTCAACAAGGAGTTCCCTTATGAATATGTTTTTAGAAAGTGGGGATGAAAATTGGGCATTTGCTCTAAATCTGCTTGCAATCTGGTGAGATGAAATCTTTCCAGGTGGCAGTGAGAGGAGCAGGTGACACACAGTTGGAAAACATTGCAATTAGTCCATTTAATCAGTCCTTTTGTCCTCCTTGATGGTTAGACTGTGTGAAGACAAAGGTGATTGGTTATCTAAAGAAACTGTTTATGGTTGCTCGGTAGCAAACAGATCAATGAAATCATTTAATAAAAGATGTTTCCTTTGTAATTAAAGGCAGTAAAATACTTTCAAGGGCCAGAAAGAAAACTGAGAGTTTTTTAAAAAACCAAGATGTTATGTCCTATTTTTAGGATGGTATTCAGCCAAAAATGTGTGCCTTCAGCTGTGTGTTATATATGGCAGTCAGAAATGGTGCCAGTTGTTTTTGATCGACCCCTATTTTTGACTCTGTGAGTCTGATTTAATTGAATATGAAATCATGTGAAAATGTCTGCCCACCTTCTAGACATTTAAAAAAGACCTGGGAGAGGAGCCTGGTTTTAATACCAGCTTTACCACTATGGTGAAGCTGGTATATTATCAGCTTTGAGCCTTATCATCAGACTATGTCCGTCCTAACTGTTGTCATCTACTGACATCTGCCTCATGTTTTGATTGTTGTGGCTACTGTTCACTGTCTCTCTAGCACTACTCCTATTGTAATTGTTGGCAATTGCGGTACACTCATAGATGATTCTTCCCGTTCTCTCAGCACTCAGTTCCTTAACTTTCTCTCCTCTAGTAATCTCAGCCACTTACTTGCTTTGTCATACCCTGGACCAGTGGTTCTCAGTGAGGGGCAATTTTGCAATATCTGGACATATTTTTGACTGTTACGATTGGAGGGCTGGTATTACTAACATCTAGTTGTTAGAGGCCATGGATGCTGCTGACAATACTACAATGCACAGGTTGGCTCCCAACAACAACAAATGGTCTACTACAATATGCCAGTAGTTGCTGTGGTTGAGAAACTCTTCCCTAGATCTTGTCACTATCCTCCATAATCTCTGTCTTAAACATTTCACTTCCTGACCACTACTGCCTGCCTGTCCAGCTCACTTCCTCTAGAATCCCTACCCCAACAATTCTTTGACCCTACCAATACCTCTGAGCTGTTGATCCCTTACCATTTCACACCCCTCTTCCTACCCAGCTTAAATTCCATGGTTGATCATTAAAATCGTGACCTTGTATATCTCTCCCTTTCTTGCAGAACCCAACCTTGTTTAAATCCAGCTCTCCACCTACTCTGTGCCCATATCCACATGATTATGTATAGATGAAGCAAAGCACACTGCTTTGCTAACTAGCCCCAGTTTGAATTTATGACCACGAGCCTCAGGTGGACCTTTAATCCTACCCTCTGTTCCAAGTCCATAGTTTTGCTTTCCTAGATGACCACTTTAACAGTTTCTTTTGTCTTCTAAAAACCCCAAACGTCCTCCCTTGTACTCACTTTTAGTTGATGACCTTGCTTCTTCACCAGAAAAACTGAATTAATAAGAAAACAACTTCCACAGACTCCCCCTGCCCCATCTGCCCACTCACCAGCATCTATGCTCACATATTCTGCCTGCCTGCCTAGCTATTACCATGTACTATGGACTAAATATTTGCGTCCTCCCAAAATTCTTATGTTGAAACCTATTGCTCAGTGTGATGGTACTAGGAAGTGAGGTCCTCATGATTGGGATTAGTCCCCTTGTAAAAGAAACCCCAGAGAGCTCCCTTTTTTGTACTGGGTGAGGACACAGCAAGAAGGTGTCATCTGTGAACCAGAAAGCAGATCCTCACCAGCCATCAAATCTGCCAGCACCTTGATCTTGAACTTCCCAGCCTCCAGAACTATGAGAAATAAATTTCTATTGTTTATAAGCCACCCAGTCTATGGTATTCTGTCATAGCAGCCCAGACTGACTAAGACACCGTCGATAATATCCATTGTCCTTTCTAAATGATACCCTCTGCTAGCAGACTGGATCCCACCCTGTCTCACCTACTCCAGGCTCTCACTCTAATTATTTACCTTCCTTGTCTTACATCAGTAATTTTTCAACTTCTGCTAGCTCATTTCCATTGGATATAAACTTTCCATTATTGCTCCCTTCTTAAAACCATCAAAAACAGCAATTGATTACTCTTGGCACACTACCACCCCTTCTCCTCCCCAGACATTGCCTACCTTTTTGGTCTCCCTTTTGATGGGAAACTCTTTGAAAGAGTTTATACTTGCTTCTGCACTCTCTCTCCTTCTATTCATTCTTAAACCCACTCCAGATAGGCCTTTACCTCCGTCTCTCCACTATACTGTTCTCATCAAGGTCATCAGTGATTTCTGTGTTATGTAGTTCAATGGCCCGTTTTCAGTCTTCATTTCGCTTATTAGTTGCCATTGATAAAGTTGACGATCAGTCCCTCATCCCCATCCACCTGTATACTTTATTCACTTGGCTTCCAGGATACTTCATACTCTCTTGGATTTCTTCTTATCTCATTGTTTTCACCTTCTCAGTCTCCTTTGCTGATCCCTCTTCTTTTCCCTGACCTGGAGTACCTAGCATCTAATGCTTGATCTTCTTTTCATTATCTACACTCACTTTTTTGGTGTTATAGTTCAGCTTCTTGGCATTAAATATTTTCTGTTTATATGCTGTTATCTGTCAAATGTGTAGCCTCAGCCCTTTCTTCTGAACTCCAGACTCCTATATCCAACTGCTTACTAGCTACCACCACCTGTATATGTAACAGGCATCTCAAGTTGAACATTTCCAAAACTGGACTCCTGATCCTCCCAGGCAAAATCTGTCCTATTCCATGACTTGCCTAACTCAGTTGATGACTTTCCTAACTCCATCTTTTCAGGTGCTCAGGCCAAAAGTTTTGTTGCCAAAAGTTTTGTTACCATTCTGGACTCGTCTCTTCTTAGACTCTGCATCTAATTGTTTAGTCAGTCCTGTTGGCTGTACTTTCAAAATATATCTTGGCTTTTACCCACCTCCACTGAGCTCACCCCTGGATAGAATTAAGTATTTCTCATCTGTTTTACTGTGATAGCCTCTGATTGGTCTCTCTGCTTTGATATTTGCTGCTTCATTGAGTATTCTCAACACAGCTACTGGTGATCTTTTAAAACAGAGTATGTCAGATTCCATCATTTTTCCACCCAAAATCTTGCACACTCTTCATGTTACTACATTGTTTAAGGAATCTGTATAATTTGGACTTCTGTGATGTGTTGTTTACAGACTCCTCTTTCTCATTTGGCTTTAGTCAGATTAGCTTCCTCACTCTAAATGCACCAAAAACTCTTTCCTAAGGGCTTTTGCTGTTTTCTCTACCCCCATCTCCTTCCAGTGTCTGCCAAACCTCTTTTCTGAATGCGGATCCATTAAATCTGCAGCCTGCTTCCCTGCTCTGCTCCCCACGCTCTCATCCTCTTTGCACTGTTCTCTGCTCTTTGCCTTTTGTAGTTTACTGGCTACAGTCTACCTCTCCATCCCCCACTAGAATGGCAGCCCCAAGAAGTCAGGGATCTTTTCTGTTTTATTCACTGGTATACACAAAGCATCTAGAAAAGTGCCTGACACACAGTAGGTGCTAAGTAAATATTTGTGGAATTGAATTGATGAGTCGAGTCAAGTGATCCTGAGCATCTCACTTAGTTGGTCTGTATCTTTATTTCTAAGTCTATCAGGTGGAGCTCTCTGCCCCCCTCCTGCTAATAGATTTGTCAAGAGAATCAAAATCAGTGATAGCAGGTATATAGTATATGGGAGCTTTGGTATAACGTGCTATACAGATGGGATATGGTGGTATTGACTAGAATTCTTCACTTGTCTTTCTCTTCATTGGTACCAAACAAACTATTATTGTTTGGTGTTAAAGTGGAACAGAATTGTATACAGAATTTCCTTAGATTTTTATGACTTATTCCTGAGTAGAACCTCTGAAAGGAGGATCACATGTAATAATCCCCATTTCATAAGTGAGAATCTTGAGGTAAAAGCAAGATAAATTATAATACCGAGGTTATTTTTTTTTTTTTCCTCTCGATTAGTAATGATAATGAGATAGTCCTGAGTTCCAAGGCTGTGGTGGTTTTTTCAGTAAACCATATGTCTCTCTAAGTAAGTGTTAATGTTGAACACTGAACAGTTTGGCAGCAAGTTCACTTACCAAAACAATGGTGTTTACTTAATGAGGAATCTAAAATAGTCAAATGCGTAGAAGCAGAGAGTAGAATGGTTGTTGATACAGGCGAGGGTAGGAGGAAATGGGAGGTAATGGTCAAAGGGTTCAAAGTTTCAGTAACGTAAAATAAATAAGTTCTAGAGACCTACTATACAGCATAGTGTTCTATAGCTAACTGGATTGTATACTTAAACTCTGATAATGGGGTAATCTTACGTCAGGTATTCTTAACACACACACACACACACAGCATTAGAGGGGACAAGAGGAAGTGTTGGGAGCTGATGGGTATGTCTGTGTCCATGGCCTTGATGGTGGTGACGGTTTCATGGGTGTGTGTGTATCTGCAAGCTCATCGAGTTGTGTCCATTAAATATGTGCAGATTCTTGCATGTCATCATACTTCAGTAAAGTGGTTTAAAAACAATTGTGTTTAAAACAAAACAAAACAAAAAACAGTTACCTCCTTTAGTGATACTTGATTGTGTCTAGAATGTGCCAGATCTGTGTTCTCAGGTTAGTGGCAGCAGAGATAAAGGAGTTGGACTGGATTACCCTGACAAAATAGCACGCAAAAATCCCCCCGAGTCCCCTCAAGGACTTTTCACCTGTCAGCGTGTAGCTCTGAAGTTTCATATTCTGGTTCTGGTTAAAGCTTTGGTGGAGTTCCATCCATCTTTAACAAGGCTATTAATTAATATTTTGGGGTGGGGGGAAGTGCTCTTTTCCACAGATTTTATCACTTTTATTTCCTCAGAAATTAAACCATTACTTCCACTGTAAACAAAGAAGTAGGATGTACTGAGCATCTACTATTTGTCAGATTCTATTAAAGTCAAAGATGAATAAGATGCCAGTCTTATCCTCAAGGAGACAGTCTAATATGAGAGACAGACATTTAAGTGCATATAATATAGTGTGTATGATACGTACAAAAATAGAAATATGAAATGACGGATCTGATCAGGGAGGAAAGATGCTGATCCAGAATAAATAGATACGTATACATACATACATACATACATACATACATACATTAATTGTTTTTAATCAATTGTCTTCATGGCCACAAGAAAATAGGCTCTCATCCTATTTTCTTGTGGCCCAGTGTTTTTAGTGTAAGTACAAGAACGCCTACTTGGTGTAGGGATAGAAAGGGAGAGAATGAAGGATGGGTAAACAGTGGATTATTTTCTATCGAAAAGACATTTTTGACTTTTGGTAGTTGCCAACTTAGTTGCTTATTCAGTGTCTTTTCTAAGGAACATTGTTCTGTGATTAGTGAAAGTAATAATGTTTCTTTTTATTTTCTCAGAACAACAGTGAATACATAATATATCTTTTAAAAGTCATACACAAATGTACGTGAATCTGTAAGTAAGAGTTAGACAAATACCCTATGATCTCTCTTATATGTAGACTCTAAAAAATAAATACATAAATAATCATAAAACCAAGCTCATAGATATGTAGACTCTAAAAAATAAATACATAAATAATCATAAAACCAAGCTCATAGATACAAACAACAGATTGGTGGTTGCCAGAAGCAGGGGGTGAGAGATGGGAGAAATGGGTAAACTGTTTTTGGTTTTGGTTTAAGTAAACCGAATTTTTTAAAAAAGTCATATACAAATGTAAGTGAATCTATTCCACACTGTCTGGAAGTACACTGGATATTTTGGCTACATTCTCATCTTGTTGAGCCAGGAGAGAATTCCTTTTCAAAGGAGAGCATTCCCAGGATAAGAATCTGCCTCCCTTCCCCTCACTGAATACTTGCAGAAAGGACAGGATATGCTTTATTCACTGCTCCTGCCCTAGTTTAGGCTCCTTGTCTGTTTAGGTCATTGAAGTAGGAACCCACTTGGTTTTTTGCTTCCATTTTCTTCTTCAGCTTCCCTCTGTAATCCGTTCTCAACATTCTTACCAGACTTGTAGATCTAGAGACAAATCCAGTTATGTTCTTCTTCATGAAAATCTTTAATGGCCCTCCATTGGCCCAGAGCATGAAGTCCACATCCTTTAAAAACCGTATTCAAGATGCCTTATCATCCAGTGAGGCACGTCTTTCTACCTGGTCTGTATCCAAGCCATACTGGTTATCTTGTCCTACACCAAATGTAGATGAGGCATGTGTCACCACTTAACATGCCATGGATTTTACTTACTGTGTTTGTCTGCCTCCTATGAAGTGTAAGTTTTATCATGTGGATCCTGATTTTTGTGTTAGGTTAACTGTTGTAGCTCTACCACCTTAGAACAGCATCTTGTACATAGTAGGTACTTGATAAATTTGCATGCATGAAGGAATTTTTAAAAGCCAACCTATTGTCACTTAATTAAGTACACCAGGATTAATATTTAGTGCTTCCTATGTGCCAAGATTGTTTCTCTTACTATTCTTAATCAGGTTGAGAATTCTACTTCCCACATTAAAAAAAGATAATTGTAAAAATTTTAATTCAAGACGTTAGGACATTGGTGGTTAATCAGATATTGGTAATGGGGAATGTGGTGTTAATGAGTTCCTTTAACAAGAATATGATGTAATCCATAAATTGAGAAGTTGTATTTTAGGTAACGTTTTTCTTTAAGTGAGGAATAAGAAACCAAGCTCTCTTCCCTCAATAGCTGGTCTATAAACAGAAATCTCTGCAGCTGAACCGTTTAGTTTTCCTTATGTTCTGTGATCATAAATGCTGAATTACCACAGATTGCACAGTACAGAGTTCTACCAGGAAAAAAAAAAAGGTTGTTTCTTTTTTAGGTTGCTAATTTTTTTTTCACTATTAAAATTTATTTCAAGTTGCAATCCAGTGCTTGGAGACAGTTTTTAAAATCAGCTCAGAAGATACACATCTAGCAGTTTCACAGCCTTTGACAGAAATGTTCACAAATTCCTTCTGTAAGGTAAGCTGTCATTGTTCTCTCATTTATCATCTGATTATCTAAGTAAAACTGCAGTATTATGTTGGATTGTTAGTATTTGAGGGACCAGGCCTATAAGTAACTAACTTCTTCTTGGGTATAAGATAGTTTGCCCACATGGATATTATTCGGAACCTAAAATATAACTTCTAATATGCTTAAATTTTCATGTTAGTAACTCTTCTCATCCTTTCACCCTCTTATATTTAGTATGTCTTAGTTGACTTTTTAAGTTCTTTATATTATCTGGGTGTTTTTAGGTTTCTTAGATCTGAATTAATATTCCCCTCAAACATGACATAGAAAACAGAAGTTTTAATGTTTAGGAGGAAACCATATAGAAAAAGATTCATCAGGATTTGAGTCATCAGTTAGAAACAGATTTTATCAAGTTTGGCCACTGATGGGGATCTTTAAAACATGGAAAGGTTCAGGGTCAATGTGCAAAATCAAGACTGAAACCCAAGTGTTCTGATCCCTGTTGCCGACCACTGCCTACATGATCTCTGGTTTCTGGCCTTTTCAGGAAATATGGACTGTAAGACTGAAAAATTTTAAGGCTAGTGAGTTTAGGGCCTCAGGGGGACCTCCCATGTGGGTTTTCATTACATTTTGGTGCCACGTGAACTTCTTTGATTATTCTAGCTCTGTATTCATGCTTCAGTACAGAATGAGGAGCTCAGGAGAGGAGCTGCAACAGGCAGGGTGTCCTTCAGCCTGGCAGGGACATTGCCAAGAGTGCTGCCATGACTGTTTCTAGAACTCGTTGGGAAGAGGTTCTTAGAGTTGCAACGGAGATGGTAATTTGGCAGTAAACTGCTTGCTCCCTCTTTTCATACTGGGAAAAAAGATAATGCAGTTGTACTTGAACTCATCGAATAGACAGATGAAGTGTATGTTTGCAACAAGATGTAAGGAGACAGTGGCATGTCTCCGTGTTCCTTATCAGGGAATCCCTTTTTCTTCTCTTTGGTTTCTGTGGTTATTTCATTGTCCCAGCTTGTGGCCTCCTTAGGGAGTCCTATTTCAGGGGACTCATGGTCATGGCTATGGCCAAAGCCGACCTTCTTTACTCCTTGATGCCCGAGACCCCTGTGCTTGGGACAGCACTTGGATTTGCTCACTATGTCGCCTGTCACCACTGACCTACTACTGCAGAGATTGTCACTTTTTTTTTCCTCCCCTCAAAGCTCAGATTGACTTATTGACTGTTATACTCGATTTGAATAGAGCTCCTTTTTTTTTTCCGGTCATTTCTTTCTGATTGTATTTAATTGTATCTAAAATATAGTTTCTTAAGACTGGCTCCGTAGTATATCTACCTAGTTGTATTTGTGGTGTCAATCCTTCAATAGTCCTTAACAGCTATGGCTTCATGACATATGTTTGTTAGCAGATTATGGCGGAGAAAGTCTAAAACTTGGTTGAAGCAGTATCACAACTATTACAACTAAAGAAGTTATTGCCTTACCAGTTGTATTGGGTTGTTATATTGGGCAGTTTATTTCTGGGATACTGTTTTTTCTGTCCCCGCCCCCCCCCCCCAATTAAGTTTATATGCTAAATGGATTCCTTCCTTTTATATAAAGTGGCAAACACTTGTCCTCACGTCATGGGCTGCTCAAAGAGGTGTTCAGTGAATATGAGAATTAAATTTCAAAGTTGTAAAACTGTGGCAATTTCATTAAAATAATTCAGAAGGATGTAAAAGACAGAATGAATTATAATTCATTTTTCAATATGCCATTTTTCTGACCTCCAAAAGTCACTTTTTTCATGCATAAACTGTCTAGGCTTGTTAAAAGATTTGAAATAGATGGAACCCTGGAAGCAAGTACTGCAGGGCAGTAATATGTCTTTGAACTACACTTACATCCTGAGTGACAACACAGTCAGTTTTAGGTAGTGACCTCTGCTTATTAAGGTTCTCATTTTGATTCTATACAGTTTTATTCTAATACTTTATGGTTGGTAAAGACTTTTTTAAAGTAGGAACAACTCATATACTTTATCAGTGATCTTGTACTTGTGAATATTTATGTATAACTAGCACAGTGTATTTCCAGCGTTAGCGCTATCAAGTTTATTGAAATTTTACTCAAGACAAAGGTAATGGTGGATATATTTTAAATATGGTACATAGGTATATTGGTTACAAATCATGCTTTCTTGAAAATTATAAACATTTATGAACTTTAAAGTCAAGTTTAAGAACAACGCCATTTTAAAAAGAATCTTTCAAATTGGAAAAATACATTGTGTTCTCAGTGCCACTCAGGACATTTCTAGATTTTTATTTAGCTTCCCTAGATACCTTTAGTTTGAACCTTATTATTGCAAAACAGGTTTGAGGATGATAGTAGGTGCTAAGAACAGGAGTGTTATACATTTTTCTTTGTCTTATGGGGAAATAAATATATGTCCATCGTTTTAAATAATTTGGACAATATGGACTGAGAGAAAGAAGAGACTGAAAATCCTACTTCCAAATATTTCTACTGTTAACCTTTTTTGTATACGTTTCCCGTCTTTGATTTTCAGCCTGTGTGCATGTGTATGTATGTGTGCACATATTTACATAATAGGATCATATTATAAATGCTTTTTTTGGTACCTGTGAATTTGACTTAGTAGACTATCTCTTAGGATATTAACACTATGTTTGGAAATTATCACTAATATAAACAATCCCTTGAACATGTTTCTATTACCATTCTTTATATACTGATTCCATGTTTTACTTATGAAGTAGGATTTCTTGGTATGGGGAAAGCAAATAAAAAAGGTTTTGATTCACAGTTGCCCATTTTTTTCTAGAAAATTTCCACATAGTCACTCTTCTAATAAAAGTAGATGAGAGGACTTCCCCCCTTTTTCTTGCTAACATTATTATTTAGATACTTGATTTCATGGCATGGAATTACGGGTGATTTGCTATAGTGATGGGCAAGTCATGATTATTTAATGTTCTCTGGGATGACTCTTTATGTATCTAAATGGAAGTACTTTGTATTTTATTTAATTTCAGAATGACATTCTGCCCCTTTCAAACTCGGTGCCTGAAGATGTGGGAAAAGCTGACCAATTAAAAGATGAAGGTGAATATTTCATGGAAAAATTACTTATTTAGTAAAACTTACTGTAACTCTGGAGAAAGTGACTCTGTCAACTAATAAGATTCTGGTTTACACTGCCAAGACTGGATTGTCATAAGTCCACGTGGCATTTGTGAAGCAGAAATGAATGTGATAAGGAAGAAGCCTGGAAATATAGAAATGGCTTGGGGACAGTATAGGTATGGCTTGCTTCAAGAGGAGCAGATCTGTTGTGAGTAAAACTAATGAAACGGGTATCTGAAAAGGTGATTGTGTTTGCTGTGTGTACTCTAGGATCCTAGATTCTTTATGTTTAATTAAAGACATGAAAATGATTTTCAGTATTATTTTAACTTTTGTGTATTTAGTGTTTTTGAGTTTTTTGAAATTTGTTAATGTATGTGTATGGCACTTGACTTAAGTGTTTATTAGCCAGCACGTTTGATGACTAAGTTATTAAATTTTCTAACAGTGGTTATTGAAGCCTACTTGGTTTTAATAAATGAGACCATTGAGGATCTGTATTCAGGTTTTCCATCGTGTCAGTTATGTTAAGCTATAGAGGCAAGCCAGGTCAGGCCTACGAGATTTGTACTAAGAAACTGTAGGCAGAGTCCTGATCGTTAGCAGTGAATGAGGACCGACAAATACCCTGTCTTATAGGCAGAGAGTTATTAGGGAATATGTGATATTCAGAAGCTATACAAAAATGGTTCACAACCATTTTCTAGCCTTTTCTTTAGTGCATACCTTGAAGAAGGCAGTTGAGTTAAAAAAAATCATTTGTTGTCTAAAAAGGTAGATATCGAAAGAGTATACTTTTCCTATTCCTTGAGGCTGGTCCTCTCTATTAGGTCTATAAATGTTCACTGTATCACTGCTTTTAATGGCTGTGTAGTGTTCCACAGTACTGAGACCATGATTTTCTTACCTAGACAAATAATGTTGTAATTCTAAGTAACGTTGTCTTAGTCTTTGTCATTATTTATTTTCACTCTGGGGTGATTATCTTCTTTGGATTACATTAGAAGGTGCTGTGTTTCCAACAGACAGACTGGCTTCAGTTTTCAATTGTTTATTTCCTCTAAGAAATGATATCACTACAATGACTTAAAATTTTACAATTATGACTTTCATAAATTTCATGCAAAGTAAAGTAACAACCAGATCCTCATTGTCATTTGAGTTATAGTATTCCCTGAAGAATTTGGATTTAAACTATCCAGAGACATATGCATTTTTCATATAGTAGTTTGTAGTGGAAACAATTGAATTGATTTTTCTCCCTTCCACTCAGATTTCTGCAGTGGGTGAAATCCTCAGTGATGCGTCAGATGCTCCACTACCATTTCGCTTTTGCAGCTCTCTTGCTTTAGCTCTGATCCTAAACGGCAAATTGAAATTTTCTTTTTGCCTTTCATGTTTACTCCCTCTGCATGGCAGAACACTGGGAGACTGCATTCCCTGTAGAGTTTGTTTTGATGAAATGAACGTTAGTAAATCTAGGGTTGGAAGGTGCAGAATGAGACTCCTTTACTGTGGCAGCATGAGTAGACTGAATTCCTTACTGCTTTTGCCTTTAACCAAAAGCTCTTATTCTTTGTTTTCACTAAGACATGTCACATCTAAGACATGTTACACATAAAGTTAAAGTAGTTGAGATTTAAACAGGTGTGCTGTTCATGTGAAAACAGATGGCCGGGTAGACTGTCAAGCACAGGATTATTCCAGGCTGCATGTTATACTTACCTGCGTCAATTAAGGCTTCCAGCCAGCTAGTACTTTCTGGTACACACAATATTTTTGTGTTCTTTGCTTCTGAAGTGCTGCAATAAGATCAGACAAAACCAAGAAGGATTCATTGCTGTCATTCCCTGACATGTCACAGAAGTGCAGGCATGTCTCATAGGGTTATCTTGCTAATTAAAGGAGACAGGTGAGTACTGTGTATAACTGTAAAGTGCTCTGCACTGCTTATATTTATCTTCACAAATATCTGTGTCCGGAGCTTTTGTATATTGAATATTTTGTCACTTGAAGCTTTTTATCATTAATATGTATCAATATGCATATGTATATATACATACTATATATATTATAGTATCTATACATTTGATGTGGTTTACAGGAAAAGACATACAACAGATTTTACTCCTCCTCGTCCTCCTGAGATGCCATCCCAAGATAAAAAGACTCAACAGCAACAAGAGAATAACCCCCAAAATTTAAATTTTTTACAAGGAAGAAGCAAATCTATTTAAGTACCGAGGCTAATGTAATTTCTTGCTCAAGTCATAAAAATTATGTAATCCTTTTAGCTTCCTTAG
Source organism: Camelus ferus (assembly GCF_009834535.1). NCBI lineage: Eukaryota > Metazoa > Chordata > Mammalia > Artiodactyla > Camelidae > Camelus > Camelus ferus. The sequence continues at coordinate 43,732,752 of NC_045698.1, read as the reverse complement.
AGGCGTTATATCTATTTCTTTTTGGGGTTGGGGATCTAAATTAATGTTTTAACTTTTAAAAAACAGCTTCATTGAGCTGTAATTGACATACCATGTGATTTACTCCTTTGACATGTACGAATTAATTGATTTCTAGTATATTCACAGAGTTATGTAGCCATCACCACAAGTACAGAACATTTTTTATCATTCCTGAAAGAAACCGGGTAGAAATCACTTTTTATTTTCATTTAGCAAGCACTCTTTATACTCATTTCTGCGTCCTTATTTGCAGTAACTTTCGTATAATGTTAAGTGCTTTCATCTACCTGTCTTTCCTTTAACCTTCCTGTTCCTGTTCTCTGCAAATTTACACTCTTCTTCTCTCATTAAGTAACTAATGATCTATTAAAAAAACAAGGCTAATAGGAGAGCTTCTGGTTTAGAGAAAGCTGGAAGGAATGATAGAGGCTTTTGTGATATAAATCCTTCCTCCTAATTCCAGTGTTTTAAAAATTTCAATTTTGACCATTGGTTCTTAGAAGTAAGCATGACACTTTTTTCTGTTTACTGGAATAGAAATGATAACTACAGGAAATCCCTTATCTTGCTGACCAGTTGTTAACATAGCTGAATATTGCCAGATGTATCTGCAGATGCCCTTCCTGAAGATCAGTACCCTGTGGGCTAGCTGTGGTTATCTGAAATTCTTTCTAGAAATTAATCTCCAATAATCCCCCTTTAAAAAGAACCTGTCTCCAGAAGGGATAGCACATAAATATATTATCTGCTGATAACATATTAACATGATTAGCTTTACTGGCTTAACCACTCAGCATGTCCTGAGGGCTTGGTTGTCAGCAGGTATACATTTTGACAGGGAGGACCAGGTCCAGACTGAGATGGTGATTGAGGGGGGTGTTCCATTTGGAACAGGATGGGGCAGCTCTAAAAGGAAAGAGAGATGCAGATAAGGAAGGTAAGAAGAGATTAGATTTTGCTATGAGATCATCACCATTGTTGCATTTACTCACTTATTGAAGTCTGGTTTTATAAGATACATAAACATTAATTTTTAAAGACTGCACTGTTAAAATAATTCAAGCACACTGAAGGCTAAGGAGTATCAACTCTATAGTACATATAAAATTTATCTCCAGTGTGGGGAGGGGAGAGTATAACTCAGTGGTAGAGTGAGTGCTTAGCATGCATGAGGTCCTGGGTTCAATCCCCAGTACCTCTGTTAAAGAAAAGAAAATTTAAATTAAATAAATAAATAAACCTAATTACCTATCCCCCCCCCCAAAAAACCCAAAGAATTTATTTCCAGTGTGACTGAAAACTCTTGTTGCTGACCTTCATGTTATTGTGGTTTCTATGATTAAAATTTATCTTTCAGACCTTATATTTTTTCTGTATATTATACCTACTGTGCCTATTGATTACTTCTTTTTTAGGCAATAACCACATGAAAGAAGAAAATTATGCTGCTGCAGTGGATTGTTACACACAGGCAATAGAACTGGATCCAAATAATGCAGTTTATTATTGTAACAGGTAAACTGGCAGTATTGTGACAGATTTATAGTTCTTAAACATTTGCACTAATAGCTCTGAAGGAGAACTGTAAAATTTGTTTTTTTATTTAGGAAATTTTGAAAGTTTGGAAAAGTAGAAAGAAGGAAAAAAATAAACCCGTAAACTTACCAGTTAGAGGCAGCCACTGTTACTAATAACCTTTTTGGCATCTTTTATTTAATGTAACTGTAATTAATTTCAGATTAATCTTTTTTCACTAGGAATATCATAAACATGTCCTTGTTTTACTGAAATCCGTCTTAAACATTATTTAAATGGTGTAAATTAGTCTGTTATCACCTCTTAATCTTTTTTGTCTTTCTAGCACCTATCATTACAGCTGGAAAGCAGTACTGTTTTTTAATAAATGGATAGATGTATCTTAATTTGCTTAACTCTTGACCTACTGGTGGACATTGAGGTTGCCTTTTTTTTTTTCCAATATTATAAAGCTGCAATGAACTTCTCTGTTTCTAAAATGATTTTCTGGACTTAAGTTTTTCTAGACTTTGGATCTATCCTTGGAAATGCACTTAATTGGTCTAACAGTATAAATAATTTAAAAAATTTGTTGATGCTAATTTCAAAATTGTTCCAACTGCTTTGAAAATATTTTGAAAACTAGTTTCCTCCCAAGCATATATGAGTATATTTGTTTTTACCACATCTTCTCAGTGCCAAGTACTTGAGTTATTATTTATTATTGTTAATTTAATATTAGTCTTATTTTGATAGTAATTTTTCTGATTTACATTTAATTACTATGAGGTTGGGCATTTTTCAAATATTAGCCATTTGTGGTTTTTTTCTTTAGATTATCTGTTTGTACCTATCCCAGCCCTCAGCCTATTTGACCTCAGACTTATTTCTTTTCTTCCCTGTTGTGCCCCAGGGTCTGACTCCTATAGGCTGCATTTCCCAGGATCCTTTGTCACCTGGGATTTTTCTCTGTATTCAGCCAAAGGAGGTGCTGGCAGGAGATTATAGGGCAGAAGGAAGGGAGAAGTTGGGTATTTCTTCCCCTCTTTTTACATCCGAGTATTAATCCAGCAGGGACTGCTTCTCTTCCTTATCTCCAGCTCCCACCCCAGACACCTGCTGTTGTCCCAGCTTTTGCCAGGCAATGTGGGGTTTTGGGCTCTGCACTCTGTCCCATCTTAGGGATGGTAATGGCTTCCTGCTCTTGCTAATCTCTGGACTGCTGCACAGCCCCCTGTTTGGCATCTCAGCTCTTCTATCAGCTATGTAATGAACTCCCTGCGCTAAATTATTCTTTTTAAATATTAAAGTTCCAATAGAACTTTCTGCAGTGATTGACATGTTCTACATCTATATTGTCCGATACAGTAGCCGCTAACCACAGTGGCTATTGTGCACTTGAAATGTGGCTCATGCAATGGGGAAACTCAATTTTTAATGTTTAATTAATTTAAGGTCAATTTACATAGATTAATTTAAATTTGAATAGCCACGTGTGGCTTGTGGCCACTGCATTGGACAGCAGAGCTCTATATTAACGATGGGATCTCTCTTCTCATCACAGAGCTTATTGTTTGACTTTTAATGTTTTCTTATGTAAAAGTTTTCAGTACATGTGTAGACAAATTTGTTTTCCTTTTCTTTTGAATTTTATTACAGGGTTTTTAGGCTGAAAGCTCTCCCCATTTATAGACTTGGCAAATAACTTCTGTTTTCTTATTTTTCCTTTACATTTAAATTTTATCATCTTGTCTATTTTGGTCACTGGTGTGACTATTTTAATCAATCTGATGCTTTTTATGACAGATTTATAAAGATTATATTTTATTATATAGTAAGTTCTTAGATTTGAAAGAGATCTTTAAGTTAATTTGGTCCAATCTTTCATTTAGTTTTTTAAGGTATGTTCATATGCTTCTGAGATAGTTCCTTCTCCCCACCTTTTCTTTTGTGGTTATATCTGTTAGAAAAGTCCTCCTTATGTTGACATTGAATTTGTTTCCCTGTAGCTTCTGTAGCTTCTCTCAGTTGACTTTATTTTTATTCTTAAGAGCAATTACAGAGTAAGTATGATTCTTCTTTTTCATGACAAAACCTTACAGTTTGAAGTGTGCTACTTCGCTTATTTGAGTTCTTTTCTCTGCATTAAGTATTCACAGCTTCTCCAATTATACCTTACATAGTTCAGCTTTAAATCTTGCGCTTGTGCTCTACACTTGTTCCAGTTCACCTGTATCCATTACTGTGTAGCTCCCATAAGTTAGCATGGCGTATCTGGCCTTGGTCTGAGTAGAGCAGTCTTGTGGTGTGCTCATTTAACCTACCTCTAGATAACATCTACCTCTAGATTAGTGGTTTTTTTTTTTTTTTTATTGAAGTATAGTCAGTTTACAGTGTTGTGTCAATTATAGCTTAGTGTTTTGTAGCATTATTTATTAAATTTATATTTTGCTTTCAGTTTATTAAAGCCTGCCCTTCTTTTTCACACACTCTGTCCATCCTGTCACTCAGTCATATACTCATTTGACAGGTTCTTGCCCAACACCTGCTGTGTAGCAGTGTTGTCACAGGAGGTAAAGTGGGTTGTCTGGACTCAAATGCAGGGTCTTACATTTTATCCCTATAGAATTGTATCTTGTTACAGTCTTTTATTCATTTGTCCCTTAGTTGTTTGGAATAATTTGTAAAGTAATATATTTGCTTTGGCTCCTAGTTTCATGTCCTCCACAAACTTGAGAAGAGTACCATATGTTACATTGTGTCAGTGTTATGAAGTCAACTAAGGCAGCAGTCATGGGGAAATGGTGAAGAGCAGGGGTTCTGACCCAGGCTCTTTGGATTCTGATTTCTGACTCTTTCACTTAGACCTGTGTGACCTTGAGCAAATTATCCTAACATATCTTAGTTTCCCCCATTAGTAAAATGTGGATAATAGTACTTATCTCATAGGATTGTTGTAGAAATCAAATAGTTAATACATATTAAGTGCTAGGAAAGTGTCTAGTAAAGAGTGTACACAACAATAGCTATTATTATTATTATTATTATTTATGCAGTCTGGGTTTTTATTGCCTTAATCAGCATATGAAAAGAGATCCAAATTTATTGGGGTCCAAATATGTTGTCAGTTGTTTTTCTCTGAGTTACCAGTCTGGTGGTAACACTATTAAAATAGAAAGGAAATGATGTTAGCCTGATAGGACTTGTTCTAGATTAATCTACTGTCATTTTTCTTCTTTTCTTGATCTTGTAACGTTTTTTAATGAAAATTTTCAAAGTGGAAGGTAGTTCACAGTGAATATGCATATACCCACACCAGGACTGTACCATTAATATTTTAGTATGTTTGCTGTATCACGTTTATTCATCTCTCTGTGCCTTTCTATTCATTATTCCATCTTATTTTTGATGCATTTCAAGGTAAATTGCAGGCATCAGTACACTTTCCCCCTAAATATTTTAGTACTCATATCATTAACTAGAGTTCAGTATTTTCTAATTTTTGAGGTAAAACTTACTTGCAGTAAAAAGCACAAATCTTAACTGTATGTATGTTCACTGAGTTTTGACAAACGCATACACCTATATAACTCAAAACCCCTATCAAGACAGTGAAAATTACAACCAGCCCAGGAATTTCCACCTGCCCCTTCACAGTCAGCTGCCTAACGCACTCACCAGAGAAAAGCATTGTTTTGTTTTGTTTTTCCACTATAAATTAGATGTTAGAATTTCATACATTAGGAATCATACTATATGTACGTTTCTGCGTGAGTTTTTTTGGCTTAGCATAATTGTTTTGAAATTCAACCATGTTGTTGCATGGTTTTTTTTTTAAACTGCTCAGTCATAGTTTGAATGTATCACAGTCTGCTTAGCCATTTTCCTCTTCATGGGCACCTGGGCTGCCTTTAGTTGTTGTTATCATTGTTGTTGTTTTTGTATCTTATACACAATTTATAGTTGTTATTTTTGGAAGAGTTGGATCCATAAGGAATTTAGTTGGCCATATTGAAAACCTACATTTTCTTTTATCACAAATAAATCTCTTTATTAGTCTCAGCTCAGAAAAATAGAAAATACAGATAATTTGTGGAGAATTAATTCCCCAAGCTGTGCTTTTATATTTGGATTTTATTCTCTATAATCATATGAATATGCATGCTTTAATTTAGCATATGAAATCTTGAAATAAATACATTTAATAGTGTAATAAAATGTTATTAGCAGATAATGAATGTTACCAGAAAATTGAATATTTACAGACCTCAGTAAGCCATATACTTTTAACTATGAATATGTTAAATCTGAGCCTAAATAAATCATTTACTTTTAATGAGATTAAAGTTTGGTAATAGTCTTATGTCCACTAGTGCTGTATTAGAAGAGATTTTTGGCAATACCCATGCTTGCTTTTCGTTTATTGTTAAATTGAAATGAATAATTATGCTCCTTTTTTTTCATTTAAATAGTATTAAATAGTATCTTCTTCCCTGAGGAGTTCAGTAATAGAGCATGCAATTTAATATTACATAATTAGAAAACTTTATTTGTGCATTTAATACAAATATTGAATAAAGCTTTAGGAATGTTTTAGAGTCTAGTGGCTGTATCTCAATAGTCTATAGTCTTGCCAGCTACCCCTTGCCATTTTTCTTAGCCAGCTGACTGCCAAAGGTTTGGAAGCTCAGAATAGCAGATCTCAATCTTTCTTTTGATATGCATTTGCACAGTTTTATTACTATACAAAATATTGGTCACATATTAAACTTGCTAGGTTGAACCTAAGTTTATTTTTCGTAGAAGTGACTTTTTTATATGTTGTAGAGTGGTCAGTTGGTACATTTCTTAAGCATGTCTTTCTTTTCTAGCATTTATTTCTATTTTGACCTTTTAGGATCCTAATGATGCTTTAGGCTCAGCTTAGAGCCTAAAACCTGAGATCTTCCTTGAAAACCTGGGTTCTTCCTCGAAAATCTCTTATTTAGTTTTGCTTCTCTTCTGTGCTCCTAGTACTTACCACCACATATAACATTTGTATGTTTATTGTATGTGTTCTGCCTTATTTTATAATTATATGCATACTTGTTTTATTTCTTCTGTGGAGGACAGAGATTGGATATTGTATCTATTCATATTCCCTATGGTACCTAGCATTGTGCCTCACAGGAGTTCAGTTTTTGATGGATGTCTGGAAGACTATAGAAGAAATATAAGAAATTTCCAGTGATGTTGAAGTGATCAGACACTCTAACACTTAATACAACAAATGATTGAATATAGGTCTAAAACATTTCCAAGTCTTTTATAATATGAAATGACATTTCATATTGAACTAGCTATTTCTGTGACTTCTGTCCCTAAACAGTACAGATCTCCCTCAACCTGTGATGAGGTTACATCCTCATAAACCTGAAAATGTCATAAGCTGAAAATGCATTTAATACACCCAACCTACTGAACATCATAGCTTACCCTAGCCTACCTTAAATGTGCTCAGAACACTTGCATTAGCCTCACAGTTGGGCAAAATCATCTAACACGAAGACTATTTTATAATAAAGTATTGAATATCTCATATAACTCATTGAATATGGTAATGAAAGTGAAAAACAGAATGGTTGTGTGGGTGCAGAATGGTTGTAAGTGTACAGGTTGTTCACTCTCAAGATCGCATGGTTGACTGGGAGCTGTAGCTCGCTGCCACCGCCCAGCATCATGAGGGAGTATCATACCATATATCACTAGCCCAGGAAAAGATCAAAATTCATAATTTGAAATACAGTTTCTACTGCATAAATATTCTTTCGCACCATCATAAATTAAAAATTGTAAGTCAAACCATTGTAAGTCAGGGACCACCTGTATTTGAAATGAAATCCTTACAGATGTATCTTTTGTGCAGCCTCATTGCTGAGTACATTACCTTACCCAGAGTCTTCTCATGTTTTGGGGATGGACAGATGGTTGAATGTCTGAGGCAATAAGTGGAATTAAAGATATCAGGAAAGAGAGAGAGTGTGATGGAGAGAATTTGTCAGAAGGTCTCTCATGTGATGTGGGGCATTTGCGCTGAAGGTGGATTTGATGGACAGGTGGAGCTGGAATAAACAGAGGAGAGGGGAAGGCATTTATGTTGGAGAGCATAGTTTGCAAGGCAGAATTAGGAAGCAGAAAGGCATTGTACCAAGGAATGCTAGTGACAGTGTGAGCTCTGAGAAGGATGGGAACAGAGATCACATTGTTTTCCTCCACCTCCATAAGCAGCATGTAGTCATTAGGTTCACTGGGATTTGAATCTGGTTTGTTGAACTTGGAGTTGAATCTCAGTTCAGCCACTAAGTAGCTATGTGACCTTGGGAAGCCACTCAACCTTTTTAAGCCTCAATTTCTTCACTGGTAAAATAGAGAGAATACTATCCACTTCACAGGGTAGTTGTGAGGAATAATGAGATGTATATAAAATCCCTAGCATAGTTCTAGCCTTTCAATATTTTTGTTTCTTTCAAAAAACGATGTAATTCCTAGTTGTAGGAATAGATTTTTGTTATAATTTATGCGTAGTATACAATATGGGAAATGTTAGGTACCTGTGATTTTTTCTGCCTTATTTTTCATAAAAATAGAGCACAAGTTATATTCATGCTCTTGCTCTAACAAAGTAAAGAAAGCGAGGGTGTCTGCAAACATGATGACTCTGACTGTTTTGTTCTGCTGGAATTTCATTAGTTCTGCCCTGATAACCAGACAGCAAGGGCAGAGAGAGCAGACCACATTGTTATTCAGTTCAGACATTGGCGTGTTTGGCTTCATCTCACAGAAAATTCAAATACAGCCTGACTTCGCTTCCCTTTCCTAGACACAGATCCAGACGCCTCTCCTCTTTCTTTTGTGAGCCACACAAATCTCCTTTCATCCCAGCTTGCCGTTTGTGATCTTTTAAAGCTAACGCCATCACAATTGAAACACAGTTGTACTCTTTCCTTCTGCCCACTCTTCTTTCTGATCTGAATTTCCCTGCTTTATTCCTTGTCTTATCAATATCTGAAGCTAAAGATCAGAGAGTCTTCCTCTATGATTCCCTTTTCCATATATCTTCCAAATAGCTCATTTGTTCTCTCCTTCATTCTTATCACTACTCCTTAGTCAGCTTCTTAATTTTTGCTAACCTAGTACCATAGTAACTTCAGTTGGCTTCCCGTTTCTACTTGCACTCATTCCAGACTTCAGTCAGAAGGATTTTTCTAAAATGTGAAATTAATCATTAACTCTTGCTTTCTGTTCACTAGTTCCAAATACCTACATGACCAAATTTAACCTCCTCCAAATGATACATAAGATCTTTTATAATCTAGGTGCTCTCTTTCTTTTTAACTTTATTATCCTCACTTTTCTTCCTACCCCATTCCTCTTCTCTCTGCTCTCTATGCACATGTAATTTGAAATTTACTGACTTCCTGCAAATGCCATGTTGGGACATCGCTTCATGCTTTTATGTGCTCCTTCCTCTGCCTAGAATATTTTCCTCCCTTATCTAATTGGTCAATTGCTAGTCATCTTGCAAGATTCTGTTAGGTGTTGCTCCTTTTAGGAAGACTTTCTTAATTTCTTCTCTCTCCAGCCTCCTGACTATGCTCCCCTTCCCTGCCATGCCCCATGGAGAGGTGCTGCCCAGTAGAGTAGCTCCTAGCCACATGTGGCTGTTTAAATGTAAGTCAATTACAATTAATAAAACAAAAATTCAGTTCCCAAGTTGCACTAGCATATTTCAAGTACTCTTTAGTCACATGTGGCTAGGGTCTGCTGTTTTGGATAGCACAGGTGAAGAACTTGTCTATCACAGGAAGTTCTATTAGACAGCTCTGCATAGGGTTAACCATCCCCTTCTCTGGGTTGCCTCTTCCTTTGATATTTCCATTGTTGCACTTATAATATTTTTTATTTATTTACATATATGTTTCCCTATTAGACAGTGAATGTTTAGAGGGCAAAGATGTATCCTCTTCATTTCTATATATTTGGTTTTGAGTTGGGTTTAGTTATTATAGGTATTCAACAAAATTTTGAGTTGAATTGATTCAGTGAATTTTGGAAAGGAGAATAGCCCCTACTTGAGGACTTCTAGTGGTGAAACAGCCACATGGCAGCATGTTGCTTATGTATGTATTCACAAATAATGTATATTTAGTATATATAATTTTTGTATGACATATATATTTAGAGAAACAAATTATTTGTGTATGCATATATACATGTTTGTACACGCACAGACACAATTTTCTTGCTGACTCTAAATACTTTAGTTATATTTCCTAAGAATAAGGATATACTTTGCATAACTATCTTACCATTCACATGTAAGAAGATTACCATTAATATTAAATTTCTCCAGTTGTTCTTCAAATAAGCAATCTAACCTTACATGTAAAGAAACTAGAAAAAGAAGAACAAACAAAACAAAAAGTTAGTAGAAGGAAGGAAGTAATAAAGATATAAACAGAAATTAATGAAATAAAGACTAAAAAAAAACAGAAAAATCAATGAAACTAAGAGCTGATTCTTTGCAAAACAGTATGGAGGTTACTCAAAAAGATTAAAAATAAAACTACCATACAGTCCAGTAATTTAAGTTCTGAGTCTTTGTCCAAAGAAAACAAAAATAGTTATTTGAAGAGATATATGCAGCCCAGTGTTCACTGTAGCATTATTTACAATGGCCAAGATATGGAAGCAACCTAGGTGTCCGTCAATAGATGAATGGATAAGAATGATGTGGTATATTTATATGATGGAATATTACTCAGCCATAAAACCCCTGAAATCTTGCCATTTGTGACATGTATGGATCTAGAGGGTATCATGCTTCATGAAATAAGACAGAAAGACAGATATTGGATGATCTCACTTATATGTGGAATCTAAAAAACAAAACAAATAAACCCAATGAGAACAGGTTCATAGATACAGAGAACAAATGCATATTTGCCAGAAGGGAGTGGCATGGTGGGTTGGATGAAATAGATGAAGGGGATTAAGTGGTGCAAACTTCTAATTATAAAATAAATAAGCCAGAGGACATAATATACAGGATAAAGAATATGGTTAATAATATTGTAATAGCGTTATATGGGGACAGTTAAATACTAGAATTGTCGTGGTGATCGTTTCATAACAAATGTAAATAACGAATCACTATATAACTTACCTGAAACTAACATAAGATTGTACATCAACTGTATTTCAATTAAAAAAAAGGAAAAAAATTATCTATACTGTCAGATCATGTGAATAATCCTGTTCCCCAATAATCTTTTACTCACTGTTTTATCAACCATTAATGATCTGTCCCTGAATCATTAATACACTGATGGTTACAAAATGGTAATTTTCTAATTTTATCATTTTCTTAATATTTATTTCCTCTGTATTTCTGTACAGAATATTTTCTTTCCTTCTCCCCCTTCTCTGCTTTCCTCTTCCTGTGTCCTCCCAAACTTTTTGAGTATTTATTGTATGGAGTCATGAATCTTAAAAACTTCACTATCCAGTGTGTTATCACCATAATTATTATTTTATGTCCTTAAATCATATGATATTTTGCTAGTGGGAGCCCCTTTAAGCTGGCTGTGTGTCCTTTTATATACCTTTATTTGTTTTTGCACACTTTATTGCTTTCTGGGACAATAAACTATTCCAGATTTGCCTTGTGCTGTCTCTGCCCTAGACCTGGGCTCAGCTATTTCTGCAAGGAGCTCCTGTTTCTTTTAGTGGAGAATAGTTTCTAGGAACCAAGATCTGGTTGCAAGACATGAACATTGCTACTGAAGTGTTATTGCTTCTAGGTTCTTTCAGAGGACAGAGCTAGGAAATACATTTTTTGAAAAGTCATCAGGAGGAGGAGTCCTCAATTTGTGTCCAGTGTCACAGAGATCTTCCTTACCTTCTGCCATTTTATGTTTGTATCTCTCTTCTACCAGAGGAGAGCCCTGCTTTCCAACAACACCAGTGTGTGTAGTCATTAGCTCTGTCCGTCAATTGGTATTACAACACCAGTGTTACGCCACTAGCAAGCCTACTAAATAAACTTCAGAATTTCTTTGCAATTTATTTTTTTGTCCTTGGAACGCATCTCACCAAGGATATATACTCAGAATACAATACTTGAAAGTTACGTAAATTCTTTCTTTTTTGATATACAGTTAGCTTCATTTGTTTCCGTTTTATTCTGTTTTAAGGTTTACCTTTTCATCCTTTCTGAAGTGTCATTCCCATTTCAGTCCCATCTGCCCCTGTCCAACCATCCTCTAGAGGATGAGAGTGAGGCTTTTAATGACTTCTGAGTCATGTAAATCTTTTTCATAAAATTAAACTAAAAAGGATGATAATAAATAATGACTCTCACTATCCTTAGTAATGTTCTTTGCCTTACACTTGATATTAATATTTCTACACCAGCTTTCTATTGCTTGGTTTTCAGTTTGCCTGATTGTCTTTTTCTATCCGTTTAACTTCAGCTTGTGTGTGATTATGTTTTAGGTGATATCTCATGTATACAATTTGAGAATCTGACATTTATCTAGGCAACTTTATGATTACTTATATATTTGAATTACTTTTTGTCTTATATTTTGTTTTCTTCTCCCTCTCTTCTCTCTTTCTTTCTTTTGTATTGATTGTTATTTTTACTTCATTTTTTTCTTTCTAATTATTTGGAAGTGGTACATTCTATATCTCTACTTTTCATTGTCATTTTAATGGACAGTCTTGTCATCCTGTTAGTTTTGTGTCAAGTATTCAGTCAAATAAACCCATACCTCTTTTTCGCATGAACTACCAAAACAGGTTTGTTGAATCCTATACTTTCATATTTACATTTTTTAACTCAAGCAAATAAGACTATGTGTTTATTTTTTTCCCCACATTTTATAGTCTTAATCAGAGAAGTAAGGGTCTCAGTCATGCTGTCTCAAGAAAGGTTGACAGAAACCTGGACTCACCACAACCTTTTCTTTACAGTCTGGCAGCCCTCAGCTGCACCCCTACCCCTCCACCCCAGGAATCTAAGCACGATTGAGGCCAGGAATATTATTTTGATTACTGCTCTATCCATTATATCTAGAAGAATGCCTGTGCATTAGCTAGCCCTTAATAGATGTATCAGTTGAATGAATAAAGTGAAATACTTAGTCTGGACGAGAAGGAGTGAGGTAAATGGTGGATGCAGGGTCGGAGACATTATGGGAATTTTTAGTCTGAAGGACTTGCATGTTGAACAGTAAGTCTGCTTGCTGAGTAAAGCCCTGAGGGTTGAGGTGAGCATTACTGCAGAGAAACAGAGAGCTATCTACTATCTGGGTTGCATGGAGGGGAGTAAGTGGCTTCATTATATTGTCAAGTCCCAGTTATTCTAGGAGAGTTTTGCTAGAGATAACTTGGAAGGAATTAAATAGTCCTTAGTTGCTCTGAGATTCTATGCTAAGTAGATGGAATACGTTGCCATACTTACCTACAGCCAGATTTGGGCACCCAGGTAAATTTCATTTTTCATCTTAGACTTGGAGATAATCTTAACCCTGCTAGTAAACTGATCACATAACAGTACAGCACTGTGAGTAGCCATTCACAGCAATCACTTAATTTTTGTTCCTCCTTCATAATCCCAAACATCCTGGTGTTTTCCATTTTCTGTCTGGGAGAATTAGGAAGCAGTATGTAGGTAGATCAGTTGTAGGATTCTCATATTTATCTTGTCTGTAGCCAAGCAAACTGTGAAAAACAGCCTGCATATTTTCTCTGAATTGTGTTTCTGAGTTTTCTTTTCATTTGATTATAGAATTATCTTGATTTGATTTAGATATTTACTGGGAGTGATATACAAATTGGGACAAGGAAAATGTAGTTTTATTACCACCTGAAAAATCTAAATTAGTGCCTTGAATGCTGCTTGTATTAAAAATCTCTTCTTTTTCTCTTAGGGCTGCTGCTCAGAGTAAATTAGGTCACTACACAGATGCAATAAAGGATTGTGAAAAAGCAATAGCAATTGATTCCAAGTACAGCAAGGCCTATGGGAGAATGGGGTAAGTTCTGGGAGAATGTTCAAAACAGTATATCAAATAGTATCAGATATGCTGTTCTTAATGGCTTGGTTGTGAATTTCCTGCTTAATATTGTACCCTCTAAACTAATAAGATAAATATGACATAGAGAGAGGAAATAACTGCAATTTCTGTAACTTGAGAGAGAAGATTAGTTGTGTGATGAATGGCTGGTTGTTGGAGAAAGTCATACAACCATACTGAGTAGATCCACTTCATATTCAAGGCCACAAATCTCAAATGAACTCTCAATATTTTGGCAGATAATCCTACTACACTTCCTTCTAAATTCACCTTCCCACTCTCCGAGTTGACCATTTCACACCTACTCTTCTCTTCACATTTCCCCCATACATTCCATGGTGACTCTCAACCTTTTACAGTTGAAAAAATAAATGCGTTTAGAAGAAAAGTAACTCTTCTTACTTGTAAGCCCACCAATCTATCTGCATTTGTATCTGTACAGATTGCCTTTTTTCCTGTTAAAATGGAAGGGTAAGACCACTTCCCTTCCCACTCACTCATGCTTTAGGGCTCATCCCTTTGTACCTTCTCCAGGACGTTACACTTGTAATCATCTCCTTTGTCTTTACAGCATTAGTTTTTTCTGTCTCTAACAATGGTAATGACTGCTTGTAAAAAGATCATCAGAAATCATCGGTTAGAACCATCCTTTTACTCAGCTACATAATTTCCCAGTTCCTGTTTCTCTGCAAAGGCCCTGATAGTTGTCTGACCTTGCTGTCTCACCTTCACCGTCTCTTATTCTCTCTTCAGCTCACTCTCGTAGGACATTTGTCTGTATCACTCTGTTGAGAGCGCAATTCAAGGTCTCCAGTTGTCTGTATTTTCCCAGGGTCAGTATTCAGTTCTATACCCTTACCCTACTCCATCTCTTAGTATTTGGCATGAGTAACTACTTTTTGAAATACTTCATTCTCTAGGCATCTGTGACACCACGCTTCATGGTTTTCCTTCTACTTCACTGGATGTTCTTTCCCAGTCTCTCTTACTGGCTCTTCCTCCTCTCCCACCTCTAAATAATAGTGTGCTCCAGGGCTCCCTCCTCTGCTGCTGCAGTTTTTCTGTCCATATTCTACTTTTGATTCCAGTGTGTCCCATGCTTTTAAATTCCATCTTTAGTCAATATGCATTATTCATGAATTCTGTATTTATGAATTCACCTACTTGCTAAAGCTTTTTTTTTTTTTTAATGTAACCCCAAATCTGTACTCACTGTGCTTTTGTTGTCATCCACAGAGTGGTGAAAAACTTGAGTCACCTGACATGCAGGATCTCAGCTGAGGTCAGATAAAGCAGTGCTCTGCCTTTTGGTTTCAGTTCTCATGCTGTAAAATGAGTGTCTTTTTTACAGTCAGCGTAGTGCTATATTGCATTTTTGTGCTTTTTGTTGTTGATTTCCCTTTTTACAATTGCCCCCCTACATAGGTTGAAGTATTATCTTAGTGTTCCTAAGGGCAAGAAGGCTGTGATGTGCCTCACCAAGAAAATAACATGTATTAGATAAGTTTTGTTCAGGCATTCTTAGTGCAGTTGGCTTAAGTTCAATGCTAATGAATTAGTGATATGTATTAAATAAGGCTGCTTTAAACAGAAACACACGTAAAACAAGGTTGCATATTGATTGGTTGATGAAAATCTTGTGACCAGAGGCTCACAGGAACATAACCTTATACTTCTTCTAGGAGAAATTGTTCAGTGTTTGCTAATTCAGTGTTTGTGGTGACTTTGTAGAACATAATTACTGTGGATAATAAAAATAAACTGTATATGTTGGTGAATCTCTTAAGTTATACGTCTGAACTCCATACTCATATATTCAACTACTTTTCATCTCCACTTAGATGTTTCATAGATATTTTAAACTTAACATATCCCATACAGAACTCTTGTTACCTTCTTAAATCTCTCTCATCTGATTAAATGTACTATCATTCCGCCTACCCAGTGCTCAGGTCAGAAGCCTAGGAGTCATCCTTCATTCTTACTACACCGACACATCTAATCTATCAGCATGTCCTGCCAATTCTAGTTTCCAGATACTCCTTGAATTCAAGAATTGATTGCTATCTTGTTTATAACTCTAGTCCAAATTACTGTCTCTTACTTAGGCAATTGCAATAGCTCCTTAACTGGTCTCCCTGCCTTCACTCCACTCTCCCCATCTTGTTGGTCCTTTGCAGACAAGTGAGAGGGAGCTTTATAAAGCATAAATCAGATCATGTCATTCTGTTGCAACCAGAATGAAATCCAGACTCCAAACCATGGTCCTTTGTTGCCCTGACGTCATCTCTTCCCACACTTAGTTTTCTGTGCTCCCTCTTCCTCGCCTTTGTCCTGTTCCTTAAGCATCCCAAGCTTGCATTGTTTTCAGGGCCTTGGTGTTGATTGCTGCTTCTGTTTAGAATGCTTTTCCCCTAACTTTCATGACTGCTTTCTTTTCATTGCTCACATCCCTTGAATGTGGCTGCCTTTGAGCAGTTCCCCTATTTATCCTCTTTAATATTAATCTTTTTTATCTGCATGTTTATTGCTTTGTCTTCCCAGATAGAATGAAATTTTCTTAACCTCAGGAACTTTACCTTTTTCATTGTGGAATCTAAAATAGTGCCTGCTACACAGCAGGATTCCAATAAATATGTACTGACTGTTGAGTAATTGAGGATTCTGATGAAGTATCTTTCATGGTTGACTGGTAGGAAACTAATTAGGCTCTGAGATTTTTTTTTCCTATGGCTAGGCGTTGTATTTTATCTAGATCAGAAGTCTGTTAGGTAAGTCAGCCAAAAAAAAAAAAAAAAAAAAAAAAAAAAAAGAGTAATGCTTAAAAATAAACTAAGAAAAAAAAATTAAAAAACCCTCAATACTATCTTTCCATGTGTACCATTATTGTTTCATTCTCAAGTAATTTTCCAATAAATAAATTCTAACTAGGTAGAGGAAAACATCAAATTTGGTAACTCACTCTTTGACCTGTTCTTGGGGTAATAATGTGTTATTCGAGTTGTAAAGGCTGCTAATTTTATCTATTTCACAACTAATGTGTCTTACCCAGTAGTGACCAGCTAACACCCCACAGCCTACTTTGTGTATTTATTTAAATTATTTTTTTAATTGAAGCGTAGTTGATTTACAGTGTTGTGTTAGTTCCTGGTATATAGTATAGTGATTCAGTTATATGTTATTATTGGATTATTATAAGTTATTACTGGATATTGAATATAGTTCCCTGTGTTATACAGTAGGACCTTGCTTTTTATCTATTTTATATATAGTAGTTTGTATCTACTAATCCCAAACTCCTAATTTATCCCTTCCCACATTCCCTTTCCCCTTTGGTAACCGTAAGTTTATTTTCTTTGTCAGTGAATCTGTTTCTGCTTTGTAAATAAGTTCATTTGTATCATTTTGTAGATTACACATATAACTGATATATATTTGGTATTTGTCTTTCTCTGTCTGATTTACTTCACTTAGTGTGATAATCTCTAGGTCTATCCATGTTGCTGCAAATGGTATTATTTCATTCTTTTTTATGGCTGATTAGTATTCCATTGTACATATACCACATCTTCTTTGTCCATTCAGCTGTTGATGGGCATTTAGGTTGCTTCCGTGTCTTGGCTATTATAAATAATGCTGCTTTGAACACTGGGGTGCATGTGTCTTTTTGAATTAGAGTTCCCTCTGGATTTATGCCCAGGAGTGGGATTGCTGGATCATATGGTAAGTCTATTTTTAGTTTTTTGAGGAATCTCCATACTGTTTTCCGTAGTGGCTACATCAAATTACATTCCCACCAACAGTGTAGGAGGGTTCCCTTTTCTCCACACCCTCTCTATCATTTATCATTTGTGGACTTTTTAATGATGGCCATTCTTACTGATGTGAAGTGATACCTCATTGTACTTTTGATTTGCATTTCTCTGATAATTAGCGATATTGAGCATCTTTTCATGTACCTGATGGTCATCTGTATGTCTCTAAGTTTTCTGCCAAATTTGTTTGATTGAATTGTTTGTTTTTTTGTTATTAAATTGTATGAGCTGTTTGTGTATTCTGGAAATTAAGCCCTTGTCGGTCGCATATTTTGCAAATATTTTCTCCCAGTTCATAGATTAGCTTTTGGTATTGTTTATGGTTTCCTTTGCTGTGCAAAAGCATCTTCTTTGTATGTTTGGTAGAATTCCACAGTGAAGCCATCCAGTCATGGACTTTTGTTTGCAGGGAGGTTTTTTTTTGTTTGTTTTTTGTTGTATTACAGATTCTGTTTCACTTCTAGTGATTGGCCTGTTCAAATTATCTATTTCTTCTTGTTTCAGTTTCATTGGACTTGTTTCTATTTTTTGATTTTTAAGGTAAATTGATATGTATTGTGGCTCAGTGTCTCTGCTAGGAAGGAAGAAAGTGAGATATTATGAAGTACAAATCTAGCTCAGAGTTCTTAAAACGGTTTTAGCATCACGGTGTTAAATGGCCATAGAATTGTTAGTCAGCTCACATCTTTATGGAGCTTAATCATTCATAAAGCAAATTGTTTCACATATTAGGCTTAAAAATGGAAAGATATGTAAGGTTCATTTCTAATCATTAAGTCTTGATTCATGTAGGAGAGCCAAGGTTATCACCAAGCAGAATTGAGAGAGTGCAGATTTACAGAATCTTGGAATTAGAAGGCAGTGATACTCCTGTGAACTATGGTACAATTGACCCTTGAACAATGTGGGGTTTAGGGGTGCTGACCCTCTGCACTCGAAAATCCACGTGTAACTTATAGTAAACCTTTTGTATCCACAGGTCGTCCGTATCTGCAGTTCCTCTCTATCTGCAGATTTAACCAACCTCAGATTGTTTAGTACTGTAGTATTTACTAATGAAGAAAATGCACATATAAGTGGACCTGCACTCTTCAAACCCATGTTGTTTAAGGATGAACCGTACATTGAATAAATTAAGTGTAATCTGGATTCAAATTGAATACAAACTAGGTGTTTGATTAAATTTATGATGTCCTGATGTTATTTAATTATATATCTTACACTCTTACACTGTATTCTTTTCAGGCTGGCCCTCACTGCCATGAATAAGTTTGAGGAAGCAGTTACAAGTTATCAGAAGGCGTTAGATCTTGATCCTGAAAATGACTCCTATAAGTCAAATCTGAAAATAGCAGAACAGAAGTTAAGAGAGGTATCCAGTCCAGTAAGTTACTAATGCCAAATGAGTGACTTTGTCATTCACAATTTACTGTAATCAACTTGTAGTGGTCAGACCATATTCTGAAGAGAAAAAAAATCTCACTTTTAATTGTCATAGGTTTAGATTACTGTTTTATACTGAATAACTTCTTCAGCAGAATAGGTAACATTTATTATATTCTAAAAGTAATGTTACAAATATGCTAGTCAAAGTAAGAAAAATAATTTTAGTCAGAGTTAATTGCATGAATAGAATAAGGCAGGGAAGTGAGATAAAGAGTCTATATTTCAAATCCCTCCTTTATTAGTTTTAATGAGATGAAAATTCAGAATTCTGCAAAAATTTCAGCTCTTTTACCATGTCTGAAGTTCTCAAGAAAAATAGTAATAGTCCTCTCTATGGAGAGGTCAGCTTTTTCACAGTATTTTATAGAATATTTATAAATATATATATATTAGTTTAAATTAAAAAAATTGTAGTGGTTAGTATAATTCTCAGATATAATTGTTTTACAGACAGGAACTGGACTGAGCTTTGACATGGCTAGTTTAATAAATAATCCAGCCTTCATTAGTATGGTGAGTATATTTCCTTTTCTGCTTTGCTGGCTCTATTTTCCACTAGAGCTATATAGTTCTAAACTTTTTAGAAACAAACAAGAGCGCTTTTGTGGTGGTGGTGGCAGGAGAGAGGTAATATAGTGCTGTGGCTGTTGTCTTTAACCTGCCCATGTACTGCTTTGTGGAAAAGCCATGGGTGGACTTCAGGAAGATAAAAACAATTCCCCTCCCACTGTGAGCACAGGAAGGAGTGAAACTACGAAGTCCTACGGAGCAAGGTCACGTCTCTTACTTTTTTAAAGAATTATTTATTTATTTATTGGTGGCGGAGGCAATGAGGTTTATTTATTTACTTATTTGGTGGCGGTACTGGGGATTGAACCCAGGACCTTGTGCATACTAAGTATGCATTCTACCACTGAGCTATACCCTCCCCTCTTCTCTTACTCTTTTGAAGTGGCCCTTCTCAAATGTAGGAGGTTCTTTACGCTTTACCAGCTTGTAAAGAAGTTTGTAAAGCTTCTGTTTTCACTTTTGGCTTTTACTGGTCTGATCAGTAGTTAGTAGTAAGTAAACTGCTGTCAATATCCTTAGTCCGTAGTGTTACTTGTAATCTCTTTTTCCTTGAAACGTATTTTCAATACCATTTTTTCTAGTACCTCCTCTTTTTTACATTCCCATCATTCACTTTGTGTAGCACATTAAAACTCAGCAAAATGTTAGGACTTACATGGTTTAGTTTTTATTCCAATGCTTTTAAAAAAAACTGTTACTATGAACTGCCTTTAATGGTAGATGCCATTTTTCAATTCCAGGCAGCAAGTTTAATGCAGAATCCTCAAGTTCAACAGCTGTAAGTATATAGAAAGAGCATATATTTCCCGCTTCCACTTGTCAGCCTCCTAATTGAGCACATCAGCTCCAAAATGATAAAACTGGCCCGAATGCTGGTCAGTGGGAACTTAAAGTCATACCCATTTGGTCCAACCTACACAATGTGTGTTTATTTACCTGCTTTTCTTTGGCCAGTATCCTGCTTGCCAAGCGTATATGCCAATTCCAGTGATACATCTCTTGCCCACTGTAGAATGTCAGGAATGATGACAAACGCTATTGGGGGACCTGCTGCTGGAGTTGGGGGCCTAACTGACCTGTCTAGCCTCATCCAAGCGTAAGTATTATTTAAAATAGAAACAGTAAAAAAGTATTTCATGTTTTATAGTTTGTGTCTAAGGTGAGGGTACCAAGGCTTTCTTTTAAATTTTCATCTTTTACTGTTAGTATCAGTGACCTCATTAATTATTAAATCTAAAAGTAGTTCATAAATTGAAATTTTCTGATTGAAGGGCAGGAATCCAGAAGATCTGGGTCCAAGAAACATTTTTTTCAGCAGGTTTGAATAGCTATTCAAGGATGTATATGAAAGTCAAATATCTACTTAAAGTATGTGTGAATTTAGGTACGCAAACATATATATACTTAAAGAATTTATTTATTAAATTAGGTTTATTTATATAATAGAGGTACTTGGGGATTGAACCCAGGACCTTGTGCATGTTGAGCATGCGCTCTACCACTGAGCTGTACCCTCTCCCCAAGAATTTATTTTTTTAATTTTACTTTTTGAGGGGTGGTAATTAGGCTTATTTATTTATTATTAGTTTGTTTTTTTTAAATGGAAGTACTGGGCATTGAACCCTTGTGCATGCTAAGTATGCAGTCTACCACTGAGCTACACCCTACCCTTCACACATACATATTTAAAAATCATATATTATAAATATGAATGTTTCAGACCACTTAGGAAACTTTTATTCACTTTTTCAGTGCCCATCATTACTAAAGGAACTTGTTTCATCTTCTTGAGCACATTACCTTTACCTCCAAGTTGCTTAAGCTACTGTGCTTTTTGAATTGCTTTTTGAATCTGTGTGATGCTGCCAGTGGAAACACATGAAGTGAGAAGTACCATTTCCTGTTTGTGATCATAACTATGTAACCCTATTTGCATTTTTAGAGTGATCTTTAAGTGGCATGATTATAGTGATACCTAACACTTGCAGTTGTGAGTCACACAGAGGAATTTGGATTAAATTTCTTTACCTGTTTAAAGATCAGTGCTGTTAGGTGACTTCATAAGCATCCCCAAATGGGTGTAACACCTGCCACACGAGGGATGATTAAGACTTGACTACAGTAACAAATACCTTGCATTATATTTGCAGACCTATAAAAGCACATACTTGTTAGCCATTGGCTCATTTGTGGTTAAGCACTTGGGGATGGGGTGGTGGATTTCACCTCATTCAGGAACTCACTTTTTAGCTTGGGTGTCTCATTTCTTATAAAGAACACTGCACTGTAATAATGCTGTATGGATGCATTGGTAAACTTGCAGATACTAAAGTTATGAATCTAAAACTTGTTTCTATACAAGACGTTCCCTTTGGGTAGTATCCATATCTTTTGCAGTTCTTTTTGCATGTGTATTTTGTGACTGGAAATTCCCTAATTCATACTACTTTTCCTCTTTACTATAGGGGACAGCAGTTTGCTCAGCAGATACAGCAACAGAATCCTGAACTTATAGAGCAACTTAGAAATCACATCCGGAGCAGGTCATTCAGCAGCAGTGCTGAAGAACATTCCTGACTTAACCAGAATGCAGACAGTTATGGCTCTGAAGTGTTTGCTATAGATAGTGGCCAAAACAAAAACAAAAACAATCTAAAGAATATATCTGTCTAAACAATAGGTTTATCACAAACAGACCTGCACATAACATGATTCCTTTGTAAATGAATGATCAGTAGCCTTGTTAAGTGCTAGTATAGCACTTAACTGGACAGGGTTCCATTTTCAAATCTTCATCATGTTTGTATATTAGACTTAATAGCAGAGTATATTTATTGAACCATAGGGCTGTTTATTGGTGAGTTGAGTTCTCTAGCTTCAAATTCCCCTAAGCAAACTTTTTGAAAGGGGACCAAAGAGGAAGGTTTCTCATTCTGATTTAGGAGAAATATACTTACCACTGAGCAGCATATCTGGAGAGAAGGTTGTTACCTGGGTTTAGCTTTGATAGCTATTGGTAATGAATATATGTCATGGGGGCAGGTGCTATCTTTAATGCTGCTTATTCTGATGGGTGATGAAATCTTAAGAGCTGGTGGAAAGCAGCATTTGGTGCAAGGGCTGTTATTTTGAAAAGAAATAGATGCTGTGAATGTATAGAAAGTGGAGGTAGGATGCTCAGGTTTTAGTTCTTAACTAACCTCGCCTGCAGTTTGGTATTGATAACATTAGCATGGCCAATTATGCTAAGTACATAATAAAGTACATTTAGAAATCCTTAATGATTCTGGTTAGGTCAGTTGTATAACTGTTCGGTTTAACTATCACAATTTCCCCAGTGGTGACTTTACTGTGGAAACCCTCCAATACATCAATATTTAAATAAGCCGATGGCTTGGCCCTTAAGTTAAGGATTTTCTAAGTGGCATTTTATTATGTGCCTGTAAACACTGATTTTTTTTTTAACTCAGTACTTATTTGATGGGTTACAAAAAGCATCTATCGCTAACATTGCTTGTTCATGTAATCCTCTGCTATAATTTGGCTTGGCATGTTGCTTTTATCCTTAACCTTAATTTGATACCACTTAAACGTAACAGGGGACTTGAAATATTTTATTGGAATTAGGATACATACTAGTGGAGAGAGATGTTAAAGTACCATGGGAGTGGCTTTAACTACAGTGATAGATGAGGCCATTCTAATCGCAACTGGAATTTCTTTTGTTTATTATGAAATTGGTAAAGTTGGCAGACACATAATGATTTCACAAGTGTTGTGAGAGAAAACTGAAATAGAAAGTAATATAAAAGTAAGTCAGTAATACTGATGATGATCAGAGCCTTACTATAACTGTCCTCCTCAGAAGGCTAATTACTTGGTATCTTGAAGTTTAAAAACCAATTTTCCCTTTGTGAGATTACAACAGAGGTTCTATAATTTCATTGTAAGAATAACCTGGAAATTCATTAAAAATGCAGATTCAGGGGCACAGCTTCAATTTTTATTTAGTAGGTCCTTTAATAAGGTCTGGGAATCACCATTTTAAATAGCACCTATACTTCTGGCCAGAGAGAGCAGGACTTAAACCTAAGCTAAGCCTTCTGAATTAAATATGCTGTATTGCATCTAAACCAGCTTCATTTTTCATGAAGTTAAATTCATCTCCTAGAGTTCAGTGTTATACAGAATGAAGTGCTAACTAACCAAAGAAAAATGATGACTGCAATGGAAAAAAAAAAAACCAACAAAAAACGCAAAGTTGATCCTTAATAAAAAATTAGTCACTCCTACCCAGTGTTGAGTAAGAAAAAGTCCCCAGCATAACTATCTTGAGTTTATTAACAATGCTTTCAGATCAATAAAATTGATGAGCCTCTAGCTGACTGACTAGGAAAACAGAGAAAATAGGTAGCAACAGTATCAGAAGTGAAAGAGGAGATACCATTACAGACCCTGTCGACATTAAAAGGATAATTAGAAAATACTATGACCAATTCTAGGTCCATATATTTAACAACTTAGAGGAAACAGACAAATCCCTTGTAAGGTACAAACTACTAAAGCTCACGGAAGAAGATACCTCCAGAAAAGACAGCTACAGGCCCCAGCGATTTCAGTGGTGAATTCTCCCAAACATTTCATATCAATTCTACACAATTGCTCCCAGAAAAGAGAAGAGGAAACGCCTCCCAACTCTTTTTGTTTAGCTATTACTCTTATACCAAAATCAAAGACATTATAAGAAAAAAACACTTTAAAACAATACCTTGATTTGCTAATATCTGTAGTTAAGGTAGGCATTCTTTTTACATGAAGTAATGGGAATTGGGGTATTTCTTCCATTTTACCTTCTGGTTTGTTTGTTTTCTAATATATCACCCATTATAAATTAAATCTAGGTATCTGTCCATTTACCTGGATTTCCATTCTATTCAAGCCGTTTTTCCTCTTTAAGTGCTTTCACCACTTTGGAATCACTGCATTCATTGCATGCTATTTCAAGAAGGTTTACTCTGAAAATTATAAGTAATGCTGTAAATGTTACTTTGCTTGTCTGAAACAAGAGGATGTTAAAGTAAATTTTTATATACATTCTACCTGGGAATGACTGACTTCTATTAACCACATTTCACTATAGTAGCTGTAGCTGTTATACTGCTGTGTAAAACTTATAATGTCCTTTTTATGCAAAAGACATTTTCATTTAATGTACCAAACTGTTCATCTAGTTTTTATAGTATGGTTTAAACAGATCCTTTCTAAGATGACACTGTCTAACCTTAAAGAATGAACAATATGTGTCTAGGTTATTGCTTATAAAAGGATACTTTGTAATTAAATCAAATTATATAGCAGATTTTAAGTGATTGTTACACTTTACTTTCAGAATTTGAAACAGAAGGTTCAGTCATGAGAAGATGCTCGGAAATCAATAGAAGTATCCAGTGCAGTGGCTATAAAGTCTTATTTCATCATTTACTCAATTGTGCTCATTTTGGAGGAAAGGCAGACTTCAGTTTTACTGCTTGCACTTTATTTTCATTAATTACCTCTCCAATTTAAGGGCAAATCTCATTCTGAATATAGCTTTCATTTTGGACCAATTTGTCATGGCAATAAATAATTATGCATTTAAGAAAAACCAATTTCTGTATTTGACTTAATGCATTCTTACATTTAAGCAATTATATATACATGCTTGAAATTCAACTTACCAAAATAAGTCTTTATTTAACAGCATTAGTTTCTGTTTTCAAAATATTGAAACTTTTATTACACTCATGTTGCAAAGTTGTGTACATTCTTAACATTCTCAGTTTTGTTTATGGTGTAAGTCAATTAGTATGATTACATGCAGAAATACAAAGTTTTATAATATCAATACATGATTTACAGTTCAAGATTAAGTATCAGAAGCTGGAAATCCTGTAAATATGCCTTATGAAAATAAGTGGCTTATTTTTCAAAGGGAAAAAATCTAGGACTTTTTAACTTGGAAAATTATCAGGCTTCTTAGTTCAGAATTAACAGAGTAATCAACAACTTAAGAAATAAAACCAATTATGATCTACTGTAACTGAAACTTAGACGGGCGTGTTTGTATGTAGACACAAACAAAGATAAACACCAATACAATAATTTTGAAAACAACTAGAAAAACTCATACTGTTAGCAAATACAAGGTTACATAAGGACTACCCAAGTTGTTTTAAACGTTTTTGTTACTGACCAGCTAGGGGAAAAAAAAAAAAACTGGGGTTAACTGAATTATTTCTAAATAAAGTATGAAAAGAATTCTGAAGTTTTAAGACACGACGGTTATCTTCTAGATCGAGGCCGGTACACTACGGCCTGCAGGCCGGACTGGCGGCTGCCTGCTGTGAACGGACAGCTGCGCTCGGTCTGTCTGCTGGCTGCTTTTGCCCAACAGCAGCAGGGTTGAGTATTTTCAACAGAAACCACACAGCCTGCAGAGACCTAAGTATTTACTACCTGGCCCTTCACATGAAAATTTTGCTGACCCCTGTTCCAGATACCTGCTAGGGACAAGTGGTCTCAAATATAGACCTCTTGGGGAATAAAGTCCAATGGTCATTTAAAACGAAACAAAATAGCATATGTGTAGAAAATGTACAAATGTTCATTTAGAATATAACTCACAAGATAAAATCAGCAGATGGTTCTTTTCAAAACAAACATTTAATATTTAACTGCTTTACAGGAAAGAAATTTAAATAATACATACTTATTTTTGCTGTTGACTTGATCATTTTACAAAGGTGACAGAAGTACACAAAGTTCCTGGAAACTCAGTGAAAAGCACAACAATAGAAATTTTCTTCAGCTTTCCACTTTAATGGCCGAAGATACCACACAGACTTGTGCGATGTCGTCGTATTCATATGTTCTCTTTAAGAACGTGTCTGTGAGTCTTAAGCCGGAGACGCTCTATTGAGAGAAAAATATAGATCGAAGTTTTCATTCATTGGTAATAACCAGAGAAAATGTGGGTTAATATTTTCTACAGTCCCCAAATACTGAAATTGTTGAAAAGAGAGCATACTTGCAGTCCCTGTACTGAAGACAGTAGTGTAAGTGCAAGGCAGAGGGAGGAACTGGGATGTAGTTTTCCAAGCTGTCTTCCTGAAATGCCACACCAGTGGATGGAATTGGTATTGCACATCTCCAAAACCAGATCCATAGTCCTTTCACTGCTGGAGGAATCAGAAAAACAGGAATAAATCTTGTTCCTTTCACAAAGAGGTACTGCGATATTTATTCCACTCTTGCCAGTGAATTCCTTTTTTGAGTGTCCAATAGAAAACCAGAAACAGAAATGAAAAGCTATCATTTCATTTTCATTTCGCTTAAGATAGAATCAGGAAAATGAAAGGAGACAGCATCTTCTAGGATGCTCAGGGGAACTGAGACTAATCTGCCTGTCTGGATGCGGGCCTCCCGGTTCTTTTAGTGAACACTGGCTCCCTGATGCTGATCGGTTAACAGTTTTGCCACTTTGAGAGACTTCCAGGCATCTGTGTTTAATCTTATTGCTATATATTCTTCTTATTTTTGTTAGGTACTCTACAGGAAAGAAGAAGATTAACTGAGTCTGGTCCAGTGCTTTTTCTGTTTAATCTATGTTCCTTACCATTCACATAATATAGAAAATGACCAGCAGGATTAATAAGTAAAAGTATTCAAAATTGTAGAATAGATAAACAAGATTATACTGTATAGCACAGGGAAATATATACAAGATCTTATGGTAGCTCACAGAGAAAGGAATGTGACAACGAATATATATATGTTCATGTATAATTGAAAAATTGTGCTCTACACTGGAATTTGACACAAAATTGTAAAATGATTATAAATCAATAAAAAATGTTAAAAAAAAGTCTTACACTAGAAAAAAAGAAAAAAAAAGAAGTAAAAGTATTCAGGTGTTCAGTGTTAACATGAAAAGACTACTTCTGTGTATAACTGATATCACGAGTTCAACTTAAACTTACTAAGTTAAAAAACTTTTAATGAAAGTATGCACATTAAAAAAAAAATAACCAAAAGGCTCATAATGAAAAACAATCTGCTACTCTACCACCATTCATGACTACTTTCATCTCTTAAAGCTCTTTTCTTCTTCTCATAGTTGGCTCTACATTTTTCAATTTAAACTTGATTTTTAGACATATTGATTTAATTTAGCTTTTACATGCCTGTCTCCCCCCAACAATCTGAAATGTCCACTGTGTGCCCAGACCAGTGTATATGCACTACATGAATTTTCTCATTAAGTTTCACAAAAATCCAGTAGGTGTATGTTGTGTGTGTATGTCTGTGTGTCTGTATGTGTTGGGGGGTGGTAATTCCATTTGTATAGATGAGGGAACTGAAGATCTGAAGCACAAGTGCTTTTTAGAAAGCCTATTTGAATCACCAAAAGGTAAAGTACCCAAAATAAATGAAATTTCTTTATTTATTACAGCACTTTGTCATCTGGCCAATAACTGATTTGTTATAACTTGAAAATGCAAAACAAAAAATCCAAAAGTACACCTTATTAGGTACAGGGTCTTTTATCTTGTGTGTGTTATTGTTTGTTGAGCTCCTATGATGTGTCAGGCACTACATTTATAATGCTAGGTAAGACATGGTCTCTTCTCTTGAATTATTTGCAATCTAGAGAGGAAGAGATTAATAATTATAGCAATAAATGAATGTCACTAAAAAACTGTATTAAATTTGCTAGACAGAAAGGGATGATTGTACAAGGGAAGGTCCAGTTATCTTCATAGGGAAAGTAGGTATTTTTATCATTTTGAAGGATGTATATTTCCTATCTCCCTAGTATCACAAAGTCAGGATGGATATAGAATTGAAAAGGATTATATATTCAGACCATGAGGAATGGGATTCATCGCTGCAATATTATCAAAGTGCCCCAAGTAGTAATACAAGTAGTGGCAAAAGTGACAGGACTGGGATTTAATTCTAGGTTTTTCTGGCTTCAAAGCCCTATCCTCTTTGCTTCCCAATAGCTAGATTATACTCTATTATCAAAGCCTTGTTTTGAATCTATGATTATTCCTTATATTAAATTCATAACCAATTTTTACCTTCTTAATACGAAAGATACAACTCGGGTATAAGTATGCCTCAGAAAAATCTATCTTATTATAGTAAATCTATAATGTACTGTTCTGTAAGAACCTAGTAGCTCATGTTTTAGTAATCTGAAGTGTGAAGGAAGTGTAAACAAGGAAAAGAACACGGACTTTGAAGTCAAATACACCCAGTTTCAAATTCTAACCCTATCTCCACTAGCTCTCTGAGCTTGAATAAGTCACAACCTCTCAGTTGGCTTTCTTTTGCATAGAATGTAAATAATTAATACCTACCTCATAGATATGGAAATAAAATACAGAAAATGTCTAATATTGTAGGATCTCTAAAAAATTTAATATACAGCTACGAGATGAAGAACTTCACAGTATTCAGTGTCAACATCAGAGATGGATATATGGCAAGAGGAAACTTTAAAGGAGACAGTGTGTTTAAAAGATTTAAAAATTCTCTCTTAGATGAAGAAGAAAGGACATCCATCCACAAACACTGGCATTACCTGCAGTTTGTTATTTTACAAGTAATATGAAAAGGTTCTTCTAGGTTTACAGTATCTGGAATTGCCTCCAAAGACAACCTAACATCTCCATAACCTGGAGCCTAAGAGAAAAAGCAATACAGTTAACATACATCTATTACAAAACCTTTCCATTTTAATGAAGGTATCAGTCATTCTGCTGTTCTTCATTCTAACTTCTTTTGTTGCTACTACGTGTAGGATAGCACTATAGCTCCTGACATTTTTGTTATAATTACTCCACGTTTAGGAGAAATATAATGAATCTCACAGGTAAACAGTAAAGAAGTTTCAGGGGGTTTGATCTTAAAGATATGCTTTCTAAAGATACTGTAGCTTATACATACTCTACAAGGTTACTGCCTGCACAGAAAGAGGAAATTCACTGAAATGATCCTGGAAGAAAATCATGTCTGTTCACAAGATACACTGGCAGGGACAGACCACAGAATCAACATGCCATGGTGGGGAGGGAAGCAGCTCAGTGGTAGAGCATCAGAGATGATAGCTAATGGCTGTATCCAGAGGTAATCCTTTTTCCCCAATTATTACCTCAAATAGTATAAGAAAAACAAATTTTAGAATGTATCTCAGTAGGTACTACTCAGTATAAAGTGAGGATTCTGTAGCATATTCTCACTAGCATAAGAAAAGGAAGACTGGCAGCCGTTCATACTATTCGAGTAGCAATCAGGCCAAATATCCAACCAATGTCTACAAGATAACTTGAGTGGGACTCACCTGAGTTTCAGATGACCTAGACCTAAACATCTTAAAAAAATGTAAGAACTGAGTAGGTAAATGTAGTGTAAGTCCAAGAGTTCCAAGACATTGCAAAAAAAGAAAATTTTAGTACAGTGGAAGTCAGACGAACAGCAAGCATGAGTTATCACATTCATTTAAATTGTTTGGAAAAGTAAAAAATCATGTATTATGGACAAATTAACATGTGAACATTTCTCCTCATTTAATACCCATTTTCTACCTAGAGACCAGTGTAATAACTAGTCTTTTATTCTCTACCAATATTAATGCTTTTTATAGTGCTCTGATTTTTAGTGACAGACCTAGGAAAATTTAACCTGTTCTAACTATTTGCTCCCCACACACCAAAACCCCCACCAATGTTTTTTCTAGACTCACCATTCTTTGAAGTTGGCTGGTCTGCAGTCTTCCTCTTTCACCTAGATTTGTTTTCCATACTATATCCAATTTTCCAATTACTGTTACTCCCTTAATGATGCCTGCTTTTTCTGCAAACTCCTTCTTGGGTTTTAGGCAGTACAAGTATTGGCGTGTATCCATTGGCTGCAAATACGCTCTTGACCCAAATGTAGTTACACTGAGGGGTGGAGACAGAGATGGAGACAATTCTCTAGAATCTTTTAAAAGAGAAACCAAGGCTGTGATTGTTCCTTTGAACAGGAATTGAATGATTTACCATCCAAAGTTCTAGAATAGAACAGGTCATTGGTTTCGATACAAATGAAAAGGACTTGTACTGGAAAGACTTATTTTTCTTTAATTTGTTTTCAGTTTATATGGAAAATCTTGAAATTCGTTATAACAGAATGTAATAAACTACCTAAAGTATTGGACATGTATCAATTAATTGAAAAAATGCAACAGAAATCAGAACCTTAAGTATCCTGTTCCTTTTCTCTAAAACTATGAAAGAAAATAGTTTAGAATAAGAAACATACCATTCTAAACTAAGTAATCATTTTCAAAATGAATTAAAAGATCAGGAAAAGAATGGAAGATTATTGTTTTTCTCTGTGGGGGTATGAGATGCTAAGAACTCTACTGTAGCCACCATAATAAGATAAAAGTAAATTTTTCTTTCTTGGTTAATAACATCAGGTACTTTCTACAGGTATTATCTTCTTATCCATGTAAATGTTAAACCTACAATTTATTCTTCTTCTGAATTACCTACAGAAACACATGTGTATCTCATTTTCATAAAAAATTAAATCCTTTATTCTTATGCTCATTCTTTTTGATGCTGAGAGAGTATTTCTTCTGCAAACTCACTGCTTACTCTTACCCTAACTTCTCCATCATCATTTCCTTTATCATTTGCAGCATAAGGATGAACTGTTCCATACTCACCTCACTGAAATATTATGAAAATTAAAAGAATAAATGCTTCAAATACAAATGGCTAGTATCTTATTTTTATGTGAAGGGAGGGACGAGTAGGTGGACTACAGGAGATTTTTAGGGCAGTGAAACGATTTTATAAAAAAGTCATGATGGCTACATGTCATTACATCTGTCAAAATCTATAGAATGTACAACATAAAGAGTGAACCCTAATGTAAACTATGGACTTTTAGTTAATAATAAGAATCATTATTGGTTCATTAATTATAAAAAATGTGTCACATTAAAATAAAATATAAATAATAGGATGGACACTGTAAGTGCGGAGGAAGGCATGTGGGAACCGTACTTTCTGGTCAATTTTTCTGTGAATATAGAACATCTCTAAAAAAATTAAGCCTATTAATTAAAAAATATATACAAACTAACCAAGAGTAACAACGTTAGAAAAAGTTCATGTCCTTCAAAATGAAAACAAACACTTCATAATTCATATTTACCATTCTCCAGCTAGGTTGACTGAATTTAATTCTGCTACATTGTACATTATAGATGGTTCCAGTGAAACTTTCTCCATAAACATGGGTGAGGTTGTAATATTCTGAATCTGGGCTTCGAGAAATACTTCATCAGTCTGAAAATATGAAAAAAAAATCCACCAAAGTATGATGGTGTTTAAAGTATTTACCTCAACAATAATATCTAATTTATATGAAGAAAAAACATTAACCACAAATGTGATTAGTTCATGCCTGCAAATCAAAGTTATCATAATTAATGCAAGAAAAGAAATCTTCATCCTACCATAATTAACAGGGGTAAAGTCAATTGTTAGTCAACTGATAGCTTTTCAAACAATGGATAGGGGATAACTATAATAATTTTTTGTATTAATGTCCAAAAATATTTAACTGGAGTTTCATTTACATATATCTTAGATTTTCTAGTAAGTTATTAAAATGTTAAAATGCAATTTAGTATAATGAATATACCTGTGCACCTATCATTTCAGTGCTACGTTAAGATAATGGGTCTTCATTATAATATTCCTGCATAATTTAGCCTCAATTTTCATATTACTTCGATTTAGACAGTATAGGGACCACTAGTATAGTTGAATGACCCATTTTATAATCTTATAGAATTTAACTTTTTAATTAAAGCAAACTTTTTAGTGGTCAGTAGCTGGATTTCTTGGTTCATTGTAAATGTACATTTAGGGCAAAAGCATCTGAATTATACTAGATAATCTTTGAGTTTTTAAGTCAAACAAAAGGTACTATGTAGCCTCAGTGACAGATTTGAAAACTAATGCTATACTTCAGTCAGTGGGTAACTTAAATATGTACTTTTTCATAGTTTTTTAATTTCCTGATTATGCTAAACATCTTTCGTTTTATGCTATTTAGTTTTTTTGTGTGTTTATAATTAAGGATAACAAACAACTTGGCTCATTTTTAAACAAACCTATATACAAAATGGTACACTAAGGATATTTAAGAATTATTTTGTTCAAAAGTTTCATAGTAATAATACAAACAGAAATAAAACAAAATAAACTACGACCAAAAACAAATTGGCTCTTATTCAGGAAAATAGAAATCATTTGCAAAATTATAATGAAAGTTATAATTTAATGTATTATTAATCTAAAATGAAACAGTTTCTTTAGTCTTTGGCACATGTGCTCAAATGAAAATATAAATACAATGATTTACCAGTTTAAAAGAATGTACATGTTTAAAAGCATTTTTCTGTTACTTTTTCTCAGGGAAAAAAAAGTAAATATATCCCATCGATCCATTGCTTTAAAAAAGAAAAAAAAAACCACAGACCCACATTTCAAATTTTCAAATGCAATTTTCTGCATAAGTTTAGAAGCGCTTAGATAAAATGAAAGAAAAACAAGCAGCATAATGGAAAATTAAGTTAGTTTGAACAGTTAGTATGAAGTAATTTGACACCTGAAAAATTAACATAAGAATTCAGTGCTAAGGCAGTTGATGTTATAATATATGTAGTGTGTTATAAGCAAATGTTGCTTATATTTAATAGAAATTTGAAAAGATTTTAGCCAACTTGGGAAAATTTAATTTTCTCCCATTTACTGTTGTCAAGGGGCCATCTTTACCTGACCCAGACTTAAAACTAAAGCCACCGTGCATTTGAAGATGAATTTCAACTACATAGTTTATTCAAAAAATTATAGTATGATATTTTATATTAAGGCTATTTTAAAAAATGTTAACATGCCTCTTTTAAAAAATATCTACAAGAAAAATACTAAAAATGAGAATATAATTGTTTCAATATGATCATTTTTCTTTGGTTTATTTTTTTCCCACAGAATAAGACAATCAATATAAAATAAAAAGTACAAATTGTATACATTTTTTTGAAGTCACATAGATAGTATTCACAACTAACTTTGTTTTTCCACTATGTTTTGTAAAGAGATTAATTAGGCAGAGTCAAAAAGTGGTAAGAAAAGCATATAAATTTATAATAAAAAATCAAATTACCACAGAACTGAGGTCACTCTAATGGAAAAATAAAAAAGAAAAATTAGAAAAATCAGATTAAATGTTAAAGAAAAGGAATAACTTTAAAATAAAATGCATTTCTGCATTTTAAAAAATTTACTAAATAAGACAGCATTAGTAAAACAAGGAAGTAAACAGAAAGTAACATAAAGAGATATGACAAATCATTTTTCTAAAAAGGTGAAACTGCTAAGGTTAAATGAATAGAGAAGAACACTATATGTGAACACTCACACAGGAGCAACTATTCAAGGGCATATCTTGGGGAAGAGAGGTATATCCCATGCTTTTCTAGTTCTAAAAATTCTTTACCTACATGGTAATTCTTCATGGATTGCGTAGGATGGATACACACGATCTGCCACATTCAGAATATATACTGTATGCCTTCTCCTAAACTTATCTAATTAATAAAGGAATCATTTTATCAAGCAACATCTTGGATGATCAGAGTTCCATTGATCCCACTTTAGGGAATGCTGGGCTAGACTACTTTAGACAACTAAGAGTTTATTCTCTTCTTACTAACAGATTTGTTTGTTTTTTTCATATATATTTCTAAAGCAACTTATTTATTAAGGGCCATCTCAAATGTCAAACACAGAGCTGGAAATCATTTTTCACCTTTCTATGTTCCCAGAGTCTAATAACACTTCATGATCGTGGTGGGGTGTGGTGCTTAACTATAGTTATGTCATGTTGTCTCCTCCACCAGATCTAAGTACCTTGAGGATTGGGAGGATGTTCAGTTTATATTCATTTCTCTTCAGTACCTGGCATGGAGCTCTGTACCTAGCAGGTGACCAAGTGTTTGAAGTGCTTCTAATGTTACCAATTTTTTTTTTTACAAGTTTTTTCTATTTTAGAAGACTATAACAAAGTGTCTCATGAAATTTGTTTTCCTTTAGGTGATTCACATATTATTAGAATTATTAGAAGCAGCATAAAAACCATGTTTGAAACAAATGTGGGCTAATACTAGTCATCGTGTAAAGACTTTGGCATAGAGTAATAAACATAACTATGGATATTACTGTAGTTTACTAACTCCTACAATTTACCTGAATTGGGGACCAGAGATTCTGCCTCATGCTACAGGCTGAACAGTATTTGTTTGTCTAATTAGATAATATCAAATATCTTAGAGAGACACTAAATGCTATTTGTTCACTCTTCACTTTAAAAGAAATGTCTATTTTCAAAAGTTCAGAATTTTAGTAAAATTTTTTTAGCTTAAGTTCATTAGCAAAGTTGAAAGATTATGTCTGTATTTAATGTTAGCTGGAAAGCACAGCCAATAAAATTGTTACTGAGTATACAAACAGAGTATTATATATAAATGAGTAAAGACTGAAAGGGAATATTGATTAATAAAAAACCAATTATTTTTTGGTGTGGAGGAATAGTGGGTTTTTCCCTTTGTTTTGGGGGAGTGTGCTACTTTTTCAGTATTACTCATGGAATAACTAGCAATTAAAAAAAGGGTTTGCAACTCACTCTGAACATTAGTGTGATAAAACTACTTGATTAGCATCTTTATGTACCACCATATTTCAACAAAGAAAACCTAAAATAGCTTAATATATACTCTCCTAGGAGCTAAATAGAAAAAAAAGACCCACCTACAGCCCTGTTTGCTTTTAATTTTCCAATATATCTATACCAGCAGAATAGTTAATCAATCTCGCCTCTCACTATGAATGAAAACTTTCCCAGTAAAGACTTTAAAATTCCCCAAGCTGGATAGCTATACTATAACTAATCAACAGTACATTATTAATAACAAAAAATGATAGAACAAATATGTAGTATCTCAACTCCCCTATGCCTCAAAAAGAAATGTCAATTCTTTAAACATCTAGTAATCTCCTTGATGAGACTGTATCCTCCCAACAAATACATATACTCCTCATTATGTAATCAATATTCCATGTGCATTTGCAACTCTTCTTGGAATGGCTTCACGGCTCTGACACTTGGACATTTCTAACACCTATTTCTTCCAGACTCTGCTCATGAAGCTTCTTCAGACTACTCTAAAATCTCATCCCCACAGTTCCTGTAGCACACCTTTTTTATCATCCTCTTTAGTTTCACTATATACTACTCTAATTACCTTTGTTATTTTATGTGCTTTTTTCTTTTCTCCTAATAGGTCTTTACTGCAGGTCAGGTTCCTTATCTTAAGACATCTCAGTATGGCCAGTTGTAGCACAAACTTTATACTGAATAAAAACTCAGCTGCTGATTGTAAAAATATGTATCAAATTTGACATGTGGCTGCAAACTTCTGATCATCTGGTTTTAGAGTAATAAAAATATACTTTTAATTTCAAAATATTGTATCTGAATATCTTCAAGTTTATCAATGTGTTATGAAACACGTGAGTTTTGGAGGGGAAGAGGCTTGCTAGGAAATCTGCTTTTTCTGGCGCTTTAGATGCCAGGATAAAATAGAATTTTGTAAAATAAATTTAAATAATAAAACCTTTCTCCTATGGCAAATTCCATTTTATCTCTTTTGTTAAGATACAAGATAGTTTGCCTTCTATTTAAAAGTTACTTCTTTCTATATTTTTGCCAAATTTGTTTCTGCAAAGGAGCATTTCAAGCCATTCACCAAACAGCAACGTAACTCTGGATGGCACAATGACTTCACAGGATAAAGAATTTAATGAGCTGAGCTCTATTTAATATTCTTCTACATGAATATTAAATTTTTTCCAGGGTTAGATCTACTACTTTAATTTCTGTAATATTAGAACCACATTTATAAATATATTTAACAGACTGCTAATGCTTTTTGACAGTAAAAACAACTATTCAGTGGAAGCATAGGGCAATCATTTAATGAAAGGGGTTGAAAGCCTCACAAAATTAACAAGAATAAAAATCAAGGCATACTGATTCCATGTAAGTTGAAAACAGCAGATTAAAAGAGATCTACAATGAAGTTATTCACTTTTGATTGAACTTTATGCTCATTTTTCACAAGTAATTTGTCGTCTTGTCAGCAATTTACTTTAACATGAAAAGAAACATAATAAATCAGAATGTTGGTCAAATAAGATCTTAAGGTTGAATGTGAAATACCATTAAGTGCCCAACACTTACCTCTGCATTGTAAAATTTGGTTTTCACGTCCAAAGGTTTGAGAACCTAATTGAATAAAACAGTCAAAGGAGATTATTATCATTTGACCGTTTATTTTTGTTTATTTGTTTTAAATCATAGGGCTTAAAGTTGTCAAAGGCATTTTCCAACTTTAACTTTTCTAAGCCTTTTTTAATGGATATTTAATACTCTTGTAAAAACAAACAAAAACAATCCCAAATGCACTTTTTACAAAGCAACCATAATTTCTTGACTGGGTTATAGTTAAGTTATACAAGTTATATGCGTTTGTACTTCATAATATTTTGTTAAACAAAACATATTTTATGTATTTTTCTTTACATATTTCACTAAAATGTTTATCAAAATAAGCAATTGAACCTTTCGCTTTCTTTTATAAGGCATGTAAAATCTTAAACAAGTAAGTGATCCAGCAAGGCAACAGCAAAATTTATTTTCCTATTGATAACGCTTTTTCTTCCACTTACAAAGAGGGGGATAAAAATACACATAGCATCATATCTATGTAGCTACATATGGTCATCTCATCTCCCCATCCATATGCATACATGTGTTAAACCAGGGGTTTTTGACTATTTTTTTGATCATGGACTTTGAAAATTGTGTATAAATACAAAATTCTAACTACAATTTCAGTGATTTACAGAGTCTCTGAAGGCAGCTTGGTCCAGTTAGCCCAGGTCAATAAACTTTCACTTAATACTTCTTTAGAAATTTGACATTATTTACACTTAGTTTGTCTAGAATTTACACTCACTTTATCCCTCTTCTAGATTCCTGTATATTTAGTTAAGGCATGAGTAACAGTTTTTTTTTGGATAAAAATCTTCAAGTAAAACATTACACTGGTGATGACAGTTTCTCTGCTTTTATTTAACTTACTTTTGTATGACTTTAGATTGCTAGTAATATGACAAATCCTAAGATATTAAGCTATTTGCTTTATTTGGAAGCCAGTTTTCACTGCAGATAAATAGGAATAACTTCCTAAGGGGGGGAAAAGTAATCTAAAAACTATTTACCACTGTCATATTCAATACCTGAAATTTGAAGAATTTTCTAAAATACATTTTTTCTCCACCCTGAGTTGTATAACTCACTGCACACACCAAGCTGAAACAGAAAGACGTTTTAATGATTTTGAATTATTTTCAATTTTGTTTCTTAATAGTTAAAAATTCTATCCACAAATTTGGAAAATATTTATGCCAATGATGTGACAATGTAGCCAAATGAACCTAGAATAGGAAAAAAGGAGTTCCAGCAGAGATGGATATAATTCTATGAAGAAGAAAGCTCTGATTAGTAAAGG
Organism: Camelus ferus; assembly: GCF_009834535.1. Lineage (NCBI taxonomy): Eukaryota > Metazoa > Chordata > Mammalia > Artiodactyla > Camelidae > Camelus > Camelus ferus. The sequence continues at coordinate 43,694,518 of NC_045698.1, read as the reverse complement.
AAGATATACCAGTTTTAGAATAGGAAGTCAATAACTTTTCCTTCAAAAAGTGAAGTATAATCCAATATGTATGCCAGAATAACGAAATAGCTGAATGAAATATAAGTTCATATAAACTAGAATATAATTTTTTAGAAAGACACCAGAATAGAGAAAGACTTTTTAATATAAATGCACTGGAAAGAAAAGGTCTCTTTAAAATGTATAAATTGAATAAATCAAGAACACTAAAACAAAATTAAAAAACAAACTGGGATAAAATACTTCTAACAATACGAAGAGAAATTCTTGTAAGCAAAACTTTAATATCTCATTCCAATTAGGAGAAAAGGATACACAGGTCAATTGCAGTACCATAATCAGTTAACAAAAATGTAAAAGTGTTCAGCCTCACAAAGCAGTCAAAGAAACAAATTAAAATAATGAGAGAAGATTTTTCCATTTCTTAAGATTTGACAAAAATTCTTTTTAAGAGCTGTCAGGTCAGGGTTGGTAAGGAAAACTGACTCTCTTTACACTGCTAGTGGTTTTAAGAAATTCAGAAAACATTCTGTCAGTAAAAAAGTCTTAAAAATGCTTATATACTCCTATACTATCCCATTTTAAGTAATCTATCATAGGAAATATTATAGTGTTAACTACTGTGTTATTTATAATAGTGAAAGACTAGAAATAATGTAAAGTCCAACATTAGGGTAAACGAATTACAGTACATGGTCCAAGCGTATAAGGTAAAGCCATTTTAAAAATAATGTTTTCAAATAATACTGACTCAAGGAGGAAAATGTTCACAGTGCATTGAAAAAGATAAAACCATGGTAATATAATTAAAATTTTATAAAATATTTTAATATTTTAAATATACTTTATTAAAATAAAAATATTTATTCAATATACTTTAATATTTTGATATTTATTTTAATATACTTTTATTTTAAAAATTTAAATATATTTAATATTAAACTACTCATACATATCTGATATATATATATATATACACATAAACAAGATTAGAACATAATATACCAATATTTAATAGTGATTATAGTAGGAACACAATATACCAATGCTTAACAGTGATTACAATGGTGACCAATATAGGAAATTAAATTTCTCCTTCATACTTGTACCTAGTATTAAAACAGGTGCTAGGGACTTAAGAGTTCACCAAAACTCAATACTTGCTCTCAAAGTGCTCACAGTCAGAAGCAGGATAGCAAGGTATTGCACTGGTTTTGAAGCTAGATTAAGATTTCTATTCTATGTCATCATGTACTAGCTATTTAATTCTACAAGAGTCTCATTTTCTGTAAATGGGGATTTTACACGTTTAATATTATTTCAATAAACTCAGTTCCAACAGATACTAACCACTGTTCTCTGCTAAATCCTGGAGATACAGCCAATTTTACAGAACTCACACTTTAATAAGGACGACAGGCACTCAGTAAGTAATTTGAAGTACAAAAGATGTAGAAAAAAATGGCAAGTTGTGGATGCTCCAGAATGTGCAGAAAGGGAGATTTAATCTTGTCAAGGAGGTCAAAAAAGCCTCTTTGAGGAAGTCATGCTAAATCTGAGATATGAAGAAGTAACAGTAAACTAAGCAAAATGACACGGGTATTCGTTTGTCAGGGAACAACACATTTTAAAACATGGAGGAGTTCAGAGATAACAAAAGACAATATGACTGCAGTGCAGAGAGCGAGGGAAGCATGATGAAGGGTGAAACCTAGAGTATGTTGCGCAGAACTCTGGAAAACCTACACAAAGTCAGAATTTCCTAGGGCTTGTGGGAGATCAGTCAAGTGTTAAGTAACTTATCCAAGATCACACAGTTACATAAATAATTGAGCTGAAATTTGGACTCCAGAAAATTTGACTTCAAAGCTTATACCAACCACAGAATATATATTAAGAAGTGTCTGCAACAGAGCTTATTATCAAAATGAATTAGTTAAATAATAGCTAACATTATATACTTCTTTAAGACAAAGAAGAGAAGCAAAAATGGTGATGTAAGTGGAGATGAAGAGGGGATACTGAGAGACGGTTAATAAGAACTAACAGGACTTTGTGAATCAACCGGATGTGGGGGTGGTAAGGCAGACAGAGAAGTCTAAAATTACTTGAGATGGCTCAAATTTTTATATTTGCCTCTCAGACAAACAGAAATAGAGCATTCACATTCAAATACATACAGAGGTTCAGGAATACAGAATTTGAGATTATTTTCCTCATCGCTTGTCTGACTTTGGTTCTGTATTTTTGATCTCTCAGGGTAGAGTGTATTTATATACAGTTAAATACAGAACTGAAAATTTTTGAATTTCAAAGTAAATGCTATAACATCAGTTGTTAGCAATTCAAGGGAATAAAGGTGCTTTTAGAGTGCTACCTGGGTTTTAAAGGTTTGCATTGATTTTGATTTTTTAGGTAAGATTTTCTGTAGATGCAAAAATGAAACTAGAGATAAATGAGGGTAAATTACATTTTTTTTCCCTTACAAAACACTTGTTTGAAGTTTGTTTCTGGCAAGCATGTTAACATGGAACATAAAATTCCTTCTGAAGTAGGTTCTTAGGCTTAATAATACATGGAAATAAAGCAAAAACGTCAAATAAAGGCATATATAAGTAAAAGCCTCTGAGATCTAGTAAAATTAATTCTTACATGTGTGTTCCAATCTCCTTTACTTCATGGTGTATGACATCATCAATACAACAATCAGGTTTTAGTTCAGCCACTGCAGAACTGGAGGCTGAAAGATTTAAACGCTGAGAACTTGTCTGAAGATCAGCCTTGAAAGAAAGAGAGAATAAAATCCAAATGAGACTGGTTACCTACTGGGTATGGACAAAGTATGGGTGGACAAAATAGGGGAACAGGAACAAGGAAGCAGGGATAAAGGGGGAAAAACACTTCTCTGGGTAAATCTTTCTGTATAGCTCTGATCTTTGAACCATGGTAATACCTTTATTATATATTCTGTCTCTTACATATTCAGTTATTAAACAGTAGTAGCTCACATTTACTGGGAACCTTCCTACATGCAAGACCGTGTTCTAAGCACTCATTTAATGCCCACAATCCTGAAATAAGTAGTTGCACCACCCCTATTTCACAGACAAACCAAGGCACAGAGAAGGAACAACTTACCAAAGGTTATACAACTAATAAGTAATGAGGCTGAAATTCAAAATTCTTTAACAAACATTTTAGAAAGTAGAGAAGAAGGGAAAAATAAAAAACTAAAATCCACAGGCTTTCGGTCCAATATATTTTCCTATGTGTTATTTTTTAAACCATAACTAGTGTATATATTATATGTAGCTGAGCACTTTTACATTTCTCCTTTTTCATGTTACAAATAATGCTGCACTTAACATTACCTACCAGGGTTTTTCCAGGAGCTGGAGATATATTAGTGAACAAAACAGACTAAAATCCCTGCCCTTATATAGTTCAAATGTTTGTGGAAAATAAAACAGAATATAGGAGGAATGGAGGGTTAGCTTGAGGTAGGGGAATACAATTTAAATTGTAGGGTAGGCTTCATGCTGCAAATTCGTTTTTGGATGAGTAGGATTAAAAAAAAAAGCCAGAGAGGAAAGGGGAGAAAAGAAACCATTCCAAGTAAGTTAAAAAGAGTTAGCAAAGCACCTTAAGTGTAAAAGCTCAAGATGCATCAGAGGCCATTAAGAGTTTGGTATAATTAAGTGATTCATGTTAAAAAGTAGGGAAAAAATATTTAAAAACATCAAGAATAAGCTTCAAGAGAATAGAAGCCTTGTCTATTTTGTTTCCTGCTATAACCCTAGTATCTAGAAATTCTTCATGCCTGGAACATGGACTTGTTGAATAAATGAGCAAATGCTTATTACACACCATTGGTTCTAAGAGTATGGCTCCCAGACTAACAGAATCAGCATAACCTGAGAACATGTTAGAAATGTAAATTCTTGGGCACCATTTCTGATTGATTAAATCAGGAACACTGAGGGGTGAAGCTCAGCAATAGTGTTTTTACAAATCCTCCAGATGATTTTAATAGCTTCTAAAGTTTGAGAACCAACGATACAGACCATAGGAGTTATCTACTATTTTTTTTTTATTTATAGCACACTATAATGTTTTTTGTTTCTAGAACACATTATTTTTTTTGTAGCATGCTGACGTTTTCACACTTACTGCTGAAAAATTCTTTTCAATTAAAAAACAAAAAACCATCTTAGTAGTTTCCAGTTAAATATAATAGATTATACAGCATTTTTATTCTCAAAAGGAACAGTAAGATATCAATGAAGGAATAAAAGAAAGTAAAGATTCATAATCTGTTTTCCACATTAGAAAATTTTAAAAGCTATAAACAAAGTTTTGAGGGCAGAATTCTGAGTAGCTGAAGTAATGGCAGTAGAGTAAACTGTTAATCTCCTAAGTAATCCTCAAACAAATCAAATAAAATAATTAACTATACAAACCCTGTGTTAGCATAACTAGAGGGCAGCAAATGTATGAACTTCAAATTACCTGTAAGGAGATAAATAACAAATTTCTGCAAACAAATTTCTCATGCTCTTGCCATGAGCCTTCACATCGGACAACAAAAGTTCAGGAAAGAATTGAGCTTAAGAGAGAAGATGAGAGTAGATACGGGCCTAAGAATGATCAAACCCACTGCCCGAAAGACAAAGTCTAACCTAAGCATGAAAATACTCAGAAAGTGCATTACTGGAAAATGAGAGCAAGTCTACAGGGAAGAGACTTAACTGTATGTTTGATTGTGGAGAGGCAATTTTGGAAAGATAAGACTCCAGGGGAAAAAGAGAGTTAAAAAGCTGAGGAACCTTTTGCAAACCATCAGTGAAGAGAAAAAGCAGCAAGAGGAAAAACATTTAGGATGCTGCCGTTCATAAGAAAAAAGAAAAACTGAGGAATACTCAACCTTTTCTTCCTCCACCACTGTACCAAAAGCCACTCAGTAAAGAAAACATACTTTGCTCACAATGCTGCAAGAGGGTGTATGTGAACTAGGAATAACAAAGCATGCCAAAGTGCATTTTACAGAATGCGAAGCCACCCGCAGTCATCAGCTATACAAAAATACTATAAAAAGAAAACACAATGATAACAAATAATTCATTGATCAAAACTGCCACCCAAAACCAGTGGCGAAACAGAAGAAAACTGTATCACAATATTCAAACTGAATTAAATATCTCTTTAAAAAAACTGGAGGTAATTGCAAGGCACCCAAGGAAATACAGATCTGAATGAAAATTTACTAAGGGGAACTAAAGAAAAGCAGATAAAGGAGAACAAACTTAGATGCAATTGCAGTTTGTAAAATGATAAACAAAATGCAAGTTCTTAGTTGAAACTAAGATGACTTGGTGACCACCGCACTGCTCAATAAACATTAGCTATTGCTGTTACTATTCCAAATCGCACTGCCTTTATAGAAATTAACACCGAGTAAAGCCCATGGATACATAAATACATATTTTATAACAAATATGTTCTTGTAATATCTGCTTTTTAAATATTGACTTAAATTATACACATTTGCTGATTTATTCACCTTACAAAAATAAATTTAACATTTACTGAATGCCAACAGTCTATGCCAGGAAAAAAGTTCTAAAGTCAGACTTTTTCATAATCAAATGCAGAGGTTGCCAAACTTTTTCTTTAAAGGTCAGACAGCAAATATTTTAAACTTTGAAGGTCATACAGTATCTCTTGCAACTACACAATTCTACTGTTGTGGCCTGAAATTTGCCACAGATAATAAAGAAATGATTGAGTGTGGTTGTGTGTCAATAAAACTTTATTTATGGACACAACATTGTAAAATGATTATAACTCAATAAAAAATGTTAAAAAAAACTTTATTTATGGACACTGAAACTTGAACTTGATATAATTCTCACTTTACAAAATAAGCTTTTATTACCTTTCTATCATTTGAAAATGTAAAAACAATTCTTAGCTTAGCATTAAATTGCTTTACAAAAACAGGCAATGGACCAAATTTGGCCTGCAGGCTGTAGTGTGCCAGTCTCTGATAATGAAAAGCGAAATCCCAACCATAGTATGAGAACCATATGCACATGTATGCAAAAATGTGCATCCAGTTTCTCCAAGTTGGGTCCTGTATGAAATTCGGAATATTTGCTCTCTGAGGTCCTTTTCAATTCTAGTACTTGATGATCATGTTCATCCTCATTCTAACTGGACTTCCCTTTTGGCAATGCTCTGGTGACCTAAACTCACCACTTGAAGACAGTTTTGACAAAGACTTCTTCCCTACATACAATGAATTTTTACTTTCTTTATACCCTTTCTCCTTGTGAATAAATTTCAAGTTGTTTAATTGAGTTAGCATATTCTGTCTCTTGATTTCTAAACTACTGCAGGAATTTTCTTATTGATCTATTTCCTACAAACCATCCTATACAATGCTTTCATGTTAGTCTTCCAACACAGTATGACTACCTCTGCTCAGAAGTCTCCATGGACTGTCCACTGTCTTAAAATATCCTTAGCCTTAGCTTTGCTTTTAAGATGCTCCACTGTATGGCTACTACATATCTCTGCAATCTTCCCGACTCTTGTCAAATGAATTTTGTTCACTGCTACAAGAACACATTATATATTTCTATGTCTCTTCCAATTACATTCCAATTACCAGCTGCTTCCAATTACCATGACCCTCTTTGTCTTTTTCTTTAAATCCTGCCATTCTTTCAAGATCCTCTTGTGTTCCCTCTCCTTCAATAAGCCTTCCTGAATGATGCAGTCCCCTGTGATCTTTCCTCCTCTTTCAAATTTTATCACGCTAATCACAAATTATTAACAAAATAAAAACAAAACCCTATTTACCTTTGGTACATTTTCTCACTCAAGCCATCACAAAATTTGAGGATAGGGAAAAATGATTCTGTGCTTAGCATAATATTTTATTATTTTAGATGTTCAATTAGTGCTTGTTATTAATGACAATTAAAAATCTAGTATCAAATGTGGATTTTAATGAAGTTCCAAAACATAAGAATAGAAATTAAAAAGATTTTTTAAAAAGTCCCAAGTTAAGAATGTCACTTACTTTTACCAATATATCTTTTACGACTTGATTGCTATCATTATGAACGCTGATATAACTGGAAAAGGTCTCTCCCAAAAATATATTCCTGTGAAATAAAATTAAATTTTAAGCAGAAATCTATTCAAGTTTGAGCAGCACTGTGAACTTCAAATGGAGAAGTTACTGAAAGATAGAGATCAGGTGAGATACTATTTCAGTATTTCTTTGTTTACACTAGGCTGGTCATTCATTACCTAGTGCAATTCAAAATACTAATTTAATCTATAAAACATGTCACATATCTTGGCCCCCAACTACTGCACAAACTGCCAGTTCTCCTAGATATAAGTCACTGAAATCAGATCCATCTTAAGAGTCTTAAGATTTGTTACTGAAGAGGCTAGAGAAATGCAATTTTTGAAATAATTTATGCTCTGAATCTACAAGAGACCCAAGTTATTGATGTAAGAGTATTTTTTACCAATTTATTTTATTTTTCCAAGTTATTCTAATGAAAATGACTAGTGACATTGGTTTATATTTTTATAAGTATATATTTTATACATATAAATACATAAAGATACAAATATATATAAGTGACCACATTCTATAAACCTTTTAAAAAAACCTGAAAAATTCCTTTTGGTATCAAATTGTCTCAGTTGCAAACAGAGTGGAACCAGGAGCTTCTACCTCATTAACAATCTAGAATAAGAGAACAGTTAAGAGCAAGAGAAGGAACAAAACATTTACAGCTCCTAATTAGCTGACTGGTCTGATAATTTATATTGGGAGAGGGCTCTGAAGATGTATAAAAAAAATGCTTTCGAAAGACATTTAGACTGTCAGTTAAAATAAAAGGAATTTGTGGGCATGAAAAAAATATGGTAAGATTTAAAGAATAAAGTTAAAATCCCATCATCCTAGGAACCACTATTGATATTTTGGAATGCATCTTATTTAACTAAAAAGACCCAGAATCACATAGTATAATTTTTGTTAAGACTTATTTTTTAAACCACTTAAATTGTATCATGAGCATTTTTCCATCTCATGGTTATTTTCTGAAAACATCATTTGTAATGGCTTCAAAGTATTGTTGCATTTCTTACCCAAAATTCTGTGGTAATGTCAACATTTCTCCCAACATTAAAATTTCTGCACCATTTACAGTTGAAGGATCATCTCTCATAAGCTGGTTAAAGAGATCTCCTGTAGAATGAGAAAAACATCAAATTTTAACATTTACCTTATAAATAACTTTTACTGACCTAAAGAAATAGCTGGGAGAAATATTTTAAGAAATAATCTCTTAACAAAAACTGTATTTTAAAAAATCCAATTTCTAATCTTCAATACAACAATGCATGCCCCAAATTCTGTTTCCACAGAGAATGAACACTCCAGGAACAAAGAAAAACGTATGTCATGAGATATAAAATACAGACAGCTCCAATAATTTAAATAAAGGAAATGCTAACATATATTGATGGAACATTTGATGATAAATGAAATTTTTATAGTGTCATTACTAGGAATGTATTTTTATCAAAACTAAAATAAAAGTCTCTTGCTGCCATGAGGTATCAATAGTATCTTGAATTATAGATATGAGTGAGATCTGTTACTCAGGTAACTACCACTCACAGAACAGGCCACAAAGAATGCAGCAAAGAGCATAAAATTGGAAAGGTTAGGCTTATTCCAAGGAAATACAGGCAATCCAGGTTTCAACTTTTCCATAGGTGCAAGTAGAATAAAGCATGTGCCATACCAGGTAAGTCTTTCTCTTCACATGTTACCGGAATATTGGTGAATAAAGTAGGTTTAGTCAACCGCATCACTGTGATTTAGGAGAGAAAAAAAAAAACAAAAAGAAAAACTTAGATGCAATTGCAGTTTGTAAAATGATAACAGAATGCACCTAACATTTATCTAGAAAAACAAATAAATAGCTTAATATGTGCCTTCGTAGAAGCCAAATAGGAAAAAAGACCCACCTACAGCCCTGTTTGTTTTTAATTTTCCAATTTATCTATACCAACAGAATAGTTAATCAATCTCCTTTCTTACTATGAATGAAATCTTTCTTAGTAAAGACTATTTAAAATTCACCAAGCTGGATAGCTATACTATAATTAATCAACAGTATATTATTAACAAAAAAAGATAGAACAAATATGTAGTATCTCAACTCCCCTATGCCTCAAAAAGAAATGTCAATTCTTTAAACATCTTTAAAAAAAGTCCTAAGTGACTTCACTATAAACAATATCAGGAAAGTATTATCCAATATTAGCCTAAGAGGGAAAAAAAGTTTAGATGTACCATTTTGAATATGAACAATAGTTTTATTCCAAAAAAATTCCTTGTAAGTTTTATCTCTTGGTTATAATCATGGGCCACTGGAAGTTCAGTAAGTGGCCCTTTATGTAATACTAATTCTATGTAAAATTTATGAAAGTATCAGTTAAATGTATAGGTTTATAGAAGTCCAACCAAAATTAATATTTGTTCTTGGACTGTAACAGAATGTATCTAACATTTATCTAGAAAAACAAATAAAAGTAAGCTAAGGAAATTAATGGGAAAAAAATGAGAAAGAAATGGACTAAACATATATTACAACATTTCGGCCCATAACCAACTAATTGGCTTACTAATGCAAGACCATACAGATATACTAGGTAATTTTAAAAAAAATATTAGGTTGCGGCAAGAAAAATCAACATTACAAGGTGCTAGGACAAGTGGTTAGCTATCTGGGAAAAATAAAATTAGTTTACAATTCATTTCAATATCAATTAAATTGTATATACATCAAATTAAAATAGACAAAAATTAAGCTATAGAAAACTAGACAAAGTGAAAATTTATTAAACATAGTCTAGCAAAAATTAAAAAAATCTTTTTCAATTAATTTTAGATTAACATTTCGATCACATCAAAATAATACTAGACAACATACAATATAAAGACAAAAATATAAAATTTAAAATCACACAAACTTGTAAAATATTTCAGAAAATGAATCTCAGAAGACTCTCTTTATGCTCTACCAAAAATGCTCATTTTAATCAAAACTAAAATCTTTAGATTATTGACCTAAATAACTAAAGCACAATATGTGGTATTCATTACCATGTGTAAAATTGTAACACCTAACTACTAATTAACTAGCTCTATCATTCATATGAAATTTAGTGCCTTTTTCATCTTGAGCTTAGCTTAAATGTCTTTTTCAGAAAAAAAGTCACCCTGTTTCTCTCATAGCACCTTGTATTTCTCATGAACTGTGTTTACTTACTTACTTGTTTATAGCAGTCCTATCCTTCTTGAGGATTAGGATCATGCTCAGTTTTGTGGCCTCGGTGCTTGACACAGGTTCTGGCACATAGTATATTCCATGGATCTTTGTTGAAAGAATTAGCACCTCACCAAAATCCTCAAGTGGCATTATTTTGAAATTAAAGTTTTTTGAACTAAGACCATTAAATAATTTTATATTAAATAGATGGCTTTTGAAATAGTCAAAAGTGCTAATGTTAAAATTTCTGAAGTCACTTGGGTAGCTGGAATCTACTGAGCATTTACTAGTGCCATACACTATGCTAAATACTTTACAAGTATTAACACAATTAATTCCCATAACTTCAAGGTTGGTATTATCATTATCCCCCTTTAACAGATAAGGACACTGCCTAGGGAGGGTAATTTGCATATGAAAGATTATACAGCAGATAGATGATAAAACTAGATTTGAATTCAAGTGATTTCCCTCTGTTTAAAAATAATTTTCCCTATTAACTATAAGCCCAGGGTCATAAACCTGGAATCATGCCTTATCAGAAACATCCCAAGGGAACTCAAAGTGGGACTCTATCTCAAACGAACATTAACCATCAATGGTGTGGCAGGGAAGTGGTTAAGGAGGCGTTTCTGACTTTCTACTTTATTCTTATGTTCAACTAGGAAAACAGATTAAAATTAAGTACAATATGAAGGGGATAAAAAGATGTTCTGAAAATGATATACAGGAGATAGTTCTTCTCAGTTTAAATATCTGACTCTAAGCTCACTTTTAATACCAATTGGTGTTCTGTAGTCTCCATTTTTTTTTCATTTCAGATGAAACCAAATATTAAATAAAGAGGAAATACACTCTCAAGGGAATTATGAAACACTCTTAAAAAACTATTCTTGAATTCACTCAAACTGTGTAGCCAGCTTATTTGCTTATTATATGCTCAAATTTCCATTATGTACAAAAGTCCTATAAAGCTTAGTTTGTGGTGATTCCATGGTTTTCTAGGGAATGAGACAGCAGAGAGTGAATAAACAACAACCCTCCATTACAAGTAAAAAGATCCCAAACTGGTACTTAAAACACCTGTTCATATTTTCAAAGAGGGTGAAAATTAGCAGAGGGGATAGCAGTTTATGTAAAGTACTATCATCTTGTAGACTCAAAGAAAATTACTATAAAGCACCATTTGTCATACTGCAGATATTTAAACACAAACTGGGAAAGCCAAATTAGTGACATAAAACTAACTCATTGCTTGAATGATAATACAAAATAGGCCCATATCAAATAGAGGTTTAAAATTCAGTATTTCCTGTCTTAATATGAATTAATGGACCTCAAAAATTAAACTGTTGAAAAAGAGCAAATACCAATAAAAAACAAGGTTTAAAAAAACTGGCAGAGGAACTGTAAGAAAGCTCTGGTTATTAAACAGTGAATATGTACCCAATTTTGAATGTTAAAGCAACTTTTTGGTCAAAAATTAAAAACAGAAGATGTGTTTTTAGTTGAGTGACAAGTATTCACTACACACATTGCACAATTAGTGCCATGTGTAGAAACACTCTGAGTGGAGCTCACAAAACAAAGACATTTGATTTACTTATGAAGTTCAGGTTTCATCTAAAATATTCCAAAAAGCTTTTTAAAGTCTTCAATAAATGTAAAGATAGCCCTGAGGTTACAAACTAATGAATTAGGCCAAGTTCATCTTGCATGTACATTTTGCTTGCCCAGCACATTAAAAAAATATTATGGAGATTTTCTCCAGAGTTTCGTAGTTTCAGAGTCGTTACCACAGTCTTATTTGTCTAGTCCCTGAAGGCATTCAAGTTTGTGAACTTTGAAATAATTTAGGGCATTTTCAGCAGATTAAATCAAAGTGAATCATTATGCAGGAGCTCATCTTAAAATTTTTCAAAAAATGTTCTTTAAGATATTTGATAAGTTGGCAAAGTTAAATTCGTGTGATGCCCTCCACACCTTTTTTCTTAGAATTTGAGTTAGTATTTAAGGTAGATAGCTTGTCAGGGAAAAATAAAATTATGGTACTGTTGCTACTTTCCCGGAGTAAGTGCTTTGGCATTTTACCAAATGGTTTCAGATTCACCTTCCTGTATACTTCTTTGCTCCCCTGATTTGTTTTCTTGCTTATGACTTAACAGTGGAACCCAGAAATACTGCTGAGCCCAACTGTTAGCTAGTGCTAGAATCATCAGTCCTACGGTTCTAAATACTCTAAAAAGGCCTCAAAGATTCTAAATTCTTAGGTTTTGATTACTCCCTAAGTCCTGTCTAGATAGATGAGAAATGAATCTCTCCTTCCTTTTAGATCATAGCACTATTTGCAGTAAAACTCAATCTTCATATTGTCAGTTTAAAAAAAAATATTTATTTATTGTTTACTTCTCTTTTTTTTTTTAGGGGGGAGGTAATCAGGGTTTTTTTGTTTGTGTTTGTTTGTTTGTTTGTTTTAGTGGAGGTACCTGGGATTGAACCCAGGACCTTGTGCATGTTGGGCATGCACTATACCACTGGGCTATACCCCCTCACCCCATATTCCCAGTTCTTAATCACCTTTTCATTGTTTTTCAATGGGGTAGAAAGTAATTTATATAGAGTAAATTAGAAAATTTTTAATCTGCCACATATGAAGACAAAGAAGCTCTTTTTAACGTGAGATTCTTAAAAAGCTACTCATGAGACTGTCATAAGAAAATATTCACAAGAATATTTTCAGCTCCATATAAAATCATTTCAAAATAATAAAAATGTATCAGAAAAACCTCATTGTGGTCTATGTAAATGACCTTGATTTAGGATTACCAACTTTTAATCCTTGATTAGCAACCTAAATGCTAAGTAAGACCTAACAATAAAAATCAAATCCACCCTTTATGATTGCACAGTAATATTACCCAACTCTTGTTTGCAAAGCTCTCTGGCAATTATTCTGCATTCTGATTTTTCTTCAGCAATCTTGAAAATCGAGATGACTTAAATGAATGAAAAGAGGAAGTAATGACTGAAAAAGTTATTTTGGAAACTCCCTCTACACCTGGTGATTTTTTAAAGACTTCTGGAAGAAGTCAAGGACATGATGATTATTTTCTACACAGCAGTCTCAACTGAGACAATAAAAAGGTACTCAAAGTAGTTAAAAATAAAACAATGTTTGGATAGTGTGAAACCTGATTAGAAAAGATTACCTCTTTAGTTAAAATTGGTAAACTCCTTGTGTTTTAAACAAGCTCAGCCAGGCCAAGCAATGAGAATCCCTCCAAAGGACATATTTACTACGTATTATCAAGTCCCTACAACGCCAGGCACTGTACCACAAGGCAAATGTGTTTCTGCCTTCCTAATGAGTACAGTCTTAACCGATTTTTTTCAGGGATGTGGCTGACTCCATGTAAACTCTGTGAGGGCAAAGTCCATGTTTGTCTCCTTCCTTACTTTATTCTAGCACCAAGCTCATGGTAGGCATTTAAATTTGTTAAATAAATATAGTTTTTTAAAAATAAAACTTTTATCATATAATCACTCTGGGTATTTTTATGAAGTCATGTATAAACCCAATTTATAACATTTTGCTATGGGGAAACCACAGTGACTCCAAGAACCAGAGAACTAGTACTCAGCATTAATGGTCATTAAGACTGAATTACCTATATTAGATTAAATAAATAACAACTTGATCTCTTACCCATATTTCATACTTCACTTCAAAAGAGGCTGCCTTATTGCCTTAGAGATACATTACAGTCCTAGGCAAATTATATATTTTGTACTTGTGTTTCATAACAACATATCAACTATTGTCTATTACATATCTGTGGAAGTATCAACAGAATCTGGGCTGGTCTCTCAATCTGAACTACATTCATGCCACTTGAATATCATTCATGCCACTTGAAGACCATTCCCAACAGAATTGGTTTTAGTTTTATTTGGGATAAAAAATCACTACATTTTAGGTGAGTAAAGAACAAATACTGTAAAATTAGATTTTGGGGATTTATCAAAATTCAAACTATTCACTATATTTCACTATAATTCGACCACTGGAAAGATGAACAAAAGGAATAGAACATTTTACCTCTAAATTCAGTATAAATAATAATTTATCACAATTCACTTAAAAGAAGGCTGCTCAAAGTAGAACCCAGAAAGTTCATGACTTAACTGACAAGCCTATGAATTCACCTGATATTTATTTCTGGGATATAAACTGCACACATATTACCATACAATTATTTTTCACAATGTTAGGAATAAATAGCTTATATTAGAAAGGGGTCAAATAAAAAAAATAACTTATTAAAATTTATCTCATTGTTTCAGTTCATAATCAGATCATTCAGAATACTATTCTTTTTGACCATCAGTGGAATTCATTACATACTAAAAATAACACCATATTTATTCACAAATAAACTTATTTCCCCAGTAAGTGCTAATCTTCCTTTAAGAAGATTTCCCACATATTCACAGTACATAACATCACAGAACACCCATATCTCGCCTAAATGTCTCTGAATTGTAGCATTACAAGATGGAAGTTCATTATGCCTGATAATTCGATTGAGTTTTGCCCAAATGTCTTCCAGACTTTGGTTGTTACAAACAGTGTGTTCTATTATCCATCTTGCTCTATAAAATGAGTGCAAATTTAGTGCCTTTAAACTATCTTGCAATTTTTTAGACAAAGGAAAAATATTTTCAGTACAATTACTGCTGGGAAGTGAAACACTCCAAGACCTCCTTTTGTGTTGTCTTCCTTTTTCTGTTCGTTCATCCAGGTTTCCAGGATTAGTCTGTTCACTCAGTGTGTGTGATTGGATTAAGTGCCTCTTTTTTGTCAAATTAGGTTGAAACTCCAATAGATCTACTGTGCAATCATAACTCTGTGATTTAACATCATGTTCTGAAATGGTTAAGTATTGTCTCATATCTTCAGCTGCCTCTTCAGAAATCACAGGTGGTGATCTTCTAGGTTTGAGAAGTTTGGACTCGTCATGAGGAAACCAAGGAATAAATCTTGATAGTGGCCGAGTGGGAAAGTCTTGAATTGCTTTCTCTGCAATTTTTGGCAGTTGTGTGGGATCCCTCTCACTTGGTCGATAATGTATTATTACTTCTGTAGTCATTCTGCAGTAATCCAGTTACTCTTAATGAAGAGAAAATTTCTTAGCTGAGTTCCTCAGAGCTAGAATGTAATTTATAATTACAAGACTCTCTTTCCAAATCAGAGGGAAACAGGACCTAAAGTGGAAGTATTGCAAAGAATAAGATATGGTAGAGATAGCCTATATATAGATAGGCAGAGGAAAAAAGGAAAATCAAAACCAATCTCAATATATTTTACCAAAGGGCTACTGGTAAATGTGAATGTAATCCACACACTGGAAATCCTTTCTCTTACCAAAATAAGGGATCTGGATTAGATGCCCTATAAGATCCTTTCAGCCTAAAACTGCTAGTAGTCAACATGTTTAACTGAGCAGATATAATGGATCTGGGAGTATTGATATTAATATATTATACAGTAATGATCTTAAGACTATAGCAGAAACAAAGAGTAAATTAGTAATATTTAAAATGCTAGGTTCATAAGAAGATAACAAAAATGTAATAATTCTTAAAAATGTGAGACATCTGAATTGAAGACAACAAAAATCACTGTACTTTTTAATCTCTTGAATAAAATGTATATTATATGTTACAATTATATGAATTCTACCAAACAAATATACAGACAGAATACTTAATGATTTTATTTCATTTTTAGAACACTGAAAACATGAAAATGGCTTAACTTTGCATTTTAACAGGCTAGGAACTGGTTTCGTGACAGTCTCGTCTGTATAATTGGGGCACTTAAGCACTATCAAGACCTTAGTAGCATGGCTCTTAAATTCCAATTGGGAGGATGAACAAAAACCCTGAAGTCTTTTTTTTTTATTTCTTTTTGCTCTTAGAACAAAGAAGTCCTCAAGTTGCCCCCAGTTAAGTCATTGATAATAAGTTCTAGCACACAGTACACAGGCTCAAGAATGGAGCCTTCCAGCATCTGCAAGTTAGGCTTCCTAATCAGGCCCAAAGCTGCATAAGCTGTAATGCAGGCTCCTAACTACTGGAGACAAAAACAAGTTGAATCCCTTCTCCCATAAATCATTAGAGAACTACTTGATGGGGGTTTTTCCTTTGCCAGGACGACTGTGAGTGGGGATTCCTTGCCATGATGTCACAATACTCATTCGACCAGATTCTGAAGAGTCAAAAAAAGTAACCAATCTCAAAATGATTCTTTTCACTTACTGTTAATGTTCACTGAGTAACAGATTTGACAACTCAAATTCATAAATGACTGTGATCCTTAACATCCATAATTTTTAATATGAATCTAAATATAGATAGTACATTCTTTCAAGAAAATAATGCTTTTATCTTTTTCTCCCCTCTTCCTTACATTTTCATATTTTAAGATATGGCATTGAGAATTCTTTCATTGTTGTCTGAACTTAGTGTTGTATTCGAGGGACACTCAAGTTGTGAGAGCACCTTAGTATTTTACATATATAAAAAAGCAAACTTAAATGACCATGTATTTGACATCCAACATTGGTAAAATTAAAATCTGTGAAAATTCCTGGATAACTATGACAACAGGGAAGAATGGTATCAAAGAGCTTTAAGAAAGCTGAAACTATCAATGATTTTAAAGCACTTGTCCTTTTAGGTTGCTGAAATACTCTTCCCAAGGAATCTTCTATTTTGGAAAACAGAAGATACCTGGGAAAGACTATTTTATCAGCCTTGAAGGACAATGGCAGTTAGCTTCCACTCTCTGGAATTTAACTGTGTTTAATATCTTCCAATTTGTATAAAATGACACCTAGAAGCTAACGTAACTGTTCCAAATTCCCATCAAATTTTAAGGGAATGATGTCTGAAAATGCTGTTTCCTTCATTAGGAGGCAACTTGGAGTTGTGGAAAAATGAAGACTTTGTGTTAAAATATTACCTCAATCACTTACTAGTTTTGTGATCTTGAAAAAGTTTAACTTCTGAATTATCTATTCCACATACTTGATGTGAGATGACCGATAAAGAACATGACAGTTTCTTCTTTCTTCAGAGAAAACCCATTTCAGACCAGGATATTTGCTCAGGATAAATTTACAGGTCCTACTGCTATATCAGTTAACATTTCAGTTTCTTAGTTCTACAGTCAGTCAGAGACAGTTCTGATAACCCCAACTATCAGAATATGATTTTACGTTACAAATGGAACTGGTGAGCTTCTGGAATGTTTGATGCTTACACCACAACTGAGGGGTAAGAGTCCCTCAAAATGGACACCACAGGGAAGGTAAGTGCAATTCAACTGAATTCACATGTCTAACGAGCATTTTCTCAGCTCAGTGCAAGAAGATAATGGTAACCACACAGTGGCCTCCAAGAAATAAGTGCATTTGTGGTAGTAGAAAACAAATGAAATAAACTGAAAGCATTTCAAATAAAAGTATTAAGAAAACAACAGGAGTTCCAAAAAAGTATGCCCTGCTGGTTTTCCCACAATAATGATCCAATTAAACCATCAAAACTGTTTGCTGTGGACAGAAAAAGAAAATTGACCTGAATTTTCCCATATACACACAATACTTTGAAGTAAACGGCAGTGTGTTTTAACAAATTTAAATTATATGTTGTACTATGTATCTATAAATTCTTGCCACGATACTAGAGTAATTTCACAGATGAAGCGGAAGACTGGTAACTGTCATTGCCGCAGGAAGAGACGAGACAGAAAAAAAACCACTTTAGATACCCGCTGTTAATCATACTGGTTTACAGGGCTCTCCCCGGCTTGGGAGGGGACGCGAGCTTCTGCGGCTAAAATCTGTCTGGTGACTGCAGCAACACGTAACAGAGTAAGTAATTCACCAGTTATCTACTCCATTCTACAGGGAGGCTCTCAAACCTAAAAAGCGAAGAGAAATCCCTTTCTTCCGCTCAGAGCCAAGGAACAGAGCAGTAGGAGAGTACCGACAGTGTTTAAAAAGGACGAGGCCTATATCCCAGAAGCCAGGTCTATGTGCCAAAGGCTTCGAGAACTAGTGAGAGAAGGAGGGAAATTAAGGGGAGTTGGGCTCGCAAAAGTTTACCTTTCAGGGCCAGCAGGTGCTCCTGCTTGGGGGGATTCACTTCCATTTTGACCGGCACTTTTGACTCACTGGCTACGGAGGCTGAAGAGGTTCAACCAGCAAGCATGAAAACAGAAAAGCGCACGTTCGGGAAGACAGGGCATCAGTTTCTCTCTGCTGCCGGTGGTGCCTTAAATTCTCCTCTTACCACGTCCTTTACGGACTCAACGGCTTCCTTTTACCAAAGCCATCTCCTGCCTCTTAGAGACTATTCGTAAAATACTTCTCTAATTTCCAGCCACAGTCAACATACCGCGACTTCAAGAAACCACTCCTCGGGAACTACACACGGCCTCCCAAGTATCTACACTGCGGAGTAAAAGATGGAGATGGGGCCTGCTGGGATTTGTGGTCTAAAAGCCGCACGGCATGCAGGGAGATGTAGTCCCCCGTCCCCGGTCCGTTTTACTGTTGGGAAGACTATATGGTTACTGGAGCGGGAGTTACCTTCGCCAACTTTACTTCTGTTTTACCCCTTCTTTTCCTCCTTAACTTTATTCCTTCCATCAACTTAAGACTCCTCAATAATAACAAGAAAAGTAACAAAGGCCCCCCACCCATGGCTGTGAAGCCAAACACCTAATGATCGGCGGGAGGAGGAACGAAGAGGCTGGCCGAACAGCACCCCACGTCGCACTGCGCCTGTGCGCAAGCGGCGAGCGCAGAGGCTTCTGGGTGGCTCTGCCCCCGCCCCTCAGGTGAAGGCCGTGAAGGCTGCTTCTGCGGCACCGCTCCTCCTAGGATGGCTGCCCTGATTGTAAACAAGCCTGGAGCGGGACTAGACAGTGGCCGTCAGGGCAGCCGGGGGACGGCCGTGGTGAAGGTGAGGGACTTTGCGTGCTCTGTTCTCCACCATCGGCCTCCCTTCGTTTCATTCTCGGAGATCTGGCGGCAGCGCCGCGGCCCTGGCTTTTTTGGGCGGGATGCGCGGCCTCTGGGCCTCCTTCGGCATTACAAGGCTTGCCCTCCCCACCTCGACCCTTATAACCCCACGCCTGAGGTTACCTGGTCTTCTGCTCGTGCCAGTCCTCTGCTTGGAGTCGCCAGTGGGGACATTTGTGTATCCACCTGCAAGAATGACCTGGGCTTGTCTTTGCCCAGGTCCTTTGCTTTTAGTTAAGCTCAACAGGCATTTATTAGCTTATTTTTTGTTAAATTGAGCCATTAGTATTGTCAGATGTAGTTAGATATTTTAACTCGTTCATGTCTACTTATGAGAAAGGTTAATTCCCGTTTTACAGGTGAGGAAACTCAGGTTTCAGTTAACGCAGTGTGTAGCAGAGTCAGAGCTGGCTGGCTCTACAGTATGCTTTTCGCTGTTGCACTACTTCTATAATCAGACCTGTATTATTGCTTGACCTGCTCTTGGTAGGACAATCTGTCAACACTTTTGAGAAGTCTCCAACAGCACCATAAATGCTGGGGGATGTGAATTGCCCTATGCTTGAAGTCTGAAATTCTACCATATGTAAATGCTCTAAAATGTATTTACTGAAAAATCAGTTGAAATAAGAGGAATTCATTTTCCCTTTGATTCACACATACACGGCAAAGATCTGGAAGGGTTAACTGATCTCAGTGGTTTGTAGAATAACCTTTCAGGATCATCTATAATTTGAGATATTAGTAATTCTTGTTCTTTTTTTAAAAATCTTAATTCTTTATTATATATTAGAATCACTGAGGACTTAAAAAAAAAATCTACTTAATCCCCCAGTTCTGATTAAGTTGACGCCAGTATATTTTTTGCATTGCCAGAGTGATTTTAGTTTGCAACCAGGTTTCAGAACCCCTGGACCAAATATCATAAATTCTTTTAAGATCTTAAATAATAGGCACCTATGATTTTTCACATAATTTTGGTTTTATATGACAATAAACAATATATTTCTGCTCACAACTGTATTATCAGTCATTATTGGTGGTGGTTGATTCATCTGACCATGAGGTATTAATGAAGTTATTCTGAAGGTACACGACATATCTGAGATGCAGGGGAGCCCTCTTACTAGGCTTGTTGTAAAGTTGAGATTTTATTTATTGAATTGTGCTTTTTCTAAGTAGAGACTACCTGAAGATTATTTTGTGAATTTACTTGAAGAAGTTGTAATTGGAATGGTTATTACTCTGTAACTACTTTTCTTTTTTCTTTTTTTAAACTTTTTAGGTTTATTTATTTATTTATTTTAATACAAGTACTGGGAATTGAACCCAGGACCTCATGCATGCTAGGCAGGCACTCTACTGCTGGGCTATATACCCTGCCCCTGTAACTAGTTTTATTATCCTATTTGTCTTAAAAATCTCAAAAATAAACCAAAGCCTAATGTAACTCCAGTTTATTATAGCACAGAGTTTGATATATTAGAGGATGATTTTGTTAATTTTCATTTTTGGCATATTGTGAAGTTTATAAAATTAAAAGCTTTTTTCCCTACCTAGGACTTAATTTCTTATGCTGTTAGCCACAATTTCTATTCATAAATACTGAAGAAAGAATTTTTTCCTCTGTTATTTACTGCATTGATGCAAAATAGTCTCATAACTATTTTTGGACCCATGTTTGGTTTACTAATCAGTGGAATTTTACTAGTGCTTTTGGAAAAAACCTAGGGTAGCAACATCAGGAAGTTATTTTATCTTGTGTAATGATGGGATCAGAGATATAAGGTATGAATGAACAAAGTAAAATTTTAATTTGGTTCTTTGGAATTTTTTGTCATATGTAAGTTTAATGTATTATGGTGTCACTATAGTGAGAACATTTATTTAAAATGTTGCATTTATTTTATAATATCTAATTCTTTTGTGAATACCTTTTCTGTATTTAACTGAATTTGATATTTAAGTGAGGATATTTAAGTGAAACTTTTTAAAACAGTAAGATAAATTGAAGTGTGTATTATGTATATATATAAAATTTATGCAGAGCTGTTCCCCGTTTCCCTTCCTTATTGAGAAGTGCAATTCCAATGTAATGTTTCCTGTGTATCTTGCCAGAAAGATAGTATGCTTGTAAAACAATATATATAAAAATATATGCTCTCTTTTGCTCCCCTCCTTTATGAAAAAGTTAAATATTCTGTATGTCACTTTCCACTTTGCTTTATTAATATGAAATCACTTTGTGTGTGTACATAAACCATCCTCTTCTTCACTAGACTGCATAATTTTGCAGTATATGAATGTGTCCTAATTTATTTTCCATGTATATTTGCTTTGTTTCCAGTCTTTTGCTAATGCAGAAAGTGCTGTAAGGAATAGCATATAGATCTCACACACGCGTGATATATTTATAGGACAAATTCCTGGAAGTAGAATTACAAAGCTACTCAAACATTTGATGGATATTGCCAAATTGCCCTCCACAGTGGCTATATTAGTCAATAAACAATTCACAGCAACGGCAATGTATTTGCTCTCCCACATGTCTACCAGCACAAAGTGTTACCAACCTTTTGATCTAATCTGAAAAAAGTATATTGGTGTAGCTTTAATTGCATTTCAAAATGTTTTGGGCGAGGTTGAACATCTTTTCATATAATTAAAGAGCTCTTTTCATTTTCTGTGAACTGCGTTACATTTAAGCTTCTTTTGAACCATACTGGGATGCAGGCCAGTTATGAATTATTTGAATTATCTGTTTACAGTGAAAGATGGTTGCATTTTAAACACTGACTCCAAATTAATTGCAGAGTTAAGATTAAAATTTGTAGTAGATCATGGGTGGCAGGCACAGGAATTTGTGGTACAATTGAACAGTTCAGGGTGGGTATTTTTTAAAAAGTCAATTTGTGAAACACTTAAGGTATATTAAGACATGAGAGTACCTTTGGTATTTACACTTTGTTGACTACTTATAAAACAGACTCATGAGCCTGGGGATCAGAATATGCCAATTCCTGTCACCTTTTTTTTTTTGACTGACTGCATGACCTTGAGCAAATCATGTACTTGTAATTGTAACTAGATAGACAAAATATTTTCTAACCCAGTGGCATATCTATTAATTGAGAACAAGGAATTGAAATTTAAGTCCAATTGCATTCTTACCTTTATATTATATAATGGAAGTGGCTACTAGAAGATAGTTAAAAATTACTTACAGTATTTTCTTAACAAGTTCTTTATCATTTACAAGGTAAATTGTCATCCTAGCAAATATTTCAGATTACTTTTATCCAAAGTAATGATGATTCTTTGAGAGTTATGTAATTGCAGAGAAATAGTTTAAGAATCCAACTTTGGTAGAGTTATATTTTGTTACGGATTTAAGTATAATGAATCAATTCATAGTTTTCAAAAGCTAAAGATGTTAATATACAACGTTGTCTTGGTCCCTGACACTTATCATTTCAAGATTTCACTATGTAGAGTCTGTCAGAGAAGGTGATAAAAAAGGTGATTTAAAGTTTTACACCTAGACAGTTTTTTCATGGAGAAATAAAGTAACTTAACAAGATTGATTCATTAAGTTATGCTTTTAAAGTCATTTAAAGATCACATGTTTCCTTTCCAATTATTAGGTGCTGGAGTGTGGAGTTTGTGAAGATGTCTTTTCTTTACAAGGAGACAAAGTTCCTCGCCTTCTACTTTGTGGCCACACAGTCTGTCATGACTGCCTCACTCGCCTGCCTCTTCATGGAAGAGCAATCCGTTGCCCTTTTGATCGACAAGTAACAGACCTCGGTAGGAAAATTTACAATTGTTCATGTAATACAAATGTCATAGAAAACAATTTCTTTCCATTGATTTTTAAAAATTTTAAATTCCAAGGAGGTTTCAGGTCCTGTTAAGGCCAGTAGTCTTAAAACTATAAACTAGCTCACTTTTAGGTACTAATTTTATTTCGCCTTCTGAGATGTTTATATTCAGTGCTTATAGATGAATAGTTTTAAGATACCTGAGAAAAACATTCTAACCTTATTCATTTGCCTAAAGCCATTATTCCAGGAAAACAATGTTTACCTTAGAAATGAATAGACCAATAATGGAAACACAAATAACTAATTTGAGTCTTAGCGTGTTGTTGACTGATATCAGAGACAAAAGTGTGCAGCTTGTGAAAACTACTCCTTGTTTTCTGTTAAAATGAATTTAAAGGTCTGATGGATTTTTTTCAGTTTCTTGCATACTTTTAAAACTTCACTTTATTTCAAAATGAGTTATTGCTGTGGGAGATCAGATTTGGAAATAACAACATTTATTAACATTTGAACAGTTATTTTACAAACATAAATTCCATGTTTATTCTTCTCGATAATGGAATTTTCTCCAAAATTAATAGTTTGAGGTTGTAATTTTTTTTTAAGGTCAGTAGTACTATTTGTTTTAAGCTTGTTTCCATGTATTCATACTGTATGTCAAGTGGAACACATTCAAAATAATTTAGCCACCAAAAAAAGAAAGCAAAAGTGCCCAGATTTTTAGACTGTAAAGCTTTAAAATGCTAAGAAACATGATTGTAAAATGTTTTGTTGTAGGGGATGAATAGGTTTCTTAAGGTTTTGGTAGTCTTTGAGGGTATCAGTCAAGACCAGATTTCCAAGCTAGGTAAATTAGGAGATGGCTGTGTTTTTTAAGAGGGCTTAAGGCAGCGTTCCTCCCCGTGAGGGCTGGGAAGGTTGATGTGGGAGGATTCAGAAACCGTTCCATCACCTTAAGTGAGTCATCAATCCCTGAGGCCTGTCTGAAAGCAGGAGGGAGAGCCCTGATTTCCGTGGAGGTTGCCTTTCTGTCTCAGATGGGGAGGAGTAGTCTCTGAAGACCTGAGGAGGGCCTCCCGTCGGCAGGGCCTCCTCTGGGGCCTTCTGCGGGGCCAGGAGGCTGTGGGATCCTCAGACAGAGGCATCTGTTGACTGGGCCACATAGGAGAATAGGATTTATAAAGTTAAATGGTAGAAAAATATAATAGAACTTTCAAGTGTGTTTCTACTTAGAATGCTAAGGAGTTATGTATTTTAGAGAGATTATTAAGACAATTGTTCTAACATAAACAGAAAATGGAGAAATTTTGAATTTGTAAAATTTAGACATTAATAATTATTAAACTATGTGACACAGAAATTACTATTGAGTTATGAGGTAGAATGAATAATATTCCATTTTGTTAGATTTAGTTTTTATTTTTATATTCCAGGAGATTCAGGTGTTTGGGGATTGAAAAAAAATTTTGCTTTATTGGAGCTTTTGGAACGATTGCAGAATGGACATATTGGTCAGTATGGAGCTGCAGAAGAAGCTGTTGGGATATCTGGAGAGGTATTAACTGAACCTGGTGAAATATTTGTTATGAGCATGAACTTTGTCTTTTAATTTAAAATACTTGCCATTATAAGTACAATATTACCTCACTTACCTAGCAGGTAGGATTCCAGAAACACAACTTTTCACTGCATTACAGTTCTGAAGGCAACGATATCACCAATAGAACACAAAACTGAAACTTGAATTCTCTGAAAATACTGTACCCAAACTATGTTTTAAATTTATCTCCTCATCATCATGAGTTCTACCTAAGGATAAAGTGAAAGAGTAAGAAGATTGTGGAAGAATAAGAAGGCTGTGTAAGCTCCAGTAAAGCAGAGGTTGCAAAAGTGAATCATTCAACAGTAAAGCACAGAGGAAGAAAGAGGATCTCCATGAAAGAGGCCTTTAGTGTAGAGGCAGGATGCCTTAAAGGTAGCAGTAGCTCCTGATGGATTACTATTAAATATCTTCATGAAAAGGTTAAATTGTGTGTAGGTGTATTCTCTTTATCCAGACATGTAAATATCCAGTAAATATTAGAAAAACCATTAACACAAGTTAAACTACATTTTTAACACTTAAAGAAATTGTCTGTATAGCTCATAGACTGTTCTGGGCATAAGAATAATTGTAGTAAATAACTGTTAATAATTTTAGTGATCAGCTTTTTTTGGTTTATTATTTTTATTGACAAGGTTTATAAGAACAAATTAAATAGTTAAAACCAAAGGCCAATTCTTAAGTCTCATTTAGTCGTTTATTTCACTCGTTTGTATTAAGTATACGTTTTTCTAATGTCTTAACAACTTTATCAAGAAACAAGTCAAATCTGTGAAAATATTTTAAACTTTAAAACCACATCTTTAGTACCAAGGGAGAAAATGTCAGATTGGTTTTTTTACTGCTCTTTGATTAGATCATGATTTCTTAATAAAAAGGAAGTTAGTGAAATGAATTTCAAACTGAAGCACTGTTTTCTAAAATTTTTGCAGTTCCTTTATGTGATTTATCTTTTATTTTGAAAGACATTAGAATATTATCTAATGTTGACCTTGTAAGTTATTTGTCAGGTCTGGAAAACAAGATGTGACATTTCTATTTTACATATATACATTTTTCATAATTGCAAATAAAACTGTTTAACTTTGGCTTTATTTTTTATTTAATGTAATATTGAATGACACCACTGATGTATTTGCTAAATTTTATTTCTGGAAGAATTTGTACCAAATCTTTCCCTTTCCAGCTATGACCTTCTTGTAATCAGTGAAAGTTTTCAAAGCATTCTTGATTATCTGACAACTAGAATTTTCCATCTCAAAACGCTTTTTAGTAATTTGTAAAAATCAGAAATAATATTTAAAAGCTTATATATAACATGCATTTTATTTTATTTTTTTCCCCCTAAATCAAAGGTTTTCAGCCAGAATAGTGCAATGTGGAGCTTTAGAAAAAATACATAGCTCAGACTTCATCTACAACCTATTGAGAAAGAAGTATTTCTCAGGTTGGAGTCTGGGCATCTATGCTTTTAAAAGCTTCAGGTTATCTACATAATGTTCGTGCTTCTCTTCTTCTACATATCATCATGACAAGTAATATTTAAAGCAGTGGGGATCTATTTAATATCAGTTTTTTCCGCCATAAAAAAAGACTTCTAACCTTTATTGTCAGTTTCTTGTGTGAAAAGTGAGGGGATTTAGTGGAAGATATGTTTTCACTGACTGAATCAATAACGATAGTTTTATTTTTGGCCTCAAATTCATAACATATACTGATGATTTTGGAAATAGTTTCTCTTTTATCTATAGAAATGAATAGCGAATGAATTTTGTATTTAATTACTGGTATATTTTTATATATAAAGGCTGATCAGTTAAAAAAGACGTATGGACTTTTATATTTCAAAATTTGGCATGTTATAATGATTGGGGTTTAGTTTTAATATAAGACTTTTTTGTTTATCAGAGCATCATTCGTTGTGATGAAGATGAAGCTCACGTTGCATCTGTATATTGCACTGTATGTGCAACTCACTTGTGCTCAGAGTGTTCCCAAGTTACTCATTCTACAAAGACATTAGCGAAGCATAGGAGAGTGCCTCTAGCTGATAAACCTCATGAAAAAACCATGTGCTCTCAGCATCAGGTGCATGCCATCGAGTTTGTTTGCTTGGAAGATGGCTGTCAAACTAGCCCCCTTATGTGCTGTGTCTGCAAAGAATATGGAAAACACCAAGGTCACAAGGTATGTATATAGTTAAAGTGGGTAGCTCTGCCTAGTTTACCAGCCCACCATTCATTTTCACTGACTTGGTTCTTTATGCTGGAAGTAGAGGTTGAAGGAGAGCTAAATGATGAATGAGCCGAGCTTGGTAGTGCGAAAAGAAGCGAGAGATTTATTTTCTGAATGTCATAACAAATTTCAGAGAGGCCTCGCTCTTGGGAACGAGCCTGATTCTTTCTTTACTCAAAAATGGCTTTCCAGTAGGAAACAGAAGTTCTTTTCTTTGTGTGCATGTTTTCATAATGCACTGGATTGTTTTGATAATATTTGTGTCTACTGATGGACTAATGCTCGTGATAAAATTTTAGAGAGAGTCTTTTGGATTCTTGTTTAGTGATAAATGGACTTCCAAATTTTAAAATATTTCTTTGAAGGATAAATAGTTTTGAGGTGAAGGTGAATTAGTATTTCTTAAGCTCTGCTTTTTGTAAATGTGTTATAAAAGCTGCTTGCAGCTGATGCCTTTTTTTTAAGTAATAGGAGTGACTTAAATAGCATTTTATGTCATTAGTCACTACTATGCATTGTTTTCTATAATTATGTTGCATCTTATAGCATTCAGTATTGGAACCAGAAGCTAATCAGATCCGAGCATCAATTTTAGATATGGCTCATTGCATACGGACCTTCACTGAGGAAATCTCAGATTATTCTAGAAAATTAGTTGGAATCGTTCAGCACATTGAAGGAGGAGAACAAATAGTGGAAGATGGAATTGGAATGGCCCACACAGAACACGTATGGATGTTTTTCTTCCCTACTCTTTTCCCCTCTCATCTTTTCACCTGCTAGTATTTGTTGAGCAATTACATTGTGCCAGTACTGCACTAATCATTGGAAATAAGTTTCTAAAAAAAGTCTCTGTCTTCATGGAATTTATAATCCATCATGGAAGAGAGACAGTTTCAAGGGTGGTAACTGTGTACTTTGTCGGAGAAGTACAAGATGCCCTGGCGTGGACATTTCGAATGGCAATAGTTTAGGTGAGGCAGGGAAGGCTTTCTAGAAGGTATGACATCTAAACTGAGACTTGAAGGAATTTAGTCAGGGAGAAGAGTAGGGTGGGGAGTGAGTTGTCCCAGAGAGGGAAGCATATGTTAAAATGCCTGGCAGGGAGAATTGGCCATACTGTAGACATTTAACTAAGTTCACTATGATTGAAGCTTTGAATAGGGTGGGGCATGGCAAGCAAAGATGTTAGAGTGTTGAGGGCCAAATCATGTAGGATCTTGTTTGCCATGTTAAAGAATTTGGACGTTATCTTATGGGCAGTAATGAGCCATTGAAGAATTGGCATAGGAATAACATAATCAGACTTGCATTAAGAAAGTTTGCTCTTTAATGTAGAAAAGGAATTGGCAGAGCAACAGAATTGGAAGCAAGGAAACCTATTGGGAGGTTGCTGAAATTACCTGGTTGAGAGACTTGTATGGCCTATAATTCTAGAGTGGTGAGAATGGAGAGAAGGAGGTGGATCTGAGATATTAAGGAAGCAGACTAGGTAGGTCTTAGTGACTGATTGACAATATTGATTGGATAGGTAACTTAGAGGGTGAGGCATGATGCCTAGGTTTTTACCTTGCTCAGCGTGGTAGATGGTGATATCAGGCACTAATGGAAAAGAAAGAAGAGTTTGGGGAGGGGAAAATGGACCAAGGTAGTAAGTTTAATTTGGATGTTGAATTTATTATTTCTGTGAAATAAGGGGAGATACCCTCCAGGGAATTAAAGGGTAGGTGGTGTTGGGAAGTGAGTGTGTCTAACTTTTAAGAAGTTTGGCAGTGAAGAGAAGGAAGGAACTAAAGTGGTAGTGGTAGTTGCTCTTTAAAATTGTGCTATAGAGGAGAAAGGGATCTTTTCAGATGAGAATATAAAACCCTGGGACAGACAAAATGTAGTGTTTTTCTTTGGTAAACGAAAAGTTAAAGCTAAATCATTGGGGAATAATGCTAGAACTGCTTTCTGTCAAATATAGTAGCCATTAGGCTCATATGGCTATTTAAGTTTAAATTATTTAAAAATTCAGTAAATGCAAAGTTTAATTCTTCAGTCTCACTAGTTACTTTCCAAGTACCTTTTAGGTGGTATAGCTAGTGGCTATTATATTGGTCAGCACAGATGTAGAGCATGTCCTTCATCACAGAAAAGTATATTGGACGTTGTTGTGCTGGAGTGGAAATATTTTATTTATTCCTTCAGCAAAACATACTAAATGCTAGACACTGTTCTAGCTAATGAGGCACCACTGTACAAGTCAAAAATACCTGCCTTTGCAGAGTTTACATTTTAAAGTGGGGGAGAGAGACAACACATAAGTAAAGTACTTATGGCAGAAATATGTTAGGTGCTTTGGAGAAAAAGAAGGGAAAGGGGGTTGTGCCCTTTTATGTCATGTTTGAGGACAGTCTCCCTGAGAAGGGCCATTGAGCAAAGACCTAAAGGAGATAAGAAAGGGAACCATGGCTAATATTTGAGGAAAGAGCATTTCAGACAGAAAGAAGGCAGCACAAAGGCTTTGAAATTGGAGTGTGCCTGGTGTGCTTAAGAAATTGTGAGGAGGCTGAGTGTAGCTAAAGTAGAATGATTGGTGGGGACCATAGCAGGAGTTGAGATTAGATAGGGCCTTATAGGCACTTGCTCTTCTTTCTGCCAAGAATGCTCTTCTTCATGATTTCTTGAGGTTCCCTCTCTTAAGTCCTTTCGGTCTTTGCTCAGATGTCTCTGTCTCAGGGAGTCTGTCCTTGAACATCCTATATAAAGGATTTTGGCATTTACTCTTAGTGGAATGGGAAACCGCTGGGGAGTTTGAGCAAAATAATAATTGTCTTTCTGACTTAACATTGAAAAAGGGTAAGTTTGGCTTCTGGATGGAGAATACATTATAGAGAGCAGGAGTAGATCTAGTGAAGACTATAGAAGACTGTTACAATAATCAAGTGAGAGATGATAGAGGGTTGGATCACACTGATAGAGGTGGAGAGGCATGATCAGATTCTGGATGTATTTTGAAGTCAGCAGAATTTGCTGAAGCACTAGTTGTGGGATACAAAAAAGAAGTATTAAGAGTAACTCCAATTTTTTTAGTTTGAACAACCTGAAAGATGGAGTTGCTATTTATCAAGATGGAGGAAGCTAGGTTTGGGGTTAGGAGAGACTGGAGAGTAGGTATTCCATGTTGCTTGAGATGTTGTTTAAACAGTTGGACATCCAAAGGCTATGGTTAAGAGGAAAGATCTAGTGTGGAGATACAAATTTTGGAATTCTTAAGGGTATAGATGGTATTTCAATTTTCATTATTTCACATATAAAATATTTGTTAAGGTTACAGTTTAAAACTTATTTTTATTTCCTTAGGTACCAGGTACTGCGGAGAATGCCCGATCATGTGTCCGAGCCTATTTTTCTGATCTACATGAAACTCTGTGTCGTCAGGAAGAAATGGCTCTCAGTGTTGTTGATGCTCATGTTCGAGAAAAACTGATTTGGCTCAGGCAACAGCAAGAAGATATGACTATTTTGCTATCCCAGGTTTCAACAGCCTGTCTCCATTGTGAAAAAACTTTGCAACAGGTATGTAGTTTAAACATGTTAGGACGTAGTTTAAGAAAGAGGATTTGTGAGCTTAAGTAGGTAGTTACCAGAGATACACACCAGTCTATTTTATTAATTTAATAAATATTTTATATTATTACTGTATGTTACTGCGGGCATTAACGCTGTGCTTAGGACGTGGTCTCTAACCTCAAATTGCTGCACTCAGCCATATCAGTGTCTGCTTCTTCACATGTCCTCCCCACCGTAAAAACCGTGGGTTGTAGAACCTCTCTAACTTCTTGTCTATTCTTCAGTCACGCCAAGCCCTGTGACCCTTCTTTGCCAAGCATGTACTATTCTTTCTGCTTGGTGGGCTTATATCTCCCTTTTCTGATAGGAGAAATCTTTCTTCAAAGTTTAGTGTGAATGTTTGCCATTCTTTGAAGCTCCTCTTCATTGTTCTTTTTTTTTTTGGGCGGGGAGGGGATTGCCTCTCTAGCATGTACTACATTTCTGCTCTAATTTAGTGGTTCTTAATTTTGATGTCACACAGCAAAAGTAGGTTTTTTGATGGTTGAAGTAGCATAAGCAATTTGTTACCTAGTTTGCAGATGTTGTGCTTTTAAAATACATTAGATTTAAGGCTATTCTAACAAAAAGTCAGTCTTTCTTGTTACTTTTTTGAATCTGTCTTCATGAGCATGTGATATAAGGCTAATTGTTGCCCTGGGAATTTCCAATAAGTTGCAGTCTATCTTATCTTTACTCTGTTATTTCTAATGATTATGTTGATTTCAAATCATTGTAGAGCTAAACTTTCTACTATTATAGAGCTTTTCCACTTAAATATCTGATTAGACTTATATGAATGTAGCCAGGCTGTAACCATATCAGTCTTGAGTCCTTTAGTCCTTATCACATTGAATTGTAGTAATTGATGTTTATGCCATTTATTAAGTTGTCTCTGAGCCCCAGTCCTATTCTTCCATCCTCTGCTTTGTGATGCTGGGACTGGAACTCTACCAATCATGTACCTACTTTGCCAGCTGACTCCAGGCTAGTTTAGTGAAGTAGAGGGAGGCTGGAAGGTGGGAGGCAGTTTCCTGTGTCTGCTTGGAGTTCTTGTGGATGTCACTGCTCACACAAAGACCGCTTTCCTTAGAGAACAGACTTTCAGCTCAACGTGCCCCTCCTGTAAGTTTCTAAGTTTTAATAATTCTAGCATCTCTACTTTTTCCCCTTCTCCCTGAGGGTGGTAGCTGTTTCCTCCACAATACCTCAGAATTCTTTTTACCCTTTCTGTTACCTAGTTAATAACTACACCTAATTAACAGGTCTTCATATTAATTTTTTTTTGTTCATGTTACTGGTGTGTTTTTTTGTCTCCTCACTTGAACCTAATGATATAATATACACATTTGTCCCTCTGATTGTTGATAGGATATATCTTTGTATCTCTAAATTCTTTGTATCTGGATAGAAAGAGCTTAATACTTGTTCGGCTCATGATAGATTATCAAGCTATACAGCAAAATCAGAAATGGATCATGTCCTAAATCATACTTATGTGAATATTTCAAAGTATTTTTATATTTATTTTATTAAAAAGTATGTTCATAGTTACTGAAACGTTTAGAAGTATTATTAAGAGTTTCTGAAGCATTTTGTCAGAGTGAACAATAATTATTAATGACATGGTATTATCTCACTATGTTAATGCAGATGAAATTGGGATCTTGGATTCATTCTTCATACAGACCTGTTAGTTTTGTTCTGATTTATGGCCACAGGACTCTAACCTCAACCAATAATCCTAAAAGTTCCTGGTACAGGGATAATTGAACAGAGGAATGGCTGGAATATCACATGTTTATTACCAATTTTGAGGACAAAACTTAATCATCCTTCCCTCTTCTCCAAAAAAAAAAAAAAAAGAAGATATATCATCTAAGTTCAAGGCGTGATGCTGAATGGTTAGGATTTGTTTATTTACTTAGCAAGTATTTGTTGAGGGTCTACTGCATGCTATGTATAGTCTGGGTACACAGAATATGTCAGTAAACAAAACAAGCCAAAATCCATAATCTTGTGGAATTAACATCCTAGCAAGAAGACAATGAGCCATAACCATATCTAAATAAGTAAATTATATAGTGTGTTAAAAAGTGATAAGAGCTAAGGGAAAACACAAAGTGTAAGGATACCGCAGATTGCATTTTTAAATAGTCAGGGTAAGCATCATTTAGAGAAGGTGAGATTTGAGCAAAGACTCAAAGGAGAAGAAAGTGAAGGAACTGGTTCAAGACCTATTGGAGGGAAGAAGATTTCAGCTGAGGAAATGGTTAAAGCAGAAACCCTAGAGTGACATGCCTGGTGTGTTTGAGGAACTGCAAAAGAGGGCACTGTGGCTGGAATAGAGTAAGCGGCGGAGAGAGTAATAGGAGCTGATATTAGAGGTAATAGGGAGTATATGTAAGGAGGGCCTTGTGGGTAATTGAAAGGACTTCAGCTTTTACTGATTGAAATGGGGAGACCACTATGGGGTTTTGAGCATAAAAATTATTTGGTTTTACTTAAAAGAATCACCCTGGCTGATGTGTAAAAAATACATTGAAGTAAGGCAGAGATGGAAGGAAGGAGTTCAACAGCCAGGAGACTACTGTAGATTCCAATTAAGAGAGAATAGTAGCTTGGATAGTCGGGGCTAGAAGTGCCCAAATTCTGAATATCCAAGAGGATTTGTTGACAGATTGTGTGTGAGGCATAAGGGAGGAGAGGGCAAGAATGACTTCAAAGTTTTTGTTCTGAGCTATTCAAACAACTGAATTGCTGTCAACGAATGTGAATATACAATAGTGAGCAAAAACTGAACACCACTTCTCTCATGGAGCTTACATATTGCTGGGAGGTCTCTGTCTTATGATGAATGCATTAGTATAGAGTATCTCTGGAGTAAAATTTGAGAAACTGGAAAGTGCTTGACTTTGAGGAGAGGGAGACATCACAGTTTAACCTTTAGTCCTTTTTTTTTTTTAAATCCAATACATGTATATCTTAAATTATTTAGGAAACTTTTCATAGAAGTACAACATATACATATAGAAATACGTGCATAAGTGTTCAGCCAGCCAAATTTTCAGACCAGACATTACTGTGTAATCAGTGTCCAGATTAAGTAACAGAATATTTCCCGCACCCCAAACCCTTCAGGTGCCCTTCTAGTAACTATCTGTCTTTCCTCCTAAGGATAAACCACTGTCCTGATTCTAATGCATACTTTGTTTTTGCCTGTTTTGGTTATTAATATAAATGGAATCATACAGTTCAAACTCTTCATGTCATTTCTTTTTTTACTCTACATTATGTTTGTGAAATTCTTTCATCACATGTAATTGTGGTTCATTCTCATTGTAGTAGTGTTGCATTTGTGAATACGCCACAATTTATTTATCCATTCTTCTTCTGATGGGCTCTTAAATCATTTATTAATGCCTGGTTATTATTATCTTAGTCAAATTTACATATAAGTTAACTCTGAATACTGTAATGTTGAATGAGTTTTCTTGAGTTTTGGTGATATCTCTTTTTCTTGTATGTCTTTAAAAAGTTTACAAGACATACTGTCTTCTCTTTTCTAGGATGATTGTAGAGTTGTCTTGGCAAAACAAGAAATTACAAGATTACTGGAAACATTGCAGAAGCAGCAGCAGCAGTTTACAGAGGTTGCAGATCACATTCAGTTGGATGCCAGCATCCCTGTCACTTTTACAAAGGTAATATACTGTACTTCATTTTTAGGTGTGTTTTCTGACAAATAATAATTGTTTTACATTCCATGATAATCTGCTTGAAGAGACAACTAAGAAATTAATGAACCATAGATTAAAAAAAAAACTATCAGAGGAAAATAGAAAGTGGTGTAAGAAATTCCCTGTACTCATCACCCACTTTAACAGTTAAAAACTTTTTATTTCATCTGCTCTTTCCCTCAGTCTCTGTCTACCTGCAGCCTCCCAGGTTGCTTTTTTTTTTTTCAGATTTTAAAAACTTATTTTTTTTAATTTTTATTTTAATTTTTTTAACATTTTTTATTAAGTTATAATTATTTTACAATGTTGTGTCAAATTCCAGTGTAGAGCACCATTTTTCAGTTATACATGAACATACATACATTCATTGTCACATTCTCTTTCACTGTGAGCCATTCCCAGGTTGTTTTAACAAATTCTGACATTTTTCATCCTAACATCATATCATTCCATCTATGTAATATTTTTGTGTGTACTTCTAAAAGGTAAGTTCTCTTTTTAAATGCACAACCAGAATACTATTATCACACCTAAAAAATTTAATAATACATCTCTATTTTTTCTGTTATCCAGTTAATATTTAAATTTCCCAGATTGTTAAAAAAATATTTTTTAGGTTTGTTTTTTTTTTTTTTTTTTTTGAGACAGAATCCACACAAGGTATGTATTTGGCATTTTGGTTGATATATTTTGGTCTCATAAAATGGATTCTCCCTAATTTAAAAAGGCATATGTTTTCCATTTTGCTTTCTATTTTTAGGGACTGATTTTTTTAGATTTTAATCTTGTTTTATAATTATGTGAAACACTTACATGATCCAGAGTCAAATCTACAAAGCAAGTTTCATTCAGAGAAGTCTAACTTCTCTTCCTGCTGCCTCCAACCTTTTCCTTCCTTCTCCAAAGAAAAGCATTAAGAATTTTTCTTAGTTTTATTCATCATTAAAAAAAAATAGAGAAATCTATTTGTATGCACACTCCCCACATTTAAAGGTAGAATACCTTACACACCTTGCACTTTTCACTTGGGTGTTCATCCTAGAGCTCACTCTATAGCAGTATACAGTGACATTGTCTGTTCCTTTTTACAGCTGCAAGCTGCTTTATAGTGAGGATGTACCACATTTGTTTTTATTGTGGAAAAAACACATAATATAAAATTTACTATCTCAACCATTTTTAAGTATATAGTTTAGTATCGTTAAGTATATTCACATCATGTGAAACATCTCCAGAAATTTTTCATCTTGAAAAACTGAAACTATACCTTATAAACAATAACTCTCCTATTCTCCCCCTTCTCATCAGTGCCTATAATTATCATTATACTTTCTGTTTCTTTGAATTTGACTTCTCTAAATTTCTCATATAAGTGGAATCGTATAGTTTTTTTCTTTTTGTGACTGGCTTATTTCATTTAGCATAATGTCCTAAAAGTTCATGCATGTCGTAGTATGTGACAGAATTTCCTTCCATTTTCAGTTTAAATAATATGCCATTGCTCGTTTATGCACATTCTGTTTTTCCATTCATCTATTGGTGGTTATTTGGCTTACAGCTACCTCTTGGCTATTGTGAATAGTGCTCCTGTGAACATGGGTGTACACATATCTCTTTGAAACTTTACTTGTAATTCTTTTGGATAAATACCCAGAAGTGGGATTATTGGCTCATATGGTGGTTCTATTTTTAATTTTCTGAGGAATTGCCATACTGTTTTCCATAGTGGTTGCACCATATCATATAAATCCCACCAACAGTGCACAAGGGTTCCACTTTTTCCACATTTTCATCAATACTTGTTATATTCTGTTTGCTTTGTTTTTGATAGTAGCCATCCTAATGGGTGTAAGGTGGTTTTGATTTGCATTTCTCTGATGATTAGTGATGTTGAGCATCTTTTCATGTACTTCTTGGTAAGTTCTTCAGAGAACTTTGTACATGTCCTTTGCTTGTTTTTTAATTGAGTTATTTTATTTTTTGTTATTGAGTTGTAGGAGTTCTTTGTGTATTTTGGATATGAATCCATTATCAGACATATGATTTGCATATATTTTCTCCCATTCTTTAGGTTGTTTCTTCACTCTGTTGATTGTGTCTTTTGAGTCACAGAAGTTTTTAAGATTGATATAATTCCATTTGTCTATTTTTGCTTTTGTTGACTGTGCTTTTGATATGATATCTAGGAACTCATTTCCAAATCCAATGTCATGAAGCTTTTCTGCTGTTTTCTTCTAGGAGTTGTATAGGTTTGGCTCTTACATTTAGGGCTTTAATCCATTTATTTATAATCCAAATATTTGTAATTTTTATATATTCTTTCTAAATTTACCCTTTTATCATTATATAATGACCATCTTTGTCTCTTATAACAGTTTCTGACTTAAAACCTATTTTGTCTGATATTACAGTAGCTACCCTTACACTCTTTTGGGTGTGATTTGTATCCCAAAAGGTTTGCATCTTTTTCCATCCTTTCACTTTCAGACAATGTGTCCTTAGGTATAATTTGAATCTTTTGTAGACAGCGTATTGTTGGATCTTGTTTTTTTAATCCATTTATTCAGACTAGGTCTTTTGAGTTGTGAGTTAAGTCTAATTATATTTAAAGTAAATATTGACAGGTAAAGACTTACTATTGCCATTTTATTCATTGTTTTCTATATAACTTGGTAGTTTTGTTTGTTTGTTTCTCCTTTCCTCTGTCATTGCCTTCTTTTGTGTTTTATTTACCTTTTTATAGTGTCATGGTTTGATTCCCTTCTCATTTCCTTTTGTGTATATTCTATGGATTTTTTTTTGCTTGTGTGTTTACTATTGCTATTACATAAAACATCTTAGTTATAACATTGTATTTTAAATAACAATTTAACTTCAGTTGCATTCAGAAAGTCTACTCCTTTACAGTTCTACCCCTGTATTTTGTTATTGATGTCACAAATTAGGTCTTTATATATTGTATACCTATTAACACAGGCTTCTAGTTTTTTAAAAAATGTTTTTATTTCAATTCTATGAAGAATTAAATTTATGCACCCAAATTATAATAATACAGGTTGCTATTTGTCCATGTAGTTTTCATTACCATTTTAAATTTTCTTCATGTTGCTGTCTAGTGTCTTCATTTCAACTTGAAGGACCCCTTTAGCATTTCTTATAGAGCACATCTAGGGGTAATGGCTCCTTCAGCTTTTGTTTTTCTGGGAGAGTCTTGATTTTCCTTCACTTTTGAAGGACTTATGCCATATATAGCATTCTTGGTTGACACCTTCTTTCTTTTAACACTTTGAATATATCATTCCCACCCCTGAGAAATCTGCTGATAATCTTATGGAAGCCCCCTTATATGTGATGAGTCACTTTTCTCTTTCTGCTTTCAAGGTTCTGTCTTGACAGTTTGATGATAATGTCTCAGTAGGAGTCCCTTTGGGTTTATCCTAGTTGGAATACATTGAGCTTCTAGAATTTTTGTGTCCAGTTTCTTTCCACAGATTGGTAAGCTCTCAGCCGTTATATCTTCAAGTAATTTCTCTCTGCCCCTTTATTTCTGTATTCTCCTTCTGGGACTCCCATTCCTGGAAGTCTCTTAGGGAGCTTCACTTTTCTTCACTCTTTTCTTTTTCTTCCTCTAACTCGATGAGTTCAAATGACTTGTCTTTGAGTTGCTTATTCTTTTCTTCTACCTGATGAAGTCTACTGTTGAAACTCTTTAGTGAACTTTTCAGTGCAATTATTTTATTTTCACACACAGATTTTGTTTTTTTTTAAAGTTTCCATCTCTTAGTTGACATTCTCATTTTGTCTATTCAAAGTTTTCCTATTTTGTTTATTTATTTGTGTTTCTTTTAGCTCACTGAACATCTCTGTGACAGGTTTTCAAATTCTTTGTCCAGCAGTTCATAGATATGAATTTGTTGAGTGTCAGTTACTTGAAGTTTATTTTGTTCCTTTGATTGGGCTCTTTTTCCCTGTTTCTTGGTATGCCTTTTGATCTTTTGTTGAGATTTGGGCTTTTGAAAAAACCACTGCCTCCCCCAGTCTCTATGGGCTGTCTTCGTGCCTGGGAAACCTTTCATCTATAAGCCCAGCTAGAGATTCTAAGACTTCCCAAAACTCTTCTGGGGAGATGCCTTTGAGCTTGTGCGTGCTGCTTTTACCTCAGGTTCCCTGCTCAACTTGCCCCTGTCTTCTCAGAAGCCAGTAATCTCTTGCTTCCTCTGGTGTTTCCCCAGGGAACTGCAGCTCTAACATGCCATGTCTTTGCCTCTGTTTCCAGTGGCTTCCAAACTATGTCACCAATACTAAGAGGTCCAAGTCTGGTGAAACCGAAACTAGTGTCTAAGGCCGCCCCCAGATAAGCCAGAACACTGGGCGCTCAGGCCGCTCTCTCTGTTTCTGTCCGGAGGAAGGAGCCTGGTATGAGAGTTTTCCTCCCTGTCACACCATGCTATGCCAGGTAGGGGGAGGGCCACAGATGGGTGTGTAGAATTCGGTGAATTTTCCTAACCCTTTTGGTGGAATCCCTCCTTGGTTTTATGGCCTGGGTGCTGCAGCTTCTCAGCTGGTCTCTAGAGTTCTCACAAAGGTATTCTGATCCACATATTGTTTCTGAACAATATGTATTTCTGAAGCTTAGGACTGGACTGAATTGTAGATTTGGGAATCGGCATCATATAGATGGTAATTCAAGTGCACGGAGCAAAGGAAAACATGTAGAATGAGAAGGAGGCCTCATATAGACTCTGCAGAATGCCAACATTAAAGAGGTGGATCAAAGGAAAATGACAGGGAGCATCCATAAAGGTGAGATGAAAACCAGAAAAATTTGTATCACCAAAGTCAAGAAAAGAGTGGTCAAATGAGGAAGGAAAATAATTTCTGACACTTAAATAGCAGTTACCATATCCCAGGGACTGTTGTGAGGATTTTTAGAAATCTTATAAAAAATTAATCCTTGCAGAAATCCTATGTAAGTTAGGTACTATTTTTATCCTCATTTTATAGATGAGAAAAGTGAGACGGAGAGGTCATGCAGCTAGCAATATATACAAGTATGTTCATTGCAGCATTGTTTATAATATCAAAAAATCAGACATGACCTAATATGTATCAGTTGGAGACTGGTTAAATTGTGGTTCAAGGAATATAATGAAGCAGTTGAAAGAAAAAGGTAGGTCTGTATGTTTTGAAATGAAAGGACTCCATAATGTACTATTGAGTGTAAAAAGTTAGTCTCAGTGTAATGAGGGTTTTTTTTTTTTTTAAGTATATTTTTGTATGTCAACCAGTGTGTGCACAGGGAAGTGTCATGAAATTGTTAACAGTGGATATTTATGGGAAGTGAGTATCTCTTTTCATTTTTAATTAATATATTTA
The DNA here is from genome assembly GCF_009834535.1 of Camelus ferus. Taxonomy (NCBI): domain Eukaryota; kingdom Metazoa; phylum Chordata; class Mammalia; order Artiodactyla; family Camelidae; genus Camelus; species Camelus ferus. The sequence goes on along the minus strand of NC_045698.1, from coordinate 43,654,660 downwards.
GCACAGCATAAAAAATCTTAAAGAAGATTCAGTTTAGCTATAAAATCTGGGAAAATTAAGTGGGTGAGTGTATTTTTTTAACTTACATAAAAACGAAGTACATAGTCAGTTTTCCTAAGCTGAGATTTAGCAAAGCAATGAGGAATGATTCATCTTTCTAAGAAGATCAAGGGCATTTTATTTTATTTCTAAAGGTATTTTAATAGGGAAATTCAACTCAGGTTTTAATGGGTTAAGGAATGAATAGGAGACAAAAAATTTAAGATATTTTGTAAACAAAAGTATTAGTGCTGATACTTTCTAACTCCCTGTCAAAATAAAAAGATTAAAATTTTTTTAAAATTATAGGACAATAGAGTTCACATTGGACCAAAAATGGAAATTCGAGTTGTTACGTTAGGATTAGATGGTGCTGGAAAAACTACTATTTTGTTTAAATTAAAACAGGATGAGTTCATGCAGCCTATTCCAACAATTGGTAAGTATGAATATTGCTTTTTACCTTAATGGACATTTTACAGACAAACCCTAGCTTACAGCTAAGTTCTTGGGAGTCTTATTTCGTGCCAGTGTGGTGGGGAGATTGGCTCTTAAGACAGCAGCATTTCAGAGAAAAAAATGCAAGATTCGTGGCTATGGGATGAAATGTGGCTGGTGGGATAGTTAGAAGGAGCAAAACATTGGTTGCTGAGGTTTAGGGGTGAGGTTTAGGGGTGAGGAGGTGGTAGTGGTACAGAGATGACATTTGGGTGCTCAAGGTCCTAAGGACTCTTGATGGTTTAGAGGGCTAACCCTGGTTACAGGTATATGTTTCCCTATGTATGTTTATTAGGAGTGGAATCAGTTGGGCAGCAGTAGATATTGCTGTATGAAAATGATTTGTAAGTCACATTTATAAATGGGGTTGCCTGTGTTTGATGTGTCACTTATTATAAATATACATTCAGTATTAAAGTAACTTTTTTTTGAAACAGGTTTTAATGTGGAAACTGTAGAATATAAGAATCTAAAGTTTACCATTTGGGATGTAGGTGGAAAACACAAATTAAGACCATTGTGGAAACATTATTACCTGAATACTCAAGGTAAGAGTGTAAAAATGACATCTTAATTTTTCACATTTTTAGGATGCCAGTTTTCAGTGGTTTGGCTTATAAAGCTGATATTCTAGCATTGACTAAATATATGACTATACTTTTAAATATTGGTAGCGAGCCCCACATTATTAGGAAAATTAAGGTGGAAATCCTGGATATGTACTCTGGTTTATTTCATGAAAAATTATAGCATTAAGGTATTTAAACTATATATGTAGGCAGTTAACAGTATTTACCTCTTGTTGCTCTCAACACCTAAAGTATGTTATTACCGTTCATATGATTGATCGCTGGCAATATTGTGGTGTAGGGTAGAATTTGTGGTGTATAATTCTGTTTAATTAAGTACAGTGCAACATTTATCTGATTATAATCTCTCAATAGCTCCACTTCTTCATTTTCATTCACAATTACTTGCTACCTGCAGAAGAACCTATAGTAGTTTGCTTTTGACCAAACTTTGTTATATCACATATATTCCACCTAGCATTTATTCACATTTGGGCTCCATTCTACACCTTGCTTCCTGTATGCCAACACAAATGTTATGTTCATGCTGCCTGTTCCATATGTCATCCTATTTTCCACCTAGAAGAAAGACTAGATAATTTTTACTTCGGGATTTTTTATACTAAGTTTAGTATGAGCCAGTGATTAAGGGGGGAAAATGAAATTTTGAACATAAGGAATGCTTGAAAAGTCTGGGATGTTTAGCTACAATAAGGTAGCTGGAAAGATTTCAAAACAAAATTAATTCAGTAGATATTTATGAAGTCTCTGCTGGTATTTTGAGTACAGTCTATGGAAAATGCTGTACTAGACACCTAGAGAGAACACTCTGGAGAGATACAGATGGTGATCTATTTGTTTTTAAAAGACTATTTTTTGGTAAAGGCAGTAGTAATTGAAGAAGTAGTATCCACAGGTAGATCATGAGAACTACATTTTCATTTATTAAGAGAAAAATATTCAGTGATATGCACAGCAATATGTGTTTGGTAGAGCAAGTGTTGTAAATATTGTTATTGATGGGGAAACAAAATTTGAAAGTTACGTGAACTCTTTGAGATCATATTATTTCTAGGTGATCCTATGATAATAGGCAGACTTCCTGTGAAAATAATGATGGTAGACTAACCATAATATAGTAATTAGAACATTAAAATATTTAGTCCATTTACTGAAACTTAATAAGTGACTGAATATTTTTGTTGTCTTTTTTTTGGTAGCTGTTGTATTTGTTGTTGACAGCAGTCACAGAGACAGAGTTAGTGAAGCACACAGTGAACTTGCAAAGTTGTTAACGGAAAAAGAACTCCGAGATGCTTTGCTCCTGATTTTTGCTAACAAACAGGTAACACATTTCAGAATACTTATTTTAGCATTCCACATAAGGTAGCTGTTACTATTTCAAGAGAAATAATTCAGTAGATATTTATAAATTTTCTGCTCTTTATTTTGAGTACAATCTATATGGAAGATGCTATACTTGGTACCTTGGAGTTTAAACAAAAAAAAATAAGGTAGTTGATGTCCATCAGAAACTTTTATGTACATAGGTAAGCCTGTTAAGTGTATATTTCTAATACAAAGAAAACTGGTAACTTCAGTAATATTAACAAAGTATGGTGGGAAATTAGAGAGTAGTTCTAAAGGTGGAATTCTAATAAGATTTATAAAAAATTTGAATTGAAATTATGATAAGAGTTGAAATTAGGGGTAAGACTTTGAGTCAATATGTGAAGGAAGGAACACTGCAGGCAGAAAAAATAAAAGCATGAGTATTTTTAGGGAGCATCAAGCAGATCTGTATGTAGGGGAGTAGGCAGAGGATGAAAAAATCTAAGAGTAACAGATGACGCCATGTCGAAAAGGCCTGACAGGGTCTGACTGAGAAATTTAGGTTTTACTCTGTGAGCAAAGAACCATCAAAAGGTTTTTGGGCTAGTTGGTGATAAGATCATATCAGTGTTTTAAGATTGTAATCCTGGGGGTATGATGTAGAATTCATGAGGGTCAAGGGAGTGGAGACAGGCAGATGGAGTAAATTGCTGCAGTAATTCAAGTGAGAGTTAACAAGTAGTTGAATTAGAGGAATAGAAGGGTAGAAGCAGATTGAAGAGACTTTTTCATTGAGATAGAATTGTTAGAATTTGGTGCCTGAATGGGGAGGATGAACAGGGAGTAGCTGGGTTGCTAGATCTTGAGCCTAAACTTCTGGGACGAGGAGAATGCTTTTCTTTAGTGTAGTAAGGGGGGCTTAGATATCATAAGAAGGAAGAACAGGATGAACAGTAAAGGATTTTCCCCTTAATTAAAAAAAAAAAGAGGCAAACTGTTAAGAGCTGATATACTTTGTTTTATTTATGATTAAAGACATGCAAATAAGGCAAAGTGAAATACCATTTTCCACTTACCGTATTGTTAAAGACAAAATGTTTGATAATCCTCAGACTTGCATATACTGTTGGTGTATTAAACTGAAACATTTTCTTGGAGGACAATATAATACTTGTCAAAGTTTTAGATGTGCATGCACTTTACCCTGTATTTCTATCTCTAGTAATGTATCCTGCAGACAAATATCCTAAGGTTATTCTAGGGACAATTTTGCAAATGTATGTATGTAAAAAATATATATGTTTGCATCTATTTGTATGTATTTGTAATAGCACAGAAGCACATGACTTCAACCTACATATACAGTATAGGACTGGTTAAGAAAACTGTGTTCCAACTAGTTGGCCATATAGCAGTTGCACTGTGCAATATTACAATAAGGACTGGGAAAATTTTAATGGATGTAAAGTCTATTACGGTTTGGGATAGTATTTCTGTCTAGTTCTCAGTGATTTAAATGTGACCAAGCCTTCTGTACTTTGTCACAAAAAGCGGGTTTTCCAGGTGTCTATTTTGGTGAGTGTCAAAATAAGAATTTATGGTGTATCACTGTCAATTCACTTTGAATTAAAATATATATATTGCAGAAAAAAAAAAAAGAAAACTATGTTCCACCTACACAGTGGAATGCAACTCAGATGTTAAAAATAATGTGGAAAATCTGCTTGTCCTGATAATGGAAAGAACCTATATCTTCGAGATGTGTATTAAGTAAAAAATAAAAAGAAAACTAGAGTATGTTCCTACTTATTTTGCATGAATATGCATGAAAGTTTTCTGGAAAAATATGAAATAAATTGTTACTGATGCTTGCTTCTGGGAAGAAGTAGGTATTCAGTAGTGTTAGGAGTGAGAATTTAATAAACTCTTCTTATATAAACCCTATATAAAAGTCATTTTTTTAATGATATACATGTGTTAACTTCTTTTTAAGTTGATGCCTTATAATTACCTAGGCAGTATCATTCATTTAGGGGGCATGGCCTTTACTGATTTCATTGTGAGGCTCTTCTTGCAAACTATATTATAACCAAAACTCTTAATTTTTTTCTATTCTCATTAATCTCAGGATAATTACTGAACGGTGAATTTAGGTTTTAACTTTAGGCTTTTGTTAGAATGGTACCAACAGAATTCTAGATGGCAATAATTACAAAAATGATAATTTTGATGGGCTGATTAAAAATAAAATTCTGATGTGTATATATCTCTCAGGATGTTGCTGGAGCTCTGTCAGTAGAAGAAATCACGGAACTTCTTAGTCTGCATAAGTTGTGCTGTGGACGAAGCTGGTACATTCAGGGCTGTGATGCTCGAAGTGGTATGGGACTGTATGAAGGGTTGGACTGGCTCTCACGGCAACTTGTGGCTGCTGGAGTATTGGATGTTGCCTGATTTTAAACGCAGCAGCTGTTTACAGTTTTGTGATTAAGAGTTATTTTGCACACAGTATGTTGTAATAAATTCTGTATCTCAAAGATAATTAGTTAACTTAGGATGTGTATATAAAAGGACTCTTGGATTGGAAATTCAGTACAATATTGCTTTTAAAATATTCTGTAGTGAACTGTATCTGATTGAGTAGATTAAATTGGATTAAATAGGGACTTACTGAGTATACTTTTTTGAGACATTTGTTATTTAAAGTTTTCAGATTATATGTGACCCATATATTGGGAAAGAAGTAATCACAGAGAAAGGGTAGGTGAAGGTTTATTCTTTCAATGAAAAAGGAATATCTAACTGAGTGCCTAATGGAACCTCTGTATGAAGCAAGTGAAGCATGGCTTCATCTTTAACTTGCCTTTTCACTGGATTTGGCAGTATTAATTTAGCGACAGTGACTTAATGAAATAAAATCCAAACTGCATCTTTGGGTAATGGGATTAATTTAATGTTCAGTATAACAGAACACCTTTAATGCTAAGAACTATAAGCTATTGAAAATTAGTATTTTATACAGTGTTTCACTAAAAGTTTCTTGTAAAACCTTTTGTATAAAACCCAGTGAGTCAGAATGAAATGTTACCTAACTAGGCTTGTCAGATTAGTACTACACTGAAGAACAATTCATAATAGAACTGTGAACGTCAGTTATATACTAGTTGATCTTCACTTATGAAAGACTCATTTGTAGGGCTGAGCCTGGATGTAATAATTTCCTAGGTCAGACCTCTAAATTGGCCCTTGTATTTTTCCAACATAGTTAAAGTACTTAGTGTGTTTCTTTTTAACATAATATTGCATCTTTAGTGAGAGTGGCTACAGGTAAAATGTAGTAAGTTACACATAGAAACCTGGGTTGGTTTTGCATAAAAGGTAGAGATCTAAGTAGCAAACTGCCTTTACCTCAAGAGAAGTCATTTAAGCAGTGGAGACTGCTTATTACCTTACTTTAAAATGTTTTCCCAAAATAAGTGCATTTATCTTGACAATAAAACATGATCAAGGCTTTTCATGACAAGGCCTTGGAAAGTTGAGAGAGAGAACATGTAGAGAAAGGAAAAGAAATGTACAAAAAGTTTACACCACATTTATTATGCAGTGTTCGAAGTAAAAGTTTAAAACTTGTGCTCTTTACTGTTTTTCATTTTTTAAGGAAACTCCCTTATTATGGCAGTACAATTTATATTTAAACATAGCCAGATTGGATTTTATGGGTTTTTAAAAAATGTTCTTTATATTTTAGGATGAAGTTGAATCCTAAATCTTATTATTTGAATTCCTGTAAGGACATTGATGTCTGATGACAAGATGTGACTTTTCGGTGGCACTGTTCTAGTTCAGTCTCTTCAAATGTATTTTTGTTTAAAACAAAACTTTGAGAAAACAGTGCATTAAAAAAAGTCCATCAGTGTTATGGGCAGTGTGTAAATATGTAAATATAATATTTCATCCTTTATTTTTCAAGTAAAAGGTCATGCCATTACAAATGTAGCTTGTGCATATAAGTAATTCTTCTGAATTAGTATTTGACTGATTGCAATAACTGTGAAAAATTTAGAACATGTTACATTTACCTTGAGCCCTTGAACTGTTTTCTCTACTAGGTAACTGAAAAAAAAGTCTGACACTAACATGTAAACTTGCTTTCCTTGTAAATTATTTCACCAATTTAGCTAAACATTTAAATTCACGTTCCTAGCATATTGTTAAAACACAATTTAAAAACTGCTTAGAAGTGATTATAATGTACATAACAGTAGTGTTTGTGTGTGATTTTTTTTTTTTAAGAAATATTTTTCTCAGGTTCTTATTACTATTTGTGGTTGTATTTTTTCACTAATTATTAGTTAAGATTGTGTTAGTTCCCTCTGGGAAATGTCAAATTTAAGAATAAGAGAAAGGTTTTAAATACAGTCTATTAGGATTTGTCTCCTAGCTCTGAATTTCTGTATTAAGCCTTAATAGTATTGTGTATGGTTTATGAAAGCAGGCTTTTTAAAGTGTATAGCCCTGGTCTGTAATTCTGGAATGCTTTATAATCACCAGAAGCCATTATTTGCATTACATATATGATCAGTATAGACAGCAATAAAATATTGAAATTGTTTTAAAGTCCTATCATTATTCTAAAAATTCTGTTTTTTGAACTGTCTATCTAGTACTATTGCTAGCAACCAGTTAGTCATATTTCTGCTGCAGTTAAGAAAACCAGTAAGACAAAAAGGGGAAGGGATTGACTTGCATGTCCAATTTGAGATGCAGTTTATTAAAAATTTAGAAATAACTTACTATTTGCAATTTAGGTCCCATTACATGTTTTATAAATGTAGTGTTTTGAAAGGAGAGCTAAAATTTTGCACTCAACAAAGTAAAACTTGCTTTTTAAATTTAACCTTGTTTCATGGTGCATTTTAAGTAACTGTTTTGAGAAAATGACTTGGAAAACTTAGCTATCTCCTATAGGCTAATATTGCTAAAAAAAAAAAAAACAAACTTTTTGTGTTAACATTGATATACTTCTCAATTTTCAAAGTGGTAATAAGGAAGACAGCTGTGCTTTTCCCTAAAAGAATAATGAATGAAAAGGATTAATGAGTATAAGTATCAGATGTTATTTGCTAATAATTTAAAACATAATTAAAAAAAGACATCTGGCAGCGTATGTTTTTAGGTCTACTGATTAAATCTGTGATGTAGAATAGAAAAATTCATTAATCAAAGTATTTTGGGAAGAATGAGGCATTACCACCACCACTTGGTGGCAGTATTACCAAAATTTAGGATTTAGCGTTTAGGAATGATTAAGTTGCTAGGTAGTTAGGTCAAAACACCTAAAATTAGGGAGAAAAGGCAAATGTCATAGTGAAAGTCATCTTGTGTCCAAATTTTAGTTCTACTTTTTAAAAGGAGGACACAATATTAATTTAAAGTAGAACAATTTTGCATATTCTTCTATATCACACAGTTTGTGGTACAAAGTGGGTTAAGGAAATAATATTACTGATCAATAGAGAAGTCTAAGTTTACATTTAAAGCATAAGGATGCGAAGTCTGTTGAACATGTTCCTCCTAAATGTTCTTAAGAGTCTGGAAAGGAGAAGCAGTGGTTCTGAATAGCTACGAAGTAATTTATAAGGGTAAGTAAAGAAGAAATGATATCAATGTAAGATTGGACTCATTGTTTTATTGCTCCAATTTCTACTAATCTATTATTAGATAGTATTTTTACTCAATATATACTTTCTTGACTACATTTAGTAAGGTAAGAAAAGATATACTATAACTTGGAGACAAAAATTGTTTAGCTACATTAGAAAAATGATGTGAAAACAGTAAATGAATCAGTATATAAAACCAAGGACTCAGGTATTCATTTTTTCTGATTCTTACATTTGAAAGAATATTTCACAATTATTAAGGAATTTAACACTTCTGACTAAAGGTACTTCCTATTTATTTATTGAAGTTTTACTCCCACTACTTACTACTTAACTAATCAAAAACCAAAATTATTTGGCATGACACACAAACCTTGTAAAAGAAAGGATATAGTATATTACTATCAGATCCTGGTATGCTTTCTTAGTGGATCTAAAGAAACATATAAGGGCATATTTCTAAAAAGCTAAGGAACAAATACATAACCATTCTTATCACTTAATATGGTTTTAAGTCTCATGAGAAATACATGTAAAGAGTGCTGTGTCTCAGTTTTAGTCCATTTCAATTAATCACCTCGTAGGATGAGAACTACTGCAAGAAAACTCAAAGGCAGAGTTTTTTTTTTTTTTTTTTTAAATAGCCTTTAATGAAAAATACAATACTGAATCCTTGAAACATGATTTGTATATTCAGCAAATCTTAAGGGCTTCCTCGTGTAAAATAATCCTATATTTAATATATGTGTATTTTTATTTACACATACAATGAGACAAATCTTATCTTACTTTACAGTAATATTTATGATGCTGACATCCTCATAGGGCTTATCTGTTTTGGGATTGACTTTGACGTTGGAGATCCTTTGTACAACTTCCATTCCTTTAGTCACTCGTCCAAATACTGTGTGCTTATTATCAAGCCAAGGCTGTGTTGGAGGACAAATGGAAAATGTTGGTAAGCCCAGATTTCTTTAAACACACCCTCTGAGCAAATTAAAGAGAATTTATACTTTGGCTTTGCTTTTTAAATATAACTTAAAAGATATACTTCCACTTAGCATCTTTTAAGAGTGATTTCCATGTTTATATGACAAAATATAAAAGCAAAGTATAATGTTTAACTAAATATCTGCATCTTTCAGATCAAAGGGAGTTGGAAGATGTTTGCTAAAGTTTCTTCACATGGTTTAAAGAATTATGGGTAATTATTTAAAGAAACATGGGTAAGAATTATGGGTAAGGCTTTAAAAGTTCTCTGCAGGAATCCTACCTGCACAGTTAAGAGGCAGTAAGGAATAGTTTATGCAGCATGTTCTTTGGCATCAGACAGATGGGAGCTCAAACACTGGCTCTGCTACTTACTTGACCTTTGGCAAGTTAATCATGTCTCATTGTTTCTTCATGTAATTTTTTTAAAACTGGGTATACTGATACTAGAACTACTGTGAATATTACATGAGACCATGTGCCTGGCAGATAGTAGTTACAAATATTTTCCCTTCATTGCTTGGTGCTTAATTCCAAAAATAAAATATAATTTTTATAATTTGGTGGAACTGCATAGTGATAGAGAGCTACATATTCTTACATTGTATTTCATCAAATCTACAATGTCATTGATTATGGGTTCCACTCTGATTTCATAGATAGAAAAATGTGGAAAAAAAGTCTTAGTATCACGAATTCTTGTACTCTAATCCTCCCATTCTAAAGATGAGGAAACAAGCCCAGAGGTAAAATAATTAGTAGTGGCAAAGTTCGCTTAAACTCAAGTGTCCTGAATTACAAAATGATTGTTTTACAAAGTTAAATCTGATTTGTTAGGTAATTTTAATTTTTTTCTAAATTGTTTCCATTTTTATATTTTGGCAGATACAAATAATGGTAGAGAATAAAGCAGCTCTCTCTTCACTGAATTCACTCTCTCAGATCATAACCTATAAATCTTCAGCTTATAGCAATGCTGTTCTACTTACCGTTGGTACTACTGTTATGAAAAACTGGGATCCATTAGTGTTTGATCCAGCATTGGCCATGCTGAGTGTATATGGTCTGTCATGTCGCAATGTTGAATGAAATTCATCTTCAAATTCTCCTCCCCATATGCTTTCTCCTCCCATACCAGTACCTGTTGGATCTCCTGTCTGAATCATGAAGCCCTAACAGAAAGTAGACAAAACTGTATTATACATATTACATATATGTATGCTTTGGAGTCTGTTTGTCAAAAGTGTTTTGCAGTCAGTGAAATCTTAACTTTATTAACAGTCATCCTATAAAGTGATTAAACCCATAGTTACATTTTAATTTGGGTAATGTATTTCCATTGCTTAACTAGTACATTACTTCAGTGACTGAAACAAAAATGCAGAGGTCTTTCCATTTATAAACATGTAGTATCTTGCTCATCTAGTTAAAGCCAATTATTAGTGTAAATGAGTTTTAGGATACTGTATACCATGTTAGGTCTTACATAACTACCCCACTCTTCTATCCTCCCTTTCCCTACTCTGGATTTCCTAGTGAGTAATTTCACCACTTCCTTCAGAACCCTGAAAGCTGATTTTTACTTCCGATATTTTTCCTGCCATTTCTGACCTGCAAGTAACCAAGAACTACATCACTGCCCCATCCATTTTACGGAATGCTGCTCAGCAAAATCCTAGGCTGAGTTCATTCTGCTCTTCAGGTATTAACGGTAGTTTTCACAGATAAAATGGCAACATGGCTCTTCTATTATTTAATCTTATCTTCTAGATCTAGACCTTATCTAACCACTAGGAACATGTTACCTTGGCTATAGGTTTTATCTTAGCAAGACACTTTACTCATTATCTGACCCTTTGATTTAGCTGCTGACAAAAATATTGCTGCATTGTTTCTAAAAAGGTAACCATGCTACTATCCCTATATCCTTGATTCTAGATCTGATATTCATGACCATCCATTTTTCTTTGGGCTTCGATAGTCCGTTTCTTCTATTCCTTTCTAATAAACTCCTAAGTGGGAGAGAATAAGATTCTTTACATTTAAACCTCTTGTTATGTAATAACATACTATTCCTTAAATCATATAAAATTTGTATAACTTACCTTAATTATACGGTGAAATGTATGCCCATTATAATAACCATTTCTGCTGTGAACACAGAAGTTTTCCACTGTCTTAGGGCACCTAGTAAGAAATATATTAAAAATGTGAAATCTATTGGCAGCATCTTAGGACAGTTTCCTTTGTAGTTTGGCTTCCTAATGGGTGTTTGCAATATCTTTTGAATGCTTCAGAAGGACAGGCTGTTTTTCGTAACTGCTGATTTCAGGACAACCAAGAGTTGAAAGGGCATACAGGCAGTAGCATATTCTTATAGTTTAACATTTTATCTTTAGATATGATTGCTTTTTACAGTTGAGTTTTACAGTATTTAGATTCCAAAGTCATTCTGCAGTTAAAAAAACATAATCATAGCACTATATGTATATAGTTAACTGCACATAGTGGGGTTAAGTTCCTGGGAAAGGTAATTTTCTTAACAACGTCATAGTATGGTGACATATTCCTGACCAAGGACTTATTCACTGAAATGACAGCTTCTAAATTTAACAAACTTTAAATGACAGTCACACACTCACACACACTCAGAGTATGAAGTTTCTAAATAATATTAACTAATCTCATAAGATGATTTAATATAGTACATTATCATGTCGTAACTCCTAAAGCTAGGAATGGCAGACAGATTCAAAAGAATCTTGCACCAAACACAGTAGGGAATAGGCTTAATGGATGCATGGGTTCTGAACACTTAAGAATGAGATGGTCTAGGAGTCTAGAACTGCCTAGTTTTTGGTTCAGTACCAAGGTACGGTTTGGATATAAAACATTCATGTCCAAAATAAATAAATGCTTTCAAGTCAAGGTGTTGTAAAAGATGTCCTCTTTCAGATCAAGAACAACCAGTGATATTGTACTGTATTTGGTATTGCATGTTCACTTTGCAAACTTTTAAACTGTCCAGAATACTTTTCTGCTTTTTCAAATGGAAGCCCTTATTTTTTTTTTGTTGTTGTTGTTGAAATTTATTTTTAAAACATCGCTACTGGGACTAAAGAATAGGTAATATATGTCTAGCAAATGTCAGTAAGGAAAAATAATTATCATCCCTTTTAAAGATGTGCTTTGAGAGGAAAGCTACTTACAACAAACAAGCCACAAAACTTACAAAGTGTAAATTAATGATAATGGTGATATACACTTGTATAGCACTTTATAGTTTACATTCAGTGCTTTCACAGCCAATATATTTTGATCTCATAATAATAAACCTGTGAAGTATGTGTATATATCTATAAAACTTTCCCATTTTCTAGCTTAACATTTAACAGAAAGCTCAGGCTAGATGCTCAAACATTTAAATTCTTCAAAATTCCTTCAGTCAAAATAACAAGAACTTTTAAGTTGTATAATACGTTTCTTTGAATATACATATTTACGCTTGTGTGTATTTACAACAATGAAAATAGTACATACTCAACAGGAAAAAGTTTGATGTGAATGTCTCCCATGCTTGTGTGGATAATGGCACTGTCTGACACTCGTTTAGGTCCCTCAGCTTGGGTAGCTGCCATGACTTCTTCTTTAGAAGGTTTCTCATTAAAAACGTCTCGGTCAGAATCTGCACTTTTTGTATCTTCTGGTTCTCGTTTAGTAAACTCAAGGAGGAAAATAAAAAGTGAATTAAACTTTTCATCTGGTTAAAATTTAGGACAATAAAATTTCACTTCTAATGAAGTATTTGAGGAAAGTAAGAATTCCCATCAGAATAAATCCTTATTTTAGTAATCACTTCCTATCACAAGCTGTGTAAGGCAGTTAAATTATTTCTATACTTACCTAATATGAAAATTCATATATTGAAGATGTATAATTTCAAATGGAATTTAATTTTTTGGTGTGGAAATTTTTTTGAGTATACATTTAACAAGATGCAGTTTTAATGGAGTAGTTCTCTGCTTCTGCCATATAGTACATCCTACCTAACCTGCCGCCTGTTGCTTATTCTTCACTATTTAGATTGTCTGGGCTTGGATTCTGGCTCTGCCTCTTACTAGTTATGTGACTTTGGTGAAGTAAATTAATTCCATTTCCTCATTCATAATGGGGATAATAATTACTCCAAATGGTGCCTGCTGAGAAGATTAAATGAAGGAGTGGAAAGTGCTTAGAGAACAGTGCCTAACATATAGAAGGTGCTATATACACATTAATAATTGTTATTACGATGAGCAGGACTGGCTGATGGTAGGATGAGGATTCAAAAATGAATCAGTAATGGATCTTGACCTTCCACTTTTTTCTTCTTCTTTTTTTTTTCAGCACCCTAACGATCTATCTAAATCCTAAAATGTACATTTTGAGTGAAGTTGTAGAAATCTCAAGATCTTCATGTTTTAGGGTGAATTGAGAAAAAATTTTTTAGTTGTTAAAACTCTGACTTCTCAAGTCCTGTTTCTTTTATTTGACTCTTAGTAAGCAGAAATCTTTTTCTCTAAGACAGCTCTAACTGGGTATCAACTAGTGCCCAGGCCCTGTCTTGCCCAATGTCATTCCTCGATCCACCTGGATAGATTCCAAATAATGGAACAATCAAGCTAGGATGTTACTGCCTTAACATCTTATTCTCCAGTTGTCAGAGGAATGGCATGTCTGTTGTACTATTTAATTATATGAATTTTTAAATAGTTATCTTAATTTAGTTCATATATGGAACTATTAAAGTTCAAATTTTATAAAATTTTATTTCATGATACTTCATTTGAAAATTTTAGTTTTGCTAAAGAATATATATGCCTAATAAAACAATGAAAATTTATGAAAATGTTAGCTGTATAAATACACAGTGAGTGACAATTTTTGTTTTTCTATTTCTTTGAAGTTTATAGGAACAGACATGGTTTAGTCAACATAAAAATAAACTCTGGGGTCCCTCACACCATACACAAAAATAAACTCAAATTGGCTTAAAGACTTAAAGAAGACATGATACCATAAAATTCCTTGAAGAGAACACAGGCAAAACATTCTCTGACATAAATGGCAGCAATGTTTTCTTACATCAGTCTCCCAAGGCAATAGAAATAAAAGCAAAAATAAACAATGGGACCTAATCAAACATAAGCTTTTTGCACAGCAAAGGAAACCATGAACAAAATGAAAAGATAACCTACACACTGGGAGAAAATATTTGGAAATGACACAACTGACAACGGCTTAATTTCCAAAATATGTAACAGCTCATACAACTCAGTAACAAAAGAACAACCAACCCAATCAAAAAATGGGCAGAAGACTTTAATAGACATTTCTCCAAAGAAGGCATCGAGATGGCCAATAGGCACATGAAAAGATGCTCAACATAGCTAATTAGTAGATAAATGCAAATCAAAACTACAGTGAGGTATCACCTCACACTGGTAAGAATGGCCATCATCAAAAAGTCCACAAATAGCAAATGCTGGAGAGGGTGTGGAGGAAAGGGAATCTTCATAAATTGGTAGAGCCACTATGGATAACAGTATGGAGGTTCCTTTAAAAACTAAAAATAGAGTTATCATATGATCCAGCAATCCCACTCCTGGGCATATATCGGAGAAAATTCAAATTGGATAAGATGCACGCACTCCAGTGTTCATAGAGCACTATTTTCAATGATCAAGACATGGAAGGAAACTAAATGTCCACTAACAGATGACTGGATAAAGAAGATGTCATATATACACACAATGGAATATTAGTCATAAAAAAGAATGAAATAATGCCATTTGTAGCAACATGGATGGACCTAGAGGTTACATACTAAGTGAAGTCAGACAGAGAAAGACAAATATATGATACCACTTATATGTGGGATTTAAAAAAAAATGATACAAAGGAACTTATTTAAAAAACAGACTCACAGACATAGAAAACAAACATAGTTACCAAAGGGGAAAGGTGGGAGAGGGATAAATTAGGAGTTTGGGATTAGCAGATACACTACTATATATGAAATAAACAAGGTCCTACTGTATAGCACAGGGAACTATATTCATTATCTTGTAATAAACTATAATGGCAAAGAATCTGAAAAAGAATATGTATGTGTGTGTTATATATAAAATTATATTTTTACACTTTGTTGTATACCAGAAACTAACACAACATTGTAAACCAACTATACTTTAAAAAAACAAAAACTAACCCTCTGGGGAAAGAAAAAGCAAACTTACTAATATTTTTTAATAGAGTGGATGGAAAATTAGTATATGTGTTTTTAGTGTATATCAAAAATTATCATTTATGATTTATTTTTACCTTCAAAATAGTTAAATTACAGGTAAAAACAAGAAAATTATTTTCCTTTAACATGTATTAATAAATTTTTAGTAATGAGTTTGAAAGTTAATAACAAAATCCTCATCTTAAAGGAATGTACCCATTTTAGGTTAAAAGCTTGGTTGGGGTAGGTAAACTATTTCCTACATTTACCAAATGCTGGTAACCTTTAAAGCATCATAGCTGCTTGTAATATATAGCTAAATGAATGATTATACTACAATAGGTCACTTTACCAAATTCCATGGATTCAACAGTGAAGAAAACACACCGCCCTTTATGGATTTCATATTATCTTGAGGAGGGGAGAACAGTGTCAGAGACCAAAAACAAACAAAAAAAAACCCAAACAAAAAAAACTCAAAACATAAAAAACCAAAACAGCAAATTATTCCAACAAGTGTAACACATAATACAAGGAGGCACACCTAATCCAAATTTGATGTCAAGAGAAGGTTTCCAAGCTGAGACATCAAGTATGAGTTCAGAACTGGGGAGACGTGTGTGTCTGGAAGAAGAAATAGCCTGTGCAAAGGCCTACAGGCAAAAAAGAACACGCAACTATTGCAAATGGGATCAAGTTCAGTATGGTCAGTATAGCAAATGAACTAAAAATGAAGAAAGATAAACTCAGAGCGCAGCTATTGTAGATAGCTGAGGAGTCATTAAAGGATTTTAGGCAGAAGAATAATCACACATGGGTCTTAGAAAGTCTCTTCCTGGGGAGTGAAGGACAGAATACAAGCACAGAGGTCTCTATACTTTAGATTTTTCTGCTTGGCTGAACAATTAGAATGGCGCTATTCCTAGACAGCTTAGGAGTTTGATTCTGACCTCCATCATAGTTAATGTGCAAAGTACTTCTCATTCTCCAGAAAAAAATTCTTCAGGAACTTACAATTCCAGGGTAGCATCATTACAGTGGAGTCAAAAGGTAAAAAGAGATGTAGTTAGAGAAGGAAGTATGCAAGTTCTGGGGAAAGAAGTTACGTTCAAGAGAAAAAGGTGAAAAATACTAAAACTGAAGAATTTTAAAATCTCCACAGCAAGAACTATTTTGGATCCAATTATTACTACAACCACTTACTTCCTATCATCTTAGACAACACAAATAGTTATAGAAGCTGGGCTGAAAGTTTTTCACTACAGGATGGAAAACAGTACAGAAATACTTAAAATCAAGACCTAGTTAAAAATTCTACAGTATTAATTTTGTAAAATGGTACTATGGTTGTTTAGAATGTCTACAATTATTGCCAACATTCTCTTCAGTTGAAAGCACAAGCTAAGAAAATAAAACTCCAACCAAACTGGAAGAAACATTAAGGTGTATCTCCTAGTACTTCCACATACCATATAAAATCTGTTCTTTTTGAAAGAGGTACACACTATTGTTGGGTCAGCTTGAATATTCTGAAGAACTGGATTTTCAGAAGCTTTCATTTCTATAGTAGTTGCAGCACGATGTTTTTTGGCTATTCCCTGAAACAAAGCCAATTGCATCACTCTAATATTCTCTTGCTTGCCTAAGATCCGCACACACCTGGAAAATATGTTTTATACGATAAAATTATCAGGATTCACTCCAATTATAACAACTTTACAGATGAAAGTTCGGAATCAACTATCCTTTATCTTTGTACAAAATAACTAGTAAAAGGTTTTTAAAAAGTGTTTCTTTACCCCTCCCACCACCCACAAGAAGTTATTTTAAATTGGTAGGTATCTATAATTTTCAGGTTAAAAAAATACAGTCATTCATACAGTTTTAACCTGTCCCTATTATCTTAATCTTTCTGCAAGCCTTCAAAGATTTTGTATTGCCAAGAACTACAGAATAAATTTGTTTATATGTGAGAATGTACAGCACAAGATTTTTCCTCCTTTAAATATACTGTAAGTTCTTTTCATTTACATTCAGTGATAGTATCTGATTATAGCAATTTTGTTCTAAGACCAAATGGACTGTTTGCACAAAAGGCTTATTGTGGTTTCATGCATTTTAGCTTCTGATTTTTTGTCTAGCAGGATGTAATGCTGAATTCTGTGGTTAAAATATTTGGCAACATTTAACATGAACCAGGCTAATTTAAATCAATAAGCAAGAGACAGACTGAAACTTGTTAAAAAAAAAATTGCAACTATGCATATCTTCCTTCCATTTCTTTTACAAACATGAGTGGAAACTTTTTACATAAGATTATAAACAACCAAAAGACCACAGAAAAATCCAGTCAAAACATTTGGTTAAGTTTAGACGTTTGGGACCATTCCACTTGTCTTGGAACAAACAAAACTCCCATTGTTTCTCAGAAGGAGGAAATGGTCCTCCAAAAATGCATTTTTAAAAAGCATACATCATATTAAAGCTTACCGGTTTGTTTCTACATTTATAACTTTAATGCCCAGCATTGTTCCATATAGCACGAAGTGTCCAGTTTCATCAAAAACTATATTAATTAATCTTACTGCATCCACCTTCTCCAGTTCACGTTCTACAGCCATTCGTCGGCCAAATTCCATGTCTGGTAGCTGTTGCCTCATCTGCTGCAGTTCAGTAAACATCTAAGAAACAAACCATTTATTAACAAAAAAGCTACATGATAAAGGGAATGAGAATTTAAACAGAAGCAGAGTATACATTAAGAGGCACTGACAGTTGGTGTACTTATATGTTTTCTTAGGGAGGATTCTAAACACTATAAGCAGGAAATAAAAAGGCATTAATAAGTTCAATTATTAAAAAAACCCAGTATTTACACTAACTAGTTCTTCTAATGAAAAAGATACATAACTATTGCTTCTTTACAGAAACATACCTGGTGCTTTTATAAGCCACAGACTAGCACTTTCCAAATGAAACATAATGCAAACCACATATGTAACTTAAAATTTTTTAGTAGCTCCTTTAAACAAAGTAAAAATTATCACGTAAAATTAATCTTAATGTTTTATTCAGTCCAATATATACAAAATATTATCAAAAGACCTTAAGCAATATGAAAAATATTAAAACATTAAGCAATATAAAAAATGAAGTAAGTTATATTCTTTTTTTCCTTAAGTCTTTGAAATCCTGTGTGTATTTTATACTTTTAGCCCATCTCACTTTGTACCAGTCACCTACCAAGTGCTCAACAGCCATATGTGCCTAATGGCTATTAAATTGGACAATGAAGCTATAGATTGTGAGGTCCTTGTAAAAGGATCATGGGCCTGCCATATTTTTGTTGAATGAATGATTCAATTCATTTTGCTGAATGAATGAACTCTTTAATGATTTCACTAATTTATAAAAATTTCATGATATCTCAGAAAATGTTTCAAGTTGTTTTGGTGTATCACTACAGTTATATCATTAGGTAAATGTGATTTGGGATAGATGAATATTTTTATGAGTGTCCTTTAGTTTGGACATTTGGTTTACTTTATTGAGATATTTAATACACCACTTCCAAGATAGGGGTCACATCTTAATTACTATGTACTACCACACTCTAAGTCTCTCAAAATATGTAATCTTTACATTTAGTTTGCCAGCCATTTAGAGCAACAAACTGCAGAAATCAAAAATAGCTCTCCACTGCAGATGAAAAGAAGCCAGGCTTATGTCCCATCTACTTCCTATTTTCATGCCTGCATTAATAAAATCTCCAGTTTTTCTAGGTATGGAAAGAACAACAATATAAACAACTTTAAAAATGAAAACGTGCCACGTGTATTAGGGAACAACATGAGGCAAAGGTCTTCTAGGAGAGCTAAAAAGCCTGGCCATTAGGGTTTATTGTCTCCAGTCTCTGACACTGATATGCTGCTTTACTCTTTTGCTGGAAACAGCCTAGATGCTGGACTACATTTTTGTAGTGTGGGACTCCGATTATTTTTGCTAGAGAGAAGATTCAGTTTCAAGACTTAAAAGTTTGCAGATGGCCATCTGCCCACATATAAATATTTTATAAATGTTAATTCAGCCTTTTAAGCAATCAGTTATCTTTTTACAGTATTCAAGCTTTAATAGCAGGGCTTCTATGACTTCTATCACTGCACGGTCACAAGCAGTGATCCTAGTTAATAAAAACTAGAGGATAAAACTTTACATCATCCAATTAAATTTGTCTATTTTAACTAGGACTCTAACCAGCTAGAAGCTCCCTCCCTTAACATGGAACTATGGGATTCTAGTCATTAACTAGTCACTAGCATTGTTACTTATTTGATTGGCATTTGGCCTTTTTTCCTGCAAACTCTCTCATTCTCAATCTCAACTTCTCTCATATGCTTTGCTACTGACTTCCTCTTATTACCCTAGTCCTGTAACTTCAACTTGTTGAAGACAACAATGAAGAAAGAGTGGATTAAACAGCTCAGAGAATAGATTTTAAGTATTTTTCATAAGGAATCTTGTTAGACTTGTAAGTTATAAAGAGTTTTAAAAATTACATTTAAGTTGAAACTAATATGTAGTTACCCACTACCATAAAGAAGAATACATCATAAGAGAAGATTTTCCTTTAAAGCATAATGGAAAGCTATCTTGTTCCATCAAGAAAATGAGTTATGAGGATGACTTGACTAGCAAATAATTTTTCCTTTTGTCTGGATTCATATTACTTCAGGTAGATAATCCACCCAACTTACAATCACTTGCCACCTAATAAGAGTATCACCTGAGTGGTAGAATTTTTGAAGAGCTTAATGCAGGAACCTAATGTAAACTGGTGACTACCAAGACTGTAGAATTGACACTATTATATAAAAAACACTATTGCTACAAAGATTCAATCCACCGACTTTCAGAGGATTTGACATACCATTAGCAGTTAGAGAACCACTTGATGGAAACAGGTGATGAGACTCAAATTTCCACAAAACCTAGTTACCTTTGTGTGGATAAAAACTCTTATTCCACAACTACATGCTCTAACAAATTCTCATTAGCAGTAATTATGTATTAGGTACTGTTCTTAGTGCTTGAAATACAATGATGAGCAAAACAGATACAGGGCCAGAGATCACACTCAGTTGAGTCTATTGGGGATGGATATACAGTAATCAAACAATAAGATCATACAAAATACTATAAGAGAAAATAAACAGAGTGATACACAGCCACATAAAAAAAGTTCTCCTTTCACTATTGGATGAATAGTGAAAGATTCCCAGAGGAAGTGACTCTTTGAGATTTGAAGGATGAGTTCAATATGTAATGGGAGGAATCACTCCCGCCACCAGGAACAGCATATGCAAAGACCCTGTGGTGGGAGGCATATTCAAGAAATTGAAAGGCCTAACTGGCTATAGTAAGAGGCAGGGAGAAAGGTGATTTACAGTAGGTTGGAGTGGTAGGCAGGGACACAACACGGCAGATCTTAATCCTAAGAACAACAGTAGGAGGAAAGCAGAATAGATAAAGGGAGCAGGAAATGCAATAGGCCAGGGAAAAGATTATGAACTAGGATAATGACAGCTGTGCTAGAAGGAAATGGATGGATTTAAAGTATATGTAGAAAATAAAATCAACAGGATTCATGATGAATTAAATAGAAGGGTGAGAAAAAGAGTTAAAGATGACTCAGGTTTCTGGCTTGTGCAAGCAGACAGATATCGGTGTCATTCATGAAGACAGCAAAAAGAAAAAGAATAAAAGAACAGGAGACTCAGTCTGTTTATAATAGAAAGCTGGAGAAATAAATTTGGAAGCAGTCACACAGACAGACAAGAATGAACAGCTTAAGAAGAAAAGGAGGCCTAGCATGAATTTTGAGGATCTCAAAAGAATGAGTTTGCAAACAAAACAACTGAAAAAACAGCCACATTAAGTGTAAGTGGCTCAGAAGATAATACATCCTAAACGTAGGGAAGAAAGTTTTAAAGAGCAACAATGCAAGACAGCAGACAGCTGAATAATATCTTTAATATCTTAAGAGAAAATAACTATCAATCTAAGTGTCTGTATCCAGAAAAATACCTTTAAAGAAATGGCAAAAAATAAAGACATTTTCAGAAAGTAAAATTAGATTAAATTTATATTGCACTTACACTTAATGATTCATCAAAGACTCTCATGAGTTTTCCAGTTAAAAATCTGAAAATTCTAACTTTTCTATCAGAACCAATAGTAGCTATTTTCTTCCCATCAGGTGAAAAACATATGCTGGTCGGATAAGCCTTGCACTTGGCAAATTCATATAAATCTGTGTCAGTTTTATATTCCCAGTTCACATTTTTGGGGAATTTATATTCATGAGGAGGACCAGTCCAGTATTCAATCATTCCAGATTTGTCAGAAGACACTATTGCTTTGTAAACTGGGTTTAGCCGTATCTGAGTAAGAGGTGATGCATGGAGTTTGTCAAAAATATGTAATGGCTGGTTATCTCCTCGACCATCGTAAATGAAAATTTTTCCTGTACTCTTCTCAGAAGCAGCAACTGAAGATATGGCATCCCCTGGGCAATAGATCCACTCACATTGTCCCGGAAAATAGCTAAAATAGTAAAGAATTGAGGGGGAAAAAAGAGGTCAATACAAGTAAGCAACCCTCCCCATTCTCATCAGCAAAAAATGTCCTGGCCAATGATTTAGCTTGTTTTGGATTCCTTGCTCAAAAGTAGCAGAGAGACACAGAAAAACAATGAAGAATAGCCACTATTTTTTCTCTTTCTGATCACATCAATGCAATGATAACTTCTGAAGATCTATCAAACCACAAGAAGGGAACTGTATACAACAGATCATTTATAGGGAAACCTAACCAGACCTGGGCCCTAAAATATTCTGTGGTATAGTTTTTCAGATCTCTGTCTATGTATAACTTACTTTTAAATAGGTTAGTGTGTAACAGTATACTTTATAAATCCATTCTCGAAATATTTAAGATCAAAATATTTTAGTCATGACTATGCTCCAAAGAAAAACATTCTGATATCACATTCTCATTATTGGTAACTTGATCTTAAAACCATGAGCTTTGAACATACTACCTGATAAACTATACAAGAACTGGGACAGATTTAATCAACACACCAAACTCAAACTCAAATGTTTGTTGTCTCCTTCGAAGTAGTCAGCCTGAGAAGTTACAGTTATTCCAATGATTGAGCTAAAGCTCATAACTTTTTTGGGGACTCTCAGAATTTCTACCAAAGGTTAAAAAATTACAGGCATACCTTGAAGATATTGCAGGTTCAGTTTCAGACCACTGCAATAAAGTGAAAATCGCAATAAAGAGAGCCACACAGATTTTTTTGGTTTCCCAGAGCATATAAAAGTTATGTTTATATTATCTGTGGTCTATTAAGTGTGCAACTGCATTATGTCTAAAAAAACCAATGTACATATCTTAATTAAAAAATCATCTGAGCCTTTAGCACATCATAATCTTTTTGCAATAGTAACATCAAAGATCACTGATTGCCATAACAAATATCGTAATAGTGAAAAAGTGTGAAATGTTTTTGGAATTACTGAAATGTGCAATAATGACACAAAGTGAGCAAATGCTTTTGGAAAAATGGTGACTTGCTCGACACAGGGTTGCCACACACTTCAATTTGTAAAAAGTACAATATCTACAAAGTGCAACAAAACGAGGTATGCCTGTACTCTTTCAACATCCTCAGAGGTAGCAAATGTTCAACATTTATGAATAGATTTAATTTTTTTTAAATAGGTAAACCATGGGGGAAACAAATCTGGGGAAAAGGAGATTATCAATAGGTATTTCTACTTGTAGTCAAAAAATAAGTTCTGATCATACATAATGAGACTGATTTCCTTTAGTGGCTCATAAATTGGTTTTGGAGGAAATTCCAAAAGAAGTTCTGCTACATACTGAATAGTGTAGTTACATTCCCACCCCTACCCCTCACTGCTCCCTTCACACCCTGAAGCCCTAATCCCTAATCCCTTTCTCTGGAGAAAAGGTCTTTAAGAGCTAATTAAGGTTAAACGAGGTCATAACCATAGGGCCCTAATCCCACAGGCCTGTGGCCTTCTAAGAAGTGAAAAGCAAGACACCATCCCTGCCTTGTCCCCAATGATGATAAAGTGTGAAACCCAGAAGAGCTCACAAGAAACTACACCCTGCTGGAACCTCAGTTTTGGACTTTCCAATCTCCAGAACTGTGAGAAAATAAATTTCTGTTGCTTAAGCTACCCAGTCTATGGTCTTTTGTTTAGTCTCATTCCCATACAGTCTAACCACAGAGTCTGGGTGTCAATGTACTTCAAAGTTCAAAATTACTAACAACTCCAAAAATGTGCATAAGCCTTATAAGAACACAATCTCCTATTACTGAACTAAGCACAGCAAGGAAGTTGATTCCAAGTGCTAATAAATTAGACATGAAGGATCCTCATTAATTTACTAAGTTGTATTAAATGCATATAACGACTCCTTGATGCTGTTTGGAAATTTCTGCTGTGATTAACAACAAAAACCACAGCAGTTTTCAAACAGCATCATAACAAGGATTCATAATATCTAATTTTTCTGAGTAAAACCTAAAGGCGCATTTTTTAATGGAATAGCAATATATTCTGTTATGTAATGGTTAAGTTCAGTTTAAAAATTATTTCACTAAGTAAAAAACTATACTTTAAAAAAGACTTACCCAAGCTTTAGCATATTGATCATGTCAAAGTTCACTACATCAAACACCTTCATTGCTTTATCATCACCCACAGAACAGAACAATGCTCCCTCAGAGCTAACTGCAATACTCTCGATAACTCCTATTTAAATAAATCAAAACAGTCTAGTAAATACCAATGAAATAAATGGACATGATTCAAAAAAAATTTTTTTAAAGAAACTTTAATGAATATAATTTAAAAAGAGAGAAAAAAAGTCAAATTCTTACCGAGGTGACTACGAAAATGTTTAACAAATTCAATCCCCTCTTCTATTTTTTTCCAGAATTTAACATGTCCATCATGACTGGCAGTAATAATAAAGTCTGTCCTGCATATATAAAATGTGGAAATTAATTTCTAATGCAGATATAAGAATCACTTAGCAACCGCAAAGCAATCATTCACTGAGAATCTTGGACTCTTTTGTAACAGATTTGTAAAAAAACCCAAAAAACCCCAAAAAACTTTCTTTATGCAAACCACTAGATTAGGGTAGAAAGAACACAGCAAAATCTGAAGCTTTTTTCTGTCTATCACAACAACTGCTGCTGCACTAATTTTAACCCTAAGAGCTAGGCTCAGAATTGACCTAGGACTTGACATTAAAAAAACAAACCAAAACAAAAAAACCTCACTGGGAATCACTAGATTTTGGGAGTTCTTTATTGCTAAAATTACCCTATAGGCAGTTTTTTCACAGGAAAAATGTACCATTTTTCCAAAGCTGATAAATAATTAAATTGCAATATACTACTTTCATATACAGCAAGATTCAATGTAAGTGTGTTTTGTATCTTCTCCCAAGTATTTTGATTGTTTGTATGAAAAAGATTTTGTACAGTATAGCTTTCTCTGTCAGCTACATAAAAATAGAAACCATTTATTGAAACGTGGTATGTAACTGAGATAATGTGTACTATTATTATTATCCTTCTACAAATCCCCATTCATCTATTTTGAAGGTCCTGTGACATTTCCACAATGTCTTAGTTCTCATCATTTCCCCCTTGAGTACTGAGGATGTCAGCTACCAACTACTCCCATCTTAACTAATACACCCTTCTTCTGGGAAGCTCAGGTACTACCTGGATCATCCTCTTTTGGCATTTATCTCCAGAAGACATATACACAAACTAGGGAATTTTGTCTTAGAGAAGGCACTCCCTGTATGATACAGAAAAGAGCATGTAGGTCTTTATTTAACTTAAACTAATACAAAATCTATGGAATTAAATAGAAATCCATTAATATGCTAAAATTACTTCTACAAATCCACCTCAAAATTGAAGTGTTTAAAACAAAATTATACTTTTCATAAAAAAATGAAGATGCGATAGACTTACTTGGTGCACACCACATGGGTGATAACATCTCTATGCATGTAACTCCGTTCATACATGGATGCACTGGGGAGATTATCAAGATAGACTCTTTCAAACTCTAGAACTAAGGGAAAAAAGTAAAGAAAAAATTTTATTTTTTAACAACTGGAACTAAACACTATTTTGTATTTTCTTCTAGATTTTAATTTCTCTCAATTCATGTGTAATGAAAAAAATATAATGTCTGTTATGTCAGTTGTAACTTTCATTATTTCACAGAACTGAGCAACATCATTATTTAATCAGTCAGGACAGGTTCTCAGGCATTATATAGATGTTTAACTGTTACCAGACTTAAGAATTGAGTGGTTCTGGCTTAATGTAAAGCTTTCATTAAAAACAAAAACCTTAAAGTTTCATGAAAATATCACAACCATCTTTCTAATCACGTAGATTCAATTTTTGTGCTAATTTAAATAAATAATGAGGTCAGTGGTCATCTATATTTCTCAATTTATCTTGAAGGCACTGACCCTCTTTGAAGTCACTGATACCAGGTTTGAAACAAATAGACACAATAAAAACTTAGATTTTTAGAGCTGAGAAAGTCCTGGAGGATATCTAGTTGAGTGCGTCTCAAGCTTTTTACAAGAACAAAATATTTTTAAAGCGGCAATCTGAGTAAATATTTCATTATATGAGCTATGAAAAATTTTTCCAGTAAGAAATGACATTTTATGCGTACCTAATAAAACAGTCCAATGATGGCCAAAGTTGCTACAATAAGTTGCTAAATGAAACACAAGCTGTTTCATAGTTTTTTCTAATTACTAAATAGCAGACTCAAAGTTGTGTCCAACAAGCTACTTTTACCTTTTTAGTAAAAGAATTCCCATTTTTGTATGGGAATACTGACATCCAGCTATAAGAAGACCTTCTCTACAGTTACATGTGACCATGTGCCAAAGAGATAAAAGTGGAAGTATTGTATGACAGTCAAGAAGTCTCCTTGAAGAGGTGTGCCCTTCTTCCTTTCCTCAACCTACAGCTTGGAACCGGGAGATGAGCGCTGTATTTCTAATAACTGCTAAGGACAAAGATGAAGTCCATACACTAGTGATGTTAGGGCAGAAAGCTGGAGAGAGCCTACGTCCCTTTGGAGCCTCCACACAAACCTTAGATTGTCTATTTTAGGACTTTTACTCATGAGAGAAGTATACCTCTATCTTTTTAATGTTACTGTCATTTTGGATTTTTCTATAATATGTAGCTAAATTTAATTCTATCTGATACACATTCTTTTTTTGCTGTTTGTTAGTTCACTTGTTGAACAGATATTTATTGAAAACAAAATAGGTTACAAAGCACAGGGACAAAAAGAAGAGTAGCACATAGTTTCTGTCCCTGAGAAACCATCAGTTTAATTAAAGTTGGTGCCACATAATTAAGAAAAATGTCTTTCTGGAAATGTCTACAGAAGCCCAATGTCCAAAGGACATATTAAAGGGGATGTTTCCATTTCTAGAAATTTAAATATATTACTAAACCCCTGTCCTTTTAGACAAAATCTTCTATGGCATTTTTCTAACATTTCATATGTGTTTTTAAATTACAATTCTTTTCTTCAAGCTGAATACACTACTGACTGGCTTAACTACAATAAGCATCTAATTGTCTCAACTGTAATTGCGTTTATAAGCTCTTTGTCTCCTAATGCTAATATCAGCACTTAAACATTTTGGGATTTTTTTCCATTTCCTCCACTCTTTTCCATAAAAAAGGACATGGAAAAATACTGTAATACAATAAAATAATTAAGAGCATCAAAATCGTAATATTCATTCATTCATTCAATACTTACTTAGCACCTACTATATGCAAAGCACTGTACAAAGCAATGGAGCAAAATATGCAGTCCTTGCTTTTACATGCTCAGTTTTAACAATGGAGAGAAAAATTAATCAGATAATCTCATGAACAAATATACAATTACAGAATGTAGCAAATGTATTGAGGAAACAGTTGCTATGGAAGATTTAAAAGGAAGACCTAGACGTAAAAAAGGTAAGGCACTTCAAAGGTGTTAATGTACAATGTTCAAAAAAGTATCTTCTTCAAACTCGGATACATAAAATTTGAAGGCTACCTATAAATTCAGTGTGATAAACATACCTCAGAATTATGATCAGTGTGCTTTAGAAACCCATCTAGACTGGAGAAATCACAGGCTTCCCAGATGAGGGGTGATAGCTGAGCAGTGCTGAAGGTTGAACAATAGTTAGCCAAGTGAAATGATGAGGGAAATTACTCCAGGCAGAGACACCATGATACTCACCTCGGCATCCACAGGAGAAAAAAGAGCATAACCCATTCTCAAGTGTTTTAGTATGACAGGAGTACAGAGTAAGGAGTAAGGGTTTGGGAGAGAGAAGTAATGGAACAGTGCTGAGAGATGTAAGGAGAGATCCTATCAAGAAGGGCCTTGTATGCTATGTTTGGGAGTTTGGAGTTGTTTTGAAAATAGTAAGAAACCACTTTAGAATTATAAGCAGGGAAAGTAATAAAGATTTGAGCTTTCAGAAAAGTCACATGTTAATGGTCTTAAACGTTTAAGGAAAACATTTCAAAGAACTTGAAAGATAAAATCTAATCTATCCCTTTCATCACTCTTTCTATTCGATAAAATTCTGTCACTATTTCACGCTAGTGGCAAAGTGCTGCGGGCCATGGTATCCCATAAGTATGGTTTGAATACCACAGACCTCGGTTTTTAGATGAGAAACTTGTGATTCAGGAAACTTACGTAACTTTCCCTAGGTCAGAAAACTCATTAGTGTAACAGTCAGGATTGAAATGATTTTTACCTATTCTTTACGATTCTAAATAGGCACCGCCTTCCCCGGCGGCCCAACACACTAACACCACTCTTGAACTAAAAGCCTTAAACAGAAGCAGTACTCTTTTCCACATCTACTGAACGGAGTTATAAATTCCAACCTCTATAGCTGCTGTACGGATTAAGTGCGAGGCGCCAAACGCGTTAAGTATCGGCGTAAGTTACCTTTAGCGTCTGTTACAAGAAATCAGAGATTAATAGTGTTAGATACCATCTAAGAGACGCTTTACTCCGACCAAATCACTATTTCGGGAGGACGTACAAGTACCGAACGGCCAGAAGTGACAAGAGGACCCTCTGTTCCGAGGGCACAAATCCTCACAATCACACACCCTCCGCCCTGGGGTCCGGCTTGAACTCTATCAGTACTAGGGGGACGCAGCATTCCAACTCTCCCCTGTGCCTATCTCTGTAGCTACCTTTCCTCTTCTTAGCCAACGTTGCCTCTACAGGTAAAGGCCCAACCCAGCGCTCTTCATTTTCCTCGTCGTTCTCTTGGGCCACCGCCACTGCCAGCTCTCTTTCGCCGAGTTCCGTTTTTTCCGGTTCCTCCGCATCCCGGCGCCTTCTCCTTCTCTGCTGAGAATCACTACCACCCTCGGCGGCCATGTTGTCCGCATCGTCAGAAAAAGCGCGACCCTTACAGCTGGGCTACCAATGCTGAAGCAGTGGCGCAGCCTGTTCGTCAGCGGCCGAGCGAGTTCCGGGATTGGCTGGGGTGGGTGGGAGCAGATCCAATCAGCAAGCAGCGCGCGCGTTCCTGGGCGGTGGAGCCGCGTCTCGCGTAGGCTGAGGCGACCTGAAGTCCGCACGGCTGTGGTGGTAAGCGGCGGGCAGGGGAGAGGCCTAACGGTTGAAATTTGCGGTCAGGGTTGGCAGTTCCCGCGTTATGGAGGGGGCTGACCTCGGAGGATGGATGCCAGACGTCCAGCCAGGCCTTGAGTCCCTCTCTTCTCCTGCTGTAGAACCCCAGCCTGTTCGGGGAGAAAGAAGGGTGGGGAATTGAAAGAACTGTTTAACTTGGCGGTCCTCCTTTCAGGTGCTCCAAACATGTCTTTTTTCCTGAGCTTCTTGGTTGTTTCACGCTCTAAAGAAAGTGTGCCCGCTTGTTACTGTTTGGCGGGGGGAGGGGCGAGGCAGAAAACGCCCGGTAACCTAAGTGGCCGGGGCAGGACCATTCTCCCTTTTGCCTTCACCCTGGTCTAGATTTCCATCTCTTAATGTCCATTTGGACTTAAGCTCTCTTCTTTAAAAACATTTTTTAAAATTGTGGTGCGCGCGCGCGCACACACACAAACACACACACACACACACACCAAAATTTACCAGCTTAAAAAAAACAGATTTAATTGACGTTATATTAGTTTCAGGTGTACAGCATAATGATTTA
This sequence comes from Camelus ferus, assembly GCF_009834535.1. Taxonomy (NCBI): domain Eukaryota; kingdom Metazoa; phylum Chordata; class Mammalia; order Artiodactyla; family Camelidae; genus Camelus; species Camelus ferus. Next base: position 43,624,940 of record NC_045698.1, on the reverse strand, counting down.
GTATTAGTATTGGGAAATGATCACCACAGTAAGTCTGACATCCATTACTTTACATAGCTACAGAATTTTTTTTCTCTGTGTGAGAACTTTTAAGACCTACTCTCTTAGCAGCTTTGAAATATGCAATACAGTATTATTAACTATAGTTACCTTGTTGAACATTATATCCCCATGATTTATTTATTTGATAACTATAAGTTTGTACTTTTCAGCTCTCTTCATCCATTCCCACCCCGCCTCCTGCCCCCTTTTCTGGCAACTATCAAACTGTTCTATAAGCTTAGTTTTTTTTTTTTTCTTTGTTTTTATTTTTAGATTGCACATGGAAGTGAAATTATGCGGTATATCTTTCTCTCTCTGACATTTCACCTAGCACAATGCCCTCAAGGTCTATCCCTGTTGTTGCAACTGGCAAGATTTCATTCTTTTTTACTGCTGAATAATATTTATCCATCTATGTATTTTACATTTTCTTTTTTCATCAGAGGATGGTCACTTAAGTTGTTTCCGTATCTTGGCTATTATAAATAATGCTGCAATGAACATGGGGCTGCATATATCTTTTTGAATTAATGTTTTCATTTTCTTTGGCTAAATAACCCAGAAGTGAAATTGCTGAATCATTTGGTAGTCCTATTTTAAACTTTTTGCAGAACCTCCATATTATTTTCCGTAGTGGCTTTATCAGTTTACATTCCCACCAATAGTGCACAAGGGTTCCCTTTTTTCTACCCCCTGCCAACACTTGTTTCTTATCTTTTGGATAATAGCCATTCTAACAGGTGTGAGGTGATACCTCTTTGTGGTTTTGATTTGTATTTACCTGATGATGTTGTGCACCTTTGCTTGTAACTGTTGGCCATCTGTATGTCTTCTTTGGAACAATGTCTATTTAGATTATTTTTCATCTTTAAATCATAATGTTTTTGGTATTGAGTTGCATGAGTTCTTAATGTATTTTGAATATTAGCCTCATTTCAGATTTGAATATTAGCCTCATTTCAGATTTGTTGAAAATACATGATTTTCAAGTATTTTCTCCCATTCAGTATGTTGCCTTTTCATTTTGTTGATGGTGCCCTTTGCTGTGAAGAAGCTTTATAGTTTGATACAGTCCCAGTTGTTTATTTTTGCTTTTGTTGCCAAACCCCCAAAAATCATCACCAAGACTGATGTCAGGGAGCTTATCAGTTATGTTTTCTTCTAGGAGTCCTATGGTTTTAGATCCTACATTCAAGTCTTTAAACCAATTTGAGTTAATTTTTGTTTTGCATGTGCTCTCCAGTTTTCCCAACACCGTTTTTTGAAGAGACTCTCCTTTCCCCATCATACCGTATATTCTTGGCTCCTGTGTTGTAAATTAACTGACCATATAAGTGTGAGTTTATTTCTGGGCTCCC